>NC_137782.1:64764340-66037334 GCF_963455305.1 Plecotus auritus | reverse complement strand
CTGTTTGTAAGAAAAAGGAACAGGAATTTTAAAGGAGATTTTCCAATTTCAAATATATACTGAGCTCAAGTGAGAAGACAGGACATTGTAGAATATCAGAATAGTCTAGAAAAAGTTTCCCCAAAATATTATTTTCTGATATCACCTTTACCATATCAGAGACTACATTTAAAGTTTTCAGAACCTGATTTCCACTTGCAAGTATACCAGCAGAACCCCAATTTCTTTTCTTAATAACATGGATCTGAAACTCTATCATAAAAAGCAGAAGCTACAAGAAGACACTGTACTAATGAAGGAAACAAAACCTTGCAGGTGGAGGAGAAATTCTGGAAGGAAGTGGTCCTCACCCAGGAATACCAGGTTCCTGTAGTTCTGTAACATCACGTCCATGTACAGTTTCCGCTGAGCTGGGTCCAGGCACGCCCACTCCTCCTGAGAGAATTCTATGGCCACATCACTGAAGGTCAACTGTCCCTGAAACTAAAAGAAAAAATAAACAAACATTACTCAAGAGACCATGGGCAGAGGTCATAATGTCACCCAATAAGAAAAGTCCTATTGAACTTTTGTTTTTGGTTTTTGTTAATCCTCAACCTAGGATATTTTTCCATTGATTTTTAGAGACAGTGGAAGGGAGAGGGAGAGACAAAGAGAAACACATGGATGGATTGTCTGTAGCATGTGGCTGACCCAGGGCCTGGGATCAAGCCTGCAACCAAGGTATGTGCCCTTGACTAGAATCAAACCAGAAACCCTTCAGTCTACAGCAGGCGTGGGCAAACTACGGCCCAAGGGCCGGATCCGGCCCATTCAGCTGTTCTATCCGGCCCGCGGAGCCGAAAGAGCAGAGGGTTCTCTTGCTCTCCCTTCCTCTCCTTTACTTTGAATTTATATTAGTTCACACAAACATTCCATCCATGCTTTTGTTCCAGCCCTCCGGTCCAGTTTAAGAACCCATTGTGGCCCTCGAGTCAAAAAGTTTGCCCAACCCTGGTCTACAGTCTAGAGCTCTATCCACTGAGCCAAACTGGCTAGTGCTGAACTGATTTTGAGCCAGGGAAGTATCCTGAGTTATCCAATAACATGACTTTGACACTAATATTCTCTAATGCATTTTGAGAAAGAAGGATGGCATATGATCCACAAAACCAAAGTTGAAGCTTTACTTTTCTAGAAGACAAATTTTAAACATAGCCCAGCCGTCATGGCTCAGTGGTGAGCATCAATCTATGAACCACAAGGTCATGGTTCAATTCCCGGTCAGGGCACATGCCCAGGTTGCAAGCTTGATTCCTGGGGTGGGGCATGCAGGAGGCAGCCAATCAATGATTCTCACTCATCATTGATTTTCTATCTCTATCATCCTTTCCCATCCTCTCTAAAATCAACAAAAATGTTTTAAAAAATAATAATCCTAATATATAAAAACCCTGGGTCGTAATGACCGGTAACAACCAAGGCTTGACCAACCAGAAGTCAGTCCTGCAGTCAGCACTGACTGCTGAGGGGGCTGCAAATCAGGGCCAGAGAGAGGCCTGAAGAGAGAAGCAAGGACTGATCCATTGCCTCTGTGGCAGCTTTTGATCAGCACTTGCCTCTCTCTTTCTCTCCCAGTTTGGCCAGCAGCTGCACCTCCTTTTCTCTTCAAACCTCCACCGGGGCTGATCAGCCCCACCTTTCTGATCAGGCCCCATTGATAGGCCCAGAGATGCTGACTGGCATCGGAACCAACCAATCAGAACCTAATGTGGTTGCTGTGAAGAACCAATGGCTGCCTAGGAGGCAGAGCTTTTGACACTGACTGGCATAGAAACTGACCAATCAGAACCAAATTGGCCAGCAGAGAAGGGCAGTTGGGGGCAGCCAGGCTGGGAGGAAGGGCAGTTGGGGGAGAGATCAGGCCAGCAGAGGAAGGCCATTGGGAGCGAGATCAGGCCGGCAGGGGAGGGCAGTTAGGGGCGATCAGGCAGAGGCAGTTAGGGGCAACCAGGCCAGCAGGGGAGAGCAGTTAGGGGTGATCAGGCTGGCAGGCAGAAGCAGTTAGGGGCGATCAGGCAGGCAGGCAGGTGAGCAGTTAGGAGCCAGCAGTCCCAGATTGCAAGAGGGATGTCCGACTGCTGGTTTAGGCCTGATCCCTGTGGGATTGAGCAGGGATCAGGCCTAAACCAGCAGTCAGACATCCCCTAAGGGGTCCCCAATAGGAGAGGGTGAAGGCTGGGCTGAGGGAAACCCCCCTCTGTGCACAAATTCCATGCACCGGGCCTCTAGTAATAAATAAAGGCATCAACACAGGCATATTCATTTTTGAGTGCTTTGTTTGAAACATAGAGGATCAAGTGTACCAGTATATATTTGTTAGGTGGAGAAGTCATTCTGAGTGACAACTATAAAGTACTTGTAAAATTTTAAGGATTCCTGGGGTGGGGCCTGAGTTTCCACATGTTTAACTAACTCATGTATGACTATGGATAACAATGTGTCTGGTTCATGTGCTTCATTTTACATAGCACAGAAGAAAACACAGGAAAACAATTCATATACAAGACTTGGAACAGTTTTATGGAATTTACAAATCTCATTGATTAGTAAGCCTAACAGCCACAGTCCTTCTTTAATATATTGTTCTAACAGTTTTATACATATTAACCTCAAAAGTAATCAAAGAACAATATTATTCTTCCTTTTTCAAAAAATAAGTTTTTGTTGATTAGAGAGAGTGAAAGGTGGAGAGATAGAAACATCGATGAGCTGACTCATGCATGCCCCCTACCAAGGATTGAATCAGCAGCCCAGGCATGTGCCCTTACTGGGAACTGAAGCAGTGACCTCTCATGGTCACCACTCAACCAACTGAGCCATGGCAATTGTTCCTTTTTTATGAGAAAATTTTGTAAAACATCCAGCAATTGGTAGAGCCTGGGTGTTATTCCAAACTTTACCTGGAATTTGTCAGAAAGAACAAAGACCAACTCACAGACACAACCCTCATGAATGTACACAGCTGTTGTAATTGTAAAGAATAGAAACAAGAAAGTAAGAAAGAAGAGCTCAACGTTAGCATTTTCTGCAAAAACCAAGACATACAAATGGAAATAATGTACACACTGAATGCAATACAAAATAAAATTTTCATGTCAACAAATTACCCTGAAATAAAATCAAGTTTATTAGTTGGTTAGGTTCAGTGGCTAGAGCAGGGGTGGGCAAACTTTTTGACTCGAGGGCCACAATGGGTTCTCAAACTGGACCGGAGGGCCGGAACAAAAGCATGGATGGAGTGTTTGTGTGAACTAATATAAATTCAAAGTAAACATCATTACATAAAAGGGTACGGTCTTTTTTTTTTTTTATTTCAATAGTTTTATTCATTTCAAACATTTTAACAAGAAGAATGTAAACACTAATTATTATAATTTGAAACTTCAAAAAATGGAGGAATCATAGCACAGTAACATACCTTATATTGAAGATGGCAAAGGCAAAATAAAATTGCCTAACAAAGGAAAGGTACAAAAGCCTTTCAAATTAAACTTAAATATAATAAAATAATTTAAAACTAAAACAAATAGAAAAGAACAAAATGTGTAAACGGTAAATTAAACATTTTCTTTAGTGCAACTTCCAAATTATGCCCGGGACGTAGATGTAGATGGCAATGTAGACTGGGTTGAAAGGTTTTTGGTCTTTAAAACATCAACTTCAGTGGGAACAGTGTTGTTGGTCTCCTTTTTAGCTAATGCTCTGATACTGTGCTCTCCAGGGGCGTGTCTCCCTACATCACCACGATAATGTGTCTACCATTCCCAGGGTGATGTCGGGGGACTCGTCCGTGGGCATTACAAGGAGCCTCTGGAAGATTGAGAGGTTGTTCCTTCTACTGAATGGGCGGATATAAATCCGCCCACTCAGAAGAAGGAGCTGCGGCCCTGTTTCCCAGCGTTGCCATGTTAACACTGCTGCTGGTGAAGGAGCCGAGGGGAGAGCAAGAGAACCCTCCGCTCTTTCGGCTCCGCGGGCCGGATAGAACAGCCCAACGGGCGGGATCCGGCCTGCGAGCCGTAGTTTGCCCACGGCTGGGCTAGAGTGTCAACCTGTGGACTGATGCCTGGGTTGCAGGCTTGATCCCCAGAAGAGGGTGTGCAGGAGGCAGCAGATTCATGATTCTCTCTCATCATTGATGTTTCTACCTCTCTCCCTCTCCCTTCCTCTCTAAAATCAGTAAATATATATTTTTTAAAAATTTAACTCTGTAGTTCAGAAATTTGGCAGAGAACACCTCCACCAAGTAAAAATCAGATGCAAAGGAAATCACATCAGGGGACTAAAGCACAGGAAAGGACACATCACTAACATCATGTTATACAGATTTCAATCCACATATACCTCCCAGACTCTGTAAATCGAACAGTGCATTTAAAGCAATGTTCCCAATGTAGGGCAATTTGATATTAAGAGGGGCAATTCAAGAATGAGTTAACAATAAATTTTTTGCATTTCTTATGGTCCTAGGGGCCTCATATAGAATATATGAATATATATTGTGACATATTTATACATTTCAGTTATCTATTATGTTTTGAAACTTTATTTGCTATTTTTTTCATATCACTTCATATTAGTATTTTTAACAATGCCTTAGTGATTTCTTCCTCAGTATTTCAACTGTCCTTTCATTCTTTTATTTTTTCTCTTTCATGGATGCCATGTTCTTTGGATGCTTGTTTAGACCAAGTTAATGGCCTCTTAGGCTTCCTCCACGAGAATAGAAGTTCACTTTTTGAATAATAAGAATTATATGTCACAGGAGGGGTATCAGGATTTTAGAGATGCTTAGGTGGGTCATGGTCAAAAAAAGTTTGGAAACCACTGATTTCAAGAGTAATTCTTTCTGTCCGGCTAGTGTGGCTGTGGTTGAGTGTCGACCTATGAACCATTAGGTCACAGTTCGATTCCTGCTTAGGAATCCCCAGTGTGGGGGTCATGCAAGAGACAGCCCATCAATGATTCTCTCTCACCATTGTTTCTATCTCTCTCTCCCTCTCTCTTCCTCTCTCAAATCAATAATAATATATATATTTTTTAAAAAGTAATTTCTTCTTATCAACATTGCGAGCAAGTCTCTTGTAACGATTTTTCTTTCAGAACCATCTGATCTAGTTGGGGCCTGGATAAATGTGCATTGTCTCAATCCTGTTCTACAGAGCAGATGCTGCAGCTGTACAAAGTCTGAAACCTACATTTCCCATCTACACTTCACACCTCATCTCTATAGGGATCTTGGATATCAATGCCTTCCCATGTTGGTCTGTCACACACAAATGTTTTCAAAAGTTGAAGGTAGGGGTTCAAAACAAGGCACCCTAAGATGTGCTTTAACGGTAGGTACATTATGTTGAGCTGAAGGCACCAAGACCCTGTGGGCTCAAGAGAAGCTTCTGCTCTCCCCCAGAACTGCCTAGAAGAATTTAAATTAGGAGCCTATCCCATGATAAGTGTTAAAACCAATAATGACTTTTTGCCTATCTAGGTGGTAGGCAAACTAATACTTGCTGAACATGTGATCTCTGGTCAAAGATCTTCTGAAGTTTCAAAGTGCATTACCTCATCCCAGGCTCAGAAAGTCTCATATACCAAATTTCCCTTTCAGTCTCTGAACCTCTCTTGCATGTGGGGTCTCTGACTCTGTCATGTGTGCGGAGCTCCCGTACATATCACCTCTATCTGATTAGGCCAGCTGAGAGAGCCTTGAAGGTAGAAGAAAGTATCTTCCTCCCACACAATGGCCATTAACTTATGGTGAGATTCCTATGGGGGACCTGGATGGACACAACAGACAGACAGCTGTGGACAAAAACCCAGAGGTAGCTGACTTTATCTCCCTCCTAAAGGCCTGTTTCCTTGCAGATGTTGAAACTGCTGACGAACTTGAGCAGTTGATGAAGGCTTGACTGCCACATGAACTTCCTGGGGTGGCTCTAGTGAACTACCTGCCATCTTTCCCTCACAGGGCAGGCACTACCAGGTAACCCAATTGGACAAGCAAGTAACCACCAGCAGGCCTTTTCAAACCACCCTCCTACTGTGTCTCAAGCTTGTTAGGGCCGCCAAGCAGAGCCAGCCCCTGAGTCAGCTCAAAGGACCTTCCTTTCTTCTGTGTCATCTCCCTTATCCTTTATTTTTTTAAAAAAATATATATATTTTATTGATTTTTTTACAGAGAGGAAGGGAGAGAGATAACAGTTAGAAACATCGATGAGAGAGAAACATCCATCAGCTGCCTCCTGCACACCCCCTACTGGGGATGTGCCCGCAACCAAGGTACGTGACCTTGACCGGAATCGAACCTGGGACCTTTCAGTCCTCAGGCTGATGCTCTATCCACTGAGCCAAACCATTTATCCCTTATCCTTTAGCAAAAGCCTAAGAAAATATGCCCAGAAATTTCTCTGATAGCTACTCTTGAATTCTATCTTGGAGAACCCAAAACCCCAAATGACAGTAACGTTTTAAAGATGGAACTTGGGCCCTGCCATTCTCAGTGGTTAGAGCATCTGCCCCAGACAGAAGGGATCAGGTTAGATTCCAGGTTAAGGGCACTTACCTCGGTGGCAGGTTCCCCAACACCAATAGGGATGCATGTGGGAGGCAACCAGTCCACATGTTTCTTTCAAGTAGATGTTTCTCTCTGTCTCCCCCTCCTTATTCCCTTCCACTCTCTCTAGAAATCAGTGTGTGTGTGTGTGTGTGGCAGGGGGAGGGTTGGCAGAGAATATATCCTATGGTGACGATTAAAAAAAGAAAAAAAGGAAACTTGGACAGCCATAAGAAAAAAAAGTTAGTAGTTGAAAACAAACTCCCTTTGGCAGGATCATCAGAAATAAAGAAGCAAAGGTCTGCGCCACTACATCCATGAACTGTAGAAGGAAAAGCAGACACATAATTGAGCCAAGACAGCGCGTTTACCTGAGAAGAGGCCATATTGTCTCTTCCTCCTCCTGCTCTGGGTTGTTTTCTCAGGCAACTTTATGTTGACCAATGACACCTGCATCTTGAGGATATGCCGTGCTGCCACCACACTCACAGGCAGAAGGACTTGAAATGCTGAAAAATGTCACACTCCCCTGCCCTTTGTCACAGGAGAGATTAAGAAACAATGAGCCCTAGCCGGTTTGGCTCGGTGGATAGAGCATTGGTCTGCGGACTGAAGGGTCCCAGATTTGATTCTGGCCAAGGGCACGTCCCTGGGTTGCAGGCTCGATCCCCAGTAGGGGGCGTGCACAAGGCAGCTGATCAATGATCCTCTCTCATCATTGATGTTTCTATCTCTCTCTCCCTCTCCCTTCCTCTCTGAAATTAATACAAATATAAAGGGGAAAAAAGAAACAATGAGATGCTACATGAAGACCAAACTGTCAGTTTTCCTTCCTGTCTTCCCTTGCTCTCTGATCACACAAATGTGCACAATTTCCAACCCAGCAATGAGAATGTGGGCTGCACTTCTTTTCCTCCCAAATTCAAAAGAGAACCCTGTTACCTCCCCTGGACCAAAGCCTGCTCTCAACTCTCATAAATGCACCGGGGCAGATAGCTCTTCTGATAAATACTAGCCTCGTTTTGAATCCAAATGACCCAACCCACCTGAGATCTGAGTAGTGTGAGGGGTTGGGGCAGGAACATCTAGACTGCAGATTCCCAGGGTGGATTCCTAGAGGTGGGGTTGTCCTTGAATGGGCATGGCCAGATCCTTGGATACTGTGCAGATGCACCAGGGGAGAAGAAACCGATGTGGTGGCAACAGGGTTGCCCTCAGTATCCTTTCCAAACTACCCTGTCCCCAGTTCTTCGCTCAGTCCCCTCCCATAGGACACATGTACAACAGGACAACATACTCTCTGATGCCGTCCACAGGTGCATCGAGCCTCAAACCCTAAGGGACCAGGAGCAGAAAAGTGTTTCCATCACAGCTTTGTTTGAAAATGAACTAAAGGAGCATAGTCTAGAAGACTGTCACTATATGAGATTGTGAAAGGGCAGAGACTCCATTTTGTGCTAGGCCCTTCATCCTGTCCCCAGAATAAACCTCCCTTCCGGGAAAGACCACAAGAGAGCAGCTAGGCCCAAATTGGGCTATACCGTAGCATGCTCCTTCACCCATCAGGAGGTAGCAGGGCATAGCTCAGATCCAGGAAGGTGTTAATCATTTCCTGCCCTTTGTGCCTTAAGAACCTGCTGTAAAGCCCTGGTGTAAGTCCCTGCTGTAAAACCCTGGAATAAAACCCTGACCTGGAACTGACCAATCGGGGTCAGCCAACTCAGGGGACCCTCCCCCTGCCCCAGACCTCAATAAAACCTTTGTCCTGTTGAAGCTCTCTCTCTCTCTCCACCTCCCCGCTGCGCTGGTGGGTATGTGTGGGACTGAGCTCGAGCTAGCTCGAATAAATGCTCTTTGTTTTTGCATCGGACTCGGCTCCCTGGTGGTCTTTGGGGATCAGGAAATCTGGGCATAACAATTGCTCATAAGCCATTCATGTTCACTTTCTCCAATTAACCCCCAAATACAAAGCAGCTTACGTTCCCTCTTTTATCCTAAGCCCTTCTTTCATTTCACTGTCCCCAGCTTTAATAAACATACTCTCAAAGCCACCTGGGCTCCTGTTGTGAAATCTTTCCTACACGAAGCCAAGAACCCACACACTACCCGTGGCCCAGACCCCGACCGGTACGATTGGGACACGCGGTGTTTTTCTAGCCTAAACCCCGCCTCCCGGGAAGGTGTGCCCTTCCTTGGCATCTGGCCTTTTAGTTACTAAATGGAGAGTTGGGGGGACTCTCCGAAAGGAAGGGGGGCGGTGACTGTAGATTCCCAGGCCAAGGAGGAATCCAGGCCTTAACAGGCCTAGAGAGTCGGGAGGCTGAAGGAGGGGCGCAGAGGGTTTGAGTCCATCTCCCAAGACTTTAAATGGCCTGGGGTGGGAAGGCTCCCCCGTGGAAGGTTTTAGGCAGGAAAACTAAGCGCGGGCGGGCGGTGTGCAGTGGCCCCAAGAAGGAAAGTCCACAGGCAGGGCCGACGCAGAAAGAGTTTAACCAGAAACTAACGCGGAAACCTCAACGCAAAAGTGAAACAGGAATTTTGGGGGGTGAAAAAGACAGGTTTTAGGAAATTTTAGAAATTAAGGGGACCATGGATGCAGTAACCAGACTAGGGGAATAGTGACCAATCAGAGGGGATAGCAAAGCACCAGGATCTGCAGCTTTATAAGCCATAGGGAAAAAGGACTCAGTGGGACCCTTTCCCCCTCCCCACGTAGGAGTCCGTTCTATGGGACTCTTTCCCTCTCCCCACGTGGGAGTCTGTACTTGGTCTTCAATAAATCTCCACCGTTGCTATACCACTTTCTGTCCATGGATTCACTCTTCGATCCAGCGGACAAAGAATCTGGATTCCAGACCAGGGGAACAACACGTGTTCCCATCCAAAAATTCCGTTTCAAAAGCAAAGCCCTAAGGGTTCCAAACCTTTCACGGGGACACGAGACTTACCGCCCTTGGAGACGCGGGTTTGGGGATTTCAAGGTCCGTGGCGTCCCAGGATTCATCTGTATAGGACATTGGGTGGCGATGCTCAGGTTTAAAAGAGAAAGACCAAAAATCGCAGTTACCTCCCCTCTGCCTTAGCCGCTTCCGGGAGTGCAAGACACTGGATGTGCGCGCCTGGAGGCACCGGGGACAGGGGCGTGGCCGGACCCTGCAGGCGACCGACTGGGCTCCAAGCGGCCAGGGAGGTGGAGACCCGGGGTGGGAGGGGCGGGCGGGTGGGGCGTGAGCATGAGCAGGAGGGGAGCCGTCCTACCCCGAAAGGCGCACCCAGGAGAGGGGAGGGCGAGGCTGCGCCTGGGGCGGGGGGTTGGGATGGGGGGGTGGGCGAACTGGCTTGGCCTCAGCAAAAGTGGTGCAGCCCCTGGGAGAGTGCCGCAGGGCGGGTGGAAGACTGTGGCAGGGTCGGGAAAAGAATGTGGCGGAACTGGGCCCAGAGCCGCCTGATGGCAGGAGGGTGGAGCCGAGCCCCCAGAATGTTGGCCAGGGTCAGCTCCGCCGGGGATTATGGCTGGGCCCGGGCTCCAGTCCCGGGTCTGAGTTTGTATTTGCTGATTTCTCAATTTGCTCCATTTCTTTTGTGCCCTGTGAAGCAGGGCTATTTCCTGCCCATTTTAAGTCGATGTTTGAAACAGTGTAATGTAACATTGAGAGTCCGGTGGGCCACTTACGTTGAAAGTTAAATTGTAAAAAAAAAAAAAAAAAAAAAAAAAAAAAAAAGCCCTAACCGGTTTGGCTCAGTGGATAGAGCGTTGGCCTGCAGACTGAAGGGTTCCAGGTTCGATTCCGGTCATGGGTATGTACCTTGGTTGCGGGCACATCCCTGGTAGTGAAAGACCCCTGTAAGACCCCCAAAGGGACCCTTACTCTAGCTCACGGATCGGCGGCAACCCCAATCATCCGCAGGAGGCGTCACTTGATGCAAACAGCAAGAGGCTTTATTCCAGCGCGCTGGGGCTCAACTCCTGACTCACGCGAGCGAGGAGTCGAACCCCGAGCAGACAGTCTTACAAGTATATATAGGCAAAAACTATACATCGGGGGTTACACATGTGAGGGGGAAGAGAGGACAAAGCCGCCAGGAAATTCCAACAGGGCTCGTTAATAACATGTTTAATGACAGGGCCTAAGTTTTCAGTCAACAGTCCCATCCTGTAATCTCCTGTCCTGCTTTTCTTATCTATCAGAGCACTATTTGCTTTATCTGCTCTTAACTCAGTGCTGTTTTCCTGGGACAGGTCCAAGGGTCTTGTTCCCACCACCGGCGAAGGGAGAAGACCTTGGAGTTTTAAGATAAAACGGACAGCTGTAAGAAAACTTTACTCTTTCAGTTAGGGTTTGCTTTTTTCCTGAAGCTCCATTTTCCATTGTTGCTTTTTAATCTCTGGAGTTAAGAAGTTCAGGATTTGCCCCGATAAGATAAAGTAAACAAAATTCTTTACCTTTCACCCCCAGAGGGAGACCCTCACTCTGTCCCACGGATCTACGGCGACCCCAATCAACAGCAGGAGGCGTCACTTGATGCAAACAGCAAGAGGCTTTATTCCAGTGTGCTGGGGCTCAACTCATAGCTCATGCAGGAGCAGAGGAGTCCAGCCCCCAGCAGAAAATCTTACAAGCATATATAGGCGAAATCACACATCAGAGGGGTTACACACGGAGGGGGAGGAGGGGAACAAAGCCCCTGGGGAATTCCCAAAGGGGAACTGGGCTCGTTAATAACATGTTTCATGACAGGGCTTATGCTTAGTCAACAGTCCCATCTGGTAATCTCATATCCTGTTTTTCTTAACTGTCAGAGCACTGTTTGCTCTGTTTGCTCCTTGCACGGGGTTGTTTCCTGGAGCAGTTTTAAGGGTTATGTTCCCATCACTGGCGGGGGACCTTGGGGAGTTGAGATAAAACAGACAGCTTTAAAAAAACTTTTATTCTTTCAGTAGGGAGTATGCAGGAGGCAGCTGATCGATGTTTTTCTCTCATCAATGTTTCTGATTCTCTATCCCTCTCTCGTCCTCTCTGTAAAAATCCATAAAATATACTTTTTTAAAAAAAGAAAGAAAAAGTTAAATTGTCTTTGTTTTAACAGGCTGATAATAGATGTACTCAAAACTGCTAGTGTGAAGTGGTGGACATGCCTGCGCATCTTGGCACAGATGCCAGCTGAACTCCAGCTCTGGATTCTGGGAACCTTGACTTCCATAGTGAGTTGTGGTGAACAATAATTGGATGGAGGAACCATCCAAATAAGCAATTTCATGAAGCAAGGAGTCTGCAGGAGATGCAAATTTGAATGTAAAATTCAAAATTCTACTTTTGTGAAACAAGCCATCACAGACCGACATCTATCAGAACACCATTTCCACTCCTATTCCCCACTCACCCTGTGCTGACTGGTTCTCAGCTGCAGAGAATTTTATAAGGACACGACCTGGAGGGATGAAGCGTGTGATCATTTAGGTCACCATCTGTGAGAAGAAACAAGTCATCTTTTCTGTCAAAAAGCATTTTAGACAGCTGCCACTTTGGACTGCGTAACTTGGCAGCTGCCGTGTTGGCCACAGAAGTAAAGATGTTTGCTTTGCTGCCTAGCTCCCGAGTGTGTTTTGTGTTCTACCAGACCCCTGAATTAGGGGGCTCGCCTTATTTCTACCACCATCCATGGTTTTTGTGTTGTTTTCTTAAAACACAGCAACAACTTGTACAAAATAGATATAAATTGTATTGTACTTTACATATTCGGCACTTGAGGGGAATGATAAACTCAAATACCTTTGCTGAGATAGACTTTTGTGATATCATAATTCATTTGTCATTGACTTTTCTGTATATAATACTGAGAAAGAAAATCGGGGGGCAACTTTGGGGGCTTACATCTAGTTAAATAGTAATTTTACAAGCCCCATTCTAACTGACTTAGGTGGAGCTACAAAGCCCACCCCAAGTGGCCCACCACAAGAAGATATATATATCAAAACCTCCCCATATTGTCAGTTCAGGCTTTGGATCAAAGTCCCCTGAACTAGCAGCACTGCAAAATAAAGGCTTTACTTTCCTGATTCCTCTGGGTGCCGCCTATTGTTCTCTTGGGCCATTTGCCACAACATTCTTGGTTCCCTGACCCAGGAAGCGTCGGCTGGGCTGGCTTTTGGGGCCACCACTGATGAGACCGGACTCCAGGGCACTCGTTCTGGTCTCTGAGACCCTGGGAGGACGCCATCGGCACATTCACTGGTTCCTGGACTCTCGAGATTGCTGTGACTCTGCGCTTCAGCAGACTCACTGAGCAGGAAACAGCTTTCTGGATCCGTGGTTACATTCCCCCCTCACCACCACCACCCAAAGTCCGAGTTCAGGCCTGTCTTTTGGGACAGAGGGACAGAAGAGGTTGGCTGATCACCCCCTAAGCAGTTTATCTGCCTCTGTTTGCTCAGACTGACTGTGGAGCTCTTAGGTAGCTTATCTGCCTCTGTTTTGGGACTTCCTGAGGAGTGTGGATGAAAGGGGTCACATGCTAACATGACAAGCTCAGGGGAGGCCTCCATGGCAGTCTTGCAAACTCAGAGACCTAAAATAACCACAAAAGATGGTCTGAAAATTAAATATTTAACTACAAACAGGTTATAGTGGGTAGTCATGACCTAGGCCAGTATTTTCCCTGACAAAGATCAACTTAGATCTTTACTGAGCCCATTTGTCTTTTTGCCTCTAAGATAACATATCTGTGAAATGTCTGGGTAACTTGTAACTTTTCTCCCCCCCCCCCCCCCCCCCCCCCCGCTCCCGACCCCTCAGGGCACAACAAATGGCACCAGGACATTCCCTCATTGTTCTGTTAATTATGTAAAACTATTCTGTATCCATCTATGTAAAAGAAGCATATGTCCATCATTTCACTTTTTATCCTATCCCAGAGGTTTCCCTGCTTTGCTTTATCCCACCTCCTTAATCTATCACCAATGGATTTCATGTAACCCACTTACGTATTTTCCTTTTTATGGTAAATTTATAAATACAGATGTAACCCGCCATTCTCCAGAGCATTACCTCAATTCATTGAGGTTCTGCTTCCTGGCATATGTAAACAGTTTGGCTCAAATAAACTCGCAAAAATTCTTTACAGGTTTCAAATGGTCTTTTTACCATTGAATGGAAGCCAAACTCGGACTGACTGGTGTGTGAATGAGAGCGTGAATGGTGATTCTCATATGGCTAAAGGAGGTGTCCTCACCTGGGGGACTGAGGCAACCCGGCCCCTCCCTGCGGCGGTGATCCGGTTCCAGGATTTATACAGATTCTCCAAAACTAAGAGACATCATTGACTCCTCCTAGAGAGTGGCCAGAGTGTTTCTGTTGAAACTGTATGTCTTTTTGTTGTTTGTTTAATTTGTTTGAAGATGGGGCAAGTCCTGCTTTGGGAAACCCAGTTAAGCTAGTGAGATTTCTGTCTGTATATCTGTAACGTAATCTTTTAGGGACTTTAATTTTCCTGGTTTATAAATATAGGCCTATACATAATTTTCCAAAGTCTTTGATAACTTAAAGGCTTTGGAGCATTGCTGGCTTAAATGATACTGAAACATTAATTGATCTGAGTTTACCTTCTCTGGAGAATCTAGAGGATGAAGTTGAATCTGTTAATAAAAAGTCTTGCATTTTATTTGAAATCTCTCCTAAAATATAAATGTATTGCTAATCTAAGGAATGTTAATTACTTACATGTCACCTAAAAATTAAGGTTAAGGAAAATATGGCTTTGGTGCAATAAGAAAGCATAGGCATAGAAATGCATTTTGAAGGAGAAAGAAAGTAGTTTCTAAAGCTCGTAATTTCTGAAAGTTATAAGAATGTTTGGGTCTAATACACTTTGATGTATAATCTTTTGGTAAAATCAAGTTTATCAATCCTTCAAAGGTTTAAATTTTAAGAAACTTTCTCTTGACCTAGAATTGACTTTAGATCATCCCAATAGGCTCTGAAATGCCTCAAATGTTTGTTTTCTCTCTCATGAAGGAAAATTTTATACTGAAGGTACATAGGAGCCTTTGTCAAATACAGTTATAACTAATAGTGGTTAGTTATAATATTATAGAATATTGGGTTTTACAGAAAAAATTTGCTGGGGATTATACTGTGAAACTAATTCCCTGGAAGTTAAGAAAAATCCTGTGAATTAGAATGGCCAGCCGAAACCGGTTTGGCTCAGTGGATAGAGCGTCGGCCTGCGGACTGAAAGGTCCCGGGTTCGATTCTGGTCAAGGGCATGTACCTTGGTTGCGGGCACATCCCCGGTGGGAGGTGTGCAGGAGGCAGCTGGTCGATGTTTCTCTCTCATCGATGTTTCTGGCTCTCTATCCCTCTCCCTTCCTCTCTGTGAAATACCAATAAAATATATTTAAAAAGAAAAAAAAAAAAAAGAACATATAAAGTGACTGTGTCTCCTTTAAAAAAAAAAAAAAAAAAAAGAATGGCCAGCCTATGGTGTGGGTTGGCCCTCAGAGGGAACCCTAGATGTCCCAACTGTCAGGGCCCTCTTTGAGGTCATCATGGGTGACCCTGGTCATCCTGATCAATTTTCTTACATAGATCAATGGCTAGAAATAGCTTGGCACAGGGCTCCTTGGGTCCGGCTCTGCGTGTGTAAGAAGGGCCAGAGTAAGGTTTTAGTGGCAGGAGAACAGAAGCAGGTGCCTCAGAAGGAAGCTCAGCCCCCTGTTCTACAGGGTTCCTCTCCCCAGCCCCCCGAGGAAGTGCCGCCAGTTTTACCACCTCCATAGGTGCCTCAAGTGGCACCCAGTGCTCCTTTGCCTGGTCAGGGAGGCTTAGATGCACCACCTCCTTCCGTCTCGCCACAACTGGACTCTCCAGAGCCAGTTGGACAACGTTTGCACTCAGCTGATCAGGGACCCAGTCCCCTCTTGTCTTATTCAGGAGGACCAATCCACGAGGGGCACTTGATGCCTGTAGCTGCTACCCTAGCTTCTCCTGACTCATCAGCCTTCTGAGACGTGTTCAGTGCTGGCCGGCAGCCCCCAGAGGAGGTAAAAACCTGGATGGGAAAGTCAGCAGTGAGAGGTGGGCTCTCATGCCCTCCCCAGGAGAGAAGCTTCTGTGGCCATTCTGACCCAGAACAAGAAACCCAGCAGAGACAGGACAAGCTCCCACCCAGATGAAACACATACCTGCAATTCTGAAAGGACCCTTCCTGGCTCCTAGGAAACTCTGTTGTGGATACCCAGGCTCTGCCACAAAACCTTTACAGCCCCATCATTAAAATGGGATTAAAGAAAACCAATTACGGCCAAAAAAGAAATGAAGAGACATCCAATCTTCTTAGTAATTAGCAAAAGCCAAATAAAACTACACTGAGATGCTATTTTGTCCCTATTCAAATAGCAAAAATAAGGAAACAATGGCTCTTTCCTACACTACTGGTGGGCATATAAATTGGCACTATTACTTTGGAAAATTTTACATTGAACATTCACATACCCAATAACTTGGCATTTCCACTCTTGGCTCAAAAACAAAGGCTCAGAGATGGCAAGTGAGTTTGAAAGCTCACACAGCCAGGAAGAGGCAAGCCCAGTTCTTGGTCCAAAGTCTGGCTGACTTGAGCACACCATTTTTTTTTAATTTTTTTTTTTTTTTTTAAGAACAATCTATTTTATTGAGGGCCTTCAGGGAAGAGTTGAATTGCTGGGAGGACAATGAGATCCCACGTCCTCAGCAGGCCAGATCTCGCAAGCTTTACAACCTCTGAAAACAGGACACATTTTGACAGACATGCTCATCTCCTTCTCAAGGTGCCGAGGACAGAGTATGTGGCAAGGGATCATTAAAGTTTTAACAGACTGATTACAGAAACCATTGCCCAGACACAAAAGCCAGAACCAGGTCCACCAGTCTCCTCCCTCTTGCATCAGCAGCCTTATTTTGCTGTGTTCAAAACACTTCCCCAAGTAGCCTTCACCATGAGAAGCAGACACAGCCTTGCCCACAGCCACACTTCAGACTCCAACACGCATCTGAGAGCAAAGACACGGCCGGTCTCAGGGACTTCAAGAGGCACCGTGTGCCCTCATCATGCCCACCCTTCCCCACTTGGCCCACTCACCCCCCTCCTGGCTACTGGTGCTGCTCCTTGTCCTCTCAGGTGAGTGGGATCTGGAACAGAACAGAACTTACCCCTGGCTGGTCCCGGAGAGGGGCATCAGCTGCTCTGGCATGCCTGGTGGGGCAAGAACCCACCAAGACGGAATAGGTTGAGACCTTTCCTGACCCAGCAGAGCACAGACCTAGTGTCCAAAGAAGCAGAACTTCTTGGGCAGCACAGGGAAGTTAAGTTCCCAGGCTCTGGGTTCTAGGCTCATGCCAGGTGGGTTCTGGTTCGGACACTTGTGTGCCCATGTCAGCTCTTCCACCAAGCAGGCCCGCTAATGGGACATTTCTCTAGAAATGTTGGGAGTATTAAACATAAAAATGGTGAGGTGCAGCCCAGGGTCATTGGTATTATTGGCAGGGCCCTCTCCCTTTCTTGCAAAATGTAAATGCAAGTCCTTTGTCCAAGAAGTATTAAGAATTTTAAAGCTCCTAGCTGGTTTGGCTCAGTGGATAGAGGGTTGGCCTGCGGACCAAAGGGTCACGGGTTTCATTCCAGTCAAGGGCATGTACCTTGGTTACAGGCTCATCCCCAGCCCGGGCCTGGCTGGGGTGTGTGCAGGAGGCAACCAATCAATGTGTTTCTCTCACATGGATATTTCTCTCTGTCTTTCCCTCTCTCTTCCAGTCTCTCTAAAAAAAATAAAAATCAATGGAAAAATATCCTCGGGTAAGGATTAACAACAACAACAAAAATATTCCCTTCTTTATACATATACATATACATATACATATATATATAATTGATTTCAGAGAGGAAGGGAGAGGGAGAAAGAGATAGAAACATCAATGATGAGAGAGTCATTGATCAGCTGCCTCCTGCACACCCCACACTGGGGATCAAGCCCACAACCTGGGCATGTGCCCTTGACTGGAATCAAACCCAGGACCCTTCAGTCCGCAGGCTCTATCCACTGAGCCAAACCGACTAGGGCAAAATATTCCATTCTTTAAAATAATAATAATTTTAAGGCAGCAACAACTGCATAAACTCAAGCATAGGGCCTATGTGACTTTTCACATGGAACAGCCATGAGCCAGCACTGGCCCAGCCTGAGACAAACCTAGGCTCAAATCTCATTCCTGATTGCTCTAATTAACTTCTCTCTGAGCCTCAGGTTTCCCTCTCTGTGAAATGGGGCTAGTCATAAGACCCACCTCCTGACTTTGTTAGGAAGTTCCAATGAGGTTATACCTATAAGTACAGTTGACCCTTGAACAATGCAGGGGTTTGGGGTTCTGACTCCCCAGGCAATTAAAATCCATGTATAACTTTTGATTCTCCAAAAACTCAACTAATAATAGTCTACTGTTGACCAGAAGCCTTCCTTATAAACAGTCCATGATCGCATATTTTGTGGTATATGTACTACTAGAAGCCCAGTGCACAAAATTCATGCACCTGGGTCCCCTCAGCCCAGCCTGCACCTTCTCCAATCTGGGACCCCTTGGGGGACATCCCTCTCACAATCCTGGACTGCTGGCTCCTAATCGCTCACCTGCCTGCTGGCCTGATCACCCCTAACTGCCCCCCCCTGCTGGCCTGGTTGCCCCTAACTGCCCCCCCCCCCCACCGCCGGCCTGGTCACCTCTTACTGCGCCCCCCTGCTGGCCTGGTAGCCCCCAATTGCCCCCCTCTGCCAGCATGGTCACCTGTTACTGCCCCCTCTGCTGGCCTGGTCGCCCCTCATGGGCCCTCCCCCCCCCCCGGGCCGCTGGCCTGGTTGCCCCACGCAGTCTGCTGTTCTTTTGTTTGGTTGTCCCTCACTAACCCCCCTGCCGGCCTGGTTGTAGGCAGCCATCTGGTGAGGGCATGAGGGTTAATTTGCATATTACCTCTTTATTATATAGGATATTCTGTATACATATAATAAAGTAAGCTAAATTTAAAAACTGTTATTAAGAAAATCATAAGCCAAAACCGGTTTGGCTCAGTGGATAGAGCGTCGGCCTGCGGACTCAAGGGTCCCGGGTTCGATTCCGGTCAAGGGCATGTACCTTGGTTGCGGGCACATCCCCAGTAGGGAATGTGCAGGAGGCAGCTGATCGATGTTTCTCTCTCATCGATGTTTCTAACTCTCTATCCCTCTCCTTTCCTCTCTGTAAAAAATCAATAAAATATATTTAAAAAAAAAAAAAAAAGAAGTTTAAAAAAAAAAAAAAAAAAAAAAAAAAAAAAAAAAAGAAAATCATAAAGATCCTGGCTGATGTGGCTTAGGAGTTGAGCATCGACCTATGAACCAGGAGGTCAATCAAACCAGGTTCGAGTCCCACTCAGGGCACATGCCTGGATTGTGGGCTCAATCCCCAGTGTGGGCCATGCAGGAGGCAGCCAATCAATCATTTTCTTTCATCAATGATGTTTCTATTTCTCTCTCCCTCTCCCTTCCTCTCTGAAATCAATAAAAATAATTTTTAAAATAATTTTTTAAAGAAAACACACTTAGAGTGCTGTATGTATTTACTGAAAAAAAAATCTATGTTTAAGGGGACCCACGTAGTTCAAACCCATGTTGTTCAAGGGTCAACTGTACCTGGCACAATGTAAAGATTGAATAACTATTGGCTATTATTATCAGACTCATATATGTCCTCTACGAACATTTAGCTGCAGGCAGGCGTCCTCAAACTACGGCCCGCGGGCCACATGCGGCCCGCCGAGGACATTTATCCGGCCTGCCAGGTGCCGCTGCCTATCCTGCTTAGCAGCCGACTCGCCCCGGGCCCGCAGTGCACATAGGAATTTGTTCATAGTTGTTTTTTTTTAACTATAGTCCGGCCCTCCAATGGTCTGAGGGACAGTGAACTGGCCCCCTGTTTAAAAAGTTTGAGGAGCCCTGGTCTTGAGGATCCTGGGTATTGTTCAGCCTTTCAGCCCAGTACACTGTGATCCACCAGACAAGATGCTTAGCTCTCAACAGGCTCATTCTATCTCTTGCCCATCTGGTCCCTTGCCCCCAGGCCCTATTGAGATCTAGATTCTGTTCATCACACCTTCAGTCCCCCCTACCCCTATGGTAACCCCAGGAGGGGCCCTAGTGGGACTCAGGTGTGGGGCCAGACCTAAATGCTCCCTTGTTCAATGTCTATGACTTGAGGCACCACTTCACTTCTCCAAGCTGATTTCCTTGAATAATGATAGCTAATATTGAGAGAAACTAGCTTGATACGGGCAGACAGGGCAGGGGTCCAGTGGAAAACAAAGGCAGGTGGGACATAGGCCGGGGCATACAAGGCAGTTTGAGCAGCCTAATCACAGAAACCAACCAAGCAGGAATAACAAAATGTTTTTGGACTCAGAGTGGGAGGCAGCTGAAACCAAGGAGGGTCTGCAACAATAAGGTGAACTGATGCACAGGGACAGGGAAAGTTTAGGTCTGTTGCTGGGCAAGAACAATGGAGGGAATCAATCAGGTGACACTGGTAAATATAGAGCAGGCGTAGGGCAAATATATACCTCTAGACCCATGGTCGGCAAACCGCGGCTTCTGAGCCACACGCGGCTCTTTGGCCCCTTGAGTGTGGCTCTTCCACAAAATACCACGGCCTGGGCGAGTCTATTTTGAAGAAGTGGCGTTAGAAGAAGTTTAAGTTTTAAAAATTTGGCTCTCCAAAGAAATTTCAATCGTTGTACTGTTGATATTTGGCTCTGTTGACTAATGAGTTTGCCGACCACTGCTTTAGACTACAAGGCTTCAAGGGGTCAGCCCATTATTGGCGCCCCCCTCATCGTGAGGGGTGTCTGAATCTGCTTATAATAAATTTTCCACACTTTTGCTTAGTTAAATCTTCTGGTCCGTGGAGCTCATTCTTAGGTGTCAGAGACGTGGCCCTGGGAAAAAAACCTCAGCTCACCTTGCAGGTTATCAATATGTTTAGCATTTGCATTGTGCTGAGCCCTCCATCAACTACTGAAAGAAGGGATGTTGAAATCTGACACTTTGTGCATTTGTCTGTTTCTCCCTGCTATTCTATTACTGGGTTTTGCTTTATATACGTTGAAGTTCTGTTATTAGGTACATAAATGTTTGGTATTTATATGGCTTCTTGATTAATTTACTCCTTTATCATTATGAAATAATACTCTTTATTCCTAAAGATAGTGTTTGCTCTGAAGTCTACTTTATCTGATATTAAAATAACCACTCCTTGCCCTAACCAGTTTGGCTCAGTGGATAGAGCGTCCCAGATTCGACTCCTGTCAAGGGCATGTACCTTGGTTGCGGGCACATCCCCAGTAGGATGTGTGCAGGAGGCAGCTGATTGATGTTTCTCTCTCATCGATGTTTCTAACTCTCTATCCTTCTCCCTTCCTCTCTGTAAAAAATCAATAAAATATATATTTTAAAAAATAACCACTCCAGCTTTCTTTTGATTGGTGCTAGTATGCTGAATATTTTTCTATAATTTTTACCTATTTACACCTTTAATATTTATAGTGCATTTTTTATAAGCAACAGATAGTTGGATCTTATTTTTTATCTAATATGACAAGTTCTAACCTGTACTTAAGATATTTAGACCAGCCCTAACCGGTTTGGCTCAGTGGATAGAGCGTCGGCCTGCGGACTGAAGAGTCCCGGGTTCGATTCCGGTCAAGGGCGTGTACCTGGGTTGCAGGCACATCCCCAGTAGGGGGCGTGCAGGAGGCAGCTGATCGATGTCTCTCTCTCATCGATGTTTCCGACTATCCCTCTCCCTTCCTCTCTGTAAAAAATCAATAAAATATATTTAAAAAAAGATATTTAGACCATTTACATCGACCAATTTAAATCTATTATCCTCCTCTCTGTTCTTTGTTCCCTTTTCCTTCTACCTATTATTGGTAATTAAATATTTTTATAATGCTATTTTATCTCCTTTATTGGCTGTTAGCTATAACTCTTTATTTTGTAGTTTAGTGGTTGCTTTAGAGTTTAATTATACACCTTTAATTTATCACCATCTACCTTTTATCATACCATTTCACATATGCAGTCATGCATTATTTAGGGCACGGACTGAGAAAGGCATCATTAGGTGAATTTGTCATTGTGTCTACATTTAGGGTTCATGATGAACAAAGCAACATGAGATTAAATCATACCCAAGAGAAAACGATGCAATCAAGAGCTGCAATAGACATGAGATGTGTGAGGCTGGGCCAGCATAACATGGCATTCTGTTTTAGAGCGTACTAAATACTTCTATTTTAAAAGTAGAAAAAGTACACTCCAAAATGATTAAAGTATAGCATAGTAAATATGTAAACCAGTAACATAGTCATTTATTATCATCATCAGGTATTATGTACTGTACATACTTATATCTATATATATAACAGCCTAAGTGACTGGTCGACTGTTTGGCCAGTTTACAGATTGACTGGTCGCTATGATATGTATTGACCACCAGGGGGCAGATGCTCAATGCAGGAGTTGCTCCCTCGTGGTCAGTGCACTCCCACAATGGGAGTGCTGCTCAGCTGAACAACGGAAACCAGATGCTGGGCTCACGACTGGCAAGCACAGCTGAGGCTGCACACCCAGCGGCTGGTACAGCAGGGCCAGGATGAGTGGGAGCAGGCAGCGTCTGGCCCGGGCTCGGGCTTCTCCCCAGCAGCCTGCCATTTCATGCACTACTACATCCCTTGGAGGATGTTGGACTGCCGGTTTCAGCCGATCCCCACAGGCCACGCCAAGGAACCCCACTGGTGCACGAATCTGTGTACCAGGCCCCTAGTATATATTGTAGTTTTTAAAAAATATACATATTTTATTGATTTTTTACAGAGAGGAAGGTAGAGGGATAGAAAGTCAGAAACAATGATGAGAGAGAAACATCGGATCAGCCACCCTCCATACACTCCCCACTGGGGACATGCCCACAACCAAGGTACATGCCCTTCACCGGAATCGAACCTGGGACCACCCCCCCAAGTCCGCAGGCTGACACTCCATCCACCGAGCCAAACTGGCTAGGGCTATATTATAGTTTTATACAACTGGCAGCGCAGTAGGTTTGTTTACACCATCATCACCACAAGCACATGAGGAATATGTTGCTCTATGACCTTACCATGGCTACAATGTCACTAGGAATTTTTCAGCTCCTCTACAATCTTATGGGTCCACCGTAGTACATGTGGTCCATTGTTGATGAAACCATCATTATGTGATGCATGACTATGGTATAGGAACCTTACAATAGTATACTAACATTTCTTCCATCTCTGCCTTTATTCTATTATTATCTTTACTTAAATAAGCACTATAAACCTCACATTAGAATGTTATTATTTTTTATAAATTTGGGGCCTTGTTTTTCAGATTTGTTAAGTGGGACAGGAGCACTTCTCTCTGAGTAAAGTGCTCTGTCCTGTGTAGTCTACTCATTGCCCTGTGGGTCATGAGGTCTTCAAGTCTGGCTGGTGGGAACAGGCACAGTTCTCAGTCCCGTGCTGAGGGATGGTCACTATTCTGTGCATACGTGTGAGGAAACTACCTGAGGCCAGGGAAAGGCCCACCAGAAAGGATGGAGAGAACAGATCTGACTAGTTCAGATAATGGTGTTTGGGGTGAGTGTTGCTGAACTTCTTGAAATTAAGAACACCAAGAACAAAAGGCATCCCTAGGATTCTAGCATTAAATAGGGGGTGTCACTTGGTCACAACCTTGACTAATAGCACACATCTAGCAGAAGACAGGCAGAAAAAAATATTTAGAGTTCTAAAACCCTTCCCCACATCCTCTTAGAAGGGGATGTTTGCTTCACTGCCCTACCTCACCTCATTTGCAACTGAGAAACACTGTGATATACTGCAAGCTTGTCTTGGAGTGAGACGGAGTTATTCCCAGGGCCTGATGGGAACACAAACCAAGGGCACAAAGCTGATGACTGTGTGGAGCAGAACACTAAGTCACCTGATCTGCACTCAAATCCTGGCCATGACACCTACTGAATGCATGGGTCACCTCAGGTTTCTTCAACTCTCTGACATTAGTTTTCTCATCTCAAAAATAGAGATAATAGCCCATCCAGTGTGGTTCAGTGGTTGAGCATCAACCCTTGAACCAGGAGGTCATAGGGTTTGATTCCTGGGCAGGACACATGCCCGGGTTTCAGGCTCGATCCTCAGTGAGGGGCATGCAGGAGGGGCATCCATGTTTCTATATATCTCTTTCTCCCTTCCTCTCTCTCTAAAACCAATAAAAATATATTTTAATATATTTTACTGATTTTTTACAGAGAGGAAGGGAGAGGGACAGAGAGTTAGAAATATCAATGAGAGAAAAACATTGATCAGCTGCCTCCTGCACACCCCCTACTAGGGATGTGCCCACAACCAAGGTACATCCCTTGACCGGAATCGAACCTGGGACCCTTCGGTCCACAAGCCGATGCTCTATCCACTGAGCCAAACCGGTTAGGGCTAAAAATATTTTTTTAAGTTAAAAAAAAAGAGAGAGGTAGTAAAATAGCGCCCTTCTCATAGAGTGCTGGTACCTATGATGTTCATAACCTGAGTGCAGAAGAACTTCCATCAGTGGCCTCCACCCTCTTTCTCTGAGCTTAGTCTGAGGCCAACCTCAGAGTTCAACCTATCCCCCAGGTAGACTCACTTCACAACGCATCAACAAGCATTGAAGGAGTCACAGGAGGCAGGGAGGGTACTTAGAATGAGCACCACAGCACTTAAGCTATGTGTGCTCAATTTTTTTTAAAAAATGTATTTTATTGACTTTTTACAGAGAGAAAGGGAGAGGGATAGAGAGTTAGAAACATCGATCAGCTGCCTCCTGCACACCTCCCGCAGGGGATGTGCCCACAACCAAGGTACATGCCCTTGCCTGGAATCGAACCCGGGACCTTTCAGTCCGCAGGCCGACGCTCTATCCACTGAGCCAAACCAGTCAGAGGTATGTGTGCTCCATTTGAGGGTTAAGAGCAGGGGCTCTAGAAACAGGCTTTAAGTGTTTGGATTGAGGCTCTGTCACATTTTTGGGGGTGGTGAATTAGTTTGCTAGGGATGTCTTAACAAAGTACCACAGGATGCTGGCTTAAACAACAGAATTTTTTTATTTTTTTATAATTCTACAGGCTAGAAGTCTAAGATGAAGATGTCTGCAGGGTTGATTTACCCTGAGGCCTGTCTTCTTGGTTGTAGATGGCTGTCTTCTCCTCATGTCTTCATGTGGTCTTCCGTGTGTGTGTGTGTGTGTGTGTGTGTGTGTGTGTGTGTGTGTCCTAATCTACTCTTCTTATAAGGACACCAGTCATGTTGGATTAAGACCCACCCATGTGACCTCATTTTAACTTAATTATCTATTTACAGACTTTATGACCAAATGCAGTCATGTTCTGAGGTACATGGGTTAGGACTTCAACATATGAATTGTGGAGGTAGGAGCACCATTCAGCCCATAAACGGTGATCCTGGGAAAGTTACTTAACCTTTCTGGGTACTCAGTGTCTTCTGTTCTAAAATGGGAATGATGCTGCCCACCTCAAGGGAGTGCTGGGAGGAATAAATGCAGTAATACATGCAGTGCCTGGCCATGGTGAGTACTCAAGTGCCATCTGTTATTTGTAAGTTCTCCATTCAATATCTCTGTTCTCTCCAGCCAGTTGCCTCAGCTCCTCTTTCACTTCCATCTCCAGCAACCCCTGGAGTGTCTTGAGCAATTGTTCTCAGTCAGCTAATGACCAGTTTCTGTTAAGCTTGCCTCTTAGGTCTCCAAGTCTTTCCTGCGCAGCTCAAGGCCTTTCTTCATCTATTGTAGGAGTCTCTGAGCGGAGCAAAGGGAATGAGTGGCAGGTGCTGCAACCTGAGGGTCCCATGCTGGTGGCAGAAGGTGAGACACTCCTACTGAGGTGTACAGTGATTGGCTTCTGCATTGATGCCATGATAAAATGGGTCAAGGTGAGCAATCAGGACAAGCAAGAAATTTATAATTTCAAACATGGCTTCTTCCCTGGGGTGACACCCATGATCCAGCAGACGTTGGAGACACTTAGTTGTGACTATTCCATCTATATTCATAATGTCACCAAGGAGCAGGAAGGAACCTACCACTGTGTGAGGTCTGATGGCTTGAGTGAGCACTCAAAAATGCAGCTGGATGAAGGCACCTCAGTGCTTGTGAAGGGTGAGTATCAGGCCCTGCAGGTTAAAACATTCTGCTCTGATCTGTTTTTCTACATCCGTCACTTTTATCCACAATCATGCTGTATACACAAAATCTCAGTGGCACATAACCATTAGTATATCTCACTCACACATTTATAGGCAGCTGGGGTGGTTCTAGTCCATATGTCTTATTCCAGACTGGCCAGAGTGCATTTTCTCATGGAGATGGCAGGAGAACAAGTCAAGTCCTAACACTCCCAGTACATTTCAAGCTTCTGCTGACATAGTATCTGCTAACAGCCCATTGGTTAAAGCAAGTCACATGACTCAGCGTCAATTCAATAGACAAGAAAGTGTACCCTACCATCATGAGGCTATGGCAGAAGTGTGTGGATGTTCCAGAGGGGAGTTAAGAACTGGGGCTGATCATTTAATTTCCTCACTCCCCAAGGAATCAGTCATTTTATCTATAAGTTCACCAATGATGACCTGGATACCTAAATCCTGAGTGTGTCATTCAATAGAAGTGTGTTCTTAAATCAGTCACTTCAGCTCTATGTACTTCACGTGCCTAACTTGAAAAATAGACAACATAATTCCTGCTTCAAGAGTCGTTCGGGTAAGGAACAGATGTTTGTGAAACCACTCTGTAAACTGCTGACATGGAGAGTATCTGTGAGTGTGGTGATGTGGGCGGGGAGGTCCTTTTTCACTTGATGCAAGCATTTCAGGAAGACTTCTCTGACTCCTTCCAAGCTGTGGCTGGTGCCTTCTCTTGGTCTTGCAGTCCTCTGGGTTTCCAAACTCAGGGGGATTTCCAGGGTCATCTCCACAACCAGACTGAGACTTTCTTCAAGGCAGGACATTTGTGTGTCTTTCTGAGCTTCATTTTCCCCTGTTCTAGCATCAACACATAGTCGGTACTGAGGACTTCTTTATTGCCCTGGCTGGTGTGGCTCATCCTTTACACTGAAAGGTTGCTGGATGGATTCCTAGTCAGGGCATATGCCCAGGCTTGGAGTTCGATCCCTTTTCAGAGCATGTGCAGAAGGAAACCGGTCCATATTTCACTCTCACATCGTTGTTTCTCTCTCTTTCCCTCTCCCTCTCTTCAACTACTGAGTAATGAGGTAACATAGGAGGGAGTGGCCGAGTGAAAAAATCAGGTAAGCAGAAGGGAAGAAAGATAGAAGGGTGGAAATGAGTGGACAATGGAAGAAGAGAGAGAATAAAACAAGGATCTGTCTTTGGCTTCAGGAGCTGGGAACCTAGAACCAAACCTCTGGATCATCCAGCCCCAGGAGCTGGTGTTGGCAACCCCTGGAGACACTGTCTTCCTGAACTGCACAGTGCTTGGAGATGGTCCTTCTGGACCCATCAGGTGGTTCCGGGGGTCTGGTCTGAGCCGTGAAGCCATTTACAACTTCGAAGGCATCTCCCAACCCAATGTGACTGCGGTCCAGGCCTCCAGCAGTGATTTCAGCATTCTTTTGCAAGGTGTCTCTACTGAGTATGCAGGCATCTACTACTGTGTAAAGTTTCAGAGGAAGCTTAACCGGCAATACCTGTCTGGACAGGGCACCAGGCTGAGGGTGAAAGGTAAGGCAGGTGGTCTGGGAGGTGTTAGGGAAAATGGGGAGGTTTTCCACAAGGAACTTTTCACCATGTCCCAAACACGCCAACTTTTCTCAGCCTCTGTGCCTTTACATAAACTGTTCCCTCTGCCTGGAATGTTTTCTCATTTTCTATGTCAAACTCCTATTCGTCCTTCAAAGCTCAGCATCAATAGCCTCTTCTCTGTGAAACCTTCTCCTTTTAGCAGGCAGAGTTCATTTTTCCTCATTCTGGACCCCATAGACTTTTCTATAGTAAATGGTTCAACAAACATCTAGTGTGCGCCTGTTGACTGCTCTGCAGTGAACTCGGTGCTGTGGATACTGCAACAAATCAGACATTGCTTCAACCCCAGAGATGCTCAAACAGGTCTAACTAGTCCTTATAGAATAGATACTAGGTTTGACTTATAGCCCCCATCCCAGGTAGAAACTGGCAGGCTCATTTTGGTGACCCCAGCTCCAAGCACAGGGCTCAGAAAGTTGTGGGTCAGAAAGAAAAGTGAAATTTGAGACCACCTCTCTCCCTTGCAGCAGAGCCCACTTCTTCCCAAGAGGCAGAAGCCATCAATCAACATGTAGCCAGGAGATTCCTGTCAGGTGAGTGAGTGTTCCTACCTCCAATGGAATTAACCAGTACCCCACAGGTGAAGGTGGGGCACAGATGGCTTAGCCATGGGAAGGGAGTCGTCCTGTCTAGGGCCCATCTGTCACCAAGAGAGTTCCTAGGACTCCATCTCAACTGCAGAACCAGGAAGGCAGAGAACCTTGCTAAAGCTCCACCAGAGACACAGTCAGTGCTAACTGGTCAGTGGGCGGTCTTGCTTGAGAGGTAGTGGTTTCCCCGTGATTCCTTGTAAGATGACACTGTAAAACTGTGCATAACTGTGCATAAGCACATGGCTCTGGATTGAGCCCCTTTCTCTCTGTGAGACTGTGGGCCGGTTGCCTCACTCCTTGAATCTCTGATGTCCTGCTCTGTGAACTGGGGTGTTGGGTGGGGATCAGAGAGCCTACCTCACAGGGTTGTGTGTGGATCCAGAGTTACATGTGCTGAATGCCCAGAACTGCGTCTTTCACATCACCTGTTAGTACTCAGGGACCCTCGATGACTGGGGGAACTGGGAATAGAGTTTGCCAGGGTGCCCTCCCTGATGCTCAGCCCTGTTCCTGCCATTCTTGGGAGCCCACCACTTCGTTGACACATGTGGTCTGAGCAAATCACTTCCCTACTCTGCGTCTGTCTCCTCATCTATACAAATTGCATTGCTATCCTACCTTGCAAGATTAGTTTGAGGATTCTATTAGGCAATTAGGAAGTGCCTGGGGCAGAGGAGTCACTAGCCAAAAAATGAAAGCAGTTTTCTATTATAGCAGGGCCTTAGATGACGTAGTTTCCATAATTTTGCTATAACGTGAATAAGATGCCATAAGAACTTCACTTTTGTTTATATTAATTAGCCTGTGGTACAGTTGGTTTCATTACAAATATTATATGTTTTGCTTAAAGCCACAGAACCTATGGATGATGTTAAGTGAGGACTTACTGTATTGTCAGAAGTCAGGGATGCTATCAGGATGATTAAAGGTACAAGTAGGATATTGAGCAAAGCCTTTTCAGGCCTGGGACAAAGGGAAGGGAGGTCTTGGATCTCCCCTTCCAGTAATAGAAAGAATGTGGCCCCCGAAGTTAGAGAGCAGCTGAGCCTAAACCTCGCCCACTGATGTATGGGCTGTTGAGGACTCACCTAGGGTCCTTCTTGAACTCTCCTTTGTGTCCCCCAGGCCTCCTGTTGGAGCTCACAGCTGTGGTCCTGGGACTGAAGGCAGTGACCTTGGCTGCACTCCTGCTGGCCCTGGCTGCCTGCTGGAGACACAATGGGCAAGAAGATGTCAAAACCCCAGATCCAGCCCTAACCGGTTTGGCTCAGTGGATAGAGCGTCGGCCTGCCGACTGAAGGGTCCCGGGTTCGATTCCAGTCAAGGGCATGTACCCTGGTTGCGGGCACATCCCCAGTGGGGGGTGTGCAGGAGGCAGCTGATTGATGTTTCTCTCTCATCAATGTTTCTAACTCTCTATCTCTCTCCCTTCCTCTCTGTAAAAAATCAATAAAATATATTTAAAAAAAAACAACACCCAGACCCAGCAAAGCTGTGCTCATCTTAGCCTGGGGCATGGGGCATGGGGCATGGGGCATGGATGAGGGGTTAGCTCCAGATGGTGCTCTGAGTCGGAGAGGGGCCAGGATTCCCCAACCATTTCTCTGCCTCCAATCCCAGCCTCCAGATGTCCCCCAGGACTCATGAGAAACTCCAGTATCCCTACACCTGGTTTCAGTTCACCTGGTGAAATACCCCGCTTGGCACTGGGCTCCCCTCGGATGTGCTTTCCTCTCTCTCCTCAGCCTGTCCAGGCCCTCCTTGTCCTTCAAGGATCTTGCTCCTGCTGCAGTCCCTGTGAAGGGTTCTCCCCCTTCCTTCCCCGCTCCACATTTCACGACCTTCAAACTCTAACTCAGAGACTTCCCAGAAGATATCCCTGAGCATTTCTCACCCAGCCACACTGCCTCCATTGGTATCCTCTTCTACTCTGTCCTGCCTTTTTTCTTCCTCACTGTGGCTATCTTGGGTGGCTGTAATAGTTGGAATAAAGGGTGGGTAAGTTTAACGAAACTCATAAATAACAGTGGTTTAAACCAGAACAAAGTTGGTTTCTCTAGTAATATCTGAGCATAAGCAGACCAGGCAAAACAAAATCCCTGGTATTGAGACCAGGGATTCCTTGATCATGTTGTTCCCGGGTCCACCTCCCAGGCTGCAAGACCAGGGAAAAGGCAATGAAGGGGAGCATGGCACTCCCCTTCAAGGGCACAGCTAGGAATTTGCCCACATCATCTCTAATTGGCTGGAATGTGTCACGTGGTCACACCTAGCTATAAGGAAGGCTGGGAATTACAGTATTCATTCTGGCAGCAATAACTGCAGCTGAAAATTTTCACTAGAGAAATAGAGGGTAAATATCAGTAGATAGTGTAACCCAAGCATGTGAAACTCAGAGGCTAACACAGGCCAAGTAAACAGGTTTAAGTTTATGTGGGCCGCAAAAAAACAAAAGCTTCAATTTTCATAGAAACATAGGTTTATTTCGATAGAGACACGTTGAATACACAGGGCTGAAATAAATGAGTCATCGTTAACATAAAATAATAGAACATTTTAATAAAAATTAATATTTTTTCTTGAACATTAACTTACCAGACACGGAATAACTGCACAAATTAATAAGTGTAGCCCTATCCGGTTTGGCTCATTGGATAGAGCGTCGGCCTGCAGACTGAAGGGTCCCAGGTTCGATTCCGGTCAAGGGCATGTACCTGGGTTGCGGGCACATCCCCAGCAGGGGGCGTGCAAGAGGCAGCTGATCGATGTCTCTCTCTCATCGATGTTTCTAACTCTCTATCCCTCTCTCTTCCTCTCTGTAAAAAAATCAATAAAATATATTTAAAAAAAATTAATAAGTGTAATGCAAATAAACCTATTTTTCTTGTTCTTCAAAAGTGAAATATTTCCTGTTGTGCACACCAAACAAGTCAGTACAGGACTAATGATGTGGCAATGGGCTGCTAAAATATTCACTGCTAGTATTAGTGGAGAGAAATGGTGTGCCTGTGCGTAAGGGGCGTAAGAGAAATGAATGCAACACGATTATAGTAATCAGTCATTAGTGAACATTGTAGTTCGTTATTAGTAATTATGTATAACAGGATGTTATGAAATTTTTATTAAAATGTTTCTTACATACCGTTATATTGGCTGGGCCGCAAAAATATTCGTTGTGGGCCGCATGTGGCCCGCGAGTTTGACATGCTTGCTGTAACCAGCAGTTTCCACCTCAATACCTCAATGACAGACATAGCCTCTTCCTTGCTCTAAGCCACACCTAGTTCAATCCCCAAGGAAATAGCACCTGCAGTAGGACAGCATACTGGAGGGCAGTCATTCTCAAGAAGAGGAGATTTTGCCCTGGCCAGTTTGGTTCAGTGGATAGAGCGTCGGCCTACAGACTGGAGGGTCCCAGGTTCTATTCCGATCAAGGGCACATGCCCAGGTTGCTGGCTCCATCCTGAGTGGGGGGCATGCAGGAGGCCCACATTCCAAAATTGACTCCCAGGTCCAAGGTTGACTCCCAGGTCCCAGGGCATACAACTTCCAGCCAAGTTTGAATGCCCTTTCTTTAACCAGAACAAGGCAATCATGGTTAATAGAGCATAATTAATATGTCCCATAACCATAGCTAGTCCCCAATATTCTATTTTTGCCCTTAACAAAGGTTTCACTCATTTACTTCTTCATTAATTCAGCAAAGAGTCATTAGGGCAATTTAATATCAGTGATTGCAGGTCAGGGGAGATAAAATGACAGCCAATGTTTGCTGAGGGCTTAATAAGTATCAAACATTGCTCTTAGCACTTCCCCCTGAATCCTTGAGCATGCTTCTGAGGAAGGTACTGTTGGGAGCTCCACTTTACACATCAGGAAACTGAAGCTTAGAGAGAGATCTGCCCCAGATTATATAAGCAGGTTTCAACCCCAGGCTATGTGAATCCAGGGCAGGTGTTCTTAAGCCATATTATGCTGGAGACAGCCACGGCCTCTGCTGCCACCGGGATTGCAGCCCTTGGGGAAGGCAGACACTTAATGGGAATGCACATGTAACTGAAAACACAGGTTTGGCTGCCTGCTCCCTACAAAAGTCAAAATCATGAGACAGGTGATGGTGCAAAAGGGAAGAGGTTTAATCAGGTGCCCTGTGATCTGGGAGAATGGTGTTCTCCTGTCTCAAAGCCCATTTCCCCTTTCTGTTCAAGCCCATGGAGGTTTTGTGGGGTTTTTTTCTCTATCCATTCATCTTTTTGGCTTTGGGCCTCTTAGTGTAAGAATCTCCCCCTGCGCCCTCTTGGCCAATGGAGAGACTCCCTGGCCTCCAACTGACTGTCTATGTGATAACAGAAAGGCCTCCTTGACGCCTAAAGGATACCTAAACTGAGACCAGAAGGACGAGTGGGATCTGGTGTTATAATAATGTCATGGTCGTAAGGAAACCCCTCTAATGTGTGAAATGATTATTGTGTGAAATGTTTGCTGTGTGGAGACTCCAATACTCTGAAACGTCCAAATTGGTGAACACCCCACTATCTTGATGTGAACGCCCTAAGCCCTTAAAATGTAAACGCCCTGCTCCTAGCATAAGGCACACTGCCTGGCCCACACCAATAAGACACAAGTTGTTTACTACTGGCTATATAAGCACCGGACCTTCTTCAGTCCACGTCTCCTGCCTGATAAGAGGAGGACTCCACGTCGCTCCGTGAGAGGAGTCCCTGACTGACTGCTCTGCTGTGCGAGCCTGAACCAACTGCCGCTGCCTGTCTGTCTCCGTCTTAGTCGTCCATCTTTCGGTGTGCATCGCCAGGTGGACTTTGCCGGAGCCTAGGACCCACTAGGAATAGGTAAATAAGCCTTGCGTGATTGCATACTAATTCTGTCTTGTGTGTTCATGTGTTCCGGTTCGGCTCAGCTGTCTAGACATTGAAGTACCAGGGGATAGACCGTTATTGCTGACTCCTGGTCACCTGCGTTTGTCCCACTAAGTCTAGACAGATAATTAATTAACTGGGCCCTAATTGGGACATCTGGCAAAGGTAAGAGAAAGAGAAGCGCATCGAGGCAGGTGGCAAGAGGCAAGAGGGCAAAGAAGCTCAGGGCCTAAAAGACAGGATTGTGTCTGAGAAGGTGCCCTTGGGCCAGAGGCCTGAAGAAAGTGAGGGAGCACCTTGCCCAGCAATGAGGGAAAGGTGTACCTGGCCAAAGCAGCAAATGCAAAGACTCATGCATATGCATGTCTGGCACATTGAGGAGCATCAAGAAGGGGATGTGCCTGGAGCAGAGGAAGCGAGTGAGAAGCCTAAGAGATGAGGTGGAGGGGCAGGCTCATGTCACGTGGGTCTGGCAGGCCCTAGAGACTCACGCGGAGATGAGGAGGCACCGAAGGGTTGGAAGAGAGGAGTGACCTGCTGTTCAAGGTCTGCTTTTGTTCCCTAGCGTGTGAGTGAGCAACAGGAGGGCAGGGACTTTGCTTTGCTCGCTGCGGACCGCCAGCCCTGGAAGAGCATCAGGCCCTTGATAATACTCCGTAAATATTTGAACAAGTGGATGAACAAATGAATAAATTAATGCAAAGACCGGATGAGTCCATGATTAATTGACTCCTTCAGCCATCCTGCATTCTATCTACCCCAACGTTTCAAACCCGCCCGGCCTGTCCTCCGTGCCGCTCCAACCCCCGCCTTTGGGCTGCCGCTCTGCGCCACAGCCGCCAGAGGGCGCGGAGCGGTGGCGTTTCCAGCACGGAAGGCTTTCCCTGAGGCACCGCGTGAGGCGGGGCCTGAGGGCGGGCGCCGCTCAGCTGGGCCGGACCCACCTGCGGGCGGAACGCGACGGAGCGGCTGAGGCTGTGCAGTGACGACCGGAGTGGTTTGGGGAGCACACGGCGAAAATGGCGGAGAGGCAGGAGGCTCTGAGGGAGTTCGTGGCGGTGACGGGTACCGAGGACGACCGGGCTCGCTTCTTCCTTGAGTCGGCTGGCTGGGATCTGCAGGTAGGGCCGCGAGGCATGCTGCGTCGGGCAGGCCGGGGGCTGCGTGGCGCGGGCGCCTGGCACGTCCAGCCCGTGGTGGCCGAAGCGCACAGTCATCCCGCCGGGCCGCGGCCCGACTCAGGCCTTAGGGGCCTGCGGCCGCTTGCCAGGCGTTTCCAGCTCAGCTGGGTCGTGTGAAAACGCGGGGCAGCCCCGGCCCGGACCTGCCCTGCCTGGCCTCAGTTTCCCCTCCTGCCTCTCCGGTTCGGCGGGCCAGCGAGATGTGGGACCTGCAGCCACCCGCGTGGATAAGGGGACCTTGGGGGCGTGGCGGCCGTGCCGATTCTCGGTCGGAGGCCGGGCCGAGAGACCAGCTCCGCAGTGGAGCAGCGGTGGGGCCCAGGTGGTCGTTTATTTCCATTTCCGACCGTAGGAGGAGGGAGAAGCCCGGCGAAGAATTTGGCCCACGCCCCCTCCTACCTAATTGCTGGGAGAAACTACCCCCGGGGTGGTGGCTCAAGGTTGGAATGTATTTATCTTTCTTAGTTACCTTATCTGTAAAATGGAAGTCTCGTAGAGGTTATTGTCTAGTTCACTGGCACGTATTAAATATTCATAAATACTTATTAAGACGTTAAGATGAGCCACACACAGGGTTTTTCTGTAAACTGTTTAATCACCCGTATCTGGAACAAGGCCCGGCACATAAAAATCATAGAAAGAATTGCATAAATATTCCTGGCCAGCGTACATCTTGGGTAGAGGATGATTAATGTTTATTGAGCACCTACCAAGAACCAGATGATGTTCTAACTGCTTTACGTGTCTTGAGTCATTTAAACTTTGCATTTTGCAGCTAAGGTTTAGGGAGCTTAAGTTACTTGCTCAAGGCTTCACTACCTACCAGGTGGAAGAGAGAACATTAGAACTCAGTGATGTCTGATTCCAAAACCCAGCTTCTTAACCACCATATGCCAGGCACTTTACATATGATGATTCGTTTAATCCTGGCAACACTGAGGTTAAGACTAGCCTTATTGTTAAGAGGAGGAGTTGGAAGCTCAGAGGGTAATTGATATACCAGGGCTACACAGTCAATAAGTAGTGAGTTTGGGATTTGTACTGGGTCTGCTGACTCCACCATTTAAATTGCTTCCCCAAAGAGAGAAAGCATCACACCTCAGCAGACTCGGTGTGAGCAAAGCTCTCGTGCAGGGCAGAAATACAAAGTGCAGTTTCTGCCTGAAAGACCTAGAAGCTCACAGAGTTACAATTAGCACGTCATCAGCCCCAGTCTCCTCACACTGTAGGTGGGGAAACAGTGTCACGCATGTGACATGATTTGCCTGGCCAGGCCATCACTTGAATGAAGGCACCTCTCAGTGCCAATCACTCATATCCCATGACTGCACACTTTCTCCTGGCAAGCCTGTTGTGTCCTGCAAGTTACTTTATATCCCATGAAGGCACACAGTTCCTAGTAGGATGATTATGTCCCATAACAGCTCACTGCCTCCTTTAAGGCTGGTGACCTTGTGGACAGAAGCCATGTCTTTTTCATCTCTGTAGACCTCCGTGCTCTATTTCTCTGCAAAGTAAGTGATTAGTAAATGCCTGCCCATTGAGTCGATGAGAGAAGCAATCACAAATGGCCAAAAGACTTCCATATTCCTTGTGTATAAAGCTAAGACATGACTCTGTATAAATATTAAAGGGTTCCCTCATCCATTGTGCAGGTTTGGTGGGATGGGTAGGAAACAGCCTCAGAGAGAAAGTAGAAGTAGCATCTGGACTGGCCTCACAGTTCCTGACTCCTGGCTGTCACATAAGAGCAGAGAACAAGAGCCTGCGCACACTGCCTGGGATGGCACCTGGCTCTGCTCCTTACCAATTGTGTGACCTTGGCCGTCTTCTTAATTTCTGAGGACTTCTGTTTTAACTACAAAATGAGAGGATAGTAGTTAAAATTACATAGGGTTCTTTGAGGATGAAGTGAGTTGGCACATGTGCAGTTACACTCAATGTGGCATGTAAGTGCTCAATAATTGTACACGGCTTTTCCTAGATCATGTTTTTAAATAAAATGAGAATGAGTGTCTCCATCCTAGCCTTCCCTCTTGCCTTTTCCCCCTTATAGTAGGTGGAATTTGTTTCGGGTAACAGTTGGTCTAATTTTCTATGACCCTCAGATACATAGTGTGGGCCATATCTTTGTGTCTTTGCTCCTTTGTACTCAAAGGGTATCTGTGTTAGATGAAGGCCTGTGTAAGGATCCCAGGTAACTACCTCTCTGTTTCAGATCGCCCTAGCGAGCTTTTATGAGGATGGAGGGGACGAAGACATTGTGACCATTGCGCAGGCAACCCCCAGTTCATTATCCAGAGGCACAGTCCCCAGGTAAGGGCCAGTTTCAATAATTGCTACATAGGTGTGCTTCCAGTAGTGATGAGGAGCTGTTTCCTAACTTGACAGACGGTTCAGGCCTGGGGATATGGACCAATGGGTTTCAGTGACAAAGTTAGACTGACTGGTGGGTCCTAGTTCTTTGTCCAGAAGGAAACTGGTGGCATTCTTAGAAGCCAAGTTTGTGCTAGCACCTTAGAGCAGTGGTTGGCAAACTGTGGCTCACGAGCCATGGTTTGCCGCTCTGTTGATTAATGCGTTTGCCAACCACTGGGATAGGGGCTTAATCACAAGGAACAACAACAGCCTGTAATTATTGGAATCGAGAGTCTAGGTCAGTGGTCGGCAAACTCAGTCAACAGAGCAGCAAACCACGGCTCGCAAGCCGCATGTGCTCGCAAGCCGCAGTTTGCCGACCACTGCCTTAGAGGAACTCTGTGTTGAGCCTGCCTTCCCCCAATCCAACCCTGTTTGACCTCGCTGTTCCTTTCCTGTAGAGATATGCAGAACACTCTCCAGTGGGGACTCTTAGTGAGTGTGGTTTATGATCGTCCTGGGGGAAACCACAGAACCTCCTTTTAAGATGTTTGAGGGTCTTTTATTTATGAAAGTGAGGAGTGGCCTCCATCTCTGAGGTTTCAGTAGAAACTGAAGGACTTCCTTCCAGGGGTGCTGTAGATGTACAAGATTAGACTTTAAAAGGGCTTTTGTTGTTGTTTTGAATTGTTCGTTTGTTGACATTTTAGGATGCCCATTACCCTATTAAGAAGTCTTAGAGCCCAGCTGGCATGGCTCAGTGGTTGAGTGTCGACCTATCACCCAGAAGGTCATGGTTTGATTCCCGGTCAGGGCACATGCTCAGATTACAGGCTCAATCCCAGGTGTGGGGTGTGCAGGAGGCAGCCGATCAATGATCCTCATCATTGATGTTTCTATCTCCCCCTCTCCCTTCTCTGAAATCAATAAAAATACATTTAAGAAAAAAAAGTCTTATAGAAAACAAATGTATTTGGGTTTGACTTCAATCCTGGAATATAGATATAGTGTTTCTTTGCCAGTGAGTTGCTAATTGTGTTTCTGAGCCTTAAATTACACGTTCATTCATTCATTCATTCATTCATTTTATTTTTTGGTTAATCCTCACTTGAGGATATTTTTTCAATTAATTTTCAGAGAGAGAGGGAAAGAGAAACATTGATGTATGTGAGAGACACACATCAATTGGTTGCCTCCTGCATGCACCCTGACTTCGGCCGGGAATGAACCTGAAACCAACCCAGGTATGAGCCCTTGACTGGGAACTGAACCTCCAACCCTTTAGTGCTTGGGCTGGTGCTTTAACCATTGAGCAACACTAGCCAAGGCACATTTCCTCCCTTCAATAGAACACTAACCCCAGATCTCATTGCTTGCTTAACTTCCTTCCCTATCTCCCATTTCCAGAGGAAAGAGGTTGTAGACAACTGATCTTTTCATTATTCGTAGGTGCTAACCTGTGAGATGTCCTTAATGGCACATCAGGTTGTTACTGCCTGGAACATGGTTATAGGATAAGGGCTCTTGCAGCTGCTGGTATAAATAGCTGATCTCCTGGGGTGTGAGTCTTTCATAGTCACCCCAGGTTACTGTTGGGGTGTTGGCATGTCAGAGATATAGAGTGGGAGAAGTTGAAATTTAGCCTATGATGTCAGTCATGTATTCACACCTCTCTTCTCTAGTAATCCCAAAGTCCTATTAAGGGAGTGGTTAAGAGATCTGTGACCTTGGGCAGGTTACTTAACATCTCAGTCCCTCAGTTTTTCTCACTTGTCAAATGGGAATGATAATAGTCCCTACCAAATAGGAGATTAAATGACTTAATACTTACAAAGCACTTTGAACATGAAGAGCTATTATTATCATTTTATTATTACTGGCATCCATTCTCACCTTCCCCATTTTTTCTTTATGTTTCTTGTCATTTCACAGCAAGTATACATATTTAGAAATAGACATAAAGTAAAAGAATCAAGGAAATGGGAGAGTTTAATGTTAAGACTGAGGGCAATAAAAGGCTGAACACATGCAGACCCAAAGGCCTTGCTTTATTGCTTTGGCTAAACCTCAGACTTGGCATTGAGGGAAAGGAAGGGCAATTTGTTGCATTGTTGTCCTTGTCCAGAAGGAAACACTGACAACATTCTCCGAAGCCGAGCTTGTGCTAGCACAGTGGTCGGCAAACTGCGGCTCGCGAGCCGCGGTTTGCCGCTCTGTTTACTAATGAGTTTGCCGACCACTCTGCTAGCACCTCAAAGGGATTCTGTGTGGGGCCTGCTTCTTCCCACCCCCAGTCCTGTTTGACTTGACTGTTGCAGGACACTTAGCCTCCTCTGGGCTCTCCCCGTGCTCCACTCTCTTTCATCTCAGATATCTTTCATGTCGCGCTGCTATGAATGACAGTTATGACAATTAGTAAGTTACTCCTTTGACTCTAGAGCAAGGTTCTTAGTGGGGAGGCTCTGAACTCTTTGGACAAATCCTTGGAATGAATGTGAGAAGGTTCATAAATTACCTGAGATTGTAGGCAAAAATTTGTTTGTAGTATTTTTTCTGGCAAGGAAATCCATAGCATTTATCAGATTCTCAAAGGTCTTCAGGACATAAAGGTTAGTCATTGCTACAGGAGAAAATCTAAATTCCTTCATAGTAACAGTCATCATTTATTGAGCACTTACCAAGTACCAGGCACTGGATTAAGTCTTTATGTATATCACTTTAGGCCTCGCTACAACTCTATAAGGTGGATACTGTTATTTCCATTTTACAGATGAAGACACTGAAGCTGGGCATTTTCCCAAGATCACACAGCTAGTAAAACAAGGATCTAAATGCAGCATTCTGGTTCCAGTATTCAGTGTTCAGCTGAATTATGTCCTGCCTCTCCTTGTGGACTTTCAGGGTCCTCCAGAGTGCAGTGAACTTGCCATCCTAATCGTAACCCCCCTTTTCTCATTTACCTCACTGATTTCTTGGTGTCTCGATTTTGCCTTGTTTTTGGTTCTTCTGCTTTTGTTTGAGCCTCTTATCTGATGGGGCATGCCTACTCTGGCTTTCTGCCTGTCCAGATCTCCTGTTTCTTTCCGGGTTTTGCTCCATCCCCACCTTCCCTATTGAGCATGTTATCCCCAACCCATAGGCAGGACACCATAACCCTGTTCCTCAGAACTCCAGTCACAACTATAATTCACTTATTTGACGCCTATCCTTTTTCTGCTCGGTAACATCTCTAGTGTGTTTTTGTGAACTCTTCCCCTGACATTTAACTTCGTTTTTTATCACTAAGTAAATCATAAGTCCCAAGAAGTGGTAGGAGCTAGTATTTCAGGAACACCCACATCTGTCTAGCTCTGCCAGATATCCTCACTTACGTTCTCATATCTCAACTAGAGGCCCGGTGCATGAAATTCATGCACGGGTGCGGTCCCTACACCTAGCCAGGTATAGAAGCGCGAGTGTCGTGGAAGGGCAGGTCCCAGCTGACCTCTGGGCCCTGGGCAGCACTTGGGCCCCTGGGCCCCCACACGCCCCCCTCCACCTGAGTCATCAGGCCCCCACCTGGTTCCCTCAGCACCTGGGAGCTGGGTGGCGGCTCCTACTCCTGTCACCATCACTGGTTGCCATCTGTGGGGCGATCGGTGGGGCGATTGGGCCCCACTCGCACCTGCCTTGACCTGGCACCACCTGCTCAACTGCTCCACCATCCCGCCACGGTCCTGCTCTTGTTGGGGCCGGCAGCACCTCCACTGCCACCCAATGCCAGTGCTGCTTCGCCAACACACGCCATGTTCCGCGCTGCCCCCTGGTGGTCAGCGCATGTCATAGCGAGCAGTTGAACTCCTGGTCAAGGGGACAATTTGCATATTATGCTTTTATTATATAGGATTATATTGGATATATAGGATAGCTGTGGAAGTAGGTAGGGTGCTCACCATTTCACAGGTCAAGATGCTGAGCCTTAGAAAGGTTGAGTAACTCACAGTTGCTCTTATGCCAGATTCAAGCCCAAGTCTGTCTAACTCCAGAGTTACTTCTACTTCCCGTTCAGCACCTCTCACCCCTGTACCTAGTCCAGGGTCCACCAAGAGGTAGCAGTTTTTTGTTTTTTTCTTCCATCTAACAAAATATACTTTTTGAGAATTTCAGGGACTACCATTGTCTGATCTAAAGCTATACTGTCCGTTATAGCCACTAGCCTCGTGTGGTTGTTTAATTAAAATTAAGTATTTGTACTTAACCACATTTCAAATGCTCAGTAGCCACATGTGACTAATGGTTCCATATTGGATAATCCGCACTGCAGAAAATGTGATCTGACAAAGGACATTTGTGCCACTTCAGGGTTCCAGGGTAGCCTGCGAGATAGAGTTTTGATGTTGAAAAATTGAGATTTCTGAGACATTTTGACAACTTGTGGAGGACAGAGACAAAATATTCTGAAATTGGCAGTGTCCTCAAGACATCCATACTATTAAGGTAACTCTCAGAGCAGTGTTTCTCAAACTTGAGCATGCATCAGAATTACTTGGAGGGCTCCTTAAAAGCCGATTGCTAGACACTCCTCCATAGTTTCTGTTTGAAGAGTCTAAAGTGGGGCCCGAGGTTTGCGTTTCTCACAGTTTCATAAGTAATACCGATGCTCCAGTCCAAGGACCAACACTTGGAGGGCCACTGCTCAAGAAAAGTACTTGAAATGTGCTACATTATGCATCAGTACCCCGGTTGTTCACAGAAAGCCTATGAGGTTGGTGCTGTGATTATCTCTATTTCCACATGAAAAAACAAAGGCTTAGAAACTTTATTAGTATGCCCAAAGTCCTAGGGTAGGAGGCTAAGTTGGGATCGGACCCAGATATGTGGACATCAGAATCTGTATTAGGTAATGTCAGAGTCTAGATATAAAAACTTTGGGGGAAAGAATCAAACCTATATCCAGAACAAGTGGTTTGCTCAAGCAAGTGTACACATGTGTATTTGAAGATGTTTAACAACAGCCCTAACCGGTTTGGCTCAGTGGATAGAGCGTCGGCCTGAGGACTCAAGGGTCCCAGGTTCGATTCCAGTCAAGGGCACGTACCTTGGTTGCGGGCACATCCCCAGTAGGGAGTGTGCAAGAGGCAGCTGAATCGATGTTTCTCTCTCATTGATGTTTCTAACTCTCTATTCCTCTCCTTTCCTCTCTGTAAATAAATCAATAAAATATATTTAAAAAAAAAAAAAAGATGTTTAACAACAGAAAGACAGGATTTTTTTTTTTTTTACCTTGTCATATAGAACATCAAAAAATGCCCAGGAAGTTGCTCTCAACTAACTTGATCAGGGGATGTATTAGCCTCATCAATTGGTCTTTGTCCTCCCATTTCTAGTTGATGGAACCTCAAAGCCTGTTCTGTCCCCTACTTGTTTCCTTGAAATAAATCTTCAAGACTGAACTAGAACTTTTTCCTAAACAACTCTTCCTTCTCTGTCTAGCCTCACTAAATCTGTATTGCCCTCTTGCCCCCATCTCATAGGAATGCAATTATTTTCTCCTAAGAAATACAGAAAATCCTAATAAAGAGGGAATATGCTAATTGACCCTCACACCATCTCAAAAGATGGAGGCACCCACAGCCAATAAGTAAGGAATATGCTAATTGACTGCCCTGCCCTCAAAGATGGTGATGCCCACAGCCACAAGAATGGCGGCACCCAATCCCCTTAGCACCCCAGCCGCCCAGGGCCGGCCCAAGGTGCAGGCAAGCCTCGGATGGAGGCTGCCCAGCCGACGCCCAAGGTGCAGGCAAGCCACAGATGGCGGCTGCCCAGCCGCCCAGGGCCGCCCGAGACTCAGGTAACCAGGGCCGACCGAGGCTTGCGCTGCCGACAGTGGCAGCAGCAGAGGTGTGATGGGCATCACCTTCCCCAGATCTCGGGGTCGCCTCCCGCCCCTGAGGGCTCCTGTACTGTGAGGGGGCAGGCCGGGCTGAGGGACCCCCCCCCTCCAGTGCAAGAATTTTCATGCACCAGGCCTCTGATCTTACCTAATAATAGACAAACATGTAAATTGACCGTACCTCCATTACGCCCACAGCCAATCAGAGTGAGTATGCAAATTAGAAGGCCAAAGATGGTGGCCGCCCAGCTGCTCCAGGCGCGGAGTGGCCAGGTGGGGCAGGACACCTGCTATGAGAGGGAGGGCGGGGGGTGAAGGGATCTACAGGAGCAGAGTGCCGCAGCAAAGACAAAGATGGCAGACTCCGGCTGGAGTCTGCAGCAAAGACGAAGATGGCAGTGGCAGACTCCGGCAGGAGTCTGCTGTGATGACAAAGAAGGCAGATTCTGGCCGGAGCGAAGGCCTGGGTCCCAGGTGCCGGAGGAAAGCCGGTGCTGGAAGCCAAGGGAAGGAAGGCCTATTGCACGAATCTCTTCATGCATCGGGCCTCTAGTGTTTTTATAAAATGTGTGTCTTGTGATCCTTGAAAAACTAAGATGGTTCTTCGTGGATAAATCTAAACTAGAAAAAAAGTGGCAGTGTAAGACAACATCAGCAGAGGAAATTAATCCTTCACACACCCATTTTTTGTGTGCCTCTCTACCACACCTCAGACAACTCTGCTTTTTTCTGAACACTGAAAATACTTCTTGTAAAAAAATTTTTTTCCCATTTATTTCATAGAGAAAGGGAGAGGATGAGAGAGATAGAAACATTAATGGTGAGACAATCATTGATTGGCTGCCTCCTGCATGCCCCCAACTGGGGATTGAGCCCACAACCCGGAATGTGCCCTCAACCGGAATCGAACCTGGGACCCTTCAGTCTTCAGGCCGACACTCTACCCACTGAGCCAAATCGGCTAGGGTCATTAATAAGTTTTTTAAATAGTGCAGACCCCCATCTTGTTCCTCTCCCCCTTTCTGAACTTATTCTCAATCCTGTGTCACCTTGAAGAAATAAATGCCACATTATTTTACATATGAACTTGGAGAGATTAACTGTCTTCTACAAAGATCCTCTTCCTGTCCACTAAAAAATCTAACTCCAGTGTCCTCAACTCCTTAACAGCTGGTGATGGGGGTTACCTTTTATGAACTTCCCTGAGATAATTTTGTTCTTTTCTGCATCTCTAGCGATAACAGGGTAACATCCTTCAAAGACCTCATTCATGACCAAGATGAAGATGAGGAAGAGGAAGAGGGCCAGAGGTGAGTCTTTGATGGGGGAGCACAGTCCACGGAAAAGTCCTTGATAATGTATAAATCATGGTAATGAGTAAATCATCTAGAAGGATAAACATGTTTGGTTATCATTAGCTATTACTACTGTGGACTAGTCACACGCATAGTAGAAACAGTTTCCCCCTCCTCCCAGAGATAGCTTAGAAGTAATCCCTATCCCCTGTTACTACTGCTTTTATTTTGGTATATTCGGGGTTTATTTTTGTTTTTAATGGTTAAAATACTTATTTGTTGAAGAAAATTATGAGAAGGGAAACAAATGAATAAGAAAGAAAAAAGTAACTTATAATACCACAACCCAGAGGTAACCAGGTATCAATATTTTTTGGTATAGTTCTTTCCAGCATTTTATTTTTAATTAAAGCAATACATTATAGCCCTGACAGGTGTGGCTCAATGGAGCATCCTGTGCACCTAAAGGTTGCTGGTCTGATTCCTGGTCAGGAAACATGCCTAGGTTGCTGACTCGATCCCCAGTAGGGGGATGCAGGAGGCAGCTGATTGATGTTCTGCTCTCACATTGTTGTTTCTCTTCCTTCCTCTCCCTGTAAAAACATCAGTAAAAACACCACATTTTTAAAAAAAATCAATACATCATTCCCCACTGGCATGGCTCAGTGGTTGAGCTGTGACCTATGAACCAGGAGGTCACAGTTCCAATTTTCAGACAGGGCACATGCTTGGGTTGTGGGCTCCATTCCCAGTGTGGGGCGTGCTGGAGGCAGCCGGTCAATGAATCTCTCTCATCATTGATGTTTTTATCTCTCTCTCCCTCTCTGAAATCAATAAAATAATATTTAAAAATAAAATAAAATAGCAATACATCACATAATAAACAATAAAAGGCTTATAAATGTTTATTTCCCCCACTATACACACACACATACTGTTTGTTTTTAACTTTTAGGAATGTTATAATGAGATTAGTGTTCATTGTAGAAAATACAGAATAGTGTAATAAAAATACAAACACTCATCTACTATTTGGTAACTACATTAATATTTTGGCCTATTTTCACTTGGTCTTGGTTCTGTGTATAAATACACTTTGCTTTATATACTGTATTTTACATGGTGATGGTCAGATAATTTTGTTTTTTGCTCTGTCCGGTTACTGCTACATCTTAAATACTTTTTCATGTCGTTAAAATTACAAGTGTTTTCAGTGACTATAATAATCCATCATATGGATGTCCAACATTTAGATTGTTTCATTTTTTACCACTATAAATATTAGTGCTGTGAACATATCTGTCTGTTAATCTTTCACTACATTTCAGATTATTTTCTTTTTTAAATATATTTTATTGATTTTTTACAGAGAGGAAGGGAGAGGGATAGAGAGTTAGAAACATCGATGAGAGAGAAACATTGATCAGCTGCCTCCTGCACACCCCCCACTGAGGATGTGCCCGCAACCAAGGTACATGCCCTTGACCGGAATCGAACCCGGGACCCCTCAGTCCGCAGGCCGACGCTCTATCCACTGAGCCAAACTGGTTTCGGCTCAGATTATTTTCTTAGAATAGTTTCTAGAAGTGAAAATTCCAGGTCATGGCCATGAATGATGAATGTTTTTTGTTTTGTTTTTTGAATGAATTTACTTTAGTGTTTGTTTTTTTAAATCTTTATTGTTGAAAGTATTACAGATGTCCCATTTTTTTCCCCCATTGACCCCTTCTGAGCAACCCCTCCCCCCCCTCCCGCCTCCCACCTCTGGTCTTTATCACACTATTGTGTATGTCCATGGTCTATGGGCATGAATGATTTTAAGGCAATTGGTGAACAGGCCCCTAGTTCATAAGCAAGGCTTGGAGATCCCTTACAGTCCATTGAGCAAAACTTCATCTACCTGGAATGAGCAAGAATGAACTGGCTGCAGCCTCATTTCACAGGTTTTGCTTCTCCGTGGACTCTGCCTTGGTCTGTCAGACATTCCTAAGGAACATTGTGTAATAACCATTATGGAAATGCAATTAGCTTATCAGGGTCATTCTTTGGGAAGTGGGCTGAGAAATTGCATGTGTTTTGTTCTCTGATTTCATCTGAATACACTTTACACTGCCTTCAGCCTTCTTGGATACACTCAGGGTTGAGAAAGAAATGTTAATTTTGGGGTTTTACACTCCTTGAGTGACAGGCAATGTCATCAAGTATGTGACTGCCTAGCTCCCAAATGACCTGTTCTTCCAGGCATTGACCCTTCATTTCACCTCCTAATTACTTCCTTGGTTCCTCAGCATTTTAGACCTGATGACTCTGGTGGTAGTGTTCTTGCCAAAGCCTATAGCTTTGCCTTGCATTTTTTTTTTTTTACACACACACACACATATATATATATATATGTGTGTGTGTGTGTATATATATATATATATATAATTGATTTTTTTACAGAGAAGGAGAGGGATAGAGAGTTAGAAACATCGATCAGCTGCCTCCTGCACACCCCCTACTGGGGATGTGCCCGTAACCAAGGTACATGCCCTTGACCAGAATCGAACCTGGGATCCTTCAGTCCTCAGGCCAACGCTCTATCCACTGAGCTAAACCGGTTAGGGCTGCCTTGCATTTCTTAGGGAATGTCAGGAAATGAAAGGCTGAGACTTATTTTTATAGGTTCTTAATTCCCCCTACCCAGGTAATGCTATTGACTTAGCTGTGAATAGGAGTAATAAGGAGGCAGCTAGCCAGGCTATGTGACTCCTGTTTTTCAGACCCAGGTAAAAAAGTGCTAACTTAATCTCAAGCCATGCTTGGCCCATTGCAACACCCAATGTGGGTATCTTCAGGCTTGTTTTTGAGCTTCCCTGACCTTTTCCAGTACCCTCACCTCAGTGCCCCCCAGTATATGTCACAAGAATAGCAAGGTGAGGTAAGGCTTGGGTGAGCTCTTGGTGCTATATCACCCCACCTTACATGTGTGCATTACTTTGTGCTTATTCTTTTGCATACATCTGCTGATTTGAACCTCATGGCCCTGACTTAAGGAGCAGGTAGGTAGGGCATGTGGTTCTTCCCTCTCATTTCAGAGACAAAGAAAATAAGATACAGGGCAATGCACTGGCTTGCCCGGGGTCACTCAGCAGCAGAGCCAATACTGGAGTCTCGCTGCCTGTACTAACTATGCCATTGTCACCATTAACACAGAACTGCTAGTGGTAGCTGCTTCTGACTGTGACCATAGTTGCTATGTTCTGGAGAGATGTTGGCCACCGGATGGCTAATTGCCAGTGGGACTCTCCGGAGCTGACTTGTTGTTATGCATGCCTGGAATGCCTTTCCCTGATTTCTTCACCTGATAATCTCATCCTCTTACTCAAGACTCAGCTCAGAAGACACCTTTCTTAGGAAGCCTTGATTGTCCTCCCCAGTTCAGTGTTCCTAGAGGACCCCTTATACTGGCCTGTTGCTGCTCCCCCTGCATTATGCCTGCCTGCCTCCTTACATTTGCCCCAACTAGATAGTAAGTTCCTTAAAGATGAGCATAGTACCCTTCTCCTCAATGTGCCCAGAACCTGGTACATACTGTATTTGTGTTTTCAAGTGCGTTTGGTGTTAGATGTGTATTTTCTGCACAGGTTTTATGCCGGAGGCTCAGAGAGAAGTGGACAACAGATTGTTGGCCCTCCCAGGAAGAAAAGTCCCAATGAGCTGGTGGATGATCTATTTAAAGGTGCCAAGGAACATGGAGCTGTAGCTGTGGAGCAAATGACCAAGAGCCCTGGAGAGACCAGTAAACCAAAAGTGAGCATAGAAGGTCATCTCTGTCCACAGGACTCAGGTTCCAGCAAGAGAAGGAGGCCCTCCTCACCCCAGTAGTGACTGAATTTTTGTTTTGTTTTTCATTTGTCGCTTACTCTCATACACAGAAGAGCAGTACGGTTTCTCCCATCCTTTAATTTGAAATCAAGATTTGGAGCAATGTTTTCAAACTTGTGACCTGTGGTTTGGATTGGGTGCAGAACCTAACCCAGTTTTATATGGCCTATCCAATTTGACTTAGTGTTTTGCTTTATTTTGTTTTAATTGAATTAATTGGCACCTGTTTTATATAAAATCTGGATTTCTGTCTCTTTGGGAAAATCAGAAATTCTGTAGTTATCTTATACACCGTTTTCTACATGGTGATGATTAACTAGAGCTGGGAGCAACTGTCCTCTTGAGCCAAGCAGCATTTCCCTTTTCCAGTTCTCACCCTAATCCTGGCCACTTAATGACCAGGCATGTAAATGGCTCTGCAGTTCCGCCTGGGCCTGTAGCTCTACATTTATGGAAAGTCAATCTAGTAGTTAACGAGCTTTTACTACATCAATAGAGTAACCCCACCTCTATTGACCCATTCTTCAAGTCTTTATGAATTTTTCTTTTATAGCCATTTGCTGGGGGTGGCTACCGCCTTGGGGCAGCACCAGAGGAAGAGTCTGCTTACGTAGCAGGAGAAAGGAGGCGGCATTCCAGTCAAGATGTGAGTGTGCATCTACCTTCCTTAGGGGGAAGTTTGTGAACTGTTCTACCATTTTTCAGAGGGGACTGGTCATGTTACACGTGAACCAGCAGCCTGTGAAAGGGAAGAGACAGTGCCCTTGCTGTGGCCCATGAACAGAGAGGCTTACCTGAGAATCTAAGGTAGCTTTCATCTGGCTGGGCAGGGGGCTCTGAGAAGGGATAAGCAGAGGGGATGGACAAACAAAGGAGTCAATTAGCACTTCATGGATCTCAGGCAGAGGGGCAGTATATTCAGGGTTGTCTGGTGGGATAAGCACAGCTGAAGAATGATCTCCAGACCACCAGAAGAGGTGTGAAATGCAACTTTAAAAAGAAAATTTTCTTATTATCCAGTTCTCTTGTCCTTGTGCATAAGGGTCCCCCCTCCAGTAAGACTAATCATACTATATAAACAATTTTGAGGTTGTTTTAATTTAATATTAATGCCATAAACTTTTTTTAAGTTCTCTCTTTTTTTAATATATTTTATTGATTTTAGAGAGGAAGGGTGAGGGAGAGAGAGATAGAAATATCAATGATGAGAGAAAATCATTGATCGGCTGCATCTGCATGCCTCCTACTGGGGATCGAGCCCACAACCCGGGCATGTGCCCTTGACACAGAATCGATCCCAGGACCTTCAGTCTGCAGGCCAATGCTCTATCTACTGAGACAAACCATTTAGGGCCATAAATTTTTTCATATAGCCTTGTCACCATTAGTTTCCATAATGTATTTGTTTTTTAATCATTTTGCTTTTATTCCAAAATAAAAGGCTAGGAAGAAGAAAATAGAAATTCTATTCACTTGAGGCAGCTGCTAATACGTTGGTTTTTTTAGCCTTCTAGACCCTTTTCCATGAATACATATAGGGAGTTGTAGATATTTTTAATGACTGCCAAATAGTCCATAGGTAGTTTAATTGAGCACAAACTACATGCCAAGCACATTGGCAACCCTTCTGATGAGGAAGCCACAGTTTCAATTAAGTCATCTGCTCAGAGCAGCCACTGAGCTAGCGATTGGCAAAATGAAAGCACAGACCCAGGTCTGCTTAAATTAAAGCCCATTCTCTTAATCTGTGCCATATTATTTTATTTTAGGTTAATACTTACTTGATTGGTTATTTCCTGAGCGTACATTAATATTTGTGCGTTATTTATGTATTTATTTATTTGAGAGAGAGGGAAGGAAGGTTAAGGGAGAGATAGAAACATTGACGAGAGAGAAACATCAACATCGATTGGCTGCCTCGTGCATACCCCCTGATGGGGATTGAGCCGGAAACCTGGGCATACGTTCTGACTGGGAATCGCACCTATGACCTTTTGGTGCATGGGTTGATGCTCAACCATTTAGCTACACCAGCTAGGCTGACTGTCTGTGTTTTAATAATGGCACAGCCAAATAGTAAAAACATGCTAACTTGCAGGTTCACAATGGTGTGCTTGCGAGGTTCCTGACAACGTATGGACTGCTTACCTCCTCTTGTCACAGGTTCATATAGTGTTGAAGCTCTGGAAGAGTGGATTCAGCCTGGACAATGGTGAACTCAGAAGCTACCAAGACCCATCTAATGCCCAGTTTCTGGAATCAATCCGCAGAGGGTGAGCAGAAAAATCCTCTTCTAGATTCCAGGTCAGCGAGTGAGATGGGGTGATCTGAATGTTTACTATTTAAGAAGTAAACATTTGTAAGCAGATTTAGCACAGTTGAGGTACAGATTCACAGATCTGCGCCTAAAACCTTCTGTGTCTTTTTCTCTTTGGTTCTTGAGCAGAACCAAGTGACCAAATAAATACAGGTCTCTACCATGCCTTTGAGTAGACAAGAGAGAAGGGGAGGCAAACAGATAGCCATGAGAGTAGCCAGCTTTCTGTGGGGGCCCAATGATTTTCACCGAAAAGTTTATACTATCACTGTCATTCCCATCCTTCTCTGTGTGGGTCCCAACATTGCATTTTCTGCTGCAGGGAGGTGCCAGCAGAGCTCCGGAGGTTAGCTCATGGTGGGCAGGTGAATTTGGACATGGAGGACCATCGAGATGAGGACTTTGTGAAGCCCAAAGGAGCCTTCAAAGCCTTCACTGGCGAGGGTCAGAAACTGGGCAGGTAAGGAGCAGCACAGGTAGGAGCGGAACTGCCTGTTAGGCTCAGCATATCCTGTGTATTGCTCACTTTGTATAAGTCTTCACTCTTTACAAAGTATTTCACATTTTATTTTTATGGGAGGAAAATTATGGAGAATGTGGACTTTGATGTTAATAGACCTGAGTTTAAATCTTCATTTTCTAGCCATGTGACCTTGGACTGTATAGCCTCAGTTTTCCCAGTTATAAAATGGGACTGATGAGAGTCCTTACCTCCTTGATTATTGTTTCGAGGAGCACACAGCAGCCCCACAATGAGCAGTCGGTGTAAGCAGTAAGGGTAACACATTGCTGCTTTGACTCAGTAATTTAGAGTGTGAAGCCTTGTGGCTTAAGGCTGAAATAGACACACATACTCAGGTCATCTGAAATGGGGATTCAGGAGGAATAAGGAATCTTGGACTCTTCCCTCCCAGCAAGCCCTGCAGCAGCATTGTTCAGGATCCAGAAAAGCTCAAGGATACTGTTGAGCAGTGCAGGCTATTGGTCAACCATTATGTTAGCTCTTATCTCTTACTTCTGTGCTCCTTCCTGACACTCACTCTGTCACTTCCTGTGACTTTTCTGCCTGTGTCCTTTGGCACGGCCTCCATCTTGCATTCAGACCCCTGATGGGATCTGGTTAATTGATAGGCACTGTTACCTCTGATAGGCAGAGTTCTTCCACCAGACCCTTGACCATCCTATATGCAGGCTGCCTTCTCTCGGGTCCCATTCACTTTTGGCTATGGTCATGGGGTCACTTGACCATTATTCTTCAGAGGGAACTGAGTACACATGAGAGGCACTCGGAGCATAGTCCTTATTTTACAAAGAGAAAGCTGAGGCTCTTGGACTTTAGGGTTACCCTTGGGTACATGACTGGTATGTGTTGGAGCCAGAACCCAGGCCTTCTAATTGGCATTCCTTCCCACAGTCCTGCAAGATCTGACTTAGATCTGTCAGCTCTTCCATGGCCCTTGCTCTTCTCACCCTCATCTGCAGGGATCAGAGTGTGGTCTATCAACAGCTATGCTCTTTGAGCTGCTGGCTGGCCCTCTCCTAGGATTCTCTACCTCCCTGTCGGCCATCATGCCTCATCGGAGGCAAGGGTCATAGCTCAGGGCATTAGAGACCAACAGATTATAATTTACCAAAACCAACATAGTTAAGTCCATCCTGCTCTCATCATTTCACCTACCACATTGGGGTCCTGGGTTAGTCCAGGACAACTATTCTCGAAGTAGTCCATTTGTAGCTTTCCTATCAGCTATGGTAAGCTTTGTAGAGCACCAGATAATTTTTTCTTTTATTTTTATTGAAATGTGTTTATCTTTTTAAAAAACTAGAAAATGCAGATAAAGAATAAAAACTATTCCTAAACCTAACTCCCAGGTATATTCAGTCAGTATCTTGGAAGTATCCTTCTAGTTTTACATATATTATAGTATGTGTGTAAACGTGCTCTTTTAGCACCTGCTGTTTTGTCTAATCCATATAGTTTTGCTGTCATTCCATATCAGCAGAAGTATTTCTATAACTTTATTTCTAATGCTAATATAATTTTCTGTCCTATGTATGTGCTATAATTGAACCAGTCTCTGCTGTTAAACATTTAGGCAGCTGCCAGTATTATGAACAACATTGTAGTGAATATCTCTAATTAAATCTTTATATGCCCCTTAATCATGGACTAGGAGTAAAATTGCTGGTTCCAAAGGTCTTTACATTTTTTTTTTAAATATATTTTATTGATTTTTTACAGAGAGGAAGGGAGAGGGATAGAGAGTTAGAAACATCGATCAGCTGCCTCCTGCACACCCCCCACTGGGGATGTGCCCACAACCAACGTACATGCCCTTGACTGGAATCGAACCCGGGACCCTTGAGTCCGCAGGCCGACACTCTATCCACTGAGCCAAACCAGTTAGGGCGGTCTTTACATTTTTACGTTGTCAAATTGACCTCCAAAAAAAGGTTTTATCAGTTTTTTTCCCAACAGCAATTATAGGGAAAGGCTCAGAACACCATGAAGTTTGGGGATTGTTCAGTTTCATAATACTAACAGGAAATGCTTTTATTAGAAGATCCAACAATATTATATGTACAAGACTCCACTTCTCAAAAAATGAAAATATTTTTAAGGAAGTCTGTTTTAGCCGATGGGAATACACACTTTATTAGTGTGGAGGATGAACCCACAGATGGAGACAGAGTTTGATAATCAGGTGTGGTGTTTGTCAGCTAAATAAATGTTCATTGCCAGTTCCACTTTCATTTTATTTCAGTTCTGCTGTGTGTGTTTTTTTGTTTTTTGTGTTTTTTTTTTAATTAAGACTAAGAGCTTGGTGAGAGATCTATGATTTTTTTTTTTAATATATTTTATTGATTTTTTTACAGAGAGGAAGAGAGTGGGATAGAAAGTTAGAAACATCGATGAGAGACATCAATCAGCTGCCTCCTGCACGCCCCCTACTGGGGATGTGCCCGCAACCCAGGTACATGCCCTTGACCGGAATCGAACCTGGGACCCTTCGGTCCGCAGGCGGACGCTCTATCCACTGAGCCAAACCGGTTAGGGCTGGTGTGTGTTTTTTTAATGTGTTCTTAATTGATTTTTTGTTTGTTTGTTTTTTAAGGGAGAGAGAAAAAACATTGACGTGAGAGCAAATTACGTGGTTTTTTTTTCTCCAATGATCTGGAAAAATACTTTGAAGTGAATGAATAGGTTGTTCTCAGTTGAAAAAAATTCAGTTACATTACACTTATTTTATTGTTTTAGCTGTTGCAGTTGTTTGCTTGGGAACTAATTTGAAGGTTTGGATAAGACTGCATTTATTTGAGTTTGAGTAACAAACACCAGGAGTTGCACTTGGGTGGGGCTGGGTCATTACAGTGTGGGGATGAGCTTTGGCTGCTCCCCTTGCTTTGTAGTAGTCAATTTTGATGGCAGGGTCTCAGAACTTATAATTGTGGAAACAAAGCATCTTATTGTCCGCTTTATTTTCACTACAAAGGAAATGAGCAGTCAGGTGTTTCAAGCTCTTAATCTGAGTAAGACTCAATTTCCCGGTGACTCATATGATATTTTTAGGGAGACAGTTAAAGAAACTCCTTTTTTAATAGATGTCTGATCTGATCTGACCATTCCTGCCCCTGGATGAAGTGTCCTCACTGCTACAGATGGCCCAGCCACTGCTGGAGAGGAATGACTCAGGTGATAGCAGTTCTCAAGCACCAGACACGGGCTGGGCATCCCTTGAATGGATGCACATGGCTGTCCTACATGATGATTAGAACAATATAGATCTAATGTTCTTTGAATGTCTTGTTTCAAATTAGAATCACAAGGCCGGTATTGAGGTTTCTCCTCCACTCCCTACCTCTCAGCATAGGCCGGAGTGCCTCTCAGGTGACCTTCCATTTACAGCCCATGGGTAGACAGTAGCATCTCTGAGTGATTTGAGTCCATCATTTAAGCAAACATAAGTGGAAGAGGACCTTGAAGAATGATAGCAATCAGCTATTTGATTGTTCTACAGTTAACTAAAGTACTATACTAAGCATTTTATATGTATTATGGCCTTTAATCCTGTTTTGATCCACATTCTACAAATAAGGATTCTGAGGCTTTTTTTTCTTGTTATTGAGTTTATTGGAGTGACACTGGTTAACAAAATTATACAGGTTTCAGGTGCATAATTCTACAACATGTTAATGTAAAAACATTCAAACCTGTAAGAATTTTTGTGAGTTTATTTTAGCCAAACTTTCGACAATTGCCAGGAAGCAGTATCTCAATGAATTAGGATAATGCTCCAGAGAATGGCGGTCTTTCATCTATTTTTATACATTGCAATCACAGAAGGAGACAGGTGGGTTACATGAAATCCATTGGTGATAGACAAGAGAGGTAGGAGAAAGCAAAGTGGGGAAACCTCTAGGAGTGGATAAAAAGCAAAATGATAGACACATACTTAAGTGGGTGCAGGATAGTTAACAGTCAACAATTAACATGACAACAATAACAAGAGGAGTTTGTGGTATCTGTCCTGGCATCCAGGCACATTAGGTTGTGCCCCAAGGGTCCCAGAAAAAGGGAAGTTACAAGTTACCCAGACGTTTCAAGAATGTGTTACCATAGATGCAAAAAGACAGGCTTGGTTAAGGTAAAGGTTGACCTTGTCAATGAAGATACAGGCCTAGGAGGTGACTACCCCCAACTGCTTTTAGTTAAAGTTTAATTTCAGACCATCCTTTGTGGTTACTTAGGTCTTTGAGTTTGCAAGACTGCCATGCAGGCCTTCCCTGAGCTTGTCAGGTTAGCATGTGGCCCCTTTCATCCACAAACACATAATCTGTACACTTATTTTGTGTTTACCACTCCAAAGTGGTAAAAGTCTGTCCATCACCATTTATACCCCCTTTACCCTTCTCCACCTTTCCTAATCCCCTCTCCCCTTTGCAATCACCGCACTGTTGTCCGTGTCTATGAGTTGTTCTCTCTCTCTCTCTCTCTCTCTCTCTCTCTCTCTCTCTCTCTCTCTCTCTCTCTCTCTCTCTTTTTCTGTTTTGTGCAATTCTCTGTCCATGAGTCAAGTCACGCCCAAGGCCAGTGCAGAGCTGGGTTCCCTCCATACTGCATTTTACCCTGGTATATGTATATATATTTCAGACAGGAAGGGAGAGGGAGAGAGAGATAGAAACATTAATGATGATAGAGAATCATTGATTGGCTGCCTCCTGCATGCCCCTCATTGGGGATCGAGCCCACAGCCCAGGTATGTGCCTTTGACCGGAATCGAACCTGGGACCTTTCAGTCAGCAGGCCAACGCTCTATCCACTGAGCCAAACCAGCTAGGGCTACCCTGGATGTTCTTCCATAGCCGCATAGACTTTTATATGTGTTTCTACTATATTCTGGGTATGGTGCATTATTTTTAGCTATTAGTAATTATGGGAGATTTTGTTTAACTCCCATTTTATTGATGAGGCAATTTCATCTTGGTAATGTTTCTGAAATCAAGTCTAGGTCTGTCTGACTCCTAGACCTGGCAGGAGAGTGTGGTAAGTGTTAGGAGCACAGGACCTAGAGCTAGACAGCTTGGATTGTATCCTGGCTTCACGTAGAACCAACACTGGAATTTTGGGAGAGTTGCTTAATCCCACTGTGCCTTGGTTTCCTCATCTGTAAGTGGAGATGATGAATCCCTTCCTCGCAGGCTGTTGTGAGGATTAAATGAACTGATACTTGTAAAGTGCTCAGCACAGGGTCCAACTTGGTAATGGGTGCTTCGTAAACATACACTACATTCATCATGCTTCCCTAACCCACCTTATTTTCAGAGTATGCAAGAGAAACAGTCAGACGCATGGCAAGTCCATGTGTCATGCTTTCTTTGACCTTCTAATGATGAGCACCAGCTCTATGCAAGAGGCTGTGATAGGAAGAAAGCCAAAAATATCAGTTGCTTTCTTGTATGGAGTGTCTTGTCTTGGGCATTCTGCATACATTATCTTATCTAATCCTCATAGCAGAACAGTTCCTTGTGCTACACATGGAGAAACTGAAGCCCTGGGAAATCAAGTGACTTGTTCAAGGCCAGTCCTCTTGTTTAATTTAGTGGTAGAGCTGGGACCAGATGGCCAGTCTTGTGCTGTTTCTCCAGCATCACACTGACTCCTGAATAATAATGGCTGCCATTTGGTAGACTGAAATTCTCTGCAAGAGATCAACAAGTGTAACATGAAAAGGACATGGTGCTAGAATAAGTTTGCCTTAACTGCACAATCTCTCAAGACCTTTAATACGCTAGTGCCCCATGATGCTGCTGGTGTAGTAATATGTGGCATTTCTGAAACCTTCCTGGATATCTCAAGGGACTAGGACCCCAGGAAGCACACTTGGGAATTGACTTCCAGTTGAATGTGCTAAGAGTACCCTTCTTAGGTTTAAAGATCAGAGGGAAGGGAGAGGTATAGGGACTGATCTGATTAGAGGCTTTGAGGGGAAACAAGATCTGCAAAGGCCTAGGCCAAGGCATCTGCTAAGAGAAAGGCTGCGAGTGAGATGTATGTTGGTTTACAGGAGAGAGACAAAGATCAGTGAATTGGGAGTTCTATGTACATTTTGTGTTTGTCAGCTACCCTAATTGCTTTATTTGATTCATTCTTCAAATTCCCACAAAAACTGAGCAAGACTGGTAGCCTTAACCCTTGTTAAAAATCCTTGTTACTATCCTTGTTGAAACTAAGGGAGCTTAAGTAACTTGCTGAACACACCATGGCTAGTGGGTGAATTCCAGCCCTGGTCCATCTGGGAGCTCTAAACACTGCAGCAGACACTATGTCTTATTCATAAGATATAATCAATCCCTATGGTGCCGGGCACTTAGTTGGTCTTCAGGAAATCCCGCACCCACCCCCCTTTCTCATAGTTGGCACATGAGTATGAAATAGACACATGAGTGAGGTTTCAGTAGGAATGCAGGCCTGAAAATTCCATCACAGAGAAAGAGTCATCCCTTATGTCCCATCAGCCACTGCCAGGCTGCCTCCAGTGCAGACTTAGAGTGCTCCTCTCCCCATTCTGCCCTCCACCTCTCTCATTGAAGCTAAACGCATCCTGGTTTGTTGGACCCTCCAAGTTTCAGCCATGGTCTCTGCCACCCCAGGCTGTCTTGCATACAGCTTTCCTCTCTTTAAGCCCTTATTCATGTGAGGACATCAAGGAAGAGGGGATTGAATAACTTGCCCAATGTTACTAGGAGTGAGGGGGAGCTAGCAGTAACACAGAGTCTGAGGCAAATTCTGCTGGGCCTGTAAGTTCCATGAGGGCAGGCATTCTGTCTTAGCCTTTCCTGTTTCAGCAACACCAAACACAATGCCAGGTGCAGCAAATGCTTAGTAAAAGTCTAAGACAGGATTTCCCTTCTGCTACGGGCCTTGTTTTTGTTAGTGTCCTGACACGATCCTCTCTCCTCAGCACTGCACCCCAGGTATTGAATACCGTCTTTCCAGCACAGCAAGCAGAAAATGAAGCCAAAGCCAGCTCTTCCATCTCAATCGACGAGTCACAGCCTACCACAAACATCCAAATACGGCTTGCTGATGGCGGGAGGCTGGTGCAGAAATTTAATCACAGCCACAGGTACCTTATGTTGTCTGGCCTACCTTATTTTAGGAGGGTCCCAGAGATTCCCACAAAAGGGGGAAGCAGGGGACTGTTTTTTCTTCTAACCTCAGCAGGCACTCCATGCCTTTCGAAAAGGAGGCAGTGGAATGGAAAGCATGCAAGTCTGAAGCTTTTGGCCCCTACTTCCATTAAATGTGGCCAGTGACTGCTCTCTTGCCTACTGTGGTTCTCATTCCTTACCTGTAAAATTAGGGGATTGGATTCCTTAGGGATTTTTCAGCCATCAAACTCTTTGTTCAAAGGAAATCTCATGCTAAATCCCAAATGTAGAACAGATAAAATTTGAACAGCTGTGCTTGATAGAGAGGAGAGGAGACACAGTACCAGCATCCCACCCATGGCTTTCTCCACCTCCTTCCCATAAGGGGTCTCTGAAAATGACCAGGCTGTTAAGGTCTCTTCCAGATCTGGCATTTGAGAATTCCAGAACACCTGCTCTACTATCTCAGATCATCTGGCCTGGATCAAAGCAAACTGCCTCCCTCATTTTAAAGACTCAGAGTGATTAAGTGATTAGCAGGGGAAGATAGAGTAAAGATATTTGACAACTCCTTTTTCTAGACCAGCAGTGTCTAAATGTCATCAATCATAGGCCAGGTGAACCAGAACCCACATGTGGGACTCAATGAATGGCTTGACAATCCTTGAGTGTTGACAAGGTTCACATGTCGGGTAAGCTGTGAAACAGGCCCCAGGAGCACATGGAATCTTTGTTCAAACATTTCTTGTTCAGTAGGAACTATTCACTGCACTGTCAGGTGCTTTGTGTTTAAGGGAATTAATTCATGCCACTTGTCTGAGTTCTTTGCCTCAGTTTCATTTCACTCAGTAACTCCAGCCTTTCAGCATGAGTGTTGCTCACTCCCCCGGGTGACCAGCCCATCCCAAGAGTTTACCAGCTGGTGGGTAAGAGGATTCTGCTGGAAGTCTCAGACTATGTCATGGATGTCTACGCCCTTAGATGTGCCAGATTGTGAATTGCATAAATTTTAAGTGTTGGAGGTAGAAAGAAGTTTCTGTTTAAGCACTCTAGGGGAGAAGGCTGGCTCTTTCAATTGACTCTTCTCATGGTCACCAGGTTCAGGACACAAGCAGTATTTAGAGTAGGGATTCCTGGCACTCAAGGGTTACTGACCTTCAGTGATTCTTCTCACTAATAGTTTTAGTGATTTTCTAAGAGACATAATATTTGCTGCCCTTATGGAATTCATGTTCTACAGCGGGAGACAGACTTTAATCATATCCCAAAATTGTTTAATTACAAACTTGATCAGGACTGTGGAAGCAAGATCAGGGGATGGAGCTTGTGGGGAAGGCTGCTCCAAGGAGGCAGCATTTGAGCTGAGGCCTAAGGTTTGTTTAGGATTACAGGAAAAGAATCAGGCAGAGGAGCCTGTAGAAAGAGGGACTCAAATGTAGACAGGGAGCATAGCATGATAAGGAACTGAAAGAAGGGTGGTGTAAAATTGGTCAGGCCTTGGGACCACAGTAAGGAGATGGGCATTTCTCCCAAAGAAAATGAGAGTAACCTTGAAGGGTTTTAGGCAAGGAGTGACCTGCTCAGATGGGCTTCCAAAGGAGAACTTTGGCCACTCCCTAGATGGGGCCCAGGGAGGGGGCTTGGGGGATGTGATGCATCCTTCTGAAGGGTGGGGTTTGTGGGCAGCAGAGAAGGGCACTGCTCACCCACTTCCCACTTACCCCTGCTCCACCAGGATCAGTGACATCCGACTCTTCATTGTGGACGCCCGGCCGGCCATGGCTGCCACCAGCTTTGTCCTCATGACTACTTTCCCGAACAAAGAGCTGGCTGATGAGAACCAGACCCTTAAGGAAGCCAACCTGCTCAACGCCGTCATCGTGCAGCGATTAACATAACCACCCGGCCCTACCAGGTGGCCTCACCTTCCTCCTGTGTTTCCCATGGCCAGCTGCCCCATGGAGACTGCCCCTTCCGCCCCCTCTTGAACACCCAGCAGTCCAGTGCCGTCTCCTCCGTAGCTCTGGGTTCTTAGATCTCCGTTGGACATTTGTTTTCTCCTTAGTTGCATTTCCTGGGTTTTTGTGACGATCAATGGACTTTAAAGAAAAAATAATAATAAAAACAACTAAAAAAATTGAAGGAATATTGCCAGCATGTTATAGGGAACCTTTCCCACTGAAATAGGCTTTGATTGCTTTAAAATAATTTCTCTCCTGGGCGTGTGAGAAGAACCTTTCCTTTCTGCATAAAAATTGCTTGTGGCCCACAATACCCATCTACTTGTGTGTCCACCTGCCTCTCCCACGATAACTAGTGGAGGATTTCCCCCTTTATAAGGAAGGAAGTGGAGGACTTGTAGAAAGAGGATTTGCAGCCACTTACTCCCATAAGAACAAATCTCTTGCCCAGATAAAACCAGGCAGCAGCAAAAATCTTCTAGATCTAGATGCACATGACTCCTTCAGATGGAAATAAATACTCCCTGTGCTCCTTTCGCTCAAACCCTGGGAAGTTCGAACCAGTTGAGATTCTAATTTCACCTGTCTGCCCCAGGCCTTTCCTCCCTCATCATCTGGGCCATTGTCACCCTGGTGATTCTCAGCTGCTCTGCCATTGCTTTACTCCACGTGCAGAAGTGTGTACCTAGGGAATAGATGGGGTATCTTTTCATTGGGAAACAGCTCATGCCAACCTGAGTTCAGAGTCAGGGTATCTTAGTGAGAAATAATCAAAATATTACTGAGCAGCCTAGCCAGTGTATCTCAGCGGTTACAGTGTTGGCCTGCGCATTGAAGGATCTCAGATTCAATTCCTGATCAAGGGTGTGTACCTGGGTTGCAGATTTGATCCCCTGCCCTGTCAGGGTATATTCGGTAGGCAGCCAATCAAAGTTTCTGTCTCTTCCCCTTCCTCCTTTCCATTCTCTCTGAAAAAAGAAATGGGAAAAATGTTCGCTGGTGAGGAATATATATATATATAGATATATTCTATCTATCTATCTATATATATATATACATATATATGTATATATGTTGCCTAGCTATTCGATAATGATGTGTGTGGCAAATCAAATGTTGAAAGGGGAGGGGAGGCCTGTGCTGAGTAAATTTTAAGAGTAAGGGTAATGTCAGTGCCTGGCTTTGGTGTGCAGGTTCCGCCTCACAGTTCTCTGCCCTACTGAGTTCAGACTTAGCAACTTAGGCAGTCTGATAAAGACCTCCCCCATAAGTAAATGTGCTTTTTTTCTGTGCAAGTTTGGGAAAGGAGGGTCACTGGGGTCTTGAAAGCCTTTTCACCTCCCAATTAAGTGAACCACAGATTTAGAATCAACACTGACTCAGAATCTCCTGGTTTTGAATCAATATGCCTCAATCCTCTTCCAAGTACTCATCACCAATCCTGCTTCACACCCTGCAACAAGCCTAGAACCAACACTACTTACATCCAGAGCTGGGGAATGGCTTGGATTTCCCCAAGACCCATCCTGAGAAAGGGACTCACACAGCTTGGTGCTTCTGATTCCAAATTGGCACGGGCCTGCCAGGGCTGCAGCATCTGCCAGTGTCCTCCAGCAGGTGGTAGCAACTGTGGAAACAATGCAGGTCTGGAAAAGCTTTGTAAATTATTGTCAGCTTGACCATGCAACCAGGTACATGCCCTTGACCGGGAATGAGGACAATGGCGTTTGATACTTTATAATGGGTTTGAAGAAGTGTAATAGCAACCATTGTAAGTACATCTGTGCCACAAGCATCCCATTTTACAGTGAAAAACCTAAAGCCCAGCGGGTAAGTGGTAAGGTTTACTTTCTTCCAAAGGTCATGCTCTAAACCTTGATGCTCCACATACATACACGCTGTCCCCAACCCGGGCCCTGTACACATACACTCAACCCCCTCCTACCCTGCTTCAGAGTTTTTTTCCCCAAAGATTTTTTGTATTGATTTTTTTTAAGAGAAGAAAGGAAAGGAGAGGGAGAGAGAAAAACATCAATCAGCTGTCTCTGACATGCCCCCCTACTGTGGATAAAGCTTGCAACCTGGGTATGTACCCTGATGGAATCAAACCGGCAACCTTTCGGTGCACTGGACAATGCCCAACTAACTGAGCTATACTGCCAGGGCATGCTTTTAAAAATTTTTTTTATTAAGATTTATCAGAATTTCTGCTTAAGTTTCATTAGTACATACCAGAAGAGATCACAGAAACACCCCTTACAACCTGCATTATCTAGAAAAGCACAAAGGCCTTTGGGATTCCCAGCCTGGGGAAGGGATCTAATGCAGCCATCACAGTTCTGACCATCCCAAGGTTAGAGAGCTTGTCAGCCACAGAGTGAGGATCACACAGTCTGGATCCAGGCTGGTTTCAGTCCTGGTTCTCTCTAGGTGGTCCAGAGGGAAAGGTTCATCCACCCACTGATAGGCTTTCACAGTGTTTTTTTAAATATAGGATACTCAGCCACTGGTTCTGGGGCTTCTGAATTCAGGGCATTCATTCTTAACTGAGGCATTTTGTTAATTACTAGGGACATTTTGGATCATCCCAAAATTTGGTTGGCAAGTAAGGGAACCTCCTGGAGTTAAATAGGCCAGGCCAAGAATATATATATTGCAATGCATGGGACATGTTTTGATGGAATGACATCCACAGTGAAAAAGGCAAATTAGTTATGAGGATGCCCTTCCTAACAAGTTCAGCTTAAACTACTCTCTACTGTGGGGCATATGTGGTGTTTCTGTTTGGTCTTGTAAACCACACCATGCCCAACAACCCTGTAGGTACAGTTTGGGGCACATCTGGTCGCTTCCTCAGAAGCAGGCATGTGCGGCAAGAGCTGAGCATGTCTTTGTGGCTTTGGACAGTATTGCCAAAGTTCTTCCAAAGCGGCAATGCCCTTTTGTGTACCCACCAGCGCTACAAGACATGCTAGTCCCCACCAGGAACTCCTTCAAGCTGACTGAGCTCATTCCAAGGAAGCAGCTGGTGCAGAAGTGTAGGTTCTCTGCTGCCCTCTACCAGTGGTCGGCAAACTGCGGCTCGCGAGCCGCAGTTTGCCACTCTGTTGACTAATGAGTTTGCCGACCACTGACCTAGACTCTCTATTCCAATAATTACAGGCTGTTGTTGTTCCTTGTGATTAAGCCCCTATCCCAGTGGTCGGCAAACTCATTAGTCAACAGAGCGGCAAACCGCGGCTCGCGAGCTGCATGTGGCTCACGAGACGCAGTTTGCCGACCACTGCTATAGCCCAACCACTAGGATTTCCAGAGGAACTGCTGTCAGGAATTCTCCCTGCCAAAGCCAAATGAAAGAAAGTCTTTTTTTTTTCTTTAAAATGGATTCTCTCCCCCGTCCCCCCCCCCCCCCCCCCCACACACACACTTTTCTTCCAGGTCCACTTTTCTCAGGCCAGGACAGGGAAGCACATTGTTGACTTCTAGTGGCCAATCTGGCCCCAGTTGAGCAAGCTTCTGTGCTGTTTGACTGTATCACTTCTCACCCCACATCCAGTCCATGAGCAAGTTCTCAAGGTTCTGCTGCAAATGTATCCCAAATTCAGCCACTTACCATCCCTACCCTGCAATCTCCCGCGTCCAGCCTCCATCTCTCACATGGACAACTGCAGTGACCTGGTTGGTCCCTGAAGAACCCTGCAGGACCTGGCCCACTACTAGCTATCCATTTGCCCTGCTTTATTTTCCTTATTCTGTCTCCATGTGATGCATTATATACTCTCTGTGTTTGTTTCCTTTGTCCTTCCACTGGGTTATAAGCTCCATGACTCTAAGCACTTGGCACAGTGCCTGACACATCTTAGGTCTTCAACAAATGACTGGTTGTATGAACTTGTGAAATGGAGATAAGACTTCCCTATCTAAAGGGTGAAGGTGATGATGCTTCAAGTGTCCCATGAAGTAGTGCTTAGGTAACTGCAGTTCTTCCCTCTCTCCCAAAGTAGGTTCTCATTCAGCCACAGGGGGGCATTGTTCTAAAGCACCTGTAGCTGCCAGTAAAGGCATCCAGGTTCTTCCAGCAAAGACACTAAGAGAAGGTGGAACTAAAACAGATATGGCCCTAGCCGGTTTGGCTCAGGGGATAGAGCGTCAGCCAGCACACCAAAGGGTCCCAGGTTTGATTCCATCAAGGGCACATACCTAGGTTGCAGGCTTCTCCCCAGCCCAAACCCAACTGGGCCCTTGCAATCGATGTGTTTCTCTCACATCGATGTTTCTGTCTTTCCCCTCTCTCTTCCACTCTCCCTAAAAATCAGTGGAAAAATATCCTCGGTTGAGGATTAACAACAACAAAAACCCACAACAAAGCAGATATGTATGTGGAGTGGGAGAGCAAGATGTGCAGGGGGTGCCTCGGCACCTTCCCCACCCTGACAGGATTGGACTCAGAAGTTTAAGGGCCAATCACGCTCCATCTTGAGCACCTGAGACCCTCAATGCCAGGACCAGATCTTCAGCCACGACCAATGATAACAGCAGCTGCCATTATTCGAGCATAATTTTGTGCTAGGCCCTATATGTACCTTGCCTTGTGTAGTTTGACAACAACCCAAAGGTACCATGGCTAGCTTATTATGGGGGAAGACACAGGCTCAGCATGGAGAGGTCACATACCACGTAAAAGGCACAGCCAAGATTTGAACCCCCGACTGCCTGAACCCTTGGCTTTAGGAGGAGTTGGGTCAAGAGCCAAGTTATAGTAACCTCTGCCAGGTGGTTTCAGCGAGGGCCATAGGGGTCTATACCACAATCAAAGGGGTGGACACAAGGAAATAAATGATTCACAAAGAAGCTTAATATAGTCTCACTACAAAACCTCAAATATGCCCCTTTCTTAAAGAGGGTCAGAGGATCCCATAATAAGGTGTTTATTTCCAAGTGGTCACAAGATGAAATGCACTTAACTGCGTGCAAAACTACCTGCATCGCCTTCTCCACCACCTCTGCCATCTTCCACCACTTCCTCTCTGTCACCATCACCTTTACCACCATCTGCACAAGTACCAGTACCTCCACCTCTATGTCCACCACCACCATCTCCACAATCTCCACCATCATCTATGGGACATTACAGTCTCACCCACCTGCCCTCTCCCAGCTTCCTGTACCAGATCCTCATTTTTTGTTTGGTTGGGGTTTTTTGTTTGTTCCTTTGTTTTGAGCACTTTATTACTTTCCATCACAACAAGATGCTCCAGGCTCATCCTGTATGTTTCCTTTCCCAGTCCTAGAATCAGCCATGGTTTCTTTACTTGGAGAATTGTATGGGAAACCAAGATCTGGGCACTAGGCAAGCTCATTGCTCTTTGGGTGTCTTTCTTTTAGGCCATCTTAGCTAACAGAGTAAAGAAATATATGCCTGAATACTAACTCACAATATACACATATCCATGAATATTACTATATGTAACCATCTGTATTTATATTAAATTAAACGAGCTCTTCACAGAGGCTCTTTTTTTTATAATGTGTATTTCATCACTGAGATTTCTAATTTTTCCTTGTTTCAAGAGATTTGTAATTGATTGTTGAAGCATTTTTATGATGGCTGTGTTTTTTTTTTAATATATTTTATTGATTTTTTACAGAGAGGAAGGGAGAGGGAAAAGAGACATCGATGAGAGAGAAACATCCATCAGCTGCCTCCTGCACACTCCCTACTGGGTATGTGCCCGCAAGCAAGGTACATGCCCTTGACTGGAATCGAACCTGGGACCCTTGAGTCCACAGGCCGATGTTCTATCCACTGAGCCAAACCGGTTAGGGCTATGATGGCTGTTTTCAAACCCTTGTCCTATAATTCCATTTTTATGTTTGTTTGTTTTTAAATAATATTTTATTGATTTTTTACAGAGAGGAAGGGAGAGGGATAGAGTTAGAAACATCGATGGGAGATAAACATTGATCAGCTGCCTCTTGCACACCCCCTACTGGGAATGTGCCCGCAACCAAGGTACATGCCCCTGACTGGAATCGAACCTGGGACCCTTGAGTCCGTAGGCCGACACTCTATCCACTGAGCCAAACTGGTCAGGGCCATTTTTATGTTTTTAATTGATTTTTTAGGAGAAGAGAGAGAGAGGGATTTGTTGTTCCACTTATTCATGCATTCATTGGTTGATTCTTGTATGTGCCCTGACCGAAGATTGAACCTGCAACCCTGGTGCATCAGGACGATGCTCCAACCAGTTGAGCTGCCTGGCCAGGGCTAACATCTAATTTATCTCAATGTTGGAGTTAGTTGATTGTGTTCTCATTCAAGTTGTGACTTTTTTATTCTTATTTTTATGGGTGATTTTCACTCTGGGTTCTATTTAAATCCTTTGTTTTAGCAGGCAACCACCCTGTTTAGGTTTAGCACACAGCCTACCTTTGTAGGCTGTGGTTCCAATGACAGTTTGATTTGCTTGGATTATCTGGTGTTAAGGGTCTTCCACCAGCTTCTGCTTAAGCTGCCATGAGGGTGGGAGGAGTTTCCCCAGGCCTGGCCACTATGTGTCTCTTGGTGGGGAGGGAAGTGTCAGACCTACTGTGGTTGCTTGTTGTGCCAGGTTCCCTCCTGCCTGTTCCACCTGCTCACCTTCCCCCGTGTCTCCCTGTGGGAAGGGGAGTGCTCCCCTCCCTCCATGCTTACTGTTAGTGAGGCTATCTGACCTATTAACAACATGGATTCTCCGAAGGATGAGAATGAGTGCTTCCATTTCACAGGGAAGGAAATTAAAGCACAAACAGGGGCAGTGGCTTGCCCAGTGGGATCAGCAGTGTTGGGTGCACCTATCGCTGGCAGAGGGGCTCCTATTCAATCCAGGGCTGCCTACCTGGGCTACCTTCTGTTGCTAGGTTGGGGTGAGGAAGTGCCAGGTCCAGGTTCCTTCTTCTGTGGGGTGGGGGAATATCGGAGGCCCTGCCTCTGTGTTGCTTTTTCAGTCCTGGGCTGTCACCTAGCCCCTTTTGTTTCAGTATCATCTTGTGGACTAGGGAAACTTCTGTTCTGGTTCACCTTCCTTTACCACTTGTCATTGGGCTCCTTAGGTTGCCTCTTGGTTTACATTGTGCTTAACCATGAAGAAGAGAAGTGGGTCTGTGTCATCTTGTCCAACCAGAAGTCCAGTAAGCACACTTTTAACACTACGGATTTGTGTGTTGCCAGCTGCTTTCTTGAAAGGCCATTCTAGCCCTGGCCAGTTTTGTTCAGTGGATAAAGCAGACTAAAGGGTCCTGGGTTTGATTCCGGTCAAGGGCACATGCCTGGGTTGTGGGCTCAGTCCCCAGTAGGGGGCATGCAGGAGGCAGCCAATCAATGATTCTCTTTCATCATTGATGTTTCTATTTCTCTCTGAAATCGATAAAAATATATATTTTTTAAAAGGCCATTCTAATATATATTGCCTCAAAAGATGCACAAGGGCCTATTCTCATTTTACAGTGTAAGATCACCTGCCCAATGTCACACAGGAGCACATAGCAATGCGGAGACCTGCACAAATCCTGTGTTCTCCTACATCCCCACATGCTGCCACCACACTCAGCACCACTTCCCAGCGCTCCAGGAAGCTCACAGCCTGGCAAGGACAGCAGACTCAGGCGTTAAGCTCTGAGAGGGAATGAAAGTGGAAGGGCACCCAGGCCTGAGGGTGAAGAATCAGTCCAGAGAGGACGTCCTTGAGCCTGACAAGATGCTCTGCTCAGAGCCTCTGCTCCTGCCTCTTCCAGCCCTCTGTGTTCAAGCACTTCAGGCTCCAGGCCACTGTGAGCACTGCAAATGTGGATTCAGACTCCCCAACTGTGGGGACTCCTGCATGTCACTGCTGATGATTGCCACCAGTCCTCGGGTGGGAAATGGGGGGCAGGTCCAGGCACCTGTGACAGAACAGGCACTGCCAGCCCTAGGAGAGCCTGGACACCCAGCCCCAATCCTGGCGAAGCAGATCCCACTGGGCAAACCACTGCCCCTGTTTGTGCTTTAATTTCCTTCCCTGTGAAATGGAAGCACTCATTCTCATCCTTCGGAGAATCCATGTTGTTAATAGGTCAGATAGACTGTAAGCTCTGTTAAAATGTGAGAGTTGGAAAGCTTTAAAAGGATAAATCAAATCTTGGCTCTCTGGCTCAAAACCATCCAGTAGCTTCCATTACATTTGAACTAAAACCAAGGCCTCATGTAGTATTTGAATTAATACCCTTCACTCCTCGTGCTCTTTTACCCTGTTCTTATTTTCCTTCCTAGACTTATCACTTAGTGTGTGTGTTTCTTTTCAATCTCTTCCCAGAAGCTCCATGGAGGCAGGAATCATGTCTTCTTCAATCCCTGAGCCTAGGACAGCATACCACAGACTCCTGCCTTCCTGCCCACAGCTCTTCCCACTGTACCACGCACCTCACCCTGGAAACTGTTTTGTGTCCCTTATATTTCTTCTTCTCTGTGACTGGCTCATCTCTGTAGGGAAACTGTTCTGTTCTGGTGCCCTGACAACTTTGCACATGTCCACGTAGGCCATATAGGCAAGGCTTAACCACAGCTGACCTATGCCTTGATGGAACATCCAAGGAACACGAGAAGTCAGGTGGTCATGAGAGAAGCTGCCACAAGGCCATTTCTATCCCCTGTAAGGCTGCAGCCATAGGCTCTTTCTCATCTGCCTCCCTGATTCTGATGAGGTGGGGGTTCATCCCCTTCTACCTTACCTTCCTTCCAGCTTCAGGCTGACAAATGGCTTAGCTGCAGCATGGAATTGGGGTCCCATTATTCTTGTTTCATGTCACCTAGCCCCTTTTGTTTCAGTATCATCTTGTGGACTAGGGATGCTAACACCATTGCTGATCTTGCTTTTGCTGTCCATGTAAATAATAACCCCCCTCAAGCCATTTGGGCTTGATGTATTTCCACCTGCTAAATCTATGACAGAATGACACTCTAATCTAGCAGTTTCTGATACTTGGAATTTGTAAGTCTGCCTGACAATATTATTTTCATGTCAGCATTATTGTCCCTCTCAGGAGCATCTGTCGAGCATCCCTCATCCTGGGTTGTGCCACCACCCCTCCTCAGGATCCATCCACTAGAATCCTCAGTTATTCAGAAGCCTGAACCAAGGAGCATTTTCAGACTACCACATGTAGCCTAAGACCAATCTGGTCAATTGCTTACTAAAACAAAAATATCACCATCCTCCATAGGAGTTTAAAAAGACTGAGCATTGTATCATGACATCAAAATGTTCAGGATATATTCCAATATTATTTGACATATTGTTAGGGTCACCAAAGGAGGAATGCACAAGGACAAAAGTGGCAAGGGATTACAAATTTATTAGATCATTTGGAGACCAGATGAGCTGAGCCAGAATGGCATCAGCAGCCAGGGACGGAGAGTCAGAAATTTTAAATGACTCTAGGAGGGCTTTTTCCATGGAGAATTCTCTGGGCAGGTCCGGATCCTGGGCAAGTCTGGAGGGGAAAGTTACTGTTCTTAGCAAATGGATTGTGGTCTAAGCGAAAGAGAATGTCAGTTGTGAAATGATCTAAAGGTCAGTTTCCAGAGGAGGCGAAATCGATTCGATTATTTGATCAGAGCTAACACATATGAAGAAACATGAAAATCTCAACTCACAAAGGAAAAGACAATCAACAGATGCTGAGAATACACAGCTGTTGGGATTATCTGACAAAGTCTTTAAAGCAGCTACTATAAACATGCTCCAGCAAGGACAAACCATCTAGAAACAAATGGAAAGATAGAAAGTTTAAGCAAATTCATATGTAAAAACAAAATGGAACTATTTGAACTGAAAAATAAAGTAACCAAAAATGTAAAAACTCTTTGCCCCTAGCCGGTTTGGCTCAGTGGATAGAGCATTGGCCTGTAGACCAAAGGGTCCTTGGTTTGCATTGTACAATGATTGCAGGCTTCTCCCCCCCGCCTTTTTTTGGGGGGCGGGGCTCTTAATACCTGTTCTTTCCTTCTTCGATAAGCTCAGAACTCCTATTTTTCATTGGGCACACAAGAAGCTAAATTTGGCCATACAAATAGGTTGTAGCCAATGAGACATGTGAAGAAGAGATGTGTGCAACTTCTACGTCATGCACCTAAAGGGATCGGGTAAGCTTTCACTCCCCCTTTCCACTGGTTGGAATGCAAGTATGTTGGAGTCAGCTTGGGCCATGCAGAGGAGGGTAGGATCCTACAGATGGAGAGGCACAAGTAAAAGGAACACAATCCTCTGGAGAGCCTCTGAAGCCAAGCTGTCTGTCCTCTCTGCTTCTGGACCATTAAGAGAGAGAGAGCCAGCTAGCTTAGCTCAGTGGTTGAGCGTTGACCTATGAACCAGGAGGTCACGGTTCCATTCCCAGTCAAGGCAGTCAGAGCACAAGCCTGGATTACAGGTTCCATCCCCAGTGTGGGGTGTGCAGGAGGCAGCTGATCAATGATCCTCTCTCATCATTGATGTTTCTCTCTCTCTCCCTCTCCTTTTCTCTCTGAGAGCAATAAAAATATATTTTTTAAAAATAGCCCGGCTGGTGTGGCACAGTGGTTGAACATTGACCTATGAACCAGGAGGTCACGGTTTGTGATTCCCCATTGGGGCACATGCCTGGGTTGCAGGCTCCATTCCCAGTGAGGGGTGTGCAGGAGGCGGCCAATCAATTGATTATCTCTCATCACTGATGTTTCTGTCTTCCTCTCCCTTCCTCTCTGAAATCAATAAAAATATATTTAAAAAAAATAAGACAGCAGTTTCAGTCACAAGGTCCCTGAGATTGTAGGGAAGGGAACACAGATGATGGGAAGAGTGTCAGAGAACTTTGAAGTCATATTTGAAACACCTGAGGAGCACACGCAGATCCTACTGTCACAATGCTCCCTCATGTCATAATGCTTCCCACCTGCCACAATGCCTCCTGCGTGTTCCTTCTGCCTCTCCCAGCTCAACACACACAGCTGGTCAACTCTTTCAGGCCTTGGCTAAACCTAGCTACCTAAGGAAGCATTTCACTACACTCCAGGCTGAGACAGGCCTCTCTATTCTATGTCTCAGAATATAACGTCAGGGATCGCTCTCTCACAGAACTTACAGATTTGAAACTTTACATTTACCTGTGTGGTTATTGGTTGTCTCTCACCAAAATTTAACTTCCGTGAGTTCAGGGAATGAGTCTGTCTCCTTCACTGCTGTTTCCCCAGCACCTAGCACAAAATAAGCTATGAATGAATGCATGAATGAATGAATCCAGGGTACATAATGACTCCTCCTCCAACGTCGAAAAGCAGAGCTCCTTATCTTGAACCATTTATTGAACGCTAACATGAACGCACATCTGCGCTGCACTCTCACAATCATCCTTTTTACAGGATGAGTGTGTACTTAGAAGTGTGAACCTGCTGAAAGTCACCTATTCATTTACCGGCGGAGCCCCAAATATCCTTCCCATTTCTCAGATGCAGAAACTTGATTAAAGAGATGCCGACCTGGCCGGACGCTAAGAGAAAGGAAGCGGGGCGGGGGGGCGGGGTAGGCCTAGCGTCCAAATGAGAGCATCCGCAAGGTAGCAACCGCAGGCCTCCGGACTTCCGGTTCCCGGGCGCGGGGACGTGCGCGCCGTGTGTGTGGGGCGCGCGCGCAGGGCGGGGCGTGCAGGGCGGGGCGCGCGTGCGCAGGCGTCGCGCGAGGGACGGGGCAAAGCCGCGCAATCGCCAGATCCGCTCTCGGTCCACGCCGTCCATCGCGCTGCCCGCCCGCCCGCCGGCCCGCCCGCCCGCCGCCGCCGCCGCCGCCACCATGGGAGTGCAGGTGGAGACCATCTCCCCCGGAGACGGTGAGTAGGCGCATCCGACGGTCCTGGGGCCCCCGCTGCCGTGCGCATCCGCTCACCGCGCCCGTCTGTCTGTCTCTTCAGGGCGCACCTTCCCGAAGCGCGGCCAGACCTGCGTCGTGCACTACACGGGTGAGTCGGCGGGCCCGTAGGTGGGAGGGCCCCGCCGGGAGGGCGGCCTGGGGGCAAAGACCTGAGGCGTGGCGGCGGCGAGGCCCGCGTGGCCAGAGGCCGAGGCCTGGGTGGTGGCAGCGCCCCCGAGGGGGCAGCCTCAGGCCTGTGGAACCCGCGACCGGCTGAGCCGGCGCTGGCGAGCGCCGACCTCAGACCGGGTGTTACCTTGCCCTTCACAAGCAGTTTTGTGCCTCAGTTGCTGCTCCTATGCCCACTGCACCGATGAGGAAACTGAGGCTGGGGGAAGCGAAGGCTCTTGCCCAAGGTTACGCTCAGGAATTGGCAGAGCCCCAACCAGGGACCGTCAGAAAGGATTTGTGTCCTGGTTGACACCCTACTCCCCACCCCCACTTCTACCCTCATCCCCCGCCCGCACCCCACCCCCACTCCCAGCCCCGTTCCGGCCCTCCCTTCTTTGGCGATTAGAAGGGTGAGGTACTTCCCAATCTGCGGAGCTGCCTTTCGCCCCGGGAAGTCGGGCTTCAGTCCCTCTGCCGGGGAGGAAAAACGTCCCAGTTCCTAAGTCATTGCTTTGGCCCAGCCTGGCCGTGGAGAAACTAGATCTGCACGGTCTTTTACCTCTTCTTACTTTTGAGACACTTACACATCCAAGCTTCAGTGGCATTGATGGCCCTGGCTGATCGAACATGTCATTTAGTCCCCCAGCCCTACAAGTAGACTTTTCTCATCTCCATTTTAAAGATAAGGAAACAGGCCCAGTTAGGGTAACAAACAGTAATGTAAACCAAAGGAAATTGTAGACCCTCAGTCAGAATTCACATCAGAGTCCAGCACCTTGAGACCATCTTTTACTCCATGCCCTTACAAGGTCCTCCTGGGCTGAATTGAGGAGGGGGTGGGGAGACTGCGCAGGCGGAGACTCCCTGCCTGTGGGTGGAGAGGGGGGGAGATTGGTGTAGCTACAGTTGCTGATATGAATCACTTTCCCTCCCCCTTCTTCTCCTACCTCCCCCTTCCCATCCTTTCTTCTGTTCCTCTTCCTTCCTCTGTTTGTTCTCTCCTTTCTCTTCTGTTACTTCGCCTGGGTAGGAGGCTGTAGGCAGTTCTGAGTTGCTCAGGTCGACCTTTCCAAGCTTTACCCTTCTCTCCCAGACCATGGGGGCAGCCCTCTCCTCTGTTGAAAAAAGGCATTTAACATCTCCCTTCAGTGTGCTGTTATTTCACTGGCCCTTCCCTATGGGTTGAAATGCTAAGGACTAGAACCTTTTAAAAGGCTATGGAAGAGGAGGTATTGAAATCCATCTTTGTAAGGAACAGTCTGATGCCTGTGAAGGAAACTGGAAGGTGGTTTTGACATTTTAAATGACTGTCTTTGTAAGCCACAATCAGCACCTGAACCTAGGGAGGCGTCTGGTGGAGGAAAGCTTGTCAGTATGGTTATTTGTGATCAGCGGGATGAGAAGAGTAACCATTGCCTTTCACTGTGCTGGGGTGAGTGGGCAGTTCATTCACTTCCCACAGCCAACTGGGCAGAGAGGAGCTCAGGTGATTAGGTGACTTCTGCGCCCCTCCTCTTACCCCCCAGTTTGTAAGTAGCCACATTCAGATAATTGGCTACTACATTAGTCCTACCCGTCTGCTGGTGCTGGTGGCAGAACTGGACACCAGTACGTAGGCAGAACCACATTTCACTGTGCCTCTTGATGAATTGTCCCCACACAGCATTCCTGGAGCCTTTCTCTAAGAGAACAGATGGTCGTGGGACCTAGAACACCATCAGGGCTCCCGGTGCCTCTTCTCAAAGTCTATGTTTTTCCTTGAGAGTGGCACCCACCCACACGTTCCCAGAACAGCAGCAGGACCCTGGCATACATTAGGACAAAAGCTTTCTTTTTTATTTCATTTTTTATAAGCCCTACAAAGGCACCTTAGTGAGAAGTCAGCTCTGTCTCATGCTCACAGAATAGGTTCTCAGGTGGGTGGCTTTGTTCCTGTGGGTCTTTGCCACCAGCTTCCCAGGAAGAACCTGTTTAAGACCTGTGGGGGCGTGAGAGGAATGGGTGAGCACTTTGAGATTTCATCTGTAGTAGTTAAGGCTTTTATGCCATTGGGAACAGATCCACCTTGTGGGAAAATGATTGGCAGGGAGGGGGGCAGTGAGATTATCATAAAAATCCAAAGGTCTTCAAAGGCAGGAAGCTCCCTGGGCCTTAAGAAGGGAGAAGGGTTTCTCATGATACCCCCTAGTTTTCATATCTGCTTTTCTCTGCCTGGCTGCCTTAATAGTTTCCTGTTACAGATTTCTGTTTTTCTGCTCCCAAGTGGTAGAAGTCCCTTGTGTACCCCCCTCCCCCACTGCACCCCAATCCCATATCCAGTTTCTGTGTCTCCTTTTGAATACCTACCTCTAAATACTTCTGGTGGCTATCAGTAGTAGCCTTTGATGTCACTCTCAAGGTTTCTTCTGGTGCCTTCTAGCAGAACACAGCATGAGTATGGCCTCAAAGAAAGGCCTGTGACACCTTTTTGTGGTGCCAGAAGGGAAAATGAACACTTACCAGCTAAGCACCTCCCAATAGCATGCTGTCATGCTATATTGAGGTGGAAGGGAGGAGGTGGAAATATAACCTGCCACATATGTGCCTTGAGGATCAAGTGGATTCTCCCTCCTCTCTCCTTGCCTCCAAGTAGCTTTGTCATCTTGATTGTTGAGTTGTCCTGACACAGAGCTAGGCTTACATCCCTTTCACTCACATCAGCTGCCCACGTGCCTCCCATTGTCAGAGCAACCTCAAGTGGATTGAAGGCATTCTTTTTTTATCCTCTTAAATAGTAGTTGACATCATGTCCTTGGGATCAGATTTGTCAGAACCCTGGCTTCTGACAGAAAAACCAAGGTACCTCAACCCCATTTCCTCAGGAGGTCCAATTGGAGGGTGACTGAGCTCCCCGGGCAGGTGTGGCCACTTGCCTGCAGCCCTCTCCAGCGCATTGCTTTTCTTCAGCCTCCGTTTCCCCTCTCTCTGTTTAATTCCATCCATTTTCCCGCTGGGTGTTTCTTGGATGATGATCTGATGTCTGGAGGAAGGCACACCCCTCAGATGGCTTCCCCCATGCTGTCTTCAGGTAGACAGACTATAACTATTTGAGCTGGGCTGCAACAGGCCCTTTCCTTCCTACAGCAGATGTTTAGTTTCCTTCCTACGGCAACAAGCCAGGCAATAGGGATGTGGCCAGTGAGGTAAATAGATAAAAACCTAATCTGGGGGGTCTTACCTGGGTGGTAAGACTAATAACATGAAGGTAGTTAGAAGCACTGTGGAGAGATTAAACAGGGCTAGAGAAGGCATGGGGAGCAGACTTGCTTTTAGTGAGGGTGGTAGAAAAGGCCTCTGACAAAATGGCACTTTAATATTTACCCAAAGGAAGTTGGGGAGTGAGTGGCATGACTGTCTAGAGGAAGAGTATTCCAGGCAGAGGGAAGAGCTAGTACAGAGGTCTTGAGGCTTTGTGTATATTAGGGGAACAGCAAGGAGACCAGTATGGATTGTATAAGGAGGGGGATTGATAGAAGATGAAGTGATAGTGGAGTCTGGTAGATTGTTATAGGAACACTAGAGGCTCAGTGCAGGAATTCTTGCACAGGTGGGGTCCCTCGGCCTGGCCAGCGAGATGGGGGCCGATTGGAGCCGACTCAGGGGAGGGACCGCAGGAGGTTGGCCTGCTGTGGGAGGTTGGCCTGCTGTGGGAGGTTGGCTGTGGGAGTGCACTGACTACCAGGGGGCAGCTCCTGTGTTGAGCATCTGCCCCCTGGTGGTCAGTGCCCATCATAGCAACCCGTTGTTTGGTTGCTTAGGCTTTTATATATATAGATTGTCTTTCTCTGGGAGTAAGGTGGGATCATTGGAGGGTTATGAGCTGACCTGGGTTTTAATAGGCCCCTTTTGGCTATTGTGTGGACATTGAACTGTTTGGTGGCAAGGGCAGAAACAGGGCCTTGGTTGTATCCTGGGTGGGTAGAGTGTGCCAGCTAGGGCAGGTGTGCAGAGGTGGTGCCAAGTGGATGTGAGCCCCAAGAGGATATGTGGGTCCTTTGTTGGGTTCACATCTTGCCTCTGCTGTGTGTGACACGTTATGAGAGTTTGGGAAAATTGTCCCACTTTTCTCAGCTTCCATGTGCCATCTGTATAATGGGAGTGACAATGCCTGGTGTGAGGAGTCACTGGGGCAAGTTCATTCCCAGATGGGCAGTGAGAATAGTGATGCTGTTATTTCACATACTGTCATTAAGGCTCCCTGTGTCCCAGTTGTTCTGCCCCCACATCTTTTGTCCAGCTAACATGATCTGTGATGTCTAGAGGAACCCTGGTGTGAGTCTAGCACTGCAGCTCCTGGTGTGGCCCAAATGTACGTGCACTTTAGGGTCAGTGGAGGGGGTTGGGCTGAGACCTCACTCTCCTTTTGTTTTACAGATAGGGGAATAGGTACCTATAAAAAAGAGATGAATCTGAGCTAGGATTTATCTTAAAATAGGCCTGCATGTTGCCTGCAGAATATAATGGCAAAGAAGGCTGCAGCAGTTTTCTTAAATTTGAGGACCACGGGAGGTTTTTAGTGTTTGTTACTGTTTTTTGTGGGTATGAGAGGGACGAGGTTGGGCTATAGCAGCTTGGCTATGTGGGTAATTTAAGATGCCAGTCCTTTTTCTCCTCAAGTTTTCTTAACATCATGAGATTTTAACATTTTGAAAATAGACCTTGGTATAGGCATTATTTTTTTCCCTTTGAGATTGTGATCATCATAATACAGAATCCTGCAGATGCTGTTGCTCGTTTTAAATGAACCAAAGGCCCCACAGCATTCTTGTGTGTATGTGCTGCTATTATTTGTAAAGTTTTCAGACATAGAGAAAAATAAAAATGGAACAGTAAATATCCATGTGCTCACCACCTATGTTCCATGATGGTTGACATTTTGTCACATTGGCCATTTGTCTATTTACAGAATGAATATATATATATTCATGGGTTTTGTTTTGCTGAGCCATTAAAGTTACAGACATGACACTTTACCTCTAAATATTTGAGCATGCTCTAAGAATGAGAATAATCTCCTTATTCTCCTATTGGTCATATCTAAGAAAAATGATTCAGTAGTATGTAGAACCAAATTCATATTGAAACTGCCACAGTTGCTTTCTGCCTTGATTTCCTGTACATTGGAAGTTGAAATGTCTGAATGGTTTAAAAAAAATTTTTTTTTAATTAGAAATAATTGTATTGTCGCCCTGGCCAGTGTGGCTCAATTGGTTGGAGCGTCCTCCCATGCACTTAAAGGTCGCAGGTTCGATTCCTGGTCAGGACACATACCTAGGTTGTGGATTCGATCCCATCAGGGTGCTTGCAGGAGGTAACCCATGGATGTTTCACTCTCACATCAATGTTTCACCCTCTCTCCATCCCTCCCTTTCACCCTTCTCTCTTCCACTCCCTCCTCCCCCTTCCCATCTCTCTAAAAATCAATGAACATGTTATTAAATACATGGGGATTAAAAAAATAATAATTTTATTTTTGACACTATTACATGTGTCCCCATTTTCCCTCCCTTTGCCCTGATCTACCCAGCCCCCACCTTACCCCTTCCCTCTGGCCGTCATCACGCTGTTAATCTGTGTCTGTGGGTTATGCATATATTTTATTTGGCTAATACCTTCACCTTTCATATAGACCCCCCCTTTCCCCTGACCCCTCTGACAGCTGTCCTGGACTGGTCCATGTATCTATGTCTCTATTTCTATTTTGTTTGTCAGTTTATTTTGTTCATTAGATTCTACATATAAGTAAGATCATACAGTATTTATCTTTCTCTGACTGGCTTATGTAACTTAGCATAATAATCTCCAGGTCTATCCATGCTGTCATAAAATATAAGGTTTCCTTCATTTTTTATGGTCACATAGTATTCCATTGTACCACATCATGGTACAATGTACCACAGCTTTCATATCCACTCATTTACTAATGGACACTTGGGCTGTTTCCAGATCTTGGCTATCTATATATATAAAAGCCTAAGTGACCGGCCAACTGGCTGACCAACCAGTAGCTATGATGCGCACTGACCACGAGGGGGCAGATGTTCAACGCAGGAGCGGAGACCACAGGCATGGAAACATGGAACAGACTGATGAATCTCAAAGGGAACTGGGGAGGAGGGTGGGCGGGAAGAGATTAACCAAAGATCTTATATGCATAGTAGAGGCCCCGTGCATGGATTCATGCACCGGTGGGGTCCCTTGGCCTGGCCTGCAGGGATTGGGCCAAAACTGGCTCTCCGACATCCCCCGAGGGGTCCTGGATTGCGAGAGGGTGCAGGCCAGGCTGAGGGAACCCAAAGGTGCACAAATCTGTGCACCGGGCCTCTAGTTATAAATAATACTATGAACATAGGGGTGCATATATCCTTTTGAGTTGGTGTTTGGGGGTTCTTAGGATATGTTCCCCAGAAGTGGGATAGCTGGGTCAAAAGATAGTTTCATTTTAAATTTTTTAAGGAAACAAATCTGCACTGTGTTCTACAGTGGCTGCACCAGTCTGCATTCCCACCAACATTGCACTAGGGTTCCCTTGTCTTTACATCCTTGCCAGTCAGTACTTGTTTGTTGATTTATTGATGGTAGCTATTATCGCAGGTGTGAGATGATACCTCATTGTGGTTTTAATTTGCATCTCTCTGAGGATTAGTAATGTGGAGCATTTTTTCATATGTCTATTGGCCATCTGTCCTCTTTGGAGAACTATCTATTCAGGTCTTTTGCCCATTTTTAAATTGATTTTTTGTCTTAATTGGTGTTGACTTGTATAAATCTTTATGTATTTTGGGTATTAACTCCTTACCAGATGTATCATTGGAAAATACGTTCTCCCATACAGTGGGTTCCCTTTTCATTTTGCTGGTGGCTTCTTTTGCTGTACAGAAACTTTTTAGTTTGATGGAGTCCCATTAGTTTATTTTTTCTTTTATTGCCCTTGCCCTGAAGACATATCAATAAAAATATTACTACAAGAGATGTCTGATATTTTACTGCTTGTGTTTTCTTTTAGGATTTTTATGGTTTTGTGACTTACATTTAAGTCTGTATCCATTTTGAGTTTGTGTGTAAGTTGATGGTTTAGTTTCTTTCTTTTTTTTTTTTGCATGTACCTGTCCAGTTTTCTCAACACTATTTGTTAAAGAGACTGCCTTTATTCCATTGTATGTTCTTGCCTCCTTTGTCAAATATTAATTGACCATCTAGGCGTCAGTTGATTTCTGGACTCTCTGTTCTGTTCTATTTATGCATATGCCTAGTCTTATGCTGGACTGTTTGGATTGCAGTGGTCTGTGGTATAGTTTGATATCAGGTATTGTATCCAACTTTGTTCTTCAGATTGCTGAGACTATCTGGGTCTTTTTGGATCCATTTAAATTTTTGAATATTCTAGATCTGTGAAAATATGCCATTGGTATTTTAATAAGAATTACGTTAAATCTATAGCTTGCTTTGGATAGTATAAAGACATGCTAATGATGTTAATTCTTCAAATCCGTATACGTGGTATATGCTTCCCCTTATTTGTATCTTCCTTAATTTCTTTCTTCAATGTCCTATAGTTTTCCGAGTACAGGTCTTTAACCTCCTTGGTTAAATTTATTGTAAGGTACATTATTTTTTTTTTTGTTGCAATAGTAAATGGGATTGTTTTCTTAGTTTCTCTTTCTGATAGCTCCTTATTGATGTATAGAAATACCACAGATTTCTGGATATTAATTTTGCCGAATTCATTTATTAGTTCTGGTAGTTATTGGTGGAGTCTTCAGGGTTTTCTATGTACAGTATTATGTCATCTGTGAATAATGAGAGTTTTACTTCCTCCTTTCTAATTTATATGCCATTTATTTTTTCTTGTCTGATTGCCCTGGCTAGAACTTTCAGTACTATGTTGAATAATATTGGTGAAAGTGGACATCCCTATCTTATTTCTGATCTTAAGGGAAACACTTCTTTTAAGAATATTTTTTTTTATTGGTTTCAAAGAGGAAGGGAGAAAGAGAGAGAGATAGGAACATCAATGATGAGAGTGAGTCATTGATCAGCTGCCTCCTGCATGACCCCAACTGAGGATTGAGCCTGCAACCCAGGCATGTGCCCTGACCAGGAATTGAACTGTGACCTGGTGGACACAACCACTGAGCCATACCGGCTGGGCTTAAGGCAAGCACTTTTAGTTTTTGCCCACTGAGTATGATGTGGGCTGTGGATTTGTTATATGTTCTTTATTATGTTGGGGTATGTTCCTTCTATTCCCACTTTGCTGAGAGTTTTTATCATAAATGGGTGCTGGATTTCATCAAATGCTTTTTCTGCATCTATGTGTATGATCATGCGATTTTTATCCTTCATTGTGTTTATTTGGTATATCACGTTTATTGATTTGTGAATATTGTACCAACCTTGCATTCCTGGCATAAAGTCCACTTAATCATGGTGTATGACCTTTTTATTGTATTGCTGGATCTAGTTTGCTAATATTTTGTTGAGGATTTTAGCATCTATGTTCATTAGGGATATTGGCGTATAATTTTCTATTTTTGTCATGTTTTTATCTGGTTTTGGAATTCAGATAATGCTAACCTGGTAAAATGAGCTTGGGAGTTTTCCCTCCTTTTTAATTATTTGGAATACTTAGAGAAGGATAGATATTAGTTCTTTGGAGTTTGGTAAAATTCATCTGTGAAGCCATCTAGTTCAGGACTTTTATTTGTTGGGAGGTTTTTTTTGTTGTTGGTTGTTTGTTTTTTTACTGCTTCAATTTCACTAGTTGTAATCTATCAGATTCTCTGATTCTTCCTGATTCAGTTTTGGAGGATTGTATGTTTTTAGGAATTTATTAATTTCTTCCAGATTGTCCAATTTGTTAGCATATAGTTGTTTGTCATTTTCTTTCTTTCTTTTCTTTCTTTTTTTTTTTTTTTTTGGTTAATCCTTACCCAAGAATATTTTTCCATTCTTTTTTAGAGGGAGTGGAAGGGAGGAGTGGGGAGAGAGAGAGACATCGATGTGAGAGAAACTCATTGATTGGTTGCCTCCTGCACGCATCTTGATCGGGGCCAGGGGTTGAACCTGCAATCCAGGTACATGCCCTTGACTGGGAATCAAATCCACGACCTTTCAGTGTGCAGTCCAACACTAACCACTGAGCAACACCTTGTAGGTAATTACCTGCTTTTCTCTTGCTGCTTTTAAGATTCTCTCTTTGTCTTTAATCTTTTGGAATTTTAATTATGACAAGAGGCCTGGTGCACGAAATTCGTGCACGGGTAGGGTCCCTGGGCCTGGCCGGCGATCTGGGCTGATCAGGTTCCCCGCTTCCCTGCCTCCTTCCCCGCCAGCCTGCAGTTCCCTCCACCTCCCACTTCTCTCCCTCAGTGCCCCTCGCCGCCACTGTTTGCCCGCCATGTTCCACGCCGCCCCCTGGTGGTCAGCACACGTCATAGCGAGCGAGCGAACTCCCAATCAAACTTCCAAGGGGACACTGTGCATACTAGCCTTTTATATATATAGACTAGAGGCCCGGTGCATGAAATTCGTGCACGGGGGTGTGTGTCCCTCAGCCCAGCCTGCATCCTCTCCAATCTGGGACCCCTCAAGGGATGTCCTCATAGGATCAGGCCTAAATGGGCAGTCGGACATCCCTCTCACAATCCAGGACTGCTGGCTCCCAACTGCTCGCCTGCCTGCCTGCCTTCCTTCCTGATTGCCCCTAACCGCTTCTGCCTGCCAGCCTAATCACCCCCTAACCACTCCCCTGACAGCCTGATTGATGCCTAACTGCTTCCCTGCCAGCCTGATTGCCCCTAACTGCCCTCCCCTGCAGGCCTGGTCACCCCTAACTGCCCTCCCCTGCTGGCCATCTTGTGGTGGCCATCTTGTGTCCACATGGGGGCAGCCATCTTTGACCACATGGGGGCAGCCATCTTTGACCACATGGGGGCAGCCATCTTGTGTGTTGGAGTGATGGTCAATTTGCATATTACTCTTTTATTAGATAGGATGTGTCTTGATATGGGTCTCTTTTGGTTCGTCTTGTTTGAGACTCTCTGCACTTCCTGGACTGTGTGTCTTTTTCCTTCAGGTTAGGGAAATTTTCAGTCATTATTTCTTGAAATAGATTTTTGATCCCTTGTTCTCTGTCTCTTCTCCTTCTGGTACCCCTGTGATGTGCATGTTGTTACATTTCATGTTGTCCCAAAATTCCCTTAAACCAGTGGTCGGCAAACTGCGGCTCTGTTGACTAATGAGTTTGCTGACCACTGGGATGGGGGCCTAATCACAAGGAACAACAGCCTGTAATTATTGGAATCGAGAGTCTAGGTCAGTGGTCGGCAAACTCATTAGTCAACAGAGTGGCAAACTGAGGCTTTTTATTCCTTCTGTGTATACTTTGAATATTTGTGAGATACGGTATTTTTCATTTCTGACTGATTCTTTTTTATGGTTTCTATGTCCCTTTTCATGCTGCTGTAGTTCTTACTAAGTTCCTTGAGCATCCTTATTATCATTACTTTGAACTCTATATCTGTTAAGTTGTTTACCTCCATTTCATTTAGCTCTTTTTCTGGAGATTTTTTCTGTTCTTTCATTTGGGGCCTGTTTTTTGTTTTGTGTTGTTTTTTTTCTCCCATTTCGGTTGTCTCTTTGTATATGTTTCTGTGTATTAGGTAGAACTTCCATGACTCCCAGGCTTTGTGGGGTGGCCTAATGTAGTAGGTGTCCTGTGGGAGCCAGTGGTATAGTCCCCTTGATCCCCTGAGCAGGTGCTCTAGAAATGTCCCTTGTGTGGATTATATGGGCGTTCCTGTTGTAATTGGGTCTTCATTGTTGTTGACCCATTTGTTGGAGAGATCAATCTTCAGGCTGGCTGACTGTGATGCTCAACCCTGACCAAGGCATGCATGCTGCTGTACAGGTGCCATTTTCACTGGAATTTTATACGCATCTCCTCAGAGCTGCACCTCCTGAGACTGTCTGAATGGTTTCTGGTTAAACATTTGAGTATGAAGACTTCACATATGATGCTGTTTACTTCATACTCAGCATCACTATTAGTAATTTTAAATGTGATCTTTTTTGTAAAGGCACATTTTCCCCTTTGCAAGGAGCAGGCAATCTGGGAGGTACTTGCACATCCTGCAGATGCCCTGCTCCCTTCTCCCTACTGGCATTTACACCAATGATAATTCATACTGGAGGAAATTATTTCATTGCCATTTTACAACATGGCGATTTTAAAATTCTTTCATATCTTGTACACTTGTTAGCTGTAACTCTATAAAGTGGGGTAAAGCTTAATTCTTTTGATTACTATGGTCTCGTGATTTTAACTGGAGACCCCCACATTTTTAAAGTGAGAAGTTGGTTTTATAGACATTGCCAATGGTGGCAAGTGACTTTTTCCTCCTCTGTTTGTTTATTTTTAGTATACTGTGAACTCATAAATTGTACTCAGGGTCTTAAAATAATTATATTCATTTCTCTTTTTGATACACTGTCTCAAATTTTGCCAGTAGGAGTCCCTTCAGGCTGGCTCCAGTACTTTTTTGACATGCTCCCACTATTTCTTAATCACTACCTTGGTTTTACTGCTCTGGCCTTGGTAGCATTAATCTCTCTAAAGAGCTCTGGTTCCTTTTATTGGGTCTCATGGACTTTTGTTTTCATTAGCAGCTTTATTGGATATAATTTGTGTACCAAAAAATTCTCCGATTTACCCAGAGGTTTTTTAACTTGAACATTTTTAGTGGTTAAAAACTGATTTTTTTGTGAAGTCTAATGGATTCACTGTACCCGCAAACTGGGAAATCATTTGTCTGCCTTGGGATTTTCTCTAAAAATAGTATTGTCACCTGCTATTTCCTGGAAAAGGCCAGGAGTATTTTGTATAACAGACATGTACTGTCCAGTTCTTCCTTTGGTGCTCTTGGTAATGTTTGCTTGTTTTCATTTCTGTTTTCCTTGTCCTGTTTTGTTTTTGTTGTTATTTTTACCTACTAAGGAACTGAACTGGGTCCTTGCATTCCTTCCACCAGCACCCTTTAACTTGAACCAGATAAATTCTAGCAGTTTCAGAAAGAAGCAGGAGGGGAAAGGAAGAGCGCAAAAGAAATAATCAGCTCCCGGATACTGCTGTCTCTGCTCTCATTGCCTTTACACTTCCTTCCCAGGACTCAAACCATCCTGGCTTGCATTCATTTCCTCAAGCACACCAAGCATCCCCCTCCAGGAAGGACTCTGCCTCTATGCTTATGTGCCACCACATTGCCCCCACTCCCCATCACAAGGCAGGCTGTTATTGCAGCTTAATTGATACCCTTTCAGTAGCTCTCCCATGACCCTTGATCCTTGACCCTCTACACACCTCTGATTCTCCAACATGGCACCTGTCCATTTCCTTCTTAGCCTTCCTCACAGTCTGATTTGTGTTCTGGGATCCTGTGTGTTCTACCCCTCATGGGCCCTCCTTTAAAAATACACTTTTAGTCATAGAATCTAGAGGGATTTAGCCAAAGGTTAGAAGCATTTCCAGATGGGAAATATTCTTGCAGTCATTTTGTGTGGTGGAGAGAAAGAAGCTGGTTCTGTCTTTAGGTAGGCATTTGACCTTTGTACCACAGTAGGTTCTCAGAACTTCGATTCAGGAATATTGCCATGTATATGCAACCTCAGAGACCTAAAAACAGGACAAAGACATGAATTTTGAATTAATATCTCTTAGCTACCTCAGTGTGTAGGATCTCTTTTTACCAGTCAGGGTTGGGACAAATGGATGGTTCATACATTAATCATAAAAATGACATATCTTCTGTAAACATTTTAAAAATATATATATTTACTGACTTCAGAGAGGAAGGGAGAAGGAGAGATAGAAACATCATTGATGAGAGAGAATCATTGATTGGCTGCCTCCTGCACACCCCCTGGGCAGGATCGAACTCACAACCTGGGCATGTACCCTTGACCGGAATCGAACCCAGGACCCTTGAGTCCTCAGGCCGATGCTCTATCCACTGAGCCAAACCGGTTAGGGGTCTTCTGTAAACATTTTAAATCCAAACATAAATCATAGGCTAAAAGACTATGTCTTTCTTTTAGGATGGCTCTTCTGGGGGAGTTAACCATTAAGGTTCTTGCAAAACCTAACTTTGGCTTCTTTTAAAGTGGAGCAAGGGCTATCATAAGGTCATTTAAATGCCAAATCTTTCTAGATTTTTAAGATTTCTTTCTCCAAACATATATTGGTCTCACCCACACATAATTATTCACCAGCAATAGATAGATAGATACAGATTATTTTTAATCCTCACCTGAGGCTATGTTTAGAGAGAGGAAGGGAGAGAGACATCAGTGAGAGAGAAACACTGATCTGTTGCCTCCCTTATGTATGCCTCCCTTATGCACGCTGACGGGAATCGAAGCCATAACTTTTTGGTGTATGGGATGATGCTCCATCCAACAGAGCCACCCAGCCAGGGTACCAGCAATATTTTCTAGTGACTTGTGTTTATTGAGTCTTTTCAAACAGTCATCTAGGGCCACTCTTTTTCTATTCACACTCATATATCATTTGTTTACATACTATTATGTTATTAATACTCAGTAAGTAAAACTGCCGTAAATGGATTTGGGAATAAACATAGCTGACCAACACTTGGTAAGCATAGAACTCATATGGGAAAGGAGTGAGGCTGCACTGGAGACTGGGGCAGGAAGGAGTCTCCACCCGGACTGGGGCTGTGCAGGCTGTGGTTCTCTCTCTTTTTTTTTCCAGAGAGGAAGGGAGAGTGAGATAGAATCATCAACAACAAGAGAGAATCACTGATCAATTGCCTCCTGCACGCCTCCTCCTGGGGATCGAACCTGCAACCTGGACATGTGCCCTGACTGGGAATTGAACTCTGACCTCCTGGTTCATAGGTTGATGCTCAGCCACTGAGCAACACTGGCTGGGTTGGACTGTGGTTCTTATAAGTCTCTGACAAGGCAATTAAGTAAAAGGTGTTTGAGAGAGCTTCTGTATACTAGTATAATAAGAAAGAAGAGAAACAGCTAAACCTAAGTTAGTATACCCATTTGTACCTGGGTCATTACATCCATTTGTATGAGAAATGCTCCAGGTAGCTTCAAATGCAAATCTGCAGAAAAGTTGGCAACTTTTGAATTAGTATCTCTTAGCTACCTCAGTGTGTAGGATCTCTTTTTACCAGTCAGGGTTGGGACAAATGGATGGTTCATACATTAATCATAAAAATGACATATCTTCTGTAAACATTTTAAAATATATATATATTTACTGACTTCAGAGAGGAAGGGAGAAGGAGAGATAGAAACATCATTGATGAGAGAGAATCATTGATTGGCTGCCTCCTGCACACCCTCTGGGCAGGATCGAACTCACAACCTGGGCATGTGCCCTTGACCAGAATGGTGGTGGTTCCCCCACCTCCATTCAACCATTGTACTTTTTGTACTTAAGAAACTACCTATTGAATTCAAAATAGAAATCCTTTCTCACCCAGCTATAAATGACAAGAACTTTTGTTTTGGGAGTTTGGGATATTCTCTTTTGTTATTGCCATTGTTTGATTTAGGTTTGAGTTTTTTGTTGTTGTTTTTTTAATCTTTGGGCTCCTGTAAAATGTTGCCTATGAAAACCACCTGCAAAGATTCATGAGCAACTGAAAACCATATTGTGAGTCATGAGCTGTAACAATTGCTAAAGCCATAACTCCACAGATGCCTTCTTTTTTTTTCTTTTTTTTTTTTAAAGTACAATTTCCACTTATTTTTCCCCCAGAGAACTTTTTTCACTCCTTAAGGACTTAACTCCTCACATGGGCTTTGGTGGAGATCATGGGGCAGCATCCACAGGTCTAAATCAGGTTGAGGGGATTCAGTCCTTCCAGGCTTTATGAGAACGATTGCTGACTACCTTGCTGTGAATGGCACAGCTTACACAGTAATGTAGTTTTACATACAGTTTGGGAAGCACATAGGTGTCAAAGACACTTGCTTCAGAGATGTCCCTAATGGCTGTAGCCTCTACTATGTTTCTAATGACAGACTTCTTAATGGCCTTGTCCTTGGGCATGCATCGGGTGCAGTTGGTGCAATGAATAGGCTGCACGTGGCCTCGGCCTTTTTTTGGCACGACTGTTATTCCTTCTTTTCTTGGTCATCTTGGAAACAAGGACCTGAGAGAGTCCACAGATGCCTTCTTCAGTTATCTTTTCTTATCCAGTTGAGAGTATATGGTGACTCTGCCTTCCACAAAGCAGAATACACTGGAAGTGGTTCTATTTCTGTTGGATTATTAGCAAAATAATAACCCAGTAGTCCTCTTGAATATCTAAATCCTGACCTTGGATCTTAACCACTGCTTCTGTGACTTGGGCCAACCACCAGGAACACAGTCCTGGGGCACTTTACTCAGGAGCTGCTGGCCAAGGCTGTCTTTGATGGTTCCTTCTGAGCGAGAGCAGTTTCAAACACATGAGCAGCAAGAAAGAGCAGCCTGCTAAGGGGTAGATGAACTCAAAACTCCTCCCCACGCCTTTTGTTGTTCTTGTTAAAGACCATCTGCTCCCTCTCCAAGGATTTGAGTCTCGTTCTTCCCCAAAAGAACAGCTAAACAATTTGGGAAGAGACCCAGACACAGGTGACATCAAACTGCCTTGCAGCCAGAGGTTGCTTTAACAGTCCCTCGCAATATAACTCGTTCCTCTCATAGTTTTGTGATTTTTAACTGAAGACTCCCAAATATTTACATTTTTCTCACTGATCAGTAACTTAAAGGTGCTGAAAGTAAAATCTGCCACTCTGGGATTACCCCTGATTCTTTCTGCATGAAGGGAAGAGGTCTAAATATGGAAGCCTCGTGCTTGTCATGCTAATTCTTAAAAATCATGCAAGTGAAGCAAATCCGAAAGTACTCATGAGTGCCAGCATTGTGAGTGCCAGGGGTTAAGCTAAGTGCCACAAGGACATAGAACTCTGAGTCCCGGTCTGTGACCTCAAGAGAGTTCTTGAAATCGAGAATATGGAGCTATCTCAGGCAGATTCTGGGTCATGCGGTATATAGGTTTGTTGTGTAGTCAGAAATGAAATCGGTCATGCTGATGATTTTTGCTAAGAGTGCCCTTTGGAGCCTAAAGAATGTCAGCTGTCGTGTCTGAACTATAACTTCAGTTGCCTTTGCGCAGCAGAGCATGCTTTCTCTAGGAAATTATGGCACTAACTTGGCAGGTGGTTTCACTGTTGAAGGGTTCCAGGCCCTGGCACGGAGATGTCTAGAGTTAAAATGGAAACAGCTGCTGAGACTTGACTTGCTGCCTGCTTTACCTGCTCCTTCCCCAAACAGGAAGCACCTTACTGTTTACTGCCAGGTTGGGTGTAGTAGGTAAACATGCAGGATTTTAGTAAATCTCACTTTTTTTTTCCTTTAAAAAAACAAACACAGTTTATAGAGGCATAATTGACATCCAATAAACTGGTCATATTTAATGTGTACAATTTCATAAGTTTTGATGTTTCTTTGTTACCCTTCCTTCCCATCTCCAAAAACCACATGATTTTTTCTGTCAGCATAGATTAGTTTGCATTTCATAAAGCTTTATATAAATGGAATCATACAGTATGTACTCTTTAATTTTTCAGTTATAGTTCACATTCATTATATTGGTTTCAGGTGTTAGTATGTACTTTTTTTTTTTTTGGTCTGGTTGCTTTCACTTGGCATAATTATTTTGAGATTTTTGTGTTAGTCCATGTGTTAATAGTTCGTTCCTTTTTATTACTGAGTAGCTTTCTTTTTTTAATTGATTTCAGAGAGAGGGAAAGAGAGAGAAACATCAATGATGAGAGATAATCATTGATTGGCTGCCTCTGCGTGGCCCCCACTGGGGATCCAGCCCGTACCCCAGACATGTGCCCTGATCAGGAATCGAACCGTGACCTCCTGGTTCATGGATTTATGCTCAACCACTGAGCCACACTTCTCCAGCAATGCTATATGCTTTGCAAAGTTTTTTTTTCTCTGTCTTGTGCCTTAACTTTGCATTCTCTTTAAAAAAAAAAAAAGTGTCTTTTAAAGTACAGAAGTTTTTAATTTTGATGAAGTTCAATTTATCCTTTTATGGATTATGCTTTTTGGCTTCATATCTATGGAATCTTTGCCTAAACCACAGTTGCAATGATTATTCCCCTATTTTCTTCTAGAAGTTTTATAGATTTCTTGTTTATATTTAGATCTGTTACCCATTTTGAGTTGATATTATGATGTGAAGTGCAGGTTTAGATTTTTACTTTTTGCCTGTAGATATCCCATTGTTCCAGCCTAGTGTATTTTTCAGGCATTGTAGTTTTAATATCTGGAAGTTTGGTTTGGATCTTACTGTCCTTCTCTACTAATTTTAACATCTGTGTCAGTTCTGGGTTGTTTTCAATTGATTGATTAGTCTTCCCATTGTGAGTCATGTTTTCCTGCCTCTTTGAATGCTTGGTAATCAGATAATACACATTATGAATTTTACCTTTTTGGGGGTACTGGCTATTTTCATTCCTGTAAATCATCCTGAACTTTGTACTGGGAACCAATTAATTTGCTTGAAAGCAGTTTCCAAGATCTTGCCTCAGATCTTCCTGGGTATCCTACCCAGTGCCTCATGAACTGTGTCTTTCTCCTGTCTGGCTAGTGGGAACAGGTGCTGACCCTTTTAAACATTTTGGATGGTTCTTTTCCTGGCCTTAAGTAGTTTCCTCAAACACATGCATTGATTAGTACTCTCTGAATACTTAAGGGGGACCCTCTCCAAATCCCTGGGGATCTCTCTCTAGTTCTCCACTCCTTGGTACATGTCCTGTAGACTCGGGCTGTCTTGAGCTCCATCCAGTTCCCTCTCCCTGGAAACTCCCAAGGATATAAGCTGGGGCAGTCATAGGACCCATCTTGTTAGTTTCTTTTGTGTGGGGGTGTTTGTTTTGTTTTTTTATTTGTTTGGGATTTTTGTGCGTTTTTTTTTGTTTTTGGTTTAGATGGGAGGGTAAATCTGATTCCTGTTTCTCCATCTTGGCTAGAACTGTGACCTGTTTTGATGTCACAGCTTCTCTTACATTCTACATTCAACACTGACCAGCCTAATTCCCACTTCAGAAAATACTGTATGCACATTCGTTCCTGTTGCTTAGTGGACACTGCTTCCTCTCCTGAATCAGCTTCTTCCCCAGGCTAAACACTTACAGCCATATATAAAGTGGTCTGTGGTCTGTTCCTCCCCTTTGCAAGGAAGCCCTCCTTCTAGCACAGGGGTGGGCAAACTTTTTGACTCGAGGGCCACAATGGGTTCTTAAACTGGACTGGAGGGCCGGAACAAAAGCATGGATGGAGTGTTTGTGTGAACTAATATAAATTCAAAGTAAAGGAGCAGAGGGGAGAGCAAGAGAACCGATAGAACAGCCGGAACCGCCCTGCGGGCCGTAGTTTGCCCAAGGCTGTTCTAGCACCTCCTTGCCCCTATAGCCTTTGCCAGTTGTGTGACTTTATGCTCAGCTCTGGGGATATTGTTTACCTTTTAGACTTAGTTTATAGGAAATCCCCTCCTCAGGCCAAAGGGACCCCATCATTTACCAACACCACCACTCAGCCCTTCTCTGTGAAGATTTCTCAAAGGAAGTAGGAGAGATTGACAGTTGGTGACTATGGGCTGATGTTCTGGAGCAAGGCTCATGTACTCTTCCCAGAAACAAGAGCTCATCTAAAATTGAGTAGGAGAATAAGATCCTTGGCAAAGCTCCGGCTTAAAGCCCCTTTACTCAGAAGTCCTACTTCTTGGCGTTTATGTTTCTTAAAATAATAGGAAGAGGCTTTGCCCCTCAGTGTCCCAGAAGAGTTTAAGAAAGACATTCTCCCAGACCTGCAGTCTCTTTGCTGAAGAGCTCTGGTTCTCTAGGCTGGCTCAGTAGCAGGTAGAGGCTGGATTCCATCTTGTGCTTCCAGCTTGGTACCAGTCAGACACTAAAGCATTTCACCTTTAGGCAAAGTGAGATGGATGCACATCTGGAGAATGCTTGGCAATGCATTTAATCAGGAATAAAGGCAGTCTGTCTCAGTACCCTATGGTTAGGGGCATGTTCAAATTTGGCAGGAAATAGGATAATTCTTTCATAGGTTTACTGTATTTAAAAGTGAGTTGCAACCCATTAGCGTATCATAAAATAAATTTAGGGGTCACAGTCAGCATTCTTCTTAATAGTGAGAAGTGTGTCCCATGTAGTAACTATTACATAATGTAAATATCTCAATCAGTTATAGCTCTTTGTGGGGTAGGTGGTTGAGTTCCATTTCTCTGTTACTCCTCTCTTGGCAGCACTGCAATTGGGTATGCTAAGTAAATGTCAAATAACTATGTATCTCATACCAATTAGGTTATTTTCAGCTGCAAGTAACTGAAAACCTGACTTAAGGCAAAGCAGACTTTCAGTCATCTTAGAACACAAGTCTTGAGGGAGGTGGTTTGCGTCTGGTTTAGATCAATGGGACAACTACTCTGTGGTGCTCCTGACCTTTTCATGGTTACAAGGAGGCTGCCATCCTCACACAACAGCATTCAACAGGAAGGGAGAGCAGGAGCTTTATTCCTGTGTTTTTCTTTTTTACCACTGAGACAGGTCTTTTCCTGTAAGATTTCAGTAGACTTCACAGTTGGTCTGAATGCCCAAACTGACACATATGCCCCAACCCTGGTATAAAAGAACAGCTTAGATCGATTCCAGTTCATGTACTGGCCAGGCTGTTGCTGCTCCTGGAAAGTTGATAATCAGTTAAAAAGGAAGGGAGGGGTGCTGAGTTTGGAATGTGCCACAGCCTGGGTTCCAGGTGCCTCTCTGGGCAGGTATTTCTCTGTGGGTTTTGTTCAGCTATCCTTTGCAGACATTCAGGGCTCGGGGACCTCACCCTTCCATCCTTGGCTCTTTTCCCGAGGGTTTCCTCACCAGTGACTTACCCACCATAGCCCCTCAGGAAGCCCTAGGGGTCCTCACATGCTGCTCTATAACGAGCAGACCAGGAAGAAGCTATTTCTCCTCATTAGCCTCCTTTGTAGCTCACAGTCCCCATTGAGCTAAATAAAGCCTTTTGGTAGAGCCAGACCCTACTGCTCATTGGCTCTGACCTTGAGCAGGTTACTGAACCTGGAAGTTGGTTCCCTTATTTCTGTTACACACAGTCTCAGGAGAGTGAATGGGAAGGCTCCCTGCCTGGCAGACAGAGAATCTGAGAATCCTAGCTGTTCATGGCCTGCTCTCACCCTTAATGCTGAGTTCAGCTGGGTTGAGTTCAGTGTATGAAGCAGAGCCCAATGTGTAGAAAAGGGATCTCTACAGTGAGTATTGTGACGAGTGGAGACCTGTTCTTCTCCCAGTTACTCATTTATAGAAAACTGTTCAAGTCCTGCCATTTGTCATTTCTTTTACCAGATAGTGAATGTGTTTTGGCAAGGAGATGAGCTTCATGTACAACCCAACTTGCTAGTTCTGGGTGCCAGTTCCTGGCCCTGCACTTGGCAGGGGTGGATCCCTGTCCTCCTATCTTCCTCTCAGTCCTTAGCTCCCAGTTCCAGGCAGTCTCAGCATGTACTCTGCCCCAGGACATCTGTCTCCCCTCCTCTGTAGGGACAGCAGTTCCTGTCTACCTCCCTCCCCAGTTCCCTATTTTGTCAAAATACGGATAGTCTGTTGCCTGAGATAAAGCTCTCACTTGATCTCTGCTTTCCTATCCCACCTACAAGTGTTGACATTTTTAGGTTGGGATTTCTCTGTTCCTGTCAAAAATACAAACATAACTAAATTCTGTATTTTATTGGGTCTTCTGAGTGATGCTTAGAACCACGGCAGGTGCCTACCCTCAGCCTCCAATGGAATTAGCTTTATATTATGTGACAACTGGCTGACCCCTTCCAGTCTGGGATCCTGGCGTAAGAGTTTTCAGGACCGTAGTGACAGTTATCACAATTGGCTGACAGTCTTTTAAAAAATATTTTATGTACTTTTATTTTTTTAAAGATATTTTTATTTTTATTGATTTCAGAGAGGAAGGGAGAGGGAGAGAGAATCATGGGTCAGCTGCCCCCTGCATGCCCCATACTCTGGGGATTGAGCTTGAAACCCAGGCATATGTCCTGACCAGGATTTGAATCATGACCTCCTGGTTCATAGGTCGACGCTCAACCACTGAGCCACTCTAGCCGGGCATGGCTGACAGTCTTTTTTGAACAAGGAGTTGCAAATGTCTGTTCCTCTTTTCTCAGGGCACATCTTCATCCCTGGAATTCCCCCTTTTAGGAAGGTGCCATTGTGGTTTGTCTGGTTTCTGGGAAACTGGAATAGTAAAATGAACATGGTTTTTGGATTTATAGTCTAGCTTTATTACTTCAACAAGCTACTTCACTACTCTCTGCCTCAGTTCCTTCATCTGGGAAATGGAGACAGTGCCATGGGGAGGATTGAGTAAGTTTTATATGGGAAGTGCCTCGCTCAGCCCCTGGCTTGGGGTGGAAGCACTGCCCACAGTTCAACTGGAGTTGTCAGCAGTTCACTAGGAAGAGGTTTTCTGTGTCTTTTCCAAAGCCGCTCCTCTGATTCTGACTAGCTGGTGTCCTACAACTCAGTTCAGTTCTGCCACTACCCACATTTCTGTAAAAGATGACGGGTGAATTAAGGAAGGAATAGTGCTGCTTACCCTGTATGTGACTTTGAGCCATTGTGTGTGTCTAAAGGACCCACAGTTAGTCTGGGAGGAAATCCACAGGGTGTACTGGAAATTCATGCAAGCAGTGTGTACACTTCTCTATTCTCCAGACCAAGCAAGGTACATTGCTGCCTGCCTCTCGTGGTCAACTTACTACTTTGAGTTAGGGAAGAGCATTCACAAGGCCTGGGTGGAGGACTCCCGTACTCCTTAGGGACCCACTGAGCCCTCCCTGGACTCTGCAGTCCCTCTTCAGGCTTAGATACCCTGCCAGGCCCTTCAGTTCAGGCATCTGGGATTTGCACTCTGCTAATGGCTTATGACTTGCCTCATGTCATTACTCCTTGTTGCTCATGTTACAACTGCCCTTTTTCACAGGGATGCTTGAAGATGGAAAGAAATTTGATTCCTCCCGGGACAGAAACAAGCCCTTTAAGTTTATGCTAGGCAAACAGGAGGTGATCCGAGGCTGGGAAGAAGGGGTTGCCCAGGTATGCTCTCATTTGTTTTGTTCTGTTTCTGAGTGTCTACCTTTTAAACTATATTTATGGTTGGAACATTCATATGGTTCAAAAATATGAAAGGTATAAGTAAAAAATTCTATTCCCATCCCACCCGATCTTTCCAGTCCCCCCCCCCAAGTAACTCTTGTTATTAATGTTTCTTGTAGAGTTTCTTTAAGCATATACAAAAGCATATACTTTTTTTTTTTCTTTTAGACATACACACACATTGTTCTGCACTTTGCTTTTTTACTTACTCTATTTTTAAAACACTTTATACCAGGGCAAAAAAACCCACAATTTTTCTTTCAGCTGCGTAGTGTTTCCTTAGGTGTGTGCAATCTAATTTACTTGACCTGGACTCTGTTGATGGCCATTTGGGTCGTTTCCAGTGTTTTGCTATTGTAAACAGTGCTATAGTGACTAACCTTGTATGGACTTTATTTTACATTTGTCAAGTGGTGCCTGAGGCAAATTCTCTGTAGTGGGGTGAGTGGTTCAGTGGCTGTCTTTGATACTGCCAAGTTGCCATCCGTAGGGATCACACTGAACTGCCACCAGTGGCCTCTGAAGCTTCCTGTCTCCTCTTAGCCCTGCCAGCAGTGTGTGTTGTTAGACTTTTGGCTCAGGGCAATATGAGTGGCAAATGTTATCTTGGGGTAGTTTCAATTTGTGTTTGTCTTATTGTGGACCATGTTGTGTCAGACCACTTCTGAGAGATCATATTCATGGATAAAGTAATTTTGTTTGTCTTGAGTCTTTCTTCACCTCTCCCTCCCCATTGTGTAAACAGCTTTTGTCTGCCAACACTACAAAATTCCCAGTACACAATAGGGTTGCCAAATTTCAGTTGGATTCTAGCCTTCCATGGAGTCCAGAAATTTTTTTCTTGGCCCTACCAGGTAAAGGGGTGTTTACAGTGGCCTGAGACCCAGCAAGCTTTATAATTAGGCCCTGAATGATAGTTATCAGTCGGTTTCCCTCTCACCAAAGAGAATTGGGAGATTTAACCAACGTGTAGAGAGATTTCTCTCTTTTTTTGTTGTTAATCTTTACCCGAGGATATATTTCCATTGATCTTTAGAGAGAGTGGAAGGAAGGGGGAGAGACAGAGAGAGAGAAACATTGATGTGAGAGACTGATTGCTTGCTTCCCACATGTGCCCTGACCAGGACCAGGGGTCAAGCCTACAACCAAGGTACATGCCCTTGACTGGGAATCGAACCTGGGACCCTTCAGTCTGCAGGCCGATAACTCTATCCACTGAGCCAAACTGGCTAGGGCTCTCTTTCTCTTTTCTAGAATAGACGTTGCTCCACTTCCTCAATAAATATCAATGATTTACCTCCAAATAAATTGCTTAACTTTCAGGAACTTTAAGCCATTCCACTCCTAGGTATCTAGATTTCTGTTCCTGCAGGGCAAAGGGTTGGCAGTATAAGAAGGAGAGGATCTTTGTGATTTACTTCCCTTTGGAAACCGCTTCAGCTGTACCTTTCTGTCTCATTCTATCTCCACTTCCCTATGTCTGGGCAGCTCTTGGTCTGTAGCCCTTCCCCCACCTCCCATGCCAGCCATACCACAACTCATCTTCTGTGGCTATTCTAGCACTGGAACAATAATTGCGTTTTGTGTTCCAAGAGCTGTAATTGTCACCAAGGTAGTATTATCAGCCTGTTTCACATCCCAGGCTTGGTAAGGCATGACATGGTACTGGGAAGATGCCCAGATGCCCCCTGGACCCAACGTGCTTTGAAGTCAATCACAGCTCACTTGTCAGAAGTCTGGGTGCTCTGAGACCTCTGCAGGGCATCTTCCTTTAAACTCCTCTACAGATATTACTTCAGCAAGTGAGCTAAAAGCACAGAAAGACAGGGGATAGTTTTTTGCCCCTTTCCCCTTCTTTTGATATTGTTTTGTTTTTAAGTGTTCACAGGTATGTAATCCTACCACAAGTACTATTTTGGCAGCTTGCTTTTTTCATTTAACGATGTATCTTGAGCATCTTTCCATATTAATATATTTAAAGTCATTATATTCTTTCTAGTGGCTAATCCATGGTGTGCATATGTCTTTGACATGACTCCTCTTGTAATGTGCATTTGGGGTTGTTAGCAGAAGATTCTGGAAGTAGAATTGCTGGGCAAAAGGATATGATTGTTTTGAATTTTATTAGATTAACTCATGCTTTTAACTGTCTTTACCACCTTGGTCTAACATGTCCTTGTTTTTGAAGGGAGCTGTAGGAAGCAAGGCTTTTGAGTTTCATTGGAAACTTCATTGTAGCCTGCTGCTTCCTTTTTAGTCACTGTCTCTTAGTCTGGGTCAGAGATAGTTACAGAATGGAAATACAGCAGAAAACCTGCTCATGCTTCAGAATAAAATGGCTAGTTAAACTTATTTGTGTATTTGATTAGAAAATGAAAAAAGTAAAAATTATTTTTCTTCCTCCCCCTCTCTCTCCCCCTTCTCTCTGTCTCCCTCTCCCTCTCCTTCTTCATTTTAGAGAGGAAGGAAGAGAGAGAGAGAACAATGGAGATATGTGAAAGACACATCTATTGGTTGCCGGGGATCAAACCCACAACATAAATGTGTGCCCTGACTGGGAATCACACCTGAGACCTTCTGGTGCATTGGACAACGCTCCACTCAACTGAACCACACCAGCCAGGGCAATGTGAATATTTTTTTTTTAAGTGAAAAATTTTTTTCTTGTCTTTTTTTGTTAATTTGATCAGTTGCCTCCCACCTTGGCCAATACTATCTTCTCCCTATAGAAAAATGCTGGTTTATCTAGGCGGGTACAAATATATAAATATTTTCACACAAGTGATAGATATTGTATCATGCTACTTTGTACTCCAGAAAATCATACTGTCTTTTAAAAACTTTTTCTATATTTCTGAGGTATGAGTATAAATATAGGAAGTGCAGAAAAGTAGACTACCCTCCTGCCCCCAATATTACTTTCTCTGTGTGTTTTTTAAAGCAAAGTTTTGGACAAAGTACTGCTTTTTCAAGAGCATAGATGCCACTTAACATGTCCTTTGACTGAGCAGGCCACTGAAGGACTAGGTGGTGACACTTCCCGAGTGTTGGCTGCCTAGAGTCAGGTTAGTAACACGTGGGCAGAAAGGTTGAGGACCTGACCGTTTCAGGAATCAGAGGTTTTTATCTGCCTTTGGGCCCCTTGGAGCCAGATGCAAGGATCATCCCACCTGACTGCCAATCTCCACGTCCTGCACAGCGGAGTGCCCGGTGCCCATGCAGCTGCACAGTCACTGTAATGTCCTACTCGCATCGTCCTGGGCAAGGGACACCCAGACTTCTTCCGGAGACAGTTGAGGAATGCGTCCAGCTAATTCTTTTTTCCTTGTTCTTTCACAGATGAGTGTGGGTCAGAGAGCCAAACTGACTATCTCCCCAGACTATGCCTATGGTGCCACTGGGCACCCAGGCATCATCCCACCAAATGCCACTCTCGTCTTTGATGTGGAACTTCTAAAACTGGAATGACAGGAATGGCCTACTCCCTGAGTTCCCTGTGCTTGGGTAAGGAACTTAATGCTAAAGAACCTTTAAATTACCTTTGCTCCTCCCATGTTATGCTCAGCATTTGATGGGTGGGTAGTAGAGAGAATGAAAAATGCCATGGGCTGCCTCCTCCCTCCCCCCCCTTCTTCCTCTAGTTATCAGTGTACACCTTGAATGTAAAGATTGGTCACCCTATGAAAGGATGGCATATGTTCTTCAATGTATTTATGGGGATGGGGCAGCTTAATGTAGCTGTTTAAATGAAGTATTTTTTAATGTAGCTTATAAACTAAACCTCAGTTGGGAGCTGGAAATATTAGGCTGATTTTTAGTGCCAATATTTTAGTTCTTTAGAAGTAAGAGTGTTGGTGACTTTGCTTACCCTGTCCTGGTTTGTACACCTTCCTCATCCATAGTTTGTGGCTACCTGCTTGGGGAGCAAACTCTGGATAGTTGAGGCCAGCAGGCCAGCTTCTTATCAGTGGGTTGAAAGTGAGGCCTCAGGATGTTATTGAAGTGTAAAGGTTGCTCTCAGACAGTCATAGGAAGGAATCTTAGGGTGTCAGCCTTCCTATGCAACAGGTGAGGAAACTGAGGCTCAGAGAAAAGGGCCTTACCAAGTCTCATTTAGTCAGTGGCAAACTAGATCCAGACCAGAATCCCTTTCATGTTTTTCTTTCCTAGACTTTTTTTCTTCCCATTACCTTCATTTCTAGGAAACCAAACTCCATATCCTAATGACACATAACTTTTCATGTGGATGTTAGAATCATAAAACACATGAATGTTGTCATCTTCTTTCCACTTGGCCCCACACCTCTATGTTTGCTCCCCTCAGGAACCAGAGGACCACAGCCAGTGGCTGGGAAGAATGCTTTTGTTTGAAAGCTACAATAGGTGTCTGCCAGCTGTCAGTTATGGTGTAACCTTGTCCTGTTTGGGACTTAAGTAGAGGGGCTTTTTTAAAATTAATAGTTATTTTCTCTCTTAGTGGTTTGAACCCTACACACCTGGGTCATACAGTCCTGGTCAGGTTTGATGACTTTGGCTTCTCCATTTGTCATTTCTACCAGGGGGAACTCCTGACACTTTAGAGAGTCTCCCTCTGCCCAAAGGTCTACACCTAGTCCAAACCCTCTTTCCTGTTCTTTGAGAGCTAAGTCCTTTGAACATAAATGTATTTGAGGGAGCCTTGGAGTTATTCTGATTTGGGAACAGGCTTTCTGTAAATCTGATAGGATGGAGGGTGGGGAAGAAAAGGAGAGGGAGATGACTGGCTAAAAGTCACTCTGGTCTAAGCCTCCCCATGCACTGCCACTGAGCATCTCAGAGCTTCTTGCAAGACTGCAGACATTCTCTAAGTATGTTCAACATGGGGAATATCCGCTTAGAGCTTTGCACATTAAAGGTACCTGAGAAGCTTTTAAAACTCTCCTGATGGCTAGGCCACCGTTGACCACAATCACTGGGAGTGAGATCCAGGCATTAAAGATTTTAAACACCTCCCCACCCCCAAGCAATTCCTATATGCAACCAATGGTAATAGGAACCTGTATTTGTTAGTGGCCTTGGTGGACTGCCCCTCCTGCTGTCCTCAGCAAGATAAACTTACCTTAGGTATATAAAAAAGAACAACCTATTTAAGCAGGAAGGAGGCTGTTCATCTGGGAATCCAGCCCGAGCCCAGCGACTCTCCCAGCTCAAGCAGAAGTAGCTTGATCCAAGTAAGACCTCCCAGATGTTGGGGAAGGGACTTGGTGTGGCAGCCAGCTCTGTGGTTGTCCCACTGCACACAAAGAGCACTGAGTTGCTGGAACTCACAAATTTTCTGTCCCCAACAGATGTGCCATGGAGGGATCTGGCGCCCCCGACGCGCACACGCGAATCCGTGCGGAGCTTTTCCTGATGTTCCACTACACTTTGTATAAACATCTGCCCGACTGAATGTGTTCTGTCACCCAGCTTCGCTCTTCCCCTGTCTCCTCGTATGTGTGTTGACCTAAACTACATGCCATAAACCTCAAGTTACTCTTTTTATTTTTGTTTTGGGGTGAAGATTCAGTTTCAGTCTTTTGGGTCTAGGTTTTCAATTACGTATTAGTCAAGTATTAACAGCACAAGTAATGGGTTAACTTTAGACTAGGAATTGGTGTGTGGGGGATGCAAGAATCTTTATTTTATTTTATTTTTTTGGATGAAATTTTTATCTATTATATATTAAACATTCTTGCTGCTGCGCTGCAAAGCCATAGCAGACTTGAGGCGCTGTTGAGGGCCGAACTATCTCCAAGTTGAGAGATGTCTTTGGGTTGAATTAAGAGCCCTACCCAAAACTGAAATGGGGAGGGGAGAGCCCTCACCTCCACTGCCCCATCCCACTCTCCCCTTAAACCCTCTGCCTTTTAAAAGCAAATCGTTTTCACTGCGATGTTGGACACTACAGGTATCTATCCCCGGGCCAGCAGGGACCTCTGAAGCCTTCTTCATGGCCTGGCTTTTTTTTCCCCCCATCCTGTGGTTTTTTTCTAATAGATATTCAGGACTTTTATAATGTCATAGCTATCCAGGCTCCACTCCCTAAATTTTAAGAACTTTAATCGAAAGTTTAAATTGAAGGTGCTGTTTGTAGACACTTAAAACCCAATGAAAGCCCAGCCATCATGACAAATCCTTGAGTGTTGTCTTAAGAAAATGATGCTGGTCATCACAGCTTCAGCATCTCCTGTTTTTGATGCTCACCTCCCCCTGCTGAGCTCAAAGTTTTCTGGCTTCTCCTTCCCTCCTCTCACTCCTTTGCTGTCCTATGTAGTGATCTGGTGAGAGAAATTATGGCTGCCTATCCCCCACCCACTCCCCTGCATTACATATGAGTTTCAAGTTTTATTATTGCAATAAAAGTGCTTTACGCTGGCTTTTCTCAGCTTGGTGTGACGGTGGTTACTTTCAGGTTCCGCCCCCTGCCATTTGGTGCAGCAGGATGGGGTTAGAGGTATGACAAAGGGGATATAGTGTGGGAGGTTGTGTCTTGTCAGAAGAACCGCAGCAGGAACTTCTTCCCCATTGGTCACTGGAAGCAGGGGAGTGGGGGTACGTTTGTCTTTTTACCAGTGGAGAGAATTACCTGGAGGTCAGGCTGGGGTCATCAGGGAGAACCCCCTCACCCATTATCAAATGTTTATTAAATATATGTTCTGGGTAGAGCACTATGCTGGGTTGTCTGGGGTTACCAAGAAGTTGGAGATGCACTTCCAGCAAATTGATGAATTACAAAGGGAAGATGGGATTTTAAATGGGTTTCCTCAATAACTTTTGGTGTGGAGTTTTGTCATGTGGACAGGCTGGGTGGTTACAGTACCTTCCTGGCCCCTGCCCTGTATATGCTCCCCTCCTCCCTTTTTACAGAGACCACCAAAAATGCTCCCACATCGATATAGACGTTTTCCAAAATTGCCCTAGTGAAGAGCCTTTGATTTTTAAATAGGTTGTTCAAGGCCTTGCTTAATGATTTTCCAAATCCACCTCTTTATTAATTTAAGTCACCAGAGTATTTCGGGGTCGTATCTATCATTAGAATTCAGTATTTGATTATATTTTGTACCCTAAAACCCTACAAAAAGAGAATGTCACCATCTCAAAGTTTCCTTATGCCCCTTCCCAGTCAGTCCCCGCCCACACCCAGAGGTAACAGTGCTTTAATTTTTCTACCATAATGTTGCTTGTTATAGAATTTAATTTAAATGAGGTCATACACTATGTCTTCTTACACTTAGCACTCATTGGGGTACCTTCACTCAGACACATAGGGAAGGTGTTATTTCTCATTGAATTTAAAGTTCAGAGAAATCCTCTGGATCGGGACAGGGTCTGTGATAGGCAGAACCATGGCCCTCAAAGATGCCCACATCCTAATTTTTATAGCCTGTGATTGTTTCCTTGCATGGCAAAAGGGAATTTGCAGATGTGATTTCCTTAAGGACCCTGGGGTGGCGAGTTTATAATGGGTTATGTGGGTGGGTTAATTGTAATCACAGGGTCCTTAAATGAATCCGAGATATCAGGGAAGGAAATATATCTGAAGATGAATGCTCTGGCTTTGAAGGTGGAGGAAGGGACTATGAGCCAAAGAATGCTGGTGGCCCCTAGAAGCTGGAAAAGTCAGGAAACGAGTCCTCCAGCCTCTAGAAGAAACTAGCCGACACAGACTTAGCCCAGAGAGACTCATTTTGGACTTCTGACCTCCAAAACCATGAGATGATAAATACGTGTTGTTTTAAACCACTAAGTTTGTGGTAGTTTGTTACAGTGACAATAGGAAACTGACTGTTGTTTCTCTTAGTTTTAATGTGTAGCAGAAAAATTAGAATTTTAAAAAATTCTCCAAGATTCTACCACCCTTAATCAGACTTCAAATTTCCCCCTTCCCTTCTAGAATTCTTTCCTTAGACACTTAAAATTTTTAGTTTTAATCACAGCCTCATACAAATATTGTATTCTGCTTCTTTCCTCACTTAATGACTTACTAAGAGTATTTGTCCATGTTGCTTTATGGTCTTTATAACTACTAAAAGAGAACTGTAATAAAAATCAAATTAATATACTAAATTTATTTAACCACCAAATGTTAAAGGATAACATTTTTTTAGAAAGTAAAATGATTCAGATACAAAATGAACATATTAAAGGTTTTATTTAACTCATTAATGAGAGAAGCAGAAAGATGTTTTATTTGGTTCAAAGGAGAATTCACAGAGCAAGTAAATGTACAGTAAGTCCTCACTTCATGTCATCCATTGATTCTGAGAACCTGTGACTTAAGCAAAACCATGTGTGATGAAACCCATTTTACCCTTGCCTAATTATATAAACAAGAGTTAAATTCCTATGGCATGTTTCTGGTCACAAAAAATAACCAAACTTCTAAATAAAGACCCAAAACACTTGTAATATGAAACACTGAAATAAATGTGAGCTATACTTAGATTTAAGAAAGATTAATAAAAACATAATTATTTCACAACCCATTCAATCCAGTTCAGTGTTGAAGGTGGCCAGAGCCTCTCCTGGCAGCTCAGGGCACAAGGTGGGCACCCACCTGGACAGGACACCCTTCCATGGCAGGGCACACTCACATACACCCACACTCAGACTGGGACAGTGGAGAAACCGATTCACCTAACGTGCATATGGATGGGATGTGAAAGGAAAGCTGAGTCCCAGAGAAAATGCATGCAGGCATGGGGAGAATGCACACTCCCACAGACAGTGGGCCCTGGCTGGGACTGGTCTTTTTATTGTTATTTGAAGACCTGCTATATAATAAGTCCCAAAGAACACTAGGATGAATTTGCATAATACAAAAGTGGCATAGTTGGCATTAATCACTAACATTCCATTGAATGCATTTCTGTGGACAAAAATTAATGTGCATTATCAGTTTGCCTCTATTTACATTATTTTAAAGTACTAGTAAGTAAAAGAAAGTGAGGTGGAGACACTCAGAAGGGTAAGCTAGATGGAACACCCAGTAATCAGGTAGGGTCAGAACCTATTTCAAAGTCCCACAGTGCTTTCTGACACCCACTTTTTCCTCATGATCATTGGCCACAATTAAATATGAAGAGTTGACTGGTCTGGACCACCTGAGGACCCCACCCTGATATACACTAGCGATGGGGAAGGGACCAGGGCTTCGGGGGCCTGAGCCCTTCCCCATTTTACTAATTCTTACGAATGAAGTGGGGAGGACATCAGTGGGCCTGGCTAGAACTGGCTTATGTTATTACTGACTTTTTTTTTTCCTTTTTGTTTTATTTCCGAGAAGCATGATGGTTATAGTCAGTCCTGGGATCCAGGAACACTTCCTAATTCTGCTTCTGACTTCTGCTGGGGCTTTAGACACCAAATCCTGTTTCTGAGTTTTCCAGTTTGTTCAATGGACTTGGGGTGGGGGGCCAAGGTGTGGGTGGTGGGTCTTATTGTTCAGATGAACATAAGATAACTTCCAACTCAAAAATTGTAAGTACTTAAGTTTGATGATCACATGAGGAACTTCCTGTCGTGACAGCCACACACACCCTCCTCCCCTAGTAACCATGATGACGATTTGACTACAAAAAGGCATTCCATCTATCTCCTCTTGTTCCAGGAAATGGCTGGCCACAGAAAACCCTCCACCCCTTCCTCTTTTGATATGTCCCCAAACTGCTTTTTTGTCCCTTGGCAGCTAACTGTGATGACCAAATGTACTTGAATACCAGCTGGTCTCCTTCACTCCACAAATCCTACCTTAGTAGGACTTTTCCCATTGAGACAGTGGGTCAGCATTTCCTTTTTACTTAGTAAAAAGTACTCCCTAACACCTTTGAACCCCTGCTGAAACTGGTGACGGCAGAAGGGTTTTTTTGCTCCAAGTTTATGAGCAGGTTTTATTAATCTTGTCTTGAACTTTATCTTTCACACATGTGGGATGTGCATCTCAGAATTCTGCACTTAACATGCACCTGCTTCCTGGATAAATGTGGGTTTGGGTTCACTTTGGTTGACAACCTTGGACTGCACTGGCTTCTTAGGAGCCGTCGAGAAACCATAGTTTAGGGATTCTCATGGGCCCTCTAATTAAATGTGAGTTAAAGAGGGACAGCTGACACCAAAAATGGATTAAAATTAAAATGTCAAGGCCAGCACTCCCTGGCTTCTGCCCAGAATGTCTGATGCATTCCTCTAAGTTCCCCAGGTTCCATGCATGCACAGGGCAGATTGCCTTGCTGCAGCAGCTGCCCCATAGGGCACACAGGAAACAGCTGTCAGCTTTTATTAGGAAGGTAGGAATATTTGCCAGTGGGTATGTAGGACTGATACATTATTGGATCTGTCTGCTAATTACCACTATCGTTTTTCCTATTTTGGAGTTAGTACATGTATTTCTCAATGCAGCGAATACCCAAGATTTAGGGAAATAAATTCAGTTAAACAGTAGAATATATTTATGGTATGCCATCCCTGTGATCAGTGCTGTCCTAGGTGCTAGGAGTGAATCCAGGATAGGACAGAGAAAGACACTGCTTCCAAGGAATTTAATATTCTAGTGGAGACCCAAAATAGGAAGAAATAAATAATGTCAGCTATCCAGAGTGTGAAAGCAATGAGGAGAGTGAAGTAGCCAAGTGAAGGTTTGGAGGAAAACTTCTAGGCTATGGAACAGCAGGTGTAAAGGCTTTTCAACCCACTTTGAGGAGTGGTGAGATAGGGGTGCTTGGGAAACACCAAGACTAGTATGGGGAGAGCAGAGGTGTGAAGGACAGGCTTGGGCAGGGGCCAGGCAATGCAGGGCATTATGTTACAGATACAGTGAGCATGATGATGCTATTGGTGGATTTCAGATGGGGTGTGGTATCTGTTTTTAAAATATGTCTCTGTGGGCTTGGCTGGGCAGCATGTCTGCCCACGCACTGAAAGGTCTCAGGTTTGATTGCTGGTCAAGGCCACGTACCTGGGTTGTGGGTTTGCTCCCCTCCCCGGTGGGGGTTCATGAGGGAAGCAACAAGTCTGTGTCTCCCTCACATCGATATCTCCCTCTCTCCCTCCCTTATTCTCTTACCCCTTCCTTCCTTCTCCCCCTCCTTCCCTTCCCGCCTCCCTCCTCCCTCCCTCTCTCCCATTCTTTCCAAATCAATGGCAAAAATCCTAGGGTAAGGATTTTTTTTTAAAAAAAAAAGATGTCTCTGGAAACTGAAAAATTGCCTGAAGGGGATCATGATAGCTAGTCTCCAAAGATGGCCCCCAATGATCCCTGCATTCCTCTTGACTCTTGGCTTGACCATTAGCAAGCAGTGGAAGGAAAGTTCTGGGACTTACAAGCCCAGGCCAGAAGAGGACTGCCAGCTTCCACTTCCTTCCTCTTGGAATGCTAGCTCTTGGGCCCAAGCTACACAGAAAAGAATTGAGGCCCACAGCCCACCCCAGCTGAGGACCCAGCCAACTGCCAGCACCAACTACCCGCCAGGTTGAGTAAGCCATCTGGACATTCTGCCCAGTCGAGCCCACAGATGTCCACAGCCCAGCAATATCACATGGCTAGAGAACACCCCTCAGCTCAAGAAAAGCACAGAATTGTGAGATTTAATATATTGGTTTTGAAGTGGTTTATTTCATAGTGATGGATAACTGAAACGGGAGCAGGACACCAGTGAGCCGGCCATTGGGGTGATTTAGGCAAGAAATGGAGGCTTTGACTGGAATGGTAGAAGTGAGGGTAGATCCAGGACACACTTTATTAACATAACTTTCGGGCTGGACAGAGGGAAAGAGTCGTAATAAAAAGCAGTTCCTTGCCTGGCCCTCCTCACTCCAGACTGCTCTGTAGAGAGAACTGTCTTAACTCTCTTATAGTCACCACTATATAGCACCAATTGTTTATACTGTGTTTTGTTTTTTTAAGAAAGAAAATAAGATTAAAGTAAACTTTTATGTGTAAAGAGTCTTTATCATAAGAAACAAAACCTCAAAGACCTAAAGGAAATTATTTGTAGATGTGGCCACTGCAAAATGGATAAAAAATAAAAGCTATCATAAAAGATACCATACAGTTAAAAGATGAGCCATAATGGAGAGAAAATATTTGTAAAATATAACAAAATCCTTATATCCTAAATAGATATACAATTCTAAATCAAAAGAAAATCTAATGGAAAATAGCATTAAGCTGCTCTAAGAATTTTATATTATGCTTCTGCATCTTCCTGTTTCACTTTTCTACATCTTTCCATGGCCTCTCATCCTCCATTAGACATGCCTAGGCTTCTTCACAGCATGGTGGTTTCACTTCCAGGTAGGTAAGAGGAGATACATCAAGGCCTCTTTAAAGCCTTGGCTGTAGAACTCACACAGTGTCACTTCTGCCACATGCTATTGGTCACAACAAATCACAAAGCCAGCCCAGATTCAAGCGAGTGAAGAAACAAACTACCTCTCACTGCAAGGACTAACAGAGTTACATTGAAAGGGGGCTTGGCTGCAGGGAGGAGTGATTCATTGGGGACCATTATAACACTTGAACACACAATTTCTGAAACTGCCTTCTACCCTCACAAATGATTGATAGTTTGGCTGGGACTGTTATTCTAGACTAAAGGCCTGGTGCACGAAATTCATGCACGGGGGTGGGGGGGTTTCCCTCAGCCCAGCCTGCACCCTCTCTAATCTGGGATCCCTCTCACAACCCGGGACTGCTGGCTCCCAACCGCTTGCCTGCCTGCCAGCCTGATCACCCCCTAAACACTCCCCTGCCAGTCTGATCAGCGCCTAACTGCTCCCCTGCTGGCCCAGTCCCCCCACAACTGCCCTCCCCTGCAGGCCCGGTCCTCCCGAACTGCCCTCCCCTGCCAGCCTGGTTACCCCCAACTGCCCTCCCCTGCGGCCCGGTCACCCCCAACTGCCCTCTCCTGCTGGCCATCTTGTGGCGGCCAGCTTTGACCACATGGAGGTGGCCATCTTGTGCAAGGGCGTGAAGGTCAATTTGCATATTACCTCTTTATTATATAGGTTATCATTATCCCTAAGAATGAAGTCATTGCTGCATTGTTTTGTAGTCTCCAGTGTTGAGAAGAGTGATGCCGTTTTGATTTCTGTTGCTTTATGCTGTATGTGATCTCTTTTATTCCTCCCTGAAATATGTCAGAATCTGCTACCTATGATTTTTTTATTGTTTGTTTATTTGTTTGTTAATCTTCACCAGAAGATATTTCTCCATTGATTTTTTTTTTTTTTTTAGAGAGAGTGGAAGGGAGGGCCAGGGATTGAGTCTGCAATTGAGGTAGGTACACTTGACTGGAATCAATCTGAGACCCTTCAGTCTGCAGGTCAACACTCTAACCACTGAGCAAACTGGCTAGGGCTACTTATCAATGGTTTGATGAAATTTCATAATATGGCTTTGTAGGGGGTCTTTTTTTTTTTTTAAATTGCCTCCTAGCTTTTTTTTTTTTTTTAATATATTTTATTGATTTTTTACAGAGAGGAAGGAAGAGTGATAGATAGTCAGAAACATCGATGAGAGAGAAACATCGACCAGCTGCCTCCTGCACACCTCCCACTGGGGATGTGCCCGCAACCAAGTTACATGCCCTTGACCGGAATCGAACCTGGGACCCTTCAGTCCGCAGGCTGACGCTCTATCCACTGAGCCAAACCGGTTTTGGCTTCTTTTTTTTTTTTAATCTTCTTTTCCTCCTGTTTTTCATTTACTCTGCTGGGTATTTGGAAAGTCATTTTAATCTGGAAACATGTCCTTCAGTTTGGAACTTCTTTTTTTTTTTTTAATATATTTTATTGATTTTTTACAGAGAGGAAGGGAGAGAGAGAGTTAGAAACATCGATGAGAGAGAAACATCGATCAGCTGCCTCCTGCACACCCCCCACTGGGGATGTGCCCGCAACCAAGTTACATGTCCTTGACCGGAATCGAACCTGGGACCCTTCAGTCCGCAGGCCGACGCTCTATCCAATGAGCCAAACTGGTTAGGGCTGGAACTTTTTCTTATGTTATTTATCTGATAGCTGTATTTTCCACAAATACATTTTCTCACAAAATATATTAGAAGAGTGGTAATTTACATTTTTGCAAATCTCTTTAATGTTTGACTTAATAGAAGACAATTCTCACATCTACCTCTGCATTCCATCTGTTGCAATGTGCTGTTTTGGTTGAAGTGTATGAAGAAATTCCAGCTAGGCACATTTACAAAAGAGCTTATGTCTGAACAGATAGTACAGAAACCAATATAATTAGAAACCTGGCAACCACCTGTTTATCTTAGGACTTGGCTAAATGGGGAATATTCAGTCAGTCATCTTTTCGAAAAGAATATATCCAACCTTATATTGGTAGAAAATAAAACTGACTGTCTCCCTGTATAAACACCACTTAACACTTCATTTGGAAGTCTGAATGTATAATTTTGTGAAGAATGCTGTCAGAAATCATGTGTCCACTAGGTAAATATAACTAGCCGGAGAGAATCTACAAAGTCAGATAACCTCCTAGCTGGTCTGACAGTTGCCATCACAAAGTGAATCAGCTGCTCAGAGTAACAGCCTTCTTCCATCAGGGATTTGAGTGCATGGTGGACAGAAGACAAATCTTAGAGACCCTGAGAATGTGGGTAAGGCTGTTTAGTGAGGCACTCAACTCATCACAAGCCACCAGGTATTCAACATGAAAGGATGGTGACAGTTGCATATGAAGAAGGTGTCGATATTCCATAGAACACAGCAATGTAAGACCAAGGTTATAAAACCCTAAAATTTTCTGGCAAGAGAATGACTGTGGTTTTGTTTTTTTTTAATGCACTTTGGTCTGAGCAGGTAATTAGCAAGTAAATGATGGAGCATATCAATTCAGGTATCCAGAAGAAAACATCCTTTTACTCGGAAATCTTATCCTACCCATGACTTGAAATAAGTACCAAGTAATGCATCTAAATTTTCCTCCCTTGGATCAAAGAACAGGAACCTGGAGAGCAGAACCATAGCAAGGGTCATGGCAGGAGCAGCGGTGGTCCATTGGCTTTTGGTATCTGTCAGGCAAGAGCAGAGGGTAGTGACAATCCAAGTGAAAGCACAGACGAAAATATCCTGGAATACTGCTCAGCAATATGAAGGACTAAACGGCCAGTACACCGGTGATGCCAGTGAGTCTCAAAGACATACTGAGTAAATGAAGGCAGACTTTACCAAAGAGTACATTCCATGTGATTTTTTTATCAGAAACTCTAGAAAATACGTCTAATCCAGCTAGAGTGACAGGAATCAGATCAGTGCTTGTCTGAGGCCTGTGATGGAGAGAATTGACTGGGAAGGGGCACAGGAGGGTTTTTGGGGTGATAGAAATGTTCTTTACCTTGGCTGTGGTTACATGAGTGTATATATTTGTCAAAACTCATGAAGATGTAACTTGTAAATGGATACATTTTGCATAAATTGCACCTTAAAAAGTTAATTTAAAAATATATATGGTTTTCAATTTTCAGACAAGATGGAGTAAATGGGTTTCACCCTATTCCTTCTACTTACTACGAGTAAACATTTGATAAAATACATAAAGCAACTATCAGGGTACTCTGATAGTGGGGAAAAAGAAGGTGGACTGGTGAGGCAATTTGGTTCTCAAGGGATGACCTAGTCAGGGGTCTTCAGGAGCTTTACTTTGTCCTGTATCCCAGCCTTGGCACTAGAGAAAGTCATGACCCAAAACTACCACCAGGCACAAAGTCCCAAGGAAAGCCTGCTTTCTTACATTAGAAGGCTGGGGAAGGACAGCAGTTAAGGACATGTCTTTTTCCAATACTTGCTCCTCTCCAGGCAAATACCATGAAAGAAGGCCCTCCCTCTCCCAGCAGGCTCTGCAGAGACTATGGTGTGAAGCTTGTCAGCTATCCCTTCTGTGCACTAATGTGTGGGCAGCCACCCCCTCCCTAACAGGGATGACTGTGATATGGAACTCTTATCAGCTCCACTTTGCCCTAATGTGATCAGAGGGGGTACTCTGGAGACTGAAGGGGAGCCCTGCCACGATCCTTGCCCTGCACTAAGCAAAGGTAACAATGAGGCAGCACCCACTCCCTCACAGCTTGAGTGCATGGGGAGGGGTACAGATAAGAGGGAGCTGCAGAAAGAGATTCCATTTGTGTATGAAGTCCAGGCCACAACCCCAAGTGACCTATGTATGAAAACCACCAGAATTAATATAGCAAAAGCTTTGAGAACTGAACTATGAGATGGAATACTGTGTGGTTTCAGATTGGCCTCTGGGTAGCACACAAGCAGGGCAGACCAAAATAGCACTGACTTTTGAAACTAAATTGATATTTAAACTCACAGAGCACAAAAGTGAGCCATGATGTGTGCATTCTGAACTTAAACAGGTTGAATGCATGCTAAAATAGAAGATTTAAAAAGGAACCAGAGTCTCATAACATAATACCCAAAAAGTCCAGAATAAAATTAACTACTGCTTATAGCAAAAACCAGAAAGTCTCAACTGGAATGAGAAAGGTCAATCAACAGATGCCAGCGTCAAGATGACACAGATGTTGAGATTATCTGACAAGGATTTTAAAGCAGCTATCACAATAAAAATAAAGAAATTTTACAAAACTTCAACAAGCTTTAACTACAAGTGTTTAAGCTATAAACACTCTTTGTTGTTGTTAATCCTCATCTAAGGATACTTTCCATTGATTTTTAGAGAGAGTGGGAGGGAGGGGGAGAAACAGAGAGAGAAACATTAATGTGAGAGAGACACATTGATTGGTCGCCAACTGGGCCAGGGATTAGATGGAGGATCGAGCCTGCAACCAAGGTACGTGCCCTTGACTGGAATCGAACCCAGAACCCTTCACTACATGGGCGGGTGCTCTGTCCACTAAGTCAAACCAGCTAGGGCTACTATAAACACTCTTAAAACAGAAAATAGAAGGGTTCAGCAAAGAAATAGAAGATATAAAGAAAAAGTGGGGAAAAAAGAAAAGATGGAAGTTGTACAACTGAAAAATACAACAAATAAAAAATTTACTGGATGGGCACAGAATGGAGATGGCAGAGGAAAAAAGCAAGGAACTTGAAGATAGACCAACAAAATTTATACAACCTGAACAGATAATTTATACAAAGGAACAGAACTTCAGGGCCTGCAGGCAGTACCAAAATACATTTATGTCATTGGAGTACCAGAAGGAGAGGAGAAAGAGTGTAGTGTAGAAACAGCCCGGCTGGTGTGGCCTCAGTTGGTTGAGGGTTCAATTTCCAGTCAGGGCACATGCCCAGGTTGTGGGCTTGATCCCCAGTAGGGGGCGTGCAGGAGGCAGCCGATGGATGTTTCTTATGGGTGCTTCTATCTTCCCTCTCCCTTCCTCTCTAAAAAATAAATAAATAAAAATATTTTTAAAAATTCTATATCTATAGATATATAGATATAGAAAGAGAGCAGAGGTTCTAGGTAGATAACGATGTCACCTTTTAACCAATCTCAGCTGCAGCACAGTCCACCAGAAAGGAGAGGGCTGAGTGACAGGATTGAAAGAAGATGTCATTTTGACCCCTGGCCAGCACTCTGGGGCCTCTGTAACAGCAGGACACTGGGAATGCTGGGAAAAGAGGTGGCCCCAGTGGAAGCCATGAGACAACTCCAATGGCAGGGTTGTTGGGAGTTGGAGATGTCCAGAGCTTCGGAGAACAGCCTCTTCATGTAAGGGGCCCCTACAGAACATTAAAGGCAGCTGAAGCGGGAGAGAGAGAAACATTGACGGGTTGCCTCCCGTACATAGTCCAATGGCGAATCGAACCCGAGATCTAGGTATGTGCTGTGACCAGGAATCAAGCCTGAAACCTTTTGGTGTATGGGACGACGCTACAACCAACTGAGCCACCTGGCCAGGGCTGACGGTTATTGTTACTACTCACTTTACTTTGTGATTAATAAGGACAATAACTATGTTGCATGAGGAGGGACAGAAAGCAGCTGCTGCCTGAAGGCTAACTCCGTGTCAGGTTGACTTCACCTGAAACTTTGCATAGACCTCTGAGAGGGGCTTTTGTAGTCTATTTTTTCAGGTGAGAAACCAAGGCTCGGTGAAGGGGGGAAATGAACGCAGGGTCACACAATAAGTGGCAGGAGGAGGACTCACGCCCAAAGTCGGCCTGACTCCAAAGTGCATGTCTGAAATGCTCGCAAGTGTTGAGATCCTGCCTGAGCAAGGCACAGGGATGTGGGCGGGTGGTCAAGGGGGGCTTGGAGGATGAGGTGCTGGGAGGGATGTCTACAGGGGAGGACAGTGAAGCTTGAGGACCATGTGAGGAGTCGGAATGGGGGCTCTAGCTTGAGGCCTGTCACTTCCCGGCTGTAGTTTTCAAAGGCCCAAGATTCCATAGATAAGACTAAGACAGTGGTCTGGGCAGTGAGCTTGGCTGGTAAGTATGACCTTTCCCTGCCCCATGTCTAAGAACTGGACCCCCAATTTCCTGTGGCTCACCCCACCCTGCACCTTAAGTAAGGAGCCCAGCCCTGGCTGGAAGTCTGATGGCTGATGGTTAAAAACATAAACCTGGACTGGCTGGTGTGGCTCAGTGGTAGTGTTGGCCCATGAACCAGGAGGTCATGGCTCAATTCCCAGTCAGGGCACATGCCTGGGTTGTGGGCTCAATCCCCATTGTGGGGCATGTAGGAGGCAGCTGATCGATGATATTCTCTTATTGACTAGAGGCCTGGTGCACAAAATTCTTGCAAAGGGTGGGGAGGAGGAGGGTGTCCCTTAGCCCAGCCTGCACCCTCGCAGTCCAGGAGCCCTCGGGGGATGTCTGACTGCCATGGAGGTGGGAGAGGCTCCCACCACCACTGCTGCGCTTGCCAGCTGTGAGCCCAGCTTCTGGATGAGTGGCACTCCCACCAGCGTTGAGTGGGATGGGGCCAAAACCGGCTCTCTGACATTCCCCGAGGGGTCCTGGATTGCAAGAGGGTGCAGGCCAGGCTGAGTGATCCCACCCGTGTACGATGGAGGCCAGGGAGGGCTCCAGGGCATGTCTGGCCCATCTGCTCAGTCCTGATCTGCCAGACCCCAGCAGCAAGCTAACCTACCAGTTGGAGTTTCTGCCCCCTGGTGGTCAGTGCACGTCATAGCGAGCAGTTGAGCGGCCTTAGCATATCATTAGCATAGAATGCTTTGGTTGAATGGACAACTGGACACTTAGCATATTAGGCTTTTATTATATAGGATGTTTTTATCTCTCCCTCTCTCTAAAATCAATAAAAACATATTTTAAAAAACACACCCATAAACCTGGCTTGGAGTCCCAGATCCACCACCTCCTTCCCAGATAAGTGACCTTGGACATACCACTTCTTTTCCTTAACCTCAGTGTCCTAAGCCATAAAAGTAGGGTCATCCTATTGACCTCAAAGGGTAGTTGTGATAATTAAATACTAATACCAGATATTTATTGGATAATTCTTACATGCCAACACTCTTCTAAACGTTCTCATTGAAATTAAATCTTCCCAACCACACTATGAAGCTATTATTGCCATTTATAGGTATGACAATTGAGACCAGAGTGATGATGTCACTTGCCCCACCCCATACCTCTGTTCTGCTTAGCTCAATGCCTGACTCACAGGAAAAGGTAACTATGATCATAACTAGTTCTGATACACTGGCCCCACACACATCTTAACGTTTCTGGAATCAGGATGTGCCCCACCATTGATGCGGAAGGAACATGCCAGCCAGCAGGCGGAGGGTGACTTAGTCATTGTCTGCTGTCCAATTGCTTGGATGGAATTTTACCAGATCTCAAATATTGCATAAAATGACTTCTAAAATGATGCCACCTGAAAATAAAAGATTATTGAGTGTATGGAAGGCTATCACTGGCCAGGCAATGCAATTAGAAGTGAAAATCGCCAAATTCAACCAAGGAAAGTTTAGACTCTAAATGTGAAGAATTTTGATCAAATCACCAATGGACATGTGTTGTACAACTTTATAAGTACTAAAAACATAACCAATGTCAGTTATTTATTTATTTGTTTATTTCCTAACATGAGGCTATTTTTTCATTGGTTTTTAAGAAGAGAGAGAAATATCGATGGAAGGCAACATGGGTTAGTTGCCTCCTGCACACACCCTGACCAGGGCCTGGGCCTGGGAGGAGCCTGCAACCCAAACAAGGTGTCGTGCTCTTGACTGAATTGAACCCAGGACCCTTGGGTCCTCAGGCTGATGCGCCATCCACTGAGCCAAACTGGCTACGGTCAGTGTTAGTTTTTTATAAGGGGCACCGCTGATATGCTTATTTTTTCACCCAAAAGTTGTTATTAAATAGATATATTTTCCTTTTAAAAACCATCTTATAGCCCTAGCCAGTTTGGCTCAGTGGATAGAGCGTTGGCCCAAAGACTGAAGGGTCTCAGGTTCAATTCCAGTCAAGGATACATAGCTCGGTTGCAGGCTCGATCCCTGGCCCTGGCTGGGGCGCATGGGAGAGGCAACCAATTGATGTGTCTCTCTCACATCAATGTGGTTTTTTTTTTAAATATATTTCACTGATTTTTTACAGAGAGGAAGGGAGAGGGAGAGAGAAACATTGATCAGCTGCCTCCTGCACACCCCCCACTGGGGATGTGCCTGCAACCAAGGTACATGTCCTTGACCGGAATCGAACCTGGGACCCTTGAGTCCGCAGGCCAACACTCTATCCACTGAGTCAAACCAGTTAAGGCAACATCAATGTTTCTTTCTGTCTTTCCCTCTCCCTTTCACTCTCTCTAAAAATCAATGCAGCCCTAACTGGTTTGGCTCAGTGGATAGAGCATCGGCCTGCGGACTCAAGGGTCCCGGGTTCGATTCCGGTCAAGGGCATGTACCTTGGTTGTTGGTTGCGGGGACATCCCCGGTGGGGGGTGTGCAGGAGGCAGCTGATGTTTCTAACTCTCTATCCCTCTACCTTCCTGTCTGTAAAAAATCAATAAAATCTATTTAAAAAAAATAAATAAAATAAAAATCAATGCAAAAATATCCTCAGGTGAGGATTAACCAAAAATAAACAAATAATAAAAATCATAATTGATGATGCTATACAATCAAGCAAAACGGTCAAGACTCTTGGTTGGAGCAACAGAAAATCCATTTCCAACTGGCTTAAGTGAAAAGGCATTTTATTGACTCTTGAACTTGAAAAGCGTAAGGATAGGCATAGCTAGATGGGAGGGATAAGGCTACATCAACAGGTCCTGATCTCCCGGCCCCCAGCTCTGCCTTCTTTCCAACATCTCCGTTCCCATGGCTGCCAGCAACTCCCGCCCCCAACCCTGCCAGGTTTGATGCTTCCAGACTTATCTACAGTGTTTCCACATCTTGTGGTTCAAAGTCGAAACCCACCAGCTGGCTGGCTGTCACTGAAAGTCATCTGTGGGAGGGAGCTTGGCTGGAGCAGTTTGATTGGTAGTGGGAGGGGCTGGTCCTAAAGCTTCATTAACATAATCAGCACCTTATTTTATCTAGATGGTGCATCTTTTTTTTTTTTAATATATTTTATTGATTTTTTACAGAGAGGAAGGGAGAGGGATAGAGAGTTAGAAACATCGATGAGAGAGAAACATCGATCAGCTGCCTCTTGCACGCCCCCTACTGGTGATGTGCCCACAACCAAGGTACATGCCCTTGACCGGAATCGAACCTGGGACCCTTGAGTCCGCAGGCCGCCGCTCCATCCACTGAGCCAAACCGGTTAGGGCTAGATGGTGCGTCTTTTTTGGGTGATGGAGAGGCTTTTGATGGGGATTTGAAGGGGTTAAGCACCCACCAGCTCACCCCTTGGTGCCATTCTTGTCATCACCAATTTAAATTAGAGGAAACAGGTGCTGGGTTTAGGAAGCTCAGTCAGCCACAGGGGCAGCTGTGGTACTGAGCAAGTCCAGGCAGCACTTTGTTGACAACTATATCCAGCTTTTGCAGAATACATACACCCCATTCTCCACACACCATGTGAGGTCTCTCCAGATACAAGGTGGGCACCATGGCTGAAAAGTTTGACTGCCTCTAATGCAGAGGAAGAGGTAGGGGAGAAGGATGGCCACCACTCCTGCCTCAAGTGCTCTGACAGGTTGTGTGTCAACACCTGTGTGGAATGCCACCAGCCCATCAGTGCGACTCCAAGGAGGAGCATTGTAAGAACGGCTACGGCTTCCATTGTGCAAGGTGCCTTCAGCCATTGGCCAATGAGACCTCTGTGCCCAAGGACAAGATCCTGTGCAACAAATGCACCACGTGGGAGGACTTCCCCAAGTGCAAGGGCTGCTTCAAACCAATTGTGGAAGGAGTCAAAGGGACCATCTGGCACAAAGACTGCATGCGAGTCATTGGGACTGGAAGCTTCTTCCCTAATGGGGAGGACTTGTATTGCATGACTTGCCACAAGGCCAACTTTGCCAAGTGTTGCATGAAGAGCAACAAGGGTTGCTTCTTCTATCCTAAGCCCTTCCTTTGTTTCACTGTGCCCAGCTTTAATAAACGTACTCTCAAAATCACATGGACTCATATTGTGAAATTTTTCCTGCACGAAGTCAAGAATCCATGCACTACTGGCCGGCCCTAGGCAGACCTGCTCCCAGCCTGGGCCCTTTCTGGTGACACATGGACAAGATTTTTCCAGCCTGGTAGGACTTTTAAACAAGGATGATAACTAAGGACAATATTTATGACAAAGAAATCTGTCAATGATACAAGTGAAAAAGGGAAACTGTGAGAAAGTATATACAGCATGAGTGTGTGTGCGTGTGTGTATGTGCACGCACGTGTGTAAAATTTACAGTGGTTAAGAGCATTGGATCTGGAGCTAGATTGCTTAGATTCAAATCTTGCTTTCACCTCTTATCTGGGGCATTTTACTTAAACTCTCCATACTTCAATTTCTTCATCAGTAAATAGGGCTAAAATAGGTGTAAGGCAAGGATTCCATGGGATAATCCATCTAAGGCAGTGGTCGGCAAACTCATTAGTCAACAGAGCCAAATATCAACAGTACGATTGAAATTTCTTTTGAGAGCCAAATTTTTTAAACTTAAACTTCTTCTAACTCCACTTCTTCAAAATAGACTCACCCAGGCCGTGGTATTTTGTGGAAGAGCCACACTCAAGGAGCCAAAGAGCCGCATGTGTCTCGCGAGCCGCAGTTTGCTGACCACTGATCTAAGGTGTTTAACTCAGGTCCTGGTGTTATCGGTGGAAGTAGGGTGTCCATTGGTGGAAGTGAGGGGATCCCTTTCCCCACTGGGTGCTGGAGGTTGGGTTCTTATGATACCTTGAGAAAAAGACTTTTCTAAGACTTACACGATGGAATGAATGATTTTTATTAGCATGGAGTTATATACCTCAGTTTCAAAAGTCCAATTTCCCTTAATCCAGCCTGGAAGAGGTGAAGCTGGGGATTCAGCAGAGCTAGAAGCAAAGCCAGTGTGCAGAGTTTCTGTTCCATGGTGGAGCTAAGTCTGCACAGAATCAGGCTAGCAGCAGTCCATCAGCACATTACGTGCGGGGTCCACGTGGCTGTGGGCTACATGGGCAAATGCAAAGCGGGAGAGCCCTGCAGGCCAGGCACCAGGTGAGCAGCAGGAGATAAGGGGCAAGAGGCCTGGAGAGGGGGCTCCCTTTGTTTAGGAGCTTGTGAGTCTCAGATTTCACGCCCTTGCAGTGGCCACGCTTATTCTGGCCAATGACCTGCTCCCAGGTGTGGCTGACAAGTAATCACCTTTCCCAGTCATTCAGACCTTACTGGGCATGCCTATACTATTCAGCCTTCCCTTTGCTCCTTTTCTGTTAATTAATAACTGGGTTAATTACAACGGTATTATTGGCATGCAGTAAGCGCTCAGACAATGTTAGTGGTTAATCTTGTCAGTCTCCTGTGCAGGGGCCTCGTTCCCACAGTCTCCTACAGCCGGCTCCACCCTGCTCCGGAACCCAGCACCCCTCTGCCGCTGGCTGCCCATTGTTCCTGCCTTCCTGCTCTGGCTGCTCCAAGAATCCTGTGGGAGCAGCTCCAGCCCAGGCTGGAAAAGCACCGGCTCTGGCTGCCCCTCCCCCTCCTTTATGGGCCTTCAGCCAGGCCTCTCCCGCCTCCAGCACCCACCTGGGGAGGGAGGGAGTAGGGTGAGAAGCGGTGTGTGAACACTGGACTGCGAGTCCTGGGGCCTCAGTTTCCTCTCTGGAAAAATAGAAAACCTCGCAGGGCCACATAAGGGTTCAACGAGACCACATGTGCAGGAGGCTGAGCCCCATGCCTGGCTTCCCACCGTGAACACTTCTGTTCTCAGAGGTATTGTCTCACTCAGGTCAGCTTTCAGAATGCGGCTCCCAGCCCCTAGTGTCTGGGCCTGAATGGATCAGGTGCCTCTCCCTGCAATTACCCCTCCACCAGCACCAGGCAAAAAGTGGGTGAAAGGGTTGGGCAGCTTTCCCAGGCTGACAGCCAAAAGAGAGAGACAGGGTCTGGAGTCCTTGCATCCTGGCTCTGCTACAGAAGTGCTGTGTGACCTTGTGCAAGGCCTTCCCCCTCTGTGCCCCCGTTTCCTTCCTCTCCTGGCTTAGGGAGGCAGGTGTGGCTCCTCCGCCTGGCTGTCCCTCTGGCTGTTTGGGTTACTCTGGCAAAGTTGACCCTTCCAGGGCTCAGTTTATCTGCAAAATGGAATGCCCAGGGAGATTAACGAGAGGACTCCTGGTCCCCAATTTCTCTGTTCAGAAGAGGAACTGTGCCACCCAACTGGGGCAGGCTATGTGAGGCTTCCGTAGAGTAAATCTGAGCCTTAGCAGCATGTCTTCCTGTGCTGGGCAGGACCAGGCCAGGCATTGGATATGCTTTCTCCTCATTCCGATCCCCGGAAGCAGAGAGAGCCTCTGTGTCTACAGGCTGGCTCTGGCATGCCATGGACACAGGGCAGCGTGCCCATGGTGCCGGAGCGAACCCCCTGTCAACAGAGGGAGTTTACTCAAGATCTCAGGGGAAGGAACTGGGGCTTAGACCTCACATCACAGCTTCAAAGCTAACCCTGTTCTCAGAATAACTTTCCCTGGAGATTACTGTACCTGCTGGCCTCTCCTTATCACGTGGCCTTCCTTCCCGTTGCCCTCTTTTTTGCTCCCTAGTCTGTGGACTGCTGCAGGAACCCCCAAATCTTCTGTTGCACAGACAATTGATCTCTTTCCAGTTTTGATGGGGACAGGTGTGGGGGGCTTGGACGCTCCCAGATTCTCCATCCACTCTCTCAGAGCCATCTCAAATAAAGGCACCCCCAAAGACATCTTAGGAACGTATTGTGCCTCAGTAAGCACACACAGCCTTGGAAAAGCCCCCTCCAGCCTGTGTCCTCCAAGCCCCTCTTCGCCAAGCTCCTGCTTTCGAATGTGTCCACCCGAATTCATCGACGGGCTCAGCAGGGCAAAGGCTTTCCACCAAAAATACCGCCTTCTGTGGAAGGCTGCTTGGAGGATCAAGGCACATTTCCCCATGCTACTCACCTGTTTCAATGAATCTTCACTGAAGTTCCTCAGGTCAGGAAATACTGTCCCGATTTTACAGTAGTGGAGCCTGGGCTCCTGGGCAGCTTGGTGGGTAGGACTGTCGGGCATCACAGCCCTAGCTCTGGAATGACAGCTGTCCTTTCTTCTCCTCAGCATCTCAGTCCCAGGTGGGTCCCAGCAGGCTCCACCGCCAGACACAGCTGCCCCCCCCCCGCCCCCGCCCCTGCACAAGTGCAGGGTAGACCCTGATCAGAGGCCTGAGGTCATCATCAGTGCCATTCTCCATATTATTTCCCAAGCTCTGCCTTCAGGCAGTGGTGGGATGGCATATCTCCGCACCCTTGTGATTGGGTTGGGGTCATATGACTAGTCCTGGCCAGAGAAGTATGAGAAGTGACATTTGTCCTCTCAGCCTGGAACCCTTTATTGCCAGGTGAAGACCCTCTCCCACTGCGGAGGCTACTGGTAGCCTCTGAGATAGATGGTGGCTGCAAAGCACCCTGGGCCCTGGAGTGAGGAGCCCTGAATAGCCCTGCCAGCCCCCCACGGGTATGTGGTGTGTGTATCTTCATGCAGCGTGACCCAGCCTACCTTGCCTAGTCCACATCTCCAGAAAGCAAAACCCAGGTGGGAGCTGAGAGGTGGCCTGGAAGACCTTCTGCCTCTGGAGACCTGTTTATATTCTTTTAGGAGTTGGCCAGTCAGGTACAGCACAGAGGAGAGGCTCAGAACAAGTTTCTTATACTCTCAGGTCCTAGGGACAGGAGGCATGCATGCCACTTAGGGCCACGTGGTCTCTGCTGCAGGTGGCCCAGCCACTGCACTGGGAGAAATACAGGATCCGAGGGATAGAATGGAGAAGGTGATTACTTCTAGAGTAACCATCTCAGAGAGAGTCCAACCTAAACTTATGGTCCAGAAAGGATGCTAGTAATTTCTGTATGTCGGATCTTCTACCACATTAAGGACAGTAATGGATAGTTTTCTCACTTGGATGATGCAATAATCCAATAACATGGATGGAAATATAATAGTTCAAACGTAGCTAGCACGTCCCCTGAGCCAGGCATTAAGCGAGAGTACTTTATTTGTGCTAATAAATACAAAGTGAAACTTTCCCCATCTCACAGGTGAGGAAACGGAGGCCCAGAGAGCGCATTTGCCCAAGGTCACATAGCCTAACAGCAAGGATTTGAGCCTAAGCTGTGCCCCCTTCAGGTTGTCACGTCGGGGTATTGGCTTATAGGTCAGGGTCTCTAGCCAGTGCCTGCACTACCAGGCAAGGGGCTGAGGTGCTGGGTGGGGCTAAGTGGGGTACAAGTGTGAGGAACTGTCGGACACTAGCTTGCTGGGCATCTGACTCGGCTACCACCTGGGACACCTGGGACTCAGCCGTGAGGGATGGAAGATTCCTGGAGCCCAGGCAGCTCCATGCGATTTACAGTCAAAGCCTGGCCTTCCCCCTCAGGCTGCATGGTCTTGGACAAGGTGCTTCACTCTCTGAACCTGGGGCTGCTGTGAACAACAGGGGAAACTGGGTTATGCCCCAGGCCCAGCAGAGCACCCAACATGGAGAAGGGCCAACCAACGACCTCTTCCTGTTACCATCATCCCCCGGTGAGGATACAGCCACGGTGACATACCATCCAGATCCATGCAGAGGCAGGAGTGCACAGCTGGGACGTCTCTCTGCCCAGTACCCTGCTGCAGGTAAGACCATTTTCACTTGAACCAGATAACTTGTATTTCTGTAGCTTATAGCTGGACTGATTCCATGAGGAAGCCGGAAACTAACATTTATTGAGCGCCAGCTGTGTCCTAGGTACTGTGTATGACTAATTCATTTAATCATCAAGATAAGCCTGTAAAGCAGGTCCCAATATCCCTATTTGTAGATGTGGAAACCGTAGCTCAGAGAGGTTTCCTAATGGGCAACATCATAGATCTGGGCCTCAGATTTGATACTGCAGCCTGCCCAGCCCATCTTTTATCTATTTATTTAAAATATATTTTTATTGATTTCAGAGAGGAAGGGAGAGGGAGAGAGAGAGATAGACACATCAATCATGAGAGAGAATCATTGATTGCCTGCCTCCTGCAGGCCCCACTCTGGGGGTCGAATCCAAAACCCAGGCATGTGTCCTTGACCAGAATTGAACCTGGAACCCTTCAGTCTGCAGGCTGACACTCTATCCACTGAGCCAAACCTGCTAGGGCCCAGCCCATCTTTTAAATACGTGAGCCATTAAGTTTATCACTGTGATTGATTTTTCTAGGAGGGGTATTTCTTCATTCAGTAAGTACTTACTGAGAGCCCACTGTGTGCGAGGCCCTCCGGCAGGGGTGGGAACATCTGGCCCTTGGGCCGAATAAGACCCAGGAAATCATTTGGTCTGGCCCTGCCAAGGCATTAAGGGTGAGTTAATTAAATGTTTGACCAAATATAGCAGGCTAATTTTTAAGTTGATAATTTTGTTTGGCCTGCAAATGATGTTATAAATATCCAAATGGCCCTTGTAAGAAAAAATGTCCCTCTCCCCCCCGCCCCCCATCCCTGCTTTAGGATTAAGAACCTCCCTCACGGACAAGCCCCTGCCCTCAAGGAGCACCCACCAGGTGGCACAGAGGTTTCACCTCAGGGCGGAATCCCGTGGAGGTAGCTGTCTTTGACTTTATCGTGAGAGGAGTCTGAGCCACCCCTGGGCTCAGCAGGGAGGACAATCAATGGCTGGTTACTTAGGTCTGACAAGGGTGCTGTTAGGGAGTTTCTGATTGTATGCTGCATATTAGATTTCCGTTTTAGACTTTTGAAGATTGTTCGTACAAATGTGTAAGAAAGCAGAAATATCTCCTGGTCAGAGCACAGTTTCCAATTTTATTTTGAATATAGTTACTGTAAACCTAATTACTAGGCTCTGCCTTCAAGGAACTTAGGGTCTAGTTGGTAGCCTACAGTACTCATGAACAATAAGAGGTGATTACTATCAAAGAACAAACTGGAAGGTCTGATCCAGCCCTCAGAGGTGGGACAGGCCACACGATGGGGGTGACCAGGGAAGCTTCCCAGAAGAGGAGCTCAGTGGATCTGGCTGGGTGGAGTGGGGGCAGGGGGGAGGCATTCCAGAAGCAGTAGCATAGGCAAAGGTATGGAGGTATGGGGTGGGACTTGGACTGGAGAGGATTCCGCCTGGCTAGGTAGAGGTGCTGGGGAGACAAGGCTGAAAAGGTAATAAATGAGTGTGGGGGGTAGACCTGTGGCCTCAATGTGAGGTCGGGGAGTTTGTCTTACCCTAACCCACCCTTGTTTCACCCTTCAGTAGTGGACCACTAAGGACTTCAAGCAAGGTCATGCCCAATGAAAGATACTTGTTGGTGGCTGAAATAGGGATGTTAGAGATGGGAGGTGGCTAGCATGCTATGGAACATGTACGTGGGGGTTCGGGGACCTGGGTCCCAGTCCTAGATCTATATCGAGGTGCTGTGTGACCACAGGCAAGTCCTTTGCCCTTCTGGGCTGGTTTTCCTCCATCTTCTCTTAAAGGCCCTTTCAGACAGACCATGACTAAATGAACTGAGGTGTGTGTGGGGGGGGTGGAGGTGGGGGGCGGGAGTCAGGATCTCTATTGGTTTAGTCAGGATCTCTATTTCCTACTTTTCTTTGGCCTTGAAGACCTGGCCTAAGGTGGCCCATCACCCACAGCTTACTTCATGCTTCAGGACCATGTGGCACAGCCCTGGGTGTGTCCACACTTCAGCTTCAAGCTGCATTTGTCTCACAGAAGAGAAAACATGACCTCGGAGCCACTTTCTAGCAGTGTAACTAGGAAAGGGGCTTCGCCGCTCGCACCTGCTCTCAGGGATGGAAGGAGCCATGGAGAGACAGATACCTTCCAAGCACCTGGGCAGGATCTGTAGTTCCACAGGCAGGACTGGAAGGGACTTCCAAGCCTGTATGTAGAGAATCTTTATGAGTTTATTTGAGCCAAACTGATGACAACCGCTGGGAGGCAAAATCTCAATGGGTCGAGAAAATGCTCTGGAGAATGGCAGCTTATGTTATACACTGGAATAAAGGGAGAAGACGGAAGGAGGGTTCCTTGAAATCCATTAGTGGTAGATGCAGGAGGCAGGAGAAAGCAAAGTGGGGAAATCTCTGGGGTTGGATAAAAAGGCAAAACAGAGAAACGCCTATTGGTGTTCACCTTGGTGGGTACAGGATAGTTAATGAACATTCACAGCACATCGTGAGGGTACGCCAGGCGGGTATGCTGGGAGCAAGGGAACAAGGAGTGGTCCCGTGATCTCCTGCTCTGGCGCAGGCAGTTGTGCCTCGATGGGTCTGGGAAATGTTCCTCTGACATTTCAAAGGTATGCTCCCTTCGTGTGAAAAGACAATAGACGGGTTCACTTAAGGTAAAGAGCCATCTTTGCCCAGGAAGCTACAGGCCTAGGATGGGACTCCCGTCCCCGCCCCCCCTCCCGCCCCATGACCCGCTTTCGGTTAGGAATTTCAACGTTCAGAACCTCCTCGTGGTGGTTACTTTTGGCCTCTGAGTTTGTGAAGCCACCAGGCAGGCCTCCCTGAGCTTGTCCGGTTTGGTATGTGGCCCCTTTTTCGCCCACTGCGCTCAGTTAATGACAGACAGCTGCTTTTCTTGCTATTGTCTCTTAGGTTTCCTGTGGGGCTCTTGGCTGTAAGCTCCTCTGAGAGCAGCAGTTATCTCCTCCAGGGGCCGAACACCAGCTGGGCCCCTGGTCAGGGTCTGACGCTGATGCTAGTGCAGCTCCACCCAGGCTTGTCATGGGGATTGACCTAGACCTGCCTGGCCTGGTGAGCAGCCCTGATACTCACCCCACCCTGTGTGGGTGCCCTGCGTCATTCACATGGGACTGCCCCGCACACAGGTCCCCAGTCCCCTCCCGGGCACCAAGTGTGACAGGCACCTCGGTACAACTAAACACCAGGAACTAAAAACTTGTCCTCCTTTCTGTTTAATTTTATATGATTATTTTTGGGGATACGTAATGCATTGAAATGTTTCAAAATTTAAAAGGCACCAAAAAATGTGCTATAGAAAAGATCCCCTCCTACCCCAGCACACAGCCAATCTAAATTCCTTTTTAAAACAAATGTAATTTGCTTCCTCTTTGAAAAACCATAAGCACTCAAAGCAAAAGCTAACTTCAAAACAAAACAAAACTCCACCGCCTTAGAATATACATGAATGTACAAACCAAAAACCCCACCCACCATCCAGATGTTTAGCATTTTAGTATAGGTCCTCTCAGACCGTTTTCAGTGCATATCCACTTTTCAAAACAATAAAAACAAATCACAGGAAGAGTATCACAGTCCTGATCTTGCCAGCATCTCAGGGACATTTCCTCCTGGCTTCTTCCTTAAACAACTTTGATAGCTGTGTCATCGTCCATAGGTACTGACTTATTTAACCAGACCCCATTATGGGCATTTGGGATTTCTAGATTTGCCTATTATAAGCAACATGGTGATGGGCCCTGAGACCTCACTACCTACTTGTTTGTTTATTTATTTATTTTTAATATATTTTTATTGATTTCAGAGGAAGGGAGAGGGAGAGATAGAAATATCAATGATGAGAGAGAATCACAGAGCAGCTGCCTCCTGCATGCCCACCACTGGGGGTTGAGTCCACAACCCCGGCATGTGCCTCTGGCTGGAATCGAATCCTGGGACCCCCCCCCCACTCTCCCAACCCCCGGTCCACAGGCCGACACTCTATCCACTGAGCCATACTGGCCAGGGCTATTTTTTGTAACAAATTCCTAGAAGAGGAAATGCTGGATCACCATTTTTCAAGACCCTGGATACCCCTCACACTGCCTTCACGTTCAGCAGGACTGGTGTCCAATGCAAATCTGAAGGCCAAGAAGTTTTGGTTCAAATTGCTCTTAATAGTAACAGCTGTGTGTGCCCCAAACCCACCTCCACATCGAGACAAAGGCCACAGCCCTCCTGTGGGTGTGGTGACCTTTGTTTGCCCCAGAGAATTACCTGGGCCTGCCCGGTCCCAGGCCTGGTGAGTCAGCTGACCAGGAGCGGGCACCACCCTTCCAGGAGCAGGAACGCAGCTGCGACAAGGGCCACCACCTTCCAGGGAGGGAAACAGACTCTCTGGGCAGTGACTGGAGAAGGACGTGCAGCAGCTCCAGGCCTGCAGGTAAGATCTGCCTCCCTTCTTCACGCCAGCTCCCCCTATAGCCTGGGACCCAAATAAGCGAGATTTGTTCTCACCCTGTCCTGAGCATTTTGGGATTCCCCAGGCAGTTTCCTTTCCAGGTGCTTCACTCTGGGAGAGAAATGTGAACTGGGGTTTCCTCTTCTGACCCCAGCCCTGGGCTAGATTTGAGGGCTGGGAGTTCTTTATCCAGACCAGGGCCCCACTGCCTGCCTTTGAGGGTGCTCAGGGAGACGGGACCCACACTTCACTCCTTGAAGTGGGCCCTTGGAGACCAGGCAAAAAGAAACCAATTTCCACAAGAACTGACTGCAGGCCTCAGTTTCTGTTATTTCTCTGCTGAGGCTGTTCTTTTTCTTTTTTCTTTTTTTAAAAAAATATCTTATTGATTTCAGAGAGGAAGGGAGGAGAGAGAGATAGAAACATCTACCAGGGATCAAGCCCGCAACCCAGGCATGTGCCCTCGGCCATCGAACCTGGGACCCCTCAGTCCGCGGGCCAACACTTTATCCACTGAGCCAAGCCAGCCAGGGCCTGAGGCTGTTTCTATCCACAGCCTCCCTACCACAGCCAGGAACATCTTGGGCCAGTGGCTTGACCCCTCTAAAACCTGGTTTCCTCACTTGGAGACTGAAAATATCCCTAACGTCAGGAGAACTGAGTGAGGTAATGGACATGAGGGGCCAGGACGTGCCCTCCACACAGCAGAGCCCCAGCAATGGAAAGGGCGCTTAAAATGAGGCCGATGTGCCGTGCACGCATGGCCGCGACTGCTTTACACAGTGACCCAAACTGCTAAGTTTTATGCCACCATCCCTTCTTCCCTGGGCTCCCTGTGTCCACCCTGGCCCCTCCAGTCTATTTTCTAAACATCAGCCAGAGGGGCCTATTAAAATGAAAGTTGGACCATGTCACTCTGCTGCTCAAAATTTTCCAGGGGCCCCATCTCACTAGGGTGAAGGCCGAGTCCTTGCCCTGATCCACAAGCCCTCCAGGCACTGCTGCTCCTCCCCTGAACTGTCTCACTGGTCAGATGTTCCCTAAACACAACAGGCAGTCCTACCTCGGGCTGCTGCCGTGGCTCCCTCCTCGGCCTGAATGCTCTTCCCTGCCCTTCAGGCTTTTACTCATCAGCCCCCCTCCCCCCAAGCAGTGAGGCTCTTCTAGACCTCCTGACACTCTGTACCCTCCGCTGGCTTTACCTTTCTCCCCATCGCTCCCCACCACCTCATACAGCAGAAGCACTTATTTATCCTCAGCTAGGAAGTTAGCACTCCTCAGGGGCAGATTTCACTTTTGTTCAATGCCTTACTACTGGCACCTAGAACAGTGCGGGGTGGAGGTGCTCAGTAAATGCACGGAAGGAACAACAGCTAATGATTGCTGTGTGCCCTGCATGTGCCAGGTACTGTGATAAGTGCTTCCCATGCATAGCTTATCTCTTTTTAAGAATCTTTTAATCTCCGCGATAACTCTGTGATGCCTGTACTGCTACCTATATTACAACAGAAATGACATTCAAAAGGGACTTGTCCATGCTTGTTCTCACAAGACCGGCAGCAATCTGAACCGTCCTGACTGCCACCAAGGTCCTTGCTCCTGCCCTGCCTCTCCTGGGCCTGGCTTGGGGAGCATCTGCATTATCTGAAGAAGTCCCCAGCTTTTCTCTAGCAGGCAGTACACCCTGAGCGGAGGAGGGGTCTGTGCTGGTGGCCTAGCAACAGCCTCTTCCTATCCCTGGGCTAATTTGGCCTTCCAGGAGCTATTCCTCTGACGCTCTAGCCCACGCTTCCCTCCTGCACACTGTCTTCTGAGATGGATGAGTTGTCCACAGAACAAGTGGGAGTCCCCTCGCCTCAGCTCTTGGGAACACAGTGTTCCAGAGGAGTGCTCTCACCCCAAGTCCAAAGATGCGGCTGAAATCTGAGGACCCGATTGCTGAGTTATTGTGGGTGTTGTTATTGCTTATATAAAATAAAAAATACTGAGGCTCAGGGATGGACATTCTGCAAAGTGCAGTGGGAGAAGAAATTCCTTCAGAGGGGCTAACGGTGGCATTCCATCAGCACTGAACTGAGCAAATTCTTCCATTGCCAGAGTGTGGGAGCCAGACCTTCAATCTGCCTCATAGGCAGACTTACCTCCCTTTCTAGGCCCAGGGTATTTGTTCAAAGGGCTTTTTGGGCTTTCTCTTCCCTCTGTGTCTGCTTTTCCATTTAAGAAATGGTAACTGGACACCTGCTGGGCTCAATACTGGGGATTCAGAAGTGAGCAACATTCTTGACCAGAGAGGGAAGACAGGCAAACAAATACAAAACTGGAAATCCCACCCAGAAATGCCAAAGGCCTTGATCACAGTAGGTTATTAATCAACATTAGTGGAGTAAATGTTGAATATGAAATCCTGTGGTCTAGAAAAGGGAGGCTGAAGGTGTGGGCATTTTGGGGAAAATTTAGAATTGGAGTTCACCAGATGATAACAAATTTAATTTGTTTCCTGTCCCGAGCATCTGCATTCTCTGAAGAAGTCCCCAGGGGGAGGGAGAAGGTGTGAATGGCATTAAAGACAAAGGGCACAGCCATGAACAAGCAGGCTGAATTTTAGGATCAGCTGCCTGGAATGAATGAAATGCAAGATGAGTGTAGAAGAGGGTGAGATTGGAGCTGTACCAGGAGTCAGGTCATGGTAATTTGAATACAAAATTGGAGATTTATCATAAGGAAAAGAGCTGGGTCAGGATGACTTCAAGAGCAGGTGCTGAGGATAACTCCCAGGCTTCTGGCTTAGACCTTGCGTTGGATTTGGTGGGGCTGCTGAGGAAGGGCGGCAAAACTGGGGAAAATGAGTTCAGGCGGTAGTAAAGATGTGGAAGGCAGCTGGACTCCTGGCCTGGGCCTCCGTATCCCTGGAATAGCACACCCCATTCCCACCCTCCTGAACCCTCCATACTTCAGTCTTTTCAGGGTCTCCTTCCTTCCTCCAAGAGGCCTTCCTCGTTGCCCTCGCCTTTTATTCTGCACTCCATAAACCCAACCGCCTGAACCCCTTGTACTAGTAAAATGCAGTGGGTCCAATGTTGCTGTAGGAAGTGATCTGCTCGGCCAAGCACAAGTCCCCTAACCTGGGCAGCAGAAGCTCAAATCACTCGGTCACCCGGCTGGGAACACTGGGTGAATCAGTGTGGAGTGGGGCGAGGCACTTGCAGCTCAGGGCCAGGCAGGAGTCAGGCCCCCGCCCTCGGCGAGGAACTAGTGAGAGAGTGGGCGGGACGGTGACGTCACAATGCGTAGGAACTAGTCGATCAAAGATGCTTCCAAATCGTAAGGAGCGAGGGTGTGTATGAATTAAGATTCCTTTTCAGTTTGAGCAACAGGCAGCGGAAAACGCAGGAGTGTTGACTTTGCCCGCCTCCTTGGTACAGAACCTTGTCAGCGGTGAGCAGCTCAACTGCACCCTATTGCTTCGGAGGCAATAAATGGCCCTCAGGGGTCCGTGGCCATGGGGCACAAGCCCCTTTAAAGCTCGATTTGACCCGTAGCCTCCAGCCCGTTAAAGAGAGAACCGCGGAGCCTGGCCGACCCTTCCTATCTCTTAATCTGCTGCTTTACCTGATCACTTTTTGTGGATGCCAGCGCCAGCTACGGGCACCTTAAGAAAGCGAGAGGCCAACCCTGACAGCGTGGCTCAGTGGTTGAGCAAGGACCTATGAACAAGAAGGTCATGGTTCGGTTGGGGCACATGCCCGGGTTGCGGGCTCAATCCCCAGTGCTGGGCGTGCAGGAGGCAGCCGATCAGTGATTCTCATCATTGCTGTTTCTGTCTCTCTCTCCTCCTTCCTCTCTGAAATCAACAAAAATATATTAAAAAGAAAGAAGGAGGCCGAGTGGATTCTAGTAACCAATCACGCCAACAACCCACTCGGTGAGGAAGCAGGCATTTCCAACCCCGCAACTGGAAAGCATTTTGGGAGTCGCGGGTAGACCGCGCTGGCCGGGGTGAGCCAGACGCATGCGCCCTAGACGCCACCTCGCACCCTAGCGGCCTGGCGGGGCCTCTGCGCAGTCGCCGTAGCCCATAGCAACCGGGAGAGGTCGCTTCCGGCGGGAATCCGAACTGCGTGGGGATTGGAGTCCGAGTGTGTGGAGATCGATGAACTGCCTGACACACTGGGAAACGGGCCTGGGGTGAAGAACAAACCCCAGGGCCCGCTGGGGCTCTCTCTGCTGCCCCGGGCATGGAGACTGTGCTTGGCGGCTCCCATTTGACAGCGGGAATTGAGGCTGAGGGAGGGGGCGGGGGCGTCCACAGCGGCCATTTCCTCGGGTAAGAAATGGATAGGATGCCCTCCGTGACTTAATACGAAGGAGAAATGAGGGCAGTGAAAGTGATTTATAATAAAAGATTATGCACTTCACCATGTAAAAGCTCAGATTGGGCTACACCCGATCATGCTCGTACCTAACAAAATGATTAAGTTTGGATTATTAAAACACAACAGTCAACTGAACTTTGCCAACAGTTTATAGTTGACATCTTAAGTCGAAGGCTAAATGTATTTGCATACAGGCGTGGAAGCGCTGTGGCAGCTATAAATGCAGACCCGTATGGGTGTGTTCTGGTGACTGACCTGTGGTGAGAAGGCTCGACAGTGATTTTCCAAAATGGTGAACAAAACGAAGTATAACTTCCCTCGATTAACCTGGTATATGCGCTTCTGGATAACCTATTGTATGTTAAAGCCGGGGGAAATTTTGTATATTTTGTACCTGTATATAAAGCAGGTTAGAAGCAGGTGTTTTGCCTCCCTGCAGGTTTGCAGGACAGGACAGTTTATTGTGGTGAATTATTCTGTGCATTTGGGTCCAGATCTCTGCTCCCTGCTTCCTGAAGGCTAGTAGTGTCCCCTCAAAATGCCCACACAAAATTCCACTCTGGTTTTTGGAAAACCACTGATTTATTCAGTCAAATAAGTTTTGCCAGCATTCGTGTGCTGGGCACGTTTGGTGGGGAGGCACAGAGTGGTGAATGGGGCGGGCGGGGGGAGGGGGAGCCCCCGCCCTTCTGAGGTTGGGTCCAGTGTGAGAAAATGCCCAGATAGTAATCATATAATATGCTAAACAGCTCAGGTTAGGAACAAAAGAAGACCCAGCCAACTAGCAGAGGGTCCCATGACCTCAAAAGCCAGAGAAGTAGCATTTGAGCTGAGCCTTGAAAGGGCGCCAGGCAGAGAAGGGCGGTGGGCCAAGCAGAGGGACCAGCATGACTGAAAGAGGGCCAGGGTCTCTGGCACACAGTAGACGCTCACATTCTGTGAATGACCAGGTGGACGATGGAATGAGACAGCCATGCTTGCTGGCAAGGAGCCATTCCCCACTATACCATGAACTGCTAAAAACTGCTAAAAGGCAGGGAAATACCTGCCTCTTGATCCCCCCACAGCCCCAAACTGAGTAGGGACCCCGAGCAGGTGGCAGTGGTGGAAGGGTCACTGAAACGGAGAAAGGGTTGTGTGGTCCTGGCCTGGGAGTGATTTCCAGGAAGTGGCTCTCTGATTCTGCTCTCCCAGAGGGCAGCTACTAAAAATATAACCTCTCTGTTGCTTCATAGTTGGGAAAAAAACAGGGCAAGGGTAGCCTCTTACCGCTGTTCATGCGAGATCCTGCTGGCACGGGGTGTTTTTGGCAGATGGTACCTGCTGAGGACTGTCCTAAGATAAAAACCTCCCAGAGTATGTGCACAGGGGGAAGGCCACAGGCCCAGCTGGTCTAAAGGAGGTCAGAGTCAGTCTCCCTCTCGCCCCTAAGAAAATCCCTGACCTCATGAGGTGATCATTTCTTCCCAGCTTCCCCGGAGGCCTGCTGGATGGGTCCTTGGGGAAACAGGAAAGCATGAGCAGCCCCCTCTAGGGGGTAGGCTGAGTGTTGCTATGCACGACCCCTGCTCTTGCATTGCCAAATATTTTTATGGTTTTCCCTACAATTAGAAGTGAAGAATTTTATATTTCCATATTTTACAATGTTGGCACTAATTCAAATAAAAAACACCTAAGCCTGTGAGAGGTGAGCAAAACAGGGTTGGGACCGCTGGGCCTTGTTTCCATCTTCAGAAGGCAGGTGTCCTTAGGGCATCAAAGCTTTAAAGCGAAAAGTGAGAGCCAGGCAGAATGTAGTGCTTCGGCAACATCATCGAGTTAGCGTCCACGCTACATCATCGAGTTAGTGTCCATGCAACGGGCGAGGGGGTCCATGACAAGCGACAAGGCCCAGTCCTGCCATTTTGGAACTCCCAGTCGAACAGGTAGATGGGCACTTAAAGAGGCAACTACAGGAAATGTGAGTGATCAGCAAGAGTAAGGACGTGGGTGGGGGTGGGGGAAGGGAGCATAAATTAAGGCAGGCTTCCCGAAAGAAGAATGCTCTGGTCTGGGACTTGAAAATGATGAGCAGTTAGCCAGGCAGGAAGTGGAAGGGGTGAAGAGTGTTCAGAGAGAGGGACTAGCATATGCAAAGACCTGGAGTCAGGAAAAACCTCGATTTATTCAAGAATCTGAAAGTAGCTCCTTCCTCACATTTCATCTAGGAAGGAAATAAAGCATCACGTGTAATTCCTTTGAATTTCTTTGGATACCTTGCTCCAAGGTCTTACTGATTCTCCTCCGGGACTCTTAGGAGGTACTTGGTAAATGTTCATGGTGCTCCCCCAGGTCCCCTTTCCTTCCTCCCTTAGGAGCAATTCTGTTGAGTTTTTAAATTCTGCTACAGTTTGTATGCCTGTTTTTAAGACTTTGCATTGGTCTCACTTCACCGTGGCCAAGATCAAGGCTAGAAATGGGTTATACAGTAGGAACTCAAATGTCCAGGAGTGAAAAAGGGTGTGGGGGTGGGTGGGGTGGGGAAGGAATTCTAAAGGGCCTGCTGCCTTTCTGTTGTATACTAAGTCCCCACCCACTTGACACTGGACCGGGTTCTGTGTAGTTGTGGGGCAATGCTTTGCAAACCCCTAACATAGGCTGGTATGCATTGGCTGGTATACTGCACCTGCTGGATTGAATTTAGGTCTCATAAACATGTCTGATCTTTGAAACAGGGTAGGGAAGGATGTGGACCCCAGTCCTGCTTTTCCTGGCCAGCATGTCCTGGGTGGTTCCCTGAGCCCAGGTTCTGTAGCCCAGAACCAACTGAATGTGGTGGGATGGAATTCTGCAAGGGTGGAGACCATGAGCTTGGGAACCAAACAGGCTTGGGTACAAACCCCAGCTCTCCCATTTCCAAAATGGGGGATAAGTATGCCTTCCTGCTATCCTTTTCATCCTGAGAGTGCTAAATGGCTCATGTGGACAGAAGGTGGACATCTGTGCCTCCTCTCACCCCTCACTCCTCCTTACCTTCTGTGCCCTGCAGGGTGCTTCAAGGAGCAGCCATGGCCACCCTGTACCCATCTCTGGAGGACCTGAAGGTGGACCAAGCCATTCAGGTACGTCACCCAGCCCATGTTAGCCTGGGCCCCCTGATGGAGCCTTCAGGATCACCCCAGGGCAGCTAAGGGAGGCTTGTCCTGGACATTGGTGGGTGGTTGGGGCCCCAGGCATGCAGGTCCCACTGAAGGGCCTGCTGAGTGGGGCAGGTGCCCAGAGGCCAAGGCAGTGGAGTCACAGCAGGAATGGAAATGGCCAGGCACCTGTGGCCAGGCCTGTCATGCCTGCTTTGTTCCAGCCTTTCCTCCACCAGGTTCAGTCCACCCCACACTGTAGGGCAGGCTCTTGGCCTTCTCAGCCCCCACAAGCCCCTCTTCCTTCTATCCCATCTGTGGTCTCAGTGGGTGTTGAGAGTTTGGGACTTTTTGACTGAGAACTTGGGCCCCAATGTTCTGGCTGCCTCAGGGAGAAAATGGGTCATTTGGTGGCTCGTAGAGAATGGCCACGAACCTCCCCCAGAAACATGGACATCTCAGAGACCACATTTACACAGGACCTCAAAGGGTCATGGATGTCCTCCACCCCTCAGGCCCGCCAGCATACATAATGCCTCGCTCCCAGGGTCCAAGGGTTCTGGGTTGGGGGGTCCCAGACACAGCTGACCAGCACCCCTCACCTCTCCCCAGGCCCAGGCCAGAGACACCCCCAAGATGCCCATCCTGCCTGTGCAGGAGAGAGCTGTCCCCCAGCCTTCAGGTGAGTGAGTGGGGTAGGGGTGCTCCTGACCGAGAGTGACCTCTTCTGGCATCTCCGAGTGCTGGTCTCTTGTCTGCTACTGTGCTGTGTGCTCTAGACACATTCCACCTTCACCAGAACCCTTTGAGGGGCGCAGAGAAAACTGGCTGAGTGAGGCCCTCATTTCCCTGCTGTGGGCCATCTTCCGTGGTGCTGCATGAGGGCCGGATGTTGTAGTGGCCCCTAGAGTGGTTCGTGGCAGTCTTGATTCAGGTTTTGGCAGCAAACGTGAACTTAGGCTCAATTCTCCCCTCCTCCCCGGGCACACTGTCCCCGGAGCTGAGCTGCCCTTGGGTCAGACGCCTGCTTCTGTGGATTTCTTAAGATCAAGGCCTCGTGGCCCCAGTGCCAGCCCTGTACTTTGTGTTGGGTGCCTGGCCGGTGTCAAGTAAAGTGGTACACGAGACACTAGGTGTACATGAGGCACTCCTGGAGGCAGTAGGACCCCTGCGCGTGTTCCTGCTTCCTCTCCCACACACCACATCCCTGGGATATACTGTGTTCTCAGGGATAAGCTGCATTCTTGGGAATTGACAGCATTCCCAGGCCATTTCTTAGAAACCAGCCACCACATTGGAGCCAGGCAGTTGTGGCTAAGCTCACCTTGATAACACCTTTCTTCCTCCTTCTTCCTTTCCCATCAGTTTTGTACCCAAACCTGGCAGAACTGGAAAATTATATGGGTCTTTCCCTCTCCAGCCAAGAAGTCCAACAGAACCTGCCTCAGATTCCAGACGGTACCAGTGTAGGTATCTGTCTCTTGCCTGATGTGGGCACAGATCTTCCAATTCTCCCTCCTTCCTGGTCTTGCCATTGAAACATTCTTGCAGCCCCGTTTCTTGATGGTACTTTTCATTTTGAGCCCTCATTGTAAGTGTTGTGGGATTTCATGGGGTCCCGCGGGCCTTGGGGCTGGAGGGCCATGCCTGCCCTTTGACCACTGGCCTCAGGCTGCTGAAGGAGAAGGGAGGACATTAAACCCAGCCTGTGTCTGGGAGCTTCTCATGAAGGGCTGCCTGTAGCTTGAGAGCAGCGGCATGGACAGGCAGAGGCAAGGGGGGAGGAGGTTGCCACCCAGCCCTGGTCCCCAAATTAAACAATATGGCTTGAGTCCCAATCTCCATGGCTCAGGGAGCAAAAGAAATCCTGACAGAAACATTCACTCTTGAAAATGTGTCCACATATAGACTCAGTCCCCACGTAGACCCCTCCCAGTTATGTCCAGCACCCCTGCGGCCATTTGTCAGTGTCCTTGTCTGCCAGTCTCAGCCTGAGCCCGTGAAAATCAATGGCAAAGTGCAGCGGGGACTCTTGCTGGGCCTGGAGGATTTCACGAGGGTGGTGGAAGTGATAATGAGAAATGCCACAGCCACATACAAAGCTTCTGACAAGGGAGGATCTCACAGGAGAACACCGACAAGGATGAGGACATGTGGGACCCTGAGAAAAACTAGTGACGCCTGGGTTGTTTCTCTAAAATGCCCCCCTTGATAGTCATGCTGGGAAGTACACCGAAGTAAAGAAGGTCATGTTTATATAGTTCAATTTTTTTTTTTAATATATTTTATTGATTTTTTACAGAGAGGAAGAGAGGAAGGGAGAGGGATAGAGAGTTAGAAACATCGATGAGAGAGAAACATCGATCAGCTGCCTCCTGCACGCCCCCTTCTGGGGATGTGCCCGCAACCAAGGCACATGCCCTTGACCGGAATCGAACCTGGGACCCTTGAGTCCGCAGGCCGCCGCTCTATCCACTGAGCCAAACCGGTTTTGGCTAGTTCAATTTTAATCCATTGATTTAATCCCCCTGTTCCAATAATTAGGACATAAATGCATTTAACCTAAGTTTTGATAAAAATATGACAGATGAATGCATTTTATAATATTTTAAAGTTTTGTTTTTATTTTTAACTTTTTATTTTTAAATAATCATAGATCCACAGGAAGTTGCAAAGGACAGAGAAAGGCACCGAAGATTGTACCATTCACTCAGTTTTCCCAATGACTACATCTTACATAATGATAGTATAATGACAGAGCAGGCATTTCATTGGTACTGTGTGTGTCTAGAGTTCTGTGTTGTTTTATAGACACCTGCATAGATTCCTGCAACCACCAGCACAATCAGGATGTTTCATCCCCCCCAGGTCTCCTACGAGCTGCCCTTTCATAATCCTGCCTGCCCTCCCCCCTCACTATTCTTCACCCCGGCAACCACTCCTCTCTCTCCTGTCTCTATAACGTCGTCATTTCAGAACATCACGTGGAATCCTACAGTGCGTGACCTTTTCACTCAGCATAAGGCCCTGGAGATGCTTCCAGCTTGTCACGTGTATTGGTAGTTCACCCCTTTTTATTGCTGCGCAGTGTCCATGGTGTGCATGTGCCACAGTTTGCTTAACCTGTTGAGGGGGATTTCACTTGTTGCCAGTTTCCATTACAAATGAAGCTGTTGTGATGTTTGTAGAAAGGTTTTGTATTTATCTGGGGTAAATGCCCAGGAGGGCAATTGCTAGGTTGTATGATAAATGAATGTTTACATGTTTAAAGAAATCGCTAAACTACTTCTAGAGTGGTTTGACCATTTTATTTTCCTGTTAGCAACACATGACAGCCCCAGTTTCTTCGTATCCTCACTAGCACTTGGTTTTATCGCCATTTTTAGTATTAGCTGTTATGATGGGTGTTTATTGGAATTTTATCAAGGTCTTAATTTGCATCTCCCTAATGGCTAGTGATGTTGAACATCTTTCCATGATCTTATTTACTATCTATACTCTTTTCAATAAAATGTTTCATCATATCTTTTGCTTATTTTCTAAATGGATTGTTTGCTTTTTTAAGTTGTTTTGTTTTGTTTTTTTTTGTTAATCCTCACTTGCGGATATTTTTTCCTTTGCTTTTCAGAGAGAGTAGAAGGGAGGGAGGGAGTGAGAGAAACATTGATGTGAGAGAGACACATGGACTGGTTGCCTCCCAGACTCGCCCTGACTGGGGATGGGAAGTTTACCCGAAACCGAGGTATGTGCCCTCCACCATGCTCTTGACCGGGAATTGAACCTGCCACCCTTTGGTGCACAGGCCAATGCTCTAACCACTTAGCACACTGGCCAGGGCTAAATCAAGTTTTGAGAGTTCTTTATTCTAGAGTCCTTCATTAGATATGTGGTTTGTAAATATTTTCTCCCAGTGTGTAGCTTCTGTTTTCATCCTATTAAAAGGGTCTCTTGCAGAGCGAAAGTTTTAATTTTGATGGGTTTAATTTATTGATTTTTTTTTCTTTTGTGGGTCATGATTTGCTGTCCTAAGGAATTTTCACTAAGCCCTAGGTCCTGAAGAATTTTTCCTTTTTTTCCTTCTAAAACCATTATAGTTTTATGTTTTACATTTAAATTTATGATTGAATTTGAGTTAATTTTTATATAAGGTGTGGGGTAAAGGTCAAAGTTCATATTTTTGCTTTGGATGTTCAATTGCTCCTGTACCATTTGTGGAAGAAACTATTCCTTCTCCATTGAACTACTACTCTTGCATCTCTGTGAAAACAGCTGGCCCTACTTATGAAAGGCTGTTTCTGGATTCTCTGTTCTGTTTCGTGTCTATCCCTCCGCTAACAACACACTGTCCTGATTACTTAGCTGTATAATGAGTCTTGAAATTTGGTTGAGTGTGTCTTCTCATTTTATCCTTTTTTTCAGGATAGTTTTAGCTATTCTAGTTCCTTTGTCTTTTCATATGAAGTTCAGATTAACCTTACCTAAGTCTAGAAAACATCTTACAGGGGTTTTGATAGAAATTAAGTCTGTATTATCAATTGGGGACATTTGACAGTTTTTCTATGTTCTTCAAATCCATGAATCTCTGTTTATTTAGATCTTCTTTGATATCTTTTATCAGTGTTCTGTAATTTTCTTTTTTCTTTTATTTTTTTTTGTTCTTTTTTTTTTTTTTCTGTTCTGTAATTTTCAACATACAATTCCTATACATGTTTTGTTAGATTTACAACTTATAAGCTTTTTTTTTAATCCTCACCTAAGGATATATTTTCCTTTTTTTTTTAGAGAGAGAGTGGAGGGGAGGGTGGAGGGGCACAGAGAGGGAGGAGAGAGAAACATCGATGTGAGAAAGACATACACATTGATGTGCTGCCTCCTGCACGCACCCTGACCAGGGGTCAGGGATTGAGCCTGCACCTGAGGAACATGCCCTTGACCCAGAATCTAACCCACAACCCTTCCGTCTGACACTCTAACCACTGAGCAAACCTGTCAGGGCTTATAAGCTTTTTGGAGTGATCATACGTGGTATTGTATTTTTAATTTAGGTTTCCACAGGTTCATTGCTAGTATATTGAAGTACACTTGATTTTTGTTTGTTGATCTTGTGTCTGTGACCTTGCTGAACTCATTTATTAGTTCAAGGAGTTTACTCACAGATTCCTTGGAATTTTCTAGTAGGCCATAATGTCATCTGCAAATAGGGACCATTTAATTTTTCTTTTCCGATCTGTATGTCTTTTATTTCCTTTTCTTGCCTTATTCCTCTGGCTAGTTCTTTCAGTACTATCTACACTAATAAAAGAGAAACATGCAAATTAACCATCACTCTGCTACACCCACAAGCCACACCCACCAGACAATCAGGAGCAAGTATGCAAATTAACCCAACCAAGATGGTGGCCGGCCACAGAGCTGGAGCAAGCAGGAGGCTTGGGTTGCCCATGGCAATGGAGGAAGCCAAGCTTCCCACCCTCCCTGGCCTCTGCTCAAGGCTACAAAGTTTCAATTATAGAAGATAAATAAATCCTGGATTCTTGCTTCTAGCTGGCCCTGGCCTCCGCTCAAGGAGGCGCTAAAAAAAAAAAAGAAAAAGATAAAAAGGAGGGGCTGGGAGCTTGGGTTGCCGGGGGGTGATCAGGCCAGGATGGGACAGCAGGGGCCATTGGGGGTAAGCAGACCAGCAGGGAGGGGCCAGTTGGGGGTGAGCAGGCCGTCAGTGGGGGTCAGTTGGAGGTGATTAGGACAGCTCGGGGGGAAGTTTGGAGTGAGCAGGCCAGCAGGGGGGCAGGTGGGGGTGAGCAGGCCAGTGGGGAGGGAAGGTGGGGGTGAGCAGGCCAGGAGGGGGGGCAGTTGGGGGTGAGCAGGCTGGCAGGCAGAGTGGTTAGGGGCAATCAGGCAGGCAGGCAGGCAGGTGAGTGGCTGGAGCCAGCAGTCCTGGATTGTGAGAGGGATGTCCGACTGCCAGTTTAGGCCTGATCCCTGTAAACCAGCAGTAGGACCCCTTTGAGGGGTCCCAGATTGGAGAGGGTGCAGGCCAGGCTGAGGAATACCCCCCCTCCCCGTGCACGAATTTCATGCACCGGGCCTCTAGTATTTAATAGTAGTGGTGAGCTTAGACATGTTACCTGTTCTGGATCTTCGGGGGAAAGCATTCATTTTTATTTTTAGAAATCAAACTCAGCCCACTTTTTCCCATTGGTCATTATTGCTGTTTTGTAACTTTATTTACTTTTATTTTAAAGTGAATTTTAAAGAGGTCTTACCTGATATCAATTAGCCTTGGAAAATGAGGGCCTCTTTTCTGTATAGCCTGCTCTTTCCTAATTTTCCTGGCTGTCTTTCAAGGCCATGTACTTGGATGCCCCCTAGTGGCTTCATGGAGTCATGTCCCCTCTGGGCTCCAGCCGATAAGTGTGTGATCTGCTGATGGGAGAGGCCCCAGGGACCATGCCATCCTCCTTTCCCATCATTTCGAGGCCCCTGGGGCCTGCTGACCCCCTCCTCCCCTGGTATCTGCAGACAGTGGTCTCTGGCCCCTTGCCGGGCCAGGTGGTGGCGCCGGTGTCCGGGAACAGCCTGGGTGTGCAGCGTGCGGAGATCAAGCCCGGGGTGCGTGAGATCCACCTATGCAAGGATGAGCGTGGCAAGACGGGGCTGCGGCTGCGGGCCATCAACAAGGTGGGGCTGGTGGCCGGGCGGGAGTGGGGTGGTGGACAGCACCCGTAAGCAGCCTGAGCCACCCGAGCCCCATGCCTCCGGGGCTTTGGCTGCACAGCCCAGCAGCTGGGGAGGGCATTGCGGGGTGGGGTGGGGTGGGGGGAACATGCAGAGGGTGCTGGGAGCAAGGCCCACCTAACTCCCAAGCCCAGCTCCTTCCTCTTAGCCCCTCCCCCAAGGCCCAAGGCCTGGCACTGGATTGCTGCAGGGACCCACCAGCTGCCTCTCAGGCTCCTGTTGCTCAGAGCCACCCTTCCCCATGTCCCCCAATTCACAGGGATCTGGCTGCCAGGCGGCTGTCTGTAGGGCCTTGATGCCATTGTGAGAGGCCTGCGGTCCAGTGCTTGCAGGTGCAGCCTCCAGCCAGGGTTGAAATTCTGCCTCAGCTGCTCCCTGGCTGTGTGGCCTGGGAGTTTCCTCACCAGGAAAATGGGGAACCAGTGTACCTGCCAGCAGAGCTGTAGTCTCCGCACCGTGTAGGCCCCAGAGCATCAGGAGGAGACACCACCTAGGAGGAGAGACTGGGCTCCGGTGGGTGAGCTGACTGGGCCTTGCCTCTCCCAGGGACTGTTCGTGCAGCTGGTACAGGTCAACACCCCTGCATCCCTTGTGGGGCTGCGCTTTGGGGACCAGATCCTGCAGATTGATGGGCGCGACTGTGCCGGGTGGAGCACAGACAAAGCCCACCGGGCCGTGAAGAGGGCTTCAGCAGAGAAGATCGTCATGGTTGTTCGGGACAGGTGAGCGCCAGAGGCAGGAGCTTCTCTGTCCACCTCCAGCCACGATCCAAGCCCAGCTCACTGTCCCTCTCCGGCAGGCCTTTCCAGCGGACTGTCACCATGCACAGGGACAGCACCGGCCACGTAGGCTTCGTCATCAAGAAGGGGAAGGTGGTCTCCGTAGTCAAAGGGAGTTCTGCGGCCCGCAACGGGCTCCTCACCAACCACTATGTGTGTGAAGTGAATGGGCAGAATGTCATCGGGCTGAAGGTAGGCCAGCGGCCGGCTCTGCCCCAGAGTTGCAGGGGCAGGAGACTGCTGGGTGGTGGGAGGGCTGTCTGTGGGCACCACCCGGGCTTGTTTCTCCATCCTAAGGTTGCTGTGAGGAGTCGGTAAGACAGTAAGTGCATAGACCTTTGGGCACATGGTCAGTGCTCAGGGAATATTAGCTATTGACCCTAACACATGGAGGTCAAAGGTGTGACAGAAAGAGGGGTGATGGCATGTGAAAGGCCTCAGGTGCCCAGGTGGCTGCGGGCTGCATGAACACCTCCCTGCTTTGTGTGGTACTTCTGGTTGCATCCTAGATCACGTGACAGGAATGTTTCTGAGAACAGTTCCTCAGAAATCCATTTCTGACCTCTTCCTTTTTTGAGGGGATGTGTGTAGTGACTTTTACTTTTGAAAAATATAAGTGGTCTCGAGTCAGTGCTATGGACATGGACTGCAGGTGGGTGCCTTCAGGGAATGGACCACAGAGGATGCGGAGTCACGTGACTTTTGGTCCCTGAACAAGTGAAAGTAATTTTATCCTAACCTGATGCTGGTTCTCATCCCAGGTGTGATTTGATGAGGCCCTTCCCCTCCTGCAGCCAGGGCTCTGGGCTCACAAGGCAGGTCCCCCTGCAGAAGTGGCCTGGGTGGTGGTGTTCATTCCGCAGCTTTTAGGCCAGGTCTCCACCCCTCACAAGGGCCATCACCAAGCCATTCCTGTCACATCTGCTTCCCTGTGCCTGGCAGTCTCCCCTGCCTTCCCCGGAGGCAGGTTCTGGTAGCTCATTGTGATCAGAAAGTGCTTCCTAATGTCTGTCCAAGGTCCTTCCTGCTGCATCTCTCCCCTCAGGGATCAGGCCCAAGGGAACCCCTAGACCTGAAAAGCTGATACACTGGTACCGATTCTGAGCAGCTGGCTCTCGGATATTAATGCATTCGTCCTGTGAGAGCATTGGTGCTCATGGACCCTGACCGTGAGAGCAGTCATTGTACAGGTGCTGCCCATCCTCTCCTTTCGGGGGGCTCAAGGCTGCGTTACGGGCTTACCCGTTATCCTGCCAAACCAAGCGCGTGAGGCTCTTAGGACTGGGCTTGTCCCTTTGTAAGTGGCCACAGATAGCTATGCTACTTGAGATGATCTCTTCAGAGTTCATCTGCTTTCACTGCGGCCTCACTAGTCCTCTCTAGCACGCCTTCTCCCCTTTATCCTGGAACAACCAGACAACAGAAACCAAGCTAGAGATGAGGAGAGTCAAGGCCTCTAGTCTCGGGACAGGCCAGGGCTCTCCTGCGGCCATCGCTCTCACTGTTGGACGGCTTGGCACGCTGCGTGGAGACTTTATGTGTTGTGCTCCCAGCATCTCCTCAGCTCCTGTGGGCCTTTCCTCTTCACTGAGTGAGATGTGAGAGGAAGCAGCCGTGTGGGCAGCTCAGGCTGGCTGGCCAGCGGGCCCGGCGGGGGTGGTGCCCCTCATGTCCCCCACTGCATGGCTGTCTTCTTCCTGCTTTGGGGCCAGAACCTGAGTGTGGCCGGGTCCAGGGAGATGGGATAGAAGATGTGGCTGGTGGATTCTGGGGCCTCTGTGGGTGAGGGGAGGAGAGTAGTTCCGGTTGTAAGGCCCTATTCCGTCAGGGCCATGTGACTGGCCCTCGAGGCGAGGGTGGGAGTGGCATGCCCATTTCACAGAGGGGAGCCTCAAGGGAGGGCCCCGTTCTTGCTCAAGCAGGGCCTCACCCATGTGTCTGCCTGGGACTCTCCCCGGAGGGCAGCCCTACCCCTGAAGCCAGGTGCCAGTGGCTCCCTAGCAGAGGCCCCATTGATCCCATCCATAGCGTTGCCTGCAGAGTTACCCCTGGCCGCAGGGTGACCGCTCTCTCGCTTCCTCTCTAGGACAAAGAAGTCACGGAGATTCTGGCCATGGCCGGGAACATCGTCACCCTGACCATCATCCCGACCGTGATCTACGAGCACATGGTCAAAAAGTAAGGCTCTCCCTCGCTTCTTCCCCCTCACCTCCCTCCCTGTCCCCACTGCCTGCTTCCTCAAAGCTCACACAGTGCACAGCCAGCTGCCCTCCCCCACCCCCTCCCTTCAGCGTGGCGGGTGGCTTCTGGTGATTGGGAAATCTTAGAAATAAAAGTGGAGGCCACAGGGAGGCACAGGCCGCGGGGAGGAGGGAAGGCACTGCCCGTTGTGGCCACTGTCGTCATCGCTGTATCTAGGTTGTCCCCGACTCTGCTCCACCACACCATGGACCACTCCATCCCAGATGTCTGACGTCACGGGCAGCTCCGCCCTCCCACCTCCTGCAGGAACGGGAGGCCTGCTGCCTGGAGCCGGCATGTCCTGACGGGGTTCGCTCCGGTGGGTGACCGCAGAGCATGTCTTCATGTGTAGCACAGGCCTCCTTGGAGCCTGACTCTTGCCTGGACTAGGGCCGGGCCAGGGCCACAGGCAGCGGCTCTGTGCGCGTTTCACTGCTGCCCGTGCAGCCGGCTCCGTGCCTCTGGAAGGTGCAGCTGGGTCCCTTTCGAAGCGTCACCTCCACCAGAGGGACAGCCCACATATGAGAGGACAGTGCACATTCCTTGTGAGAATTTTCCCTGTACTTGATCTTCGACACACACTGTACATGGGTATAACTCCTCACTTCTTTTGAATAAAGCTTTGATTTTAAATAAAATTCCTTCCTCAAAAGTCATTGAGAAGTCCAGCATTTCAGCCCCAGCACAGGCCAGGCTGGTTTCTTCCAAGCAATCATGAGACCAAGGCCTTGCCTACGCGTTGCCTCTGAGAGCCGTTAGTGCTCTGACCCATCATGGCTGCCTGCCCGTCTGGGGAGGGACGGCTAGAGCGAGGGACCAGCGTGGGCACTGGAAGAGGGACCAGCTTTGGACACTCCTGCTCACCGGCCAGACTGCTTGTCACGTGCAGAATGGGCGTGAGAACTAGTGAGGGGAGGGACGGGATGCACGACAGGGTCTGACACCCGGGGCCACCGAGGGAGGTGCTTCTCTAGATCCTTTGTCCCCCCAGGAGGGGCATGGGCCCCAGCTGCACGGCAGAGCGGAACCACCTGCAGCTCGTCTCCCCTGACCTGGAGGAGACCTCTGCCAGGTGCACGTTTTGCCTCCCATGCAGTGGGGGGATAGCTTGAGCCTCCCTCACCCCCCACCTCAGAAAAAAGACGACATCAAGGAACAGGCCGAGGGTCGGGTGTGTTTTCATGCTTTAATTCAGAGCCGTCTGCTGCAGGTACAACTCTGAACAAAAGTTCAAAGGAGACAAAAGTGAATGCCCCTCCCCACCTCCCCCCTTCCCGGGCCCCCTGAATTCTGTCAAGGGGATGGCCGAATATGAGTGCGCACTGTGACTGGGGAGCACTGTGCCCCTAGGTCAGAGAGGGGATCATGAGGTCACTGGGCAAAGGCCCCTCCCAGACCTTTGCCCCAGAACCTTGTCCTTTGCCCACCCCTCCCCCAGGCGCTGTCAGCTACCTGTGCTGCTGTCAGCCAGCTGTGTGAGTGATGATTGGGAAGGCGTTCAATGAAAAGCTAAGTTATCCCCTTGGGAGATATGCAGTACACTCCGCCCGAGCCAGCTGTGTGTGCAGAGTCCTGGCCCAACTCTGATTCCTGCCTGAGCCTGGACCAGAGGAGCAGCAGGGCCGCTCTGCCCTCGACCCTACAATTAAGAAGCCACTTTTCCCTGCGGGGCTCCAAGGGGCCAGCGTTTCCAGAAAGCGACTCCTGGAAACACTGTGCCATAGGACTTAGCCATCAGCTCTGGCAGAGGCTGGCGAAGGGGGGCCCCACGGATTTCTGCTCCAGAAGCAGAGGGCAGGCGGGAAAGGTCACAGCCCAACGGGAGGAGGTATTAAGCAGACATTTGCAGAATGAGCACTCAACAGCCCGGGCCCCTGGCCTTGCCCCTAGCCCCACATTCTGCGCCCTGCATAGTCAGGGGGACAGGCCCCCCCCCTCCACCGCCTGGAGCTGCACAGGTACCGCTGCACCTTTTGCATAGATGCGGACACTGAGCACACACACGCATACACGCAGGAGCCCTGCGGGGCCACTGACCAACAGGGTCCCCGGGTCTGTCTCAGGGCTGCCAGTAAGCTGACTCCTCCACTAACACGAAGAAGAAACGCCCGTCGAAGGCCCCACCAGACCCCTCCCTCCCAAGAGAGAGGACCCTCAGTGTTGGAGCAGGATCCCTGGGGCCCAGACAGGCAAGTCTCAGGCCAGAGGAGGCACAGAGGGTGGCAGCTGGACCCGCTCGCCTCACCCAGAGGCCTGGGTCCAAGCCCGGCCAGCCCTTCTCCAGTGGCTTCTCCGGTAGCGACAGCGTGGGCTGTGGCCCCAGCCCTGACCACATCCACCAAAACATAAGACACAACAGGAAGGCCACAGACAGCAAGACACGGACAAGAGCAGAGTGGCTCTGCAGCGCCACTCAATTCCAGTGGTGAAAAATATATAGATTTTATGTTGTCAAACAGTCATACGTTGATTTCCTCAGCAAAGCTTTGCCTGTTTCTAAGGAGACACTAGGCGGCCCGTGAGCACACGGTGCAGGAGGCTGGGTCCCGGCCAGTCCCGGCTTGGCTTTGGATTGGGTTTGTCCTCCCTCCATGCCACGGCCCCAGTGTCCCTGGGCAGCCCTGGCCAGGCCCCAGGAGTTGGGGTTCGTTCGGCTGGGGTGGGAGGTACCCCACAAAGGAAGGCTGGCCTGAGGCCCAACCGAGGAGGGGAGCTTTGGAGGCACAAAGCGCATGGCAGAGGGGGCTGTTGCCCCAATGGCTGGGCCGCTGCCCACTCCCAGTGCATGCAGGTGCTGCCCCCCGTGAGGGGAGGGCGCAGAAAGGAAGGGCAGAGCCCGTGAGTCAGGCAACGGCTGCCGGAGCAGCAGGGGTGGGCAAGCAACCTTGGCAGAGAACTGGAGTGGCCCCTAGGCTAGAGGGGTGAGTAGGACACAGGGTCCCACCAAACCCCCCCCCCCCCATGTGTGGGGCCTAACTCTGAAGAGTGGGTGGGACAACCAGAGAGGGGTAAGCCTGAAGGGAAAAAGGATCGGGTTTACTTTGTAAAATAATCTATATATATAAAAGGCTAAGTGACCATCTGACCGTCTGACCGGCAGCTATGATGTGCACTGACCACCAGGGGGCAGGTACTCAACGCAGGAGCTGCCAAGCTGTGGTGACTTGGCAGCGGCAGTTCTTGGGTGATGCCCCCCAGAACCAGAGAGGAGGGAGCCCGATTCTGGGGTGCATCACCCAAGAACCGCCCTCTCACAATCTGGGACCCCTCGGGGAATGTCGGAGAGCTGGTTTCAGCCTGATCCCCGTAGGCCAGGCCGAGGGACCCCACCTGCCGGAGGGGCCCCGCTCACTCCACAGATGCCCTTCAAGCCACGGCACTGCCCCAGGTGCAGACAGCCGGGGAGGAACCATGGGAGGTTGGCTCCAGGGTGTGTCTGGCCTGTCTCATCCAGTCCTGCCCCACTGGCCACCTTCTAATTAATTTCCCTTCAATGTGCACGAATCTGTGCACTGGGGCACTAGTAATGGTAATAAAATGTCAGCAGCTTTTCTGGGGGCCCTGATGTGGTCCTGGGGAAGGAGGGAGGACAGTGAGCCTTCCCAGGCTGGGTTCGGGCTGGAAGCAGGAGGCTGCAGGGCTCCCCCTGACCCCCCCACCACCCCCGCCCCAGGAAACACCCAGGCACCTGCTTTGGCCTGGATGACAGCATGGCTTCAGTTCCGTCTTGCCATTCATCCGGCAGTAATTCCCCCTGAGGCAGATGAGTCTAAGATCCAGGAACCCTCACTAGACAGTAAGCAGCCCCTTTCAGGAGGTCCGGATACATGAGAACCAAGCCCCCAAGTGAACACAGTGCAAAGCAGAAGTTGGGCCCGAGGCCCCAGAGAAAGTCGGGGTGAACTCCAGGGCCGTCATGGCCTTGGCCGTCTACACCAGCTGAGGACGGCTGAGTGCAGCCCGGCCTCCCAGACCACAGGGCCTCATCTCAGGCCGGAGGGGCCTGAGCTGCCAGCCCGCCTCCCCTCCTCGTGCTGGCACTCTGGAGGGGAGCATTCCTACCCCAGCACAGCCTGTCTGGCTTAGCTCTCGCAGGAGGAATTATCTGACGCCCAGATGTGTCAGGAGGAAAGCGGACCGTAGGGAAGGCCTGGGACCGACAGATGCAGAACCTACACTGCCCTCTGCCACTCCTGCCCTGCATCACCGCCTTTCACCCAACCGCGAAGCAGTCTGAGAGGCTGGGGCTCCCGCCCAGGCCCGGCAGTTCCAGGCTCTGCTCGGAGTCCTGGGTCAGGAGTCTGCACTTTGGGTCGCAGCTGCCTGCACCTGAGGAGATAATACTGGTCCAGACGCCGGGCTGAGGGCGGGGTGGTGTGGGGTGATCAGGGAACTGAACAGGATGTGGGGGTGAAGGATGGGGAGACTAAAGTGGGCACCTGAGGCCCAGCCTCTCCAGCTCAGTACACCAGAGACTTCCTGAGCAGGGGCCGCCCTGGGAAGGGCGGGGCGGAGGGGCTGGGCTGAGGACTCCCCTGCACTTGGTCTACAGCGTGCCTCCCTGCCTGTGGTCTCTCTTCCCTTCTCTCCTGTCCAAGCTCCGACTCCCAGCCCCCACACTGTTAACATCCAGAAAACACCACTTCCAAACCCAAAACTAAATAAGATGATGCCCCACGGGAATGTGCGAGAGGGAGGACGGCACCCCTACAATCAGTGGTCAGGCCGCCCGAGCCCCTGGCCAGGAAGGGCCTCAGAGCTGGGAGCCGCCAGCGGTGCTGGGGCCCTGCTGGCTCAGCGAGCGGCAGCTGATCCTGCGGATGGAGTGCAAGGCCACGGTGCAGCAGCCCCGCAGCAGGGAGCTGATGTTGTAAATGGGCTGGCCCTGGCGCCGCTGGGAGCGGCAGAGCCAGGCCACTGTGGGGACAGCAGGCACCACCACCGCCAGCAGATCCACAATGTAGTGGCGGCTCCAGTAGCTCTTGGGCTCGGCTGCTTCCTCCTCCTCTTCTACGGGGCACGCCACGCTCACCGACAGGCTGGGGTTGGGGTTGGCACCGGGCCGGTGTGGGGTCGGCCCGCGGGTGATGGGCTCCGGGGCCTCAAGCTCATCACCCACCTCATCACCCACCGTCACCACCACCGCTGAGTTGGGGTCTCTGGGCCCTGAGGGGTGGGGATCCGGCTCCGGGCACCTGCCCCCTGACTCGGGACCTGACCCGCAGACCTGGGCCTGGGTCACCTTCTCCAGGATGGTGTCTAGGTCAGGCTGGTACTGCATGAAGTCTGTCTGGATGGCACGCTCCTGCATGCAGCTGGCCTGCACGCCAGCCTCCATGCCACACAGCAGCTTCTCGTAGGTGTTGCTGGCAGGAAAGCGGGGCCCCAGGCTGAAGGAGCCGTGCAGCGAGGCCTCCTCGGGGCCACAGTCCACCCCCGATGACAGCAGGCTGCTGGCCTCCAGTGCATCCGTCCGGCTCATGGTGTCGTCATTTGCCACGAAGCCACTGTCAGCCCCGTCCTCAGTGGAGGAGCCAGGATGGTCCCCAGGGGGCTGGTCCCCGCAGACAGCTGGGTCGCTCAGCTTGGTGTAGGTGGAGCTGCGGGTGAGGGAGCGGGCGGGGGAGCCGCCTGCTGACTCCCCGGCGCCGTCCTCCTTGGCCGTGCCGTTCTGGGCCACCTCCATGCTGTGCAGCAGCGTCTCCAGCTTCTTGTTCTGGATGTTGATGTCCATGAAGTACTTCTGCAGCCCCTTGTCCTTGTCAATCAGGTTGTTCTTGACGGTGTCGATGACCTGCTTGAGCTGCTTAATCTCCTTGCGGGCCTCCTTCAAGGCCAGCTGGGCTTCCACGCGGTGGCACTCCTCCTCGATCCAGTCCTCCTGCATGCGCGACAGCTGTGTCTTCAGATCGTCGATCTCTGTGTCCCTGTAGCGGACAAGACACATGCTCACTGCTGGCCTGGCACCGCCACCAGCGGGACAGGTTGGGGGGGGCTGTCACCACGGACAGACGGCCTGTACTGCCGCCTCACAGCTAAAAACAGGATCTACTCAACGCTCCTTCCTTCTCTTTACTCCCCAGGCGAGTGGGGGTGGGAGAGGGCCAAGTGGTAAAGACAGGAGAGGCCTCCTCCTGGGGGGGGGGGGGGGAGAAGAAATGGGGCTGAGAGACAGCGCGGCATCCCACCCCCTCCGGGCTGTAATGCAGAGGACTGTCCACATTTAAATCCATCACCTACAGAGCAGAGTAGACGGTGAAGAGTCTCAATTTCAAGGTGCTACTGCTATAAACCTAAGACATCCTTAAAAATCTTAAGCTATAACCACAGAAGGAAACCAGTTATCTACTCTATGGGAAGGGATGTGGCCTCCTCTTTAGCCGGCTTTAAATGACCACCTTCAACATGGGGGCTGGGAGGAGGAGAGGGAAGCTGGTAATGCTACATCTTCCCTCAAGTGGAGAGAGAAGTGGACTATCAGAGGGGAAGGATGAAACGGGGTGCACTCTTGCATCAGGGGGGACGTTTCCTTTTTGTATCTGTTACAAAGAGGCAAGTCCAGGTGAACCCAACAGCCAGCAGACGCTTGTCCAGAAACTCTCAGGCTGTTTAAGTCCCTGAGCTGATGATGACTTGGGGGGCATGGGGGAGGGAGGTGAGTCCGGCAAAGATGCCATCAAGTCCAGAGCTAACACCAGGACAGACCAGAGCAGTGAGAAAGCAGTGAGCCTGGGAACCGGCCTGGGGGTCCCTCCTTCAGCACACCCCTCGGTGACATGGCCACACGCATCCGCCCAACCTGGCATTCGTGCAAATACAGCCCACAAGTAGCACAACGTCACTTTGGGGTTTTTGATCCCATTAGGATGACGGTCCCAGATCAAGCATCGTTTATTTTCAAAGTGAGATCGGAAATGCAGTTCAGGAAGTGGGCCCAGGTGTCGCAGCCACAGGGTGCTGAGGGGCCTGGGCCGCGGACGTCACCAGGGATCACCTGGAAGGGGACAGACCGCTCACGGGACCCAGCGACCAGCTCAGAGTGGCAGCACAGCGATGCCAGCAGGCATGGGGGTACTCGCCCTTCACTCCTCCCGTCTCAGGGTGGGGGGCTCCTCCCATGGGGACCCTCCTCACTGACATGGAGCCCAGGGAGGAAGAGTGAGTTTGGAAGAAGGAACTGGGCATGCTCAGCTCTGCGGGCACCTGGGAGCCAGCAGGATCCTCGGGACGATGGCTTCCCAGTCTTGCCTGGGACTGTTTTTGAACTGGGTCCTAAAGGAAAGTTTGCCAAGAAAATCAATGGGGAAAGGCCATCCCAGGAAGTGGGGACACAGAGTGTAAAAGATGACTGCGAAGGGAGGCGAGTGGCAGGTACCAGACTGGATATACAGAGGGTGTGTGGGGTGAAGCCGGTGATGATGAGCGGCCACAGGTTCCTGCAAGGGTAGGAGGCAGGGAGCGGCCGGGGCTTAAGGTATAGGCCCTCCACCTGCTCGGAGCCGCAGGCCAGCCCTCGAAGCTGTGAGGGCCGTCTCCTTCCTGAGACCTTAGTGCAGACAGCCCAGCAGACCCAGGGCAGCGCTGAGGGGGAAGAAAAACAGAAACCCCGGCCCTGCAGATAAGGAGGCCCACAGAGTGCCGCCTGCAGCTCCCACAGTTTGAGGAAGAGGTGGCCATGCGAACTGAGTGCTTCCCGTGATCTGCAGAGCCCGGAACAGACAAGTCTGCAGGGAGACAGAGACTCGCGGTTCCCAGGGGCTGGGGATGCAGGGAAGCGGCATGACTGCTGCTGGGGTGGGTTTCTCTCTGGACGATGAAATGTTTTGGAATGAGATACTGTGACGGTCGCAGAGTTCTGTGAATATAACAGAAATAACAGAATTGTGTGGTATGTGATTTACAACTCAATAAAGCTGTTATATGTGAAAAGACAGACGAAGGAAGACATGGTCGTGGGGCTGGCCCTGCCCTCCAGTGCCCCGGAGCGCCCCTCCAGCTCCCGGTCGGCTGCACATCAAAATCAACACAGTCGGAGAAGATGGTGGAGGCGAGGAAGAGATCGGAGGGCGGCCCTGAAGATGAGGCCACCGGCCTGGACAGGGCGAGGCCAAGCAGTGGCCCTCAGCCTGGAGAACGCACTCGGGGGGCCCGAGGGGGTCCTGGGAGACCCCTGGGCTGGGGAGGAGCTCAGTCAGATTTCTCCGGGCTGAGCATCATCTGTAACAGACGAGGAGGAAGGTCTGGGCCTGAACGGGTGGGTAAGAGTCCCCTGGGGACCAGCAGGGCCAATTGGCTGCTTCCTCTTCACGGAGAAGGAAGGCTGTGAAGACAGCCCTGCGCTCCCACTGCCCAGGAGGGAAGGAGCCAGGGAGAAGTGGCCAAAGGGGCTGCCAGCTAAACCCGGGAGAGCCCTGCCCTGGGTGGGAAGTCCGACAAGCCGTCCTGGGAGAAACTGCTCCTGGCCCGGCCCCAAGCAGCTTCCTGAGGTCAAAGACAGCAACTCAGAGAGGACAGGGACCCGCAGGTGCTCTGGAAATGGGCTCCAACCGGCTTTGCTGGGAAAGCAGCCCCCAAGCCACTCCCCCCTCCCAGAGATGCCCAGGGCCCTGGTTCCTCGGAGTATGGAGCGTGCCCCCAGGGCTGCCAAGGGCCGTCCCTGGCCACCTGCTCACCGGTCCTGGAGCCGGTCCTGCGTGTCCTTCAGCCTGGCCTTCAGGTGCCGGATGCACACCTCCTTCTGCTGCAGCGGGGTCAGGTACTGCTCCGGGGTGGGCGGCTTGATGCCGTGGTTGTCGCTGCACAGCATGTACTTCATGGAGCGCCTGCAAGGGGGCGCTCGTCAGCCAGGAGGGACAGAGAGCAGAGCAAGGGCAGGCCCGTGCCTCCAGGGAGCAAGAGGAGGCCAGCCCCACCACCCAGGTCCACGGCCACCAGGGCTCCAGGCCAGGCCTTCCGGACAGGCCCCGGGGGCCCCAGGATACCTGCCCTTTTCTGGAAGGTGGGTTTTACCAGAGCTTTTCTGTGTGAAAACCACAGTCAGGGTGGTGAGCCCCGGCTCCTCTAGTTGGGGGTGGGGAGACATGCTGTAGGACACACTGACACCACCTCCATCAATCCAGTCCCAGACAGCTCAGGCGCCCAGTCTCTCAACCCGAGAATGGGGCTGGGGCTGGAGGGCCTCCCCCTCCTCGTAATCTGCACACACACTCACTGGGCGTGCACATCGGAGCACACGGACTCCCAGCCCATTTGCGCCTGCATGTCCACATACATGAGTACACACCCACGCCCACGCATCCCCACCCTCTCTCTACGGGCACAGGCACATGTGAGGACCCCATGCATGGATTCATACAAATGCACACCCCCCTTTACTCTGGGGCACAAGTGAACACACATGTAGACACTGCTGGCCCTGGACCCGATGTACCCCCAGGTGGCAGCGGGCTGGCTGTGCACTGCTCCGGAGACCACGAGGTGGCACAGGCGTGTGTATGGTGAGTGCACCCTGGTCCCACCAGTGCAGAGGAGGGAGGGCCAAGGCTTTCACCCCAGGAAGGAGGGCACCCCAATTCCACCAACAGAGCATGGCCCAGCCTCCTCGGCTCCCAGCTTCCTGCCTGCTGGTTGTTCTGTTCATGAACCCCCCCTGGATCTTGGCTGAAAACCCTGGGCAGGTTTTTCACACAACTTGGCAGGGGACTTGCTGCCACCCAACTCGGCTCCTTTGGGGCAGGGGCCCCCAGGCCTAGGGCGGGACAGTGGGACGTTAGGGGCCTGTAAAAGAGGCCCGGGGAGGGCCGCCGCTGCAGCAGCCAAGTCGCGTGCACTCTGTTTCCTGGGACAAGGGCCGGCGGAGGCGGGGGTGGAGCTCAGGGGCGCCTCTGGGGGGGGTTGGGGGGGCGCTAAGAATCTCTTTCCAAAAGACAAGCAAGCCAGCAAGAGCCCCTGGACCCTGCAAGGACTGCTGGGGACACAGCTCTGTGGCGAGGGAAAGGTCCCCTCCCCATGCCTGGAGGAGGGGAACCAGGGTTAGTTACGTTAAAGTGTGAGGCTTAGCGAGGAAGTAACTCTTTTAACCTTCCCATTTGCTTTCATGGGTGTTTCCCCAAGATAACATTTAACACTCACATAGTTTAGTCACTAGCTCGGTCTTTGTGGGGAAACATTTCTCCATAGCGAGAGAAATGTACTCTAATTCAAGCCTCTCCGCTATCCCCTCGGAGAGCCCAGCCACCCGCAGGGAGGCCACCACACGGCCCTTGCTCCCCCACAGCAGGCTCTCCGCGGGCCAGAGGACCCTTCCCCGGCAGAGGTCAGCCTCCGGGCTGGGACAGCCCCAGGCCTGCAGTTATGACATGCATTACAAAAATCTGCTACTGAAAGAAAAAACAGTAGAGTTGTCAATTATGAACTTTTAAAAATGTAAGTGGCCCGGTCGGTGTCGCTCAGTGGTTGAGCATCAACCCATGAACTAGGAGGTCACGGTTCGATTCCCGGTCAGGGCACACGCCCGGGTTGCGGACTCGATCCCCAGTAAGGGGTGTGCAGGAGGCAGCTGATCAATGATTCTCATCATTGATGTCTCTATCTCTCTCTCCCTCTCCCTTCCTCTCTGAAATCAATAAAAATATATTTTAAAAAATAGTTATTAACTAATCAGAACTGCAACTAGGCTGGCTGGTGTGGCTCAGAGGTTGAGTGTTGACCTATGAACCAGGAGGTCATGGTTCAATTCCTGGTTGGGGCATATGCCCAGGTTGAGGGTTCAATCCCCAGTCGGGGGCATGCAGGAGGCAGCTGATCAATGATTCTCTCTCATCTTTGATGTTTCTATCCCTCTCTCCCTCTTCCTTCCTCTCTCTGAAAATGCATGCGTACACTTTAAAATATACTAGTGAGTGTTCGCATCCATCTTCCTCATGCCCTGTGTTCTGGAGTGGGGTTACAAACGGAATGCTGGGGCATGGGTCCTGCACACGTGTGTCAACCCATCACTCGTGTCACCCATCACTCGTGTGTCATGCTGGACAACTCTGAGAACTGTTGCCTCAGCACAACCCGAACATCACTTCACACAAATGACACCCTCCCTCTCCACTGGAACGGGCAGACGAGTCCTCCTAGGGGTGCTCTGGCCTCGGGGCTGCAGGCCATCTTCCGTCCAGGACTCCCACGGAGGACCGAAGTCCCACTGACGGCAGTTACCGGTTTCGGATGGAGACTTGGGGATGGGAAGTGACCGAATCCCAAGCCCCCAGTCCTCTGCCTTCCCCTGCATTTCAACGCTGGCGACAGGCGTGTGCCGTCGTCAAGCTGACTCCCTGGTCTTCGAGGACCCACGGCTCCCCTCGCCCTGCCTCCCAGCCCGATCCCGCTTCTCTGGTCTCTGTTCGCCTTTCCTGAGGGCACAACTCAGCCTTTGTCTCCCACTTTGCTTTCCAAACCCGCTCACCTCTGCCACCTCATGGTGTCCCCCCAGGAAAGCAAGCGGCAGAAGCTGCGAGGTGCCCTCCAACGCTGTGCCCGGGAGCACATAGCTCTGCTTGACCTGAGCCTGCACATCACCCAGCTCCACAGCGAGGGGTGCACAGGGGGAGGGGTCCCCTGTCAGGAAACAGGAGCCGGGGCCAGCGGGCGGGGGCTTTGGGCTTTTACCGTTTTCCTTCCTGGGCATCAACCCGCTGCCTGGAGGTGTGGGAGCCACACGTGACGAGGACAAGAGCTACACACCGAGGACGGGGGGCAGGAAGGCAGGAGCCTGGTCCTGAGAGCATCCCTCCTCGTGGCCTACGACACTGTCTGTGGAGACCACAGCTGGACAGTATCACACCCATCTCACAGACACAAGGACAGGCCCAGAGAGGAAGTGACCTGCTTGGGGTCGCACAGCCACTGAGTGTGGGGGCGGTGAGGACACCCACTCCCGCCCCCCAGGGCACCCAGCTCCCAGGCAGCTGGGCCGGGCCAGGCTGGAGGGGAGGCCGTTACCTGGGCGTGGGGCTGCCGTCGCTGCCCTTGCAGGAGCCCGAGGTGCTGCTGCCGCTGAGAGAGGAGGTGCCGTAGGCGTCCCGCATGCTCACGGGGGGAGAGGTGCGCCTGGAGGCGGGAAGAGGGGGCAGGTGCTCGTCCTGGCTGGTGGGCAGCTGCGGACACTGGGCGAGCACTGCCAGGCCGCTGCGGCCCAAAGCGCCCCCACTTCGGGGTCACCACCGGGAGAGAAGCAGAGGGGAACCGGGGATGCACAGACAGGGGTGACAGAACAGACAGTGCAAATCAAGATGGAAAACCAGAAGGAGGCCAGTCCTCCTGAGTCCCCAGGGCAGGAATGGAGGCTGGACAGGGCTGCAGGCCAATGGGGGTGGTGGTGGGGAGCATCTGCCCTTAAAGAGTCCCCCAAGCCCAGAGAAGGAGGTCCTGCATGGACCGAGTCACAGGTGGAAAAGAATGGGGCAGGCGGGAGGAGAGACAGGAGGGAGCTGCGTGGAGGATGGTGTGACATCCCTCTAATTGTGAAGGTCAAACAACAGCACTGATGTGGGCAGGACCCAGTGGTGTGTGCCTTCAGAGAACTTTACACCCACCGTGCCAGTCGAGCCCCAAACAGTTCCAGGAGGGGCCGAGAGTCAGCAAGCCCATTTTAAAGATGGGAAAACTAGGGAAATGCCTCGCAAGGTGGCGGCAGAGTGGGGACTCCCCTCCCATCCTCTGAGGCCAAGGTCTGGGCCAGGGGAGACTCACCTGCGGGATCCAGCAGAGGCCCGTCTACTGCCCTGCAGGGACATGGCCATGAGGCTGCGGGTCCGGGTGAGGGGTGGGATGGGTGGTGTCCCCGGGGCTGAGGAGAGAGGGCGCGTTGGGGGGGCCGTGGCGAGGGCCGGGCCGGGCCACGTCATCCTCTCGCTGGGGCCGCTGCCCGGCATGGCTTCTCCTTGCACCCTTCAGCAGGGCACCCAGGACTGAGCGAGGGCCTGGCAGGCCAGGCTCTGGCCACAGCTGGCTCCGGGCACCCGAGTTAAAATGACTGGCAGAGCCTCAGGGCAGCCAGAGATCATCAGTCCCAGCCCGTGCTCTCCAGACGGGCGGCCGTGCGGCACGGAGCAGAGGCCTCGCCCAAGGTCACATAGGCATCGGCAGCGCCTGCTGACCCCCGGCAGCACCGAGTCCTCTATGCTACAAGCCAGCCCCCTGGGTCCCTGACACTCAGACCCCGATCCTCCCCGCTTGGCGGGGGCTGCAGGCTGGAGGGCTCCCGGAGCAGGACCAGGGCCCCCAAATTACGCTGGGCTAGTCTCGACGTCACCTTCCCAGAGGGCCCGCTGGCGTGTGGCTCGGGGCTTCCCGTCTACAGGGGAGACAAGACAGACCAACAGACCAGCACACGTGTAGAAAGACATATGGATACACACGGTCGTGAAAAGGCACCATGCCCCTGACATTCCACGTGAACATGCTCAGGGGACCTGCACGCGGTGCAGGACATGCAGCGGCCCTCTCGCACACGTGCTGCACACACATGCTCGCACCCATGCAGGAGCGCGTGTGATCCTGCCATGCACAGGAGCTCAGGGCGCAGGCTCAGAGCAGGTGAGCACTGGGCGGTGGGAGCAGAAGCCCCCCCTTGGGATGTCTCGGGGGCTGGGCCCAGTAGAAGGTGACCGTGCCTGCAGAGGCCCCTCCTTGGTCCTCTTGACAGTGGGTAGGGGGACGCAGGCCCTCTGGCGCCAGCCTAGGAGTCACTAGGCCCCTCTCCTGGGACCCTCCAGGGGTTTAAGGAGGGGAGGCCCCAGGCTGAGCGGGGTGTGAGCTGCTGTGGGGAAGTGGCTGCCCGGGCACCAGCCCAGGGCTCCTGTAGTCTGAGGTGGAGGGCCTGGGCCCTTGCAGCCAACATGCTAGTCCTGTGCCGGCTCCAGAGACCCGTCCCCTTCTTCCACGCTCAGGGCAGGGAGTCAGGACAGTAGCCTCGGTTACAGGAGACTCGCTGAGGACGCTGGACCCCAGACCTGCCCCCATGCCGGGAAAGAAGCATTCACCAAGCCCCCTCGCCCGTCTCAGACCCCAGGCCGAGCACTTTACGTACATTCCGCCATCGACTCCTCCCAACAACCCTATGAGGAAGTGCTGTGATTAGTCCCTTTACAGATGAGGAATCCCAGAGGGAAGGGACTGGCCCAAGTCACACCCAGGGGTGGCTGGACCTCAAACCCTGGAGTTCCCGGGCCAGGCACCACCCCTTCCCACGTCAGGGCCCCCGGGGAGCCTGGCCATCCTGGCCAGCGGCGGGGCTGCCTCCTGAGCAGACAAAGGCGCTCCTCAGTGGCCTGTTTCCTGGCTGTGACACAGATGCGGCCTGTCCCCTGGAGGGCCGGACACAGCCAGCATTGTCTGCACCGAGGTGTCGGGTGCCGGCGCAGGAGCCTCCGACACCATGCCTGTCACCTGAGCTGCTCGCCCTTGCTTGGTGACGCGGCCCACCCATCACGGCCCCGTCACCCAGGCAGGCCTTCTGGGACTGTAGGGCCGGCACCTGGAGGAGGAACCACGGGACAGGGGCGGGGGCAACAATGGTGCCCCCACACTTGTCAGGAAGCCACCAGTGGCCACCTGCCGCCTGCCTCCCGAGCACAGGAGGGCTGGGCCAGGCGCAGCTGGGCGGGGCTGGGGCTGCTGGCCCTCCCTTGTGGGTGGGCCAAGGCTTCCAGGATCACCTGCCCAGGCCTGAACCCTGTGTGGCCCGGTGACCATGCTGAGTGCTTTTGGGTGCCCCACCCATTTCTTCAGATAGCAACCTTCAAGGCAAGCAGGGTTTGTGATCACATTTTGGCCAAGGTCAGGCGGCTGCAGGTCTGACAGACCCTGTTGCTAGTCCCCGCCAGCCCGGCTTCACTGGCATCGTCCCACATCCCCGGCTCCCTCTGCTTTTGGGAGGAGGCAAAGCGGAGGCTGTGCCTCCAGGAGACCTCTCAGCAGAGGCAGGACTCAGATCCGAGCACGGGCCTCACTCTTCCAGGCCGGCTGGGATGCGTGCTGCTAAGGAGATTGGGTGGGAAAGGCCAAGTGGAATTCTAGTCCCAGGTCCTGGGAGGAGGCAAGATGCCTGGCCCGCCTGGGAGCTGCGTGTGGCCTCGGTACAATGAGGGCCTTGTCCCAGCTGTCCCGCCCCCACCTTGCTTGGCAACCCCACTCCTCCCCCTCTTGAGCTCCTTCTTCCTTTCCTTCCTTTCTGGCGGGGGTGTGGGGGTGGGGTGGGGGTAGGGGTGAGGGTGAGGGGGGGTTGGGAAGGGGACTGCGTTTGTACCTGGATAAAGCCCACAGTCTCCTGGGAGGCCAGGGCCAGCCATTCATCCAGGACGGAGGTGGAAGTGGCGTTTCCCCTGCTGGGACGGGACCTTGCAGGCAGGGTCCTCAGGGGAGGGCGGAAGTCACCCAGGCCCAAAGGCAGCCACCTTTCTAGGATCCGGCTCAGAAGTCCCAGTGTGGGGCCTGTGCACTCTCAGCTCCTCCCTCCCCTCCAGGCCCCGAGAGAAGGCAGGTTGCCATGGCATTTGTCACCATGCTGCCTGCTGGCCCAGAGTCCCCGCAGGCCTGTCCCCAGGGGGCCATAGGCTGCCACTGGAACAGAGTGTGGAAAGGAAACCTTTAGCCAAGGGTCATAGTCTCTCATCATCTCAACCCAAGGAACTCCAGCCCCTTCTCCCTCCTGCCTCCCTCCAGTTCCCCACCTGCCAGACCACTCCCTGTGGTCAGTCCCACACACGCCCAGCATTTCCTGAGGACCCACAAGGGGGCCCTGGGGGATACAGGAGGATCTCAGGAACAGCAGAGGGAAGATGCAGGAATAGAGTCGAAGAGATCTGGGCTCAAATCCCAGCTCTGTCACCCTGCAGCCGCATGCCTCCTCATGTGTCAGTGTGGCTATGCTAGAACGTGCCTCCTGTGGTCACTGTGAGAATGACACGGGACAATGCATGCGTGGGGCTGAGCCCAGTGCCCATCACCCGACACACTCACAAAGGGGAATGCCAGTCATTTAGAAGTGCATCCCTGCGATGCATGTGACCTTCAGAACAGGGACGCATCCAACGCATGATGGTGGCCTCAGGAAGGCCAGGGGAAGCTGCTCCAAAAAGAAATGTGCACGGGGCCCTGGAGGATGAACAGGAGTTCACCAGGCAGGGAAAGTGAGCAGGAAGCAAGAGGCCTGGGCACAGGCACAGCTGTTCAGGACGCGAGGGGCCTGGTGAGGGCCCAGTCACAGCGGGGGTGAGGCTGCAGGAGAAGGCGGGGCCCAGCCACAGGAGCTGCGTCAGCCAGGGTCTCGCCCTCTGGGCCACAGGCGGTCACGGAGGAATACCACCAGACTTGCACTGTAGAGAGCCCTGTGGGCAGGAGACCTTGGTGGAGTGTGGCTGGGAAGGGACAAGAATAGAGGCAGGGAGATGAGGTAGGAGGTTATCAAGCACTCCCAGGTAAAAAATGAGAAGGCGCAGGCCAGGGCGGCCGTGGGAGCAATGGACAAGAGGCCCGAAACTCCCTCAGAAGTCACCGCAGGCGCCCGATTAAATAAAGATCAGGGCAAAACTCTTCACCCCGGAGCCCAGGGCCCTCTCATGTGTACCCTTCCACCTCCTCTCAGCTGCCTGCTATTCCCCCCCACCCCCAGGAAAGCCATTCTTTGCTCCCACAGCTCTGCCTGGGCTGTCTGACCATCCTGCAGCGCCCCGCCCTGTCCCCACGCACACACCCACGCTGGGACGTCTCCCATCACTTACTGTCATGACCACTTGGCATGCCAGGCCTGGGGTTGAAACACCACCCTCTGGGGAGTTTCATACAAATGAACACAACCAACACACAACTGTACATAACACAACGGCTTAAACAGGCACGTCTGATAAGCCCAGGGGTTGGATTAGATGGTCTGAGATGTTTCTAGAGCCAACCTCTTCTGACTCTGTAATTCCAGGGCTGTTACTGAAGCGATGGGCCTCTCGTCATGCTTTCTCCCGCTTCGAGCACTAGGACCCCAGGTTTCAGTTCCCACAGCTGTAGAATCGGGACGCTGCATCCTTTAAAGACGCTATGGCATTTCCCTCCACCAGCAAGTCACGGGGGAGAAACCAGGCGCTTGGGTTAATCTAATATTCTAGCTAAGTGAAAGTCCCTGTACATCCTATAAATTATCCTTTTTCAAAGAATTAGCCATCAATACAAGAAGAGAGCTATCCTAAAACCCAGCCAAGGGAACAGAACGATCTGCGTCTGATGACTCACGCCTCTGACAGCTGTGCAAAGCAGCGCCTCGCAACCAGCAGAGTAGAACTTGGGGAGGGGTCCCCTCTCTGCCAAGGCAACGCGGGAACGCAGAGCACCCCCCTCCCGGCAGCAGAGCACAGCGCAGGTGCTCCTGAAGTGCGGAGAGAAGTGGGAGGAGAAAGGCCGGCCTGGGAGCGTGCCAAGCGGCCACAGGGATCGCAGAGGGTTGTGCTCTGAGGGTCACTTATGGCCGAGTTCACTGACCCTTCCACTGGCTTCACAACCTGACCAGCCACTCGCTCCTCGGCGCTACCGGCCAAACCTGGGGCCTTCCTTCCTGGACCTGGGAAGGAGGCAGTGGCAGCATTTCTCCAGCTGGCTTCCTGGTCCTGCCCACGCTGCCCTCCGAGCTGGAGCCATGGGTGGGAGCCACTGGACGCCTCCTTCTCACCATGGCAACCCCAGCTCAATGGCAGGGCAGACCCACCGCTGGGTCAAATGCTGTCTGGCTTCCTACGGCAACCAGGACGGGACTGAGGGCTGAGACGGCTGCGACACAGGACTCTCTGGGAGTCAGATCCCGTGTCTGGGAACCACCCAGAGAACCTGCCTCTGGGGCTGCTGAGGGGTGAGCTCGGGCCTCCTCCCCCATTGCCCCCAACGAGGCTTCTCTTGTGTGTGTCCTACATGTGGACGATCTGAAGGAAGACGGCTTTTCATTTTTATTTATTTTACTTTTTTAAACATTATTTTTTAAAAGATATATTTTTATTGATTTTAGAGAGGAAGGAAGAGGAAGAGAGAGATCGAAACATCAGTGATGAGAGAGAATCATTGATCGGCTGCCCCCTGCACACCCCCTGGGCACATAGCCTCCTGGTTCATAGGTGGACGCTCAAACATGTAGCCATGCTGGTGGGGCAGGAACTGACTTTTCAAAGAGGGATTTGCAGATTAAAATCCTATGTAATATATAGTTCCCACAATGAGATACTATCTCACATCCGCTAGGATGGCTATAATAAAAAGGATGGGCAAGTCTAGGTGAGAATGTGAAGAAGCTGGAACCTTCGTGCATCGCTAGTGGGAGTGTGAAATGGTACAGCTGCTGTGGAAAACCGTCTGGCGGCTCCTCAAAAGTGAAACACAGAATCACATGACGCAGCAATTCCCCCAGAGGGCAGGTGCCCTGCAGAGCAGGAGAAGGTGTTCACACAGAAACCTGAACAGGGGTGTTCGCAGAGCACTAGCCACGGGAGCCGAAAGGAGGAAACAGCCCAATGTCCATCGATGGAGGAGCGGGCGCACGAATGCCGTCTATTCCTGAGACAGAATACCAGCTGGTCACAGAAACGACGGGCTACGGACACGTGCCAAAACAGGCCCGGGCCTGGGCCACGATGCTAAAGGGAAGAAGCCGAACACAAAGACCACATGTTGTAGGATTCCGTTTATAGGAAATGTCCAGAGTTGGTAAATCTACAGAGACAGAGGCAGATTAGTGGGTGCCAAGGGTTGGGGGAAGGAGGAATAGCAAGTGGCTTAATTGGAATGCAGTTTCTTTTGGGGTTGATAAAAATGTTTTGAAATTAGGTAGTGGTGATGAATACACAACTTTGGGACTATACTAAAAACCCTTGAATTGTGTACCTTTTAAAAGGGGGAATGTTATGGTAAGTGAATTATATCTCAATAAAAAGCAAATGTGAAAGTCTATGTAACACATGTGTAAAATGAACATCTGCAGAAGAACAGGCATGGTCCAGGAAGAGAAGGAAGCTGCCCGGGGTGGCTCAGCAAGGAGCCCCAGGACAGGCTCGGACCGGCCTCCTCCATCCCCCTGACTTCAGGGGCTTCCCCGGTGCTCCTGACTCTGGTCGGCCTGGGGAGACAGGCGCTAAGGCTGCCTCTTTGGAAGGCTTTGCAAACCCACTCACCCCATCTGGTCCTCACACGCTCCCTGTGGAGGGAGGCCAAGTAGAGACCGTTCCATCTGACCCATGGGAAACCCAAAGCTGCAGAGGTTGCAAGATCACTCAAGGTTAGACCTTGGACGTCCAGGTCATGAGCACCTGCATTTCTACTGCATCATGAAGGTCTCACGATACGAGAGATCTGGGACACATTCCATTTTGCTGCATAAAAGACAAAAACTCTACTTGCCCAGGAGACTCTCAGACCACGGTGAGATGCGGGGGTTATATCCCTACATCCTGGCCTCCTCAAGCTTCCATAAAACCAGACATCACAGAAACAGGAGGTAAGCAGGACAAGGAGGCTGTTACAAAGAGATTCTTCACGTCCTTTCCCTAACCAGGGCAAGTCTCTCCTGCTCCTCCAAGAACCAGCCACGCGGGCCAGGGAGAAGCCCTCATGTGAGGACCACCGTTCCCCGTTCTTCCAGCAGCTGCTGCAACCCAGTCTTCAGCACTGGTCCTGGGCGAGGCCACCGCCGAGGGACCCTCAGCTCCCCTGCGCCACACCACATGGTCCCCCTTGGTCCCTGGGCCTTAACCTCTTTCAGTCTCAGCTGCCTCATGCATTCAGTGGGAATCACCTCCCGACCCTGCCCGCCTCTTCAGGATGCAGCCAAGGAAGGGAATGGAGGGACGGGGGAAGTTCTTGGACAACTAGAAGGCCGGACACTTCTTGCTATTACTACTACCACCTCTTTAACATTTTTTAAAGTTTTTATTGATTTCAGAGAGGAAGGGAGAGGGAGAGAGATAAAAACATCAATGATGAGAGAGAATCATTGATCGGCTGCCTCCTGCACATCGCCTACTGGGGATCGAGCCCTCAACCTGGGCATGTGTCCCAATCAGGAATAGAACCATGACCTCCTGGTTCATAGGTCAACACCTAACCACTGAGCAACACTGGCCGGCCTACTACTACCACTTCTTGAAGGGGATCTCTCTTTTCTTCAGAGATAGTACTGGCTTTGCCCCTCAGGGTAAGTCAGAGCAGGCCCAGGGGGTGGCTCTGAAATTCCTGGCACCTTCTGCCAGGCCAAGTGCGGTGGGCGGCTCTCCAGGGCAGTGTCTGGCAGGCCTCCTGTATGGGGAGAAGCAGCAGGTGGGACACTGGTCTCCATCCTTCCACCACCCAGCTCTATGCTGAGGCTGCCTCTCTGCAGACAGCCGTGGGGAGGGGTGGGGAACAGAGGGACTGTGGGGCTGGCCCCGCTGGGCAGCTGCCTGGCCAGCGGCTCCTGGCAGATGGAGGCCCTTCAGCGACCCTGGCTGCAGCATATGCTTCCCTGGGCTTCCTGGCTGATAGAGCTGTCAAGCCTCAGCCTGGCTCCTCCACCTGCTCCCGAGGTTCCAGCTCTAAAGCATCATGGGAAGGGGAGGAAATGGGGCCTCCATGTCTATGGATTCCCCCTTTTCCCCAGATCTCTGTCCTGGTTCTTAGGATCCTTGAGTCGGTGCCCTCACTGCTTTCATCCCAGGTACCAACAAGGGCTAACACACTCTCAGAATTCTAGAATGGAAAGCATCTTGGGTGGACTTTGTCACAGTCCCTCATTTCAGGAGGAAAACGGAAACCTAGAGAGAGCATGTGGTTTGTCTGGGGTCGCACAGCAAGTGGGGTCAGAGCCTCGCTGGCTGGCGGCTTCTGCACCACAGCCCCGCCCCTCACTCGCATCTGAATCCAGGCAAAAGCTCCATAAAATAAGAACAGAGAAGCATCGAACAGACTGTCAAATTACAGCGGGAAGACTGGTGGGGGGAGGGGGGAGGTAAGAGATCAACCGAAGGACTTGTATGCATGCATGTAAGTATAACCAATGGATGCAAGACACTGGGAGGTGAGGGCATGTATGGGAGTGGGGTGGGTGGGGGCAATGGGGAGATATGGACACATGTAATACCTTAATCAATAAAAAAATTGAAAAATAAAAAAAGAACAAAGGGCAGCTTTCTGAGTAAAGAAGTCACGGAGGGAAAGCCTAGAGCTAAGACGGGAGAAGTCTCACCAACTTGAAGGCAGCTCACAAATGACCAGTAATAAAATATGCATGGAATCCGGGCCCCGGAAGAAGGGGATACCGCAGCCTGACCACAGACACAAACATGGCACAATGACAAGGCTCAGATTTGACTCCGAGCTTCCTGGCCACCAACGCAAAAAGAGAAATTATGCCCCATCTCTTGCTTTCTTGGTTAAGGGAGAATGGAAAGTGGACCGGTGTTTTAGGAGAAATAAAGCCCTTCCTAAAGTTAATGCTAAAATAAATATTTTTGCATGGGATTTGCTGTAGGGGAAGAGGGCTGCCAATTGGGGACCTGCAAGGAGGGTCCTAAAATAGAGGCGAGATGACGCCCTCAGAGTTCATCCAGGGGCCCCGTGTGTGCCGCGGCCCCGTGTGTGCCGCGGCCCCGTGTGTGCCGTGGCCCCGTGTGTGCCGTGGCCCTGTGTGTGCTGTGCTTTGCTGACGTGAGGCTGAGGACTCGTGGAACACAAGGGCACATGTGGCGATGTATCTGATCTGCCTGGGACCGCTGCCCCTTTCCATGGAGACCGTTCCTGGCTCAGCCTGAAATCAGACAGCTTCTGTGTTCCTGGGAATCCAAAACAGGGAGCCACATAAACTCACTCATTCATATTCTGTCATTCATCTCCTCTCTCTCATCATATTCATTTCCTCCTCACCTTTCCTCTCCCTCTCCTGGCATTTCATGACAATCTAGTCCAACTGCCACATTTTCTAAGCAGAACACAGAGGACTTGCCAAAGGCCACAGTGCGAGCTACCGGAGCAGGGACATCAGGCTGAGAGCCAGCTGACTCCAGTCCCACCAGCTGCTCCTGATGGGAGCCAAGTCTCCTCTATCTCCTTGAAGTTCCTGGGGGCTCTGCACGGGAGATACGAGCCCAGCTCATCCGACCGTTTCTGCTTTAGCCCAGGAGCCATGCAGACCCCGTGTCAGCACCTTCATCTCCCACCCAGAGCCTCTTTCTTCCTCCAGCTGCCAGCGTCTCTGCCATCCTGAGCAGCCGGTTCCTGTCCGGCTGATTTCCAATGGCACTTCCCATGTCAAGCTGAATTGGTTTGCCTTCGCTAAGATCCAGGGCCTCCCACAGGTCCAACACGGCTCATGCTTGCTGGGAGAGGGTGGGTCATTATAAACCCCTCTCCTGAGAAGCCTTCTCTCAAGCTGCCCCACACCTTAATTTAGCTAAAGTGAACATTTCAAAATGTTTTAAAAGGGAGATTCTGTAAATATTGATGTCCTATTTATTTATTTATTTTTAACCCTCACCTGAGGATATTTTTCCATTGATTTTTAGAGAGAGTGGAAGAGAGAAGGAAAGACAGAGAAATATTGATTGGTTGCCTCCTGCAGGAGCCCCGACCAGGGCCCGGGTTGGGGAGAAGCCTGCAACCGAGGTACGTGCCCTTGACTGGAATCGAACCCAGGACCCTTTGGTCTGCAGGTGGACACTCTATCCACTGAGCCAAACCAGCTAGGGCTATGTCCTATTTAAAAAGCCCCTTTTCACAGAGAGGACGGCGAACCTAATAGAAAGAAATCATGGCTTTGGGCTCAAATATGCCTGGATTTGAATTCCAAACTCCATGCCCACTACTTTGTGACAGTGGGACGCCCCTTCACTTCTTCAAGCCTCAGGGTCCTCTGTGAGATGGGGCCAATCACAGTTGTGCATGAGCCTGGTCATGATTCGCGACAGCACATGCTAAATGCCCAGCAACGATCTGGCACGCGGAAAGCACTCTGTGAGCAGTGGTGATTGTTTATGCACCTGAATACAGTCTTATTCTTAATGTCTTCATATATACTACATCCTTATCCCACTCCAAATTCTTAATCTGAAGTATACTAATAGTTGGTATCTCAGGGTCCTTTACTCCAGAACCATTTATACCTACCTAGGTCTATTGGCACCCACAAAAAATCACAACCCAATCACTGCCTACTCACCAACAGAACTCCCGGGCATTGCCACTCCGATCAAACAGAGCATCTTGAGATGACTATGTCCAAAACATGAACTCCTGATGTGAATGTGACGCCACCAGCACCTGACTGCCCCCTCTCTGGTCCACGCCACCACCTCTCTCCTGGATGATGCCACAGTCTCACCCCTACAACCTCTGTGCATTAGTCAGGGATCCTTCAGAATGTGAGTCAGGTGATGTCACTCCTCCGCTCAAAACCTTTCCCAAGGGTCGCATCTTGTTCTCACAGTTAAGGGAGAACGAAAGTTCTTGGATTGGGATAGAAGCCAAAGTAATGAGAGTCCTTCTCTCTCTGACCTCGCCTACCACTCCCCGCATTCATGCTGCTCTAGCCACTCTGCCTCCGTGCACACCTCCACTCAGGGCCTTTGCACATGCTATTCCCTCTGCCCAGTGCAGTCTCTCTCCCTTCCGGCCTTTGCTCCAATGCCACCTTCTCAGTGAACCTCCCTTGACCATTTTATCTAAATTGCAACCCTAACTCCCTCTCTTTCTTCCAATGCTTCATTTCCCCCACATACTTTAGCAACAGCTAATATATTTATGTATTTACTTTGCTTATTGTCTCTAACATATAAGCTCCAGAAAGGTAAGGATATCTTCCCATTTTGTTCTTTATTCCAGTGCCCACACCAGTGCCTAATACACCATAGGCCTTCAATAGATATTTGCTGAATAAACACATAGGCCTACACTCATTGACGACACCACCCAAATAAGTGCGAGCATCCTAGTAAATAAAAAAAGGGACAAGAAAGCTTTGTAGCACTTTGTTAATCCTATATAATAAAAGGCCAGCAACCATAACGGCATAACGACCAGAACAACTGATTGACCAGTCGCTATGAGGTGCATTGACCACCTCTTGGTCCCTTCCCTCCAGGTCCAATCGCTGGATAGCCAATGAGGAACCACAGGGAAACGGGGTGGGTGTCGGTGGTGGGGCGGGACTGGGGACTGGCAAACGGGCGGAAGATGGCCCTGATAGCAGGCTAGGCCTAGGGACCCTACCCATGCACGATTTCGTGCACTGGGCCTCTAGTATATTATAGTCTTTTTTTTTAAATCCTCACCCAGGGATATGTTACTGATTTTAAAAAGAGAGGAAGGGGGAGAGCATGCGCGTGAGAGAAACATCGATGTGAGAGAGAAACATCAATCGGGATTGGTTGCCTTCCATATGCATCCTGGCCCAGGGATCAAACCTGTAACCTTTTGGTGTACAGGATGATGCTCCAACCAACTGAGCCATCCGGCCAGGGCTTATGATAGTCTTTTTAAATTATTATTATTATTATTTTAAAAATATATTTTTATTGACTTCAGAGAGGAAGGGAGAGCGAGAAAGAGATATAAACATCAATGATGAGAGAGAATCATTGATCAGCTGCCTCCTGCACAACCCCTTCTGGGGATTGAGCTCACAACCCGGGCATGTGCCCTTGACCAGAATAAAACCTGGGACCCTTCAGTCCGCAGGCTGACACTCTACCCACTGAGCAACCTGGCCAGGGCTTATTATAGTCTTTTTCATACAGTATCCTATTTAGGTGGCCTGTCTCTCCTACTAGATTAGGAGACGGAGGGTTTCAGTCATCTCTGAAACGTCAGCATCTCGCAGGTCTTGAGTGCTAAGCTCTTATAACTGCATCTTAAGGGAAAGCACCATGGCTTCGATTTGCCAGCTGATCAGCGTATTGCCAGGCACTGTCTTGTGTGCTCCACCTCTATCCTCTCAATTCCCCCTGAGGTCGCCCCCACAGGCCAGAGTGTGTCCTCTCTATTTTATCCCCTGAGGTCGCCCCCACAGGCCAGAGTGTGTCCTCTCTATTTTATCCCCTGAGGTTGCCCCCACAGGCCAGAGTGTGTCCTCTCTATTTTATCCCCTGAGGTCGCCCCCACAGGCCAGAGTGTGTCCTCTCTATTTTATCCCCTGAGGTCGCCCCCACAGGCCAGAGTGTGTCCTCTCTATTTTATCCCCTGAGGTCGCCCCCACAGGCCAGGGTGTGTCCTCTCTATTTTATCCCCTGAGGTCGCCCCCACAGGCCAGAGTGTGTCCTCTCTATTTTATCCCCGAGGAAGCTCAGGCTACAGAGACCGTGAACTTGAACGAGGGCACATGGCAAGTAGGAGAGCGGAGCTCAGAACGGATGCCAGCTGCCCCTCGAAATGACACCCGCACTCAGAAAAGCCAGTTAGTTCCGCCACCGACCCCAGATCCTGACAGCAGCCCCAGAAAGAGATGAGAGATACACAGTTTAAACTCATGCCTCGCGGGTTCTGTATCTGTGAGTTCACCTACTCCCTGAAATCCGTCTGTGACCCTCCAGTCAGGGCTCACAGCCCCTGCACAGCCCTTCTCGGACATGTGCTGAGCAGTGGGAACATCTGAGGTGGAACAAGGCAACCCTCTTGTTCCACCTCCAATCCTTCAGCAAGCTTCCTTTTGGCAGCCTGTTAGTGCCGTGTTTGTCACACGTCTGTGCTTTTTGTTGATTTTGCTGATTAAAATGGCCCAAGCCTATGTGGTGCTGAAATGCTGTCCAGTGTTCCCAGGCACAGAAGAAGCCTGTGCCCGACAGAGAAAATGTGTGTCCAATAAGCTTCATTCAGGTATGAATTACAGTGCTGCTGGCTTGAGTTCAACGTGAATGAATCAACGATCTATTAGGAAGGTGTCTTTAAACAGAAATACACATAAAACAGGGTTATGGATCGATCAGTTGATGAACTGTTGTGACCAAAGGCTCATAGGAACCTAGCCCTGTGCTCTCCCTCAGGGGCACTGGCTCAATACTCACTAGTTCAGGGTTCACAGCGGCTTTATAGAACATAACCATTACCAAGGATGGGAATCGACGGTGCTGAGCACACCCATCCAGTACGCAGATTTGCACACAGTACATGGAGTATGGAGTTGTGTTTGTGTACAACTGTGCACCGCAGTCCCCTCCGAGAGGCGGGATGACTACTGCACGTGAGCCCAGGGGCAGATACTCCTGGATTCGGCTGGGAGTTCTGTGTCTCAGGCCAGTCACGCTCAGGGCCAATTTCCTTAGGTGCACATGAGGCTAGTCACTGACAAGACCATAAAGGGAGGTCAAGCTGCTGAGCACAATGTCTAGCGCACCACGACCCACGGCCATGGCTGGGCTAGAGGTCCTGGCAGGCCGCGGGATGGGCCTTCCAAAGGCCTGTGTATTTGCCTAGGGCGGGGACGGGGCCCAGGAGAGCCCGTCTAGGGCCTCCTCCTCCTTGGCTGACTGACCTTCCTGCTCTCGCAGGCCTGGGCCTCATTCTGCCCAGCGACACCTCCCGCAGGATCTGTACCAGGAATCCAGGAAGCAGAGAGGCCAAGCCGGATGGGCTCAGAGGTGGGTGCCTCCAGAGGTCAAGCTGGCAGCCCATAGCCCTCTCATGGCTGTAGACCTGCGTGTGCATATATTTTAATTTTAGTTCTCATTTATACATGGAGAGATTTTATATTTGAATGAGTCCAGGTTTCTAGCTTGTCTTACCAACCCAGAGACCCTGCAGCTCGGGTCTCAGTCCAGCTTGGCAAAGCCGGCTGAGGCCGAGCAGAGGCTCCTGCGTCAGCATCTCTTGCGCTTCCCCCGGGGCTGTTTGGGAGCTGCCTAGCACTGGAGTTCGGAATCGCTTATCTAGTCAACCCCCTCTGAGAGGGAGAAGGTCTGAGGGCAGGGAGGGTGGCACCAGGTAAGTCAGTGGTAGAACTGGGACTCAAGCCCTAGGCTTGCAGTGCTGAATTCGGGGTGCTGGGATGCATAAAAAGGTGGAGACACAGAACAGCGGACGTGGGCTGAGGGGGACTCCCTGTTCAAGAAAAGCCTTCCGGGTTGGAGAGGTTCCGCAGAGAGCACCGGCTGGCTGCCTGCCGTCAGCCAAAGGGCTCTTCTTCCCACCGCGGGCAAACACACCCTCCCGCCCTGTAAGGTAAGCGCCAGCGGGCAGTGCTCTCAGGTGTCCCTCCCGCCTGCCCTTCCCCGGAGCAGCGAGATCTTCATAATCCCGGGGCCTCTGGGGTGGTGTGCAGAGCAGGACCCCCGGGAAACCTAGTTCTAAGCAGACTGAGCATGAGCTTTAGCCTCCACATCTGAAAAACAGGGCTCCGGGGGTGAAGCCTTAATGAGAAGTGCACTGAGGAGCCTGGCACACGCCAGCCCACGGACACGAGCTGCCCTCCCTGATGCCATAAACCAGGCCCAGAGACAAGTGAGTAATTCATCCTGAGAGGGTCATGAACGAAAATGTGCTCCCTCACCTCTGACTGGGTGTTTTTAATTCTTTTTTTATTTCTTTATTGATTAAGGTATTACATCCCCCTATTACCTCCCCCCCCACTCATGCCCTCATCCCCCTGTTGTCTGTGTCCACTGTTTTTTTTAAAAATGTTAAATATACTTATATTTATAAAAGCAGCTGTTATAGTCTAAAAGTAACACATACCTTTTTTTTTAAAAAAAAAACCCTCCAGTTTTGCTACTTAAAGATAAACCACTGCTTAATTTTATTGCTGCCCCTTCTAGGCCCAGAAAAAAACTGTTTTCTTGTGTGTGTGTGTGTGTGTGTGTGTGTTAGTTTCACACAGTTACAGCCATGGTACACATGCATCTCTGTATCTTTAAAAAGTGTAGCATGGTTTAAGAATTGCCCACAATATGGCATATGCTTTATAAAAAGTATTTTAGGGGCTGCATAATATTTCATTCCATGGGTCCATCACAGCTAACATCCCTACTCTGTTGAACATTTAGACTTTCTCCCTATCAAAAAGAATGCTGTAACAGATACTGTGCATAAGTATGTTTCTGTATTCAGAATGATTTCCTCAGGAGGGATCCCCAGGAGATGTATAGGGTCAAAAAGTATGACGATGCTGCCAACTGCTTCCCTAAAGGGTTGAGTTGCCGTTGGCAATGCTACCCCATAACACGTGCATATCAGCGGTGCCTTCCCTTGACAAGACCGTTGGCACTCAGTCTTGCCTCCTAAAAGGCAAGGAGTTCAAGCTCAAACACAAGACCTAACCAAGGTGATCGTTCTGTGTCTCTCTGGCCTCATGGCTGGGAGAGACCTGGCCTCCTGGCTGGGGGAGACCTGGCCTCCTGGCTGGGGGAGACCTGGCCTCCTGGAGAGAGCTGGCTCAGACTGACAGCAGCTCCCCAGAGCTCCTTCCCTTGATAATTACAGCACTTATCTGCGTGGCGGCTCTGGCAGGGCCATCTCAGTCAATATTTACCAAGTGTCCACTGTGCGGGGCCCTCCCCGACAGTCCCTGTAATTGAAGCCGTGGTCAGGAAGGGCAGGGCCCAGGAGGGCGGAGTCTCTGTGCAGAGCTCAGGGGGAGGAAGCCTCCAGCCGGGTTCTGAAGGGTGGATGCAGAGCTGTCTGCAGAGGAGACACCACATTCAAGGCAGGGGCAGGGGTGAGCACCGCAGAGGCATGAGGAGGGAGGAGGACAAGGGGTGTCGGTAGACCAGACAGTGGGGGAGCAGCAGGGGAGCAGGGAGGAAGGCTGGCAGTGCCATGTGAGCCCCCAGAAAAAGGTTCTGGGCAGGGCAATGACAAGGTCGGAAACCCTGTACCAGCGCTGCTGAGAATGGGCTGGGAAGAGACGAGAGGCTAAAATGGGAGGAGAGGAGGAGTGAGAGAAGCAAAGATGGAGTCAAGGGAAATGACAGAGGCAGACTCTTCAGGGCCCCAGAGACGGGCTGTGGGGAACGTGGGAGGGGAGAGCACCGTGGTGATCCAGGCCCTGGGAGGTTGGGGTGATGGACACTAGTCACTGTCCACTCAGTGTTCAATCCCCTTCTCCCCTAACAGAACCCCATGTTGTTCCAGGGCGGCCCCAGAGCCAGCCTGAAGCGTACGAGGAGCCAGCGCGGCCCTGGCAGCTCTGGCCCATGCACTGTAAGCGGCAACACCTGGGCTAGTGGTCCATTAGCCTGCGAGGCCGTGAGGGAGGGGGGCATCGTGCCTTCAGGGTTCGGGGCCTTCCCAGGTGCCGAGACAGCGCTGGCCTGAGAACCGAGGCCTAGCACACGCCCACCGAAGGAAGTCAGCACCAAGCAGATGCCCTGGGAGTGCTGAGACCCCACCCACTATCCAGGGGGCCCCCCCCCCGTCCATCGCCCCTGGGACACAGCAGACAGAGCACGGCAGTGTGAGCCTCTGGCTAACAGGCCCAAGGCACACTCGTCTCTTGGTACTTCAGGGAGCCCATTTATAACATGGAGGTACGTCCCTCCCCGCCCCCGCCACACACAGCTGTTGTGACAACCTGACCCCTGCCTGCCTTGCGAGCTTCGCTCCCATCACACAATCTCCTCAGCCGTCTTCCCGAGCTCACTCTGTGCTTTTGCCTGTGTTGCCCTCTGCCTAGAAAGCCCTTCCAAGCTTCTACCCACTTTCTCCCAAAGCCCAGTTCCAGCCCAAACGCCTGAGCAAAGCTTCACAGGAGACAGGTCGGGGCTCCTCCACGGGGCCCGCACACGCTCCTTTCGGAGCACTTCTCACACCACAGGCTGTTTACACACCTCCCTGCCTGGGGACCACGAGCTTCCATCTTTTGAGGGTTTCTAAGGTCCTCCCCCCGCCACACACACACGGCTTAAGCAGCGGTGCTGCCCTCAACCAGGCTCTACACAGCCCAGAGCAAAGCAGAGAAGGTTCCCCAGCACTGGTCCAGCCACACATCCCCAGACCCAGCCAGTGTGGCGCTCAATAGACCTTCTTTAATGAACACATGGCTCCCCCTCCCGGGCCTTTGATGGCAATAGATGGTGCCTGAAGTTGGGATGGTCAGCTAGAGGGGTCTGCCCTGACCTCTCACCCAGAGGAAGGCACTGCTGTGCCCATTTTCCAGACAAAGTGAGAGAAGCTCAGGAAAGTGACCTGACTTGCTTGGGTCACAGGAAGAAAAGAAATCCAGGTACCCAGCCCTGGGCCTGCTCCCTCTGTGCTGTCTTTCCGTGATTCTGCATGTTAGTGGAGAAGAACTGAATCCAGAAGCAGGACTCTCACAGGAAGCCAGTCCTTCTCTCACACCTACACATGCACACATGCACACACATATGCACACTGAGTCTGAAGCTCCCACAGGGCCCTCTATGGCAAGACACGGACTGGGAGAAAATATTTGCAAAATATATACTTGACAAAGAACTTGTATCCAGAATGCATAAAGAACTGCTACAATTCAATAATAAGACGACTAACAACGCAATGATTAAAGATTTAAAGGTGGGGAAAATATTTAAACAGATGCATCACCAAATAAGATATATGGATGACAAACACACAAAAGATGCTCAACATCATTACTCATTGAAAAATGCAAATTAAAGCCATAAGGAGATAGAACTACACACCTGTTAGAATGGTTAACGTTAGCCGAAACCGGTTTGGCTCAGTGGATAGAGCGTCGGCCTGTGGACTGAGAGGACCCGGGTTCGATTCCGGTCAAGGGCATGTACCTTGGTTGTGGGCACATCCCCAGTGGGAGGTGTGCAGGAGGCAGCTGATTGATGTCTCTCTCTCATCGATGTTTCTAACTCTCTATCCCTCTCCCTTCCTCTCTGTAAAAAATCAATAAAATATATTAAAAAAAAAAAAAAAAGAATGGTTAACGTTAAAAAGACTGACCATACCAAGTGCTGGCGAGGAGTGGAGGAGCCGGAGCTCTCGTACACTGATGAAGGGAATGTAAAATGCTACAACCACTTGGGAACTATTTGGGCAGTTTCTTAAAAGGTTGAATATATATTTACCGAATAATTCAGACATTCCACGCCTAGGTATTTACCCAAGAGAATAGGGAAGTATATGCCCACACAACAACTTATACACAAATGCTTCCTGCAGCTTTATTTCTAAACACAAAAAACCTGGGAAAAAACCCCAAAAAACAAATGTCCAACAAATGAAGAGATAAACAAATCAGGGTTTATCCTTCCATGCAATAGAATACCACACAGCAATAAAAAGGAATAAACTATTGACATACACAACAACATGAATCTCAAAACAATTATGCTGAGTGAAAGATGCCCGACCAAAAAAAGAGAGCATACTGTATGATTCTGTTTCTATAAGATTCTAGAAAATGCTAAATAATCTATAGTAATAGCAGATCAGTGGTTGCTGGGGACGCGGTGGGGGAGGGAAAGGCACAAGAGGGAGGAACTCAAAGAGGCAAGAGGAAAATTTGGGGGATGATGGATGCGTTCATTATTAATTGTGGTGATGGATGTGTTCATTATTAATTGTGGCTTTGTGGGTTAGATGCTATGTAAAAACTAACCAAACTGTACACTTTAAATATGTGCAGCTTGTTGTGTGTTGACTACGAAAACCCTAATATGCAAATAGACCAAAGGGCGGAACAACCGAACAACGGGTTGCTATGATGTGCACTGATCACCAAGGAGTGCGTGCAGAACATGTCGGACGTTAGCCGCAGCTGAATGGTGGAGCAGGTGAGTTGGGGCACCAGACCAAGGCAGAGTGCCAGTCGCTGTCATCGGGGCAAGCCTCTGGTGGTTACTGAAAATTCTTTGCTCCCCCATGCCACAGTCCTGCCCAGCACTCGCACGCACTGCTGGTGCCACAGCCACTGCTCGCACCTGCTGCCGGCACCCGGCACCAGCCCTGATCGCTCAGCGCAGTCAGCACGTGGGAGCAGTGGCGGAGGGAGCAGGGCTGCCGGCAGACAGGGGACCAGGGGCTGGAGTGGGAGGGGCCAGGCCGGGGTGTGGAAGATGGGCTGAGACCTGCCCCTGAGCCCACCACAGCCTCGTGGCCCACAGTTCCTTTCAAGGTGCACGAATTCGTGCACTGGGCCCCTAGTAGTTCAGTAAAGCTGCAACAAGGAGAAGGAGGGGAAGGGGAAAGAGAAGGAGAAGGAGCAGCAGCAAGCAGGGTGAGTCTTACTTAGGGTGCCAGGCACACACACACAGACATACACATGTGCATGGAGTATGAAGCTGCCACCTGGCCTCTAGGGATACTTAAGAGTCTCTCACCCCAGGATTCTATCTGCTAGGGACCCGAGGCTACTTTTCAACTGCTCACTTTCTTTCCCCAGAGTACTTCCTGTGGGCCTGGCTGTGCTGGGCCCTGGGATTCAGAGGTAAAGCAAACACAGTCCTTGTCCTGGGCAGTCCATTCTATCAGTCATGGTGTAGCCTTCCCCAAATTCAACCTGAACACGTGCCCCAAACGCCCCAGCGGGCTCCCTTCTCCCCTCACAGGGCCTCTCAGAGCTCTTCCTGGGCCTGATTTTGCTTCTAGCCTGCCACCTCTGGGGAGAAGCCTTCAATGAGTGCACTTCTTCAGCAGAATCTGTCTTTTATCTGTGCTGAAGACACATCCAAGCCAAACCCCAGCTGATTTCTAATAACGGACTAATGAGATCTGAGCCAAGTCTTCACAGAATCCCAGGAATTCAGGGTAGGGAAGACTCTGAAGGTTTCGAAGCCCAACATCCATCTGCTTGAAGCTCCATTTCTCTGACATTCCTCAGGCCCAGTTTGAATACCTCCAGCGAGGGGGGAGCTCACTACCAACTGAGGATGCATTGGGTCTTTGGAAAATTAGAGAAGTTATAGTTCTTTCTAAGTGTGGATGGAAGGGTATGGCATTTATTAAGCACCTACTGTGAGCTGGATCCTGTGCAGGGGGCTTTGCACATGTGGGGTTTCTAACCTGGCTTAATTCTCATGCCAGCGTTGCCCCTAAGAGGCTGGAGTTATGATTATAATGCCTGTTTTTACTGCTGAGGAAACAAGGACCAGAGAAATCAAGTGACTCGCCCACGTCACAAAGTAAGTCCACATAGAGACCAAGATGGCAGCCCAAGTGTGTCCACCTCCGAAGTCCGGGCTTTCTGTCCTCGACCGCTCAGGGCAAAGGGCCTGCCACCATCTAGATCTGGACCCTGGTTTCCTTCATCTGGATGCTGACCTGTGGGATTCCTTACCGTGACCATCTCCTGCCAGTCCTACCCAACCTGAGGCTCCTCCTCTCGCAGGCACAGAGCCCTCAGCAGCCCCTCCTGCGGGGGTGGAGAAGGGCTTTCAGAAGGGAGTCGGCTCAGGTGGGCTGTAGGCCCAGGTACCAGCCAGCAATCCCCAGATCCACCCTCTCACACAGGTGCTCACACAGGCGAGCACCTAACATTCAGAAGGCACGCAATCAAATGGCAGCTGTTATTACTATTTCTCTGAGCCAAGCGCCATTTGTCTCTTTATCAGGCTGAACAACTCTCCGAGGGTAGGGACCACACCTTGGCGCCTGCCTCAGAGCAGACACTCCGGGCATTCCGGTGGAATGAATGGATATACTGTAAATACTTCTTTGCATTCCCCCACAGAGGCCGGGATCAAGCCTTACCACGGAAGGTGCTTGATGCATATTTGATTAACTGGAGCCACAAAAGAGAAGCTGTCATTAGAGGTTTCCATCTGAATCCCAGAACGCCCTGCAACCTGTCCGTGGGGTTCCTCCCGCTAATTCGGAACCCCTCTGAGGCCTTTCTCGGAGAACGCTCCGGGCTTCCTCCACAACCAGATCCCGACATCGCCTCCGTGGCGGCAGCCGCGTGGCAGAGCCGTGTACGTACGGAGAGACTGCTTACTGTCCAGCCCTCACCACGACCCCAGCAGAAGGCGGCAGAACCTCGGCCACAAGGCCAGCCAGGCTTCCAAGGACAGGAACCGCCCCTCCCACCGAGGAGCTGCCAGCGCGTCTCTTTACGCCACCTCTCCAGGCGGCTTCTCTGCCAGGTTTCTCAGGCCGCCAGCCAAGTTCCCTCTTCTGAGGCTGCCGACCAAGCTCCCAAAGACCCAGTGGTAGGGAAGCCCGGCTAGTGCCAACTTCAAGGGGGCACAGGGGTGTCTGGAGGCCTCGGTCCCTAGAGACTCGATCCCGACAGTGCAGCCCAGAGGGAAGGGACACACACAGGGCCTTGGACGCCAGAGGCCCAGGAGCAGAAGATCACAAGCTGCCAAAGTAACGCGTTCCCAGCCTTGCAGACAGGCACGCCTGGGCCAGGGACGCCCTTCCAGCCTCGCCTCCCTTCTCCGACCTCATGCTCACTCACAGCTACGGAGCATTAGTGTCCGGCACCTGGCACTTGACATCGCAGGACACGAACTGATGACCCACCACGCTCACGTTTTAGAATGTGCATTTAAACACGGTGACCACATTTTAAAAATCAAGAGATGTCACGAAGGAACACCCAGATTTCTGTTTTATGAATCAGAAGATCTGGCAACACGGGGCCCAGGAGCCGGCTGGCAGCTGCTCTTACAAGCTTCAAGCACCTTTCCACTTGCCGCAGTCCGCACACAGCCCAACCGGGTTTGCCTCTGTAGACCACTGGGTTGGAGGTCCCGTGCTGTACTTGTTTTATTGTGGCATACAGACATCCTAATGACCTTACGAGGTGGAAGGCATCATCCCCCCATTTTACGGAGGAGGAAGCAGAGGCTCTGGGAGAAAGAGTAACTTGGCCAGGATTCGAACCCAAGCAGCCTGACTCGAGTCAAACACAAGGACACGTGTCTGCGGCAAAATTAATGGACAATGCAGTGTTCAGTAAAGCAAAATGCATTCAATTTGAAGAAGTCCTTTCCCCCCTGGTATTATACGGCCTTCTTTCTGTGGGAGCTGGAAGTGTTAAAATGCTCTTTCTCTCACTATGTGATAGTGGTAGTAAACAGAACTCTCACTGCCCTTTGAATGTCCTTAGATGGCAAAATAGAACGTTGGCTAGCCTAGCATAGACTCTCAAATGTACCGATGTTTGAAATCTAAGTCAGGGGACCGCTGCTCTGCTATGAAGCCTCCTCTCCCAGGATGACAGCCTGCTTTGGCGACTCCCCTGGCTCCAAACCCCCAAGCCACTTTATCTGCATCGCATCCCATCCTATCACTGAAGAGGCAGCTTTTAACTGAGCCTTTCCCAAGCCCCGTCCCTGCAGCAAACCGACAGAGTACTTGTTCTTGCCTCTTGTTATATTTATCTCATTCTTCCTCGAGTTACAGTTATCTGTATCCTATCCACGCCTGTGCCCCCTAAAGTGGCTACAGAACAGAAGAAAGAGCGGCTGAATTGTCAGCCAGTGGGAGCTCGGGAAGCCCTCAGAGATCACCTCTGGCTCTCATTTTGCAGGTGTGGAGAAGCAAAGGGCCTCGCCTCGGGCCACCCAGGGCGCTGCTGGCAGAGCGAGGTGAGACTCCCAACTCAGCGCTGGCTCTTTCCACTGCACCAGGCCTCTTCCCAGACACTCCCTTTTGGTTGACTCAGCACCTCGATTCAGAGGACAGCGCTGAGCATGTGACAAATGCTTTGTAAATATCTGTCTATTAAGAGGTGCAAAGCAGCAGAGGGGACAGAGGCCTCTCCCTCTCCAGGGCCCTCAGCCCGAGCTTCATTTCACCTGCTTCAAACCTTCACTCAGTGTGAGCTGCCCATCAAATGAAGAAATAGCCCCTCAGGCCCCTGGTGACCTGGATGTAGAATGACTGCATGCAGCTGAGAAATGCCATTCCCACTAGGCCAGAGTTATGATCCCAGGCTTGCTGAGGGATCGTGGGTAAATGCCTTTACCTCTCCAGGTGTTAGGTGCTGCAGACAGGAGGAATGGTGAGAACAGACGGGAGGAAGATTTCCCAAGTCTGTTGCACGGTTGTAGGCACCTGACAGGCTTCCCAAGAGGAATGTCAGAGTCCCGCCTCCATAAGCACCTGAGGAGGGAAAGCTTCAGGCCCACCTGGGGCACATGGGTAGCCCCACTGGAAGCGTGCCACACAGTGAGCTTGAGCTGTCCCTCAGATGTCTGTGGCTACTTTTTGGGTTGTTGGGATCAAGAGCCAACAAGACTTTAAAACTGTTTGGAAGCCAAAACCAGTTTGGCTCAGTGGATAGAGCGTCAGCCTGCGGACTGAAAGGTCCCAGGTTCGATTCCGGTCAAGGGCATGTAGCTTGGTTGCGGGCACATCCCCAGTAGGAGGTGTGCAAGAGGCAGCTGATCGATGTTTCTCTCTCATCGATGTTTCTGACTATCTGTCCCTCTTCCTTCCTCTCTGTAAAGAATCAATAAAATATATTAAAAAAAATAAAACTGTTTGGAAATATTCTAAGCTGGGTAGAACATTTATCATCGTCATCATCATCATCCTCTTGCATAAACTCAATGCCGGAAATAAGGAGATGACAATGGTATCAGCTCTCTGATGCTTTCCTGGCCTCTGAGTAGAAAAGACCATCCCTCCCACTCCCAGGCCCATCATAGTCCATATCAGTATCATCACGTTCCTAGATGGTTTATCATACCCACATGTTTAGATATTTGTCTCTTCTGTCAGCTTCTTAAAACTAAAGATCAACTCTTCCTCTTTCCTGTATCCCCTGCACTTACCCCGGGGCTAATAAATAACAAACAAATGCTGATTAACGTTTCTCTAGACAAGGAATCCCCTTCACTCCTATTCTGGGACAAGGTGGCATTTAGGCCTTTTACAGCCCATAGATTCAGCCAGTCCTTTTGTGGGATGGGAACACCGACATTCAGAGGGAAACTGGCTTACCCAAAGCTACTCAGTCAATGAGAGGGCACAGACTAAAAGCAACTCTTTGACTCCCAGGACAGCGCACTTCCAGCTCAACTTGCTCAGGTTTCACAACAAATTCGCTGTGTAACTCTGGGCAAGACCCTTTGCCTCTCTGCCCTGACTTTCTCACTTGTGAAATGGGTAAAATTATCGTGCCTACATAATGGGATTTTCTGAGGAGTAAATGAGTGCCCCTGTGTAAACAACACAGCACACAGGAAGCGCTCAAAAAGGGTGTCTGTCGTGATTGCCATTCATTCTGAGCCATTCTCCGTGGTAAAGGGGCACCCACCACCCACCAGCTCAGCAGAGCTCACAGTAAAAGGAAGACGTTTCCGCGCCGATTTATGCACGCTTCAACCCAGCACGTCCTCTGCAGTAATCCCTTCAGGGAAATGCCTTTCCCGTCTCCAAACCGCTGTGCGCACGTGCAGCGTACACACGCTCACAGCGATGACAGCAGGTCTGACTCGGGGCAGTGAAACTTTTGCAAAAGCATGCTCTTTTGAGTCAGGTGGAGCTGGTGTCAGATAATAGTTCTGCCCCTTCCAGCTGTGCAATCTTAGGCAAGTCAATCTCTCTAAGCCTCAGCCTCATCCTCTCTCAAATGCGTATACTTTTTTTATGAGGATTACATGAGATAGGGAATGGTCTGGTACTCCATCAATGATACTGAGAGCAATAACACTCTCATTTTTATTTAACAAAATCCACTTAAAAATGTCAGGACCTTAGGGATCATGTAGTCCAGTCCTCTCATTTTATAGTTGGAGACCCAGATCTTGAGAGGAGGCGTGATTGGCCCAAGGTCACCCAGTGAGGTGGTGGAATGAGAGTCTCCTAGTTTTGTACTGTGCAACCATTTTGGCTCACTTGAGTCTTCTCATCTGCCTCTATCCCACAAACACAGCAAGTGGCTGGAATCACTCTCTTCCTAATCCTCTTCCCTTCATATTCATCTTAGCATCATCTGTTTGCCGACGACACCACTCTCCCAGGCACAGCTCGCTCCTTTAAACCTGACTTGAGAAGGTAAAACCGCTGTTGGCCACTGGCAATAGCGATAACAACAGTAGTGACAACCAGGAACTTGCACAATGCCCTGTACTTAAAAGTGACTTCACCTACACCATCAACACATTCCCGAAACTTCTCCCTAACCCAGTTGGCTTAGGGACATAATTTCCTCAAACTTCCTGAAGACCTACTTTGTGCCTAGCCACAGACCAGAGGCTGAGGACATCCAGGAGGATGCAGGGCAGGTGGAGGCACCACAACTTCTTTTGACCCAAAGGGTACAGCAGCAAAATCCCTGCCCCACCCCATAGGGCACCTTCTTTATCATGCCAGCAAGAGGCAGAAGGTATCTGTGGAATAAGCTGGAGAAAGAAAGGGAAAGTGCAAGCCTGAAAATTACAGCAGGGAAGAAGACAAAGAATAGAAAATATGGACACTAAAAACTTGACTGCCTTCTCTCAGGGAGGTTCTGGTACGAGACTCCAGAGAGGACAAGGGAGCAGCAGGGGGTCCATTTGAAACCAGGAAGCCTTGGTCCTCATCCCCTGCTGGCACACAAGATTCTGATGCTTCTGTTCCCTTAGCAACGCTGCCCTCAGATGCCAAGATTTTCCAAACCCAGTGCTGGGCTATCCATGCCTCTTTGGGACCATCTTTTGCTAAAATGATGTCATAGCCCTTGCAGTGGGAATGTTGCTTCCTAGGCCCTGGGCCCAGCTGCCCAACACACTCCAGCATCATTAGCCCCTGGCAGGAACACCATCCGCAGGGATGTAGAAGAGGCTGCTGGGGTGGGGTGGGGGTACCAGGCGGAGAGAAGAGGACTGAAAGCAGCTACTCCTCTCTCCCCAGTCTATCTCCTAAGTCCCATGTCTCTGAAAACCTACTATGTGCCAGGCACAGGTACAATTTAAGTGTTTCCTTTAATCCCAACATCAATCCTTTGAGACATGTATCCTTCTTCCCGATTTACAGATGAGAAAACTGAAGCTTGGGGAGGGGAAGTAACTTGACAAAGGTCACCCTAAGGATGGCACGGGGATGCCAGCGAGGACTGCCTGGTGACCCCAGTTCCATGAGACCCACAAGGTTAGTGTTTCCCTTGAGAAGTCCAGAGTCAAAAGAGATCAACTGAGGAAACCCCAATTATTTCATAGACTCAAGTTTAAATCCTGGGTTGCTTTAAGAGATGGGTCTCCTGCCATGTTAAAGCTGCTTTAGTGGCATATTAAAATTGTACAGACCATCTAATCCAACTCTTGCATTGAACAGATGAGCAGACAGACACCCACGCCTAAAGAATTTTAAAATGGCTACTAGTAGCCTACTAGCAAGCTAAGGGCTAGAACCCAATCTCTGGCACTCTCCCTACCCGATCCGGCCTGCAGAGATCACTGTTTTCTGGGGAAGCAACTCCAGCTCATCCCACACCACCCGATGGGCAGAGAAGGCAGAGGAAACAGGCAGTGTGGACCCAGGCCCCCATGTGCAGGACCGAGGAAGGGAATAGGGGGCTTCTCAGGCCAGTAGGTGCTCCAACAGCCCAGCTCCCTGCCAAGGAGTGGAAGGAGGAAGCATCACACCCCAAGAAGCTCCAAGGAGAGTAAGGCCGAGACCTCCCGCGTTAGAGGTCATGAGCATTTTCTCCAGATCTACTGCAGGGCCCAGATACTTCTCAGGGGGATATGGGAAGGAGGCAGTCACTGGCACTTGACCTTGGGTTGGGTGTGGGGTTCCAGCCTGCTTCCACCCCCAGGGAGTCTTGCTCCTCCTCCAAGAGGAAAGAGGCATAAGTGTTTGCCAAATGCGGGAGAGGAAGACAAACAGCAATGGGGGTAGTCCCTAAAGTCCTCTTCATCGCCCACCTTGGGCATCTTCCTTGTTGCAATTAGCATCCTCTGCTTGTGAATTTCGCGGTGGTGGGGTGCAATTAGAAGGATGTAGGGGAATGAAGGGAGGGGATGAATGAGTCACAGTTAACCCCTCCTCGGCCGGTGCCCTCTGAGGATTCTACCGCAGCGAGAGGCCCCCGCCCGCCACCCGCCGCGGTGCAACGCAGGGGCCCCTCCCGGCTCGCCGCGGCCTCCTCACCTGAGTCCACTCGCCCTCTGCGGCCGCGCGGGCTCGCACCACTCCGGCCCGGCTTGGCGCAGCGCCTCTGCAGTCGCTGCTGCAGCTGCCTGGCCGCGATCAGCAACCTGCGGCGGCGGGGAAAAAAGACAGACAGGTGCGGGTGAACGCGGGCGGGGACACCAGGCAGTGGAGCCCCCGGCCGCCGACAGCTGGGCCGCGGCAGCCGGAGAGCTTGGAGGGCGGGCTGCCTGCCCGGCACCCGGCCCGCTCCTCCTTGCGGTCCGCGCCTCCCCTCCCCCCACCCCGTACTGGACACTCTGGGCTGCGGCGGGCGCAGCTGGGTGGTGGGCTCGGTGGTCCCCGGAGACCCTGTCATCACCTGTGGAGGCTTCCATGGCTTCGGCTGCCCGGCCAGGGCTGCCGAACTGCTCTCCGGAGCCCCTGCTGGAAGCGGCTAACTGGGTGCTCGCCGGGGCTGGGGCTGCCGGGAGGGAGAGGCGGGGAGGGTGAGGTGGATGGAAGGGATGAGCCAGTCGGCGGCTCGCCGGCAGCTGCGTAAGCGGCTGGTCTTCACTTTCCTTCTTAAAGTGATAGTTGGCACCTTGCTCCAGAGGGCGTGGGAGCGGACACGTGAGCACGCAGAGTGGCGTCCTCTGTCACCTACACACCAGTCTGTACTGGGCGGTGGGGCATCGCGGAAAGTGCGTTGGTTCACTAACCGGCTGTGTGACCCTGGGCAAGTCCCTTAACCTCTCTGGGCCTCAGCTTCCTGCTCTGTAACATGGGATAATGATACCAATCTGGCTTCCCGGCACGCAGTTGGCTTACATGAAATAAGAACTTGATCTGAATTCCTTTAGGGACATATTTCACTCCCCAGCCCAAGTATTTCTGAGTACCAGGGTTATTTAATGCAAATTGCACTTGGACTATTACGAAAAAATGACAGCAAAAAATCTTAAATATCTGAAAATGAACATGTTTTTCTTTGAACTTAAGATGGTGAATCATTGGAAACATGGAAAGAGAAACAATCACAACCTAAAAATAAGTGTTCATGCAACATTTTTCCCACTGCCTTCCATCTCCATCTCGGGGGAAGCATGGGGGAAAGTCCAGAACACTGGATTGTCTGGCTCACCCTCTCACTTCCGGCTATGCAACAAGAGCTATCCCCACAAGAGATAAGTTAACTCGCTCTGTGGGCCTGGTTTCTCATGTGGTTCATGTGGGAAGTGGGGAGCAGTGGGAAAGGGCTACCTCCTTTTGAACCAGCCTTAACGCTCTGACCAGACATTCCTCTGCTCAAAACCACCCCTCACTTCCAGGACTGTGTTCCAGTGTCACTGTTTCAAGGAGGCCTTTCCTGACCTCCCGACATAAAATAACAACTCCCTCTTCCCTACTCCCTCTGCTCTAGTTTTGCTGCATTTCGCCATCAGCTGATGTGTTGTATATTTACTATTTGTTAGTCTGTCATTGTCACTCACCCCACCCCCTGCTAGAATGTACACTCTATGAGGGGAGGAACTTTGTTTTTCCCCCTAATATAGAATAGTGCTTAGCACATATTAGGTGCTCAATAAGTCTAAGTGAATGAGAGAGCAAGCACACATTGTGCCAGGCCCTGGTTTTCTATAAGGACACTAGGTCATTTGCCATCCTGGCCTCTTAAATCCCTACGTCTCTGTCTACTGGTGGCGAGGCTGAACTTGGTACCCTCTACTCTGCACCCAAAGCTGACTTTTTCAGAAGAATTTGCGAAGTTATTCCACTGGTTTTACATTGTGACTCTGCAATACTGGCCTGGTTAATATTTCTAATGTACATAAAGGAATAATAATTAAATAAAATAAATGTTCAATTAACTGTTACTTTTCAAAGTTAAATCTTTTTTTCTGTCCTCCCCCCTCTTCTTGTAGTTAAACCTTGATTGCTATTGGCACATCAATGGAAGTGATTTACCCCCCAGGCTGGTCAGCTGCAAGGACTGGCTGTGACCATCATGGAGGATCAGCCGTGCAAGGTCCCTCCCCACGGAGCAGGACTTTCTTCAGCCGGGCTTTGGTGCCCACTGAGCCTGCCCCTTAAGTGTATTGCTTGCAGAAGTGGTTGGGTAGTGCTTTAATGCAGTTTTGTTGCAGGAAAAAAAGAACGGGTTTGGAGTGGATCTTTCTTGGTCTGGCCAGTCATGTGTGGGTTCTTGACTTCATGCAGGAAAGATCTCACAACATGAGTCCAGGTGATTTTGAGAGTACATTTATTCAAGCTGAGGACAGTGAAACAAAGGAAGGCCGTCGGGTAGAAGAAGCAACAGGAGAGAGCCTGGGGTGGCACTCTGCGTTTACTCTCTAGAAATGTTATAAGAAAGCAATGAGCCATGCTGGGCTGTGAAGTAAAAGTCACAGTGAGAGAAGTGAGTCTAGGCAGGGCTGCTTTTAGCTCGCTGAAAAGTCTAGCATAGAAGAAGCAACAGGAGAGAGATTAGGTGGTGCTCACTTTGGCTCTCTAGAAACGTTACCGAGAGTGAGCCGCCGTGGGGCTGCTGTGAGCTCACCGAACAGTCAGAGGAAAGGAGGCCTTGGGAACAGAATCAGGGTGTAAACAGAGGGGGGGGGGGGGCGAGCTGCCACCGCCTACTGCTCCCCGGGTGCAAGTCTCATGGGAACCCTTAGAGTTTAGGAGAGAAAAGTAAAGATGTACACCTGAGAGGGAAGAAAGTTGTGGGCGTGCTCTAGAGAGAGCCCACCTCGAAGTGAAATCTTTTTCTGTAGCTCTGATCTGTGGTAAATCACTCTATAACAATGCCTATAATTTTGTAATAAAGGCCTATAATTTGTTTTTTTGGCATTGGTTATTTTTCCCCTCTATTCAATTTAATTTAATTCTATCAGATAACCATTATTACATTACTAGAGGCCCGGTGCATGAATTCGTGCATGGGGAGTTGGGGGGAGGGACCATGGGAGGTTGGCTGACTAGGGGGGAGGGACTGCAGTTTGTCCACTGGCCCCAAGGAGGGAGCAGGCCCTCAGCCCCCCCGGGAAAGGGGCCGTGTCCACCACCACCCACCCCCAGTTTCCCAGCCCAGCCCAGGCCCAAAGGCCCCAGCGGGGTCAGGAGAGGAGGCGACAGTCGCCTCCTCCTTCTATTGCCACAGTGCTGCCACCACGGTGGGCAGGCGGCCCCCGGGGAAGGGAGAGGATGGGAGCGAGACAAACCCTTGTGTCGAGGGCTGACTTTCAATAGATCACAGTGAGGGAGCTGCTCTGCTACATAGGAAACCCTGACCCAAAAGCAGGTCTTCTACAAATGTTTTAGCAGCAGGAGCCTATGGCGGCCGGTCACGGGGAGCGGCCGTGGGAGGTTGGCTGTGGGAGCACACTGACCAGCAGGGGACAGCTCCTGTGTTGTGCATCTGTCCCCGGGGGGTCAGTGTGTGTCATAGTGACTGGTTCACTTGTCATTCTGGTTATTTGGTTGTAACGCTCACTTAAGCTTTTATATATATAGATGTTTTGTGGGAAAACATGTAGAGCATTTGTAGCAGGAATAGGAAACAGTAGTGGAAAAAGGCATGTGAAAGGAGTCCTGATGTCTAAAAAAAACACCTATTGTTATATTAGCAAGTTAATTGAGGAAATGTTTTATCTGCCCTAAGGCCCACCTAAATTATATAAGTGACCCTTTTACACTTAAAGTAAAATCAAAGGAAGCCATGTGTTTTTTTAAAATCAGGAGATAATTTCTGATCCTCATTAAAAATATACCTTTTTGTCTGACCCCCATGTATTTTTGCTTGGTGCTTAGAAGACTACATTTCCCAGAAATCTCCACAAGGAATTTCCCTAAAGCTAGAGTACTTTCACCCACAATACTCCCATCTGGAATGGTGTTAGGCAATAAATAATTCTCTCCTCAGCATCATAAAACATGTGATTAAACAAAGAACTAGTGCTTAGTTATAATGTAAATTGCAGATGAGGATTTTAAGCATAAAGCAAACTTGTTCTAAAGAAATCAGTAGTTTTGTTTTGTACTAATTGGGAAATACTTAAATTTGTTTAGTTTCAAAGCGATTTTGATTCCACTGCTAAGCACACTGCTCCCACACAATGCCGTAACACAGTGGTCGGCAAACTACGGCTCGCAAGCCACATGTGGCTCTTTGGCCACTTGAGTGTGGCTCTTCCACAAAATACGATGGCCTGGGCGAGTCTATTTTGAAGAAGTGGCATTAGAAGAAGTTTAAGTTTAAAAAATTTGGCTCTCAAAAGAAATTTCAATCATTGTACTGTTGATATTTGGCTCTGTTGACTAATGAGTTTGCCGACCACTGCCGTAACACAACCTAAACAAAATGCATAGAGCAACTACTTGAGGACTCTGAAGAGAAAATATTAGCAGGCAAATTGGGGAAGAAGGCCACTGAAATAGTGAATTTACCATTTTTGTATCCTCTGGTATCCCCTGGCCTGGTTCCAAGGCAGCCAAAATCTGGAATTTAGGAAATAAACAGAGAGAGCTCTCAAAGAGTCTCCCTAGTTCTGACTTGAGGATCAGGAAAGGAGACCCCTTGATGCTCAGGGTGAGTGGAGGAAATAATTGTTCTTTTCTGTTTTAGTCTCTTCTCCATTGTCTCATGACCCAGCCTCCAAGCAATCCTGCAGTGGTGGCTGTGACAACAGGGACCCATAGGTGCCTGAAACTCCGTGGGAAAAGAAACTTCTCCCATCAGAGTAGCTGTGGTCCTGAATTACATACTTAGCAAAAATATCCTTCAGAAATAAAGATGATGTAAAGACATTCTGAGATAAAGAAAAACTAAGAGAATTCATTGCCAGAAAACCTGCTCTGAAAGAACTGCTAAAGAAAATTTTTTGGTTAGAAGGGAAATTATATAAAAAGAAACTTGGAACATCAGGAAGAAAGAAAGAAGGACAATCACAATGGTAAATATCTGGGTACATTTAATAACCTATTCTTCTCCTCTTGAATTCTTTAAAATATGTTTGACAGTGGAAAGCAAAACTCTCAACATTGTCTGATGGGGTTTCAATGTAGTAGATGTAAAATGTAAGAAAATTAATTGCAATACAAAGGAGGGAGTATAAAGGAACTTATATGATGCAAGGTTTCTACACTCCATTTGAAGTGGTAAAATATTGATTCTAAGTAGAATGTGAAAAGTTAAAACATGTGTTTTGTAGTTTTTAAGAGCATCCATTTAAAAATATAACAAAAGATATAGTAAAAATCAGCAGAGAAATTAAAATAGAATTCTAGAAAAATGTTCAGATTTTCCAAAATAAGACAGGAACAAATGGTAAGCAAACAATAAAATGGTAGATCTAAACCCAACCATATCAATATCAATATATGGTTTAATGACATCAATTAAAACAGATTATCAGGATGGATAAAAATTACTTAATTAGGAGCAATCTACAAGAAACTCAGTTTAAATATAATGATACTAGAGGCCTGGTGCATGAAATTCGTGCGGGAGCGGGGGGGGCGCATCCCTCAGCCCGGCCTGCACCCTCTCCAATCCAGGACCCCTCCGGGGATGTCCGACTGCCTCTCACCATCCAGGACCGCTGGCTCCTAACTGCTTGCCTGCCTGCCTGCCTGATCGCCCTTAACCACCTCTGCCTGCCTGCCTGATCATCCCTAATTGCTCCCCTGCTGGGCTGATCGCCCCTAACTGTCTCTGCCTTGCTCTGCACCCGGGACCCAGGATTCCTTCCTCCAGCTGGTTGCAGGCACCCAGGACCTGGGCTGGCTTCGCCTGGGCTGGCTGCAGCCGCAGGGAACTGTGGGCAGGTGGCTTTGCCAGGGCTGCAGCTGCAGGTGCTGGTGCCCAGGACCGCGGGGCAGGCGGCTTGTCCCTCTCCTGGGCCGCAGCCTGGCTGGTCCCCATTCCTTTATCCCCAGTGTTGAGTGTCTGAGCTGTTACTGTGTGAGGGCATTACGGTGTGAGGGTGTGATGACCATTTGCATATTAGCTCTTTATTATATAGGATAGGTAGTAAAAGATGGAAAAAGATATACCATGCAAATGCTAATCAAAGGAAAGCTGGATGGTTAAATATGAGAAAAAGACTTTACAGGCAGAGAGAAACAAATACCATAAGATTTCACTTACATGTGTAATCTTGAAAACAAAACAAACAAACCAAAACAGAAACAGACTCATAGACACAGGAAACAAATTGGTGATTACCAGAGGGAGGAGGAATGGAGGTATAAGTGAAATAGGTGAAGGGGATTAAGAGGTGCAAACTCCAGTTATAAAGTAAGTCATAGGGATATAATGTACAGCATGGGGAAGGAAATACAGTCAGTAATATTATAATAACTTTGGTGATCGATGCTAAGTAATTGTGGTGATCATTTTGTAACGTACAGGTATACCAAAAAATGTATACACACTTTAACAGCTAATAAGTCAATTTCCAAAATGAAATGTGTTTTAATAAACACTGTTTTTATAATTACTCAAAGTGTATGTATACATCTTTTGGAACACCCTATATGTAAATATCAAATCACTATAATGTACACCTGAATCCAATGGGATATTGTATGCCCATTATATTTCAATTTAAAAAAAGAAAGAAAAGAAAGACTTCAGAGCAAAGAAAATTACTAGGGATAAAGAGAACCATTATACAGCAATAAAAGGACCACTTCACCAGGAAGACATAATAATTACAAATGTGAATGCATCTAATAAAAGAGTTTCAAAATACATGAAGTGAAAACTGTGAGAACTGAAAGGAGAAATAGACAGATTCACAATGACAGCTCTAGACATGGACACTCCTTTCTCAGCAACAGGAAATAAGCAAAGTGACAGGAAATAAGCAAAGATGCTGGAGAACTGAGCAGCACTATGTGCTACATGTAACAACTTGGACCCGTCTCAAAGATATTACACGGAGTGAAATAAGCCAGTCTCCAAAAGATGATAGACTGTTTGATTCTATTTACATGAAAACGGAAAAATAAAAAATAAATCTATAGTCCTGTAGTAGAGTGGTTGCCAGGAGTTAGAATGCGAGAAAGATGTGACTGGGAAGAGACAGCATAAGGCAGTTTTTCTGGTTGATGATACTGTTGGCATCTTGCTTGTGGTGGTGGTTACAGGAATCTACATATGTGTTAAAATGGATAGAACTGTGCACCAAAATGAAAAAGTCAATTTCTCTGTATATTAAATTTAAAAAAGGCAATTTGACATTTAAATCTGATGGTTAATATACTCAAAGAAGCCATTTAGAATTTAGTTTGTAGCATAACAATATTTTAGAGAGTATCACAGGCTTCGTTTCACAGTATACTATGGAGCTCACAGAGCATTATATGAAAATTTCCTAGCAAACTCCAAATAAGAAAAAAAAATTGTTTTAATGTAAGAAATGCTTAGTAAACACCAAGTAAAAGAATGTTTATTTTAGTAACCTTCACTTGAATTCCGGCTACAGACAACATATCTTCTAACATTTTTAACATAAGAAACATACTTAGCTTTACCCAACACATGAGTGGTGATTATAATAATCATTAAGTAGTGAACAAAAAGGTTAAATGACCTATAAATAGACTGACTAACAGCCACTCAGATAAGTTAAAACAAAGATGAATTTTATAACTCTTCAATTAAGATATTCGATTGAAAACCATGGCACTAGGTCAAATCAAGGATGATATGCATTTGAATCAAATAAGTTATTGTCTGGCCCTAGCCAGATTAGGCTCAGTGGATAGAGCATCAGTCTGTGGACTGAAAGGTCCGGCGGGTTCAATTCTGGTCTAGGGCACATGCCCAGGCGCGGGTTCAATCCCCGGTAGGGGGCGTGCAGGAGGCAGCCAATCAATGATTCTCTCTCATCACTGATGTTCCTATCTTTCTCTCCCTCTTCCTTCCTCTCTGAAATAAATAAAAATGTAAAAATAAGTAAATTATTGTCTGTGGGAAAATAAAAAAGTATTAATTATTAATTAGTCCCATAAGTTTAAAATAAATATTCCAATGTAAAGTAGCCTTTTAACATCCTTGAATGTTTCCTGAAGGCATATAATATTTTAAAAATGTATTCTAAGTGCAACATTCAAGTCAGGGAAATGGTACATGCTATTCATTCAAGTCAGCTAAGTTAAAACTATTACTTAGCTATAATTTAGTATTTCTTTTTTTTTTTTTTTTAAATATATTTTATTGATATTCTACAGAGAGGAAGGGAGAAGGATAGAGAGCTAGAAACATCGATGAGAGAGAAACATCGATCAGCTGCCTCCTGCACACCTCCCACTGGGGATGTGCCCGCAACCAAGGTACATGCCCTTGACCAGAATCGAACCCGGGACCCTTCAGTCCGCAGGCCGACGCTCTATCCACTGAGCCAAACCGGTTTCGGCTATAATTTAGTATTTCTATGAGCATATACATTTCCAGCTCTGGCTATGATTATTCTGAACTTACAAAAGAGAAATGGGAGGTTGGCTTGTCTATGAAAGGGATCAGACCTTCAGCTGCTTCCAGGCAGCTGCTGCATTAAATCGAACAATCTATACAGAAATTCCAATGATGACATGAATCTGCATGTTCTTAATTTCCTTCATATTTTATGGAACATTGGTCCCACTGTAGCTATAATATCTGCATAGGGGGCACTCTGGCTCAGCTCAATAGCCCGCTGTTTTTTTAGGACAAGAAAGCTATAAAATCTGGCAGCAGCTTGTTTTCGGTCACTATTTCTGCAGAGAGTCATCAGACTAAAGTACTTCATTCCTATCTTGTGGGATTCCTGGGGAAAGAATTAGAAAAGAGAAAAGGAAAGGCAAACAAGGTCATTAGAAGTAGAGCAGGCTTGTGGATGCACAATGAACAACAAAATACTAGCATTTTTAATAAGTGACTGTGAAATCCTTACACGGAGAAATGCAAATGACTCATGAGTAAGCTTAAAAACCATATAGGTCATTGAGCACAAGCTTGGTTCATTGAGAAATGCATGCAAAAGAACTCTAAAGCATTATACAAATTCCTAATGTGTTATACAAATGTTAGGTCTTTTAAAAAATTGGTGTTAACATAAATGGCTCCTGTGGAAAGTGTAATTAATTTAGACTTGCAGGGAGAAAAAAGCCACAGGACTTTGGGAGGCTCCTAATGCAATGAAGAGTATAAGCTATCAGGCTTCTCTTCCTTAAAGGCACTGGGGGATGGTGGTGACTATGAAATTCTCATATACACATCTCCCAGTTTCTTTGCACAGGTTAAAAAGATGTTGGTTTCATCATAGGGTACCTGTGAACCTACTAGAAAAAATTGAGGTAAAATAAAGTGTTTAAATTATGGATGAAGAGAACTTTTATGAAGACTTGTACTTGGTATCAGATTCCTAGAATAGAAGTACAGTTTTTAGTTAGAAATGCTGGCCATGTTTCCCTGTGAGTACTGTACTTCTTGGATAGTTGTGAAGCATTTTTAGAAATATCATATACAAGTGTATTTTTTTTTTTTACCAGTTCATACCATTTAACAAATTAATAAGCTAAATACTTTATCTCAACCAAAGAAGTGGCCCAGGCTTGGCAACCTTTCAGAGAGGACATGACAAGCCTTCATTTATTCCTGCTCGTGAGGAGATATGATGTGAGTTAGGTGGCTTTCTCCCCTGGGAGAGAGCAGGGACAGTCCTTTCAGTTTCAAGAATCCATTTGAAAACCACTCTGAGTGGACAAATATGTAAGGTTAAACAATGTGCTTATTCTATTCCCTCCAGAAACCCCTCTAAAATGAAGGAAAAGAAGTAAAAGGCAAAAAAGAAAGGAAATAAAGACCAAGAAAGTGGAAGATTGATGGACTTTGGAGAAAGCTGAAACCCAAGTGCCAACAGGGAGGAAAGCCAACAAGAAGCACTCCAATTTGAGCTATAGAACCTGTGGAAACCTTGGGAATTAGAGGCAACAGTATGTGATGATCTGGAGATATGGAGTGAAGCTGAAAACAGAATTTCTTGAAAGTCTACTTGGGAGCAGTTAGACCCTCAGGTCCACTCCACCACTTCACAGAACCAAGACACAGCTATACCCTAGCAGGCTATTTCCCCTGGGAGAGAGCAGGGACAGTCCTTTCAACTTTAAGAACCCTTTTGAAAAATACCCTGAGGGGGAAAATGTGCAAGACTGAACATATGTGCTTACTCTGTTTCCCCCAGAAACCCCTCTAAAATGAAAGAGGCAGGAAGATGCTTTTCTGGAGACACCAACCATTGGGATGAGACTCTAGCCTTGGGACACCAGGCACTGTGGATGGTAGAGAAGTGTCAAACCACAGACGAGGTGGGTAAGTATAATCTACACTCTAAACAATAAGAGAGACAGCCTCTCCCTGACCCACTTTTGGTTCCCAAAACATTGGCATCATGCTTATATATGCTAGGCAGTAGATGTGAGGATTAAGCTGGGAAAACTGTCCATTTTGAGAAAAAAACACCTATAGATAATGACATCAGTGTGTGTGTGTCTTGGGGAGCGGGGAGTGGAACCACCCAATTACCTCATGATGAAGACCACAAGTCTACAAGCACCACCCATCCTATATAAAAGGCTAATATGCAAATTGACCGAATGGCGGAACGACTGGTCACTATGATGCGCACTGACCACCAGGGGGCAGATGCTCAATGCAGGAGCTGCCCCCTGGTGGTCAGTGTGTTCCCACGGGGGGGGGGGAGGAGTGGGCCTAAGCCATCAGTCGGACATCCCCCGAGGCCTCCCGGACTGCGAGAGGGTACAGGCCGGGCTGAGGGACCCTCCTCCCCCCCCACCCCCGCACGATTTTGTGCACCAGGCCTCTAGTGCTTATATAACTTTAAATCAGATTTTGGTGTTTCATTCTTAAATAAAAATAGGTAACCTAAGGTCTATCAGACATTTGAGTAAAATTGATGACATTCAAGAGCAAAAATGAAAGAATTCAAGAGAATACTAAGGAAACGGAGATAATGCAGGGAGCAAAAGAAAATGATAACCTCTAAAAGTTAAGAAAAGAGACTACATCTGTAAAAAATGATTAGGATGACATGAGAGAAAACAGAGCAGTGGTTTGCTTGGGGATGGGAGAAATGGGACAAGGGATTATCAAGAGGCACAAGGAAATTTTTTGGGATTGTACATATGTGCACTATTTTTTTTTTTTGTGTTGTTAATCCTCACCTGAGGATATTTTTCCATTGATTTTTAGAGAGAGTGGAAGAGAGGGAAAGAAAGAGAGAAACACTGATGTGAGAGAAACACATCGATTGGTTGCTTCCTGCACAAGCCCCAACCAGGACCAGGGCTCGAGGAGTCTGCAACCAAGGTACATGCCCTTGACTGGAATCAAACCCGGGACCCTTTGGTCCATAGGCCAATGCTCTATCCACTGAGCCAAACCAGCTAGGGCCATATGTTCACTATCTTGATTATGGTGATCATTTCACAGGTATATACATATACCAAAACTTATCTAACTGCATACTTTAAATAGGTATGGGTTCTTCTTGTATATCGTACCTCAATAAAGCTGTTAAAACAAAATAAGTAATAAGATTAGGATGCTATAAAACAAACAAACAAACAAATAAAACCCCACCTAAAACCTAAGAAAAAACTCCTAGAAAACAAACAAACAAAAAAAGGTAAAAGCAGAAATAAAATTCGATAAATTGGAAGATAAAGTTGAAGAAATCTCCTAAACAGTAGAAAAAACAACAACAAAGGAAATTAATAAAGGGGAAATACAAGATTTTTTAAAAATTGAAGGTGCAATTTAGGAGATCCTGCATCTGACCCCTCTGGTCCCATTGGGCAGTCCAGAAAGAGAGGATAGATTAACAACAAGGAGAAAATCCAGGAAAAAAAAATTCTCTAGAACTTACGAGCATGAACTTTCAGAATAAAAAAACCTGCTATACACTCAAGCACAATAAATGAAAAAAGGTTCATACCAAAGCACATCATCATGAAATTTCAGACCAATACAGATAAAGAAAAGATCTAAAAGTTTCCGGAGAGAAAATAAAGGTCTCTTACAAAGGATCACCAACCAAACAGCATCTGACTTTTCAATAATAACCAAGAAGCCTAGAAATGTTACAAAAACCTTTAACATCTGAGAGATAACATTTTCAAACTATGTTCAGAGACAACCAAACAAGTTAAAGGTAAAATAAAGAAATTTTCAGTCTTGTATGTAGGGTCTCCTATGCACTCCTTATCTCAGGAAATTATGAGAGGATGCTAGCCAAAAGGAAGATCCAAGTACCAGGAAACAGGAATCAACATAGGAAAGAGACAAAGGAATTGCATGTCATGGTAAAGGAATGTCCCAAGACAAAAACTGTGGGGCAGACCTAGAAAGCAACTAGTCCAGAGTAGAAAAAAAGGATGATGAGCTCCAGGAGGAATAGCTTCAAGAAAAACAAAATGGAACCAATGAATTATGTTGCCAGAAAGTTTGGAAAAATAATTAAGAATAGATATATATCCCTAACCGGTTTGGCTCAGTGGATAGAGCGTTGGCCTGCGGAATGAAGGGTCCCAGGTTCGATTCCAGTCAAGGGCATGTATCTTGGTTGTGGGCACATCCCCAGTAGGGGGTGTGGAGGAGGCGGCTGATTGATGCTTCTCTCTCATCGATTTTTTTAACTCTCTATCCCTCTCCCTTCCTCTCTGTAAAAATCAATAAAAAAAAATAAAAAAAATAGTGAATATAGGGACACTAGGAAAAAGAAAAAAAAGAATGATTACCTACCCCCTCATACAGTTGACAAGAAAATAAATGTAATTACACTATGAAGTTTCAATGTGAACTAATTTTTAACATAGTCTTTGTGGCAGCAACTGCTGGTTGTCCCTTGATATCCATTCTCCTCTTCTTCCATGGTAATAGAATTATTACCTGGGCCCAAGATTGTCAGACAAGGACTACATTTCCCAGCGAGATGTGACAAGATGACTAAGAGCTGGTCCATGAAATGAGAAAAATGATACATACAATAACTGGGTTGTGCCCTTAAAGGAAACTTTGCTGCTGATTGGAATGCAGCAAAGCCATTTTGGATCATGAGAACAAAGAAAATGAGATAAAGGGAAAGGTGCGTCTCTGACAAGTTTGAGAACAGCTGCCATGCCAGATGGTACTTTTACCTGAGAGCCAAAGAAGTCTATCTTTTTAAGCCACTGATATTTAGTTTCTCTGTCACAATCAAACCTGCTTTATAACTATTACAATTATACTAGTAACATTGTAAGCACTGAATACTGGGCTAAAATATACTGAGGAGGGGTGAGATGTAATTAAGCTAAATTTTCATTAGAAAGAAGTAAATACATAAAATTTAAAGCTAAAATATCAAGAAAGAGCAGTAAAACAAGTCATTAGAAATATGGACATAAATACTAAAAGAAACAGCTTAATATTGTTGCTTTTGGTGAGCAGGACTTAGAGATAAGAAGGGGGAGGGCCAAAGACTTCTGTGTTCCCTTTTCAGCCTCATAGCATAGAACTATTTAAACTTTCAAAATTACATACATGTATTTTTTTTATATGTGTTTTTTTTTTAATATATTTTATTGATTTTTTACAGAGAGGAAGGAAGAGTGATAGATAGTCAGAAACATCGATGAGAGAGAAACATCGACCAGCTGCCTCCTGCACACCTCCCACTGGGGATGTGCCCGCAACCAAGCTACATGCCCTTGACCGGAATCAAACCCGGGACCCTTCAGTCCGCAGGCTGACGCTCTATCCACTGAGCCAAACCGGTTTTGGCTACATGTATTTTTTGATAAACATATGTTAAATTTTAAAATTATGGTTCACTCTTAAACTGTTATAAATTAAGTTCCACATTGAATATTTGTTAATAGTATGCTAAAAATAAGAATGGGACATAAAATAGATGTCTAGGGCATGAGAATGGGTAAGAAGTTGCTAAGAGCTTCTAATTAGAACTGTTTTGATGTAGGCACAAAAAACAGACTCCCATATTTAGCTTTGCGTATACTGCTCAAAATCATCTCACTCTAGTAGAATCTGGGCTCAATAAAAACATAATGAAAAATGGTTTCATTTTTACTGACCTCTAGAAAACTGAAATTAACATTTTACTTATTTTTTAAAATAAAAATAGGGTTAACAAACCCTACCATCTTACCCGCAAGCCATTTAACAGCCGAAGTATTCTTCGATTCCATCTCTTTGCCTCAATATTTTGTTCATTTTCCAATGACTCCTGTTTGAATGATTGATAAAATATTTCACTTAACCAAATTTTACTGAATGTTTACTATTTGTCAGGCATAGTGGTAGCTGCTACAAGAAACACAATTATAACACTGGGCCTTGCCAAATAAGGAGCTTATAGTCTGATTAACAGAGAGAATAAGACTAGAATTCAAATATAGATCAACCTCTGTAGTATTACCTTTATACTCCCCAGGTTACCTTCTTTTTATTAAAATTTGTATTAAATTTATTGGGGTGACTGGTTAATCAAATTATATAGGTTTCAGGTGTACAATTTTATAATACATTACCTGTATACTGTATTGTGTGTTCTCAACCCCAAGTCAAGTCTCCTTCCATAGTCACTTATCCCTCCTTTACTCTCTTCTACCTCCACCCACACCCATCTTTCCCCTCTGGTAATCATAATACTGTTGTCCGTGATTATGAGGGGTTTTTTGCTTAATCCCTTTGTCTTTTTCACCCAGCCCACCACCCCCATACCCCTCTGACAGCTGTCAATCTGTTCTCTGTATCTATGAGTCTGCTTCTATTTTTTAAATTTATTTTTTATTTTTGTTAATCCTCACCCGAAGATATTTTCCCATTGATTTTTAGAGACAGTGTAAGTGGGGGTGGGGGTGGGGGAGAGAGAGAAAGAGAGAGAGAAACATTGATGTGAGAGAGACACCTTGACTGGTTGCCTCTGCATGTGTCCCGACTGGCTGGACTGGGGCTGGAGCCTGCAACCCAGGTACGTGCCCTTGACCAGGAATCAAACCTGAGACCATTCAGTGTGCAGGCTGATGCTCTAATCGTTAGAGTCTAACCACTTGGAAATACCAGCCAGGGCAAGTCTGTTTCATTTTGTTGATGCTTTCCTTTGCTGTGCAAAAACTTTTTAGTTTGATGTAGTCCCGTTTGTTTATTTTTTCTTTTGTTTCCTTTGTCTGAGGAGATATATCAGAAAAAATATCTCTATGAGAAATGTCCAATATTTTACTGCCTGTGTTTTCTTCTAGGATTTTTATGGTTTCAAGTCTAATGCTTAAGTCTTTTATCCATTTTGAGTTTATCTTATGTACGGTATAAGAAGGTGGTCCAATTTCATTTTTTTTTTTGCAGTTATCTGTCCAATTTTCCCAACACCATTTATTGAATAGACCATGGTCGCCAACCGTTTGGATCTCACAGACCACCAGTGGTCCATGGACCACCGGTTGGCGACCACTGGAATAGACTGTCTTTACCTCATTGCATGTTCTTGCCTCTTTTGTCATACATTTTAAAAATATATATGTTTTTATTGATTTCAGAGAGAAGAAGGGACAGGGAGAGAGAGACAGAAACATCAATGATGAGAGAGTGTCATTAATTGGCTGCCTCCTGCACATTCCCTACTGGGGATCAAGCTGCAACTTGGGCATGTGACCTGATCAGGAATGGAACCATGAACTTCTGATTCATGGAGCAACACTCAACCACTGAGCCACACTGGCCAGGCTGTCAAATATTAATTGACCATAAAGGTGTGGGTTTATTCTGGTCTCTGTATTGTGTTCCACTGATTTACATGTCTGTTTTTATGCCAGCACCATGCAGTTTTGATTATGATGGCCTTGTAGTATAGTTTGATATCAGGTAGTGTGATTCCTCCAACTTTGTTCTTTCTCAAGATTGCTGTGGCTACTCAGAATCTTTTGTGGTTCCATATAAATTTTTGGAATATTTGTTCTAGTTCTGTGAAATACACCATTGGTATCTTGATAGGAATTGCATTGAATCTATAGATTGCTTTGGGTAGTATGGACATTTTAATGATGTTAATTCTTCCTGTCCATGAACACAGTACATGCTTCCACTTATTTGTATCTTCTTCAATGTATTTCTTCAGTGTCTTATAATTTTCTGAGTACAGATCTTTTACATCCTTGGTTAAATTTATTCTTATGTGTTGTTTCTTTTAATACAATTGTAAATTGGATTGTTTTCTTACTTTTCCTTTCTGATAGTTCATTATTGATGTATATAAATGCAACCGATTTCTGGATATTTATTTTGTATCTTGCTACTTTACTGAATTCATTTATCAGTTCTGGTAGTTTCTTGGTGGAATCTTTAGAATTCTATATATACAGTATCATATCATCTACTCCAGGCAATCTTCTGATAAGGGGCCCCAGAGTATGAGATTCTGCTGACTTTACTGGTAATGCATTCAGGGCATTGGGCCCTTGCTTTGAAAAACAGTCAGCAAAGATCACCACTTTTAGCTAGGACTTATTTCAGCTCTGGTTAATCTAACTCAGTTAACAGGAGTAAACATAAAGCTATAGAAAAACTGCCTTGTTGCCCTAACCGGTTTGGCTCAGTGGATAGAGGGTTGGCCTGCGGACTAAAGGGTCCTGGGTTCAATTCCGGACAGGGGCATGTACCTTGGTTGCAGGCACATCCCCAGTAGGATGTGTGCAGGAGGCAGCTGATTGATATTTCTCTCTCATCGATGTTTCTAACTCTCTATCCCTCTCCCTTCCTCTCTGTAAAAAAATCAATTAAATATATATATATATATATATATATATATATATATATATATATATATATATATTTAAAAAAACTGCCTTGTTGCCCTAGCCAGTGTTGCTCAGTGGATAGAGCGTTGGCCTGCGGACTGAAAGGTCCCAGGTTCGATTCCAGCCGGTCAAGGGCATGTACCTTGGTTGCAGGCACATCCCCAGTAGGGGGTGTGCAGGAGGCAGCTGATCGGTGTTTCTAACTCTCTATCCCTCTCCCTTCCTCTCTGTAAAAATCAATGATATATATATATATATATATAAACTGCCTTGTAAAGGCCTTTATCTGAACTTACTTGGTGATATAGAAGCTCTTAACAATAACTGATGTTTAATAGTTTGTGTACAATTGGGTTAGAAACCTTTCAGATTTTGAGGGTGCCTTGTCCAAAAGAGATCAACCAACTGCCTATTGTTATCTGAATAGATTCATTCTTTTCTGTTTTTAAACCTCCAGCAATACGTAAGTATTGAAAAACTGTAAAGTTGAAATCCCTTCACAGGAACCCACTCTAAGCCCTTATCAGCTAACACCTTATGAGCTGAGAACAGAACTGGATATAAGAAAAGTACTGTTGAATCTGGGTTGCGGGAAGGAAAGTGGCCCATATCTGACCTACTTTATACTTTTTCCCTAGGCTAGCTCTGACCATGCAACACAACAGCATCTGTGTCACCCTTTTCATGGATTCACTGTATATCTCTGGAGCCTGGGCACTTCCTAAAAGTGCTTTCAATTACATGGACTCCAAGGTGATTTCAGAAAACTCCAGAATATTCTGTATGACATTTTATTCTTTTTAAAAAATATTTTCTATTGATTTCAGAGACGGAGAGGGAGGGAGAGAGAAAAAAACCTCAATAATGAGAGGGAATCATTGATCGGCTGCCTTCTGCACGCCCCTATTGGGGATTGAGCCTGCAACCTGGGCATGTGCCCTTGACCAGAATTGAACTGGGACCCTTCAGTCAGCAGTCCGACACTCTGTCTGCTGAGCCAAACCAGCCAGGGCCTGTCTGACATTTTAAATTATTTGAGGCTAAGGGACTGCTGAGTCCCCATCCCCACCAGCCTTTATGGCTTCCTGATCCTACCTATGCTGTATCCTTTCTTACATTCCAAAGAGAATTTGAAAATATGGTCACTTTATTTTGAAGAGTTTTCCCAATCCCTCCAGTTACAATGGATGTTTATTCCTTTCTGGTCTGTTCTTGGATAAATGAGCTCATCCAATTACTAATGTTGATTTTTATTGTTAAATACACAAAATGCTATTTTTCAAATGTAAAAAGCAATGGTCCAACCCTTCGTTAAAGATCCATGAGACTGAAGCTTGACCTATATTGCACAACTAAACTAACCAGGAAAAGGCTCAGAAGAAATAGTTTGTGTGCTTTGCTCAATGAAGCCTGTCCACTTGATCTATCTGGACACCCTACAACTGAATCCTTTGTGTAGAAAGCCCAGTGGATTATTAAAACAGCTGAACTTGTGCTGTGTTGTGGTTTGCTAAAAAATAACCTGTGTCTATAGAGGCAAAGAGAAAAGAGAACATAAATCAACCCACTTCAGGCTCAGCTGTTTAAATGTTTCAGGTAAAAAGTTCAGGTATTTATTCTGTTCTAGATTATCCAGAGAATTCAGTCTGTTTTCCACCTATGAAAAAAATTAATCTAATAACCTTAGAACTCATCATAATGATTATTTAAAATATCAAGCATTCAATGTTTTGATATTATTTACTAAGAAACTTCTGCTAAAATTCATTACAATCTTAAAAATGCTTTTAGCATTCTGGACAAAAATTAGAAAAAGAAGATAATAATATATATTGAGTTAGGCAGGTCAAACATTACTTCTAGCTTTGCTTTTTTTGTGATTCTGTGATTTCATTTTTTATCAAATTAGTAAAGGTTAAAAAAATAATAGGGTACATCTGCAGGAAAACAAGCCCTTTCATGTACTCCTGATAAATATGTAAGTTGATAAAATTCTTTTAAAAAAACAATTTGTCAATATATATCAAGAGTTCTAAAAATGACCATACTCTTTGCTCTAATAATTTCATATCATGAAGTAACTGTAGAGGTGCAGACAGATCTATATAGCCTGGGATGTTCACTGCAGCATTATTTATAACTAGAGGCCTGGTGCACGGATTTGTGCACTGGTGGGGTCCCTCAGCCTGGCTGCAGGATCGGGCTGAAACCAGCTCTCCAACATCCCCTGAGGGGTCCTGGATTGTGAGAGGGTGGTTCTTGGGTGACACACCCCAGAATTGGGCTCCCTCCTCTCTGGTTCCCTGTGCGTCACCTGAGAGCTGCAGCTCCTGTGTTGAGTGTCTACCCCCTGGTGGTCAGTGTGCATCATAGCTACCAGTTGGAGCATCTGCCCCCTGGTGGTCATTGCGTGTCATAGCTACTGGCCGGTCGGCCCGTCACTTAGGCTTTTATATATATAGATAGTTTTGCTATTGACCTGTGGCCCTTTGAGCAGGCTATCTTCTTTCTCTGATCTTTACAAGTCTTATATAGATATAGGCTTTGAGCCATATAATCTTTTGGGGAAAAGATTCCCATACATTTTTTGATAAATATAGTAAAACTAGAGGCCCAGTGCATAAAATTCGTGCACAGGGTGTGTGTGGGGGGAAGGTCCTCTCAGCCTAGCCTGCACCCTCTCCAATCCGGGACCCCTTGGGGGATGTCTGACTGCTGGTTTAGGCCCGATCCCAAGGACCGGGCCTAAACCAGCAGTCGGACATCCCTTTCACAATCCTGGACTGCTGGCTCCTAACCGCTCACCTGCCTGCCTACCTGATCACCCCTAACCACCTCTGCCTGCTGGCCTGGTCGCCCCTAATTGCCCCCCACTGCCAGCCAGATCACTCCAAACTGCCCCCCCGCCATCCTGGTCACCCCTAACTGCCCCCCCCCCGCCGGCCTGGTCACCCCTAACTGCCCCCCTGCTGGCCTGGTTGCCCCCAACTGTCCCCCCTGCTGGCCTGGTCGCCCCTCACTGCCCCCTCCCCCCCGCTGGCCTGGTTGCCCCAAACTGCCCCCCCCTGCCGGCCTGGTTGCCCCTAACTGCCCCCCCGCCAGCCTGGTCACCCCTTACTGCCACCCCTGCCAGCCTGGTCACCCCTTACTGCTTCCCCTGCCAGCCTGGTTGCCTCTAACGGCCCCCTTACCGGCCTGGTCATCCCACGCAGCCTGCTGTTCATTCATTTGGTTGTCCCTCACTAACCCCCCTGCTGGCCTGCTCACCCCACACAGCCTATTCAGTAGTCCGTCCAGTTGTTTCAGTCGTGACGGCCCCTGGCTTTTTATATATATGGATTTCCTTTTTTTAAAAATTTAATAAATCTTTATTGTTCAGATTATTACAATTGTTTCTCCTCTTTCACCCCATAGCTCCCCTCCACCCGGTTCCCACCCCACCCTTTGCCCTTACCTCCCCCGCACTGTCCTCATCCATAGGTGTACGATTTTTGTCCAGTCTCTTCCTGCACCCCCCATACTCCTTTCCCCCTGAGAATTATCAGTCCACTCCCTTTCTATGCCCCTGATTCTATTATATTCACCAGTTTATTCTGTTCCTCAGATTTTTAATTCACTTGATTTTTAGGTTCACTTGTTGATAGATATGTATTTGTTGTTCATAATTTTTCTCTTTACTTTTTTTTCTTCCTCTTCTTAAAGAATACCTTTCAGCATTTCATATAATACTGGTTTGGTGGTGATGAACTCCTTTAGCTTTTTGTTATCTGTGAAGCTCTTTATCTGACCTTCCATTCTGAATAATAGCTTTGCTGGGTAGAGTAGTCTTGGTTGTAGGTTCTTGCTAGTCATCACTTTGAATATTTCTTGCCACTCCCGTCTGGACTGCATAGTTTCTGTTGAGAAATCAGCTGACAATCGTATGGGTGCTCCCTTGTAGGTAATTAACTGTTTTTCTCTTGCTGCTTTTAATATTCTCTCTTTGTCTTTTGCTCTTGGCATTTTAATTATGATGTGTCTTGGTGTGGTCCTCTTTGGATTCCTTTTGTTTGGGGTTCTGTGCACTTCTTGGACTTGTAAGTCTATTTCTTTCACCAGGTGGGGGAAGTTTTCAGTCATTATTTCTTCCAATAGGTTTTCAGTATCTTGCTCTCTCTCTTCTTCTGGCACCCCCATAATTCTGATGTTGGTATGCTTGAAGTTGTCCCAGAGTCTTCTTACACTATCTTCAACTTTTTGGATTCTTTTTTCTTTTTTTTGCTTTTCCGGTTGAGTGTTTTTTGCTTCTTTGTATTTCAAATCTTTGACTTGATTCTTGCATTCCTCTAGTCTGCTGTTGGGTCTCTGTATAATATTTTTTATTTCAGTCAGTGTATGTTTAATTTCTAGTTGGTCCTTTTTCATATCTTCAAGGGTCTCATTATATTTATCGGCCTTTTCTAGGATATTCTTGAAAAGCCTTATAACTGTGGTTTTGAATTCTATATCCAGTCGTTTGTTTTCCTCCATTTCTTTAGTTTGTGATCTGTTTCTTTGTCTCCCCATTTTTCACTGCTTCCCTGAGTTGGTAGGGTGGCTTTGTGTGCTAGGTTTCCTATATGGCCCAGTGGGTCGGCCTCCCCAGTTAACCTGAGGTGGACACTCTTGGTGCACCCCTTTGTGGACTGTGTGTACAGCCTTGTTGTACTTAAGTCTTGATTGCTGTTGGTATCACTGGGAGGAATTGACCTGCAGGCCAGTTGGCTGTGAGGATCAGCTGTGTCTACACTGGGAGATTTTCGGTGCTGGAGACAGCCTTATAGGATTAGCCTTGCCAGATTGCAAAAGCCTCTGTGCTCAGCTTGGAAAGGGTGGAGTCTCAGGGCGGAGCAGACAGTCTTGGCTTCCCATCAGCCCTGCCCTTGCGCGAGTCTCCAGACCTCTGCCTTCCGCGGTTCCCGAGTTTCTGCCTTACAGTCCAGATTTCCCCCGTTAGAGCGTGGGTCCCCAGGGGCTCGCCTGGAACTGCAGTTCAGTGCAGTCGGAACTGGGATTCAGTGCAGTCAGGAGCTTCTGACTCAATTCCGCTAGGGAAAGCCTGTGGTAACCTCTGCAGTCAGTCTTTGTGTGCACTCGCGCCTCCAGACCCCTGCTGCCGCGGCTCCCCTGAGTCTCCGAGTCTCCATGTGCCTTTCTCTCTACCTGACAGTCCAAACTCCCCCTGTATGAGCCTGGGTCCACAGGGTTTCGGCCAGAACTGAGGTTCAGTGCAGTCGGAACTGGGGTTCAGTTCAGTCGGGGGCTTCCTTCCCCTTTCCGCCAGAGAAAGCCAGCCAGGCACTCCACCACCCTTCCTCTCTGCGTGCGTGTCTCCGTACCTCAGCTCTTTGCCGCTCCTCCATGAGCTTTCCTCTTTCCTTCTAGTTGTAGAATTTCCACTCAGCCAGCTTTCCTGTGGTTCTGGATGGTGTCCGTTCTCTTTTTGTTGTAGTTTTGGAATTGTTGTGCGGGGCAGCAGTTTAGGTGCTTACCTATGCCGCCATCTTGGTTTCTCCCCAGATTTCCTTTTTTAATCACTTAAAATATTTTCAATTACAGTTGACATACATTATTATATTAGTTTCAAGTGTACACCCCACTGATTAGACATTACATAACTTACTAAGTGATCAACCAGATAAATCTTGTATCCATCTGACACCATACTTAGTTATTAGAATATTATTGACTATATTCCCTATGCTGTGCTTTACATCCCCATGACTATTCTGTAATAACCAATTTGTACTTCTTTTTTTTAATATATATATTTTATTGATTTTTCACAGAGAGGAAGGGAGAGGGAGAGAGAGTTAGAAACATCGATGAGAGAGAAACATTGATCAGCTGCCTCCTGCACACCCCCCACTGGGGATGGAGCCCGCAACCAAGGTACATGCCCTTGACCGGAATCGAACCTGGGACCCTTCAGTCCGCAGGCCAACGCTCTATCCACTGAGCCAAACCGGTTAGGGCTGTACTTCTTAATCTCTTCACCTTTTTCACGTAATCCTCTCCCTTCTATCAACCATCAAAATATTCTCTGTATCTATGAGTCTGTTTCCATTCTGCTTGTTCATTTATTTTGTCTTTTACATTCATTTGTTGATAGATATGTATTTATTGCCACTTTATTGCTCATATTTTTAATTTTCTTCTTCTTTTTAAAGAAGACCCTTTAACATTTCATACAATACTGGTTTGGTGGTGATGAACTCCTTTAGCTTTTTCTTATCTGGGATTTCTTTATCGGTCCAGCTCTTGCCCTGATGACAGACAATTCAGTTCCTCTCCACATGTCCCTGGTGCTATCCCAGCGCTGGAGTTCAGAGAGAGTCTGAGTAAGTCAGTGTGTGGGCCCTTTAAGAGGAACTGCCTGGTACTCTAGTAGCCCTCCCTTTCCCTCAGCTTCAATCCCTACTGTATTTGTTGTTGTTATTGTTTGTTAATCCTCACCTGAGGATATTTTTTCCATTGATTTTTAGAGAGAGTTGAAGGGAGGGAGGGAGGGAAGAAAGGAAGAAGGGTGAGACAGAGACAGGAGGGGGGGGGGGAGAGAGAGAGAGAGAGAGAAACACATAGATGTGAGACACATTGATTGGCTGCCTCCTGCATGCACCAGGGGATCAAACTTACAATCCAGGTATGTGCCCTTGACTGGGAATCAAACCCAAGACCCTTCACTGTGCAGGCCTACGCTCACTTGAGGCAATCCCTGCTGGTTTTTACAGCCGGAACTTAATGGGGCTTCCCTTCCTGGAACTGGAACCCTGGGTTGGGGGCCCTGGTTGGAGCTGGGACCTCTTGCTTCTCAGCCGAGATATCCCTCCTGATTTTTATCTGCCAGACATGGATGTGGGATCAGCTGCTTCTGCATCTCCATCCCTCCTACCAGTCTCAGTGTGGCTTCTTCTTTAATTCCCTAGTTGTAGGACTTCCATTCAGCCAGATTTCAGTCAGTTCTGAATGATGGTTGTTCTATAGTTTAGTTGTAATTTTGTGGTTGTGGCAGGATGAGAGTACTGCATTTACCTACACCACCATCTTGACCAGAAGTCCCCTAAAGTAAAATTTCCAATGCCCTAGGCCAGTGGTCGGCAAACTGCGGCTCGCGAGCCACATGCGGCTTGCAAGCCGTGGTTTGCCACTCTGTTGACTAATGTGTTTGCCGACCACTGCCCTAGGCCACACCCCTACTATAACTCTTTCTCTAGAGATTTTATAAGAATAACTTAAAACAGTGATTGTCAACCTTTTTAATCTGTTACTACTTTTGATAAGCATAAATTCTCACAGCTTCCTTTAAAATTATTTGAAGTTTCAAAATAAAGAAGCCAAAGCAATTCTGAAATTGTATTATCAAACCGCTCACACACACATTTGTTGAGATAACTAATATAAATTTTAATTTTAGAAAGTAACATTATAACTCTAAAAACCAATTTTTAGGTAAATAAGGTGTTAAACATTTAGGAACAAAGTTTTTAAGGACATTTCCAAGACTATACATATATTTACCGATTCAACTGAACAATTTTCAATTCCTTGTGTCAAGGTAACATTCATTAAAGAGGATTCCTCAGCAGCCAAAGAAACAATATCCTGCTAAAGCAAATTAGAAAAAAATAGGTAAGTTATCACAATAGTAGTCGTCATCACAGGAACAATCTCATTCTGTTAAATGTTTTAATCACATGAATGCTCATTTATAAAACTAATTAAAATACTATATCCCAGGTAGGCTGCCTCCAACTTAAATATTCCTGATTCCATATGCCTCCTACAAACGAAGAACTTGCATGCCCCTTCCCCCTTGCCACTCCTTCCTATCCTTGTCACTCCCATTTCTCTTGCCACTGCAGATCTCATATCAAAAGTCTCTGCTGCTGTGTGGCTGAGGTCACTTTCCTTTGAAGCATTTTATCTAGCCCCAGTCCCCTACCTCTATTCTCATGCCAGTACCAGGTGGCAGAATGAGGAGATCTGCAAGTAGAGAGAGTGAGAATGAGGAAAGGGATATTACTATCCCCACCTAGGGCCATGACAGGATTCTTACCACCACTGCTGGAGCTGTCACTGGCAAAAGGGAGAAAAACTATATCCAGAAGGGGAGCAGAGACATAAAGGAAGAAGGAAAAAAAGAAAGCCAGAAATTCTTCATTTCCCATCCTCTCCCTTTTTCATTGCTATAGAAGCTGTCAGCCTTTTTCATCTTCAACCTGTCGCCAAGCTTCATACCCCAGGTGTCTGTCATCCATTATCTTGACTAAGTTAGGAGCTTCCTACAACAGTTTCTTACTTAATTGTTTCACTTCAGTTTTAAAAAATTTTTAATGAATATAAGGAGTTGCATTTTATTCTTTAATATACATTTTTGTGGAAACGTGTTTCTCTCTTAATTTTTATGAATATTCTACATTTTAGATACTCTCAATTCTTCAGTTACTCTACATAAAAATTCTGTTTTATGAAGAGTTGAAAATGATTAATTAGGATCAATATTTTCCTGTCCCTTCATACTGATTGTTTTCTCATTCCTGACTATATCTCACATCTGTTTACCATTTTTGGAAGCAGAATAAGAATGAAACTGAAGGTTAAAGCATGAGCATAGGATAAAGGACTAAAGGTTCAAAAGAACCATTGCATCAATCTTTTTCCTTCACTCCAAGCACTTGGGAAAATCAATTAAAAAAATTTTTTTTATTGATTTCAGAGAGGAAGGGAGAGGGGAAGAGATAGAAACATCAATGATGAGAGAGAATCATTGATTGGCTGCCTCCTGCATGCCCCCTACTGTGCCCTTGACCGGAATTGAACCCGGAACCCTTCAGTTCACAGGTCGACGCTCTATCCACTGAGCCAAATCAGCTAGGGTGAAATCAATTTTGTTAAAAAATCATAAACTGCTGAAACCGGTTTGGCTCGGTGGATAGAGCGTCGGCCTGCGGACTGAGGGGTTCCGGGTTTGATTCCGGTCAAGGGCATGTACCTTGGTTGCGGGCACATCCCCAGTAGGGGGTGTGCAGGAGGCAGCTGATCGATGTTTCTCTCTCATCGATGTTTCTGACTCTCTATCTCTCTCCCTTCCTCTCTGTAAAAAATAAATAAAATATATTTAAAAAAAAATCATAAACTAAACAAGCTTGCTTAATCCCAATTTTCAGTAGCTGTGCTCTAAGAAATGCCTGAGCCCAAATAAAGAAGAGAGTAGTATCCCAGTATCTCAATATCCAGTATGTTATCGAATATTTAGTAAAACACATTCTCTTTTAATGCATTATGAAATTGTCTTTCCTTCCAAGGCATTCAGTTTCAATGTGGGCTGACTCTGAATTCCCAGAGTGGTTATCAGAGTACAGTGATGATGGGACAGAGTAGAAAAGCACTGGTTTATTTTTATTTGGTATGGCAATAATATTTACATTTGTACAGCCAGTAAAGTGACAATTGAGGAAATATTTTATAGTACATTGTTTCCAACTATGTTTTCAAATAACTATGTTTTTCAAGTAAAAGTTATGTCTTCAAATAAAAAAAATGTTTAAAATTTTATTTTGGTCATGAAATCCCTACATAGTCTTTCAGATGCAAAGCTAAGGTAACTGGTGGGTCCAAAACATACTATTCTTAAAGGTGAGAAGGGTGAATTTAGATAAAAATCAAAACACAGGTGTATTGTCTAGAGTCCTAAAAGATTCCATGACAAACTGGGGCCTAGTAGTATTCCCAGCATATAACTAGATTCTCTTACCTCAGAGCTAATATTTTTATTAGTATCCTCATGAAAGCTATAATTAGATTCCTCAGTCACATCCTTCCAAGTTTTGGGTTGAGTTAACACTTGCTGGGAATTTGAACCTTTCATCATGGAGGTCTCTGAATTATTAAGGAAGTAAAAAAGATTTCACCAAAATATCTTTCCAACTTAAATTCGAATATGATTGTTATAAAAGAAAACTTCTGACACTGTAATCCATTTAAACAAAGTGTGTACAAACTCTCTATGTCACATATTTATCTTCCCTTTCCTCACATCTGCCTCTTTTTCACCTCCACTCCCCATCCTGCACCATTTGTCTCTAGATCGATCTATTCTTGTTCATCAAATTATGTTGATCATTATATCCCACATATGAGTGAGATCATGTGATATTTATCTTTCTCCAACTGGCTTATTGTAATGATTTCAGGAAAAGTGATCAGAAAGCAGAGGCTCACTCACCACATAAGTTGGTTTTATTATCTATCTATATAAAACCCTAATATGCAAATAGACCAAATGGCGGAAAGACCAGCAGAAAGACTGGTCACTATGACACGTACTGACCACCAGGGGGCAGGCGCTCAATGCAGGAGCTGCCCCCAGCCTGCAAGTCCTGACGGCAGCGGGCAGTGCCAGGCCAAGGCAGGTGCGAGCGGGGGCCCCAATCACCCTGCCAGTCGCCCCATAGATCAGCCCTGATCACCAGCCAGACCTAGAGACCCTACCCATGCATGAATTTCATGCACCGGGCCTCTAGTTCCTTTATAATAGTCACAATAATAATCAGCAATTATTAATACTCCATGTAACCTCTGGGTGTATGGAAATATCTGTCTCAGGTTAACTATATTGTTTAAATGCTATTCTTATTACTAGGTGACTTTTTTCATGTTGTTTTAAAGTGAAACATTATCTTACTAGATATGAAAATTTTCTTTATTGGAGGTTTGTGAATACTGCCTTTGGGGTGGAGGAGGTAGGAAAGTGTGAGATTAAGAGTAGTACACACTGCATATAAACTTCATCTTTTTATATAGCTTTGTGGACAAAAATTAATCCACAAAGCTGAAAAATACAATGCTTACATAACAATTTCTTTTAAATTCAAATATTTTTCTAGAGATAGCATTTATAGTTTGGAATAAAAAGATGGATCCCATCCTCATTTTGAAATGTAAAAGGAAATTTTTGTTTCTTCAATGTTCCCCTCAACATCAACAGAATTAGGATGTCTTACCTACTATGTTTCTGCCCCCCATTTCTTCCCTTATTGATTCCTTTTGTCTCAATTTTCTTCCAAGTTGAAAGCCAGAAGACAGAAAGCATTTTGTAAACAACTGTAAAAATACACATTTTTGTTTCTAGATTTTGTACAAGGAAAGCAATTCAATAAATACAAGCAAATATGCTAAAAAGTCAAAATTATAATTCATGCACACACATCCATCAAATTAATTAAAAATAAGGAGGTATTTTTTATAAGTTTAAGTTCTTGACTATATGAGTGTAAATATGTGTTTATTTATTTAAAACTAAACATTGCCCCCATGTAAAAGGATGGAAAACTATTACCATTTTCAGTTCAGTATGAATCAAATCCTGGGTAGCAGATGACAGAAGTGTATCCACTCCTCCCCTTGTTTTCCACATCATCAGTCTTTGGGTAGGAGGTGCAAGTTCCAAAACCATGAGAGTGTCAGCAAAGAAAGTAAGCTGTTTATGCATAGTTTTGCTACTGATCTCCTTGACTGGATCTATGAGCAATTTCCTCTTTTTGTTTTTCCTTTTCCAAGCAATATCTAAATATAAGAAATAGGCACAAATGTGATTGATTGTATAGCTTTGTAAAATATTCTTGGCACCGCATATCTAAGAAATGTCTACCACAATACAACCTACAGAGATGCATAGAGAAGAAAATCCCCTTCTCTCTACTGAAAATTATGCTTTACAAAGTTTTTGCACAACTAGAGTGTCTAAGCAGCCAAGAGTTCACACACTTTGAGGTGTTTCTCAAAGGCTCTGAGGAGAGATTCTGTTGACCTACTTAGTGGACAACTGAGAAAATGTAGAGTAGAGGGTATATTGATGAGGAAGTCAATCAATTCTGAGGTTCCTTAAAATATATACACAACAGAATAACGTTTGAAACATTGACTTGTATTTGTCCAGCATATTTTTCCCTCCCCCAGTGAAATTCATACACAAAGTCTAAGTGGGTAGCCCATGGGCTTTCGTTCCCATAGGAAATTTTACTAGGTAGAAAGCAAAAGTCACGTTTTTCCTTAGTAAAGATGTAAAAGGGGAGGGAGGGTTAGATTTCCAAGAATGTGAAGATTTGGGATCAGATGGAGCCGGAAAGAACAGAAACCAGATGGCTGATGTGCCTCAGTAAAATCCTGGAATAAGATCCTAGAGGAGCAGGATGTGTGAAGACTCCAGAAGCTATGCAGGCTGGGACAGTGGGCACCACAGACTGGTGTGGTTGATAACCAGAGGTTCCCTACCACTTGTCACATATTTCCCCCAAAATTTGATACCACATGGCTTCGGGCAGATAAGGGAGGTCTGGAATTCTTGCCAGCCCTATGGGATAGAGGCTCAGAATTGAATTTAGTAAAGAAAAATTTAAATGCTTTACTCCTGGCATGTCGGAGTTTATAAACTGAAATCCATATCAAATATACTACTTAAAACTAGTGCCTTCTTAAAAGGTTTAGTTATATATTAGATTTATATTTATTGTTATTCCTAAAAATATGCTTGAGGTTAAACATTATCGTAGAAAAGATAGTACCTTTCTTTTGATTCTTTTATTATGCCTTATTTGATAGTCATTTATGTGTTTATTTATTTCCTGATGGGATTGTAAGCTTCCTTTTTTATTGAGTTTATTGGGGTGGCATTAGTTAACAATACAGGTTTCAAGTATACAACTCAACAAAATATCATATGTATACATCATCATGCATCTATTGCCCAAGTGAAGTATCTTTCCATCCTCATTTATCACCCCTTTGCCCTCTTCCACCTCCCCCATCCCACTTCCCTTGGGCTATCACCATACTTTTGTCTGTGTCTATGTGTTAAAACCTATCTAATAAAAGAGTAATATGCAAATTGACTGTCACTCCAATACACAAGATGGCTGCCCCCATGTGGTCAAAGATGGCTGCCCCCATGTGGACACAAGATGGCTGCCACAAGATGGCCAGCAGGGGAGGGCAGTTGGGAGGGACCAGGCCTGCAAGGGAGGGCAGTTGGGGGCGATCAAGCCTGCAGGGAGGGCTGTTGGGAGGGACTAGGCCTGCAGAGGAGGGAAGTTGGGGGAGACCAGGCCTGCAGGGAAGGGCAGTTGGGGGGGACCCAGGCCTGCAGGGGAGGGCAGTTGGGGGAGACCAGGCCTGCAGGGGGGGGGGCAGTTAGAGGCAATCAGGCTGGCAGGGGAGCAGTTAGGCATCAATCAGGCTGGCAGGGGAGTGGTTAGGGGGTGATCAGGCTGGCAGGCAGAAGCGGTTAGGGGCAATCAGGAAGGCAGGCAGGCGAGCAGTTGGGAGCCAGCAGTTCTGGATTGTGAGAGGGATGTCTGACTGCCCTACTGGGATCAGGCCTAAATGGGCAGTCGGACATCCCTCATGGGGTCCCAGATTGGAGAGGGTGCAGGCTGGGCTAAGGGACACCCCGCCGTGCACAAATTTCATGCACTGGGCCTCTAGTGTATATATATATATATATACATATATATATATATATATATATATATGTATATATATATATATATTAAAATCTATGGAGATATATATATATATATATATATATATATATATATATATAAATTAAATGTGTATATACACTGAGTGGCTAGATTATTATGACCTCTGAACGCATAATAATCTGGCCACTCAGTATATATTTATATATATATTAGAGGCCCGGTGCATGAATTCGTGCATGGGTGGGGTCCGGCCAGCCTGGCCAGGGGGAGGGGACATGGGCGGTTGGCCAGCTTGCCTGCTGGTCGAACTCCTGGTCGAGGGGACAATTTGCATATTAGCCTTTTATTACATAGGATATACACTGAGTGGCCAGATTATTATGCGTTCAGAGATCATAATAATCTGGCCACTCAGTGTATATAATTTTAATTTCCTTAGTAGCAAGAACTATGTCTTCTTCATTTGTGCCCAATACAGAGTAATGGCTCAATAACTACTGAAATTGAACTCAGTTTAAAATTTTCCAGTTTCCCAAACTGGAAATATTGTTTGACCAGAACAGAATATAATGAAAGTGTCATCTCAAAGTTCCTTCACACTCTTCCCTTTGTATTACAAATGTTATTACTAGATTGACAACCTCCTAAAATATTTCATATATTATTCAAATATTTAACAGTGAATAAGATAGTAGGTGTCAAAAATAAAAACATGAATGACTGACCTGAAGTATCAATTGGATCAAGGGTAAATCCTTCCTCTTCATTTGATAATGTGGTTTCATACATTTTTTCATTTTCCAGTAGATGTATACACTCTGGATTATCCGGTTCTACTAATCAACATCACCATAAAATGAATTATAAAAGATAATAGCTAGAGGACTATTTGAAAATCAAAGTGAAAAGATAAACTAATTGAATATTTATATTGCCATCTGGAGCCACATCTGAATTCTTACTAGAATCATGTATTTAATAGAGTTGAAGCAGCTCAGCTATTATACGGTCTGGGACCCACAGTGTCTAGGTGAGTCAAGTATCATCACCCTCTTTTGCACATGTGACATCTAAGACTGGACTTAGATGTGACTGTGACTATAGCCTCAGTGAAAGTGAAAACAGTGGTACTAACCATAACAAATAACTGAATTAAATGTGATTATATGTCTGCTAAAATTTTTATAATCTATTAAATCATTTAATTATTAGTTGACCCATGAAAACATAACTAAATTTTAATTGTCTATCTCTTGTAACATTTTAAATTTCTACTATTGTGTTAGAAAACAAATATCACATGAAAGTGAAGCCAATAATACTTTTAATGCTCAAAAATAAACAGAGTAAAAGACCTCAAATTATTTGAGGTGCCTTCACATAAATTTCAAGTAGGAACTATCCTCCCATTTGTAATTTCTCTCAAATTGTATATAGGTTGTCAAACCATATTAATATGGCATTAATATAATTAATAACCATATTAATGTCAAACATTAATGATGTTTTTACCATGTAACATATGTTGTTTTAATTATTCAAAAGCACAGTATTTTGGGAAAGTATTAAAATGTTCTCTCATACCTTGTTAAATAACTACTATTGTACCTTTCTCAGAACCTAGTATCTTATTCTGCATTGTTTTGACTCTCATACTAAGAGTTTGCAGGACATTTTTTATTATCTTCCAATATACTATACTGCTACTTAAACCCAGAAATTCGGAAGCTTAATTTGAATATTAGCCACTGTTCACTTTCTACACAAAGAAAATTTCAACATACCCACTATAGTATCGGGAGGCTCAGGAGGCATGGAAACTTCTTTGTTCAAATGCATGTCTTCTAACAGGATATTTTCATCATCTTGTAGTAGGTTGTCTTGAAAAACACAATAAATACTGTTATCATACAGAGTTGAATCTATCATTTGTTCACTAAACGTTGATTGGCATTATTATATGCAAAGCATTGTTAAAGGATACAAGAATAAATTAATCCTACTTAATTAAATTTGATTGGATACATAGATTATCACATTTCATGCAGGATGACATAGAATTTTATATACTTAATTTATTTCCTTTATTTAAAAAATATTTTTAGGTGTTTGATTTCAGGAAATACTATACTAATACTAAGATAGTAGCCTTGTTACAAAGCCATGTTTAGTTTCAGATCCAGAAATAAAAGTGTTCAAACTCCTTTGTTAGAGATCTAAGGTAGAGCCACTATTTTTTCATATTTTCAAAATTCCAGAAATTTGCCATAACCAGCCTTTTAATGTAGGCCAGAGAATTAAAAAAAAACACATTTGATGTATAACAGTTAATATCTTTAAAATATGTGCATTTGGATTTCCCAGTTTTTGTCTACTCTATTTTACTTTCATATAACATAAAAATAAAAAAATGACATAAAATGCTGGACAGATCCCTTAGAATAGCCCTCCCACAATTTCTGTTAAAGAAAACAATGTTTTTTGGTATATGACCTAGTATATTTTGTGAGGACTATACTAATCTCATTCTTTCCCTCCTAAAAATTAGAAAATTAAAAAAATTAAAACAAGCAGTATTTTACAACTTATATAGAAAATATAAACAGATGGCTATTTACTTAGACCGAGCCTAAATGTTTAAATATATTACAAATTTTGAAAACTTGTGTAAAAAATGTGTGGATTTATATTAAGCATACCTAAAATTTTAGTTTGATCTAATAAATCTACTAATACATTAGTAATTTCATATAAATAAATATCCAATTTCTATAGAACCAGACAGCATACCAATCATTTCTCCTGCAGCCCCTTCATCACCAAATCCATCTCCACTGTCATAGAGCAGAGATTTTTCTGCATTGAGGCTTCCAGAACTATGTTCAAGTAAAGGACCATTGGAATTCAGCAAGATGTTGTCATCAAAGAAGCTATGGCTTCTGAGGATTTCTGCTTCCGCCCCTAAATACATACATATCATGAATACTGAGTTAATCAGAAAAACACAGAATTTTCGGGTTAGAAGGAAATTCATATATCATCTTCTATAGCCCCTTCCCCTCATTTTACAGGTAAGGAAAAATGAAAGCTAAAACACTTTGTTGAATTATTAAACTAAAGTCACTCAGTTAATTAGTGGATACTGGATTTCTAGTCTGACACTTTTTCAAATACAATAGAAAAAAGAAAGCCAAAACATCAGGATAGAGCTTTTAGCTGTGGTACAGTTTAATAATTCTTCTACTTTAGGTAGGTCATGTCCTGCTTGACCAAGTATTATTTCAAGGATACTTGCTTGTGTTGTTTATCCATAATGGGGGTTTGAAAATAAGAAACATGTTTGCCTTCTTAGGAATGAAAAGAATGGGCTTACTACATTCATTCATTAAGTACCTATTGAATGACTGGGTATTAGGCATTATGCGGGGAATTGGAGATACAACAGTAAAAAGACAAAAATTAGCTGATATTAACTGAATGCTTATTATGTGCATTACATTATGCAAAGGAAGATACTATTATAATCCTTATTGTACGAAAAAGGAAACCCATCCACAGAAAGGTTTTGTAATGTGTACACAGTCACACTCTAATAAATGACAAAGCCAGGATCTGAACCCAGCAGAGCTGGTGGTAGGGTAGTATCAGTGTTAGAATTCTGACTGGTAAAATATTTTGCCAAGTGGAAGTTTATGACAGAAAACTCCTAAGACACTTACAGCACCAGATAACACCCTGCTTCAAACTAGCCTTCTTCCAGATTGACTGAGAGCACGTATTCTTTCCCTTCCCTGGGTTTAAATCTCTATGTCCAGGAGTCTGAAATCCCAGAGGGTCAGTTTGGTTTTTCCTATCGACCCTCTAATAACCCATGTTAGTGCTAGTCAGTAAATAAAATCATGAAGTACCACGCAGATTGAAAATTCTTCTGTAGGCACACATCTTCCAGAAAGTAAGAGTTTAAAAAGGCAACCTTCATTGTGCTGGACTAAAGATTTGCTCAAAAGAAAAAAGACTGACTTTCAAAAAGAACTAAAAATATGTCCACATTTTTCAAGTACAGCTTGATAGCACCCACCTCCCCAAAAATCAGTCGTGGTCAATAAGATAACATTTATGAAAAGACACTATATTCCTAGCACTGAGCATACAAGAACCCGAGATTACACAAAAACAAGTAATGAAATAATCATTGTCTTCAATTTTATATTGTAATCAGAATAGGATGGATTAATTTTAAACATTTCTTGAAGGACATTAGATTTAAATTAGTTTTTGAAGAATAGAAATATCACTTATTGGTGGAAAGGATTAAAGGAGGGTATAAGGAAAATAACCCTGTGATATTGCTAAGAGTATCCTAATTTAGGGGAGTAAAGCAGTAAGGGATAGGGCAGTAAGGCTCAGAGAAGTTAGGTAATTTGTCCAGTATCACACAGCAAGTCCACAGAGAAAACCCATATTTGAACCCAGGTTTGTCAGTCTATTAAAGACATGTTCTTCCCACATATACTAGAAAAAGGCAAGGAAAATATTATTAGGGGTTAAATTTATACATCAAAAGATTCATTTTAAGGATATTTCTACTGGCACAGAAGTAGCTATTTCTATTGGCATGATTTCAATACAAAACCACAAATAAAGGGTGTCCCCCCAAAATGCATACACACTTTAACAGCTGATAGCTTAATTTTAATAAACATTGCCTTTATAATTATTCAAAGTGTCTATATACATTTTTTGGGACATTCTATATAATTGATTATGATGTAATTTTGATTTCCCAAATATTCTCACCAAAGTTCCCAGCTTGGAAAAGTAGAATATTGTGATAATCTTCTCTAAGTGTGATTTCTTCTGGTCTGCTTTGGTTCTGAGTAAATTTTTCTAAAACACCAATAGCACTATAGAGAATAGAAAATTGAGGAAAACATGTGAACAGAACATGTTTTGTAGTATATTGCAAAACAACAAAAACATCCCTAAAACAAAAAACAGATTTTATTATAAAAATAAAGATTTTTATTTTCTCAATAGTATCTATACTAATAAAAGGGTAATATGCTAATTAGACTGGGAGACCTTCCGGACGTCCTTCCGGACAAAGCCATGGTGGCAGGGCAGAGGCAGAGGTCGTTAAGAGCGATCAGGCCAGGAGGGGAGGGCAGTTGGGGGTGATCAGGCCGGAAGGGGGGGCAGTTGGGTGCAAGCAGGCCAGCAGGGGGGGCCAGTTGGGGCGAGCAGGCTGGCGGGGGGAGGGCGGTTGGGGGTAAGCAGGCCGGCAGGGGGGGGCAGTTGGGGGTGAGCAGGCCGGCAGGCAGAGTGGTTAGGGGCAATCAGGCAGGCAGGCAGGTGAGTGGTTAGGAGCCAGTGGTCCCAGATTGTGAGTGGGGGCAGGCCGGGCTGAGGGACACCCCCCTCCCATGCACGAATTCCGTGCACTGGGTCACTAGTTATTTATAAACACTAGTTTCTTATACATGCCTATGACCTCCAGGTTGCCAAGTCCAATGGTCAACTTTCAGTCCTATTTACTTACCCCAACCAATAGCATTTGAAATAGATGTTAACTTCCCTTCTTATGAAACACTTTCTACTTTTGGCCTCTGGGATACCACTCTCTCTTGATATTCTTTCTATCCCATTGTCTGCTCCTTTTCCATCTCCTTTATTATTCTTCCTCATCTCCCAGACTGTTAACTATTAGGAATGACCCAACGCTCAGTCTGTAGATCTTGATCTCATTCTCTCCCATACTCCCTCTCTCCCTTTAAATTCTATACTTACTCCCTTGGGAGATCCTATGACTCATGGTTGAAGTTCATCTAAATATTCACAACTCCCAAATTTATACATCCCATCCAGACCTCTTTCCTGAATCTCAGACCCAGATATTCAACTACCTACCTACTTCCCTTGGATGTATAACAGTCACCTCAAAACTTATGTTCAAAACCCAATTTACTTCCTTCACACTGTCCCTCTGAAACCGGCCATTCCATAGTTATCCTAATATTATTAAGTGGTAACTCCATTCTCATGCCAAAAATCATATAGTCATCCTTCACTTCTCTCTTTCTCTTAAAGCCATTTCCAATCAGCAAATTCTGTTGGCTCTGACTTCAAAATATATTCATAATTTGACTGTTACCGCCTTGATATAAATGAAGACTGAGAACTAATGACATACACTGTCATCTCTCACCTGGACTTCTTACTGCAATAATCTTCTCACAGGCTCTCGCTAACTCCCTTTACCCCTTATAGTGAGTGGCCAAAGAGAGCACTTGAAATCCAGTCAAGTGCAGTCACTCTCCTATTCAAAACCCTCTTGTGCTCCCCAAGTGAAATAAAAGTCCTTATTGTAGCCTACAACACCCTACATCTGCATTACTGGCTACCTCTCTGACCTCATTTCTTACCACTCAGACCCTCATTTACTCCACTCCAGTCTCACCTGCCTCCTTGAAAATGCCCAGTGTACTCTGCCTTAGCACCTTTCTTTCCACTTGCTCTACCTGAAATATTCTTCCTCACATTATTGAATGATTTGTTCCTTTACCTCCTTCAGGTTTCTGTTCTGACCTTATTAGAAAAGTCTTGCCTGACCATTCTATTACTTATTTTATTTTCTATTTCTCTTCATAATGATGATCATCTCATGTCATAATGTATATTTACTTGTTTATTTGTTTATTGTCTGTCTACTCCAACTCAAATGTAAGATTCATGCTGCCAGGAGCTATTGTTTACTAATTGCTATCTTCTCAGTGCCTAGAACAGTGTCTGGCATATAGAAGGCACTCAATAAATATTTACTGAATGAATGGATGAATATACTATCACTATTGCAAATTTAGCAAATATAATGATATTTGTTTGGTGTTCTTTAAAATTTCACACTAAATTTAAGTCTTAGTCTATATGTTTACTTCAGTTAACTACATTCCATTTGCATTCATGATATCTGAAGATGAAAACAATAAAACATCAAGAAAGTCAAATTGAAGGAAAATAAAATAATTTACTTCACATTCTGGATTTCAAAATCATGAAATTCTTCTGGCAGTGTGATAGCACTGTAAGATGCTTCAAAATTCTCCTTTGGAAGGTCAACTAGTCCTGAAAAGAATGAAAAACCACATTCAATAAGTAACCATGCTGTGCAAAATAGAAACTCCCAACGAAATCTTTTTTATTTAAATAAGACCTTCTCTCACTGGACTACTGCTTAGTAACTGGTTTCCTGTACCCACTCCTGCCTCTCTCCAGTCCATTCTCTACAAAGCAGCCAGAGTGATATTTTAAATACAAAATCAGATCAGATCACTCCATTGCTTAAAATGATTTAGTGACTTTCCCAGTGCATTTAAATAAAATCCCAATTTTTAATCAGGGCCTCTGCAGCCTTACAAACCTATCAGCATCATCTAACGACACTCTTTCCCTCTCTCACTATACTGGTCTTTTTGTTCCCTGAACAAGTTAAGCACTTTTTCACCTCAAGACCTTTGCTCTTACAGTTCCCTCTGCCCAGAATGCTATTCCCACAGGGACTTTTTAGATGACTGGGTATTTCTCATTTTTCAAGTTTGAGCTTAAATTCTATTATCTCAGAAATTTTTTTCCTGACTAACCTAACTAAAATAAGATGTACTGTTATTTTCTGTTGTAGTAATCTTTTTATATTCATTCACAGCATAATCACAATCTATAATTATTATAATAATTTAAAAAACTGCTTCATTATCTGATTTCCTCACCAAACCATAAGGGACCTATTTGTCTTGTTTGTCCTTGTATCCCAGAGCCTAGTATAGTGTTTCACATAAAGTATGGGGGCAATGAACATTTGTGAAATAATGAACAAATGAACCATATTCAATATAATTTTTAAATCTACATAGAGATTATATAAATATTTTAAATAAAGAAAAAACCCTGTCAATCCTGATTCAACAAATATTAATGGAGGGAATAGTATGTACAAGACACTGAGAAAAGTACTATTAGAAATTCAGAAAATAAATGACAAAGATATTGCCTTCAAGGAGATTACAGACCAGTGTGAGAGGCAAAGCCTGTAACTAAATAACAATAATAGAAGATGGAAAATGATTTCTTAAAATTAAATTTAAAGGCATTATATTTATATTATATGTAAATCTCTAGCACTTTGGGATACCTAGAGATTTAAAAAATATTTTATTAATAGCATGCTATTTAAGGAGTCTTGAGAATTCTGAAAACAATGACTATTATTGATATCTAGGTTTTGTCAATTACACTATTTCTAATTTATCTCAAAAGGCAAAAACAGATATGGCAAACAAAGTAACACATTTAAAACTGAATATCAGAGTGTGTTGCATAAGTGTGGTAGCTTTATGTATATTTCTTACATAAACACACAGAAACATTACACGTTTTTGAAAGCATAACCTTTTCTTACAAACACAGGAGAAGAATGAAGGAAAGAATATAATTTGTCCTTAACCATGGAAACTTAGTTCGGTCAAAAGAAACATTACTTTCACTATACTCAACCTGGGTTTATGGAGTTCCACCAATTAAAAGAGCCCACCCAAAATAAAAATGCAAAGGTAACCAAGACATATACCTGGGCGAAATGTCATCTTCATTTTAAGCAATGCTTCACTGCAATCTGCCAAAAGATATTTTGCCTTCCTATTATAGATTCGAACAACTCCCAAAAGAAGATGTCCTGAAGTTCGAAGTGCAATTTTCACCTTTCAATAATTTTTAAAGTATTAGAATATTAAAAATTAGATTCACAAACTCTGTTCTTTGACAATTATAAAACCATAAGAATTTCTTCTCTTTAAAATCAGACATTTTGTGTTCTTATTTAAAGTGAGTCGCTTAACTTCTACCTCACCTAGTAAAACAGTTAACATTCTTTTTCTTCTATGAAGATAATCTAATGTGGCATTAAGTGAAGTATGCTATTATAGGCTTTATGGGAAGAATACAAAGTCTGCAGTCAGGCCAACTTGGGTTCAAGCCTTGGCTCAACTGCTAAAGCTGAGTTATTTAACCCTCCTGAACTTCAATTTATTAATAATAGCTACAATTTATTATATACTTCTTCTGTGCCAGGCATTGTCTTGAAAGCTTTTGAATCATTAATTAATTTAATTTAGACAACAACCTCTATTTACAGAAGAAAAAACTGAGACTCAGATATGTTAAATAGTATGCCCAAAGTAACACAACTATTAAGGGATGGAACAGGTATTAAATTTAAATTTGACCAACTTAAAAGTCCACACTCTTAAATTCCACACTTCACTGAAGCAAAAAGAAGTGCATCGCATAGGACTGTTATGAAGATTTAAAAAACTAATGAACATAAAGCCTAATCTACTGCTTTATACACGGTTGGTTTTTTATTATAATCTGTCCTTCTCTCAAGCAGAAAACTTAACCTATAAAATATTAAAATACTATTTTGGTGGAAATTTTAATAGCTTGTTATGGTTTTTATAATGAACATAATACTTTATTGTTTATGAAGTGTTTTCATATATATTTTCATTTATATTCAATCCTTTTTATCTACTCTCATTTATTCACTCATTTTTTAAAAGTAATACTTGCCCTGACCGGTTTGGCTCAGTGGATAGAGCGTCAGCCTGCGGACTGAAGGGTCCCAGGTTCGATTCCAGTCAAGGGCATGTACCTTGGTTGCGGGCACATGCCCAGGAGGTGGTGTGCAGGAGGCAGCTGATCGATGTTTCTCTCTCATCGATGTTTCTAACTCTCTATCCCTCTCCCTTCCTCTCTGTAAAAAATCAATAAAATATATTTTTTAAAAAAGTAATACTTATTTGATACTACTACGTACAGGGTAATCTGATAGAGGATGAGAAAGGATTACAAAATATGTATAAGACATGGCCGTTACCTGCAGAGTCCAATCTATTTATAATAAACATAAAACAGTTCATATATATATAAATATGATAAATGCTACAGGAACTAAAAGACCATTTGAGAAATAAAACATCCTTGGAAATATGTTTCATGATATAATGTATTTTAATTCATTTCCTCCCTGTAAGTCATGGCAAATACATGCTATATTTAAACAATAACATACCTTAGGTGAAATAATTTTTTCAATGATTATCTCTAGATTACATTCAGATACATGGGCCTTTGTGAGTTTCTTCTCCCAGTGAGCTGCAAGCCAGATTTTGGCCAATGGCCCTCGCTTACTCATAAGCACATGTGTGTAGAACATGCTGCCTGTATTCCTTAGTTGTATTTAGTGAACAAGAGAGAACATTAAAAGATATTTAAAATTTGATTACAAAAACTTTTTAGTACTAATTGACAGCAAGCAAAAACACTTTTCATTCGTCATATAAAATAACGCTCAGATTATCTTCTAGTTCAATGTATTATTCAATTCAAATTATTTTTTGTAAAGAAGAAACCCTTATTTAAAATACAAAATAATAAACGAATGACAGAGCTCTATTAGATTTTGAATCACACCTGGTTTAAACGTATCCTGACCCCTAAGCCCTGTTTACATTTTAATTATTTTATCCTATAAAGGGTTCTCTTATTAATATGGTCAATAAGTAGAGGAGGGAGCCTGAAAAAAAAAGTGAGAGAGAGAGAGATGGGAACAGGGGGTAAAAACAATGAATTGGAAAAGGTGGGCCAAGCTAGGAAAAGAGAACACAAGTCACCTCTTTTCTAAAACAGAGGAATTTGAGAAGTGTGGGATTATTGATTTATATCCAGGAGTTGAATTCCTTTGTTCTTTTCAAGATGCTCTGGTTTACTCAACAATATATTAATTTTTGAAGTTGAAATAATAAAACTCCAAAGGACCATAAAGTGGAAAAAATGAGAAAACAAGAAACTATAAGAAAGAAAGAAAAAAAGAAGGCAAGAAAGGAAACAAGAATCAACTTAAAATGTTCTGAGATAAGAGTGGCAAAAGTAAACCACTTAAAACAAAGACAGAATTTAAGCATATTTCTACACATTGTCCTCTTCTCACGAACATCATAGGTTCCATTATGAAGCAAAGGGAAGTTATAATACTTCGGCTGACTTCCAGAGGGAGTATCAGATGATTTTGCTCACATATAAATAATTTTAAGCTGCCACTATAAAAGCTTGTTTTGTTTTTGTTTGCTTGTTTCTTTTCTAAAGTTCGAGTAAGTTGAGGTAAAATAAATACAAAAACAAAATCAGCCACAGAATTAAAAACTTAGCGGAACTTTGATCAAGGCCCATTTCCACACCAAGAATCAAATCCCTGGGCCCCGAAGAAAGGCCACGCCGCCCACCGGACCACACTCCTCAGCGGGGCAGCGAGACAGTTCCCTGTCTATGGCCGGCGGCTGCCTCGGCTCCTCGTTTCTTTCCCTCCAGTCTGTGTGTTCGGTATCATGGAATAAATTCCAGTTCATCCTTTTAAATTGCTCCCAGGTGTATGATTATCAATGCACTTTAAGAAAAAAAGAAGCCAACCCTGTGATTTAATATTCCTGAGGCATTGATTTTCCTGAGCACACATCCCTCTCAAAAACAAAACCCCCACAAGTCCTGAGGGCGATGGAGATTGGCTGTGTTAGAAAAGGAAAGCTAACGCGAATGCAGGGACCCGGGGGCCAGGGGTGGATGAGTGGGAGCGGGGCGGGAGGAAGGGACGCTCGCTCGCCGGGAGAGCCGAGGAGGGCGAGCTTCCTCAGGGGAGCACGCAGGGCGAGCGGCGGGGAACTGGAAGGTTCTGGGGCGGGGGTGTCCAGGGCTGTGAGGAGATGGCGATCGCCTAGCGCAGGGACGCCAAAGCTCCTCTCCCACAGGGGACTCCTCAGAGTTCAAGGCCAAGGCCGGTGATCCCAGAGGGGAACTGAGGCCAGAGGGGCGGCGCAAGCGCCTCTGCCCCCAGTAGGGACTTAGAACGGGGCCACGCCTCCAGCCCCAGAAGTTTCTCCCTCAGGCGGGGGGGACTCGTGGCTGGTGCCTGTGAGGAGCCCGGCGAGGCGCGTGCAGAAATGCGTGCGGCCGCGGCCCCATCACTCAGCCGCTTTCAGTCCCCAGGTCCCGTGTGGCCCCTCAGGCTGAGCCGTACTTTCAGCGCGGATGTCGGGACAGGTGCGCCCCAGCAGGGAATGCAGGGTCAGTGCGTCAAGTCTGAGGCGCTTCGCTCTCAGAGTGGTTGGGCGTCAGCTAGTGAGAGGCCGGGCGAGTGGGCGGGGCGAGTGGGCGGAGTGGCAGGGGCTGGGCGGGGCTAGTGGACGGAGTGGCAGGGGCTGGGCGGGGCTAGTGGACGGAGTGGCAGGGACTGGGCGGGTCTGGTGGGCGGAGTGGCAGGGGCTGGGCGGGGCGAGGACCGGGCTGGGCTTGCGGGTGACGAATCAAGGAGACGGGAGGGACAAGGGGCCTGGGAGGGGCGGGGCGGGACGGGGGCCAGGCACTCCTCTCCAAGCACGAAGTCACCAGCTACTTCCTTGTAACTCTAGGCACTCTCTAACCTTAAAGCTTACCGATGCAGGGGGATGACAGGGCCTTACAGAACAACTGTGAAAGGTAGTAATGTCTGACTCCTCTCCCTGGTCTCTGAACATCCCTAGGATGGAGTCGCATTTCTTTCACACACAAACTAGCTAAGGGGATCCCTGAAGAAGTTATTTAATCCCTTGAACCTCAGTTTTTCTCATCTGAGAAATGGAAATGATAACAATAAAGTATCTGTGCCATAGATATTGTAAGAGATAAATGAGATGAAGCATGTAAGGAGCCTAGCAATAATAAATGCTCTATAAATATTAACTATTATTACTGTTGTTATTAAAAAGATCATTCAGCCCTAGCTGGTTTGGCTCAGTGGATAGAGCGTGGGCCTGCAGACTGAAGGGTCTCAGGTTCAATTCCAGTCAAGGGCACATGCCCGGGTTGCGGGCTCGGTCCCTAGTAGGGGGCATGCAGGAGGCAGCCGATCAATCAATGATTCTCTTTCATCATTGATGTTTCTCTCTCTCCCTCTCCCTTCCTCCTAAAATCAATAAAAATATTTTTTAATTAAAAAAATCATTCACATTGACCCACCCTTTGGGGACAGAAAACATTTTCTGCCTGGAATATCAGTTTTCAACAGTTAAAGCCAATTGCTAGAATGTAAGAAAAAAATCATACTAGACCATAAGGATCCAAAGTTGGCTTCCTCCCTTGAGCTTCATAGTAAATACTAATAACTATTGGGACGGCGATGGCATCCAATATATAGGCTATTGATATAGGTCTCAGGCTCCTTGTTGATAGGTTGTCTCATTTACCCTTTAAACAACCTCATAATCTCTGGCCTGCAGAGATTGGGCCGAAGCTGGCACTCCGACATCCCCCGAGGGGTCCTGGATTGTGAGAGGGTGCAGGCCAGGCTGAGGGACACCACCGGTGCATGAATCCATGAATGGGTCTCTAGTATATTTATAAAAGACAACAAAATCAGCTCGTGCCTGTATGGTCAGTGGTTAGGGCGTTGGCCTTCATACCAAAGGGTCGGGGGTTTGCTTTCTGGTTAAGGGCACATACCTGGGTTGCAGGTTTGATCCCCAGCAGGGCCGCATGTGGGAGGCAACCAATTGATATCCCTCTCTCACATTGATGTTTCTCTCTCTCCTCCACACTCCCTCCCTCCCTCCCTTCCACTCTCTCTAAAAATCAATGGAAAAATATCCTCAGGTGAGGATTAACAACAACATAATCATTGTCTTATGACTAGATTATCAAAGAATATACAGAAAAAAAGTAGAGAAAAATTATTAAAGAGTTGTCATGCAGCTAATTAGTAAGAATATGTTGGCTCTAGATTGTATAATGTTTGTGATATTTATCAGCTTTTTAAATTTTGTAATTTGTTATTATTCTGTTATTCTAAAAAATTTATTTGCTAACCCAATTCTGTATTTATGACTTTGTATTCTTTCTCTTTAAGAAAAGAATACCCTAAACTTTAAAAGCTTTAAGACCCATAAAACCTAGTTCAACCCTATTCCTTTTGCTCCCTGTGCTCTAGCCATGTTGGAATCCCTCCATGCCCACTGCTTAGGAAAGTGCCAACACATAGTAGTATCAGGAAAATATTTGTAGATGAATGAATGAATGACTCAGAAACTGGAGTGCTAGAATGTTAACTACATAAAAACATGCATTTTGTCTGCTTTACTCATTGCTACCTTCCCACATGCAGAATAGTGGCTGGCATACAGCTGGTGCACAATAAGTATTTTAAAAAATAGATCCAGGCCTGTTCAACTGCAGACCATGCTTCTTTCCATTGCCTCTAGTTATTTCCAGTTTACAAAGCATTTTCCCAAGGTCCTCTTCACAGATCTAAGAGGTGTCATTTTCATTTTAAATTTAAGGTTAAATGGAGGCTCAGAGGAGAAGTGACTTGCCCCAGGTGACTCAGGGGCAGAGCTGAAATTCAAGCCCAGATCTCAAGGGCCAGAAAGCCTTATCCTCCTTGGCCCTTCCAGTAAGATGCCCCACAATAAGAAAGCATATGGTGAAGGAGCCAGTCTTACAACCCAGAGCAGGCAGGTTCCCGGAAGAATGACTGTGCTTGGACAGCAGGTGGCGCCCATCCACACAGTAGTTACCTTCCAGTGGTCGGCAAACTCATTAGTCAACAGAGCCAAATATCAACAGTACGATTGAAATTTCTTTTTTTTGAGAGCCGAAAACCGACTTCTGCGCATGGGCCACGAAGTTTCAATCGCATTGTACGTGCGCTCCCGCACGTGGTATTTTTTGGAAGAGCCACACTCAAGGGGCCAAAGAGCCGCATGTGGCTCGCGAGCCGCAGTTTGCCGACCACTGCTTAGTCTGATAGCTCTTGGTTAAGGGACACAAAAACATTTGTCAAACACCAAACTTTGAATTGCCAGTTTAATTTGCTCTCAACGGCCCTGCTTTTGCTTCCTTGGCCTTTGCTTTTTAGGCCTGAATAGAAAAACCTAGCCTTTCCCTCCTGAGTAGGGAAAAATCCCGTCTCCATCTCCTGTGTGTTTTTCCTTTACTTTTACACAGAACACTTCCAAGCAATTCGCCATGACAACAGCTGGTTGTCCTACAATTTAACACAATTCTGACACTGTCTACCTGGAGATCTCACAGGTTAAGGGCTCAGTCCTACAAGATGGCTCCCACCCCACTTCAGATGCCAATCAGAAGTAGTAGGTCCCCAGGTTACTTACAACTTCCACCCAACTTGGCTACAAATTGCAGGTTCCCATGGCCCCCTTCTTGATTCAATTAATTTGCTAGAATGGCTCACAGAACACAGAGAAGCACTTACTCACCTTTAGCAATTTATGAAAGGATACCGAGGAACAGCCAGGTAAAGAGATACATAGGGCAAGGTCTGGGAGGGTCCCCAGTGCAGGAAAGCGTCTACACCTTCTTGCTATGTGGATGCTCCAAACTGGAAGCTCCCCAAATCCCTTACTAGTGGGATTTTATGGAGTCTTCCTCATGTCGGCATGAACAATTAGTACCTCCATTTCCAGCCCCTCTTTCTTCTCTGGAGGATGGGGGATGGGGCTGGAAATTCCAAGTTTCCAACCATGGCTTGGTCTTTCTGGTGATCAGTTCATATCCAGGAGCCATCTAGGAGCCCACCCAGAATCAATATAATTAGGAATTTACAAGGGTTTTAGGAGCCTGTGTCAGGGTCAAACAAATGTTAGAATAAGAGATGCTCCCTGTGCTCTGACAGGACAAGGAAGCTGAGAGAGATTGGAGCATGTGCCTGACACCCTGGTACTCACCAGACTCTCCCTCTGTTACCCACATTTCCCAGCCGCCTTCTGAGACAGATCGTGTGACTTATTCTATTGAATGGGCTGTGGGAGGAAGGGACATATAGCACTTCCTGTCTCAGTGTGTGACTCTCCAAATATCTCCAAATATATCTTCCTAGCTTGGCATTTGGTGAATGAATGCCCATGGGGTCTGGGACCTAGAACCTTGACAAGAGGGTGCTGGCTGGTGCCAGGGGAGAAATTGCTGCTGTGAGGTGAGGTATGGCTAGGTGCTGCTGCTCATAGGAACAGGAAGCGACAGAGAACAAAGATGAAGAAGCAAATTCTTTCTCCCTCCTCCAGCCTTGGGGTGTCCCTCTAGCCTCATCCTGATTATTGGCAAAGTCAAACAAACTCGAACATGGGGCATTGGTAACACAGAAATGTGGTTTGTGAAGCCTGAGCCCCAGCCCCAGCCCAGCATCACAGTGCAGTTTTTTTTAAGTATTTATTTTTAATTGTGTTATATTAAAAATATAACAGAAATGTTGTCATTTTAGCATTATAAGTGCACAGTTCAGTGGCATCAAGTACATTCACATTGTTATGCCACCATCACACCATCCATCCAGTATGTTTTTCATCTTGCAAAACTGAAACTCAGTACCTATTAAACTCCCCACTCCCATGCTCCAAGCTTCTAGAAACCACTATTCTACTTTGCATCTTTATGGATTTGACTACTGTAGATACCTCATATAAATGGAATCATACAATATTTGTCCTTTTGTGACTGACTGGCTTATTTCACTCAGCATAATGTCTTTGAAGTTCATCCATGCCAGCATTTCCTTCCTTTTGAAGGCTGAAATTCCACTTTATGTATATATCACATTTTGCTTATCCATTTAGCTGTCAATAGAGAAGTATTTTTATATTATCAACTATTATATTTAAAAAATATCAGATTAGTATGGTTGTACACATTGTGCATGTAATGCAAATCCCCCACACTTTGTGGTTGTATGCAATGGGTTTACTTTTTTAAAACCATAAAAATAATATTGTAACAACATGCAAGTCGATTTTAAAAAATAAAAAGGCCTACCAATAATCAGACCATCGTAACAACAGGACTTTTTATTTTCACCTCTTCTATTTTTTTCAAAGTTATAACTCCAGCACCCCATGCCAATGAATGTTCTGCCACATCATAAACCTTGTTGCCTGCTATTACAGGGTTGTTATTGCCAACCCTGAGTGAGTGAAATGCTGTTTTCTTCATCACTCCCTTCCTTTGCTTCTATGAACATCTGGATTGTATTCTTCAGGACTGTTTTGGTTGCAAATGAGGGAAACCCTACTCAAAACTGCTTAAGCAAAAACAAATTGGTGTGTGTGGTGGTGGTGGAATTCACTGGCTTCAGTCACTGGAAAGAATGCAGGAGTAACTCATTGAACTAGGACCTGAAACCAGGGTCTTTTTAAAAAGAGCAAGCACTCTACCTCTCAGCCTATCTCTTGCGTGGTCCTCTCTCTACTTCTCTTTTAAGATTAGCCTCTTTCTTTCCGAGCACAGACAGGTCTTCCTCACTTGGCAGGTTACATGGCCTCTGGCAGTCCCACCTTTGCAACTGCAATAGAACAAGCATCCAGCTAGCAATCCCAGAGAAGGGCTGTGATTGGCTGTGCTGACCCACTCAGCCAACCCACTTAGCCAATCATGTTGTTAGAGTGACCATGCATTATAATTGGGCAGGCCTGATCACATGTCCATCCCTATTGCCAGAATGGTGACAGCGTCTGTTGCTTTCAGATAAAGGGGAATGAGAAGTCCTGTTGGAAGACAGAAAACAACCATCAAGTTTTACACAGGCTTCTGTTTTTCACCATGACAACTAGATAAACTTCCTTGCACATTGAGCTCTTTGTTATAACAATTACTTTTTGAGAAATTCCCAAGGATAGGATTACTTCATGGTGCTTTCCAGAACCATGTAACATATTTGTGTTTTTCAAAGCATGTTCACATACAAAACCTTATTTGTGCCTCATCAAAAATGCTGATAACTGACAGAGAAAGAACGAGTGAATACAGAGAAGTTGAGTGATGGGTACAGGGACATTTAGTAGATGAGGACAGAGGTGAACCTAGGGACTTCCTGACTCCCATCCCAGTGTTCCCCACCCCAACAGCATCACAAAACTTAGATTAGTGGTGGGGGGTTCAAGCCCAGGTCATCTCTGACCAGTTAAGGGAGGGAGCTTCGTCGGCCATCTACCCCTTGGAGGAGCTGGGCCAGCCGCCTGGATGACACGGGCTGGTGACCCCGGCCTTCGGAGCCTGCTCGAGCTCTGATGGGCGATGTCCCTCTGCTGGACATGGCATCTTCCCAGTGGGCACTCTCGGAACGCAGCTCCTCCAGGATACTGTGAAGATGCCTCAGTGTGAGCAGGAGCTTCTGGTCTTGGATCTGCATCTCAGCCTAGGAGAGAGAGAACAGGTCTGCGAGGGGCGGGCAGTGCACTGGGCATTCCCCCAGAAAGCCTGTTCTCATTACTGTCTCATCGGAGACAAGCCCACAAGTTCAAAGAAGCCGTTTGCACCAAAGCCTCAGTTTCTTCATCTGCAAAGTGGAAAGCAAATTACCTACCTTCCGAGGCTCTTATTGTAACCAGTTCAAAATGGTCCTATACTGTGCAACAAGATACTGAGTTGCTTTTCAGACGCAGCAGACCCAGACCACAATCATGCAGCCTGGAGCATGGCTCAGAGGAGAGAACTCTGGCCTCCAGCTGCACCCAGAACCAAGGTCTCACCACAACCACCCCTTCCCCACCTCCCATCCTCCACCTTCCATGCCCCAGCCCGCACCTCACAGAACCACCGGACCAGGACATAGCTGGAACTTGAACACTGGAATCCTTTCAGAAGTCAAGGTTCTGTTGTCCAGGAAGATCCAATGTTGATGTCTTTTTACCATCGATGGCCAGGTTCCAAGGTCCTCTAATTAAGATGTGCCCCACTAGCACCAGCACTTACTCATAGCCCCTTAGAAACCCTGGGCCTAGTCCAGTGGGCAAGATGGATCTGAGGCACCACTAGGTCTCCCATCTTCTCAGTGGGTGCCTTCTTGATCAATAAACCTTTCCTTATTCCAAACCCTGACATTTTGAATTTTGGCCTTTTGAAGCATTGGGCACACAGACTTTGGTCCAGTAACATTATGAGGATGGAATGAATTAGTTCCCACTCTAAAATAGGACATGCTGAACTACCAAGATCTGTGATGATCTTCATTATCATCATCATCATCAACATTAAATATGATTCTTATTTACAACCCCACTTACATGCTATAAACCTCACTAACACATCATTTTATAGGCATTAAGGTGATAGTGACTTCATATTAAGTGAAGTACACCCTGCAGGCAGTATTAATAACACCAAGAGAGTAGAGAGCTAGAAAGAGGAAACCCCTGAGAACACGCAGCCATCCTTTCCTAATTCCTGGGAAAATGTTGTCTGTGTTTTCTCAATTTTAGGGTTTTCCTCCCACACATTTAAAAATATATATATATTTTTATTGATTTCAGAGAGGAAGGAAGAGGGAGAGAAACATCCTATCTAATAAAGAGGGGATATGCTAATTGACCCTCACACCATTGCAAAGATGGAAGCACCCACAGCCAATAAGGAGGGAATATGCTAATTGACTGCCCGCCCTCAAAGATGGTGGTGCTCACAGCCAATAAAGAGGGAATATGCTAATTGACTGTCACACCCTGAAAGAAGGCGGTGCTCATAGCCACAAGATGGTGGCACCCAGTCCCCTCAGCTCCCCAGCTGCCCAGGGCTGCCCGAGGCTCAGGTAACTGAGGCTTGCGCTGCCGGCAGTGGCAGCAGCAGAGGTGTGATGGGGGTGTCGCCTTCCTGATTGCAGGGTCGCCTCTCTCCCCTGAGGGCTCCTGGACTGTGAGAGGGGCAGGCTGGGCTGAAGGACCCCCCTCTCCAGTACATGAATTTCATGCACCAAGCCTCTAGTCCATGATGAGAGAGAATCATGGATTGGATGTTTTTTGCAAGTCCCTCACTGGGGATCGAGCCCACAACCTGGGCATGTGCCCTTGGCCTCTACTCCCCATTTTCCTCACTCTCACTGCTCTGGGTTTGTACCTCCAAAATGAATCGTTACTACCCCAATCCTTGTGCAAGCCTCTGCCCCAGGTGGACATAGAGTACACCCAGGCAAAGACAGTGGCTGTACTCCACAGCCACCTGGGTCAGGATTGTAGCAGATGTGCCAAGCAGACACTGAGAAAATTACACCATTTTCTCACTGAATCCTTTCAGTACCCCCTGCAGTGTTGGTACAGCTTTTATCCCCATCTTATGATAAGGAAACTGAGGCTCAAAGAGGTAAAGCCATTTGGTAGAAGCCACACAGCAGCAGAGCTGGGCACATACCCAGGACTCAGTGCAATTCCTGAAACTGGTCTGGCACACAGTGCACCCAGAGCCTCCTATGTAGGCCATGACCTACTTATCCCTGTACCTGAGGTGGTGACTGTGCACTGCGTGGCTGGTCCCAGAGGGCTGCCTGCAGGGCTTACACCCCAGCCTGCAGCCTCTGTCCCAGCCAATGGGGCATCTGGGAAGGGGGACCAGCAAACCTTGGAATATGTGAGGCGGAGGCGTCAGGTAGAAAGAAATGCAAAGCCTTACCAGTTCCTTCCTCAGCCACTCCAGGGTCTGCCCAAGCCTCGGGGCTGGCTCTTCTGCTGTTTTCATCTCAGTGTCCCTGGGAGAGACCGTGACGCTGGCCTGGTGATGGGCCTGACGGACCGTTGACTTATACAATCTCCTGCCTGCTTCAGGCTGGAAGCAGAGTCTAGCCAAATCACTGAGGATGAAGTTAATGAGATCAGGAAGTGGCTCACATTGGAAAATATAGTGGTTTTTTGTTTTTTTTTTTTAAAGGGTTTCAGTGCTTTAAAGAGAAAAAGTAGGGAGGACAGGAGGGAGACCATTGGTATAACGGTGCCTCCGTGCCTGCAAGTTCCAAAATCCAAGATCTAATGCCAATAGGATTACAGAGGTTGCAAAGCTTTACATGATGAAGACAACAATTATTATGAGAATAGGTGTCCTCTTCTGAGGGCTTTAAGTGACAAATATATCTACTAGAGGCCTGGTACACAAATTCGTGCACAGGTGGGGACCCTAGACCCAGTGGGTGATCAGGGTCAATCAGGGCTGGGCTAATTGGGGCCAGGCTGATCCGGGCCTGCTGGCCGGGGGAGGGACAGGGGAAGGGACCGCGAGAGGATGGCCACTGGCCCTGAGGAGGGAGCCAGCCCTCGGCCCCCCTGGGAAAGGGCTGTGTCCACGGCCACCCACCCCCGGTTCCCCATTCCAGCCTGGGGCCCAAAGGTCCTGGCAGGGTCAGGAGCGTAGGTGACAGTCACTGAACCGGGTGTGGAAGAAATGGATGGCGGATGCCGTTGCTGCTGTTGGAGCCATGCCACCGCACAGTTTCTCCCCCCCGCCCCACTGCCTCCTTCTCTTGTTGCTATGCTGCCACCACAGTGGGTGGGTGGCCCCTGGGGAAGGGAGAGGATGGGAGCAAGACAAACCCTTGTGTTGAGGGCTGACTTTCAATAGATCATAGCGAGGGAGCTGCTCAGCTACATACAAAACCCTGACCCAGTATCAGGTTGTCTACCAATTGTTTAGCACCAGGGGCTGATGGGGGCTGACTGGCCGGGGGAGGGACCATGGGCGGTTGGCCGGCCACAGGAGATTGGCTGCAGGAGCGCACTGACCACCAGGGGGCAGCTCCTGCATTGAGCATCTTCCCTCTGATGGTCAGTGTGTGTCATAGCGACTGGTCAATTGGTCGTTCCAGTCATTCTGGTTGTTCAATAGTAACGGTCGCTTAGGCTTTTATATATATAGATAGTCTTTCTCTATAAACATGTATTTCTATTATTTATATACTAGAGGCCTGGTGCATGAAAATTCATGCACTGGAGGGAGGGTCCCTCAGCCCGGCCTGCCCCCTCTCACATCCAGGAGCCCTCAGGGGCAGGAGGCGACCCAGTAATCAGGGGAAGGCAATGCCCCTATCACACCTCTGCTGCTGCCACTGCCGGCAGCACAAGCCTCGGCTGGCCCTGGTACCTGAACATTGGGTGGCCCTGAGCAGCTGGGCAGCTGCCATCCGAGGCTTGTCTGCACCTCGGACGCACCCTGGACAGCTGGCAGGTGACATCAGAGGCTTGCCTGTGCCTTGGGCCTGCCCTGGGCAGTTGGGCATTCGCCATCCGAGGCTCTGGGTGGCTGTGGGACTGAGGGGACTGGGCGCCGCCATCTTGTGACTGTGGACGCTGCCATATTTGAGGGCATGGCAGTCAATTAGCATATTCCCTCTTTATTAAATAGGATAAAATCTCACTTGGGGCAAATACCCCATCTATTCCTTCTGTGTCCCCAGTCCCCTCCCTCCCTTCTTCACTTATCTGTAGCATCTAGACAAAGGGGAATGTTCACTCTCCAAGTCCCCCTGCTTCTGGGATGCCCAGGTGTCCCATTTCTAGCAAATGAAATCAAAACAGAAATTTGCTTTCAGACTTCTAGGAAAACTTTTATCTAGCTGACAAAAGGAAAAATGTCAATGATGCTCCCCTCTATTCCTACTTTCTTCCTCATCTTTCTGCCTTGAATGTGGGTGTGATGCCTGGAGCTACAGTAACCATCTTACAACCCTAAATAAGACAAAGGGCAAGAAAACTGCACAGGCCTTGCAATCAGAGTCACAGAATCACCAATAGCATCTGCCTGTCCTGTGAGACAGTGAACCCCAGTTTTAATTGGGCAAACACAGTTTTAACTGACACCCCATTTATTCTTCACAACATGCTATGAAGTGGATATCCTTTTTTTGTTCTTGTTAACCTTCACCTTAGGATTTTTTCCATTGATTTTTACAGAGAGTGGAAGGGAGGGGCAATAACAGAGAGAGAGAAACATCCATGAGCGAGAGACACATTAATTGGTTGCCTCCTGCATGCACCCCGACCAGGGCCAGGGATCGAGCCTGCAACCTAGGTATGTGCCCTTGATCAGAATCAAACCCGGGACCCTTCAGTCCACAGGCTGACGTACTACCCACTGAGCCACACTGGCGAGGGCTGAAGCAGATACCCTTTAATTCTCTCTTTCAACAATCACTAACTGCGTGCCTACTGTGAGCCAAGTTCGGCTGTAAGAACTGGGTACAAAGATTGGATTGTCACAAGGACACTGTGTCACAAACCTCTCCAAAACTCTATGCTTTCAAACAGCAATTGTTTATTTTCACCTTGGAGTTGGTGGGTTGGTGGGGGTGGTCTGCATCAGACTTCAGATCTGCAGATGGGAGCCTGCTTCATGGGTCTCTTGTCCTCCTCCTCGAATCACTGGGCCAGGGGGTGGTGTTCTTCCCTTCTCAATGGCAAAGGATAAGAGAGCAAGTGGAACCACATGAGACCTCTTAAAGCCTAAGCTCAGAACTGTCACTTTCACCACATTCCATTGGGCAAAGTGAGTCCCTTGGCCAAGTCCAAAGTTAAGGGGCAGGGATGTACACTCCACCCAGGAAGGGGGCACGTCAAGTGTATGGAGTTGGGGAGGGGTGAGGAAGTGGGACCAGCAATTCTACACCAGGAAGGAAGTTAGTTCAGAAGTGGGGCCAGAGGCCTGGAGGGGCCCAGAGGAAAGGCGGCAAGCAGAAACCAGCAGGTGGTGGGAGCCGGAGACAGGAAGTATGGCTGTGTGGCTGTGGCAGGAGACCCAGAAAGAACGAGAGAATTGAAGGATAATGTAGGACAATCAACATTTATTGATCTACTCCAGACCAGGTATCATGCTAAACCCTTGCCATCCCTAACTTCATTTCATTTTCAAAACCTTCTGGCTTCGATTCCCAAACCATGTGCCGAGGCACCCTGAGGTATGGCAGAAATCTCAGAGATGCACTGCAAAGTATTTAAAAAATTTGTTTAAAAACACTATAATCTCTGTTGGGTATTGTGTAAACTATAATTATTAAGTTGTTTAAAACGAATTGCTTAATAACTGTTAGGTATTTCTTTGGGCCTGGCACACTGTGAAAAAATTACTGACATGCTAAGGGTGCTATGAACTGAGGAAGTTTAGGAACTTCTGCCTTTGAGGGAGACACCATTGTTACCTGCATTTTATAGTTGATTACAGATAGATCCTTCTATTGACCCCTTTTTCTAGATGAGGAAACTGACATTCAAAGAGGCCCTGGCCGGTGTCACTCAGTGGTTAGAGTGTCTGCTTGAGACTGAAGGGTCGCCAGTTCAATTTCCAGTCAAGGGCACATACCTCAATCCCCGCCCCCAGTCAGGGCACGGGCAGGAGGGAACCAATTAATGTGACTCTCTCACATTGATGTTTCTCTCACTCTCTCTTCTCCTCCCCATCACTTCCACTCTCTCTAAAAATCAATGGAAAAAATATCTTCACTCCTCCAACGAGGACTGAAGAAACAAAACAAAACAGAACAAAGAGGCACGGATTTCTCAGGATCACCCCCCAGGGCTGGGATTAGAACCTGTTCTCCCTGACCTGTGTGGAAGGTCTTGCCTGTTATTTTAAAGTGATGGCGCGTCAGGCAGGGACTCGAGCCAGCCATCTGCTGAGCTCCTGGGCAGGCCCAGTGGGATCTCTGTCCAACACAGTGGAGGGTTGATAGGAGTGCGTGGCAGTTGGAGTCTGGCGCTCTGTCCTTGGCCTCCAGTGCTGACACCTAATCACCTGGAAAGCCATTTCTCATGGTTAACTTGTTTTGATGAACTTTGATTTATTTTTAATCTTGGGATTCTGGCTCATTTTACTTCATAAGCTCAGAAAGGCTTGGCATGTGGGGATAAGGGACGGTGGAGCCAGGAGGCCTGGAACGGGAAGGAACTTAAATTCTGAGCAAGGAAAAATGTCTTCACCAACTACAAAAGCCAGAATCGCCATCTATGCATCATTCACGGGCAGCTAATAATATGGCTTCCATGTGTCAGACCCTGCACTGATGCTGGGGGCACAGGGATGCTGGTGTATAGCGGTGAACAAGAAAGAGCTTCACAGCTGACCTCATGGGGCTTATGGTCCAGCTGGTAGGAGGATCCATTAGCAGTCAAGTGGTTCAAAACTAGTACTTTGTAACACAAACCTAGCACATATACTAGTGTATGTAGAATGAATCCATGAGTGAAGGAATGAAGGGATTTGCAAATGAAGAAACTGTGGCTCAGATGGAGATACGAGTTGCCCAAGCAATTCAGCAGCTGTGGCAAAAATCGCTTGTCCTTTGATATCCCTTCTCCTAGTCATTCACAGCAAAAGACACAGTCCCAGTTTCCCTTGAAGTGTGGCCATGTGGTTAAATCCTGGCCAATGGGATACAAATGGAAGGGATTTGTGCAATTTCTGGGTTGTGCCCTTAAAAGGAAGGAGGAGGGTCCCTGCTTCTTCCCCCATCCTCCTGCTGACTGGAATGTAGCCACAAGGGCTGGAGGTGTCTTGGACCACAAAGTGGAGGATGGCAGAGCAACAAGATAGAAGGAACCCAGGTCTCTTGTGACCGATGAAGCCGTCATTCCAGGCTTAACTGCCAAGTGTACTTTTACAGGGGACAGAATTAAGTTCTGCTTTACTAAAAACATTATTTTTTTTGTTCATTCCCTTTAGTACAGGAATCAAACCAATGTCCTTAAAAATATAGTGGCTGAAGTCAGGTCCCTTGATTTCCCCTACGCAGGCCCTTTCTATAACCCTCCCACCTATTTTATTTTCTTCCAAGTGTTTTCTTGTTCAGGGCCTGGCCTGCTCCTCACAACAGCTCCGTGAAGTTCATAGCAGAGAGCGGACTCCCGTGGCGCTCACAGGGCTCACACAGATGCGAGAGGTGCAGGTGACCTGCCCCGAGGCACATGGGCAGAGTTCCCATCTCTTGGATGGGGCAAGTGGATTCAGAGGTGTCATTTAGCTCTGCCTCCATTTCTGACTCCCAGTCTAGGGCCCTACCCACCCTTGGGGCTGTCCCCTCTCCTATTCTAGGCACCTTAGCCCTCTCCCCCACTTAGTAAAATACACAAGAGGCAGATGTGTAGCAGGAAGAAGCTTCCACATGTTAGAGCCCTCAAACCCGCCCACCCTCCTACCCTCCCATGTGAGCACCTGCCATCATGCCAGCGAGGGGGAGCATGGGGATGATACACCTACATAACACGGTGGTAAGATGATTGAGTTAATATTTGAAAAGCACTTAGAACAGTGCCTGGCATACGGAGAGGCCCATATAACTGGTTGTAAACTAAAATAAATGCACAAGTAATTCATTACTATTACTTCACCTCTGAGCCTGTTACGTGTTGTTCTCTCTTCCAGAAATACTTTTCCTTTCTCCCCCTTCCTTCACCTAGCGAAATCTCAATCTTACCTGGGCTATTCTTTCATATCCCTCCCCTTGACACATGGCAGGCTGTTTTCAGAGTTTTCTCATCTAGAACACAGGGGGTCAGATTTGATCTGTATTTTTCAAACTTCTGCTACTCACATACCTCCTCTTCAATTTTTGCCTACTGTCTCTGCTTTGATTTATGTATATTTGTCTTTAAATTATTCTTTAAAGAAATGATTATTTTCTGAGAGACAGAAATGAAGTGGTCTCTATTTTCTCTCTTGTCCCCTTGCACCTGAGGGAGAATGAGCGGCCACAGGGAGAATATTTTCAAAATGCAAACCTCTCTCCTGCTCATTGCCAACCACCACAATGTTCACAAAGGGTCTTCTTCGGTTCAAATACGCCCTCAGGCTCAGGAGATGATCCTAAGCCACACTTGGCATTGACCTACTCGACAGAAACCTCAGCTAGCTAGCATGGCGCCCCACGAATGCTAGCATCAGGCGCTCCTCTCTCAGCAGCAGTCCTCGCTGCCATCCAGCAGGGCAGTACAGTGAAGGTGGAAGGCCGGATCCCCATCCGATGGGTACAGGAGCCATCCTGGCTTAAAAGCTTCATGCCCCACAGAGCCAATATCTTTGCACCTGCCCAGTTATATGTGTCACCAGAAGTAACTTACCAATCAGAGTCTTTAAAAAAACACTTTATTTATTTATTTATTTATTTATTTATTTATTTATTTATTTATTTTTTAGAGAGAGTGGAATGGAGCCGGGGAGACAGAAACATCGATGAGAGAGACACATTGACTGGTTGCCTCTCAAGTGCGCCCCGACCAGGGCCAGGATCTTTGAAGCCTGCAACCAAGGTATGTGTCCTTGACTGGAATCAATCCCAGGACCCTTCAGTCTGTGGGCTGATGCTCTATTCACTAAGCCAAACCAATTAGGGCAAAAAACTTCATTTTTAGAACAATTTTAGAGTACAGAAAAATTGGGAAGGTAGTAGAGTTCCCATGTCCTCACACTCATCTCCTCTATTATTAACACCTTATATCAGTATGATACATTCGTTACAATTAATTAATATTGATGCATTATTAAAGTCCTTTATTCTGATTTCTTTTTTTTTACTTTCTTTTTTAAAAAAATAAATCTTTATTGTTCAGATTATTACAATTGTTTCTCTTTTTCCCCCCCATAGCTCCCCTCCACCTGGTTCCCACCCCCACCCTCTGCCCTTACACCCCCCGTGCACTGTCCTAATCCATAGGTTTACAATTTTTGTCCAGTCTCTTCCCACACCCCCAACACCCCTTTCCCCCAAGAATTGTCAGTCTACTCCCTTTCTATGTCCCTGATTCTATTATATTCACCAGTTTATTCTGTTCATCAGATTTTTTTATTCACTTGATTTTTAGATTCACTTGTTGATAGATATGTATTTGTTGTTCATAATTTTTATCTTTACCTTTTTCTTCTTTTTCCTCTTCTTACAGAATACCTTTCAGCATTTCATATAATACTGGTTTGGCGGTGTTGAACTCCTTTAGCTTTTTGTTATCTGTGAAGCTCTTTATCTGACCTTCAATTCTGAATGATAGCTTTGCTGGGTAGAGTAATCTTGGTTGTAAGTTCTTGCTATTCATCACTTTGAATATTTCTTGCCACTCCCATCTGGCCTGCATAGTTTCTGTTGAGAAATCAGCTGACAATCGTATGGGTGTTCCCTTGTAGGTAACTAACCGTTTTTCTCTTGCTGCTTTTAATATTCTCTCTTTGTCTTTTGCTCTTGGCATTTTAATTCTGATGTGTCTTGGTGTGGTCCTCTTTGGATTCCTTTTGTTTGGGGTTCTCTGCGCTTCCTGGACTTAAATGTAAGTCTATTTCTTTCTCCAGGTGGGGGAAGTTTTCGGTCATTATTTCTTCAAATAGGTTTTCAGTATCTTGCTCTCTCTCTTCTTCTGGCACCCCCATAATTTGGATGTTGGTACGCTTGAAGTTGTCCCAGAGGCTCCTTACACTATCTTCATATTTTTGGATTCTTTTTTCTTTTTGCTTTTCCGGTTGGGTGTGTTTTGCTTCTTTGTATTTCAAATCTTTGACTTGATTCTTGTGATCCTCTAGTCTGCTGTTGGATCTCTGTATATTATTTTTCATTTCAGTCAGTGTATGCTTAATTTCTAGTTGGTCCTTTTTCATATCCTCGAGGGTCTCGCTAAATTTATCGGCCTTTTCTAGAAAATTCTTAAAAAACTTTATAACTGTGGTTTTGAACTCTATATCCAGTCATTTGCTTTCCTCCATTTCTTTCATTTGTGACCTGTTTCTTTGTCTCCGCATTTTGGCTGCTTCCCTGAGTTGATAGAGTGGCTTTGTGTGCTACGTGCCCTATAGGGCCCAGTGGCTCAGCCTCCCCAGTTACCTGAAGTGGACACTCTTGGTGCATCCCTTTGTGGGCTGTGTGCACAGTTTTGTAGGTAACCCTTGATTGTTCTTGGTATCACTGGGAGGAATTGACCTGCAGGCCAATTGGCTGTGAGGATCAGCTGTGTCTACGCTGGGAGAACTTCTGTGCTGGAGACACCCTTATGAGACAAGACTTGCAAAAGCCTCTGTGCTCAGCTTGGATGGGGCGGAGTCTCAGGGTGGAGCAGACAGCAATGGCTTCCCATCAGCCCTGCCCTAAGAGGCCCCTGGGTCTCAGTGTCCCGTGGTAATCGCTGCAAGCACCTCTGAGAGAAAGCTGCCCTCGAGTTCCACCCGCTTCCAGACAGTCCAGTTTCTCCCCATATGAACCTGGGTCCCCAGAGTCTCACCCAGAACTGGAGTTCAGAGCAGTCAGGAGCTTGTGTCTCCCTCTAGCTTGAAAAAGTCAGCCGCGTACTGAGTTGCCAGCCCTCTCAGAACGCAAGTGCCTCTGTACCTCTGCCTTCCGCAGCTCCTCTGAGTCTCAGTGTGCTTTTCTCTTTCCTTCTAGTTGTAGAATTTCCACTCAGCCAGCCTTCCTGTGGTTCTGGATGATGTCCGTTTTGTCTTTTAGTTGTAGTTTTGAAATTGTTGTGCGAGGCAGCAGTTTAGGTGTTTACTTATGCCGCCATCTTGGTTTCTCCTATTCTGATTTCTTTAGTGTTTACCTAATGTCTTTTTTCTGTTCCAGGATGATATTGAGGATAACATGCTAGATGTAGTCATCATGTCGCTTTAGGCTCCACTTCGCTGACGGTTTCTCAGACTTTCCTCATTTTTGATGACCGTGATCGTTGTGAGGAGTACTGCTCAGGTATTTTGAAAAATGTCCCTCAATTGGCATTTACTTTATCTCATGGCTAGACTAGGGTTATGGGATTGGGGAGGAAAACCACAGGGGTAAAGTGCAATTCTCATCACATTGTATCAAGGGTATGTACTGTCAATATGATTTGACCATTGTTGACCTTGATCACCTGCCTGAGGTAATCAGGCATGTCAGGTTTCTCCCCTGCAAAGTTGCTCTGCCTTCCACCCCAACTCCCTTTCATGGGAGATTTATCTTTTCTACCCACTTTTTTCATTGATCATACTTTAGGTTATAATCCAATATTCCTTTTTTTATTTTGTTAATCAAATTTTTCCAGGTTTGGCCATTGGGAGCTCTTCCAGTTGGTCCCTATGTCCTTTGACATACCACAACATGTGTGTGTTTGTGTGTGAGAGGGGGGGGGGAGGGAGGGGGAGAGAGAGAGAGAGAGAGAGGGAGAGATATTTGTTTATTTAAGCACTTCCTTACTTTCTGGCACTATATGATGCTCCAAGCTCATCTTGTATATTTCCTGCCCCAGTCCCACAATCAGCCATTTCTCCCCGATTCCTTTTTATTGGAGAATGGTATTAGAAACCAAGATATGGGCACTAGGTGTGCTTATTGTTATGCAGTATCATTGCTTCTAGGACCTTTTGGCTGACAGAGAAAGGAAATCATGCACGTATACTAACCCGGTGTATATACATATCTATAAATATTTTATATGGAATCTTCTGCATCTATACGAGCCAAGCACGGGTATACTGGTATCTCCAATCCATTACCACATGGACCATTCCAGCCTCCTCCTCGGGGTCATTTTTATCACAGCAATGTTGCCTAGTAACATAGTGGACACATGTTTATGTGTTTCCAAGGAGACAGTGCCAGACAGTTAACGAAAGGTATAATTCTCACGCAAAAGAGGAAAAGATTTTAACCCTTTACTCTCACTGATCAGTGGCTACTCACTGCTCTGAGGATAAAGAACTAACACTTTGGCCCACAAGGTTCTGCAGTGACCTGGCCTGCTGACAGTCCACCCTTTTCTCCTCCCACTTCCTTTCTGAGCTTCCATGGCAACCACACTCATCTCCTTCGAGCCTCACACTCACCATACTCCCTTCTCTCCTAGCGCCCCTGCCCAGGCCAGTCTCTCTTCCTTGCCCTCTTTACCTGGCTGCCTCCTATTCATCTCTCCGATCTCTGCTCAATCCTCGCCTCTGCTGGGGAGTCACCCCATCTCCCAGGCTAGGTCAGCACTGTTTCGGGCTTGTGCAGCCTATGCATCCTTGCTCTGTAGCACTTACTACAATAGCAGTATTATGTTTCCTTTTCCTTTTCTCCCACTAGAATACAAGCTTCTCGAGGGTAGGGATGCTGTCTACCTCGTTAACAGTATATAATAGGGGCTCATACTCTCTTTATTGAAGTTCTCACTGTGTTCATCATTCTTCTCCCCAGTTCAGTGAGCATCTTTATGACCAATACTTTAAAGTCTTTATCAGGTAAATGATTTATCTCCATTCCATTAAGGCTTTTTTCCTGAGGTTTTTGTCTTGTTCTTTCATTTGGAACATATTCCTGTGTTTCTTCATTTTGCTTGACTCTGTGTTGGTTTCTGTACAGTAGATGAAGCAACTAGCTCTCCCAGTCTTGAAGGAGTGGCCTGTGTAAGACATGAACTTTTGTGATTCAGCCCTGCCTCAGCTCTTGGTTGTCTCTCAAACCTTTGTACTTGTCCAAGCAGCTTATTGTATTCTTAATAGCTCCCAGGAGTTGAGGATGTGCCAAGATCTCAGCACCTAGACATAGGCTGACTGGGAGTCAGATCCCCGGGCATCAGCTTTTAAAAGTATGCCAATATAAACAGACTGCGGGACTGCTACTGACCACAGAGCCATGTGATCTGGAGGTGTCACTTGGGTGGCAGTTGCAAAAATCAGGGCTCCAGACGAGTGTGTAAGTCTTTTCTGGGTGAGACCGGTGAGCTGTAGCAAGGCAGAGGGGGGCGCCAAGATGGCATCTACAGCCCACGCTCCTTGAGAGGAACTCTCTAGGCCTCTAAACATGTGTCAGACCTGAAGCCTGCCTCTCAGACCAAAACTCCAGGACAAGCAAAGAGGCCTCCTGCACAGAAAGACTGGGGGTTGGCCTCAGTCCACTGTGTGTGCAATGCCCCGGGGACAGCAGCTCTCCAAGAACTTTCCAATTGCCATGGTCCCGGAATGCAAGCCCCATTGGCCACCAGATCCAGGCCATCAAGGGGTGTCCCCTGGGCAGAAGCTGCAAAAACGAGTGCAGACTCATGTAAAGCTCCCTTCAGGAGACACTGGTGCTCCAGAGCATGTCAGAGGGTGAGCGCAAAGATAGCCCTACCTTCTGGTGTCTCTAGAAAGGATTGCAATTGGCTCCTCAATGCATATTTAATGAGAAGCCTGCCCCTCAGGCCTCAGTCATGATGATTAGCTAACAGGCATCCTCCACAGAAAGACCAAGCTCTTGGGTCTGTTATCCCTTGCTGCGTGCTGGGGTGGCTGTTAAAACGCTCCAGTGGTTATAGTCCTGTGGGACCCATGAGCATAAGCCCCACTGGCCACCAGAGCCAGAGAAGGTAGAGGTGTCCATTGGCAGTAGTCATAAACATTGGGGTGCCAGAGAAGGGTATAAGCTCCTTTCTGGGTGACACCAATTATTATAGTCCCTGGCTTCTCCAGCCTCCAGAGACAAGCCACAGGACGTGTTCCCTAGGCAGCAGCCACAAAAATTGGGACATCAGACGTGTGAAAAGCTCCATTCTGGGAGATGCTGGTGCTCTGGAGCATGGCACAGGGAGAGAGTGAAGATGGCACCTGCCAGTCTCCATCCCTGGACAGTCCCAGCAGACTCCCAGATACTGTGTTAAATTAGATGCCTGGCTCCCAGGCTGACGTTTTAACATAAGCAGGTGAACCTCCTTCACTTTAAGTCTGGGCACAGCCGGCTGCCTCTGAGCTGGGCCCTGGGCTGAGCAAGCCTGAGCAAGTGAGACCTTTAAGAGCAGTTTCTCAAATTGCTTCAGTCTTGTGGGTCTCAGGATGGGAGGCACACTGCTTTTCAAAGTTAGACATTTTGGGGGCTCATCTCTCAAATGTATGTCTTGAAAGTTGGAATGCCCAATGTGGGGTTCAAACCCTTTTATCCTAAGGGAGAAGCTCTGGGTTTTGAGTACCACTCATTGTGAGTCACTGCACCTGGGGTGGGGGTTATGGTGAATTGTCTCCAAGTCTCTCCTAGATGAAGCAGAAGACAGAATCAGTGAACTCAAAGACAAGGCGATGGTTACCCATTAGAGCAGCAAAAAAAAAAAAGAATGAAAAGAAAAAAAAAAAAGTGGAGATAGCTCAAGGGACTTATAGGACAACCAGAGGCCTGGTGCACGAAATTTGTGCATGGGTAGGGTCCCTATGCCTGGCGGGAGATCAGGGCTGATCAGGGCCTTCTGGCTGCCGGCTGGGGTCTTCCTTCCCTGGCTGCCATCTGGGGCCTTCCTTCATTCCGTGCCGCCCCCTGCTGGTCAGCACATGTCATAGCGAGTGATCAAACTCCCGGTGGAACTCCTGAGGGGACACTTTGCATATTAGCCATATATATGTGTGTATGTACACACACACACACACACACACACACACATATATATATATATATCTCAAACAGGGATCCCAGAAGGAGAGGAGAAAGAAAGAGGGGCCAAAGTATTGGAGGAAATAATGGCTGAAAACTTCCTTAACTTGGGGAAGGAAACACATCCAGTCCCAGGAATCCCAGAGAGTTCCAGATAAGAGGAACCCAAAAAGACCTACACTAATACACATTATAATTAAAATGTCAAAATTTAAAGCTAAGGAGAGAATATTAAAAGCAGCAAGAGAAAATAACTTATTATGTACAAGGGAACCCCTATCAGACTATAAGCAGATCTTTCAGCAGAAACTTCACAGGCCAGAAGAGATGGTATGATATATTCAAAGTTCTAAAAGAATAAAATTTCCAACTAAGACCACTCTATCTAAAGTTATTCAGAAGTGAAGGAGACATAAAGAATTTCCCAGAATGGCAAAAGCTAAAGTTGTTCATCACCACTAAATCCCCCTTACAAGAAATGTTAAAGGAACATATATATATATATATATATATATACACACACACTGTTGTTAAAGGAACTTCTTTAAGCTAAAAAAAGGCACTTGTTAGTAACAAGAACATATATGAGAGGATAAATCTCACTGGAACGTAGTGAATGAATCACTTATAAAACTAGTATGAAGGTTAAAAGGCAAAAGTAGTAAAATCAACTAGGATTACAATAATTATTTAAGGGATACACAGAATAAAAAGATGTAAAATGTGACTTCAAAAATGAAATGTGTGAGGGATAGTAATAATATTGAGGCATCAAATGTAAGTTGTTTTCAACTTAAAATAGACTGTTATGGATATAAATTGTTAATGTAAGCCTCATGGTAACTACAAAGTGAAACCTATAGTAAATACACAAAAGATAAAGAGAAAGGAATAAAAGCATACTAAAGAAAGATATTAAACTTGTGCTCAAATAAAATTTTAAACTATTTTATCTTTCAAGAATTAAATTTTTTCCCGGCTGATGTTCATAGGTTGAGCGTCAACCTATGAACCAGGAGGTCATGGTTTGATTTCCAGTCAGGGCACATGCCTGGGTTGCAGGTTCAATCCCCAGTTGGGGCATGCAGGAGGCAGCTGATCAATTATTCCCTCTCATCATTGATGTTTCTATTTCTCTCTTCCTTGCCTTTCCCCTCTGAAATCAATAAAAATATATTTGAAAAACAAAAGTATTACGCTAAGTGAAATAAGTCAGATAGAAAAATACAAATACCATATGATCTCTCCTATATGTGGAATCTATAAATAAATAAACAAACAAACAAATGAATAAATAAATAAATCAAAGCTCATAGATACAGAGAACATATTGGTGGTTGCCAGAGGTGGGGGTGGGGGAAGAAATGGGGTAAACAGATTTTTTTCCATTTAAATAAATTGAAAAACTAAACAAAGAAAAAAAAATGATTGGCAGGATATTCCTAGTGAAAAGGGGAGTTCTGAGGTCAACCATGAATAGGAAATGTGTGGTTGATAAAGCTAATACATGTTTCTTTAGAAAAGGACTCCTTAGAGCCTTTAAGGCCAATATGCTTTGCAAATCTCTGACAGGGAACAAATTATTCAGCATTTCTCAAATTCACTTGACCCCAAAACTCATGTTTTACAAAGTTCCTCTTTTTATTTATAGAAGTTACAGAAACACTGTGGATGAAAGATACAGTGGGTGATGCAGTTGAGTAAGTATACAATATAGTTCCTGTCTTTCCTTTAAGACAGACATAGTCTTGCTGGGGAAACAAAGCTTTTAAAACAAATGTGCATAAAACAATGATTGACCTGTTACATAGACTGTAGGATTTTAGGTAAAATAAGCAGGGAAGGGAAGATCAGTGTGGGTTGAGACACCTGGAGCTGAGATGATAGGAAAGGTATAATTTAAACTGGGGCTTGAAAAAATAGGGCAAAGGAAAGGGGGTGGGGGGATGATGGTAAACAAAACAGAGAGAAGAATGAGTGAGGGAATGGGTGAGCAGCTTTGCATACATCCGACTTTTCATTTGTTCTGATAGACCAACCAAGGGGGGTTTACTGGACAACCCATACATAACTGATTTTATAAACTACTTTTTAAAATATGTTTTCATTGATTTTTTGGAGAGAGGGAGAGGGAGAGGGAGAGAGAGATAGAAACATCAGCGAGAGAGAAACATTGATCAGCTGCCTCCTGCACAGGCCCTTACTGGGGATCGAGCCTGCAACCCTGGTATGTGCCCTGACTATGAATCAAAACCGTGACCTTGTGGTGCATGGGAGGATGCTCAATACATTGAGCCACACTGGCTGTGCTAAACTACTTTTTTTAAAAAATATATATTTTTTTATTGATTTCAGAGAGAAAGGGAGAGGGAGGAAGAGATAGAAACATCAATGATGAGAGAGAATCATTGATCGGCTGCCTTCTGCACACCCCCTACTGGGGATTGAGCCGGCAACCTGGGTATGTGCCCTTGACCGGAATCGAACCTGGGACCCTTCAGTCCCCACGCCAATGCTCCACCGAGCCAAACCAGCTAGGGCTAAACTACTTTAAAATGTCTTATTTTTAAGCTCAAATGATTACTAGTAATTCATTCTGGACTAATTTTTCTTAGGAGAAAATAATATCAATAGCAAACATGTCAACTGCACATCAAGAGGGGTACCTCAGGCAGCCTGAAAGTACTCGGTTCTTCCATAAATCTACAACTCCTTATCCAGAACTCCCCAAACCCCAAAGCTCTAAGTTCTCTCCCCCAAGTGATTTTGTGGCAAAACCTTTCCTGAACTGATAAGAGGCTATTCATAGTCTTTATCTAGCCCGCTTAGTGTGAATATCCATTCATTTGGGGGTGCTATCCCAGACTGCACTGGAGTATTCTATAAACTGCAGTATACGTATCATGTCATCTTTCTAAACTCTTAAAATTCTAAATTCTGACAAGGGTCTCTAAAAAGGGACTGTGGACCTATAATTCTTATTTGTACCCTAGATTTATGCTGTCAGTGTAAAAAAGTGTTTGCTATGTAACACAGCCTATGGGTGACTCTGATTTAAAAGGGGAAAGAATAGAGGCTCAGTAAATATTTGCCTATTTTCTCCATTCTCTATTCAATAAATATTTATTAATGGCCTCCAATGTTTGGGTTCTGTTTCTCATCTCTAGGGATACAGCAGGGAGGGAAACAGGTAAAGCCTCTGCCTCTTGCAATTATTTTTGGTAGGAGTGACAATTAATGAAGATAAGCTCGTGTTAGGAGTCGATCAATCTATGGAGAAAAAAATCAAGGAGTAAAGGGTTCTGGGGCATGCTATTTTTCAAAGGATGGTCTGGGGCCCAGTTGGTTGAGCAAAGTCCTGATGCACCAAGAGGTTACTGGTTCGATTCCTGGTCAGGGCACATGCCCAGGTTGTGGGCTTAATACCCAGTAGGGGTTGTGCAGAAGGCAGCAGATCAATGATTCTCTCTCAGTGATGTTTCTCTCTCCCTCTCCCTTCTTCTCTCTCTAAACTACTCTAAACTAAATAAAAACATATTTAAAAACAAAACGAAACAAAGGATGGTCTGGGAAGAAGTCCCTGAGAAGGTGACACTTGAGCAAGGACGTGAAGGAGATAAGAGAGTGAGTTCTGGGGATCTCAGAAAGAAGAGTGTCCCGGGCAGAAGGGACAGTGAAGGCAATGGCTCTGAGGTAGGGCCGTGCGTGAGTGAGGGAGGAAAATGTAAGTGCTTTATAAGGAGTATCTCATCTAATCCCCCAAACCCTTATGAAGTCCACTTCGAAGATGAGGAAACGGAGCTCCGAGAGGGGAGCCTTTTGCACAAGGCCACACAGCTGTGAGCGGCAGTGCTGGGATTCGCTCTGGAGTCTGGTGTCCCAACTAGCTTTCCCTTGAAGTCCCTAAAGACAAGCCAGCTCTTTGGAAGGCAGGAAGAGACCGGCCCTGCCTCGGTCTCCCTCCTCAAAGGCCCAGACATCCGGTTTCCAGGGTGACCTCGGCTCTCCTGGCTGTTGAGGACTGCACAGGCATTTGGAGCAGGGCAGGTCAGGCTCTCCAATAAGGTGGCTTGAAGAGCCAGGACAGGGCTCCTCCCCTACTTACCTTTCCAGATGGAGGATCTCTGCTAACCCCTCAGAGCCCCAGGAGCCTGCACTTTCAGGATCCCATCAGCAGGGGCAAACACTGAGGCTCACAGAGCAAGAGCACTTACCTGAGGCTACGCTGGTGGCCACCGAATCTTCCCAGGAGTCCATGACTTTCAGACCAAACTTCTCTTTGGACTTGGCCTGGGCCCCAAAACGAGGAGTGTCTCTTTAACTCTTGTGCTCTGGGCACCTCACTTGATTCACCTTAATCGAGACCCTGTAAAGGGAAATAACAGTGAAAGTTACCCCTACTCACCACCGGTTCACTCACACCCATCGCGCTGGGCTCCCGGGACCAAGAGAGCACCTCTCTGGGGCTGTGCTCCCCACTGTCCCACGGAGAAAGAAGAGCAGGGGAAAAGGTGGTTGGCGGTGGGGAGGGTGTGGGTGTCTCAATGGCTTTCTTCCAGCCTTCAGGTGGCGCCCTTGCGCCGCGGAGCCGCACGAGTCTGTGAAGACCGTCGGGACCTAAGGACCAGGTCCTACCTGGGGGCTGTGTGCTGGGCGAGAGAGCGGAGGGCTGGGGCGGGGAGGCAGGTCTGACATAGGCGCAGTCGGGGCTCCCCAGCGGTGGAGACAGGCAAGCGGCGGGGGAGGGGTCTTCTTCAACAGCGCCCCCTCCCAGGCCCCGCCCCTGCGCCCGGGCCACTGGCCCTCGAGCTTCAGTTCCCCCACTCCGCAGATAAGCCCTAAGGGGAGGGGAGAAGGATGGCGCTATGTCCCCCTCTCTTTACCCCCGTCTGCTACCGGCCTCCCCGTCCTTCCCCACGCTAACTCTCCGGGCGCCCTCGCCGGCCGCGGGCGGAGCTCGATCCGCTGCGTTCGGCGATCCCCGGCTCCCTCCCCTTCTCTTGTCCCTCCTCCCCGGAGCCCCCAGCGGCCGCCGCCGCCGTGCAGCCCCGCGCGGCGCGAGCAGGTACGTGCGCCTCGGCAGCAGCGGCTCCGCGCCGGGCCGGGAAGGGGGCGGGAGCTGGGGGAGGCACAGGCGGTGGCGGCCGGGCCCGCGCCTCCCGGGCTGCGCCGCAGCGGAGACTCCGGCGGGCGGGCGCCGGCTGCCGGGAGGTGGGTGGGCGCCGGGGAGGACGCGCCCTCGCCTTCGTCCGCGGCCGCGGGGCGCAGAGCCGCCCGCGTGGGGAGGCAGGGAAGGAGGCCCGGCACAGGTACGCACGCGGGGAGGACTGCGGGGGCGGCGGGAGGCGGAGGCCCGAGGCGGGGAGGGCGGCGACGGAGAGCTAGCCTGACCTCGCGGCCCGGCCGAAGGACACGCGGCGAGGGGACCCGGGCGCACGCCGGTCCTCGCGGACCTGGTTTCTCTGGGCCGCCAGGCAGTCTTGCTATCGGCGCCGCTCGGCCGGGTTCAGTCTGTCCCGGCCCGGCCGCGTTAGTGGTCAAGGGCAGGAGCAGGGGGTGTGAGCTGCGGGCGGGCGGGCGGTGCGCCGGTGCGGCGGACAGCCGGGTGTTGGCGCTTCCTGCGCGGAACTTTGGGTGTATCAGCGTGGACCTGGGTGTGCGTCTGTGCGCGCCCCAAGTCTTTGTGTACAACTCGTGCGTGTATCTGTCGATTGGGTTTTGTGAAGCTTCATCCACGCCGGCTCTACGTCTGTCTTTCCGCGTGTTAGTGCGCGCGCGGGTTGGTGGTGGTGCTGGCGTAGACCTTAGCAGTCCTGCGGGTAGTTAACTGTGTGTGTGTGTGTGTGTGTGTGTGTGTGTGTGTGTGTGTGTCCAGCCTTATCCCTTTTGGATGTGATTACCTGTGTGACCCGTGAATCTGTGGGTCACACAGTGTGGCTTCCATGTCTGTGGGTGCTGCGGGTGGAAACGGCCCCTGGGGGTGTGACTGTAGAACTGGGGTGTGCCTTTCAGGTCTTGCTAGACTGCAGGTGAAATTGGAGTGTCACTGGTACAGCTGCCCATGTGAGCAGTGGCCTCCAGCATCTTTGTCCGTTTGTCTGTTTCTCCTTATGTTTTGGGTTATTGATTGGGCACGTGGGCATCTCTGAACCTGTTGTGTGAGAAAGAGAGTCCCCTTTTTCTCTGCCCTCTTCCTAACTCTGGCATCCCGAGGAAAAAGTTTCGGGTTCCTGCTGGTGAAAGCCCTGCTGCCAGAATTTGGGTGCCTTGGATTTCCTCTGGGATAGGGAAGCATCTGTGTGCCAAGGTGGGAAGGTGGTTCCTGGCCACTCCGGGAGCTGAGTTCTCTGGAGAGTGCTGAAAACTGGGGGTGGGGTGGGGGTAGGGTGGGGGTATGGGGGAGCACATCTGGACATCCACTGGGCAGCAGCTGTCATCACCAGTCCCTGTTTGTGCTGGGCACTCAGGAAAATGCTTTTGGTGCAGAGAGTAGAAAAGCCAAACAATCTCTCTCCCCTCTCGGTTTACTGGGAGTGGGAGCAGTCGGGCGGGCCTGGCCTTGAGTTGGCTTCTCTTATCCTTGTGTGGGAGAGATTGTCTCCCTGGGCAGGTTGCCAAGCCTCTCCTGGGGGCTGCCCGTGTTCTAAGCCCTGGGCAGAGGGCTGGAATTCACATATCCCTCCCTGCCCTCAAGCTGTTCATAGTGGCTGATAAATAGTGGGAGAAAGTCGAGTCAAGAGTGAGGGCGTGTGGAATGATGCCGCTGGTGCAGGAGTGTGTGGGTTTGCAGGTGATAACAAGAACCTGTGCTTGCCTTCGGGTGCCCACATGCACGCCATGGGATCTTGGCCACGCTTTATCAAATGGAGATAGTAATTCCTGCTCTCAGGGCTGGTGAGGGTTGTATCAGATGCCCCCGAGGGAAGTGCCCACTATAGGGCCCAGCAGGGAGTGTAGGTGCTCAGTAAACACTAAATTGGAACTCAGGAAAGAAGAATGTGGTGATAGAATTGGGTTGTAAGTGGAAACAGGCTTTGTACTCAGATGAAAGGCTTTGTGTGAGCTAAGAGGTGTCCAATGCAAGTACATGTTGGAAAAAAGATCAGAAAGATAGAAAAATGTGTCTTCCTGCCCTGAGGCTCTTTGAGTTTCATTTATTCACTCATTCATTTCATTCAGTTTTCACTTCATTAACTTACTCATAACCCCCCCTCCCGCCCCATCTCTCTCTCTCTCTCTCTCTCTCTCTCTCTCTCTCTCTCTCACACACACACACACACATACACACACACACACACACACACACGCACACACACGGAACAACAATGAACTGGAAAATAAATTCAGGCATGAGAGTGCAGAAACATCTAGAATCATGTGTATGGGTGTATGTAGATACATCAGAGCATGTGAGCGACTCTGCAACTGGGGGGTCTCTGTGCAGCCTGGGGCCCTGGGTGTCTGTACTCCCAGGACATCGGTGTGTGTGGGGAACAGAGTAGTTCTCCTGTGGGCCCGGGAATTTTACATGCCAGGTGGGGAAGGGGGCTTCGATGGGGCCTGTGGGGGCAGCACTGAATCTGCTAACGGGAGGCCTCCATCAACTCCAGCTGAGGTGTTGTGAGGAAATGGGTGCCTAGGGTACTGAGGTTCTTCATTTTATAAGAGAAGCCAGGAATCCAAAGCTTAAAATGTAAAATATTTTGCTTTTTATATATTGGCAAATACTTCACCAAAAACAAATGAACAGACCAGAAACAAACAAACAAAAACCCCCGAAACTTCCGTGAGCCAGAATTGGCCCATGCGCTATAAATTGGTGTCCTTTGGCAGGAATGCACATGTGCTGTCTGCCTGTCTGTGCGGGAGTGTGTTCTGGTTTTGGGTGGGATACCTCCTCTTTGAGCAGAGTGCTCTCTTTCCCCCTCCCCCTTTATTTCCCCATCTGCTGTCCTCAGCTAGCCCCCTCCAACCCCCAGCTTCTACTTACATGAAGGCATTTGGCTTTGACTTCAGCTGTGGCTCTCAAGTATGCTCCTTCCTCTCAGTCCCCATCCATGCCTCCCCTGACATCAGAGTCCTCCCTGAACCCCTGGCCTCTACACAGCAGCCAGAAAGAGCTTTCTGAAACCTAGACAGATGTCAGCACTCCCCGTCCCCACACCCCACCTCCCTGACTCCTTGGCCTGGCGTGTAGAGTCCTTTGAGAGTGGATTCTCAGTTGACCTGTGAGGTACCCCGTCCCCCTATCCCCACTCGTCCTCTCAGATCTGGCTCAAATGCCACCAGCTCCCAGAATCTTCCCTGACTTGCTCCTCTTTGTTCCCACACCACCGCCATCACCTCTGTCCCTCCCCTGCTCCCAGTCACCCTCACTTCATCACCTTAATGTCCATTAATTGGACTGGCTGGGGCCTTACATGCATTATTTATGAAATCCACAAGTTGACCCTGTGAGGGAGGCACTTTGCTTATTCCCATTTAACAGATAAGAAAATTGAGCATGGAGAGGCCACATCGCTTGCCCAATCCCAGGTGGTGAAGCTGGGATTTAAACCTGATAGCCACTGTGTCTGTGTTCCCTCCATCATAAAATAGCCTGTCGCTGATCCTTACTAAGCATGAGAGCTTTATATGGATTATCTCAACCCCTACATCAGCCCTTAAGTAAGGGGCGGGTAGTAGTATTGTCATTTAATAGATGGGGAAACCGAGGCTCAGAAAGGATAAATGAATTGCCCAGAGCCACATGCCAGCCAGTGGTGGGGGAGGATCCTAGCAAGGATCGGATCGCACTGCTGTCTTTGTCTCATTTCCACCTCCCCTCTCTCTGGCAGGCTCCCCCTGTGGGAACTGTGCCTGGGCTCATCTGCACATCGCTTGGGGTCCAGTGTGCTGTCCGACACCAGCAGGATCTTGGTCGAGTTTGCTAAATTCTACTGACTTTCTGTTTTCTCTTCCAGCTGCCAAGGGGCCAAGGGATGAGCTGGGGCCCTGCTTCCCAATGGCATCTCCCCCTGGTCTGGAACTGAAGACACTGAGCAGTGGTCCCCAGACCCCAAGGAGACCAGCTCCTCTGGGCCTCGTGGCCCCATCCCGGCGGGGTGTGGAGAACGCCTGCTTCTCCTCGGAGGAGCATGAGACCCATTTCCAGAACGCTGGGGACATCAGACTCGGCAGCTCCCCCAGCCCTCCCGGGGGTGTACCCTCAAGGCCCCGATCCCAGCGGGATGACCTGTCCCTGCATTCAGAAGAAGGGCCAGGCCTGGAGCCCGTAAGCCGCCCCGTGGATTATGGCTTTGTTTCTGCTCTGGTTTTCCTGGTGAGTGGGATCCTCCTGGTGGTGACAGCGTATGCCATTCCCCGTGAGGCCCATGTCAACCCGGACTCAGTGACAGCGCGGGAGATGGAACGACTAGAGATGTACTACGCCCGCCTGGGCTCCCACCTGGACAAGTGCATTATCGCGGGCCTGGGGCTGCTCACAGTGGGCGGCATGCTCTTGTCCGTGCTGCTCATGATCTCCCTGTGCAAGGGCGAGCTCTACCGCCGGCCGACCTTCGTCCCCTACAGGGGCTCCAGGAAGACCTATGGCTCCATTAACCTGCGCATGAGACAGCTCAGCGGGGATGGGGGCCAGGGCCTGGTGGAAAACGAAGTTGTCCAGGTCTCAGAGACCAGCCGCACCCTCCAGGGCTCTTAATTAGGAGCTCTCCTGATCTGAAACCCAAGGCTACAAGCCCCCCAAGGCCTTGGGTTTTAGACCGAGCTCCACACAGGGGCCTGGGGCAGGAGTCTTGGGTGCTGGAAGGGGAGGCCAGGGCCTGGCTCAGGCTCCCCTGCGGAGGGTGGCCCCCTGATCTGTTTTGTAGCTTGAGGTTTTGTATAAGTTTTGTTCGGAGATAGCTTCTGCTGCTAAAAATACAGAAGTTCAGAAACAGCTGCCCTTGGAGGATGAGGTTTCTTGGCATTTCTGACAATTGAGAGCAGTTTGAAAGGCTGCCCATCCTGTTCCTCATGCCTTGGGAAATTCCAGAATCTCTGTATGCAATCCTCATCAGCGAAGTGTGGGTGCTGGGTGACTTTGGAGGGACCCCTTTCAGCCCTGACCATCGAAGGTGGGAGGTGGCTTCACAATGAGGGGAGAAGTCAGCACTGGGGTGACCCTTCCCTCTCCAGGCCTCTGTCCCCTGACTGTAAAGTGAGGGTTGGATCGGACGATCCCTTGGGCCCCTCCAGTCCTGCCCTAGGATGAGCGCCCAGTATCTGCCTCTGGCCACTCCTTCAGGGGGAGAGGTGTTCGGCAGGTACTGGCCATTCTCTGTGCCGTTTTCTGGGCCACTGCAGGAGCTCTCGCGGTCCTGATCGAGTTCCCTAAGCCTCCCGGTGATGCCAGGTTAAATCCAAAATTTACTGCAGCCTGGTTTTGGTCTTGGGATTGAATTTCCTGCAGTGACTGGATCTTAGCACACGTTTCACAAAGTCAAGTGCACAGTTTTCACCAACTCGCTGAACAAGAGGGGTCTCTTATGCAAGAAAGGGTGAGGGCTTTGCTGTGTTTCTGTGGACACGAGGTGGGCCTGCATTGCCTCCCCCTCCTCCACAGTATTTCTCTTGGGCCTGACTTTATTCTGATAGCAGAAAAAAAAATTTTTTTTAGTTCTGAATTGTAATCTCCCCCTCTCCCCCAAACCTCAGCAGTAAAGTGCAGTCCCAAAATATCTGGGGAGAAATCAGGCACATTTGGGGGCCTGGAAACTCCAGCCACATTGATCACGGTTTGTTCGTTTCTCTTGTGGAGTGTTTCCAGGCTCTGTCCAGACTCTTTTTAAACTACTGACAAGGAAAGGAAGTGAGTTCTAGGGGGCAGAGAGATACAGGTGTTTGAGGACGAGGGGAGACATTGTCCAGTCCGAATGGCCCTGGAAGGCTTTGAGAATACATGCCTTCTCGGCCACGGGTGGGAAGGTCTTAAAGGGGTCATTTCAGTGAGCCCCCTGACTCCGTGTGGTCCTACTTAACTCCATCTCCACTGGCCATGTGGGCCTTGGATCCTGACTGTCTCTTGGGGGTGGGCAGGTGGGGTGGGCATGGGGTCTGTAGGCTGGAGCAGCCCTGATTAGAGCTGTAACCTGAGCCTGCAGTCTGGTGAGTGGAACATCTGGGCAGTGAACGTCACAGCTTCTATGGAAGATCAAGTATCTGCTCCTGCCGGCAGGTTTTGCCAGAAGCAGAGGGCTAGGGGAGGGCTGGAGGGCACAGGGCTGTTCAGCTTGGCCTGCCAGGTGCTGTTCCTGGTGATGAAGGGATGTGGTTTGAAAAGAACAAAGCTTCCAAGATGATGAAAGATTCACAAGTCAGGGCTTCCATCACTGTGTCCATTTCCCTGGGCTCCCAGCGAGGAGTAGATGCACAAAGTGGCACGAGCCATTCTAGGTAAACGACAGTAGAATTGAGCATCCCACATGATGAGCTAAGGCCCTTCAAATTCATAACGATGATAAAAACACAAAGTCAAGCCATATGGATTACTGGGATGGTGGGGGACTCATTTGGAGACTAAACCTGTTGCATAGATGCACATGGGATCATCAATTCCTATAGTTTAAACACAATGAATTATATTTAGGAGCTAAATCAGAAGATTAAATCCCAGGAATCTCAGGTTTTCTCTAAGCCAGAGAAGCCTGTTTTGCATCCTAATGCAGAAATTCCTTTAGAAAATGTGTGTAATGGATTGAGGCAGTCATTACCTTGTCAGTGAATTAAGAAAACCTGAGAGATGCCAAAAACATTTCTCCAAGATTGCAGCTGAAATCTCCCCGTCAGTGGATGAGAAATGAGGTTAGGGAGGAGTCAGCAAGGAGAGAGGCATCGGGTGCCAAGAACTTTCTTTGCAGGCTTTTTGGGGGTAAGTGCGGAGTGGTCCCACAGGACCCTGTGGTCACTGCAACGGGCCTCACCTCCAGGAACTGCCTCTCCCACCAGACATGCTACGAGGGGCGCACGTCTTGCTTTTGCGGGTGTATTAGAATCGATAGCGATGTGGGAGCTGGGAACACTGGGTTTGAACCCAGACTCTGCTCCTTACTGGCTGTGTGACATTAGGCAAGTTGCTCCACCTCCGGGTGTAAGTGAGAAGAATGAAAGCTCGGGCTCAGGGAGGTGGTAAGAGATGAGATAGAGACCTGCATGGAACGAGGTCTGGTCAATGCTCGCTCTCATCCCCGGCTCAGTTGGAGATAACTGGATTTCAGGGTCAACTGTCTGCCTTTTCTCTCTCACACCCCATCCTACCCATCCGCAATCTTGGTTCTTTCTTCAGAATCTGACTGCTGCCCACCCTCTGCTCCCAAGTTAGCCTCTATTCAGCCAGATGAATCCTGTTAAAAGGTTAATTGGGGCAGGTCACTCCTCCACTCAGAACCCTCTGATGGCTCCCTCTCACTCCAGGCAAAAGCAGAAGTTGTTGCCCTGGCCAGAGGAGGGTTTACCGGGAAGGCCCCTCACTTGCATAGGCTCCAAGGTCCTGAGTCAAGTTTTTATTTATAATTTTGATTTTTAAAAGGATGACCCCCTAAAAATTGCCTAAGTTTTAGGTCCCCCACACCGGGTCTGTCCCTCACAATCCTATATAATAAAAGCCTAATATGCAAATTGTCCCCTCGGGCGGTTGTTCAACTGGGAGTTCCACTGGGAGACCGAGAGTTAGACTGCTCGCTATGATGTGTGCTGACCACCAGGGGGCAGCGTGGAACATGGCGGGTGTTGGCGATGCGCTGTGACCTCTCACCGGCTACCTGGGAGTGGGGGTGACGGGGATGAAGGTGCGGTAAGAATGCGGGGTGTCTGCCAAGCTTGCTCTCACTCCCCTTGCTACCCTCCCCCAGGACATCAGAGCTTGGCGCCAGGGAAGTCCCCTTACCCTCTACCCCCATGAGGCCTCTTCCGGGTGAGCTGGGCCACAGCCACTGGGACCTGCTGCAGCTGCCTGGACGTAGGGGCCGGTCCTCGTGGGTTCACGCAGGAGCCGGTCTGCGAGGCCGGCTGGGAGCACACTGTCCGCCCAGCTTCCGTGTGTCACTACTGGGTGGCCTAGAGGCCCACGGTGTGCCCTGTCCCATGGCATCTGGCCACATTCACCACAGCTTCGTGTGGGGACTCAGGTACCTGAGTCAGGCAGAGGGGGGCGTACAGGGACCCGGGGACCCAGGTGCTGCCCAGGGCCCAGAAGTCACCTGGGACCTGCCCTTCCACGCCAGATCCTCGCGCTTCGATCACCGGCCAGGCCTATGGACCGCACCCATGCATGAATTTCGTGCTCCGGGCCTCTAGTGGTCTATAAAACCCTAAGCAATATGGCCCCTGGGCCTCCCTGACCTTATTTCCCACCCCTTGCTTCTGGCTTATTCCAGGAAAGCCATGCTCACCTCCTTGCCTTCCTCTTTCAGAACCATGGTGCCACTTCATGTGGGAGAGGTGAGGGTCTCCCTGATGGCAGAAGACCCCTCTCCCCAGCCTTATCAGGAGACAGCCAGGTTCTAGCTAGTCTTGGGGACATTTGCCGGGTGTTTAGGAGCCTGAGATCCACCAGCCTGATTCTCCCTCACTCAAGGGAGTGCCCAGGCCTGGACTTTTGGAGCCCCAATATCCATCACCGCATCTGTCCACCTCAGGCATCCTCTGCGTCTCCCAGCTAAAAATGCCTGCTGCTGGAGATTCCACCATTATCGCTCCATTCCTTGGGAATAAGCATCACCTTCTTAGGGATTTTATTATTTATTTATTTATTTATTTATTTATTTATTTATTTATTTATTTTTATGTTTCTTTAAAAAAATATTGTTGAAGTATTACATATGTCCCCCTTTTCCCCCCATTGACCCCCTCCAGCCCGTCCTTCCCCCCACCCTATAGTCTGTGTCCATGGGTTACGCATATATGCATACAAGGTCTTTGGTTGATCATCTCCTACCTATCAATCCCCTCCCATCTCCCCCTCCCCCGGCCTTCTCTTCGAGATTCCACACTCTGTTCCATGCTTCCGAATCTCTGGATCCACTCCATTCATCAGTTTATTTTGTAAATCAAATTATGGGGATTCTCTTTGAAATGTCCTCTTCCTTCCATGTATGCACCTACACATACACATACATGCACACCTGCAGGAGCACATGCCTGTGCATGCATACACACTCACATGCACACACCTTGTGCATGAACACACATACACTCGTGCACACACAGCTCTCTCTGGTCTGACCTAGCTCAGAAGCCAAGGACACATGTGCTTGAAGCAGCTCCCAGCCAGGGTGGCCTCTGGGTTATTGATAACGTTTTCTCTTTCTCAGAAGAAGCCACAGGCCTTGCAGTCCCCAGGATGCTAACTCACAGCAAGTTTCCCTCCCCTCTCCATGCTAAGCTGCTCTCTCTATCCTTCCTGCTCCCTGACGGGTGGAAGCAGAGAGATGTCCAGGGAGCATTTTCTACCTGGAATTCGGTGTGGTTCTGGGCTGGGAACCAGGTGAACAGGGTCCTGCAGGCCATCCCTTCCCTGTAGGCCTTTGGGCAAATCATTCCACCACCCTGGTCCTCCGAATAAAATTGGGAACCTCCCCACTGCCTTCTCTGGGGATTGAGGGAAACGGGGAACCAAGCAGAGGCTCTTCAAAGCTACGGGCACGTTACCCTGTGTCTGGAGAGCTTCGGAGGGGCACGAGGAGGGGAGGAAGGGAGGCATCACTGAGACACACAGGAGGTGGATTTCTGTCTATAGGTTCTGTTTGGGAGAGAAGTGGGGTGTCAGTGGTACTGATGAAGTCAAGGAGACGCCACCAGCTGAGTCTGCTGGTTTCCCTGGGAGAGAATGGGCTTCCCTGTCCACAAGGAGGTAAACTTCAGCTAAGGGAAGGAGAAGCTTGCTGAGACCTGCCTGGGCTGGAGTGGTAGGGAGCTCCTTGTCAGTGGAGGTATGTTAGCATTTACTGGTCAAGTGTTGGGTATCTTCAGGGATAGAGTAGAGGAGTCAGGCAGGATTTAGTCAAGAGGCTTCCCAAGCTTCCAACTCCTCTCCTTTGAGAAAACCCAATGCCCCAGTGACCAGAGCCTGGCGAGAGAGAGTAGCACCCCTGGGCATGCTGCATCTTGTCTTTGGTCTGAATACCTCTTCCTCACATCATTCTTCTTCCTGGGCCGGTTGTTAATGAGGCCAGGGTAGCTGAATGGTGCAGAGGATGGCAAGACTATCGTCTCCCTCCTCCTAGGAGGCCAGGCACTTCTGAGCTTTCTGAGTGACGGGGGCAGGGCCCCTTATGGAGGCGGTCCACTGGGGATCATCCATCAGATAAAAGTAGAAAGGCCCTGCAGGGCTCTGGAATCTGATTCCCTGGATGCTTGGTGGCTGCTTAATGCACTTGAGCCTCTGTTTTCTCATCTGTGAAATGGGGGTGCTAATGACAGTGCCTTCCTCAAAAGACATGGTGAGCAATAAATGAGTTGACACCTGCAAAGCACTTAGCACAGTGCCTGGCATTTCATAATCCCTCAATAATGTTAGCTATTCCTGTTCATCTGTCCATTCACACCTAATCTACATTCTTCCCTGGGCAAGGCACTGTGGGGCAAATGGCACCTGCCCTTGAGTTGGTCACAGACCATCTAGGGCAGTGGTTCTCAACTTTCCTAATGCCGCGACCTTTTAATACAGTTAGTTCCTCATGTTTTGGTGACCCCCAAACATAAAATTATTTTTGTTGCTGCTTCATAACTGTAATTTTGCTACTGTTAATGAATCGTAATGTAAATATCTGTGTTTTCCAATGGTCTTAGGCGACCCTGCTAGCGGTCACGACCCACAGGTTGAGAACTGCTGCTGTAGAGCCTAAGACCATTGAAAAACACAGATATTTACATTATGATTCATAACAGTAGCAAAATTACAGTTATGAAGCAGCAACAAAAATAATCTTATGGTTGGGGGTCACCACAACATGAGGAACTGTATTAAAGGTGCGGCATTAAAAAGGTCGAGAACCACTGATCTAGGGAAACAGGACAGTGCCCAGTAGGCTGTGTGTGTGTGTGTGTGTGTGTGTGTGTGTGTGTTGGGGGCTGGGGGTACAGAGGAAGTACAGGATTGTCTGAGTTGGGGTCAGAAAAGGCTTTTGTGGAAGGGATGATATCTAATAGGAATCTTAAAACAGTGAGGCAGTATTGGATGAGGGGGGCAGGAAAGGTATTCCAGGCAGAGGAACAGCATAAACAGAGGTTGAGGGGCATAAAACAGCCCGGTGTGTACTGGAGAGAAGCAAACTGGGAGGCAGGCCTGTGGGTTTTGTGCTCGAGTGTCGAGATGAGGCATGCTGTAAGGCAGGGGCATCATCATGGGAGTTTGCATTTCATCATCTATAGAATGAGGGCGACCAGTCCTCAACTCATAGGGTTGTTATGAGGACTCAAGTTCATGCTGGTCCAGCACCTTGCACAGGGCCTGGTATGTGCTGAGGCTCAGTCAACTATTACAATTGCTTGCAGATGTGACAGGAAGACTTTGGAAACCAAGTGTATTGAAGGGATGACACTGGCACTGGGGAGGCCAGTCCCTGGGACTGTCTAGCTGCAGCCAGGGAACTGACCTCAAAATCTAGGACTCCATCTTGGCAGCCTGTCCCTTCTCAGCATCTGAGCTGCCAAGGCTGAGGTGGCAGCTGCTGCTCTCCTAGACCTGGGGGAAGGGTAATGAGGACAGCTGGCCAGGGGAGCAGGGTGGTGGGGCATCTGGGCCAATACTGAGGTAGGGTCAAGGGCATTCAGAAAAGGCCATCCCTCTCTCCCAGTTCTTCTCTTCCTCCAATCTCTCCCTACCCTTCTCTTTTTGATTCCTATCTGTGTCCACATCTCCTTTTACTGAAGCCACTCCTAGGGGTTAAATACCCACAGGTGAATTGTTATTATTGCTGACTCACCGACAGCATCTGACTCTCATCCTGAGAGTCTCCACCCTCCCCCATAAAAAATGAAAGCAGAGGCCCAAATGCCATTGCCTGTAGGTGACATTCACGAGTGAAGCAGGTGGCTATGGACAGCAGTAGCGGGAATAAAAGAGGCGCCTGTGTCAGCGCTGGCTGGCTGTTGCACTATGATAGATGGGTTTAGGGTTGCCAGAGTTCATGATTTTTAAAAAAGCAGCTGGACATCTGGACCTTTGTGTAGGTAAAAGGATGGAGAAAAGGATTATCCTTCTGCCTGAGAATTGTGACAGGCCAAATCTGAGGACAAGGGAGTGTTCTGCTGGCATGTTACCTGCTGGGCCCAGGCATCCCACCCGCCCTGCTGCCCAGGACTTACTAAATCACTCACAGAGACGGGAGTTCTCTCAGGAAGTAGACTAGCTCTGCCTCCCAGCTGGAGGCTGCTGAACTGCATGGCCTGCAGACCACTCGAGTACTGCTCTTCCAAGATAATCCATTCTTCCAACAAAGATCTGAGTGTCAACTCTGTGCTGGTTTTGGAAGTATAGCACCAAACAGATGAAAAATATAAGGAGGGTGTTCTCGAGGGCTTGAAAGGCATCTTCTGGAGCATAAGGGCTATTGTGAACATGGGGACGAGGTCTGTGTCTGACCTGCAGAATTTCTGATGTGGGAGGCCCATGGGAACAGCCATGCTAGCTTGAAGGGATGGTGGTATTGACAGTTAGGGAGGAAGAAGGGAAGTCCTGCATCCCCTCCCAGTGTTCTGAGGCCTTGGAGGGAGGTGAAGGACCCTGGTATTCCTGGGATCCAAGTGTTGATGAAGGGCAGTGAAGGGAGGCTGGAGCATGGGGTGGTACCGGTGGCTATGTAGCCCAGCATATTTCCTTAAGAAGCAGATGGACTGTGGGGCCTCTGGTGGACTGGACAGAAATGCTGACTATCCCGACTCCGCTCTGAGAGTCTAAGATGAAGCTCTAACCATTCCCCAAATTATTCATGTCTACTGGAGACCCCAGCATCAAAACAACAACAACAAACACAAAAACCACCAACCAATCAAACAACCCCCCCCACACACACACCAAAAACATGTGAATTAGAATAAGAGCACCTCCCCACAATCCCCAACATCATGGCCAGTGAAGAGACAGTCTATCTTTCTCCCTTCATCCTCCCTAACCCACCACAGTGGAGCAAGGATTTAAGAGATCAGAGGAGACATCCTAGAACTGGCTGTGAGTAGGAAAGTTTTAAATTGGACTGTGTTTGAAAATCAAATTGACCAGTTAGCTATTGGTTGGACGCTCACCGCTGAGATGAGAAAGAGGGAATTGACAGAGGTTGGTAGAATAAAAAGGAAAGACTTCCTGTTACTGTATTTCAGTGAGCCTGTCATGCATCACACATTAGATCATCAAATTTTTACATGAAATAGTGTCCTCTCTGTGCCAGGCACTCTTTTAAGTCTTTACATCTACTACCTTATTTAAACCTCATAACCACCTTGGAGAGTGGATGCTATCTTACTTCCATTTTACAGATGAGGCAGCTGAGGAACAGGTGGGTTAAGTGACTTACCCAAGGTCACAAGGTGAGAGCTGGTAAATAGCAGTCAGGACTCAAATTCAACAATATGCCATTGTGCATCTTACTAAATTTAATAACATGCAGGCCAGTCAGAGCATGTTTGTGGACAGATATGGGCTGTGGGCTGCCCCTCTGAGGCCCATGGTTTAAATGTGAGCAGGAAAATTCTGTGGGGGAGAAGACAGGTGGGGGAGTACTGAACTTGGTCAGGTACCCAGCCCACTTAAAATCATGGAATCTCACAGATGGACAGGACCTTGGCAACAGTCAGGCCTACCTTTATCCCCATTTTACAGGCGGGAAGAGTTAAAGGACTTGCCCAAGGTCACCATGGCTCAGGGCCCTTGCATGTCCCTCTCTTCTTCATAGGCTTCTCGTTTGAATTTATGCCCTGGGCACCAAGCAGTCTACAGGATGAGACTGTGCTCCTGTGGTTCTAATCTGAAGGAGGGGAAGGACACCTACAGCCAGGTGCCCATCTTTTAGGGATGCCTGTCTGTTCCAGGAGTGGGCCATCCTGGATTAGGTAGTAGACTCTGACCTAACCTGGCTAAAGGTTGCCTCTGGCAGCCTCGAGGAAGGTGGGCGCTGACCAAGGTGCTGAACCCGTATGGCTCCTTCCTCTTACTGCTCAGACTGAGGGGGAAAAGGGAGGTAGAAGAGAAGAACATTTTAGTCACTTGGGGGCCAACTTGTTTGGGGCATTTCTAGGGAGAGCCTTGGAGCTAGAAATTCTGTGGTCTGCATGACCCTGGAAAGGTCACTTAACTGCTCTGGGCCTGCTTTTTCATCTGTTCAATGGGGAGAGTAGCTCCTATCCTACTAAACTCAGGAGGCTGAGGTGAGCGTTATTTGGTGACAGAGCCCTGCACAGAGCCCAAGCCCATTTCTGGGGCCCCGTGGAGGCACTCAGGCGCTCACCATAACAGGGATTTCATGGGCCTGTTTCTTCTATTTAATGCTCCTGTGCTGGGTGGTTGAAGATGCCCCTAACCTAGGTGCCCTGGGCACCGTGGCTGTATGTGGAAGTGCTCCGATACAGGAGATACACCTCACAAACAGGACAGGACCGAGTTAGGAGTCTTAGGCCATCCTGGGGTCATGTTCCTGTCTCTCACAAGCCCTGACTTCGTTTTCCAGCTTCAGAAATAGGTTTTGCTCAGGGATCCATGCTCTTCACCTGCATAGCATGCAGTGGTTCTACAGAAAGAGCACTGGCTTTAGAACCAGGCGGACCCAGGTTCCCATCATGCTTCCACCCCAAGAGGGCAAGTCCAGCACCTCAACCAGTGCTGTCAACAGTGTTATGGCAGGGGTGGCTAAGATACTACACATGACTAGAAAAAAGCCTAGTACACCGAGTACCAGATAATGCTTGTTTCCAGCACTGGAGGGCAGTTTCCCTTCCTCTTGTCCATGAGCCCCCAGGCTTATCTACTCATGTGGCTCAGTAATAGTAATAGCTGGTAGCCACTGAGCTCCAACTATCTGTTTATAGGACACATCTGGCCAGACCCTACAACAATCCCAAAGGTAGAGGCGATGCTCACTTTGCAGATAAGGCCACACACCAGCAAAGGTAGGGCTGAGAGTGCACCCATGCCTGCCTGATTCTGAGACCCCAGCTTGGTTTTGAGCAAATTACTGGACCTTTCCAAAGTCTCTTTTTCTGGCCTAGAAAATGAGGATAGTATCTCATTATGGTTATTATTTGAAGATATAATGTATTCATATTACAAGAATGTATGCATAAAAACATATGAAACACATTTGATTCACGGGTCAAGCGAATGGAGTGGATACAGGGGGTAAAAGTAGAAAAACTTAAAACAAGGGGCTCTTGCATGCCATGAACCAGGAAGACTGCCCCTGATATCCAGGTGAAGGAAAACATTGTAGTTTGTACACTAGAGCATCTTAAACTTTAATATGCACATAAGACTCGCATTTAGTAAGTCTTGGGTGCAGCCTGAGAGTCTACATGTCTAACAAGTTTCCAGGTGCTGCTGCTGATTTGAGTACCAATGTAGAAAGTCTTTTTCTCCCTTCTCAGTTCTCAAACTTGCCTGATAATGTGAATCACCTGAGGAACTCATAAACATGGATTTAAAGGCCCTTCCCTGAGATCTACATCCCAGTCTGGCTTGGGCTCAGGGTGTACAGTGTACTTTGAGCAAGCATCACAGGAGACTCTTTGGTTCGGGTGAGCTGGGGAAGCATGGTTGGCAGTGCAGACAGACACAGGAGACCAGGACACCAGACCTCTGTCCCAATGCACCTTCCTGAATGAAAGGTGGGAAAAGGGACAAAGGCATTTCCCAGGCTCTCTTGCAGCTATGGTTAGAGAGATGATATAGGTTCTATCAGATACATTCAATTAAGCCTTGAATTTGAACTGAGCTGAGTGGGAGTCAAGATGGCAGTATAAAGGGCGTTCACTTTCTGTTGCGGATCTATGCAGTTGCTGTGTGGCTCTGTAGTTTCCTGATCCCCAGATCATGACAATGATGATGTAACCTTGCTAAATCTCTATACCCCCCCCCTTTTTAAGCCCAAATCATTTCTGTTTATTGCAGCTTAACCACTGGACTAAACAGTTCAGCAGGACCCCCCCCCCCCTTCCCCATCACATCACTCTCACACTTACTTTATACAGTTCATATGGAACATGGCCTTATGGGGCCACCCAGGCTCATCTATTAGACTGCACAGTTAGCCTCAGTAGGGACTGGGCCTTCCATTTGGTACCTTCTACCCAGCCCTGCCACTAGTGGAATATTGGAACCTCATTATCATTGCTCCTCTTTGCATTTTAGAGTCTGTCCTTAGCCACTTGGGACTTACCACCCATCATTGCTCACCATTCCTGCCTTTGACCCACCCTCCAGGTCAGATCCAGGACCAAGCACAGCTGGAGAGACTAGGGTGTATCTTGTAGTATCCCAAGGACAAACAAAAGCTGAGGACTTGGCTGCCTGTCTTTGAATCTCTCCAATGGTTGGTAGTGGCCCACAAGCAAGCATGTTTTATAAGAAAGCTGAGGATATGAATGTGTGTGTGTGTGTGTGGGGGGGGTATCTTTCCTCTCCTTGGTGGTGAGGCCTGTTGTATTGGCACAGCACCAAAGTAGACAAGATTAGAAGGTGACAGAGGACATTAACTGTCCCACACATTCTAATTCTCCTTCTCTGAAGAGAGGCATGGATCAGTAACAGACTGTCATGACAGTAGAAAAGGAAGCCGTGAGGGAAGCTGAGTTCCAAAGAGTGAGGTTGTGTGGAGCTTGCTACCGCTTTCCAACTATGTGTCAGCAGGTACTGACCATCCAGCAGGAATATAAAGTCTCCATTTTGAACATAATACATTGGAGTCAGGGTCTCAAGAGACTCATGACTTCTTAATGGAGGTTGACAGAAGCTCATGACTGAGTAGATGACTGCAATGAGAAACACAGCCAGCTCAAAATTGGGAGGAGATAAGGCAAGAAGAGAAGGTGGGGATATGGGGGCTGCCAGGGATGGTAGATGGTCTATGGCATTTCACCAAAAGACAGGAGTTGGAATAAGACCTTTATTTCACTTGTAAGCCACCAGATAAACAAAGTTCAAACCAAACGAAAGTGATGCCATGAATGTCACTAGACCTGGAAAGGTCATGGGAACTTAACTGCAGACAGCACCTGTCCGATTCACATCCAGCCCAGAACCTTCCCCAAAATTCAAACCCAATTCCTCTGTGGCTCCTCAGCCATGGCCATCCCAAAGTGGTTATTACCAAAGCCATGGTCTGTTCTCCAAGGGGGACTGGCTCTGGTCTCTAGCTTATTTGGCCTAGGTCAAAATTCTTTTTTTTTTTAAATTTTTATCCTCACCCAAGGATCTTTTTTCCATTGATTTTTTATTTTTTTTATTTTTAGAAAGAGTAGAGGGGAGGGAGAAAGGCGGTGGGAAGAAAGAAACATCAATGTCAGAGAGACACATCGATTGGTTACTTCCCACTTATACCCTGACTGGGGCAGGGATTGAGTCTGCAACTGAGGTACATGCCCTTGACTGGGAATTGAACCCATGACCTTTGGTCCGCAGGCCGACACTCTAACCACTGAGCAAACTGACCAGGGCAAAATTCTTTTTTTTTTTTTTTAAATAGAGGACAAAACCACAATGAGATATCACTTCACACCAACTAGGAGGGCTATACACAAGAAGACTAACAAGTATTGGCAAGGATGTAGGGAAACTGGAATCCTCATATCCTGCTGTTGGGAATGTAAAATGGCACAGCGAAGTTGGAAAACAGTCTGGAAGTTCCTCAAAATGTTTAGTATCAAGTTATCATGATCCAGCAATTCCATTCCTAGGTTTATACTCAAGAGAATTAAGAACATATCTCCACACAAAAACTTGTACACAAATGTTCACAGCAACAGTATTCATAATTGCCAAAAAGTAAACAATCCAAATACCCATCAACTGATAATGGTAAAGAAAATGTGGTATATTAATACAATAGAATATCATTCAGCCATAAAAAAGAATGATGCACTGATACATGCTACAACATGGATGAACCTTAAAAACATTAACTGAAAGAAGCCAGGTGCAAAAGGCCACATATTATATGATTCCACTTATGAGAACTGTCCAGAATAGTCAACTCTTTAGAGACAGAAAATAGACTAGTGGTTGCCTAGGGCTGGAAAGGGGGGAATGGAGAGTGGCTATTAATGGATATGGGGTTGTTTTTTTGGAGTGGTGAAAATGTTCAGGAATTAGATATAGTGATGGGTGCACATAATGTGTATACACTAAAAACCACTTAAATGCACACTTTTAGAAGACTGAACTTCATAAGTATGTGAATTATATACAAAGTTATTTAAAAAAGAGAACTAGGTTATTAAGTGCTGATATTTATTAAGGCTCCAACCTTTAGGGTTCCAAAAAACAAACCCTAACCGTTCCCATTTGCTGCTTGGCAATTAGTTATGGCTGAAAGGAAGGACGTGGCCTGACTACAAGCACAGACAGCTTGACCTAGAAGTTCCTAAAAGCCCCCACAGAACTAAGACATCAATTGTGTTACTCAATGTCCTTGATGCAAGGAGACCCACACACAAAAATGGCTGATTCTGCAGATGAATCACTAAAGTTTCTGTTTTTAGAAAAAAGAATTATGTATTGGACTATCCTTTCGACCTCTGCTACTAGTAAATCAAAGTGGCAAATTTATTGTTTCGATCTTGTCTTTTCTCGGAGTCAGGGTCCTAAAAGTGATCTACCCCCCTTCCCTGCTTGTCAGATGGTCTCTGGTCAGATGTTCTTTTAAATGCCTCCTTTTATAGTAAAGGATGCTTTTATGAGTAAATTGCCCATGTCCTTTTGGTAGTAGGTATGACCCAATTGCAAAACAAAAACATTCCACCATCGCTGGCCCCTGGGGAAGCAAACTAGGATTGATGACTACATTTGCAGCTCTGCCTCACCTTGGGTCCTTCTCCAGAGCACATGTGTTCTAAAGGACTAAGGTGGTCTTTTACTACATCAGTGCTTGAGATGGGGTCTGCCAGAAATGCCCGGAGAGCCCACTCATGCTAGCCTCCCCACCCTGGCCCAGCCTTCACATCTTAGGTTGACCTTGGGCCTATGGGCCAATTTATTTTACCCCTAACCTACTCTCCAGCAGGGCAGACAGGCAGTCCCAGGCTAAAGCACATTAGCAGATACCCCAGAAAGGCTCTGGTAGCCCCTGCCCACAGAGAAATAATATGTCCTAATTTAGGGGAAGGAACCCAAGGAGCTGAGAAGTGAAAGGACCCAAACATGGCTGAAATGCTAGTTGTAGAGCCAAAGTGACTAGTGCTTTGATGTCTTGCGTCTGAGCCTGGTGCTCTATGGTGCTCTCTCCACTCCAGCATAAGGTTCATCACTGACCACATCTGTCAGGCCTCGGGCTGAAAAGGATCCGGAGAACACCAAAGGTCAGGCGGGCCTGGACAGAGGGCACAGGCTTCCAGAGGTGGGGCTCCCTGGGGGTAAATGCCTTCCTGGGTTGTTTTGTGCTTGACTAGTTCTTCCATCCACCCCAGTCAATGGCTTTGAGGCTGGCCTCCCGCTCCTCCCGGAGTTCCACACCATGCTCAGATGGAGCCCATGCTCCTGTGCTCGGCTGGGCCCACGGGGGGTGAGAGGCACAGAGTTAGACACTGTAAGTACCACATAAAGCCTTGAACCTTCCTTCTTTTCCTTCTGCCCCAGTTCCCAGGGGTCAGCAGACATCAGAATGGGAAGGGCACCTCAGTGGGAAGGGCACCTCAGATTCCATAGGTGGCACAAAGCCATGGGAGGGGAAGGGACTTAGGGTCACTCAATAAGTTACTGGTAAAAAGAGATTAGTGCTCAGGTCTGTTCTGTTTGTAGGCTGCCACTGCCCAGTCACAGACTCAGGACTGGGTCAGGTAAGGCGGAATCGGAGGGTTCTGCCCTTCATAGAAGCATGCAGTCTTTCTGCAATGTGCCTGTCCGTGTGAAAACATCCTTGTGGCCTATGAGGTTTCCAGTCACTCATTTCATCCATGCAGCTATACTGGGACCCATCTTGGTGATGTCAGGCGCCAACAGCAATTTATGAAGGGAAGGTGCCTGAGAAGTAAGAATGGGCCTGGGAAGGAAAAGTCATTTAGCCCCACAAAGATTCAAGCTCAAAAGTCTCATAATTGGAAGGAACTGTGCAGTAAAGAAAAATGGAAGACGGCAACATGACTTCTGTATTGACATTTGGTTCTTAATAATAACATCCAAAATGCATTTTGTTCTTATAGTGCTGCACTGGGTAGAGGGTATATGTTGCCGGAGTCTCCCTTGGGAAGTGGGGAGGAGCTGGTGGTGAGAGAGACTGACTTCTCTTTGGGACCTATATGCAGCAAAGTGGAGAGCTGCAGCAGGTGCTGTGACTCTGACAAGGAATAGGGAGGCAATCCCAGCCAGCCTGCAAACACATGGGCAGAGTCCCTTGCCCCCAGCCCGTAAGAACACGGTTGCTGATGGGGCCAGAGGTGGTAGCTCCAGGAGAGTGGAGGGAAGGCTGGGATGTTACATTCTTGAGGCGTTCACAGGTACATGTCATCGTAGCCCGGCGGGGGGAGATGGTCTGGGTTAGGTCTGGAATGGAAAGAGGGGCTGGTGAGTTGGAGTGACAGAGGGCCAGGGGCACACAGGCGGACAGGGCCCTGAGCTGAGGGAGCCTATATTCCAGAATGATGGGGTGGTTCGTGGAGTTGAAGAGCACACGCGTACTCTAGAGCCAGACACACTGGGACTGACTCCTGATTCTTCTACCTTGGCTAAGTTACTTCATCCTTTAAGGCCTCGGTTTTCTCTATCTACTAAATGTGGACAGTAATATCTATGAGTATCGATAAGGATCCAGTGAGTTCCTGACACAGCCACAGTGAGGGAGTCGCTCCTCCTCCCCTGGGTCCTCTCTGAGGGGAACTGGGGGGAGGGAGGCACTGAGGAACGGGGCGCTCCTGGAAAGCTTCGGGAGGGCATCTGGCAGGGCCTAGAGGAGGCTCCACTCTCTTGCCAGTGGGGGATGGAGCTACTGGCATCTGTGCCTGGTGTGATGCCTTCGATCCTGCAGCACTGAGACGAGCTGTCATCAGGTCCTACTTCTCAGCATACCTGAGAGAATACCTACCCAGCTGGGCTGGTCCCAATGGGTCCAAAGGGGTCAAAGCGTGCTCCTGGAGGCACAGCGCCTGGAGGAAGCCGGTTTGGGAGGCCCGAGGATGGGTCAACATGTACTCTTGGGAAGCCAGATCTCAGAGGATCCACAATCATGCCACCTCTTCGATACCTGAGGCAAGAAGGAAAAATGGGTCTGCAGGTATGGCAGGGAGCTATTGGAGAAGAGGTGAAGGAGGTGAGAACAGACTAAGAATGCCTGGGCTACTCCTGCATGGTGTCTCAAGCAGACATGCGGGGATGGCTGCCTGAGCACCAGCAGGAAGTGGGCAAGAACACAAACAGCACAGTTAGACTTCTGGCTCTCCAGGGTCCCTGAGCCTACAAAATGGAGACTCCTGCCATGACCTGTACCCAAGGGGGGCAATTTGATCAAGAACAGGTGCCAGAATTCTCCAAGGTCAACGCAGAACCATCACGAGGCTCTGCAGGGCACTACTTGAGGTCTAAGGCCTAAGGATAACGTTGAGACAATCCATGCTGCTAGCTTTTCTGCTGTTTTTTAAAAGAACCCTAGGGCAATCTATGGACTGCCTGTGGGTCTTCCATCTGGCTCCTGACAGCATTTCTCTCATGGAGTTCCATGGACCCAACCTCATGTGCTCAAACTAGGACACATGTGCTGATATTCCCCTAAACTTTGAGGTCACTGTTCAAGCTTAACTGTGCACTTCTGTGACTTCATCACTGTCTAAAAATCAGATGGTCAAGCTGGGCCACTTTACAGCAGAGGTTAAAATCTAGTGTGACTCATTCAGAGAAGACAGTGCATAGCTCAGGCTGTAATGACTTTAGTGGGTGTGTGACAAGAACCACCCAGAGCTTTTGGGGGATTAAAGACTCCCCTTATCAAGCGAGGTGACCTCTGAGTAGCCCTGAGATGTCCTAAGGTCTGTAGCCCACACCTGATAAACCCACATGGTATCCTGCCCTCCAAGGAGGGGGCTGCTGTCCTCCACAGCGCAGGAGGGGTCAGAAAGGACAGAGAAGCTGCCTGCTGTGCTGGCTTAGCCCCTCCCCTACACTCAGAGTGCTCCTGCACTCCTGCACAGCTCCAGGCATGGCAGAGCAGAACAATGGCAATGACTTCTCAGCTGCTCGGCAACAGACTGGCTCCTTCCCCACAAAGGAAGACTGATGAAAAGCTCTAGAACTAGAAGATGAGCTGGGCTGAAAAGCCAGGAGAGCAAGCTGTATTGCTGCCACCTCTCCAGCAGTACTCACCCAAAGGGGTCTAGGTCCTCTCCCCCGACAGCAAATGGGCCCAGGGGATCACACCTGAAACAAACAAGGGACAATTACTATAAGTCCCAGAGCAGCCAGGCACCTGGGCTCCCAGGAGCCTGAACCTGACTCCCAGGCTTGGGGACAAGGGAAACCCCTGCATGAACCATAACACAAGGGATATTTCAAAGTGGCCCTTGGCAAAGACTAACAATGATAGTGTTACAATGGCTGAATACAAAGCTACAGAACATGGAGGATCCCAACTATATAGAAAGAAAAATATTAACAGTGTTAACTGCCACATAAATTTTATTTTATTCACACCCTTCTCAAACTCTTAAACTTTGGATAAAGAACCAAGCCTTTTGGACCAGAAGATTATTCTAAAACCCAAAACCAAAAGCTCAGATTTAAAAGCTTCCAAGGGTAGATGAGATGTGTACTCACATACAGTGAACACAGTGCTTCTCAACCTTTTTTTTTTTCATTATGGTCCCGCATGAAATTTTCCTACCACAAGTGCTGTATAACTGTTTATGCACTGTAGGCCACTGGAAGGCCACAAACCATTGTAACCGCTAAGATTTTTTCCACCCCTCCCCCATTACCCTCATTGACAATGCATGAGCTATGAGAATAAGTGGAGATTCTGTATTAAATAATACTAGCAGCTTGAGGCATGAAAATTCATGCACTGGAGGGGGGTCCCTCAGCCTGGCCTGCCCCCTCACACAGTCCGGGAGCCCTCAGGGGCGGGAGGCGACCTGGCGATCAGGGGAAGGCAATGCCCCCATCACACCTCTGCTGCTGCCACTGCCAGCAGCGCAAGCCTCAGGCAGCCCTGGGCGGCTGGGCAACCGCCATTTGAGGCTTGCCTGTGCCTTGGGCCGGCCCTAGGTGGTTGGGCAGCCGCCATCCAAGGCTTGCCTGTGCCTTGGGCCGGCCCTAGGCGGCTGGGTAGCCGACATCCAAGGCTTGCCTGCTCCTCAGGCGTTGGCTGGGCAGTTGCCGTCCGAAGCTTGCTTGCGCCTCGGGCTGGCCCTACGCAGCTGGGCAGCCAACATCCAAGGCTTTCCTGTGCCTCGGGCCGGCCCTAGGTGGCTGGGCAGCCATCATTTGAGGCTTGCCTGTGCCTTGGGCGTCAGCTGGGCAGCTGCCATCTGAGGTTTGCCTGCACCTCGGGCCGGCCCTGGGTGGCTGGGGGGCTAAGGGTGGGTTAGGCTCCTGGGAGCCCAGGTGCCTGGCTGCTCTGGGACTTATAGTAAGGCACTGTGCGCCTGATCCCCCCCACTTATCCCCCCCCGACCCCCACCGAGCTGGGCTAAAAGGACTGTGGGACTCCAGCGGGGCTGAGGGGACTGGGTGCCGCCATCTTGTGGCTATGGATGCCACCATCTTTGTGATGGTGTGATGGTCAATTTGCATATTTCCTCTTTATTAGATAGGATATATACACCTACAAAATAGATCTCTCTCTGAAAAGCTTTATGTATCTTTATATTCTTTGATCCAACAACTTTATGACTAGGTATCAATCTTAAAGAAAGAACACTTAATTCAAATTAAAATATCTCCATACAAACTAATCAAGAGAAATGGGTCAGCCTAATCGGGGACCAGTTAGGTACATTAGGGCATATCCCTAAATTCGGCCAAGGAAACAATGCTCTTAGGATGTCTTAAAATGATGTGTAAAAATGTTTATGTTCGAATGTTAACTGTGGGAGAAAAAGGGATTATCAATACCTAAGAAATCAACTGTGAAAAGCGTGGATGGGTGTGGATAAATAAAACTGGAAAGAAGCATACTGAAAATACAAACAGTGATGAGTTTCTTCTATAAAGGATATGGATATGAATGTAATAAAAAAGATTTAGTATTTGAAAAAGTGGTCTTTGGAATCTGCTTGGAGCCCCAGCGAGCAATCCGAACTTGACAGTTCTGGGGCATGGCAGATTCTTCATAAACAGCCCCTAATCTAAGCTTATAGGTAAGAAGCCACTAATTAAAGATCTGGGGAAAAATTCAAAAGTAGGTGCTTCTCCAATCAGTCTTACCTCATGACTGGAAGATAGTGGGATTTAGATAGACTAGGTTTCCAAGGGAAGGTTATTGTTCCCAAGCTGTGGTTCATGGAGCTGGCAGTCAAAGTCTCTGGTGGCCTCCTAACATCCTGCCTCACTGGTCAGACCAGCTGGTGCCAGAGGGCAGCAAGCATAGGGGCTTCTAGTGGCTATAAAAATGCCTGGGAGAACAGAGTCTGATGGCTCCTGAAACATGCAGCCATCTCTATTTTTTTCTCCTGGGCCACAGAGGGTGGGAGGAGAGAGGAAATGGAGAACAATGGGGCCTAGAATGGCAGCCGCAAGGCCAACCCCAATTATTTGTCTACTTGAAACTGTCACAACATATCCTTTAGGCTCACACTCAACACATGCACACTTCAGTGAGCTCATTATGGCACATGTGCAGAATCCATTTTAAAATATCTCTGTCCTGGATGTGCTGACTGAGGCTCTAGGGCTTAAAATAAGAAAGTAACTTTTGCACATGGTCCCTGAAATCAAGCCCCTACTACTTCATCTGGTAATCAACTGAAGGAAAGAGTGTTGTATAATTAACCCGCAGGCACAACTTCTTGGCTGGCCCACAGGACAGTATGTCCCAGCTCCAAAAGGGGCCCCTTTAAAGGATTTGAGGTGAGTCTAGCCACAGTTTCCTTCTTATATGCTCCCCCTCCTCCCAGACACACAACACTACTCTCCTGGACACACATCTCCGGTGGGTGCCATGCCAATGGCTGAGGTGCTCTGGGGAACTGGAGCGGCCTCAGAGTTGGGATTAAGAGATGGGTTCTGGACTCTGGGTGGGAAACTATCTAGCTGGTTGGCAGGGGTCTATCACCAAACCTCTGTATCCCAGTCTAAGATGTAAAACTAAGTAGTGACACTCACAGGGGCTGCTGTAACGGTGAAACATAGTGTGGCCATGAACAGATCTGCTGGCAGTTCAGAAAGGCCTGGAGGGACGATTAACAGCAGCCGCCACTATTTACCATGAGCTTGCTTTGTGCTAAATTTAGTTTTTAAAAGATTAAAATCTTTAATTTTCTGAATAGGTAATGCATTCACCAGTTTCAAAATTCAAGAGTAAAAAAGGATACACACATCCATAATCTTAGGCTAGCTGTGTTTTGGAATTCAGAATTTTTCATATTTTAGAAAGGTCAAGGTGAGTACATGTAATATATATTGTGCAACGCTCCCAGGCAGCACCCTGTACCCAATACCCTAATATTTCTGCAAAATGAATGAACAGTCACAAGTGGGATAAATGAAAATATAAGGAGCTTCATGCCACTTTAGGTCAAGTTTTCCTATCAAACAAGGTTCAGGACCAACCTGATTTTGGGGGAAAACAAAGAAAACAAAATACCATGGTTTTCAGATCTCTTTTGATTTCAGAATTATTGTTAGGAGATTATGGACTCTATAAAAGTAAAAAACCTTCTTCACACTCTCCTCTCCCCCAACCTACCAAATCTTCAGTTTCTTGTATGTCCTTCCAAGACACTCTTTGCAGCAGCCCTCTGATTATGTGAACTTGTTAGTTCAGAAAAACAACTGACAATATATGTTGCCAATGATAAAATTCAAGCTTTTAAGTGAAAATTAGCAATTTGGAAGTATGTATTTATCACTAACTTGGTGGCTTCCCAATACTGATTCTGATGAGATTGGTAATATTAATGAATGTGATTTTTTATATTGTGTAATAAAATGTATCAACATTTAGCAGATCTGCACATCTCAGTGAACCAATATTTTCCAAACAATTGATACATGATTTTCTAATATCATGCGTGGGTAAAAGATCCACTCAAAGGCATGAAAGACCAGTGGGGTTTAAATGCAATCTATAAATATGGAAGCCTAAATGACCGTTCGACCAGTTGACCATTCGACCAATCGCCATGACGTGCACTGACCACCAGGGAGCAGACAACTTGGACAGATGAAAAGATGAGTCTATGAAAGATTGCAAGCAGGTGGGGCTGAGCTGCAGTTCGCATTGGGCGGCCGGGCCATCGGCCCAAATTCTGCTGCTCCCCAGGCACCACTCGGGAGGTGTGGCGCCCCTGACCCCCATCAACCTCTCCGATCGCGTCCTCCCTGGGCAGCTGGAACCAAGGGACGGAGGGAGGAAAAAAGAGACCACGAACTCTGTCCCTAGTGCTCACCTCCTATCAGACCAGAGCCACCCGAGGATTTGCAAGACAATGCGTGAAGTGAGTGGCCTCACTGCACGGCTACTGTGACTCCTTGGTCTACCCCAGGTGCCCCTCGGGTACTCACCCCACTTCTCTGAGCCTCAGTCTGTACCTCTAGCGAGGCCACGGGAGCTCCACCCTAGGGACCCACTTCTCCATAGCTGGGTGCAGCAGACCAGGAGATGCGAGGGGTGGCGGTAGAAGACGGGGGGTGGGAGGGTGGTGGCGGTAGATGCTCAGCTGACCAGTATGAACGGGGCCAGGATGAGCGGGAGTGGCTCCTCCCCGGTGCTTCGCACACTACTACATCCCTCGGGGGATGTTGGATGCTGGTTTCAGCCCGATCCCCGCAGGCCACACCGAAGGACCCCACCCATGCACGAGTCTGTGCACTGGGCCTCTAATAAGGTATAAAGCATTCACTGACATGGATTTGGATTCTAAATTACAACTAACCCTTAAAGAAACTATCACATGTCAAGTTCTGGTGAAATGCAAAGAACACCCATGATTATTTGCGAAGCATATTAAACTATTCTTCTCTTTTCCAACAACCTTTAACAAAAACATTATCACTTACAGACTAACTACAGAAGCAGAAATGAGAATCTGTCTGTATTCTATGCTAGACATTTAAGAGATCTGCAACAATGTAAAACAATGTCATTCTTCTAATATTTTTCTGTTTTGGAAAATATAGTTATTTTAATAAAATTTCTTATTTATTTTAACACATAATGGGTTTATTATCATCATTTTAAAATTAATGACAAAATGTGTATTTTGAAATTTTGGGCTGTAATTTCTTATATGATAAACACTGACAGATATACTGTGAACAAGAGCTCCTTAGGGTCCTCAATAATTTCTGAGAGTGCAAGAGGATTCCTAAGACCAAAATGTTTGGGATCTGCCAGCATAGGAAATATAACTCAAGGAAGTTAAAAAAATATATATATATCCTATATAATAAAACCCTAATATGCAAATTGACCGAACGGCAGAATGACTGGTCACTATGAAGTGCACTCAATGCAAGAGCTGCCCCCTGGTGGTCAGTGTGCTCCCACAGGGGGAGTGCTGCTCAGCCAGAAGCTGGGCTCACGGCTGGCGAGCGTAGCGGCAGAGGAGGGAGCCTCTCCCACCTCTGCGGCAGCGCTAAGGACCCCTCTGAGGGGTCCCAGACTGTGAGAGGGCGCAGGCTGGGCTGAGGGAACCCCCCCGCCCAGTGCACGAATGTCGTGCACCAGGCCTCTAGTATGTATACACACACACACACACACACACACACACACAGAAATGTTCATAGTGTGCAATTTAAAATGAAATACTGGACATGCTAAAAATATCCCATTGAGGTTAGGCAAATGATAACATAGCTGTATTATATAATATCACATGCTAAAAACCATACTTAATACTTTAGTGAATGAATTATGAAATTTCTAAAAAATGTAGAACACAAAATATTGGGAACATTAAAAATATGTAAAGATACAGACTGGGATTAAAAATGAATTTTGAATGACATAAGAGCTTTATATCTAAGGGTTTATTTTTAGTAAAGCTGGTTAAGCATGGGAAAAATTGTTTTTTTCAAAATGGGGAACAGGATTTGGGACAGAGTCTCCTGACTGATGGAGGACAGATGGAGCAAAGGGAAATGGGTTAGAATTGTAAGTAATAACAACAAAAAAGTTAGGCTTATATGAAAACAAACAATAAAACGACAACCTCCCTTACAGATGGGCTGTTTTCAGTCATTTAGAGATCTCAGAAGTAGAATAGATCTACTTTTTACCCTCAATTCTCCATCACAATGGAATGTCCTCTCCATCTATACCAACATCAAACCCAGCATCAAACCAGCAGACCCAGTAGCCTTTGATAAGCTCTGGACACACCTCAACACACGGTTAGAGAAGCAACTCTCTTTATGCGCTAGGGCAGACATCCCAACTTCGGTTTGCATTTGGAGGTTTATGGGACAGGCAAGATGAGGGTGTGGAAGGTGAGGGGTGAGACACAGAATTATGTCCTATGGGTAGAGGCAGAGGCTGCTATTTCCTACTGGGAGCATATGCCAAGCTTTTCAGGGATTGGGTAATTAACACCCTGCAGTACCAGATGGGTCTGATGCTGTGTTGCTCTTTCTCTACTCCCCACCCAAAAGCCCCACCCCCAAATTAAGCATTTGAGGGAAAAACAAAAAGGTAAAAGTGTGAGTGCTGGGTTGCCCAGCAACATGGTGGCAGTGATGGTGGTGGCTATAATAAAGGAATGGATATTAGAGACATCTGGGCTACAAAGAAAGGGGGCTGGCAAAGAGTAGGGGTGGAGGGAAAAGAGGGCTACAGAGGGAAGACCTGACAGGCTCAACTCACTAGTGGCTGACAAAAAACCTCCTAAACATCCCGCCTCCTCTTCCAATGATCTCTTCTAGTTCAGTGTCCTAGTCCCGGGAAACAGGCTTGCTTGAGAAAAACCTAATGGGGCGGGGGAAGGAGATGGGTTTTCTCCATATGCCCCTCATTGAACTTGTATACAAACTGATTACGTGAACTAAATTGAAGGGTGCAGTGAGGAAAGCATATGCTGAGTCGGACCCACAGAGGGGCAAACCTCAGTCTTCACCCTCCCAGTTAGATACTTCAGAGCAGTTATGCTACTGCCCTACCTCTGTCTCCCCGCCTTGTAAAGCAGGGTTGCACTGATCTTGTAGGGCTGTCTGGAAGATGAGCAACCACAAATGAAAGCCAAGAACTGGCCTTTACTCCTGGCTTCGATAAATCGCTGCCAGTGTTGATATAAGGAAACAATGTCCATAAAGAGCCTGGTCTAAACACAGTCACTAAACACACCCTCTGGGTCAATCCCCTCACACCAATGTGGCTCCATTGCTTCAAATCCTTTTATGGGGGTGGGGGGTAGGATACTAGGTAATTAAAAACATAAAACAAGGTTCTCTCTGGGGAGACCCTCTACTCATTACACCTTCAGTCTTGTTCTCATCTCTACTGTTACCTGAATGGGACCTGCTAAGTATTTATTCAACATTTACTATATTCTAAGCAAAGAGCTCAACATGTGACATTCATCAAATTCAATCCTAAGAAACCTCTGAGACAGGAATAATGACCCCAAAGTGCAGATGAGAAAACCAAGGCTCTGAGAGGCTACATGTGCTGGCAGGTAAAGCTACAAGGTCAGGATTTGAACCCAGCTGATCAACCTCCAAAGCTTGTGTTCCTAACTGCCATGTAATACCCTCTCCTTGACATGGGGGTTGGATGGGAGGCAGAAAGAAGGGGAATAAATCCTGCCTGCTAAGAGTGGTGTGTAGGTGTGGTGAGGCTTGGCCTTCTGCCGTACCCCCTCCAACCCACCAGGTTCTTTAGCCAAAAGCACTGCTGCCAACAGAATCCTTCAGTGGTTTCCACCTGCCCATGGGGAGAGTCATGTACTCCACATCAGGGGCCTTCCAAAATCTATCCCATCCTCCACAGCTATTGTATCCTAGGACTCCAGACACAAATTCTTCCTCTAATTTCAGGGACAGTCCCATGCATCTGGCCTAGTGTTCCCTCAGTATGGAACACCCCCCCGCCCCCCTGAAAGAAATGCTATGAAATAATTCCGACACATAAAGGAAAAAAGAAAAGAAGCTTAAAAAATACTGCTCTTCCCCATGAAGACACAGCTGAGGTAGCACCTCCTCCACAAAGCCTTTCCCAGGGTATCCATGAAGGATCTCTGCACTAACCTCTGTTAATGGCGCTTATCACTTTAATTTACTCCCTTGTTTTCAAAGCCGGAGGGAGAGTGTGTGCCTCAAGGGTAGGGGTCTAGCCCCAGGGATCTCTAACCCACAGGAAAACATTTGCAGAATAGGGAACTCATCAAATATGTGCAAGGCATAATAAGTCCAGATGATGGAGCTACAACGAGGTGAAAAAGAGGGGCAAAGGAAGTAGTACTTGAAAAAAAAAAAAGCCAATAATCTTGGGATTAGACAAAAATAACTGAGTGGGGTCAACCCCAGGCTAGGGGCCAGGGGGTTTGGCTAACAAAACAAACACAAAGGGCAGGAGAGTGCAGAGCTGGTGTGCCGGCAGCAGGCTAATGGTTGGCTGACACCATTCCCAGGCTCTCTTCTCCATCTTGTGGGCCTTTACCTCTTTGCACACAATATGCCACAATTGCCTAATCCTCACAGCTTCCAACTACATGGTAACATTTAGTCTAGAACAATGCCCACATCTTCCCTAAAGCCTTTCTCAGCCCAAATACCAAGAGCCTTCACGTAGTAAAGGTTCCTAAACTCAGGCCCACACCATTTGCTTGGTAATTATCCTTGATAGGGAGTATTGTATCCTGTCCCTTCCCTGAGTGGGGAAGCCTGCTATAGGCTCTGCAACCACTCACCACCACCACCACCCTACTCCATCTGCACCCAGCTCTAGGTATCCTGCCTGTCCTTCTAGGGCTCTGCAAAGGACAGGCCTTCAGACTGGAGCACCCTTTCTCTCCTGTTTAGAGGTCAGTCCCTTCTTGGGGAAGCCTTCCCTGAACACAAGTGTGGTTCAGGTTCCGCTTCTTATGTGTTCCCAAGTACCCCGCTGTTCCCCTACAAGAGGAAATGTGAGCAGAACCCAGATGGTGTCACTGGCCTTAAATCACCCAGGGCTAGATCTAGTGAGCTCAATGAATAAATAGCACAGATTTAAGAACCTAAGTGGCTCCTCAGCATCTAAATTTTCAAATAATTATCCATGTATATATGGATTATTTCTGGACTCTCAATTTTATTCCCTTGCTTTATATGTCAGTCCCACACTGTCTTAATTACTGTAGCTTTGTAGTAAGTTGAGAAGTATAAGTCCTCCAAAATTTTTTTCCAAGACTATTTTCACTATTTTGGTTCCCTTGCATTTCCACATGAATTTTAGAATCAGTTTGCCAATTTCTAAAAAACAACAACACTAACAAAACCTTCCAACAAAAACACTCTGGGATTTTGATTTGGATTATATTGAATATGTAGATCAATTTGGGGAGTATTGACAATATTAAGACTTTTTACCCATGAACACAGATGTCCATTATTTATATCAACAATCTTTTGTAGTTCTCAATGTATAAATCCTGTACTTCTTTTGTTAAATTTATTCTTAAGTATTTTAATCTTTTGGGCATTATTGTAAATGTGATCATTTCCTTAATTTCATTTCCGGGCTATTCCCTGCTAATGTATAGAAATACAAGCAATTTTTGTGTATTGATCTTGTATCCTGTCACATTGCTGAATTTGTATATTAGTTCTAAAAAGTTTTTTTTTAAATTTCCTTAGCATATTCTACATATAAGACCCCATGTCATTCGCAAATAGATTGTTTTACTCCTTACTTTCTAATCTGGATTCTTTGATTTCTTGAGTAATTGCAGAGCCTACAGCAGATACCCTTGCTTGTTCCTGATCTTACGGGGAAAGCACTGAATCTTTCTCCATTAAGTTGGAGGTTAGCTGTGGGCTTTTTACAGGTGTTCTTTATTGGGTTCAGAAAGCTTCCTTCTATTGCTGATGGCTTTTACCATGAAAGGGTGTTGAAATTTGTAAATGCTTTTTCTCTATTTGAGATGAACATGTGGGTTTTGTCCTTTGTTCTATTAACATGGTGTATTACATTGATTTATTTCCAGATGTTAAGCTAACCAATTCTGGAATAAATTTCATTTGCTCTTGATGTATACTCCTTTTTATATATTGCTGGATTTGTTCTGCTAGTATTCTGTTGACGATTTTTGCATGTATATTCAGAAGGGATACTGGTTTGTAGTGTTCTTGTGATATCATTGGTTTGGTATCAGGGTAATACTGGCCTCACAGAATGAGTTGGGAAGTGTCCCTTCCTCTTTTATTTTCTGAAGGAGTTTGTGAAAGATTGGTATTAATAAAAATAATTATTAAGGAAATTTTCAAATGGCCTAAAATAGTACAAATAGTATAATTTATGAATCCCCATGCATCCTTCCACTCAATTTCAATAATTATCAATATTCTACCACTCTTGTTTCACCTATACTAATGCCTGATTCTTTGGAGGGTGAAATTACTTTAAAGAAAAAGACTTCATTATAAATATTTGTAAAATGTATACCTCTAACAGATAAAGACTTCTTTTCTTTCAATATAACCAAAATTTAATTGTTTCACTTAACAAAATTAGCAGTAATTCCTAATGTTACCTAATACCTGGTCTATGTTCAAATTTCTCCAAATGTTTCAAAAATAATTTTTAGAATTACTATGAATCAAGATCCAAAGAAAGTCCAACACTGTATTTAGTTGATATGACTTTTATTAACAGTCCTCTCTTTCCCTTTCTCCTCCATGCCATTCATTTATTTGATGGGGAAAAAAAAACCAAGGTCAATTTATTGTGTAAAAATTTTTCATGTTCCAGGTTTGGCTGTATCCTCATGTGTCTGTTTAACTCGTTCTTCTATCCCTTATGCTTCTCTGAAACTGAAGGTTCGATCTAGATTCAGGTTGCTGTGAACTTACTCATAGAAGACACAATCTGGCTACTACTTTCAGTGTTAAGATTGATGTGATTTCAGATGCTATCAGTCTGATCCATCCTATCTAATAAAAGAGCAATATGCAAATTGACCATCACTCCAACATACAAGATGGCTGCCCCCATGTGGTCATGTGGACACAAGATGGTTGCCACAAGATGGCCAGCAGGGGAGGGCAGTTGGGAGGGACCAGGCCTGCAAGGGAGGGCAGTTGTGGGCGATCAGGCCAGCAGGGAAGGGCAGTTGGGAGGGACCAGGCCTGCAAGGGAGGGCAGTTGTGGGCGATCAGGCCAGCAGGGGAGGGCAGTTGGGAGGGACCAGGCCTGCAAGGGAGGGAAGTTGTGGGTGATCAGGCCAGCAGGGGAGGGCAGTTGGGAGGGACCAGGCCTACAAGGGAGAGAAGTTGTGGGTGGTCAGGCCTGCAGGAGAGGGCAGTTAGGGGTGACCAGGCCTGCAGGGGAGGGCAGTTAGAGGCAATCAGGCTGGCAGGGGAGCAGTTAGGCATCAATCAGGCTGGCAGGGGAGTGGTTAGGGGGTGATCAGGCTGGCAGGCAGAAGCGGTTAGGGGCAATCAGGAAGGCAGGCAAGTGAGCAGTTGGGAGCCAGCAGTCCCGGATTGTGAGAGGGATGTCCAACCCAGTGGGATCGGGCCTAAACGGGCAGTTGGACATCCCTCAAGGGGTCCCAGATTGGAGAGGGTGCAGGCTGGGCTGAGAGACAACCCCCCCCCCCCCACGAATTTCGTGCACCGGGCCTCAAGTGTATTATAAAATTCCCCATTAACCTTTTATCTAATGGTTTTAGCAACTACTGACAATGTGTATGACAAAGTTTGCAACATGGTGATTTTCTAGTTCTTCCACTTCCTCCAAGGACAGGATTTTTTTACCTTTATAATTCTAGACTCCAGGTCTATGATTCCACAATTAGGATGGCACAGCCTTCAGGTGCCAATTGTGGAAGCTCTGGGGTATTTTTGCTTGTCATAGTGTCTGGAGAGTCCTCTTGGCATTAACAGACAGAGACCAGATGCTGCCTGCTCTACAATTCACAGTAGAATCCCACATAACAAAGAATGCACTGCATCCCACACAACTTTTGAAAGACTTGTTAGACATTAAAGGAGATGTAAAGCCTACATAAATTATCTGAGTCCAAGACTATTTTATATATGAACACAAAGTATTTTTCATACTGGTCTAATACAAAATTTTCCAGGAATATAACTGATATAATTAAGAAACACTGTCTATCCATTATTTTGTTTGCCATTCTCCTAAGGGCTGTTCACCATTTCAGAAAAGTCATGTTAGCAATAGCAACACAGTTTATATACTCAAGTTGCTGACACGACTCATCTGTATGTGCCAGCTTTTGTTGCTGTCAAATTCAAGATAATTCCACATACAACAGCAAATATCTGACTATGTTATGTTTTCCAGGGAAATCTTTGCTCAGGCATCTAAACAATGAAATACACATTATCTTATTATTAACCAGAGGCCCGGTGCATGAAATTCATGCATGGGGGGAGGGGAGGGGAGAAGGAAGGGGGTCGGGGGTCCCTTAGCCCAGCCTGCACCCTTTCGCAAGCCAGGACCGCTGGCTACTAACCGCTCACCTGCCTGCCTGCCTCATCACCCCTAACTGCTCACCTGCCTGCCTGATTGCCCCTAACCACTTGCCTGCTTGCCTGATCACCGCCAATTGCTTGCTTGCCTGCCTGATCATCCCAACCGCCTCTCTCTGCCATGGCCCCTGGTACTACGGCTTCATCCGGAAGGACATCCAATGATGTCCAGAAGGTCGTTCGGCTGTCTGGTCTAATTAACATATTATGTTTTTATTATTATAGATTACTCTCTTTATTTCTCATATTATAGTTAGGATTTTATAGCAATTCTATTTGAAACTGAACATCTGGTAAGTAACAATATCTATGAATTCCATTTTGAGAGAATAAAGGAGATTTCACAGAATATTTATTTTGAAATGGGCAGGGAGTCCAAAATTGAGAATTATTATCTACTTAAGGTCTAAAAATCTCCTCCAATTTGACTGCTGCCCAGGCCTTATTCTGAAATCTTGCCACCATATTCTGGTTACATCACAGCCAGAGCATTGTGCTGGATGTGAGGATACCTGGACCCCAGCCCTGCCTCAGTCTCTTTTTTAGTGGCTCATGACCTTACAAAGGTCATCTTACCTCTGTTCCTGTCTGTAAAATAAGATTGTTAGACTGGACAAGCTGTTCCAGCCTCTCAACCATTTTTTATTATTCTTAATCTCCCACAGGACCCAGTATTTCTGAAGATTGCCAAAGAGACTGCCAATTATTACTTATTATAATAATTAAATCAATTTCCTATAAAAAAACACTAATCAAAGTATATTAATTGCCAAACAGAATAAAATAACAATGACAACATTTATTGAGTGTGTATTATGGCCTCAAAGTGAACCTTCCCCCACCCCTACCAATCCTACCATTACTACTACATTGTGGATTCCAAATTGGAAAGTGTGTCTCAGCCAGAGACTAAAGTCTCCCTGGTCCTTCTCTCCTCCCTTGGAGCATAAGTCTCCAGCCCTAAAGGCTGCTATGCTCATCTGCAAAGATCTTGGACATGATTTGTTCATATACCATGCTGTTTTGGAAAAGTTCTGAAGTTGTCAAAGGGGTCAGGGGACTCCAATAAAGTGAAACAGGCAAGACACTGGGACTACATCCTCTATGGGACAGTACTTCTGCATCTTTGCATTTTCCCAAAAAGCCTGTCCAGAGCCCTGCACACACAAAGAGCTCTGGAATCAATAAATGAAGCACTTGGCAGCCACCTGGGAGTATTGCACACAAGCCCCATGGGCACTGACCCTTGGGCTGACTCAGAGGCTCTTTGTGGACTCTAAAAAGGGGCAGGCAGCCTTAAGATGCTGGGTAGTTAGCTGACTAGTGGCAGCGCAAGAACTCACTGCTCTACTTATGTCGTCTATCTCCATACACTAAGACTCTGACAATTCTGTTGAAGACACATAGGGGCCAGTGAGGAGGTCATGGCCAGATGGTCATGGCTGGAATCCTACAGAAGCATGGCTGCCCACTGGGGGCTCTGTACTCACCAGGAAGGAGGCCGGCTAACGTGTGGGTGCTGTGGGTGAATCCGGAGTGGGTCTACCTCTCTGGCAGTGGCAGGCGGAAACTCTCGATGGGGACTGCTTACACTAGCCTTGTCCCAAGGCTCCTGAAGAGGTGTGATGATTTCAGACGCAATACGAGACCGAAGTTCCTCACTGTTCCTGTAGGTCCTACAGGAGGTAGATGAGGTGTCAACTGCTTGTTGCTGGCTGGCAACCCTTAATACAGAATTTTGGTGGCTGCAGCGGCCTTGACAGCTCTTGAAAGTACGCTTAGACTGTTTGCAAGGGTGGGAATGGGCCGCCCAGCGGGCCTGGGTGAGGGGGGCAACAGCCCGAGGTTGTCTACGAGATTTGCGCCTAAGCTTCTTAGGCATCTGAGTTGTCCCTCCTCATTTACCACCCCATTAGAAAGAGGTGAGAGTGTAGGGGCACAGGGCCTGGACTGGCTACTCCTCTGTACCCACCCCATCCCATCCCACCCTCAATTATGTGTTCATCATGTGTCATGGGAAGGATCATGGAAGGCAAAGGCTCTGTGGGGAGGATAAACTTGGTTCTGTCCAAGTATGCAGGGCTCTGGGTGCTCAGGGTCTAGTTCTGTCACTAGCTCAGGGGCCCTCGGAAGGTTACCCTGGGCCTCACTTCTCTGCCAATGAGAGATAAGCAATGTGAGCTATAGATGAGGTATTGAGGCAGAGTTGGGTAACAGGTGTTTTAAAATAAGCCATATCCTAGGTCAAAAAGCAAACCTCACAAATGTTAAAAACTGAAATAATATATGTTTTCTGACCACATGGAATAATATTAAACATCAACACAGAAAGGAAGTCTCTAGATACATGGAAATTAAGCAACATTTAGTCTAGATAATCCATGAATCAAAGACGAAGTCTTGAAAAAAAATACAAAGCATTGAATAAAAATAAAACATATTAAAATATGTGGGATATAGCTAAAGCAGTATTGAGAGGAAACTTCATAGCATTAAATGCTTACATTGGAAAAGAGGGGAAAAATCATAATAAATCTCAGAGGGAAGGTGGGGGTGGGGGGGTAGGAGGAGAGATTAACGAAAATTCTGACTTAAGAACCTAGAAAAAGAAGATCAAATTAAACCCAAAGCAAGTAGAATGAAATAATAAAGAACAGAAATCAATAAAACAGGAAAGTACTAGAGGAAATTAATTAAAAAGCTGGTTCTTAAAAAAATGAATAAAATTGATAAACCTACTGCAAGACGGGCAAACATAAAAAGAAAAGACACAAATCACCCTTATCAAGAAAGAAATGAGATTTTACAACAGCTCTGTTGCTAATGAAAGAATAATAAGAGACTACTAAGAATAACTTAATTCAACAACTTAGACCAATTCTTTAAAACCACAAACTGTAACAACTCAGCCAAAATGAAATAGATAATCTGAATACAGTAACTAAATTCATACTTAAGCACCCCCAAAAAGAAATCTCCAGGTCCAGATTATTTCAATGGATAATTCTACCAAACATTTAAAGAATTAATATTTTTTAAAAAGAACATCAATTTATAGTCACTCCCAGAAAAATACAAGAGGAGGAAACATATCCCAACTCATTTTATGAGGCCAGTAATACTCTGATATCAAAACCAGACAATAAGTACCAAAAAAGGAAACTACTGACCAGTATTTCCTACGAACTTGAATGCAAAAAATGCTCAACAAAATATTAACAAACTGAATTTAAAAATATATAAAAAGAAATATACACCACAGGATATATTGTAGGTATGCAAGACTGGTTCAATATTACCATATTGATAAGTTAAGAAAAATCAAATGATTATGTCAATTGATGCAGAAAAAATATGACAAAAGACACTATAGTAAATCTATTCATGAGAAAAACTCTCAACAAACTAGGAACAGAGGGGGAACTTCCTCAATTTGATAAAGAGCATCTACAAAAAAACCTATAGCTAACAATATATTTAGTAATGAAAGTCTGAATACTTTAGGAACAAGGCAAGAATATCCTCTCCCACCACTCTTATTTAGCATAATACTGAAAGTTCTAGCTCCTTCAATTTTGCAACTTAGAAATTCACACATGAAACCTATATGTGCATGTTGACCAATGTCACCCCAGTAAAATTTAATAAAAAAAATCACATTCAAACCTGAAAAAAAATTAAGCAAGAAAAAGCACACAGATTAGAAAACAAGAAATAAAACTGCCCCTATTTGCAGATGACACGATAGTTTACCTTGAAATTCTAAAGGAATTTACACTGAGTGGCCAGATTATTATGATCTCTGAACACATAATAATCTGGCCACTCAGTGCATATCTTATATAATAAAAGGCTAATATGCAAATTGTCCCCTCGACCAGGAGTTCGACCAGCAGGCAGGCCAGCCAACACCCATGTCCCCTCCCCTTGGCCAGGCTGGCCGGACCCCACCCATGCACAAATTCATGCACAAATTCATGCACCGGGTCTAATATAAATATATATATATATATATATATATATATATATATATATATATGTATATATATACACACACACACACACACACATACATATATACACACACACACACACACTGAGTGGCCAGATTATTATGCGTTCAGAAATCATAATAATCTGGCCTCTCAGTGTATAAACTCCAACACCATGAGTACACCAAATATTCAATATACAAGGCAGCATATAAGATCAATACACAAAAATAAACAGCATTTCTATATACAAACAATGAACATTTGAAAATCAAAATTAAGAAAGAACTCCAGCCCTGACCGGTTTTGGCTCAGTGGATAGAGTGTCGGCCTGCAGACCGAAGGGTCCCAGGTTCGATTCCAGTCAAGGGCATGTACCTTGGTTGCGGGCACATCCCCAATAGGGGGTGTGCAGGAGGCAGCTGATCGATGTTTCTAACTCTCTATCCCTCTCCCTTTCTCTCTGTAAAAAAATCAATAAAATATATTTTTTAAAAAAGAACTCCATTTATAATCACCTCTAATCCCTCCAAAAAATAACAAAAACATGTTCAGGTTCTATATGTTTAAAATTACAAAATGTTGATGAAAATAACCAAATTAAGATCTAAGTAAATGGAGACATACTATGTTCACAGTAAAAGTGTCAAGTTTCCCCATCATAGGTTTAATGATCGATAGGTTTAATGCAACTTCTATCAAAATTCCAGCACGTTTTTTTATAGACACAAACTTATTCTAAAGTTTATACAGAAAGGCACAAACCCTAGAATAGCTAAAACTATCTTGACAAAGAAGTGAATGGAGAAATCATCCTACTCAATATTAAGGTCTACTGTGTATCTACAATAATCAATATTGTGTGATAGGGGCATAAGGAAAGACACAAAGATCAATGGAAAAAAACAAAAACCCGGAAATAGACTCACACAACAAGTATAGACTACTGATTTTCGACAAAGTTGCAAAAGCAATTCAATATAAGAGCAAATGGTATTGAAGCAAGATATCCACAGGCAAGAAACCTCACATCTTATACAAAAGTTAACTTAAGCCCTGGCTAGGTGCTCAGTTGGTTGGAGTGTTGTCCTGTACACCTAAAGGTTGTATGTTCGAATCCCAGTCAGGGCACATACCTAGGTTGCAAGTTTGATCCCCAGTCAGGGCGCGTTCAGAAGACAACCGACTGATGTTTCTCTCTCTCTCTCTCCCTCCCCCTCTCCTTTTCCCTCTAAAAATCAATAAAAACATATCCTCAGGTGAGAATTAAGTTTTTTAAAAATTAATTTAAAATAAATCACAAACTTAAATGTAAAACAAAACTAAAATGTATAGAGAAAATATTTGGGAATCTAGGGCTAAGCAAAGAATTCTTAAAACTTAACACAATAAAAGCAAAAACTGATAAAATAGATATTAAAATTTAAAACATGTTTTGAAAAAGTCCCTGTAAAGAGAAAGAAAAAACACACTACAGAATAAAGTAATTATAAACTCCCATCTAACAAAGGCCTTGCATCTGAAATATATACTTGTATAAGGAACTCTCAAAATTACAAGAGTAAAAAAAATTAGAAAATGGGCAAAAGACATTTTGCCAAAGAAGATGTACAGATGGTAAATATACACATGAAAAGAAGCTAAACATCATTAGCCATTAGGAAAATGCAAGTTAAAACCACAATGAGATATCACTACATATCTACCAGAATAACTAAAATGAAAAATAGTGATAACACCAAATGTTGGTGAAGATACAGAGACCACTCACAGATTGATGATGGAAGTGTAAAATGGTATATGTACTCTGGAAAATTGTTTGGCAATTTCTTAAAAAACTAAACATGCAATTACCATTGTACTCTTGGGCATTTACTGCAGAGAAATAAAGTTTGTCCACACAAAAGCCTGTACATGAGTGTTCATAGCACCTTTATTTTTAATAGCAAAAAGCTGGAAATAACTCAGATATCCTTCAACTAATGAATGATTAAACAAACTGGGTACATCCATACCACAAACACTACTCAATAACACAAAGAAACAAACTATTGGTGCATGCAACAACTCGGATGGATGAGAAAAGTCAATCCCAAAAGCTTACATACTGTATGATTCCATTTATATACGTATTTTTGAAATGAGAGAATTTTAGAAATGAAGAGTAAGTAATGGTTGCCAGGAGCTAGGGACAGGGAGGAGGAGTAACTGTGGCTATAAAAGGCATCAGGAGGGATCGATCCTGTGGTGGCTTTGTATCACTGTATCCAAGTCAAATCCTGGTCATAATGTCTAGTATAGTTTGTACAATGTTATGATTAAGGTAAAAAGTATAAAGGACACAAACAGTCTCTCTGTATTATTTCTTAAAAGTTTAATTATAATTACATTTATTGTATAACCATAAAATAAACGGAGGTTAGACTAGACCAGTGGTTTCAGGTCTTTAGCAGAGCATAGAAGGGGGGTCCAGGGAGGGCAAGAGAAAAGCCAAGTGGATGGGGCATAGGAACCTCCATTTCCTGCTCTGCTCCCCTTTCCACCAGAGCACCTCTGCTTTAACCAGTTTAATATTAATCCTGAAGAACACTGTGCTTGAAGAAAGAGTTATGGTTAGAAAGTCGTAATACCCTCAATGGCGTGAAAGTGCTAAGGGCCTGTGGGGTCCATACATCCCTACAAAGAATAGGTTTCTATTTAGAACACAGAACTCTGGGGACTTTACTGCTTCGCTGACCAAGTTGGTTGGGATGGATAAAGGAATCTAACTCCTCTTTCCTTTCCAATCAGATGAACAGTGTGTGATGCATTTAGAAGACCTCTGATATCGCTATGTAAAATGTTTACATGTAGAACTCAGGTCTGATTCAGAAACTATCAAGAGAAGTTCTCACAATTCCCAAGTCTCAGTAGAACTGCCACTTTGGTAGTAGCAAAAGACATCTTGTCATCCTGTCTAACATAGAAGGGGCATGGCAAATAAAACAGGTTTATACTCCTTGGCAAATCGCAATTTGCTCACAAAGGGGCACAAATAAATAACTAAAACAGACAAGACATGCCATAATGACCTGACAGGGAGGGCCACAGGGGGATAGGGGACTTAGAAGCAGACAGCTCAGTGCTATGCACAGTAAGGCAGAGGGAGGGCGGGCCTTATGATTAGGAGGCAGATCCCATACCCTAGCTCTCAAAGCCTCCGTTTCCATGGAGATGATTCCTAGTGATCAGATTTTCCCCTTTGCTATTTACTAAGAGCTTGGGCCCAGCATTAAGCACTCTGTGCTGACAGCTCATTTCATTCTCAGAACAACAGCTGAAATAGTACTATTGTGTCCCTCATTTCACAGTAATCAAAAAACAAAACACCCACCCACACAGGACCTAGCAAGAAATGTATTTTAAAAAATAAGTAAACATTATTACTATTTCTCTCTCAGTATTGCTGAGGCAAGGAAATGCCCTAATGTGCATGAACAGCTTAATACAGGCCTGGATTCTTCCCACAAGTTTTGTCAATTTCTCTCCCAGTGGAATTCCAGAATGAAGAAGTCCACCGGAGACCACACTCCAAATGTTCTTCCCTTATATCTTGATAAGGGGTTTGGTGGGGTCATGGTGTGGGCAGCTCTCCCAAGGCCAGGCCTGGCCTCACTTCACTCCTTGATTCCTTTGTCTACTATAGCGATTTTCAACCTTTTTCATCTCATGGCACACAAATTACTAAAATCCTGCAGCACACCAAAAAATATATATATTTTGCTGAACTGACAAAAAAAAAAGGTATAATTTTGATTCATTCACAAATGGTTATTGTGTTGATGGCTGTCATTTTTTGTTTTTAACCCTCACCTGAGGATATGCTTTTATGATTTGAGAAAGAGAGGGAGAGAGAGGGAGAGAGAGAAAGAAACATCCATCGGTTGCCTCCCATGTGTGCCCCAACCGGGGATTGAAATCACAACCTAGGCATGTGCCCTGACCAGGAATTGAACCCGTGACCCTTTGGTGCAGGGGATAATGCTCTAACTAACTGAGTCACACAAGCCAGGATGCTGCTCATTTTTTAATTTGACAATCTAAGGGAAAAGAGGTCAGTGTGCCTGACTAAACAGTCAATTATTGCATGTTTTAAAAATTCTTGTGGCACACTGATTGAAAATTGCTGGTCTACATGCAAAATAGACCCAGGGCTTGCTCTTAAGGAGATCACACCCTAACAGGGGAAACCAACTCTAAAAAGTTAATCATAAAATATCCACTTGTTACATTTTTAAAAGGTTGTTTCAAAACACCAAGTGTGGGGTAGGGCAGGGAAGGCTTCTCCAAAGAACCGACATTTAAATGGAAACTGAAAGAATAGGAGTTGGCTATGTGAGGTAGTTGGGGAGGGCATGCTAGGCAGAGGGAAGAACTCTGAAGAGGGAGGAGAAGCATGGCACCATGGCTAAGACACAGGGGCAAGTGGCACAGGATGAGGTTGGAAGGCTTAAGCACAAGTCATTAGGCCTCATCAAGGATTTTGTTCCTTATCCTCAGAGAAATGAAAATTCACTGAAGGGTTTTTAATCTTTTTTTCCCCCAATTAAAAAATACTTAACACTGTATCAATATAACATTTTAAGTGTACAGTTCAGTAGTATTTAAGTACATTCACATTATTGTGCAATCCACCAACAAAAACCATGTTCAGTACTCTTTTCATCTTGCAAAACAGAAACTCTGTACCCATTAAACAGTAACTTCCTATTCTGTCCTCGCCCACCCCTGGCAATGATTATATTATTTTCTATGTCTATGAATCTGACTACTCTAGGTACCTGATATAAGTGGAATCATACAATATTGATTGGCTTATGACTGGCTTATTTCACTTAGTCTAATGTCCTCAAGGTTCATGCTGAAATCCTCCTTCCTTTTTAAAGATGAAAATATTCCATTGTATGTTATACCACATTTTGTTTACCCATTCACCTGTCCTAGGTACTCATAGGTACTTATGTTGCTTCCACCTTTTGACTATTGTGAATAATGCTTCTCTGAACATGGGTGTACAAATATGTCTTTAAGATCCTGCTTTCAACTCTACCAAGTGTATGCCCAGAAGTGGAACTACTGGATCATACAGTAATTTAATCTTTTGAGGAACCACTTTCTATAGTGGCTGCATCATTTTACATTTTCACCAATAGAGTACAAGGTTTCCAATTTCTCCCTATTATCACTAATACTTGTTATTTCCTGATTTTAAAAAAAATAGTAGCCATCCTAATGTGTGGAGGATTTCACTCAAGGGTTTCAAGCAAGGGTTTTTAACCATGATTTGATCTGTTTTATAAAGGCTGGTCTGACTGCTGTGTGGTAAACCGACTGGAAGGTGGTAAGCAGGAATGGAAGTTGGGCTCTCCTCACACAGAGGTTGTATGGAAGAGGGGAGGAGACAAAGAGGGGTAGCCAGAATGATGGAGGTAGGTGGTCTGGGAGTCTGAGAGGAGTACAGAAGATTCAAAATGGTTATTGCTGATTAGATACAACTAAATGCAACAGAGTTTCTAGGCATTTCTGATTACTGTCAATTTATAGTGATGCCAGGCTTCCTCCAAAATCCCAAGGAGGTCAATGAAAATGGGGAAAAAGTCCCTAAACAGAATAAAGTGGAAGTAAATGGGACAAACTATATATTAAACAGGTAATTTCATTATACTGGAAAAACATGCATTAACTTAAGTACCTTTTGAACACAATACTCTTGACTTTATACATCCTCAGTGGGATACCCACAAAGGACAAAAGACCTGGGAAGAAATCATATCTGAAACTTTACTTAATAGATTTGTTCTTGGTGGGTACTGATGTAGCAGTTCAGAAACTATTTGTGTATATTTTAGGATCAAACAAATAAGTAAATATATTGGTGGTGTTGGGCACTAGAGTTCTCACCACAGAAGGGAGATAGATACAAGGATGGAATAAGAGAATAAGAATCCCATGGAATTAGATAAAAAGTAGAAGTATCAGCTTGAAATTTAAGACAGACAAACTTTAAGGAAAAAGCTGCCTACCTCTATTCTCTGAAAAGACCTGGAAGCAATGACATCCTTAGTCTTAATGAACATAACTCAGGGTGAAGATTTTGGTTTTTAAATAATATTCCCGCCCTAACCGGTTTGGCTCAGTGGATAGAGCGTCGGCCTGCGGACTGAAGGGTCCCGGGTTCGAGTCCGGTCAAGGGCATGTACCTTGATTGCGGGTACATCCCCAGTAGGGAGTGTGCAGGAGGCAGCTGATCGATGTTTCTCTCTCATTGATGTTTCTAGCTCTCTATCCCTCTCCCTTCCTCTCTGTAAAAAAATCAATAAAATATACTTAAAAAAATAATAATAATATTCCCTATGAACAGAAATCATGGTTCCTTAGAAAAATGGCTAATTTCAAAGCAGGGGCAAGGAAAGTGCAAGATGAGTCTAGAACATCTTATTGTGCCAGGAAGTATGAAAACACTCAAAGAAGGATGAGGACATGTCAAAAGGATAAAGGAAGCAGCTTGAAGAGGTTCCTACTGGCAACTCTGGAACAACCTGAGCATTCAAAGAATGACAGAAATGGACTATAACTCTGAAAAAATAAACAAAAACCAATTACAACAACAACAACAAAAAAACACCCCATAAGTCTACACTGATATTTTAAAAATTAAAAACAAAAGGGACAAGAATAGAAAATCTTTTTTAAAAAATGCTAATAAATATAGAAAGAATAATAAAAAACTACTATTTTATAATTATCCTATATAATAAAGAGGTAACATGCAAATTGACCCTCATGCCCTCACAAGATGGCTGCCTACAACCAGGCCAGCAGGGGGGTTAGTGAGGGACAACCAAATGACTGAACAGCAGGCTGCGTGGGGCAACCAGGCCGGCAGGGTGGTTAGTGAGGGACGACCAAACGACTGAACAGCAGGCTGCATGGGGCAACCAGGCCGGCAGCGGGGTTAGTGAGGGACGACCAAATGACTGAACAGCAGGCTGCATGGGGCAACCGGGCCAGCAGGAGGGGGCAGTTAGGGGCAATCAGGCTGGCAGAGGGGGGCAGTTGGGGACGATCAGGCCTGGAAGGGGGGCAGTAATAGGTGACCAGGCTGGTGGGGGGGCAGTGAAGGGTGAGTAGGCTGGCAGGGGGGCAGTTGGGAGCAACCTGGCCGGCAGGGGGTGGCAGTTAGGGCCGACCAGGCTGGCAGGGGGGGCAGTTAGGGGCGATAAGGCCAGCACGCAGAGGCAGTGAGGGGCAATCAGGCCAGCAGGGGAGGGCAGTTAGGGGCGACCAGGCAGGCAGGCAGATGAGCGATTAGGAGCCAGCGGTCCAGGATTGTGAGAGGGATGTCTGACTGCCAGTTTAGGCCTGATCCCCGGGATTGGGTCTAAACCAGCAGTCGGACATCCCCCAAGGGGTCCCGAATTGGAGAGGATGCAGGCTGGGCTGAGGGGACCTCCCCCCCCCCCCCGCACGGATTTTGTGCACTGGGCCTCTAGTCACAATAATAATAGATTCAGGCAAGAATCTTCAATAGATGCTAAAACCACTGGGTGAAAGACCAGTGGGAAGCAGATTAGTCAGTCTGCTAATATAATCCCACAGATCACTTATTAAACACAAGGAAAACCACATGCCTTTAATGTAGAGAAAACTGAAATATAGTATCATAACCAAGCGAACAATTGAACAAAATCAACTGTGAGACAGATGTCACATGCCTGATGTGAAACACTGAGAACAGAGCCTCACCCATGTAGTGTTCTTGTGTAAAATGTTCAACCTACATCAAATGATGAGGAAACAATCTGATCAATTCAATCCTGAGGAAAAAATCTGAACATTCTACACAACAACTGACCTCAAGTCTTCAAAAATACCAATGCCACACACACAAAAAGTCTAAGAAACTGACTAGGTTAAAGGTAATTAAAGAGACATGAAAATAAATGCAAGGTGTGATCTTGTTTGGATAAGGAAAAAACCCTCAAACCCCAAACCAAAAAACTAGCTAGCTAAAAGGGACATTGCTGTGCTGACTGCAGAAATCTGAACATGACCTATGTAGTAAATGATACTAATGTATCAATGTTACAGCTCCTGAGGGTGATGAACTCTATTAAGGTTATAGGAGAATGCCCCTTTAAGGAGATAAATGCTGAAATATTTAGGAGTTAAGGTCCATAAAGTCTGGAAATAATTCTCAGATGGTTCAAGAACAAAAAAGCATCTAAAAATTAAGCAAATATGGCAAAATGTTAAAAACATTTGGTGAATCTAGTTGATGGGTATATGAGTGTTCACTGTAATATTTTTGCAACCATTTTTTTCTGTAGAGTTGTAAATTTAAAAATAAAAAATTAAGAGAATGAGAAGACAAGACTAGGAAAAAATATTTGCAAAACATATACTATATGATAAAGGACTGTTATCCAAAATATATAAAGAATTAAAACCCAACAATAAGAAAACAATGTAAAAATGGCTGAAGACTGAAGAGCCTCACCAAAGAATATATACAGATGGTAAATAAGCATATGAAAAGATGCTTAACATCATATGTCATTAGGTAACTGCACATTAAAACAAATAATGAGATACCACTACACATCTATTAAAATGGCCAAAACCTGAACTACTAACACCAACAAATGCTAACAAGAATGTGGAACTATAGGAATTCTCATTCATTGCTTCTGGGAATGCAAAATGGTACAGTTGCTTTGGAAGACAGTTTGGCAGTTTCTTATAAACCTAAACATACTCCAACACCACCAAGGGTGAACTCTAAAGTAAACTATGGAACTTGGGTGATAATGTGCATCAATACAGGTTCATCCATTTAAAAAAATGCACCATCTTAGTGAGGAATGCAGATAGTGAAGGAGGCTGTGCATGTGTGTGTGCGCTGTGGGGGGAGGGGGAGCAGGAAGTACATGGGAACTCTGTACTTGCTGTTCAATTTTGCTGTGAACCTGAAACTGCTCTAAAAATAATCCATTAAATAAATAAGTTGGGCCCCAAACGTTGTGCTCAGTAGTTAAGAGTGTCTTCCCATGCACTGAATGGTCATAGGTTCTATTCCCGACCTGGTTAGGCAAATACCCAGGTTGTGGGTTCAATCCCCGGTTGGGGCACATTCTCGAGGCAAACAATTGGTGCTTCTCTCTCACATCAATGTCCCCCCCCTCCCCCTCTCTCTCTCTCTCTCTCATCAATGAAAAAGCATATCCTTCAGTGAGGATTAAAAAAAAAAGTTGGGGGTGGAATGAAGACCTGATTAGGGACACTTATTCTCAGGAGCTTACTCTAAATGACCCCCTTGGCCCAGCCCCATCTCTACTCTGTAGCTACTATAGCACTTGTAGACTCTTGATTGCATGATTTTATTTCACGTGACATTTCCCATGAGTCTTCTCTTTAAATAAATTAAAAATAGGAAAAGAGAACTGAGAAGTGACTGTGCCCAGGAGTGAAAGATCCTTCTGTTAACCTTCCTTAATTCTCTGGATACCTCCACTCCATTCCTTATATCTGGCCACTGGCTCTCTCTCTCTCTTTCTTTACCCCCTTCTCTCCTGCCCCCGCCAGGAAAAGCTATCACTTAGAAGTACCTGGGGAAGTCATGCAGGTTTTCTGAATCGATATAATCATCCAAGTTGAGGGTCAAATCTGACACTTGCTGTGAGCCATATTCCTAGAAAAATAAAAATAAAAAGTAAGAGATGGACTATTTCTGGGCTAAAGAAACATGTATGTGCACAAAGAGACATAGATAAGGACTGTTTGTAATACAGGAAATACCCTTCTAATGCTTGGGGACTTCTCTGATTTAGGAATATCTTTTTTTGAGGCAGAGCCCAGAAAACCTACTTCCTAGGCTCTTTGGCAGCCTGGGCACAGGCATATAACTGAGGAGCCAAAAAGATGCACAACTTCGACATGGAGGTGGGCAACATGGGGAAGCAGGCTGAGCAAGAGATAGACATCTTACTAAGGAGGGGTTCCAGCACCAGTGGCTCATGAGAAGGAGCGCCAGGCTGGCAGTACTGGCCAGTCCCTAACACCCTTGTGGTGGCCACAGCAGTGGGTTTCAACAGCATGGTTTGGGGCACTATCCTGGAGCCCAGATTTGAACCTGTTTCCTAGCCCTTCCAATAATTCAAGGAACTATCCTAATTCTTCAACAAACCCAATCTGTTTAAAATAACCTGAGGGGATTTTGTTGTTTGAAACTAAGAACCTTGTCTGATACAAGATCTAAGTGTTCATCAAAAGGGAAAGGGATAAATAAATTATGGCATTATGGAATACAGCATAGTAAATTAGTGAATAAGGTATATCTATATGCATTCCTATGTAAAGACCTCCAAAACATACTTTTTCTTGAACACATGCAATCAGAACAAAAAGAAAATCACTGCCCTCATGGTGCTCACTGTCTAGCAATAGAATACAAACATTAACCCAAAGCGTAAGTAAGTACATAAGTACACATTGTGGTACCAGGCAGGAAAATGAAATGATGACGTAGAGAAGTACACTTTAGATTTTTCTGGCAGGTGAGAGTAGGTAGTCAGGACTGAGCTTTCTGAGGAAGTGAACTAAGAGAGGGCAGAGGCCCAGCTAAAGAAAGGATGAAGGGTGTGTATGCATGTGAGGCACTCACAGAGGGGAAGAGCTTCCCAGCACAGGAAACAAGAGATGTACAGGCTCCAAGGCAGCAAGAAGAGAAGCTTAGCTAAAGAACTAAAAGTATCCCTCAGGGGCTACGGTTTTTCCTCCCAGGTTGTCACTGAATGAATTTATCTTAATTTACTTAACCATTCCCCTGTGATGGTAACCCCCCCCACCCCCCGCCCCTCAATACCAGTGGTGAAAATCTTTGAGCACAGAGCTTTTCTATCTTTAGGGTTCTTGCCTCAGGATAAAGTTCCAGAAGTAGGATCAATGGGTAAAGGCTTCACAAATATTTAGGGCTCTTCATCCATACAGTTAAATGGGTTTCACCACATCTACTCTCATCACCAGATCCCTCCTTGTCTCAGACACTCACCAGCACATTGATGATCATGCTCTTCTCCACAGTGACAGCCTTCACAAGGAGCTTTTTGGAACCATCCTTCGACTCATATTGGAGGACGTACAGGTCTTTATTGTTGTTCCATCCGACAGGCAGCAGTTCTGATTTCCTATCACTGGGATCCGGCTGAGAAGACACCAGGGTTGAGAGGAGGAAGGTTACAACCTCAGAACACAGCTATGAATGACTTACAATCTAATCACATTGCTTGCTTCACAGATGAGGGCACAGAGGTCAGGAGAAAGAAAATGTCCAAGGCCCCCCACAAGTCAGAGCTCTGGGACCCAGGTCTCTGGTCTCCCGCTCCTGCTCCTCTCTCATCTCTGACTGCCTTTGTCACACAGCACTGGAACCTGTCAAGAATCTGCCTTGCTTCAATAATCTCCTTGCCATCCCTCTGCCAAGAATAAGGCCAATCATTTCAAGGAAATCTGTGAAATTTTAAGGTAGTGTTTTTAAAAGTTTGGAACTTGGGCCATCCACAATATGATCACTAAAGTGTTGACTAAAATACAGATTCTAATGTACCCCCCTCCGGATTACTGTAGTGGCTTAACAAAAATTATGAACAATTTTCATACACATGAAATACAGCATATGTACAAGATAAAAAAAAATTATAAAATGGACACCTATGTATCTGCCACCAGTTTAAGAGATAGAATATCACCAATACTGCTAATGCCTTGAGTAGTGTACACACAATGAAGCTCTCTTAATTCCCCTCACGGGTAATTACTATGATTCGCCCATGTCAATGCATTTCACTATAGTTGATTCACTATATAGCATTCCATTGCTCTACAGTTCACAGCTATATAGCATACCATTGTATGAATATCATACAAGTTACACTTTCACTTGTTGGTAGATATTTGGTGTACAGTTTATCCGTTTAGCTATTATAAAACTGCTATGAACATTCCCGTACACATCTCCTGCTACACATGTGGATAAATTTCCATACAGTATGTCTGGGGGAAGGACTTTTAATTTATAAGATAAAATGTAACTGTATCCCAAAGAGGTACTGATTTACACTCCCATCAGCAATGTATGAGAGTCCCTGTTGCTCCATGTGGTCAGCAACATTGCTATTGCCCCATTTAAATATTTTTGCCAACCTGGTGGGTGAAAAATGCATCACTGAGAGTTGTGATGTCTTCCTTCCTTTTCTTATTAGCAACCCTAGGGCTCTCCTTTTATACACGGGGGTCTGAAAAACAGTTCTCAAACTATTTCTATAGTAAGAACTAATATAGTGACTTCCAGGTGGGGAAAGATTTCTTAAACAAAACTGACAAAAGAAATCAAGTGCTGCCTTTGAGACTATTCATAATTTAAAGCTTCTCTTCAACAACAGACACTACAAATAGGCAGCCACAGGTTAGGATGAGGTATTTGCCATGGCTACAAATGAAAAGAATAATAATTAGCACATAAAGAAAATGCTTGGAAATGAATAAAAGTTGTGAACCCACTTGAAAAACTGGCAAAAGATAAGAATAAGCAAAAGATAAGTGCAGCTAGCAGTGTATACAGGGTTGTTTACTAGCACTTAGAGAAGCACAGGTTGAAATAATGAGATACCAGGTTACACCCATCAGATTGGTTATTATCCATTTTCTACTTTTTGTCAGGTGTTTGTGAGGGTGTGGGGAGAATAGGAACCCCCAGACACTGCTTGCTGGTGGCCACTTCAACTCTTCCAACCACTTTGGAGGGCAATCTGGTAGTATTCAGTGCAATGAGGTGAGCTGACACGCCATGACCTCCACTCCTGGAAGAAACCCTGTGCACAGAGGCACAGAGGACATGACAAAGAATTTTCATCACCAAAGTGGAGGGGAAATGAGACATATCCTCACAGAGGAGCATGATATAGCAGTGAGAAGGAACAAACTAGATCTAATTGTAGCATTACAGATAAAAGTAAAAAATACATATATATGACAAAGAAAGATTAAGAAAAAATGAGATTTACAGCTGGGTGACATTTATGCACACATTTTTAAAATGCACATAAAATATATATATTTTTCATGGATGTGTATTTATATAGCTAAATATGGAGAAAGTGGACTGCGAAGATCTGTATTCATGAGAATATAGTACGAGAGAGTGAGACCAAAGATGAAGAACAAGGGCAAAAGACAAAAGTCCAGCAACATAGGCCTTACACACCCCAAGGAAAGGGGGAAGCCAAGAGTGGAGAATTGGGGGCCTCTCCTCTTTGATCACCCTTGATATTCAGGAATCCAATGTGGGGAGAGGTTCCAAATAAAAGTCAAGATGTTGCAACTGGCATGGTTTAAACCCTGGCTGGATGACAAGGAAAATCCCAGGCTTGAAGCAGAGAAATGAGAGTGAAGGAAACCAAAAGTGAAACTAATCAAACCACTCTGCTAAGTGAGAAAGAGAAACTCTCTTAATCCCAACTGGGTAAGTTTCCTGTAACATGTTTAGCATTGTGGATGTAAGATTTATTTTGGAAGACAAGAATTTGATAATATACCTGTCTTTGTTTTGTTAAGGGCCTTTGAATATATGTCCTTCATCTATAGCAACCCATCAGAATTCTTTCTTAGACTATAGGTAACTCAGTCTGCTCACTATCTCATAACCTCTGGCATCCAGAGGAAGAGAGAATCCTGGGGCCAAGTGAGGTGATGCCTCTCACTGCAGTGGAACTGATGTTCCTCAGCCCAAGGGATGCCTTGATATGGGGAAAACAGCCTTGATGTGGGGAAAACAGGTGGGACAGAGAGGGACTGGCCCCAGTGATATCAGTCCAAATATGGCATTCAACTGCCCTCTAGGCCCTGACAACAAGTATCAGGTCTCCCAGAAAGCTACAACTGGAAAGTAGCCAAAGTGCAATTGTGTAGTTTACTTCCCTTGGAGGAAAATCTAAGAAAGGGCTGTCAGGGCCCGAGAATTGCCCAAAGTCATGGTAAGTCAGGGACAGAGCTGGATTCGGTAGTCAGAGCTTCTGGTTGCCCTGGTAATGGCTGGAGAAGATTTTTCCCAGCCAGGACCACCAAATTGGCTCCAAGAAAGGAAATATAGTTGTCCCTTTAGGCCCGTGGTCAGCAAACTGCGGCTCGAGAGCCACATGCGGCTCTTTGGCCCCTTGAGTGTGACTCTTCCACAAAATACCACGGCCTGGGTGAGTCTATTTTGAAGAAGTGGCATTAGAAGAAGTTTAAAAAATTTGGCTCTCAAAAAGAAATTTCAATCGTTGTACTGTTGATATTTGGCTCTGTTGACTAGTGAGTTTGCCAACCACTGCCTTAGGCAAACTGCTGGGGCTGGATGCATTCTTTAATGGTCTTGAGTTCATCCCAGTGCCTCTGGGCTAAAATGCGCCCCAAAAAAACTCAAACTGATCATTCTGGGCATTTTCTCTCTTTCATCATAATCTTTAGATTCTCACAACACAAAACAATATTCCCTAACTAAGTCTATGACCATCTCTATCCCTTGCCACGTAAGCCACTTGACACAGCTGTAAAGCTCTTATGAGGCATGGCGCTGACTTCAAGAAAGAAATACAAATTCAAATATTGGCTTTTTATTGAAGCCAGTGAATGCACTGCTCTCCTAATCAAGTATTATGTACACAATTCCCAGTACCAAAGGAGACAAAACCAAAGAGAGGAGACAATTTAGCTTTTTACTTAATTGCCAATATATTATATAATCAAGCACATACACACTTTTGGGACCTTCCTCTCTCTTTTATCACCCAAAGAAGGGTGGGGAGCAGGAGGTGGCTGGATAGGCAACACACACATCCTCTGAGCTTGGCAGACACTACTGGTCTCTGCTGAGTCTTCTGGTCCCAGGTCAGAAAATTAAACCCTCTCTTAAACAAATTACTAGGAAAGATGGCTCAACTCTGAAGAAGCAGACTCAGCAGAAGTGAGAGGAGGACACATGCAACCTGAGCTCCAATGACAGTTAATAAAAAAGGGGCCAAAAGCAGCAAAGATATACTCTAACGTGCAATACAAACACCCATCCCCTCAAAGAGCATGCACGCTTTAGCGCTGGGTAGTCATATGAACAGTGGGCAGCGCCTTCCAAAACCCTCATTCCCACTCTCCCTGGCCTCCCCCTATGATGTGTGGAGGCGCACCATTTTCTGTATGAACGCAGCACATAGCACTACGAACAGAGTGGAACTAGATGGACCTTTGGGAATTAAGGATCTTTTATTTACTTTCTAAAATAAGTATTAAAATGAGATCATATTCTTTCTGCACATTTCACCTGAAAATTTTGGAGTCCAGAGTATATGGCAAAGGGGATGGTGCTGGCTGGAAGGAGGCAATAACCTAAGCCAGTGGTTGGCAAACTCATTAGTCAACAGAGCCAAATATCAACAGTACAACAATTGAAATTACTTTTGAGAGCCAAATTTTTTAAACTTAAACTTCTTCTAACGCCACTTCTTCAAAATAGACTCGCCCAGGCCGTGTTATTTTGTGGAAGAGCCACACTCAAGGGGCCGCATGTGGCTCGCAAGCCACAGTTTGCCGACCACTGACTAAGCTGTCGAATTGAATCAGAGTTGCTGACAGGATGTGAGAGGGAAGAGTGGTGGAAGCAGATCTGCAGTGTTGACATGTCTTTTTAGCATGGGGAGAAGAGGGAGTCACACAGGCCCTCTGTAACAAAAATCTGTTCCTGGGGAGAGAGGTTCTGACAGTGCGTTAGAGAAGCAGTAGCTAGCTGGCAGGAGATAAGGAGAGTGGGGTACATGAGAAGGGGCAGAGAGCAGGGCAGGCATGTTAGATCTGAAAGACAAGGAAAGAGGTGTGTGTGTGGGGGGGGGGGGGGAGAGCTGAGGGCCACTGGAGGAGCTCCAAGGTCATGACCAAGTCTAACTCCTCTCTCCCATCCCACTGTTCCATGTGCTATCCCACACATCAGCTTTCTGGGAGAAGTTCCCAGGAAAGACTGAAATGAAATGATTAGGGGAAGTGAAATAGTGTTAAAGATTAGAAAGCTGAAGTAGGGCAGGTGAGGAAATGCTGGCCAGACTATACACTGAAAGGGGAAACGGGACTCTTGTGAGCGAGGACTGTCTCTACCTTGTCCCAAGGTCTGAAGTACAGGGTAAATAGGCCACGAAGAGGCATTTGGGAGGGAGAAATGGCTCTTGTGTGTGTGTGTGTGTGTGTGTGTGATCGACCCTTCTTTTCCGGAGGCAGCGGTGAGGGTGGGAGAGCAGGAGGGGCTGATCCTGTAGGGACAGCTGTGGGGAGGAAACCTTCCTTGGCCCGCATACGCAGGGTGTATGTGTGTACGAGTGAGGTGCTTGTTTTCCAGAGCCTGAGTTGGGGACGACAGCAGCGAGTGGTCTGCAAAAGATGAAGGGTGTGAGCTCTCTTGGCCCAGGCTGAGGCGTGAAGAAAGGTCCCTTGACAAGGGCTGAGTAGGTCCAAGCTCACCCCGACACCCGTGCTTGGATCCCGCTATCCGGTGGGGTCCCCGGAATAGTATGAGGGCAGTTCCCCCGCCCCGACTGTGTGGGAAGGAACTTAGCGGACACTTCAGGTCGGTGAGGAGTGCGCAGGGGAGCTACACCCGTCTCGGTGCCAGGCCCACACAGTCCTGGCCTCGGAGACTGGCAGGCTGTGCTGAAAGCAAGTTTCTGACCGTGAGTTTTCAACACAGCTGTGTTGTGAGGTGCTCTGAGCTGAGTTGGGGCAGTAGGGCACCTCCCCAACCGCAGTCTGTACCAATGGTGTCATGAATCCGAGACTTGAGAGAGGGGAAGGTCAGAGCTCTGCACCAGGCCTTCGGTCCTCTGGGTTTGGGCAGAAGACACCTTAGCCCCTCCACCCTAGCTCCGAGCCGGCTCCCTGGCGTACCTGTTCGCCGGCACCCACGCTGTAGTAGCCGCGCGTCACTAATTCCCAGTGCAGGAAGCAGACCAGCGCGTCCTGCGCACAGGTGATCGCCGGCGCCGCCGACGCGAACAGAACCTCCAAGCCCGCCATGCGTGCCCCCGGCTTCTGCGGGCAGAGGAAGGAAGTGAGAAAGCGCGGTGAGCCGACCGGCCCTCTGAGTACTGATGACTCCGCACCGATAATCCACTCGCTCTGGCTGCTTCCACCCACCGCCAAAATGGAGACGCCCTCCGGTAAGGGGGCGCGGCTGCCGGAAGTAGCTCTAAAGAGCGGCGCAGCCGCGCGAGCGAGCCCGGGCTGGAAACATGAGCGCAACACTTGAAAGGTTCCGCCAGGCAGTGCGCGGGCGGGGCGGGGCGGGGAGGGACCCCGGGGGGCGCGGCCCTTCAAAGCTGGAATCCGGAAGTTCGCAGGTTGCTAGCAGGACCGCTACAGGTAGGGTGTTGCGTCCCTGAGGAGAGGCCACCTTTTTCTGAACTACAGACTTCCCATCCGCAGAATGGGGTAGGCGCATGCTAATGGGGGAAGATGTTATGAAATATGGCAAAAATATATTATTAACAGTAATTGCCTCTTAGTCATTTCTTGCTACGTGCCACATTATTCGAAATGCTTCACTACTTGTATTCATTTATTTAATCCTCGTGACACATATAAGGTTGGTATTAATTATAGCCCCATTTTACAGATGGGTAAACAAAAACACAAAGGGTTAAATTTGACCAAGGTAACACAGCCATACAGTGAGTGTGGCAGAGATGGAATTGGGACTTAGCTGACTGGCTCCTAGGATAGCATTTTATTAGTTGGAATCCTCACTTGAGGGTATTTTTTTCCATTGATTTTTAAAGAGAGTGGAGAGGGGAAGAGAGAAAAACATCAACGTGAGAGAGACACATGGATTGGTTGCCTAATCTATGCACCCGGACCAGAGCAGGGGATCAAACCTGCAACCCAGGTATGTACCCTTGACCGGGAATTGAACCCACAACTCTTCCATCAATGGGCCAAAGCAACCACTGAGCAACCACTTGGGCTAGGATAGCATTTATCAAAGGTTTATTGTGTGCTAGATGCTGTGCCAAAACCTTTACATCACCCTAACAACAATTCTGAGGTATGTTCCATTATCACCTCCATTTTGCAGATGATAAAACGAGCTCAGAGAATTAAGGCCACTTCCCCCAAGAAAACAGCTGCCTGACACAGCTGAAGTTCTTGATCTACTACTAAATTTCAATAGTTTATTTGCCTGTCTCCTTCATGATTTTTACCACCTATTATTTCTTCAACAGGTTTCTTGAAATCTAGTTTCCCATCCCAGTCAGCAACTGGCTACAAGCCATTATCATCTCTCAGTTTGATGCCTATGCTAGCCTCTGAACTGCCCTCTCCTGAACGTCTGTTCTATGTTCTACAACTATAGATTACATTAGAACATACGATAGATCACATCCCACCTCTGCTCAAAACTCCCAGAGCTCCCATCACACTCAAAGGAAAAGTAAAGTCCTCCCTATAGTCTGCAGGAACCTGCATGTGGTCTGCACTCCTATCCCTCCCTCATCACTTACCTCTCTCTGATATTAGCTACTCTAACTCTCCCCTCATCACCTGCATTCTTGGTTGCAGTAATGTTGACTCCCATCTTCTCTCACGCCCACATTTGCTTCAACAGCAAAGCTAGTCGACTTTACTCTCAAAATATATTCTGAGTCTGACTACCTCCACCTTGATCTGATTCTCTAGCCTCTCATGCTTGGACTATTGCAGTAGCCTCCTACCCAGCCTCTCTCTTTCATATGTTCTATTCTCCTGGCCTTTCTTTGCATGTACTGTTGTTGTCACTGCCTGGAGTACTCTTTCTCCAAACATCTGCATGGTTCATTCCTTCCTTTTAGGTGACTCCTTCCCTTATCTCCATCTAGCCTCAGCAGAGGGCTTCCCTGACACCCATCCAAAACAACCTCCTTCATGCAACCACTTTTTTTTCTTTCCTGAAAAGTATTCATCATAACCTGATACTACATTAGGTATTTGTCTGCTTGTTTATTTAATGACTGTGTTTCCACTAGACTGTGAAAAGAGGCAGAGGCCATGTTTGTCTTGGATACAGGTATGCCTGAGTACATTCCCAGCTCAATATATACTTATTGAATGAATGTATGAATGCATGCATGCATGCATGTGTGAATGAATGATGAATGAATGAATGATTGGGCTAGTCTCACTCACCCTTTTGCATTCCACCACTCACTTTGTTAGCTGGCCCTGTATCTCTCAAAATTTTGTGTTCTTGAGGTAACCCTTGGATGCCCAGATTCTTACACCTCATCTGTGGAGATTCTAGATGAGCAGGTCTAAGATGGAATGCCGGTATGTTGACCACACTCTGGGTGATGCTACTCCTGGGGACTGTGGAACTCCTGAGATGTATTGCGGGTGGCATAAGGCTATTTGCTCTTTCCACCAAGATTCTCTGCATTTTCAGGAATCCCTGATTTTACTTGCTCTATCTCTTCTGCTCCCAATGTCTTTCACCAGTTATGGAAAATTCCACCAACTCATTCATTTAATCTTTAACTAAACCTCCATAGGCTGGGTTGCCCTTGGTGGTGATGCAGGCTATGTACTGCACAAAGGTGCCCACCCCAGTGGCAGCCCTATCCCTAAGTGCCTACTGTGATCCAGGCCCAGATGAACAAGCCATAGTTCCTGCCACTATGGAGCTCACTGTCTAGTGGTAAAAAAAAAAATACAGACAAAGGAAACCCAGTGTGAAAACTGTTATGGCAGAGGGACACTTGGAGGTCTGTGCAAGCCCAGAGGAGGCAACTATTTCAGGTTAGGGGTCATGGAGAGCTTCATAAAGGAAGAGATGCCCAACTGCACTGAACTGAAGTGGAAGATAGGGAGCGAAAGGTCTTCCAGAAATAGGGACCAGCATATGCAAAGGCTTGGACGTGTGAAATGCAGCCAATACTCTGTGATTACAGGGTCAATGCTGCCTCCTGAATGAGGCTTTCCTTCATCTCCTCTGCCCAAAATTAATTACTCTCTCCTTAGTGCCATTGGCCAGTGGGGGTGCCAAAGGGCGGGCATGGGACAGAGAGAGCTAGCAGACTCAGGGGGGAGGAGAATTTTATCATTCAAGATGATTAAAATGTCTTGTTCATGGTGATAATAAAAAGCAGACTGGCTGTTGATCAGTTTTATTATTGCTTTAAGGTGGTTGTTTTTTTTACAGACAGTGTGCTCCTGCCCTTGCCTGCACTTGGGCAGACTCCTCCCCATCCCCCTTGGTTTGTCCACTGCTTTGTGTACAATTGGTTATAACTTGAACCCCACAGAATTTTGGTTCTCTGTTATACATCATCATCCCTGTTAGCTTGTGTTCCCTCAGAAGCCAATGTGAGACAAGGATTTGAAGGGTTTATTTGGGACCTGATTCCAGGAAATAGCAATAAGGGAGGAGGGGAGTGAGACAAGGAAGGGAAGGAAGCCTTAGGTGTTATGTGATCAAGCCAAGGTTTCACCCCTTGGCACCTGGACATGAGTTGTCCCAATTGAGAGCAAAGGAACTGGGGTGTCTCCCTCACTCCCTGTCTGCCCCAGGTTGAGTGAGGGCTGCTTCTGGGGGCATGAAAAGCCCTCAGGCAGAGAATTGCAGAGTTTAGAGAAAGCAGCTTTTGGTGCTTAGTGACGAGTGGTGAGGTGTGAGTGGGGCACTGTGGCATCTGCTACCTCCCCCCCGCCGCCACCCCATTAAGGGTGAGCCAGGTCTTTGAAAGTTTCTGGCCCAGGAGCCATCATGGAGTAGGCACTAACATTTGTATACGGAAAGAATAAGGTAAGCTCTGACTATTGCACTAAGCTGTGAGTCCCCTGAGGGCCAGGACTGTGTTCTGTCCACCCTGGACCTCAGGGTTTCCATGGTTCTCCACGGATGGGAACAAACAGGAGGGTCCCGTGGGGCTGGATGTTGTCCATGTCTGCCCCTGGTCCATCCATCCAGCACTTTCTGTGGACTTACCTCTGTTACCAAGAGTCTCAGTTGTTCCTGTGAGGCCTGTGTGTGGCTGAGAAGGTAAACAGGTGGCAGGTGCCTCGTTAGCTGGGCACCCGCTGCCTGGGCAGTGCAGAGCCCATGGGCCCAGGATGATGGAAGAACGTGGCAGGTGGCTGCAGCCACCAGTTCCTGGTTGCCAAGTGACAGCAATGTGAGTATTCCGAGTTCTCTGGAAACCGTCTCCCTGGAAACTATAGAGGTGAGCTAAGGGGCAGGTCCCATGTGGACCCAGAGGTAGAATCATTCACCACTGGAATCCTTCTTTTCCTTGTGCCTAGCATAAGCCCAACCACCTCACCTCCTCAAGGAAGCTCTCCATGATTAGTACTGCTCAGTACTACCTGAAACCCAAGACCTCCTATTCCCCTTTTCAGTGGGGTGCCCAGCATATTTGACATCTGGAAGAGAGAACTCTATTTTTTAAAAATATAACTAATATCACTCTATTCGTTTTTTTTGAAAGATTTTTTTTGTGGTAAAATACACATAATATAAAATTTAACTGTCTTAACTATTTAAAAGGGTATAGTTCAGTAGTATTAAGTACATTCACATAGTTGTGCATTCACTTCCACCATTATTTTCAGAACTCTTTTCATCTTGCAAAACTGAATCTCTGTGCCCATTAAACAACTCTCCATTCCTCCCTCCTCCCAATCCCTGGCAACTACCATTCTACTTCTATCGCTAAGGATTTGACTATTCTAGGTACCTCATCTTAGTGGAATCACACTAGATTTGTCTTTTTGTGACTGGCTTATATCACTTAAAATAATGCCTTCAAGGTTCATCTATGTTGTAGCATGTGCAGAATTTCTTTCTTTCTAAGCCTTAATAATATTTCTTGTCTATGTCTATATCTATCCGCATTAATATATGTACAATGGAAAACTTCTATCTATATCTATCACATTTTGCTTATCCACTCATCTGTTGATGGACACTTGGGTTGCTTCCACCTTTTGGTTATTGTGAATAATGCTGCTATAAACATGGGGGTACAAATATCTGCTTAAGACCCTGATCTCAATTATTTTGGGTATATACCCAGAAATAGAATACTAGTAACTGATCAATCATAGTTCCATTTTTAATTTTTTGAGATACCTCCATACCGTTTTCTTCAATGGCTGTAACATTTACATTCCCACCAACAGTGTACAAGTGTTCCCTTTTCTCCACATCCTTGCCAACGCTTGCTATTTCCTGTTTTGTTTTGTTTTGTTTTTATAGTGGCCATCCTAATGGGTATGAGGTGGTATCTCACTGTGGTTTTGTATTTCCCCAATGATTAGTGATTTTGAGCATCGATTCATGTGCTCTTTGGCTCTTTCTATAACTTCGTTGAAGAAATTCCTATTCAAGTCCTTTGCCCATTTCTGAATTAGGTTGTGTTTTAAATAGCCATTTTTTTTTAGAGCAGTTTTGGATTCATAGTAAAATTGAGTGGAAGATACAGAGATTTCCCATATGCCCCTGTCTCCACACATGAATAGCTTCTCCCTTTTACCAACATTCCCCCACGGAGTGGTGCATTTGTTTTAACTGGTGAATCTACATTGACACATCACTATCAGCATAGTTCATAGTTTACATTAGGGTTCACTCTTGGTGTTGTACATTCTGTGGATTTAGACAAGTGTATAATGACATATTTCCACCATTACAATTTTATACAGAGTGCCATAATCCTCTGTGCTCTGCCTACTTGGCCCTCCCTACTCCTACCTTCGGACAGCCACTGATCTTTTCATCTTGCAAACTATGTCTCCATAGTTTTGTCTTTTCCAAAATATCATATGGTTGGAATCATACAGTATGTAGTCTTTTCAGACTGTCTTCTTTTACTTAGTAATATGCATTTAAGAGTCCTCCTTGTGTTTTCATGGCAGCATTTTTTTTTTAGTGTTGAATAACATTCCATTGTCTGGATGTGCCAGTTTACTTATCCTTTCACCTACTGAAGAGAATCTTGGTTGCTTCCAAGTTTTGACAATTATGAATAAAGCTGCTATAAACATACATGTGCAGTTTTTTAATGTGAACATAAATTTTCAACTCCTTTGGGTAAATACCAAGAGTATAATTGCTGGATTGTATGGAAAGAGTATGTTTAGTTTTGTAAGAAGCTGCCAAACTGTCTTCCAAATTGTCTGTACCATTTTGCCTTTCTACCAACAATGAATGAGAGTTTCTGTTGCTCGACATCCTCACCAGCGTTTCATGTTGTCAATGTTCTGGATTTTGGCCATTCTAATAGGTGTATAGTGGTATCTCATTGTTTTAATTTGCATTTCCCTGATGATGTATGATGTGGGGCATCTTTTTATATGATTTGCCCTTCGTATATTTTCTTTGGTCTTTGACCCAAGTTTTAATTGGGTTGTTTTCTTATTGTTGAACAACTCTTATTATTGTTAAGAATTTTTTATATATTTTGGATTAATGTCCTTTATTAGATGTCTTTTGAAAATATTTTCTCTCAGACCATGGTTCGTCATTTTATTCTCTTGACAATGTCTTTTGCAGAGTAGAATTTAAAAATTTTAATGAAGTCTAGCTTACTGATTCTTTCTTTCATGAATCGTGCCTTTGATGCTGTATCTAAAAAATCATTGCCAAACCTCAGGTCATCTACATTTTCTCTTATGTTATCTTTCAGGAGTTCTATGATTCATTTTGAGCTAATTTCTGTGAAGGATGTAAAGTCTGTGTCTAGATTCTGTTTTCTTCATTTTTTTTTTCATGCAGATGCCCATTTCAGCACCATTTGTTGAAAAGAATACCATTTTTCCATTATATTGCCTTTGTGAAATAAAGTGACCATATTTATTTGGGTCTATTTCTAAGGTCTCTATTCTGTTCCACTGATCTGTTTGTTCATACCATCACCAATACTATACTGTCTTTTAAAAATATATATTTTTATTGATTTCAGAGAGGAAGGGAGAGGGAGAGAGAAAGAGAAAAACTTCAGCTGCCTCTTACATGCCCTTTACTGGGGACTGAGCCTACAACCCAGGCATATGCCTTTGACCGGAACTGAACCCGGGACCCTTCAGTCCACAAGCTGATGCTCTATCCACTGAGCCAAACTGGCTAGGGCTACACTGTCTTTTAAAAAAATATCTTAACTATGTTTTATTGATTTTTAGAGAGAAATGAAGGAAGAGGGATAGAGAGATAGAAACATCAATAACAGAGAAACATAACTGATCAGCTGCCTTGTGCAGGCCCCCCACTGAGGATTGAGCCCTCAACCCTGGACATGTGCCCTGACCGGGAATGGAACCAGTGACCTCTTGGTTCATAGGTCGACACTCAACCACTGAGCCACACTGGTTGGGCTACAGTGTCTTGAATACTGTAGCTCTGTAGTAGGTTTTAAAGTTGGATAATGTCAATCCTTCAACTTCTCCTTCAATGTAGTGTTTGCTTTTCTGGGTCTTTTGCCTCTCCACATAAATATTAGAATAAATTCATCAATTTCCATAAAATAATTGATTGCGATTCTGATTGGGGTTACATTGAATCTATTAATCAAGTTTGGAAATCCTGACATCTTAACAATATTGAGTCTTACTGCTCATGAACATGGAATCTCTCTTCTTTCAGTTAATTCTTCTTCGATTTCTTTCACCAGAGTTTTGTAGTGTTCCACATATAGAGCTTGAAATTTTTTGGTGGACTTTTAAGAGTTCTCTATATAGCCTGGATATTAATCCCTTATCAGATATATGACTTGCAAATATATTTTCTCATTCTGTGGGTTGTCTTTTTACTCTGTTTGTAGTGTGTTTGAATGTATAAAAGCTTTTCATTTTCATAAGTTAAATTTGTTTATTTTTTCACTTGTTGCCTGTGTTTTTGATGTTGGATTCAGGAAATCATTGTCAAATCCAATGTCAGGAAGATTTTACCTTATGTTTTCTTCTAATACTTTTATAGTTTTAGGTCTTATATTTAGAACTTTGACTCATTTTGAGTTAATTTTTGTGTGTAGTGTGCGGTAGGGGTTCATCTTTATTCTTTTGCATGTGGATATTCAGTTTTCCTAGAACCACTTGTTATAAAGACTGTCATTTCTCCAAGGGTGAATGGTCTTGGCATCCTTGTCAAAAATCACTTGATCATATATGAAAAAGTTTATTTCTGGACTCTATATTCTGTTTCTTTGGTCTATATACCTACCTTTATTCTAGTACCACATTCTTTTGATTACTGTAACTTCACAATAAAGTTTGAAACAAGAAGTGTGAGTCCTTCAATGGATCCCCCATCTATATGACAAAATTCTTTAAAATGATAGTCACATAGTACTAAATAGAAATTATTTTCCTGATTCATTCTTTTTTCATGAAGGTATAACTTATATATAGTACAAATCCCCCTTTTTCATGTACAATTCTATTTTGACAAATGTACACAGTCCTGTAACTATCAGGCACTCTAGATATTTTCAGAAGGCAGAGATTTTTAAAATATCTTTATTGAAATATAATTTGCATATAATAAAACCACAAGTTTAATTGTACATTCGAATAAGTTTTGGCAAATGTATACACCAGTGTCACCATGACCATCAAGATGCAGAACGTTGACATTGCTCCAAAAGTTTCCTCAGACATCTCTGCAGCCAATGTCTCCGACCTCTGGTGCAGGCAACTACTGGTCTGCTTTCTGTCTCTGTTGATTAATTTAGCCTCTTGAAATTTCACAAAAATGAAATGTATCTGTTGGTTTGGGACCCTGGGAAGCGATCTCAGAATAGAGTTAGTATACTAGAGAATTACAACAGATAAAGCTTGTTTAAAAAGGGGGGAGGGGCACCCCAATAAATTTAACAAAAAAAAGGAAAAATTAAAACCAAAAAGGGGGTGCAGAACAGGAGTAGGTGGGGAGGACTTTCACACTATGATGCAGGTCTGACACCTGGGAAAAAGGGGAACAATGAGAATTGGAAAGGAGGGGCCTCAGGCTTCAATGCAGTTGTGAGAAAGTCTCAGCCAGCCCAACATGGAGCCCCAGAACAAAGCCCCACAGGCTCCCATGTCAGGCAGAAGTGGCGAGGTGTCCCTCTGTACCCCCTCTGTGCCCATCTCTGGATGGGCTGCTGTGAAGAGCATGGCCTGGAGCATTATTCCAAAGGTGCTACAGCTGGAGGTTGCTGGCGACCTTTACCCTGCGTAGCTGATTGGCAGTTTCTTTCTTGAAGAGAGATTGTTATCCCTCCATGGCTAACACTTAAAATACTCTTCGTGCCTGCATTTTTTCACTCATTATATCTGAGGTTCATCTATGTTGTTGTATCAGTTCCTTCCTTTTCATTCCCGAGTAATATTCCATTGTACGAATGTATCAGTTTATCCATTCCCTTCTTGATGGACACTTGTCTTTTTTCCAGTTTGGGGTGATTATGAATAACGCTACTATAAATATTCATATACCGGTCTTGGGACATATGTTTTCATTAGTCTTGGGTAAATTCTTACAAGTGGATTTCCAAAGTGGCTGTACCATCTCACACTCCTATAAGCCATGAGTGAGAGCCCTGGCCACTCCACATCCAGCAGGAAGGCTTTAATATGAAAAATGTGGCACTCACAAAACCACTGGGTGGGTTGGGATGTAAAGATTAGGCTGGAGGCAGCTTTCAGGGAGTCTGGAAGTTGCAAGGACGGCAGGAAAGCACCGGCAATGACCACAGCTGCCCTCCTGTCCCAAGGCAGAGTTCAAAACCTGCAGAGGTGACTGCAAGACTGAACCCTGAAACTCCAGATTCTGCCATTGCTGTTGGAGAAGCAATAATGTGCCTCTGCTGCCTCCTGTTGGCTGAATTTAACCCAGAACCCTGTGGGCAAGTCATTCTGGAAATGTCAGACTGCAGGCCCCTGCAATACAGAAGGTGTGTGAGTGAGCCGGTGGGAGACCAACTGTTTTGTGGTTTTAACAGACAAATTGGACAGTGAGTATTGTCTCATTTAATCCCACAACTCTTTAAGGTAGAAGCTATTATGAAGTTTCATAGACTCATTTAACTCTTTAAAATAGGTTGGTGTATAACACTGATAACATAAAAGCTAATTTAAAAAAAACTATTTTGTGTACTATTTTCCCTAAGGTTCTTCAAAGTTAAAAATATTTAATATCTATATTAAGATTCTATATTTAAAACAGACTTTGAGTATGAATTATGATCGGGGATTTAAGGTAGGACAGAAGAAAGGTCAATGTAAACTGCAAATAATAGTTCATCTGCAAATAACTTAGGAAATGGATCTATAACCAGCTTGCACAGAACCCCTGCTCTTTCATCTTGGCAGTATGTTTCATTAAATATTTGAAATAAAAAGAAATCAGGACTCTCATTATTAAAATATGAAAAGTAAGGCACAGCAAGGTTGCACAATTGCTCCTAAGTGATGCAGTCAAAATGTGAACCAGATGTTCCGCCTATATGCTACGGCACCACACGGCTGTGCCCGTGATGGCATCACAGGGGCTTGCAGGCACCCAAGCTTTGTGTTCTGAGGTCTACACAGGAAAGGGGGAGAGAACTGCTTTTTGGGCCTGGGCTGGAGGCAAGAAAGGCTGAGTTAGGGAAAAGAATCCAGGCTGGGGACAGAGAAATGATCCAAGCATGGGAAGCCCCTCCAACCACAGGACACATGGAGGGTCCATGCAGACAAGGGAAGCCACAAGAGGGCGCTTGGGCCCACCCGAATGCCCACCAAGGGCAGCCGTGCGGTGAGGTGCATATCCCCTTTATCCTGACTACCAGTACGTTCAGGGGAGCCCCAGACTGGGGGACCTGCGCAGGCTCTGTCCTCAGTGCAGTCACAGTCTTCATGCATGGAAATACCTGCTTTGAGCTCTGGACATTGTTGACCCCCAAAGAGAGACAGTCCTCAGAGAACCCAAGTCCCCGGGGGCACAGATGGTCAGCTGTGCTTGATTCTGAGACCATTCTCCTTCCCACATCCTCCATGCCCTTCAGCAGACATCTTTGTATCCATCCTTTCATAGACTTGGTTCTGATCCTTTCCCATGCCTCCAACACCAGCCATGTCCAGCCTCAGCCCCAAAGCCCCCTCAGGCACTTGCCCCACCTTGGTCAGGCAGGGGGGATGTGCAACTGGTCTTACTTTAAAGGCCAGAAGCTTTGTCTTATTGATGCTCCCCTAACTAGAATATGAGCTTCATGAGCACAGACATTTGTGTCTGTTTGATTCACTGCTGTACCTCTAGCTCCTAGAACAGTGCCTGGCACACATGGTAGGCGCCCAATAAAAATTTGTTGAATTAATGAATAAATTAGTGAATGTACAGAGTGGAAAAGTGTCTAGGTCTTGGAGTCAAGCAACCTGGGTTTACATCTCGGCCTCATTACTTACCCTTTGTGCAACTTTGGTCACATCATTTCAATTGTCAAATAGGGATTATAACGGTATTTTCCCAGGGGTTGGGATGATTCCTAAAGGTGATGCCACTAAAGTGCCTCCCATAGTGCCTGACACATGCCAGGGGCTCTTAAGTGGTGGCTCATTATTTGAGATAATGAGTCCTTAGAAAGCAGCTGCTGTTTATTGAGGATTTACCATGTGTCTGACACTGGCTTTTATTATCTAACTAGAGGCTCAGTGCACAGATTCGTGCACTGGTGGGGTCCCTTGGTGTGGTCTGTGGTGATCGGGCCTAAACCAGCAGTCCAACACCGCCTGCCACTCCTGCCTGCCGCTCCTGCTCATCCCCCGGCCCTGCTGCGCCTGCCGCAGGCTCACGCCCAGTTAGTCCTGATTGGAAGAGACGCTGCAGTGACGCTGTAGCCGTGAGCCCTGTGTCTGGCGCCTGTGGGTCAGCTGAGCGGTGCTCCCACTGTGGGAGCACACTGACCACCAGGGGGCAGCTCCTGCATTGAGCGTCTGCCCCCTGGTGGTCAGTGCGCATATAGCAACTGGTTGACTGGTCATTCGGTCATTTGGTCACTTAGGCTTTTATAGATATAGATTCAATTTTTGTAACTACTTTATGAAAGATTAAGCAGCTCAGAGAGGTTAAGTAACTTGGCCAGGATTACACAGTGGAGAAGAACAAAGTTGGGTGTAAGTCCAGGTCTTGAAGACTGAAGCAAAGTCAGACTTTCTGGGTTTAAGGCCTGTCTCCATCACTTACAAATACTAAGACCTTGGGCAAGTTTCTCAGTGGAGAGATCTAGGAAGGAACAGAAGTGAGCCACCACATAGGCCTGGACTGTTTTTCAGGATTTGGAGGAATTAAGGACACCACCAACCGTGATGCTGCAGCCTCACTCCCTTGAGATTGAGCAACCTGCCAACGCCTTTGGAACCTGCTCTTTAACCACAGCATCACCTGGCTCCCATCACACACTAGAAATTCCCAAATTAATTCTTTTTTTTTTAAATTTCTTTATTGATTAAGGTATTACATATGTGTCCTTATTCCCCTTTTACCCCCCACCTCCCACTCATGCCCCCACCCCCCTGTTGTCTATGTCCATTGATTAAGCTTACATGCATGCATATAAGTCCTTTGGTTGATCTCTCCCTCTTACCCCCACCCTCCCCAACCTTCCCTGAGGTTTGACATTCTGATTGCTGTTTCTCTGTCTCTGGATCTATTTTTGTTCATCAGTTTATGTTGTTCATTATATTCCACAAATGAATGAGATCATGTGATATTTATCTTTCTCTGCCTGGCTTATTTCACTTAGCATAATGCTCTCCATCTCCATCCATGTTGTTACAAATGGTAAGAACTGGGCATTTAGGCTGTTTCCAAATCTTAGCTATGGTGAATTGTGCTGCTATGAACATAGGGGTGCATATATCCTTTCTGATTGGTGTTTCTAGTTTCTTGGGATATATTCCTAGAAGTGGGATCACTGGGTCCAAATGAATTCTTTGGTTTCTACCTGGAGCTGGATTCACAATCTATTCAAGGAGGCAGAACACACACACACACACACACACACACACACACACACACACACACTCCTCCAGAAAGAGAAAGTGTTGGCTTAGCTGTGTAACTGTGGCTAAGTTGCCTTGCCTCTCTAGGCTCCAATTTCCTACCTGTATGAGGATCATCTAGAAAATACACATGAAAGGGCTGAGTCCTGAGCCCTAGAGGTGAGGAGGGGGCAATGGAAGGATTGATATCTGGGACTATTGTCATAAGAATCAGACACTGATTTCTAAAGCCCCGTTAAAAGAAACTTTCATTACATGGTAAAATCATGACTCTCTTACCAATATAGAAATGATCATGTGTTAAAGATTTTATTTTACTTGTTAAACAGTGAGAGAACCAGATAGATGTTATAATTGGTTCAAAGGGAAAGTAAGAAAAGTGCAAATGTGTACAGAGTAAGGGAATTGAATTCTAAATGGAGGCAGTTAGTTTTTCCACAAGGGAAGGAAAGTCAGTTGTATCAGACTAGACAGAATTTGTATCAGTTACCTACACTATCCAAAGAGGCACAACAGAGCTCAAAGACAATGAGCAGGGCCAGAATCAGACCGCAGAAGGGTGTCCTATAATTTTGTCTGTAGCCCATTTTGGCCCGGAGATTCCAGACTTCTCACCCAGGGAAAGTGCTGTTCTTCTCAACTTTTCTGGGTTTCAGTTTCCTCATCTGCAAAATGGGGTTACTAGTTATATTGCCTCCCAGGTGGTTGTGAAGGTGAAGTGAGCTGGTAGAGTGCTTAGAATGGGGCCTCGCACAGAGCAAGCTGTTGTCTCTTTTTAGGGTTCAGACTGTTCTTGTGGGGAAAAGCCATCCCATGCTGAAGGACCGTGTTTTTGTGTGTGTTGCCTCATTTCATCCTCACAACCTGTTACAGAGGAGACTGTTATAAACTTTGATTAGGAAACTGAGACTCACAAAGGTGGCAGCTGCTCTGAAAGTAAGTACAAACTGGGGGAAGACCCGAATCAGTCTGGTCTTGGAAGCTACGTGATTTTGTTGAATGCCTGTGCTACCTTGGGCTCACATGCTTTTATTTCATCCTAATACTAAGCTCATTAGGTAGGCACCATTCACCCTCATTTTTCACCTGTGGAAAATGAGCTAGAGAGAGTGCTGTGCTTGCTCGAGGTCAGAGCTTGACTGCAGAACGTTGCTCGTATGTGAAGCTGCCCTTTGTGTAAGGCACTGAGTTAACACTTCTAGGCTAGAAGATCTTATTGTTATTGTCTTCTCAGTCCTTCCTCCCTAGTACATTGTAGAGGATGCCACAATTAGAAATCAGGGGATTTTTGAGTTCTAGAAATGCCTAATTCTGTCTCAAATTACCTAGAAGCCCTTGAGTGACAATGACAATAGCCTTGCTGATCACCAGGGCCTTCTGTCCACCATCGGATCTGCTATTGCACGGGATCCTGGAAGGAGATGGGGTGGGAGGGTTGTTAGCACCATCCTGCCCTGTAGATAAGGAAACGGAGGGACTCAAGCTGTTTGCCACTGGTTACTTAGCAGGTCAGTTAAGAACCTCTGTGATATCATCCCTGCTCCTCACTGAGCCTCAGTGTTCTCATCTGCTGAACTGGCAGAAGGGCACTTGGGCTGGACAGTTTCAAAACTCAGACCTGGTGTGAAGTTTCTGGAGTGAAAAAGAAAAGAGAGAGAGAAAGAGAAGGAAGAGGAATAAAGGAGGAAGAGACACAGCATGTTAAGGGGTGGCTTAGATTTCAGCTTTTCTTTTTTTTTTTAGATCATAATGAGAAAAGATTCAAAGCAGATGTTGTCCTGGTGACTTGCAGTAGCAGAGAGTGAAACTGTGGTGTGATAATACCACACTAGCTGAGAGCAATATATCTATCAACAGCCCCAGTCATCAGAGCAAAGCAGTTGGCATTTGTAGGAATTGAGTCCCCCACGCTTGAGTTTGGTGTTCGAAAGGGCCTCAGACTCCAACTGGGTTTACAGATTCTTCTGGGAAAGGCCCATTCTTCAGAGGTTGTCCAGCCCCCAGCTCCCACTCACACCTCTGGGGAGAGCCTCACTCATAGGGCAAGGGCGTGACCCCAGCCACTCACTTGGCGACACATTTGAGGCAGGATGGGGAGGCAGCAGTCAGAAGAGCCAGGCTCAGTGGGGGCAGATGGAGCGTGGCCCAAACAGCCCTCAGGATCACAGGCCGCATTGTTATTACTTTTTAATTAAAAGGGCGTCTTTTTCCCTTATTACAAAAGCCATGTCTGTTTATTTTAGCAAAATTAGAAAGGCCAGACCAGGAAAAAGAAAAAATTAAAAACGACCATGATCCAGAGAGAGCCATTGTTAATGCCTGGCATATTCAGGAGTCATAAGCCAAATGCTCAGGGGCCAGGCAGTTAATGTAATGTGAATTGGATGGTATTAAAATGAATGTAAATGTGTGAGTAGGGTAAATTAATTTATATAAAAATTAATATAAATATGTGAAATGTGATCTTAAAAATATCAGAAATGTTTGAATCTGTGGAGTAATAGATAGCCAGTGTAGACATTTAAAAGTTAAAGAGATTTTAAATTATGAATTGGGCTCCAAGGGTCACCAGTTTGAAATCATTGCTGCCTATCTAACTAGATCTATCTATCTATCTATCTATCTATCTATCTATCTATCTATCATCTATCTATCTATCTATTTATCTATCATCTATCTATCAATCTATCTAAAGTACACATATATGTACATGTACCAATATGTATAAAGATATACACAAGCATACATATACACATACATCAAGTAGATTTTTATGTGGATACTCTATAATATTCAGATAAATGTGTAAGTGCTTGGGTTAAAGAAAGATTGGGGGCTAGTACCTCCATCCCTTCTTGCCACTTTCTCACGCAACAGTAGCCTCTACATAACTCTGGGCAACACAGGAATCTGATTTGAAAACCAGTCATCTTATTCCCCTGGTTCCTAGTCTTTACCATTTCATGGACTAGTAAATTCTACCTTCCAAAAATCTAGAGTTACCAACTATTTTTTCATCAAGTGTGGCAGGCATGGCTCGCTCCCCTCTCAATAGTTGTTTCCTACCTCTCTACCCCTTTTTTTCTTGGTTTTATTTGAGGGGCCATGTACTCAATCCCAGACAATTAATTGTCATTAGTAAACCCAACATAGTAATCTCATTTCCTTTTGCCAGATTATTGATTTCCTAGACTTCCTTGCAGCTAAGAGTGGCCTTGTGACCTAATTTAGCTAATGACACATTGAGGAAGTCTACTGGAGACTTCTGAGAATGCTTCTGCTTTCCTGTAAAACACAAAATGTCATTGGTACCATCTCATCCCCCCTCTTCCTACCTTGACCCATGGGTAGAATGCCAAGAGCAGTGGCAACCTTCTTGGGACCTGAGGGAAAGGGCAAAAGAATCACAGAGACTCCTATCTGCCTAACATTGCTGAGCACCAAAACGTCCCTGTGGTCACCGTCTCCAGACTTCTTTTAACATGAAAAAAATAAGCTCCTATTTGTTTATGCCACCTTGGAAATAATATTTTGTTATGTGCAGCTTGGAAAGAAGTAAAAAGTTATCCATGATCATCATCAAGCCAAAGAAGTAAAATGGAGATAATGTTACAGGAAAAAAAAGTTTTATGAACATCTTTTTGTTGTTCCTATTTTTCTGATTTTTGCCACAGACTAGCAAACACTTTTTACTGAGCAGCCTTGGCCCATGGACAAACATCTGGGAACTGTCAATCTTGACCACAGCAACAGATCAAATGAGTAAAGCATAGCCCATCATCAGATTTCCAGACCAGACTCTTATTTGTTGGACATTCAGATTGTTTCCAGTTATTTCCTATATAGTGTTGCAATGAACATCCTTGAGGCTAAACCTTTGCCTTCATCCTTACTAATTTTCTTAGGATACATTCTTAGAAGTACAATTTGAAGTTTGAAGAATATGTATGTTTTAGGCTTTAGCTCATATTGCTCAACTGTCTTCCAGAAAGAAAGTACCAAGTTACACAGTCATCTCCCCACAGATGTTTCACACAACTTGGATGGATAACATAAGTCATCCCAGAATCCTTCCCAAACTGTTCTTTGGGCCAAGACGGTTTGAGTTGGCCAGCTTCTGCCCCCTACAACCAGGAGTCCTTATTTACATACCTGTGCCACTTCCAGGCCTCCCAAGAGCAAAGCCACTTGTATATTTACGAGTGGCGACTGCCCATCTTACACTCTACCGTTCCCTGTTCCCCCAGAGCTAGGGGAATAAAGTTAGGGCTCTGGCCAGCTTCAGACACAGTTTGTGCCATCAGCACCTGCTTACATCCCCAGCTTCCTTGCCTACTTTTCTCTGGCACATCTAGCTATAGGGAACTATTTTCTGTTTTACAACCACATCATGAGCTTTTGTGTTTCTATGCCTTTGTACATGATGTTCCCATCACTGGTAAGGCCTTTCCTCTCTTCCTAGCTAACTGGTGCTCATCTTTCAAAATTCAGCTTAAACATCACTGCCACCAGGAAGCCTCCTTGATCTCCCCAAGTTGGGCGAGGGCCCTACACCCTCTCTAAATGCTTTTCCCATTCTAGCTTGGTCATACTCTGTGGCGACTGTCTGTCCACCTGTCTTATTCGGCCACCAGACTGTTAGGTTCTCAAAGGAGAGAAAGCCGGGAGAGAGAACTCCCTTTGAGGAAATCCCTGTCCTCCTCCCTGCTCTCCACACATACAAAGTCGGCCCATACTTCAAGCCCTTGGTAAGACCTCACAGCCCCCTCCCTGGACATCTTAACTGGTGGCCTCAGACCCGTTGGCTCCCTGGGGGCCTGGCTCTTTTGGCTTGCCCCTGAGGAGACAGTTGCCAGAGAGCAGGGCCTAGAATCTTGCCCAGGCTTTGTCACTGTCTCGGTCCCTTAAGGATGCTGTAACAAAATACCATAGATGGGGAACTTAAATAACACTTATTTCTCACAGTTCTGGAACCTGGGAAGTCCAAGATCAAGGTGCTGGCAGAGTCACTGTCTGATGAGATTTTTTTCTTGTTCTGCAGACAGCTGACTTCTTGCTGTGTCCTCACGTGGCAGTAAGAGAGAGAGGGCACTGGTCTCTTCCTCTTCTTTCAAGGCCACTAATCCCACCATGGGGCTCTGCCCCCATGACCTCATCTAATCCTAATTACCTCCCAAAGGCTTCACCTCCTAATACCATTCTGTTAGAGGTCAGAGCATTAACATATCAGTTTTAGAGGCTCACAGCCATTCAGGCCATAGCACCACTGACAAGCTGTCTGACAATAGGCACATCCCTCCCCCCTCTGAACCTGATCTCTCCTTTTGTACAAGGAAGGGACCGGAAAGGAAATCCTACCAGCCAGTAAATTCTAAAGGGGCATTCATGGTTGTGACTCCATCCTCCCAGCATCCATTCCCTTTTCTCCTGGCAAATGCCCTGGTTTCCTTCCCTCTGTCCAGGAGGACTGGGAATGGAGCACTGGACTTAAGTATTTCTTAGTCACAGTGATTGGCTTGGGCATGTGGGCACTGAGAGCCAATTAGAGTGAATCCCCAAACTGCTGCTGGGATTTCTGGATGACTGTCACTATTTTGTGCAGCCCTGGGATCAAAGGCTGGAGCTACCTAGGTTGCTATAGAATGGGATCCACAGGGATGGGCCAGGAGAGAAGCCAGATTCTGAAGTGTTGTTTACATGCTGTATCTAGCCTATTTGATTCTCTCTTCCCTCCCCATTCCTCCCTTTCCTCTTACTTTCCTGAATTTTCCATCCTCTGCCTCTTCATTCTGCCCCACATTCCCCAGCTCCTGAGCATCTTGCTCCCTCTGCTGCCCTATCCCCACATGTACAGATGTTTCAGGCTCAGGTCTATCCCAGGCTGTGCACTGGCCCAGCTGCAACCTTGATCCTATAAGGGTGGGAACTGGGTCCTCAGAGGAGCTGTGAGGAACAGGCTGCAGAGGACACATGGAAGGGGCAGAGAATGGGTGACAGGCAGTGTTCCCAGGACCCTCTATAGGGTGGTTCTTTGTTCTAGGCCAGTGGTCTGCAAACTGCGGCCTAGAACAAAGGTTTGCCGCTCTGTTGACTAATGAGTTTGCCGACCACTGACCTAGACTCTCGATTCCAATAATTACAGGCTGTTGTTGTTCCTTGTGATTAAGCCCCTATCCAGTGGTCGGCAAACTCATTAGTCAACAGAGTGGCAAACCGCAGCTCGCGAGCCGCATGTGGCTCGCGAGCCGCAGTTTGCCGACCACTGTTCTAGGCTTATGGCTCAGTTGATGTTGGCAGTCTCATTAAGAGCTTAGGAGCTTGCCCCATGCCAGCTTTGCTCAGCAATGTCCCATTTGCTCATTATTCAGATTGTCTAAAGTCAGCACTAGACAGTGCAGGGAGAATTCAAGGGAAAGGTTTCCATTAGGCTTTAATATCATTCTTGTGCTGTCAATTGGCAGGAAGCACAAAAGACATCTATGCCATCACCTGGGTCCATACAGCTCCCACTCAAGCCTGGCTCGTCATCTCTTCCTGGGACCATTGCCTTTTTATGCTTGCCCTGCCAGGAGCTTCTAATCTGGCCTCCAAATCACCGACTGTGCTTTGTCTGAAATGTGAGGTGTTCATTCAGGTCACTCCACAAATTCAGGGAGTGGGTTAGTTCTATATTGCGGCATAAAAATCACAAAACAAAGTGGCTTTGCAAACCATTGTCCTCAGAGGGAAAACCCTGGCCTGCTGCTTGTTTTTGTAAATAAAGTTTTATTGGAACACGGCCATGCCTATTTGTTTACGTATAACCTAGGGCTACTTTTGCAGAGCTGAATAGTTTGAACAAAGACTATGTGGCCCACAAAGGCTAAAATATTTTTACTCTCTTTATATAAAAGTTGGCCAAATCCTGGATTAACATAATACTAATCATTTCTTATCTCTCATGGTTTCTATGGGTTTAGGAATTTGAAAGCAGCTCACACAGGTGGTTCTGGCTCAGGGTCTTTCATGAGATTCCAGTTAGGGACTTGCTGGGGCTGCTCTCATCTGAATGCTTGACTTGTGGCTGAAGGATTCTCATTCAAGAAGGCTCACTCAGGTGGCTGGCCAGTCAGTGCTGGCTGTAGGTGGGGGGCTTCAGTTCCTCTGTACATGGGCCTCAACACAGGGTAGCTTGAGTGTCCTCATGTCATGGTGGCTGCTCTCCCCAGAGTAAGTGATTTAAAAGAACAAGGTAGCATCTCACTGCCTTTGTGAGCTGGATTCAGATTCCATGCACTATCACTTCTGCCGCGTTCTACTGATCACATAAGCCAGCCCTGATTCAATATAGGAAAGGCTGGAGCCATTGTGCTGGACTTGGCCATGGCTGCCCTGTGAAGTGTGCATTTGGGCTCTTGCCATCCAGAACTGGACCGCGGCTTCTGCCTAGTGGTGGTGACAGGGGTGTGTGTTGGGGTGGGGCGGGGGGTGGCAGGCTTCAGTCACGTCTCCATGGGGACCCCTTGCTACCACGTCTGGGAGAAGGACATCCAGCACTTTTTCAGTGAGGATGGCCGACTCCTCAAAATAGACCTTAAAAATGGGTATTGCTTCCTGGAGTTGGAGGACTCCCTTTGCCCTACACAGATGAATGGCAAGAACCTCTGCGGGTGCGTGATCACGGAGCACAGGGCGCTATCTCCATGGCTACAGCTACCGACGCCGAGGTGGTGGAGCTGGAGACAGCAGGCAGAGAACTGCGGGAAGAGACAAATACCGACCACCTGTTGGAACAGAATTCAGGCTTATGGTAGACATCTTTCTAGGCGTCACAGTTGGAAAGATTTAAAGCGTTTCATGAGATAAACAGGTGAAGTAACCTATGCAGATGCTCACAAAGAACTCATAAACGAAGGAGTAAAATTGAGCTTCGCTCCTTCTCTCACACCAAGCTTGGTTTGGATCAACTGATGGCACAGAAATAAATGGCAAAAATTTTAGGCTCATAAAAGATAAAGCAGGAACTAGACATGCACGGCTTACACTGGAAGCAGATCAAGTCCACAAGTCGAGCAACCACAGCAGATGGCAAAGGATCTCAAAAAGTTGTTCCTGATCCAGGTCTCCGAGCAAAGGTTGTTTATCGTCTAGGTCAAAAGGCTGGAAATTTACATCAAAGAGCAAATCGAAGCCCAAGGCAGATCAGGGCTCCCATTTGCACTCTCGAAACAGGTCTAAGGATGAGTATGGGAAGTCTCAAAGCAGGTCTCGTTCTCGATCATTCCCCGGAAGAAAATAAAAAGGTGATATTAAGTAAAAATCTAGATCATTCCAAATCTCCCCTACCTGCTCCACCCCCAAAGGCTCATTGTGTGTCCCTTCACCCAGAAGAACTTCAAGTTCCCATTCTAGATCCCATTCAAAGTCATAGTCCTGGTTCAGATGGAGTTCCAGAGACTAACCCAGAACTCTGTTGTTTGCATACTATTTCGGAACACTTTCCTACTTGCCAGGCAGTTACTCTTCCATGTTTGTACTTGGCCTTTTCTGCAAGAGGAATCAGAAAACAAGGGCACAAAGAAATTTGTTTGTGGCCAAATTTGATGAAAAAAACGAGGTTCTAAAGAGATGGTGCCATAAAGACCTCCCTTCTTTGTAGATTTAAGATGACTGATTTTATAGCTTTTAAGTGAAAATAACTGTTGAAAAGATTAAGCTCTTTTAGATTGTTTATTTATTTGTTTAAATTAATTTCAGAGAGGAAGGGAGAGGGAGATAGAAACACCAATGATGAGAGAGAATCATTGATCGGCTACCCCCTGGAGGACCCCTACTGGGGATCGAGCCTGCAACCAGGGCATGTGCTTTGATTGGGAAATGAACTGTGACATCCTGGTTCATAGGTCAATGCTCAACCACTGAGCCACACCAGCTGGGCTCATTTAGATTTTTTAAAGTATTTCAGCAGGGTCTGCGGCAGGGGCTTTGTTGTTTTGTTTGCTTACTTTTAAATTAACTGTTTCAAGCTTTGGTTACTTAAGCCTTTAGAGCAGTGGTTCTCAACCTTTCTAATGCCGCGACCCTTTAATACAGTTCTTCATGTTGTGGTGACCCCCAACCATAAAATTATTTTCGTTGCTACTTCATAACTGTAATTTTGCTACTGTTATGAATCGTAACGTAAATATCTGTATTTTCTGATGGTCTTAGGCTCTACGGCAGCAACCCACAGGTTGAGAACCGCTAGCAGGGTCGCCTAAGACCATCAGAAAACACAGATATTTACATTATGATTCATAACAGTAGCAAAATTACAGTTATGAAGTAGCAACAAAAATAATTTTATGCTTGGGGGTCACCACAACATGACGAACTGTATTAAAGGGTCGTGGCATCAGAAAGGTTGAGAACCACTGCTTTAGAGGGAGAACCCATTTTTCAATTATGTTGGCTTTTTAATAAAGCTTGAGTTATGTAAGCTTTCAACAAAAGTTTGCCACCAAGATGATTGCCTATTTGAACAGATCATTATAAATTCCTTTAAATATTGATATATGCTGGCTGTTTGTGAAAACAATGTAAATTCTACTAAGTGTAAAACAAGGCAAGTCTCAGACCAGCAATGAATTATTCAATTTGCATGACATTATTTTGGGCTGTTAATCAATTTTTCCCCTTTAACAAGTTAAGTTAAAAATAAAATATATGTTTTAGTATAAGTATATGAAAGGATGATGCAAGAGAATAGATATCAAGAGATGGGATCATTGAGGCCATCTCAGAGACTGGCTGCCATGTGGGGGATGCATACTCTTGCTCCCCTGAGCATTTTGATCTATAGGTGTATTTTCTTAGGCTTGCACCATGCTTTAAGTCAATATTTTTAAATTGGTACATTTCACAAAATCTCTAAAATATCTAAATGATACAACATTTCTACATGTTACAATAGAATAGTGGTGAACATGATTCTTTCTAGTTTACTACATTCCCTACCATTTTTACTTGATCCCTACAGGGAAACGGAATTTTAGTGATCATTAATAATTATCCTTGGTCTGTTTCCTTACTGAAGAGAAATATATCTCTGCGATCTCATCTGTATTAAAAGAGGGCAAAGAAAAGATACACTAAGAGGGCCTCCCATTTTAAGAAGAACCAAGGGGAGAAGATTATTTCTGTATATTTAATATGCAGATAAAATATACATATTTTCAACAACTACAACCACCACAGCTTGTAAATGTGGCTGCCTGGCCTGAGGAGGCCAACCTCCTTAGTTTGTCATTAAAGATCTTTTGTAATCTGGCCCTTCCCTACCTTATGTGGCATAGAAATGAAGAATGTAGTCACTGAGATCAGACCACATGGGTTCAAATACTGGTTGTGAACACAATTTTCTCATCTCAAAAATGGAGATAATAATAGTACCTATCATACAGGGTTTTGTGACTACCGTTTCTGCTCTATTTCCTACTAGCACTCTACCTACCTGAACACTTCAGACTATTTCAGTCCTCTGTGTCCTTGCACATTCTGCTTCTTCTGTCTGCAATTCACATGTCCTGCTGCAGGGCTTAGTCCAGTTACTCACTAACGCCGTCCTTTACACTATTCACCAAACGCATCTGGTTCTCCTGGGCATGAAGCCTGTGATGGTACTTCCTTGTGGTTGGGTTGGGGCTATGTGACAAGATCTGGTCAGTAATTTGTGGGTACAAATAACACATGTCTCTTTCAGGCTTGGAACGTTTTACAGGTTCAGGCTCCCCAGAATTCTCTCTTCCTTCTGCCATAGTAACTGAGTCCTGGAGTGAGAATGGTGGTGTGGTCAGAGCCACAGCCAGGCCATGTTAGATGTGTGGACCAAAATTCCACCTTTGGTTTAAGACAGAGTTGTCACAACAGCATATGTAGCCTGTATTGACTCCTTCTTAAAAGAAAGCTTCCTTAAGCTTTCCCCAAACAGAGCTGATAATGGTCTATGGGTTGCCATGGCAACCAGTGCAACCCTGTATCAATAAGTTACCCTCTATGATCCTGTATTAAATGACTGGCTTGTATATATCATGATGTCCACTGGCACTGTTCTCTTCTCAGAGTGACCTTCCCTAACTAACCATTGTAAAGACATTACCTGCACTCTTCTTTGAATGAACACCCAGTTTAATTAGTTGTTGGTACTTTATTCCCAACAGCAATTATCTTTATTTATTGTTTATTGTTTGCCTCTTTCACTAAACAATAAGTTTACAGCCCTGGGGCCTAGTTCAGTGTCTGGCACAGAGATGAATTAATGATTGAATGAATGATCAATGAAAACTGTATATCCAGTGTTTAGAATTGGTGCTTGGTGCACAGCATGTGAGCTTAAATGAATGAATATCTCCTCCTCCCCACCCCCCATACAACTCAACAATGCATCCACCCTTGAACATGTTCACAAGTGTTCTCTCTTAGGCCGGATTTGAGAGGCAGCAGAAAGCCCAGTAAGGAACTCCTGATGCTGCCTTTATGTTTTCCCCTGCCGCAAAATCTCCTGTGACCGTTTAAAGCCAGGAAGCAAAATCAAAGAGCGCTGGATTCAAAGGACACTAATTACCTTTCAAAGCGTTCCCCTTGGCTTTAGCCCCACGATTCCCGTCAGAGGCCGTGGGAGTCTGTGGTTCCTGTGTCGGGCTTTGAAACTGGGAGGGATTAATGGGACTTGATTAAACCACAAATGTCAGGAAGTGTGGAGGGCAGCTCAGAATGCTGCCACCTCCATCCATCCTGGGAGGAGGGACAGTCACTGACCTCCCCGCCTCCACTAGCCTTGAGCTTCTGATAAAGTAGCTAAGAGGGAAGGCACCCTCCCCTACACTCAAGGGTACCATGTTCATACTTATGATGAGGCTCACTTACATGGAAATGACTGACGTGCCAAAGAAAATTTAATTTTGCATATTGTTAAATGCAGGTGTAATAAGAAACCTGCCCATTAGTTTTTCATGTCCTGACATCTGAACAGCAACTTCCTCAACTCTACGACATTAGTCGTGTGCTAACATAATTGATGATAATGACCTTAATAGGTACCAGTTCACTGAGCACCTACCTTATATACCACACAGAGCTCATTGCTTCATATGGTTGATCTCGTTTCATCCTCATAACCTCTCTGGGGGGAGATAAGGACTCTCATTAGCTCCATTTCACAGATGAAGAAACTGAGGCTCAGAGAGGTAGAGCCACTTGCCCAAGGTCACATAGCATGAAAGTGACAGACCACTTCTGAACACAAACTGCTCTATCCTGTTCACTTCTTGTGATAAATTCTGAGTGCTCATCCTTCTGATATTTCAGGAAGTATGATTCTGTGAGAAACAGACCGTAAGATAAGAGAAGTGGACAAACATGTCAGAGAAGTCTGTACCAGCTGTGGTGAAGCCTCATTTTATTTGCATACCAAACCTGAGAGGCTCTTACAAATGGCGGCGGAATAGACAGACGTGTTCCGAGCCTTGTCCCGGAGCAGAAAGAAAGAACAGCTGAGGGTCGCACGAGGAGTGTTTGTTGGCAAGTTGGGGGACAGCTGAACTCCAGAAGAAGGTGGGGGACTGCTAGATGGGTTCCCCTGACCGGGCAGCCCCAACTGTGGCTGGGTCCCCACCCGGAGCTGCGGGCTTGGATGCGGAGTCTGCGCCATCTTGAACCAGAAAGTGGAGCTTATCGGAAGCCTAAGAATCCACAACTGCGGCACCCACGGAACAGCTGTGAGCCCCAGAACAACGCTCCCCAATTGGCACAAACACACGGGTTCAGAGGAGCTCTACACTCCACCACGGAAAGGTCAGATTTCGCCTGGGATAAGGAGAGAGAGAACTACATAACCAGACACCCAGAGAAGAGAGACCATGGGGAGACAAAGAAACAGCCCGCATATGAAAGAAAAGCAGGCATCACCAGAAAAGGAAGTAAACGAAATGGAGGCAAGCAACCTGCCAGAAAAAGAATTCAGAGAAATGGTCATAAGGTGGCTGAAAAGAATGGAAGACAAATTCGACAATATGAGCAAGAACCAAGAGGAAATGAAGAAGAACCAAGAAGAAATGAAAAATGACATCGCTGCTGTAAAGAACTCAATAGAAAGCATCAAGAGTAGACTAGAAGAAGCAGAGTACCGCATCAGTGAGCTAGAAGACAAGATGGGAAAAAATACCCAAGTAGAGCAACTTCTAGAAAAAAAAATTAAAAGGCAGGAGGAGAGCCTAAGGAAACTTTGGGACAACACGAAACAAAACAACATCTACATAATAGGGGTTCCAGAAGGAAAGGAAGCTGAACAAGGAATAGAAAACCTCTTTGAAGAAATAATGACAGAAAATTTCCCTGATATAGGGAAGAAAAAAACCCACACAAATCCAAGAAGCTCACAGAGTCCCAAGCAAAATGAACCCCAAAAGACCGACGCCAAGGCACATTATAATTAAATTGGCAAACACCAATGACAAAGTAAGAATCAAACCTGAGCCTGACTCCCAAACCATTTTATTAATCCCCCAACTACTGAGGAAGAAGCAGGTAACACTTCCTGTCAGGAAGCTTTTCAGCTGGAATTCAACTCAGCGAGAAGATGCTGTGGATTTGCCCATCCTACATCATCCCTCGCCTCCTTTGCCTGCCTCCACTATAAAGGTTGGAAAAACCGAATATCCATTTTCCCAGCCTCCCTTGCTGCCAGAAGTGCCCATGTGCCGATTCTGGCCAATGAGACATACGTGGAATCCTCCATTTTCCCCAATAAGAGGGACAGAGATTGCTTGCGTCCTCCTGTCTGGAACATGATATGACACCTGATCTGTGGCAACCATCCTGCTCTCGGAGGGAAAGACCAAGAGAGTCACAGACATGCTGAGCCATCGAAGCAATGCTAGGCACTGCCCACCTTTAGAAGTTTAGAAAGTGAGAAGAATAAAACCCCTATTTATTTAAGCTCCTAAGAACTGGATTTTCTTTTGCTTGCAACCAAAAACATTTTAATAAATACAACCTTTCATCCTACATCTCTTATTACGAATGTATACATTTCCACCAGAAGCTCCCTCCCTACAGGTTCCCCTCACATCTCTGTCCAGAATTTTGTCCAATGTCTCTCTGAGCTAATAGCTGGTCAGAGGAAAGGAACCAACGTGGGCTGCGTGGACCAGTGGTTCTAAAACTTGAAGTGCATCATAACTAACTCCTAAATCTGTGTGTCAGGGCTGCTTTGAGTACAAGTAACAAAGTAAATCAAAGTGGCTCTCACACTCAGAGGCAAGCAAGGAATGGCTGAATCTGGGGCCTCTCATTGTTGTCATTAGGGCAGTCTCCCTCCATCTACCTCTCTGCCCAGCTGTTCTCTTTGTTCGCTTCATTCTCACGCAGGAATCCCCATATGTCAGTAAAGATGGTTGCCAGAGGCCCCAGGTTTACATGATTCTCACCATTGGTATCCCTACAGAAAACGCGGAGACTATCTCTCCTGTAGCATCCATGAGAAGGACACTGATTGGTCAGCCTGGCCTTGTGCCCGCCCCCTATAGGAACACATGACTGACAGTCCTACTAAAATCCGGTGGAGTCAGAGATGGAAGGGAGAGTTCCCAAAGGGAGAAGATTGGACTGGGGAGTGATGCTAGGTGGCCATAATGGCAAAAGTCCAGTACCAGGCAGTCTCCACTGCCCCTCACTGACTGGGGTGGGAAGACAGGAGGCCATGGCATATTGTAATTTCTGGGACTCTTACTTTGCTTATCTGGCAAATGGGGAACCTAATCACATGGGGTGGAAATCAAATGAGGAAATGCATGGAAAAGAAGATCTGCAAAGTAAGACACTCTGTAAGGAATTGCTTGCATCATCACGGGCCTTAATTAGTAGTCACCCTTCAGCTCAAGGTTATTGAATGGCTCCCTGCTGCCTGACTCATCAAGTTGAGGATTCTCTGTAGGTCTACCAAGTCTCTTCATAGTCTGGCCCCCATTGGGCCACCTCATTTCTCCCTAACCCACCTTCTCCACTCTAAGCAGGCTGATCTCTTACCCTGCACACAAGTGTTGTTCAGAGCCAATCCCATGGTTCCACCTGGAACGAACCCACCTGCTTGCTTGAGTGACTCTGGGCAAGTTATGTACTTTCTGTGAAACTCAATTTGCTCATCTCTTAAATGGAAACCATTGCTTCCCAAATGTCATTGTGATACATGAAAGAATGGATATAAAGAGGCCAAGAGTACAGTTCTCATGGTCTGTGCTTGCTCTTCCCTTGCACACCCTTATCTGTTCAGTCCCCTTGGGATTGCCTTTGAGAAGGTAATTGATCAGTCAGAAAGGAATTTCCCTCTTGGGAGCACTTGGGCACCAGAGGCACTTATGTCAGGTTGCAGAAAAAGAGCGGCATCAGCCTTTTATGTCCCAGGACTTAAGAAAGATTCTCCTATGAAGGAAGGAGAAGAGAAAATGGTTGGGGTTCTGGGCCCATGAGGAAGTGGATGCCTCAGTCATGCTGAGGATGTGTTCTTGGGTCAGGCTGTTGCTTGGGATGGACCTGAGTCTGTGCACAGGGGAAAGGATGGTGGTGAGCAGGCACCATGATGGTGTGTGGATTGGGGTCTGGACCAGGTCTTACTTGGCTGTGTGTTCTAAGGGAAGTCCTCCCTGGCAGACACCCATCTGCTCTTGGCTCCACACCCATATCTCTGCTCTGGGGATGTTGGTGCTAGTCTTCACTTCAACGTGTAAGCCAGGTCTTCATTCACTTCTGCCCTTGAGAGATGCTGCCAGCAACATTCTGGCCAAATCCAGCCTGCAGACCCATTTGGCATGGCCACGCAGTGCATGATGTTTTTATAAGTGGATGTAAATTCTCTGACACTCCTCCCATCAAGAAGTCTGTTTATCCTTTCCCTTAACTCTGGGTGGGTCTGTGGCTATGTTGACCAGTAGAGTAGGTGGAAGTGACACTATGAGACTAAAAGATAGATCATAAAAGGCCATCCTTGAGTGCTCCCTCTCTGGATGTTCAATGCTCCCGGCCTGCATATGCAGTGCTGGCTCTCTGGGCACTCTGTCTCGGAAACCAGGGTATGGTGTGAAAAGCCCAGGCCACATGGAGAAGCCACATGTAGGCGCTCCAGTGGACAGTCCAGCTGAGCCCAGCCTTTGAGTCATCCCAGCCGGAGCACCAGATATGTGAGCAGAGAAGCCCCCAGATGATTCTAGCCCCGGCCATTTGAATCTTCCCAGCTGAAGCCCCAGACTCTGTGGAGCAAAGTCAAGCCGTCCCCACTGTGCCCCATCCAGACTTCTGACACAGACAATCCATGGGCATAATAAATGTCTGCTTTACGTCACTACATTTGGAGTGGTTTGTTACATGGAAATATTAATGAGAAAATAGTGCTTTAAAATTTTTTGATTTTGTTGCCAACATTTAAAATTGGGAAATTTCACATACAAATTTGGATTTCTGGCTTTTAATGAGAAATGAAAAAATCTGGCCACATTGGTATCCCTGTTTGGCAAAAATTGGCCAGAGCTGCCCACTTGAGAAGGGATATGGATGTCCTGTCTGCCTTGGCTTCTATCTGTCCATCTTTGCTTATTTATGTCTTCTGCCTGGTCCCCATGGGTCTACTGGGTTATGTCTAAATCCTAAGGGGCTCATAATGGCCTGGACATCCCTGATCTTTCTGGGTGCCCCCTTTTTGTCCCTGGAGCTCTGTAAGTCCACCGAACTAAGCAGGGTTATACCCTTTCCTCTGCTCAGAAAATCACATACATGAAATAAAAACCAGGCAAGGCTGGGGGTGGTGATGGCTATGTCTGGAGCTTGCTTGTCCTGTAAACAATTTCCTGGTGATAATCTTTCCAATTATCCCTCCAAGCTGGAACTGCTGTGTGAATCAAGCTGGGTGCCCTTGGCTTATCCTGTACAGCTTGGAGTCATTAAAATCCAGCTTTCTATTTCAGGGTGAGCTGTCCAGAGCCACCAAGGTTGGGATGTCTATGATCCTTGACACAGACACAGAGAATCACAGTATTATAGAAACTTTGAAACCAATGCAGGACAGATTATAGAATTTTACACTCAGCAAGACTCTTAAAAACCAGCCTAAGCACTAAGCATAGATGAGCCAGGCCCAAATTCCAGTAAATATAACTTTCTTTTTCCTAATATAAACTTATTTAGTATTAACTTCCATTCATATAGGTAGCTGAGGTTTGATTAATTAGTTAAGTCATTCAACAATTGTGTCTCAAGGGCGCCTGGGTACCAGGTATTTTCTTTTCTTAAGGGGTAGGAGTATAACCTTGACATGTCAGATAAAAATCTCTGCCACTATGGAAGCTAATTTGCATCCCAGTAGAAGAGACAGGTGAAAAGCAAATAAATATACGAGAGAATGTCGTAAGTGGTGATAAGTGTTCTGAAGGAAAAGCAAGCAGTAGGGAAGAAATATGTAGTGATGGAGAATGAGTGTCATTTTATCCAGGGTGTACAGAGGACATGCCCCACGAGGCGGCCTTTACAGAGAGACTCAGAAGATTTGAAGGAATGAAGACCTGGGGAAGAAGGCTCCATCTGAGTGAAGGAACAGGAAGTGCAAAGGCCCAAAGTGCAGAGGCTAGGCTAGAGTGTGCATGGCCTATAGTGGGAGAAACATGGGCAAGACATGGATGGCTGGGCAGAGGTGGGAGGGAGGAGGAGGAGGAGAGAGTGAGGTTGAAATCTCATCAGTTTAATATTCTTCTTTTCTACTGGGTTATGTCTAAATCCTAAGGGGCTCACATAAGATGGGAGGTAGCATCTGGACCTTCATGTTATGCGTCTAGTCCTGCAGCCATGCTGGCTGATCCTGATATGCCCACCTGATTCTGATTTCCAGTTGGGACTGTTGGCTTTTGGTGCCCCACCCGTGCCTCTTTCAGGTGCTTGGCTCACCTTGACTCTCTGACCTGTGGGAATCTGTGGGAGGCTACTTGCCTGTCTAGGCACCTCCTACAGATTTTTTCAGCTATGTACTGTGCCAAGAGGGAGGGATCTGGCTGGGACTCAGCCAATACCTGATATCTCCTTGAAAGCATGGAAGGCTAGGGCTTGATCTCATTTGTGTGAGGTCAAAGCTTACACCATTTTGAGCAACCCTCTTTTTTAAAAAAAGACAAAAATTAAGAATATATATTTATGTATGAATGTAAATATTTATTTTGAATGAGAGAAGAAAATGATAATAAATCACAAATTTTAAAAAGCTAACAAATACTCCAAACAATACAAAATCCAGAAAAATAACACTATTTTTATTAACTGTATGACATTCCTCTATAATACTTTGCCATTTTTGGCTGCAGATTTTACATCAGAAGCCATGGAGATGAGAAGGAAGTAAAACAACATGTATAAGGTGCTGGAAGAAAAGAACTGTCAACTCAGAATTATATACCTAGCAGAAATAACCTTCAGGAATGAAGGTAAATAAAGACATTGTCAGGTAAGAGAATTCATAGCCATTAAATCTGCTTTTAGAGAATTGCCAAAGGAAGTTCTTTAAGCAGAGGGAACTTGGAAGATCAAGAATGAAAGGAGAACAACATAAATGTTAATAATAGGCCATAAAATGGTAAATACCTTAGTAAAAATAATGGACCATTTTTTTTCTCTTGGGTTCTTTAAAATATTTTGACAACTAAAAGTGAAACTTTGAACACTGTGTGTTAGAAATGTTAATGTATGTAAATGTAATATATAAGACAACTATAACATAAATGAGAAGGTTAAACACACATATAGGATGATAAAGTTTCTAAATTTCTCTTGAAGTGATAAAATATTGATTCTATATAGACTGTAACAAGTTAAGTATGTACCATAATCAATAGAGCAGCTACTAAACGTAACTATACAAAAACATACAGTAAAAACACACAACAAATTAAAATGGAATACTAAAACATGTCCAAGTAACCAAAAATAAAAGAAAGGTCAGGAAAGGAAGAACAGTGGAATAAAAAACAAAATTGAGGGAAGAAATAGAAATAAAATGGTAGACTTAACTCCAAACATATCAACATACACATTAAATGTAAATGGTCTAAACATACCAATCAAAAGTCAGAAATAGCCAAAATGGATTTTTAAAAATGACCCAACTGAATGCTGTCCACAAGAAATTCACTTGAAATATGATAAAATAGGCAGGTTAAAATTGAAAGGATGAAAAATGATATACTGTGCAAGCAGCCTATCTAATAAAAGGGTAATAGGCAAATTAACCATCACTCCATCACAAAGATGGCGGCGCCCATAGCCACAACCTGGCGGTGCCCAGTCCTCTCAGCCCTGCCAGAGTCCCCCAGTCCTGGGGGGGGGGCAGCCACTGAGAGCGGGCAGCATGAGCGGCCTGGCGGAATGCTTGCTTCGTGAGGCAAGCATTCCGTGCCCAGCCACGGATGGGCCTCTGGCCAGGCCGGGGTGCAGAACGCTTGCGTCATCGCCCCAGCAACAAGGCAAGCATTCCGCGCCCGCTGCGGATGGGCCTCTGGGCTGCAGAGAGCCTCTGGGCAGTGGGCACGGAGTGGCCAGGCCCAGCAGAGAGCTACTGGCCCATGGATTCATGTGCAGGGCTACTAGTTGATCATAAGAAAGCCACATGTATCAGTGACTATATCAATATCAAAGTGAACTTCAGAGCCAAGAAAATCACTATGGATAAAGAGAAACATTACATAATAATAATAACTGGGTCTATTCACTAAGAAGACAAAACAATTCTAAAGTGTATATAACAAAATAGCTTTAATATACAGGAAGAAAACTGGCAAACTGAAAAGTGAATAGATAAATCCACAATTATTTTTGAAGCTTTCAATACTGCTCTCTCAGTAATCAATAGAGTTAGTAGACATAAAATCAGCAAGGATATAGAACTGAGCAATACCATCAAACAACTGTATTTAATTGATATACATAGAATACTCAACCCAACAACAGCATAATGCACATCCTTTTCAAGAGCACATGGAACTTTCACTAAAATAGACTTTATTCTGCATGAGGAAATAGGACAAAGGTTATAAAAAGTAAAGGGAAAATTTCTTCAGTTAATATTCCAAGTCTTTGAACCTTGGAAACAAATCCAGAGAATCATCTACACTAATAAAAGAGAAAGATGCAAATTGACCATACCTTTGCAATGCCCACCAGCCAATCAGGAGTGAGTATGCAAATTAACCCACCAAAGATGGCGGGTTAATTTGCATACACAGACGCCCAGCGGCCGGGGGCGGGATGCTTGCATCATCACCATGGAGACGATGCAGGCGTTTCGCACCACCCCAGCCACTCCAGACCTCTGGGCAGCCTGGGAAGGCGGAAAGGTGGCTCTGGGCGGAGCAAATGCAGAAAGGCAGCTCCAGGCCAGAGCAAAGGCTGTGCCAGCATCCAGGGTAAGGAAGGCCCATTCTGCACGAATCTTCATGCATCAGGCGTCTAGTAGAAATATAAACACAGATTCTTTGGAAATGTAGTTACATTGACTAGTTGTTGAATCCTAGAAGAATATAACAAAAAAAAAATACTAGAATCTTGACTATTTTAAAAGCATATCATGTCTTATGCAAAGCCCCACCCAGCACACAGTCACATGATCAAATCCAACTAAGATCAACAGAGTTCCAGCTGATCCAAAGTTGCACGAACTACAATAATAAATGTTGTTTTAAGCCAATGAGCTTTGGGGTGGTTATTATACATCAACTTCTGATTGATATAAGGAAGTGACTTAGTGACACTAATGAGTTTCCCTCCAGTTCTCTTTCCATTGCTTCAGTGTTTCCTCAAGTGAGGATGGAGTACCTAAGGGAGGACCTATGCAGGATGCAGCAGAGTTCTGAAAAGCACTGAATCACACAGGGGGAGTGTTATTCCACCTCCAACTCTTCATTGGTCCGGATGATAACTTAAAGAAGGTGCTAATATGTTTTTTTTCACATCTCTCCATCACTTGCTGATCTTTTTTTTTTTTTTTTTTTTTTTTTTTTTTTAACAAAGAGAGATTGTCTCAGGTTCAAATTTTTGAGGTAGGCAAGAGCATCTAGCAAGAGTTTAATGACATTATTTAGTTTTTAGAGTATTAACTTTTAAAGATACCTTTGAGTCAAAACAAGGGTACTGCATTTTTATTTATAGTTGTGATAGATTTCTAAATTTTAAAATATATCTATTTAAATATAGCAGGTCCTCAAATAATGTTATTTCATTTGATGTTGTTTCGTTATAACATTGATGAGATGCCATAGGAACTTAACTCTTGTTTGTAATAACTAACATGGTAAAATTGGTTTTGTTATATGTCATTTCACTTAAAGTCACAGAACATAATACATTTTAAGATATTTATTTACAGAAACCAAGATGGCGGCATAGGTAAACACCTAAACTGCTGCCTCACACAACAATTTCAAAACTACAACTAAAAGACAAAACGGACATCATCCAGAACCATAGGAAGGCTGGCTGAGTAGAAATTCTACAACTAGAAGGAAAGAGAAAAGCACACTGAGACTCAGAGGAGCTGCAGGAGGCAGAGGTACTGAGATGCGGGCATGTGGAGAGGACTGGCAACTGAGTGCGCAGCTGGCTTTCTCAAACGGGAGGGAGACAAAAGCTCCCAACTGTGCTGAACTCCAGTTCTCGGCGAGACTCTGGGGACCCAGACTCATTCGGGGAGAAATTGGACTGTCTGGCAGCAGGCAGAACTCAAGGGCGGCTTTCTCTCAGAGGTGCTTGCAGTGATTACCATGGGACACTGAGACACAGGGGCCTATTAAGGCAGGGATGACGGGAAACCAATGCTGTCTGCTCCGCCCTGAGACTCTTCCCCTTCCAAGCTGAGCACAGAGGCTTTTGCAAGTCTTCTCCCATAAGGGTGTCTCCAGCACAGAAGTTCTCCCAGCGTAGACACAGCTGATCCTCACAGCCAAATGGCCTGGAGGTCAATTCCTCCCAGTGATACCAACAACAATCAAGGCTTAACTACAACAAGGCTGTGCACACAGCCCACAAAGGGGTGCACCAAGAGTGTCCACCTCAGGTAACTGGGGATACTGAGCCACTGGGCCCTATAGGAAACCTAGCACACAAAGCCACTCTATCAACTCAGGGAAGCAGTCAAAATGCGGAGACAAAGAAACAGATCACAAATGAAAGAAATGGAGGAAAGCAAATGACTGGATATAGAGTTCAAAACCACAGTTATAAGGTTTTTCAAGAATTTTCTAGAAAAGGCCGATAAATTTAGCGAGACCCTCGAGGATATGAAAAAGGACCAACTAGAAATTAAGCATACACTGACTGAAATAAAAAATATCATACAGAGACCTAACAGCAGACTAGAAGATCGCAAGAATCAAGTCAAAGATTTGAAATACAAAGAAGCAAAAAACACTCAACAGGAAAAGCAAAAAGAAAAAAGAATCCAAAAATATGAAGATAGTGTAAGGAGCCTCTGGGACAACTTCAAGCATAACAACATCTGAATAATGGGGGTGCCAGAAGAAGAGAGAGAGCAAGATACTGAAAACCTATCTGAAGAAATAATGACCGAAAACTTCCCCCACCTGGTGAAAGAAATAGACTTACAAGTCCAGGAAGCACAGAGAACCCCAAACAAAAGGAATCCAAAGAGGACCACACCAAGACACATCATAATTAAAATGCCAAGAGCAAAAGACAAAGAGAATATTAAAAGCAGCAAGAGAAAAACAGTTACCTACAAGGGAGCACCCATACGATTGTCAGCGGATTTCTCAACAGAAACTATGCAGGCCAGATGGGAGTGGCAAGAAATATTCAAAGTGATGAATAGCAAGAACCTACAACCAAGATTACTCTACCCAGCAAAGCTATCATTCAGAATTGAAGGTCAGATAAAGAGCTTCACAGATAACAAAAAGCTAAAGGAGTTCATCACCACCAAACCAGTATTATATGAAATGCTAAAAGGTATTCTTTAAGAAGAGGAAGAAGAAGAAAAAGGTAAAGATAAAAATTATGAACAACAAATACATATCAACAAGTAAATCTAAAAATCAAGTGAATAAAAAAATCTGATGAACAGAATAAACTGGTGAATATAATAGAATCAGGGGCATAGAAAGGGAGTGGACTGACAATTCTTGGGGGGAAAGGGGTCTGGGGGTGTGGGAAGAGACTGGACAAAAATTGTACACCTATGGATGAGGACAGTGGTGGGGGGATAAGGGCACAGGGTGGGGTGGGAACCGGGTGGAGGGGAGCTATGGGGGAAAAAAGAGGAACAATTGTAATAATCTAAACAATAAAGATTTATTAAATTAAAAAAAGATATTTATTTACAGAAAGAAAAAATAGTCAAAAAGAAAAATATGGAGTCAATAAAAGACCAGATGTTGGTGGATCTGGCCAAACCATACCATAGTGATACAATACTTCAGAATTGTGGCAGAGGGCACAGCTGGGCAGTTCAGCTGGGTGCTGAATTCAGGGGAGTGAGGATTGTTTCAAATAAACATCACCAAGGTTACGGGAATGGACCTGCCAAAAAGTTCTCTTCTAGAATTCATACTTTAAGGCTGATTCATATGATGTGATGACTCTGGACTGTGATTTGGAACCAGGAGGGTCCAGCTCCCATCTCTCTACCAGTATGTAGCTTGGCTGGATCCCTTGCCTTTTCTGGGTTTGACTCAATGGGCCATTCTCTGATCTAAGAAAAGTAAGTGAACTAAGATTAATTTGCAGTATGAGCTGGTGTCGGCTCCAGCTCTGTTAGGAAAGAATGCTGCTCATGTCTGCCCCCTCTCCCTCCCTTACAAGTTTCATCGGGAGAATTCTCCCCATCTGGTTTAGTAAGAGGCTTATCAAGGACCCTCAACACTGCCTTGGAGAAACACAGATAAAATGTTACCACTCTCAAGGGGAATATGTTTCCCTTCCAAATTATTGGAGAGATGTAGGCTTGGGTTTGATTTTTCTGGAGTCTCAAAGGACATTGGGCCTATGGATTCTCTCCCAAAGAGAAACTGGGGAAATGCAGTGTTGTAGGTTAAATTGCAACCCGCCCCCCCCCCCCCCCCCAATTCATGGGTTGAAGTCCTAACCCTAAGTACTTCAGAATGTGACCTTATTTGGATATAGGGGTCATTGCAGATGTAGTTAGCTAAGATGAGGTCATACTGGAGTAGGGTGGGCCTCTAATCTATAATAATAAAAGCCTAAGTGACCATCGCAACTGAATGGATGATCAAACAGGCTGCATGGGGCGACCAGGTCGGCAGGGGGTTAATGAGGGGTGACCAAATGACTGAGCAGCAGGCTGTGTGGGGTGACGGGGGGGGGGGGCAGTTGGGGGCAACCAGGCTGGAAGGGGGGGCAGTTGGGGGCAACCAGGCTGGAAGGGGGGCAGTTGGGGGTAATCAGGCCTGCAGGCAGAGGCAGTTAGGGGTGATCAGGCCGGCAGGGAGGCAGTTGGGGGTGATCAGGCCTGCAGGCAGAGGCAGTTAGGGGTGATCAGGCCAGCAGGCAGAGGCGGTTAGGGATGATCAGGCTGGCAGGGGGAGGGGGGCGGGGGGCAGTTAGGGGCGATCAGGCAGGCAGGCAGAGGCGGTTAGGGATGATCAGGCTGGCAGGGGGAGGGGGGCGGGGGGCAGTTAGGGGCGATCAGGCAGGCAGGCAGGTGAGCGGTTAGGAGCCAGCGGTGGTGCCTGGAGTGAACACATACCCTCAGGATGGGGTCACCACTGTACAGACCAGCCCACTGTTGCCATGTTGAAGTGTAAGCCCAGTGTATCCAGAACTTCCAGTTTTTTCAGAGGGGTCAGAAAGCTGAACTTCTATTTGCAATCTTGCTATTATAAAAGGTTGACAACTATTTGAAAATATTTAATATTCTCTTTTAAAATGCAATAGCAACAGCAGCATCAGTCACTACCACGACCACCACCACTGCCTATTTTTGATGTTCACCTTATAGTCTTAAGTGAAAGACTCAGGTTTGAATTTGGTCCAGCCTAAATTTAAAAAAAAAATGTGGGAAAATTCTGGGAAGATGGCAGCAAGGAGAGAAGCACAGTTTTTGGATTTTCCTAACCCCCCACATAAATATACTCATAGCACATAGATAGCAAACCAAAACCTCTGGACAACAATTACAGCAAAACTAAGCAACAAAGTGTTCCCTTTAACTCTAAGCATAAGCACACTGTGGGGAAACCATCAATAGTCTCAAAATCTGTGGGCTGTTAAGTCTGTGCCAGAAGAAGCCAACGTAAGCAATAAGTGTCTGACAGACACTGAAAATAAAGTAAACCCCAACGCTAACAGGTATAAAATTGAGCAGGATAGAGATGAGCAGATAAAATGAAAAGAAGGTCCCCACTAAAGTTGGGGAAGGGAACCAGACAATCTCAGAAAGCAAGCCATCATATTTGTGGGACATTATACAAAAGCGACAAAAAAGGGAGCTCTACAAATTTCAAAAAGGTCACCTGAATTGCGGTTATTCTAAATGGTCTCTTCCTACAATATCCAGGTAAACTAATTTAACATAAAACTTAGCCTCAGAAAAGTATTGAGGTCAAATACCATACAAAAGTATTATTTTAAAACAATCTAGATAATAAGGTTCCTACAGATAATGAAAGCACTCCAGAGGAACATATTCATAAAGTAGACTAGAGCTGCAATGTGCTCCTTCCAATCGAGCTACAATACTTTAGTGAAAACTCAGAAATTGCACTTAGAAATAAAAGGAACACTGTTAAAAAATGAAGTCTAAACTATCAGGAACAGAGAGAATCAACACAATAAATAAATAAGATGAGAAAGAGGAAGTTCTTAAATGATCAAAAAGAAATGAAGAAGAGCATAAATATTTTCAAGAAAAAGTGACATTGGTAGACAAAGAAGACATATCATATGGATAATAAGAGTGCTAAGAGGGAAAAGCAAAGGGAAACACCAAAGAGAATAAATATGAAAAACTACTATTCAAAAAAACTTTCTTGAATCAAAAAACAAAATTGAAATTATATATTGAAAGAGGACACTACACACCTAATAATATTGACCTTGGTTGACCAAGACATATTTCAGTAAAATTACTATACTTTGAAGAAAAATAAACAAAAGATGGGTAACTAGGCCAAAAAAGTCCTTACATAAAGAATTTAGATTGCCATCAGATTTTTTTGAAAGCAACATTTTATGGTAGAGGAAAATGGAGGCACATATTTAAGATACTCAAGGAAAGAAAATGATAACCAAGAATTTTGTATCCATCAAAACTGACTTTCAAATACAAAGGGCACAAACTGTTAACAACGTATGAGAATTTGGAGAATACTGTTTCCCTGATCCTTTCCTGAAGAATCTATTAGAAATGAGCTTCAGATAACAAAAATAAATAGAAATATGTAAAAATAAAGGCTGGTGGCCAACATTCATATACACTTCTTCACAGACCTATGACTGGGTGATGTTTGAAAGGAAGAGCATGTAGCATTAGAGGTTTTATATCTGATTGTGTAAGCTTAAAAAATGGGGACTTCAAAACATGAAAAATTTTCAATCTGAACTCAGATGAGCAGATAGAATGAGCAGATAATGGTGATAGTATTAGTATTATTAATTTAAGACAGTTGTATGTATAGCATGGATCAAGCAAATGACTAATTATGGACTATTGCTATCATCCCTGTGCCATTAAGAACTAGAATTGTCAGTGGGTAAGAAAAAAGATACAAATACATTGAAAAGAAGTTTAATAAACAATCTGAATTCATAGTTAGAATTGAAAATACCGTATGAACAGAGACTAGAAATAATGACCCGACTAGTATCAATGAGCATCTCTAGCATTCAGATTATGGTCTTGAAATAACATTTAAAAGGAACCAGGACTCAGAGAAATGGCTGTTCTGGGTCTGAGGCAGGAAATGAAGGCCTGGAAGAAAAGCCTGGAATATTTTGTCGTACCACATAGCAGTTTTACTCGATACAAACTCTAATGGAGACATGGTAAAATGACTCAGGAGTCAACTTGGACCCTGGTCCAAGGTGAGACAACTTAAGTATAAATCATAAGTGCAAAGGCCCTGTGGCAGGAGTATCGTTAGCATGTTTTAAATCACCCTCACAAGTTTCTTAGAACCACCCAGCAGGCCTCCCTGGATATTATATCTGGAGCCCTAGTGACTCATTTGGTTGCAATTTTGGTGATTTGTAGCACTTGGTGCTGGGGCAGGACTGCCTCTGGAGTTGTTAACACCTTGTAAATCTGTCCCTTGTAAGCAGCACCATGTGCACATGCTTTGATACAGCTATAATTGTGGTTTTGGGTTTAATTAGAGGAAGCCCCTGGGGGATTAACTATGCGCTAGCAAAGGCAGTGAGACATCCTCCTGCAGAGTGCTCATACTAGAGGTATGCTCCCGCTGCCGGGATAGGCTGGTCCACCCGGGCCACCTGGGAAATTTAGGGCTGCAGCGATGGTGAGGGCAGCTAAGCAATCCCCATTAGGTGGAGGTGGCCACCAGCCTTCCTCCAGCATGGGTTCTTTAGGGTGGCAGCAGCTCTGTGGCAGGGATATCAGAACTGCTTGCCGCATTTAATGGGGACACTGAGACAAGATAATCAGAGTTCCTTCAGGTAAATGCCATTCGAAGCATCCGTGAAACATACTGAACACCTGCTCAGGGCCAGGTCTGTATACTCACCGGAGTTAAAAGAGTAAACAAGCCATGGTTGCTGCTCTCAAAGAACTTAAGGCATTTTCACATATTCCCTTTTTAGTGGAAGCAGTTCTGAGCTACCAAGCTGGAGACCTGAGATCTAACCTCCGATTTGAACATTTCTTGGGTAGAAGCACGGAAGGTGTGGTGGGTAGTTTATGAACTCTGAGCATTGCCAGACCTTCCTCCCATTTTTCTCTCTTCTCTCCCCCACTTCCCGCTCCCCTGCTTCCTTTCCCCCATATACCTGTATCTTTCCTTCTGTCTCTTTCACTCTTCCAGGCACAGAGGCTCCAGCTATAAATAAGATACAGTGTCTGCCCTCAGGGAATCTAGTGGAAAAGCCAAAGAACCAGTCAATTTACAAATCCAAGAATTGCAGGCTTGTAGGTGCTGAGAAGGATAAAGATTGTGATGATAAAGAATAACAGGTGGGTCAGGGTTATTCTTTCTGGAGAGATAACACAAAAACAGACCTAAAGGATGAGATGGTGCTGGTCAAGCAGAGACCCAGGGAAATAGAAGAGCAGGTGAATGAAACAACAAATGCAAGAAACAGCTGGATGTGTTTAAGCCGGGACAGAAGGAGGACTGGTATGGTTGGAGCCCATAAGCCGGGGAGAGAGTGGAATAGATCAGGCTGGGAAGGGGGCAGGAGCTGAGTGAGATCTTATGCCAAGGGAGAGGAGAAGTGTTACAGGACTTTACTAGTAAGTAGGAGTGAGCCATGCTTTGGTTTATGATGTTCAGAGATCATTCTGGCCGCTGTCTGGAGAGTACATTGGTGAGGGAGCATATGAGGTGAAGATGCTGCAGACACCACCTAGGGGAGAGTTGGGGTATCCTGCCCCAGTGTTAGCAGTGCAGGTGGAAAGAAGAACAGAACTCAAGAACAGAACTGGGGAACATGTTCTGGAGGTGGAACTGACAGAGTATAACCAAGGATTGCGCGTGGGGCCTGAAGGGGAGAGAAAAAATCAAGGATAACGCTAAGGATTTTTTATCTGGACAACTAGAGGGATATACAGCAGGTCTATGATAACATCATTTTATTCAAAGTCATTTTGTTTTGATGTTGATGAGATGTCGTAGGAACCTAATTCTTGTTTCTATCAATTAGCCTATGGTAATTTGGTTTTGTTATGGGTCATTTTGCTGGAAGTCACAAAACCTATCCTTGATGTTAAGTGAAACTTACTGTAGTTGGTCTGCTGAGATGGGGAAGATAAAGAAGTAGCATGTTCCCCTTCAGATGTGTTAACGTTGAGGTGCTTGCAACTCATCCAAGTGAGTGACTAAGTGGATGCCCTGGGCAGAAACTCGGAAGACAAGTCTGGAAAATAAGTCTAGGAGGAATGAGCATTTAGGAGTTAGGAGGGCCAAACCAGGGGCTCTCAACTTCGGGTAAAAGTGGAATCACCTAGGGAGGTTTATAAACTCTAGGTACCCAAGATATAAGGCAAATAATTAAGATCGGAAACTCTTGGGGATGGGGCCCAGGCATCTGTGTTTTAAGGCTCTCCCAGAGATTCCAAAACACAGTCAAGGCTAAGAACCAAAGCCCTGAATGCTGGTTGCGACAGAGACTGGCTCTCCAGATGTGGTCTCAGGACCAGCATCATCACCATCAGCTTGTTAGAAGTGCGAATGTTCAGGTGTCATCCCAGATATATGGAGTCAGACACTATGGGGTGAGACCCCCAGCCATGTTTGTTAACAGGTCCTCCAGGCAATGTGGCTACGTGTCAAGATTGAGAAGCCCTGGGATACATGGTGGTGGTGGGGTGGGCGGAGAAGAAAGGGGCTCGGCTGTGAGTCCCCAGTCAGTCAGTCAGTCAGTCTGCAGCATTTGGCAACCAGGTGGAGGGGGAGCGGCCAGGACTGCAGAACTTCGGGAGTCAGAACAGAACCATGGAGTAAGATGGGAGTGGTCGACCGGTTAAATAAAATATCATGAATGCTAAAGGGGATTCAAATAAATGTAAGACCAGGAAAAGGAACACAGGATGTGTAGCATGATGGAGATCCCGAGGGGCCCAGCAGAGTCTGCTCAGCCCGACTGACATAGCCACCAGAGGAGAAGGGCTGGCAGGTAGGTGTTGGTGGTCTGGGGGCCTGGGTTGTGCTCAGTCAGTATTTCCTGGTCTCCCCGCCTTTGAAAAGTCTGTTGTTAAACAAATGTAAAGTATTATTGCCCCTTCCAATATTATTTTTCTCTTAACAGGTCGTGAGTGACAATGAAGATTGTTGCATAAAATGCTTGTGGCCTTTGGAGGGCTATTAGCAAACCCAAGTTTGTTTGAAATATATTTTTATTGATTCCAGAGAGGAAAGGAGAGGGAGAGAGAGATAGAAACATCAATGATGAGAGAGAATCATTGATCAGCTACCTCCCGCACGCCCCACAATGGGGATCGTGCCTGCAACCTGGGCATGTGCCCTTGACTGGAATTGAACCCAGGACCCTTCAGTTTGCAGGTGGATGCTCTATCCACTGAGCCAAACCACCTAGGGTGCAAACCCAAGTTTTTGCTAAAATTCTGTGCAGTAGAAAGGCAGCCCTGGCCTGATCACCCAGGAGCCCAATCTTACTCCCTTCTCCTTTGCTGACTCTCACCAGGGAGGCTGGAGATGAACGCGTAATTAATACTGGTGTCCCCACTTCCCTTACCTAGTGGAGTGGCCATGTGGCCCATGGCTGCCCAAGGAGATGTAAGGGGAAGCTGTTGTGAGGGTTGTGGGGAAGATATTTTGTGTCCTCATAAAAGAGACAGGCCCGTGAGAAGAGTTCATAGATGCCACCCTTCATTTCAAAGCTTTCTTCTGGCTAATAAATCCACACTTTGTCTTATGTTTTTGTCCTTGTGTTTGAGTTGAGCATCTGCCATTTGTCACTCAAGGATGGCTGGCTTATGCAATAAGTAGAAACTTTTGTTACGTTCTCTTGCATAACCAGTGGTCCAGAGGTTTTTTGTAGGGAGTTAGAGGTAGCCGAACCCTCCAACCCCAGGGGAATAGGCGGGTAAGGCATAGAGGATGCCCACTGTGGCAGACTACTCAGGAGTCAGAAGCAACGGTTGCACACACATGGAGGCTAAATCTTAAAACATAGTGTTGAGTGAAAAGGGCAATGAATAGTGATATTAATAACATACACACAAAAAGCAACATTGCACCTTCTCAAGGACATGTGCATATTTAAAGACATACCACATGTGTCTGAGGGGGTCCTGGGCTGGAGAAGAATTAGAGTAAGGATGAGGCAGTGGTTGGCAAACTCATTAGTCAACAGAGTGGCAAACCGCGGCTCGCGAGCCGCATGTGGCTCATGAGCCACAGTTTGCCGACCACTGGGATGGGGCATGAAAGGAACAAAGAATAAAACAAGGGAGGGGCTTCATTCTGACCAGTAACAAAAGTGCGGCTGGAGCGAAGGCTCTCTGCACCTGACTTCCACTTCGAAGGAAAAAAGGAGTGAATGTGTCTTTGGGGAACCGAGGGGCAGCTCTGTGTGGCTGGGCAGAGGGTGGGAGGAAGGTCGAGGAAGATGAAACTTGAAATTTGAAATCATCGTGGCTTCTACCCTGGAGGCCTCTGAAGCTGACTGTGGATCTATGTTTTGTAGACAATGGGGAGCTTTGGCAAGTTTTGGAGCTGGACAATCATGAGATCTGGGTTAGGCTTTTGGAAGATCCCTCTCAGCTGTGAACAGTTTGATGGGGTAGAAGGCAGTGGAGGGATGTTCTTAAAGTTGTACCTATTTTTTTTCCTACTTATTTATTTATTTATTTATTTATTTATTATTATTATTATTTTACATATGTGTCCTTATTCCCCCATTACTCCCCACCCCCCACTCATGCCCCACCCCCCTGTTGTCTGTGTCCATTGATTAGGCTCATATGCATGCACACAATTCCCTTGGTTGATCTCTCCCCCTACTCCCACCAACCCCCTCCTTCCCTGAGGTTTGAGGTTCTGATAGACGTTTCTCAGTCTCTGGATCTGTTCTTGTTCTTCAGTCTATGCCGTACATTATATTCCACAAATGAGTGAGATCATGTGGTATTTATCTTTCTCTGCCTGGCTTATTTCACTTAGCATAATGCTCTCCGTCTCCATCCATGTTGTTGCAAATGGTAAGAACTCCTTCTTTTTTACTGCAGTGTAGTATTCCATTGTGTAGATGTACCACAGTTTTTTAATCCACTCATCTGCTGATGGGCATTTAGGCTGTTTCCAAATCTTAGCTATGGTGAATTGTGCTGCTATGAACATAGGGGTGCATATATCTTTTCTGATTCGTGTTTCTAGTTTCTTGGGATATATTCCTAGAAGTGGGATCACTGGGTCAAATGGGAGTTCCATTTTTAGTTTTTTGAGGTAACTCCATACTGTTCTCCACAGTGGCTGCACCAGTCTGCATTCCCACCAGCAGTGCGAAAGAGTTCCTTTTCTCCACATCCTCACCAGCACTTGTCGTTTGTTGATTTGTTGATGATAGCCATTCTGACAGGTGTGAGATGGTACCGCATTGTTGTTTTGATATGCATCTCTCTGATGATTAGTGACTTTAAGCAGGTTTTCATATGTCTCTTGGCCTTCCTTCTGTCTTCTTTCGGAAAGTGTCTATTTAGATCAGTTGCCCATTTTTTGATTGGGTTGTTTATCTTCTTTTTGTTAAGTTGTATGAGTTCCCTGTAAATGTTGGAGATTAAACCCTTATCGTTGATATCATTGGCAAATATGTTCTCCCATGCAGTGTGCTTTCTTGTTGTTTTATTGATGGTTTCCTTTGCTATGCAAAAGCTTTTTATTTTGATGTAGTCCCATTTGTTTATTTTCTCTTTAGTTTCCATTGCCCTAGGAGCAGTATCAGTGAAGAAGTTCCTTCAGCATATGTCTGAGATTTTGCTGCCTGTGGATTCCTCTAGTATTTTTATGGTTTCCCATCTTATGTTTAAGTCCTTTATCCATTTTGAGTTTATTTTTGTGTATGGTGAAAGTTGGTGATCTAGTTTCATTTTTTTGCATGTATCTGTCCAATTTTCCCAACACCATTTGTTGAAGAGACTGTCTTGACTCCACTGTATGTTCATGCCTCCTTTGTCAAATATTAATTGGGCATAGTGTTTTGGGTCGATTTCTGGGTTCTCTATTCTATTCCATTGATCTATATGTCTGTTCTTGTGCCAGTACCAGGCTGTTTTAAGAACAGTGGCTTTGTAGTACAGCTTGATATCTGGTATTGAGATCCCCCCTACTTTGTTCTTCTTTCTCAGGATTGCTGTGGCTATTCGGGGTCTTTTTTTATTCCAGATGAATTTTTTGAAGGTTTGTTCTAGGTCTGTGAAATATGCCGTTGGTATTTTAATGGGAAGTGCATTGAATTTATAGATTGCTTTGGGTAGTATGGACATTTTGATGATGTTGATTCTACCAATCCATGAACATGGTATGTTCTTCCATCTGTTTATGTCTTCCTCTATCTCTTTTTTCAGTGTCCTGTAGTTTTCCACGTATAGGTTTTTTACCTCCTTAGTTAAGTTTATTCCTAGGTATCTTAATTTTTTTGGTGCAATGGTAAATGGGATTGCTTTTTTAGTCTCTCTTTCTGTAAGTTCATTATTGGTGTATAGAAATGCCATAGATTTCTTGGCATTAATTTTGTAACCTGCTACCTTGCCGAATTCATTTATTAAGTCTAACAATTTTTTGATGGAGTTTTTAGGGTTTTCTATGTACAGTATCTTGTCATCTGCGAATAAGGACAGTTTTACTTCTTCTTTTCCAATTTGAATGCCTTTTATTTCTTCTTCTTGTCTGATCGCAATGGCTAGTACTTCCAGCACTATGTTGAACAAGAGTGGTGAGAGTGGGCATCCCTGTCTTGTTCCTGTTCTTAGGGGAAATGGTTTTAGTTTTTGCCCATTGAGTATGATGTTGGCTGTAGGTTTGTCATATATGGCTTTTATTATGTTGAGGTATGATCCTTCTATTCCCACCTTGCTGAGAGTTTTTATCAAGAAGGGGTGTTGGATTTTGTCAAATGCTTTTTCTGCATCAATTGATATGACTATATGATTTTTATCTCTCAATTTGTTTATGTGATGTATCACGTTTATTGATTTGCGAATATTGTACCATCCTTGCATCCCTGGGATAAATCCTACTTGGTCATGGTGTATGATCTTTCTGATGTACTGCTGGATCTGATTTGCTAGAATTTTGTTGAGGATTTTGGCATCTACGTTCATGAGGGATATTGGCCTGTAATTCACTTTCATTGTGTTGTCTTTATCTGGTTTTGGTATTAGGGTGATGCTGGCTTCATAGAATGAGCTTGGAAGTGTTCCTTCCTCTTGAATTTTTTGGAATAGTCTGAGGAGGATAGGTTTTAGTTCTTCCTTGAATGTTTGGTAAAACTCCCCTGTGAAGCCGTCTGGCCCCGGGCTTTTGTTTGCTGGAAGCTTTTTGATGACTGCTTCAGTTTCTTCCATAGTTATCAGCCTATTGAGATTTTTAGAATCTTCCTGAGTAAGTTTTGGAAGGTTGTGTTTTTCTAGGAATGTGTCCATTTCCTCTAGGTTGTCTGGTTTGTTAGAATAGAGTTGTTCATAATATTTTTTAACAATCCTTTGTATTTCTGTGGGGTCTGTTGTTATTTCACCTCTTTTATTTCTGCTTTTGTTTATTTGGGTCCTCTCTCTTTGCTTCTTGGTGAGCCTGGCTAGAGGTTCATCAATCTTGTTTATCCTTTCGAAGAACCAGCTCTTGGTTTTGTTGATCTTTTGTATTTTTTTTTTTTTTTTTTGGTCTCTATGTCATTCATTTCTGCTCTGATCTTTATTATTTCCTTCCTTCTGCTCACTGTGGGCTTTTCTTGTTGCTCTCTTTCTAATTCTTTGAGTTGTTGAGTTAGATGATTTATTACCATTTTTTCTTGTTTTTTGAGGTAGGCCTGTAGAGCTATAAACTTCCCTCTCAGGACTGCTTTCATTGTGTCCCATAGGATTTGCAATGTTGTGTTTTTATTGTCATTAGTGTCCAGGATGTTTTTAATTTCTTCTTTGATCTCATTGATCACCCAATCATTGTTTAGTAGCATGCTATTCAGCTTCCAAGTGTTTGAATTTTTTGGAATGTTTTTTATTGTAGTTTATTTCTAATATTATGCCATTGTGGTCTGAGAAAATGCTTGATATGATTTCAATCTTTTTGAATTTGGGGAGACTTTGCTTGTGACCCAATATGTGGTCTATTTTTGAAAATGTCCCATGTGCACTTGAGAAGAACGTATATTCCGTGCCTTTGGGGTGAAATGCTCTGAAGATGTCAATTAGGTCCATCTGATCTAGTGTGTCATTTAGAATTGCTGTTTCTTTGCTAATTTTTTTGTCTAGAGGATTTATCCAGTGATGTCAGTGGTGCATTAAAGTCTTCTACTATGATGATATTGTTGTTGATCTCTCCCTTGTTATCTTCCAGGAGTTTATTTTTATGTATTTGGGTGCTCCTGCATTGGGTGCATATATGTTTACCAGAGTTATATCTTCTTGTTGAATTGCTCCCTTTAGTATTATGTAGTGGCCTTCCTTATCTCTTATTATGGGCTTTACTTTGAGGTCTATTTTATCAGATATAAGTATCGCAACCCCAGCTTTTTTCTCATTTCCATTTGCCTGAAAAATGTTTTTCCATCCCTTTGCTCTCAGTCTGTGTGAATCCTTTGCTCTGAGGTGGGTCTCTTGTAGACAGCAAATATATGGGTCATGTTTTCTTATCCATTCAGCTACCCTATGTCTTTTGATTGGTGCATTTAATCCATTTACGTTTAATGTTATTATTGACAAGCACATGTTTGTTGTCATATTTTTCCTTAGTGTTTGTGTTTCTTCTTGCCTTTCTCTTTCTTCTTTTTACAGCAGTCCCTTTAGCATTTCTTGCATTGCTGGCTCGGTAGTGATAAATTCTCTTAGCCCTTTTTTGTCTGTGAAGCTTCTGATTCCACCTTCAATTTTGAATGATAGCCTTGCTGGGTAGAGTATTCTTGGATTCAGTCCCTTGCTTTGCATCACTTTGTATATTTCATTCCATTCCCTTCTGGCCTGGTGTGTTTCTGTTGAGAAATCAGTTGATATTCTAATAGGAGATCCCTTGTAGGTAACTTTCTGTCTCTCTCTGGCAGCCTTTAAGATTCTTACTTTGTCGTTGGTGTTCGCCATTCTAATTATGATGTGTCTTGGTGTTGGTCTTTTGGGGTTCAACTTGTTTGGGACTCTATGTACTTCTTGGACTTGCATAGTTTTTTTCTTGACAATATCAGGGAAGTTTTCTGTCATTATTTCTTCAAACAGGTTTTCTATTCCTTGCTTCTCTTCCTCTCCTTCTGGTATCCCTATTATTCGAATATTGTTTCGTTTTGTGTTGTCCCAAAGCTCCCTTAGGCTCTCCTCTTGCTTTTTAAGTCTTCTTTCCAGTTGCTGCTGTGTTTGTGTGTTTTTTCCTACCTTGTCTTCTAATTCGCTGATGCGGTCCTCAGCCTCTTCTAGTCTACTGTTTAGGCCTTCCATTGTGTTCTTTATTGCAGCTATGTTGTTCTTCATCTCCTCTTGGTTTCTTTTCATGTTGGTGACATTCTCATTCAGCTCCTTATAGTTCTCATTGAGTTGTGTGTATTTGTCATTGAGTTGTGTGTATTTGTCATCCATCCATTTAAACATCCTTATAACCATTACTCTGAATTCTATCTCTGATAAGCTGCTAGCCTCGAATTCATTTAACTCCCTTTCTGGTGGTTCCTCTTTTTCTTTCCTTTGGGGATTGCTTTTTTGTCTTCCCATGTTTTCCTGTAATGTTTTAATTGTAGATCCAATTGCTTTGCTACCCAGGTTCTTTTGGGGATGGTGCTACTGGCATAATCTCTCAGTTCTCCTGGGCTTGTTAATCTAGTGTAGCTCCCTACTTGAGCTATTTGGGTTCTCTTGATGTAGGCCTGCGAGCTTGAGAGGCACAACTGCAGTGTCTAGAAGTCAGCCGCCATGGAGGGGAGTGTCCCAATTTTTGCTGTCTTGTACCCTTAATTGAAATCACACGTGCCCAGCAGGGACTCACAGTGGCACCCAGGAATCATCTGTTGGGGTGATGGAGCTCAGGGGGCCGGCTCTCTGGAAAGGCATGACTGTGGTGCCCAGAGTTCTGCAGTCGTGGGGTGGGCAGACCCAGCTTTTGCTGTTGCACCTGTGGTGGATAGGCGCTTACTCCCAGTGGCGGCTCACAGGAGCACCCGTGGTGTGTTTGCCAGCGAGGCACACTGAAGGACTCTGAAGGGCCCTGGCAGTGTAGCCACACTATTGAGGTGCCTGTGGGCTGGTATCCAGGATGAGTGAATTCAAAACTTCTACTGCTGGGGGGGAGTGCACCCCCGCTTTTTCAAGATCGCACCCAGGGAGAGCTCAGAGTGGCTCCCACTAGCGCCCTGTGGGTAGATGGGCTCAGGGTGCCTGCCTGTTGGAACTTTGCCTCAGTGGAGGTGCGCTTGCCGGGCGCAGAGTTCTGATGCACTCTGAGGGGTCCTGGCACCGCGGTTGAGCCACTGGGGTGAATGGGCATTTATCCAGGAAGAGGGAATTCAGAATTTCTACTGCGGGGCTGCGCGCCCTTGTCAGTGCAGAGTCACACCCTCGGGGGGCTCTCCGTGGCTCCCAGGCGCTGCCTAAGGAGTGGAGTGCCCTGGCTGCTGGCTGGAAACACGGGAATCGGGCTGAAATACTCACGAATCCGGAGTTCTGCCGCTGGGGAGGGGGAGGTTGTACTTACTGCTGCCGAGCGGTGCACCTTTGGAGGTGGAGGTCCCAGGGTCCACGGGTCTGCAGCTGGGGTAGCAGGATTTTGGCTGGAGTGGCTGCTGGGTTTCAGGGCAGTTCCAAGGCCTGTCTGGGTGGTGGTGCTGATGAGTTCCTAAAAAAGGTCGTTCTCCCCTTCAAGATGGCGTGGGCTCCGTACTGGAGTCCCACCGTCCGGGGAGTGCCCGCAGTGGTGGTAGTCTCTCCTTGACAAGCCCCTGCTGCTCCTGCGAGATTTTCAAGTTGTACCTATTTTTAAAAATGACAGCTGACAGCGTGTTTAAAATGGATCTTGGTTGGGAAATGTCAACTGGAGGACTTTGGGTCCCTTGACACTCTCTCCACATGATTGTCTCAAAATGGAAAGCAGCACGCATGGCTAGTGACTCCGGTCGGTGATAGCCACTTAGATGCTCTGTACAAGGTGTGTGGCCTGCATTTCTCATCTGGTCCTCACAGCACCAGGAGGTGGCTGCTCAGACCTCCATCTCTGATATGTGGGAAAGGAGGTTCAGAGCCCACCCTCTTCACGCAAGAGCAGGCTGACTCTCAACCCACCCCCTTGCTATTTAGTTTCTGTTCTCCAGTTTAATTTGGGGGCATGTTTTTTCTATTTAAAGTTATTTGCTGACAATAGAACTCAGTCCTCAAAGAGACAAAAATACACAGAGTCTCCTTAATGAGAAACAGGGGAGACTCCCTTAGGGAGAGAAGGATGAAACAGCTCCAGGCGACAGAGCAAGATGAGGAGAAGGGCTGGGACAAAGGATGAGGAAGACCCATTGGGGTGAAGGAAACAACTGGCTGCTCATGCCACTCAAGCAGGAGGGTCCTAATGCTCCCCCTGCACCTTCCCTCCCCGCCCCCCGCATCTCCTTCTCCTCCCTGCCCCCAGACTCAGACTTCTGATCTATAAGATGAGACAGAAAGTAAGAAGGAGTTTGATTCCAACACAGGTCCAAGGATCTGCCCCGTCAGCTGAACATATAGATCCCCAAGTCCCAGCACAGAGATGCTGGGGCATTAGGACCCGGATGGCACAGGTACTGTATTTATTTTCAAGTAAACCAGGTCAGTCAGGTGTGTGCAGGCAGAATTAAGCTGACTTTCCAGGGTTCCGAAAAGTTATAAACTTTTCGATGTATCCTTTTTCCTTTTGAAAATAAATTTTAACCTCCTCTCCCCCTGCAGACCACAATCTTGATTACTTGATTACAAATGCATTTCCTTGATTCTAAGACACCTTCCCCTTAGACCTGAACTTTGCTGAAATCTGGAGAAATCTTACAATTTCATGTGGGAGGATTTCCTTCTCTCCTCTGAAACAATGCTGTCCAGTTGACAAGGCATCTCAAAGTTCAGAGCATCATAGAATTAGAGAAGCATGTCATAATATTCTTCCAAGCTGAGAGTTTCGGGGGGCAAGTGGGGGGAGAAGGGGGAAGTCACAAAGAAGACAACAAAGTCATCCATAATCTCATTCCCAGAGAGACTATTGCCAGCATTTTGTGACATTTCTTTCTAGTCTCTTGTTTTTGTTGTTCCAAGTCTTTTACCACAAATAAGGACTCCTTGAGCACCCATTGGGGACTTAGAAGTACAATAAGAATTCTAGCCACTCTGTGTGAAGGAGAGACTGTTCCTTCACATGAGCACTGTCTGTCCCGCAAGCTGGACCTGGGCCAGAGTGGAGATTGCTTTCTGCAAACCCCCCTTAGAGACTGGCCTTAATTGATGATCATCCTGACATCAGTCAGCACCCCTTCCCTGCCTCCTGCTATGTGCTGGTTCCTGGAACAGGTTGTTGTCCTAACCTGGTCAAGCATGTGAAGTAATTTCCATACCTGGTAGCATTCATGTGCTACTCCCCGTGACTATTACACCCCCCGCCCCCCCGGCCCCCGCCATGCTTTCTGCAGGAATCCATTTCCTCTTGCTGCTGCCTAAGACATGGCTCATGTGTAAGTTTCCCTTAACAGACTATGTCAGTTGCCAGACTGGAGTGACCTATTTCTTGCTTGGGTCTCCGCTTATGGAGGTAGAATTTCAGTCTTGGGCTTTTCCCTAAGTCACTGTGCTGGCACTTTAGCGACATGACTGCTTCATTCCATGGAACAGCCCTAAGAGGTGGGAGATAGTATTTCTAGTGAACGTGGGAGGACACAAAAGCTGAGGAGGTGAAAGACTTGTCTGAGGGTCATGGTTAGTGAATGGCTGAGTTGGGATTTGAGCCCAGGCAACTCTCAGTCCAGACGTCAGGCTGGCCTAAGGAGAGAGACTTCCTGGATTATGGGTCAGGATTGTGGGGCAGGGGCCTCCTGGAGAATCATGCAGAGGCGATGTTAGCAAAACATGGCTCTGCAGTCCTGGTTCTTACAGATCATTTAAACACTGAGCCTCAATTTCCTCATCTGTAAAATGGAGATAAATGGTCTTCCCTCAAAGGGGTATAGAAAGGAAGAGAAATTATATATGCAAAGTGCCTGGCTCAGAAATAATACTTAATATAGAGAAACTAGAACTGCCAGGGTTTGGATCAAAGCTGTAGAGGAAATATTAGAAGTCTTTCTGACATGTCAATATCAATATCAATAGTTTAAGAAGGGGTGCCTATTTTAGGCAAGTTCTATCTGGGATATTTTGATTAAATTATAGGTGATATATTGGGGGGAAATCAGCTTGGTTTACAATTAAGGAAAAATAAAATTAGTCTCCAAGTTTTAGGTCTGTAAAAATAGTTTATCTCCTCTGGCTTGAGACTTCACATGTTCAGTTCAAATTAAACTCAGGACTTCTATCTTTTCAATACCAGGGATGGATCATAGATGTCTACTAGTACACTTTTAAGGGCTGCCAGGCAATTCTGATGAACAGCCAGAGTGAAGCTAGGTCCATCTGAGTCACCTTTGCATGGATCATTGGCCCTTATCTACCCCCCTGATGCCCACAGCCTAGCTGTGGGGATGGGTAGATGGGTGGGTGAGTGGGGCAGGACACAGTAGAGCTCCCAATCCCTGGTGCCCAGGTTCAAGGCCAAGACAGAGGAAAAGACTGAGGTGAAGCTCAGAAGGGGTGTGAGCACGAATGGAGCACCTGCAATGGGCCAGCACCAGGATGGGTCCTGAAGATGAAAGGGCTGGGATCAGGATGTCTGGGTTAGAATCTAAGCTGCTCCACCTCCCTGCTGCTTGTCCTCAGGGGAGTTCCCAATCTCTCAGCCTCTCCATTCCCTGTCTGTTAAACAGGTTGTGTATATTAAATGAGAGTATGCAAGTAGGGGCCTGGCTCAGTACCTGGCATATAGCAAGGTTCAACAGATGTTAGCTATTGTTATCATGATCTTCTTGACTCTTTTTAAAATTTTTTTTATTGATTTCAGAGAGGAAGGGAGAGGAAGAGAGAGAAAGAAACCTCAATGATGAGAGATAATCATTGATGGGCTGCCTCCTGCACATCCATACTGGGGACCGAGCCCGCAATCTGGGCATGTGTCCTTAACCGGAATCGAACCTGGGACCTTTCAATCTGCAGGCTGATGCTCTATCCACTGACCCAACCCAGCTAGGGTATCTTCTTGACTCTTTATCACAGCACTGGCCATTCAGTGCTATTGTCTCTGCCATTATACAGATGAGAAAAACTGAGATTCAGAGATGTTAAGTTGCTTGCCCAAGGTACTCAGATGGTAAATGGCAGGGATAGAGTTCCGACTCAAATCTGTCTGCTTCAAAATTCGTGCCCTTTCCTTTTCTGGGCTGGACAAAGCAGACAAAGTGAAAAGGGAGACATTTTTGTGAGTGATAATGCCCGGAATTGATCAGCTCTGCCCTGATGTCTGTGTTTATTGGAAACATAAGAGAACCTCCATCCTTTGCTTATGACTCAGGCCACACCAGCCAGACAGGACCTCCAGGAGACAAGGTTGTCGAGGTTCCAAGACCGGGGGTTTTTGACAACTGGGCCTTGTTTGGTGTTGGTTATGTTGGAAAAGTGGAGGGGGACATAGGAGAAATGGTCTCACTCCCAGGCATATGGGAGCCGGCTGTCAGCTAATATGGAAAATGATTAAGACAGCTTAATTTTCTTATTTTTTATATATACTAATAATGAAGCAGGAGGAATTTGGAGGAGGAGGTCTACAAGGAGAGGGGAAAGTATTACAGATGTTAGAATCACGCACAGGGATGGCTCTGGTCCCGGTGGGACTGCAGCCTTTGTAGCCAGGAGGGGAGGAGGAAGGAGGAGCTAGTGGCATCTGACTGTGTGGCCCTCAGCAATGTGGGAAATCTCCATGGTCTGTCCAGAAGCAAGAGTGTGTCTGATCTGGGGCTGGGGATGGGCAGGGAAGCAGAGGTTCCTCTCTGGGTTGATTCTAGTCCCCAAATCCTATAATGACACACATGCCAGGCAGGAGGGCTGGGGGAGCAAGGTGAGTGTTTTCAACAGGAAGCATGAAGGGTGTAGGAGGTGGATTGAGGAGGTCAGTGGAGAACTTGGCCTTGATGGCTAAGAACCTATGGCCACAAGGCCATCAGTGGATGTGGTAAGGCCCAGAAGGGCTTCTAGAGCAGGTGGAAATGGGGCTGGCAGGATGAAGAAGCTGGTAGGGGTGAGAAGGACCAACATTGATTGAGCACTTGCTGTGTGCATGAAACTAAAAATTAGAATAGAAATGCATTCATTCAACAAATATTCCTTGAGTACCTACTTGTGGGGAAGCATGGGACTTGGTTGGAAAGTCTGTAAGGACGATTCTCTGAAAGGTTGGGGGCCTCTAGGGAGACCTTGCTGAAGGCGGCAGCACCTGCCTTGACTTTTCCAAACAAGTCCAAGCCCCCAGGTGCTTTACTGGAATCTCTATGTTTAGTCTTTAGACACGACCTTGTAGAAGCATGTGATTTCTCAAGGATACTTACCCTGCTGATTGTATCTAGAGATTAATTTTAGTTCAAGTTGTTGTTACAATAAAAGCCTAAAGAGGCAGATGAACAGGGTAGTCTGGTGCCTCTTGCCAGGCAGCCCTTTAGCCCTCTCTTTCACAGGAATGTGTGTCAGAGTAATCCATTCATCCGTCGCTCAGGGTCTGCTGCTCAGTCCTGGCACCTATCTGGGGATAAAGCAGAGAATAAAACAGATATAATCACTGCCCTCATGATGCTCACGTTCTGGTGGAGGACAGGGACAATGATCACATAAGCAGATAAATATCATGCTGGGTGAGTGGTGATACATGTAAGAAAAAGAAAGAAGGTTCCCTACCATTTACTGAGCATGTATTGGTCTAGGACTCTGTAGCTATTGCTCCTACTTTAATACTAGCTTAGGTTTACTCATCACTTATGTGCTTGGCACTGTTCTAAGTGCTTAAGTGGATGAAGTCACGTGATCCTGATAAAACAAGGAAGGAGGTATTATTATTGTCATTCTTGTTTTACAGATGAAGAAACCAGGGTGAAAGAACTCATCGAGGGCCATGTGTTTGAACCCAGGCAGGAGCAAAGACCTGCACACTTAACCTCAGTTAGGTTGTTGGTCAGAACATTTACATCTGGCTTCTCCATGGGGCCTGGGCTTCCTTACAACATGGCAACTAGTTTCCCAAGACAAAGAGCCAGGGAGATGCTGTATTATTTTTTCTAACCCAGCCTTGGAAGTCATACAGTGTCACCTCTGCTGCATTCTGTTCACTATCAGTCACAAGTCCTGGCCAGGTTCCAGGGGAGGCGAAATAGACTGCCCTTCTTGGTAGAGGAGAGTAGCAATGTTCTTGAAATGCATGTGGGAATATTGTTATGGTCATTTTTGGAAAATACCATCTGCCACACTCAGCCACTTGACAGATGGGGGAAATGGAGCTCCTTTCCCCTTCCCAAGGGAATGTCTTATCTAGGTTTACACATGGACAGAACCCAGTGGTCATGCTTCCTAGCCTGGGGCCCAGAAGCTGGCCCGCTTCTCCCATCCTTTGCCCTGGGAGACCCACTGCTGCCCTGCCAGGCTGGGTCTCTGCTAAAGCGAGCCTCTCCATGCTCAGCTGGTGGTGGTTACAGCTGGGGTGAAGGGAGGTTGACTCCATTTGCGGCTACATGCTTCTTCTCCGTTGGGATGGGCAGGTGGATAGCCCTGGGAGAACTCATTCTTTCTTGGCTTCTAGGCTCATTGGGGAGATAGCCCTAGGTGCTGGTCCCGTTCCCATCTCAGCCACACCTCTGACAGCCAGGATGATCTGATTGGCTGAGCTCTAGCCCATCTCTGATCCAATCAGCCACAGGGGAGGGACAGATTATGAGCTAAGCAGAATTACCACGGGTGGGAGGTTCTCCGGGAAGGGAGGAAATGACTTGAAAAGACTCCCCCAAAGTACCCCAATATCAATTGGTTCCTGCATTAGATTTTGATCAGTGGTTTGTGGATTATTTAGTTCCACTTGCCCTCCATAACCAACCCATCAGCAAGCCCTTCTAAATATGCCCTGAATTAATTTACTTCACTTCCTTCTTATTGCTCCCAGCCTCATCCAGGCCACAATGCTCAACTTCCAGGATGACTACATCACCTCTCTCTGGTCCCGTGTTCACTCTTGCCTCCCTCCATCTCATCTCTGCACAGCAGCCAGAGGGGTCATTTCAAAATGTGAACTAGATGGGATTTCTCCCTGCTATGGTCCCACTCACAGTGGCTTCCCCTAAAATCTGGACTCATGACTGAGGCCACTGCCTGCATGTCTCACCTCTTGTGCCATTCATTATGGTCACACTGGCATCCTTTCTGTTCCTCCTGTATGCCAAGCTCAGTCCTACCTTGAGACTTTTGCATCTGCCTGCAATGCATTAACCCAGTTTGTCATGTGTCATTCAGGTCCCAGTTCAAACATTATGGTGTGCCTTATGTTAGGCTAAAGTGCTGTAACAAAAAGACCCTGGAATGTGTGATGGCTCTAGCACACTAGTTTATTTCTCAGTTAAATGGTGGCTGTCTTTCCATGTGGTGATTTAGAGATCCAGGCTCTTCCATCCTGGGGCTTTGCTGTCATTTGAATTCAGCCAGGGAAAAGGAAAGAGAACCTGGAGGAAGCTCACTCACTTCCGAAAGCCTAGGTTCAGAAGTGACATTCATCACTTCTGTTCCCATCCCATTGGCAAGAGCTGGTCACATGGCCACACCTGGATGCAGAGAAGGCTGGGATATGTTGCCCCTGCTTGGGCAGCCACTTGCCAGCTTCCCATACATGTGAATCATGGATTTGGTCATGACCACCTTGGCCATGACCACCTTCTCAGAGAGGCCCTCTCCAACCATCTCACCCAAGGAATGTTCCTTCTATCCCTGTCCATCTAGTATCCCAATTTTATTTTCTTCATAGTGAATTTTATTTATCCACTTGTTTATTGCCTCCTTCCCCATCTAGAAGGTAAGTCTGTGAGGGGTGGAAACCTTGGTTAACCAGTTAGTGCCATATTCCTAGCACCTAGATCAGTTTGGCCAATAGACAATATTTCATGAATACATGTGGAATAAATGAAAGGACAAATAATTTCAATTTTAACTGTGGGGACACAGAGAAGACAAGTGACTTCATGAACACGCATGCTTGGTTAATGGCTTGGCATAGGGTAGGAGCCATCTTCATGCTAATTCTTTTCCTACTCCAGTGTTGATCTTGAGGTTGCCAATTTCAGGGAAAGGCTAGGCTGCGGTCTGTGAGTAGGGAAGCCTGGATTTGAGTCTGGCTCTGTCCTGACTTCTGTGTGTGCCCCTTTTCTCTCCTGTATGGGCCTTGGTTTCCCAGTGTGCAAGATGAGGGTGGAGCAGGCTGGGCCAGATAAACTTCCACATTCTTCATGGCCGGGATTAGACGACCACCCCTGAGTACGTCTGTACCTTCTTTTTCCAACTGCTGACCTTTGGGAGAAAGTTCCCCTCCCTTTCTTTCTCCCCCTCTGTGGGTTTAATAAGGCTTAATGAGGGGCCCGGGTGGGCCCACCTCCTCAGTGGCCACCAGCTCAACCTTCCACCCAAGGGCGGGGTGGGGGAGCATGGCTAATAACAGGGTCCTGGTGGGGGGTGAGCTGACAGCCTCAGCTGGCCTTTCTGGGCCTCTATTAACAGACCACACAGGGAAATGTCTTCCCAGGGCCCATGATTTTCAATTTTCCACTGGAAAAGGCAGCTGGGAGGAGGTAGCCAGGAGGCCAGAGACACTCGCCTGTGCTTCTGTCAACTATTCCATCTGTCCTTCCATCTACTCTTCCATGTATCCATTCACTTAACCACCCCAGTATTCAAGCATCTAAGCACCTGCCCCCCTATCCATACACCCATTTTTCTACCTAACCTTCAACCAATCTACCCTTTCACCCAGCCAATAATCCGTCATCCACCCGACAACCTTCCATCTATCTGTCCATCTTTCCACCTACCCATCCATCTAGTCACCACCCATTCACTCCCCTGCCCATTCACCCCTTCATTCATCCTTTCATTCACCACACACACACACACACACACACACACACACACACACACACACACGATCTGTCCTTTCTAAACAGAGTTATCCAAGATCTATCTGGCACCAATTTTGTACCTTAGGCTAAAGTAGAGAGGAATAAATCATTCATTTCATTCCCTTCAGCCTTTGTTTTGTTATATGATGAAAAGTAATAATGAAAAGTATTACTTTGCTGACTATGAGATTTGGGGTTAATCTGAGCTCTGCCTTCATTAACTTTGTGACCTTGTGTTTAAGTACAGGATGCCCCCTTTCCAAACTCTGGCCTTTGTTTCTTTGAGTGAAATAAGGGAAGAAGAGAAGAAAGAGAACAGAATGTGCTGGTTTCATGATGTGCTGGAAATTGAGTCTTTGAGAGATGGTAGGAGCTGTGAATGGGGAAATTGAGTCCTGGAGAGACAGACCCACAGAATCCAAGGCTTCAAGATCCTCTGATGCTAATGATGATAAACAGCAGGATGTACTCAGAGCACTTCCTCTGAGCTCAGGCCACATGGTGCCCCAGTTTCCACAACCCAACAATGGGGATTAATAACAGCTCAAACCTCCCAGGGTTGCTGAAAAGATTAAAGAAGTTAAAACACGCAAAGGACCTATAACTATGCCCGCCATGAAGAAAGTGCTCACTACATGTTACCATTATTCAGAATAACCCCACAAAGCCCTGTGAGTGTGGAGCCTTTTCTTTCTCCAGGCTAGTCTGAGGTCAGACAAGCAGGCCATGGCTGCTGCCTCCCAGCTCTTGTGTCTCTCCAGATAGTCCCAGACGAGTTTGCTCTGAGTGTGGTTTTACTTAAAGCCAGTGCTGCCAAGTGTCGCTGTCAGGCTGTCTGAGAGGGTGTCCAGGAAGGCCTCCTGGGAATGCCATCCTCGTCCTAATTACGCAGCAGCAAGCCCAAGTTCTAGCAGATGTTGCCTGGAAAGCAGGATGCTGGAGCACAATCAGAGTTTGGGCTCTGCTGCCAGACAGAGATGGGTTCAAAGCCTGCCTTTGCCCGTTCAAAACGGTGAGCATGACTTTGCCTCTCTGAGGCCATTTCCTCATCTGTAAATCAGCAAAGTGAACAACAGCTACCTAGTGTACAGTAGGCTCCAACAGTAAAAGTTGGATGCTTACCTCCCTGGAATCCATTCCCCTCTTCTTCCAAAATTTCCCCTTGTCTCCATTTCCTTCCTGCTCTTTGGTCAGTGTAATCACGCCTCAGCCAATCCAGGTGTAGCACTCCTCGGCCACAGTGACTAGTCCAGACAGATGCTGCTGATGCTGCCATGTTGCTTCCACAGGGGTCCCAGATATGAAGCCAACTTGGCAGGGTGCTGAGTGGAAAAATGGAGAGAAACCCACTCCCATGACTACATTTGAGCCCTAGACCATGCCACACCTGAAGCTCCATCCTGAGTTTTCAATCCAGTAAATCCCCTTTTCTCAGGAGCTGTTTTCCTGAAACCAAGAGGCAACTGATACAAACACAGTGAATGTGGAGTAGAGGCTGGGGCTCTGCCTGGAAGCCCCACCAGCGACCCATTCCAGGTGATGGAAATATCAGCTGCTGATGGTTCCCAGTGGGGAATTGCCCTTGGAAGTAGGGAATTGCCCTGCCCAGGGATCATCCTTTCCTGGGCCCATCCCCTACCTGATGTGCAATACAAACACTCAACTCCGCCCCCAGCTGGGGACATTTTGAAGGCCATCTCAGCTCCAGAGCTCCTCATGGGATCAGCTGAGGGTTGTGCTGTGGCTCCACTGTGTGTCAGCTTTTCTGTCATCCCAGGCCTGCCTTCTGCACTCCCTCACAGGTATCATCCTAAGAGCCCTCCCTGGTAAACCCCTGAACACTGACCTCCACATGAGGAATCAATGGAAGATAACAGGCATGGCAGAAATTCTAGTACTCCTACACCGGGAAAATGGTGCAGGAATCTGGGAGGGTGGGAGATGGAAAGAAAGCCCAGAACAGGAAGGCTTAGACACTGCAAAGCTGGGCAGTCCAGTCCTGGGTCTCTGCAATATTCCAGCCTTCTTCCTGCCCTGGTTTTCATGACTACCCTTGTTCCTTAGTGATGGGTGTTGGCTGTGGGGCCTGCCCTTGAGTTTGAATACCAACTCTGTTTCTGACCCACTGTGGGGCTTTGGGCAAGTCACTTTACCTCTGTGGGCCTCCGTGGTGCCAACTGTGTAATGGGGCTGGGAAAAGTCAACAAGGGGTGCTGCAGAGCTCCTACCATAGAACCCGAGGTCTCTGGGGTGCTCATAAATGCTACCTCTTACGAAATCCCTCCTAAGGGATGAGGAAGGCAGTTTACAAATCATCCTGCAGAGGCACCATTTTTACATTTTACCCCTAAGGCCCCCTTCTCTGCAGCCTTAAAGTTTCCCAAGACTTTTCAGAAATCAGAGGCAGTTTGCCCATTTGGAAAATTTTATCCTATGGTCTTTTATTTCATGATGGCTGACAGAGATCAAACAAGAATGAGTCACCTGAACTGAGATGTTAATGTGTGCTGGGCAGAGCTCTTCCTAAGAGCTCGGTAGAAATGGAACTCTTGTGACCCTGTAACAGGAGTACTATTTTTAAAAAAGATAAACTGGGGCTCAGAGAGGTTAGGCAGCATGTGAACAATGACATCTAGGCTGTTGGGACATTTCTATAAGCTAATGTCTTCAAATTAGGTAGTAGACAAGGGTTGTTGTCCTAATAAAAAGGACACAGAGCAAGAAATGATTCGTTCTGACCCAAGGAGAGTCCAGGAAGGGCTCTAGAGGCAGGACTATTTGAGCTGAGCCTTGATAGTGAAAAAAAATATGAATCGTCAGAGCAAGATTGGAAGGCATTCCAGGCAGTAGCAACTGCTTTAGCAAAGGCCTAGAGGTTTGTATTCAAGGCCCCAACCCATCCAAGTTGCTGCTGATTTCTCTGGCAAGACCAATCTCTCTCTTCTCCCGCTTGATTAATGCTGATGGGTAGTGGGGTGAACACTTAACGCTTTATACATCCTCACATACCATCCAGCTTTGGTTACTGACATTTCCAGCACTCTGTGTTGCCTTGGGCTTCCTGATGAGTGCCTGAGCATCAGTGCACAGCAGGTTTCATCATTTATTTGCTTACTTATTCATTCATTCATAATGAATTTGTCTATTTGCTGAACAAACATTTCTCCAGGGCCTCCTCTATGCCAAGTGCTATGTCAGCATCAAGATAGCCAGGCTCCCTGCCTGGAGGAGCTCATGGTCACATGGGGAGAATGGATGAGAACTATCTCAGCCAAAAAAAAATAAATAAATAAAATAAAGATAAAATAGCTGGTAATGAGGTCTGTGAAGGAAGCAAGCAAGAGGTTGAGAGATGATGTCAGAGAAATCCTGCTATCTATAAGGTGGTCAGGGAAGGCCCCCAGAAGAGATAACAATCAGGCAGAGGAAGATGAAAGGAACAACTCAGAAGAGTGAAGAGAAGGATATTCCAGGCCAAGGGAACATCTTGTGTGACAGCCATGGTGTAGGGAAGGATTTGGCCTGTGGAGGACCTGAAACGAGGTCAGTGTGGTAAGACTGAAGCAAGGTAGAGGCTAGGAGTAAGAGACGGGGCCAGGCATTCAGGGCCTTGTAAGCCATGGAGAAGAGCTGGGTTTTGGTCAGTGTGATAGGAAGCCATTGGGAGGTTTTAAGTGGGAAAATGAGAAGATCTCTCAGTTGACAAGATGGGGCAACAGGAGGTCCGAGGGGTAGATGCTGTAGGCATCTGGACAAGAGATGCTGGATGTTTGTCCCCTTTCCCTGTTCGTGATTTTTTTTTTTCATCCCTCTTGGATTCTGTACCTTGGAATGTGATTCTTCCATTGTTGGGTAGTTTGAGCTGAAGGAACATGATCCCTTTGGTCAGCGATTCCTAAACATTTTAGTCTCAGGACCCCTTTACACCCTTAAAAATTATTGAGGCACCCAAAGAGTTTTTGTTCATGTGGATGATATCCAGAGCCAGGACTAGGGTGAGTTAAAAGAGCATAAAATTTAAGGGGTGCCCCAAATCTCAGTAATCAAGATAAACATTTTAATGATATTTTGAAAATGCATATTGGAGACTGAGGCAAAAGGAAAAAATCAATAATATAGATCTTGTCTTTATTTAACATTTTTTATATTTTGTTCAACATGAAATTAAAAAAAAATATTTTTAATTGATTTTAGAGAGAGGAAGGGTGAGGGACAGAGAGACAGAAACATTGATGAGAGAGGACCATTGATCGGCTGCCTCCTGTACACCCCCCACTGGGTTTTGAACCCAAAACCAGGCATGTGCCCTGACTGGGAACCTAACAAGTGACCTCTTGAATTCTGGTTCGACGCTCAACCACTGAGCCACATTGGCTGGGCATTAATTTTTTTTTTTTACATTACTTTTTTTCATTGATTTCAGAGTGATGGTGCTACCACATATCATATCAACTATGGGAAATTCCAGGGAGAGCAAAAGGGGCAAATGATGTCTTAGTATTACGAAAGTAGTTTTGACCTTGTGGACCCACATTCCCAGGGATTTCAGATTGTACCTTAAGAACCATTGCTTTTATTTATTTTAATTATTTAAAAAATTTTAAGGTTAACGTCATTGCAGGAGTCCCCCTTCCACCTCCACCTCCCTGTCTACCCCTTCCTTGGCCTTTACCAAATTATTGTCCATGTCCATGGGGTATGCATATATATTCTTTAGTTATTTCCTTTGCCTTCTTTAGAATCTCAAGACACAAATCAGAAAGAATATACACACCCCTCTGTTCATAGCAGCATTATTTACAATAGCTAAGACCTGCAAACAGTCCAAGTGCCCATCAGCAGATGAGTGGATAAAAAACTGTGGTATAGCTACACAATGGGAAAGCTATAAAAAAGCTATAAAAAGAAGGAAGTCTTACCCTATGGGACAGCATGGGTGGACCTGGAGAATATGCCAAGTGAAATAAGCCAGTCGGAGAAAGACAAATACCATATGATCTCATTAATATGTGGAATCTAATGAACAAGAACCATTGCTTTTAATGCAATCATTTTAAATTATTTAATTTTCATTGAATTTATTGAGGTGACATGGGTTAATAAAAGGTTAATAAAAGTTTCAGGTGTATAATTCTATAATACATCATCTGTATATTGTATTGTGTGTTCACCACCCCAGGTCAAGTCTCTTTCCATCACCATTTATCCCCCCTATACCCTCTTCTACCTCTCCCCAGCCCTTCCCCTCTGGTAGTCACCATGCTGTTGTCTGTGTCCATGAGAGAACCATTGCTTTTAACGGAACCAGAACCTTTTCCAGGGAGTATCCACCCTTTGGTCTTAGATCTGGCCCCAAGGACTCCACCTGTCTTTCCACTGCCTTCAAGATGCTCAGCGCCTGAGAGGCTACGCTTCAGAATTCACGCTGCTTTCCCATCTGCTCCAGGCTAAACCCTCACAGTGCTCAGGGTTCCCATCCACCTCTCCCCTGTTTCTCCTCTGGACAAGCCCTACTTGGTTGATGTCTTTGAAAGACTGAGAGCCCCCAAATAGGACCTGCAGTTCCAGGTAGCCTGAGAGGCATGGAGCCCCTGTGGGCTTATCATCTCCCCCTTTGGGACACCCATCTCTGTTCCTGCCCCTGGCTCCGTCCATCCCCCACCACGGTTCCTGTCTTCCTCCCTCCTAGGCTGGAGATTTGAGTGTTCACAACCTCTCTGGGCTTCCTCTGGGATCCTGGAGCGCAGGCACCTCACCAAATAACAGCATGCAGGCACCGAAAACCTCCACTGTATTAGGCAGGCTGCTAGGAGGCCAACTCCTGAAAATTCAATTTGTCAGTAATATAAACAGGATATCGAGCCTGGCGAGGGCAGGCTTGGAGGACAGCAACTGAGGGGGAAGAAAGGAGGCAGCAACCTGCAGGGGTACCGGTAACGTGGCCACATTCCTAAGCAACATTAAGTCCCACCGCTAATCACAAACAGATCCTTGCACGCCCAAGGTCTGCCTTTCTTTGTTCACTAAAATCTCTCTCTCCAATACCACCGCCAAGTCCCCCAGGCTCTGCCTCTCTGTGGGCCTCAGTTTCCTTGTCTGCCATATGAGAGGGCTGAACTTGGGTCTAATATCCCAGAACCCAAACTTCTCTGGTTTGAAGGCACCCAAGAAAGAGTGCAGAGTTCCAGGATTGTAAAATGCCTGGGTTATATGACTGCAGAATTTGACAGGTCAGCGATGGTGGGTGCTAAAGTGCTTGATTTTAAGATTCAGTGGTTCTCAGAGTCTAACACTTTCTATTACTCTGACTTTCAGAGTCTCAATGATTTTTAAGTATCTGAGGCAGTGCAGTGTGCCCTAAAGCCAGATGGCCTTGGTTTGTCTACTGCCAGCCCCAAGCCCACTAACTAGATGACCTTAGGCAAATTACACATGACCTTTGGGTGCCTCGATTTCCACTCTGTAAATTAAGGAGCATAGCAGTAACTGTCTCATGGAATGGTTGTGAGGACTGAGTTAATGTTTGTAAACAGTGTCCAGAGCATAGTAAGTGCTCAATAAATGTTTTGCTCCTGCCTTTATTTAAACTGGAAAGTTTCTACAGCCTGGGAGTCTGAGATGGGTGATTCTAGGCCTCCAAGACTCCAGGGTTAAAAGTTTCAAAGAACCCATTGTTCAAAGATTCAGTGATACACGGGTTCTGGAAGTTGGCTGTGAACATATGTGTTTTGGTGTTCCTGTCCCAGGATCATGGGAGTGTGCCGGGGCAAACTGAGGAGTCTGGCTCTCTCAGCCACCATCCCAAAGAGCATGACAAGCTTGGGACTCACAGCCTCTGGAAAGTACCCTTCTCTGCCCTCAACACACACATGCACCTGGAGATAACTTGACCTTCTGGCCACGAGTTCATTGATGCTGACTAACTCCCGGAACTCATGGAGACACAGGAAGACAGTTACCCCCATAGCTTGGAACTCCCTTCCTGAAGAACCTGCTGTGGCTCCCTCCTGTCCTTACAATTAAGTTATATTTCTCAGCCTGGGTTAGCTTGGCGGGCTTGGCTCAGTGGTTGAGTGTGAACCAGGAGGTCATGATTTGATTCCCTGTCGGGGCACATGACCGGATTTCGGGCTCGATCCCCAGTGTGGGGTGTGTAGGTGGCAGATGATTAATGATTTTCTCTCTCTCTCCCTCTTCCTTCCTCTCTGAAATAAAATAAAACTATATTAATTTATGTCCACTTCAAGGTAAGTTGAGGTCATCTGCAATGGGGAAGGGGGAATTGGGATAGTTCCTTTGTAAGTTACTTCTAGGTCCATATACCTTTGTTCAACCATTTCTTTACTCCACAGATACTTATTAAACATCTACTATATGCTAAGCTCTGTCCTAGGCTCTAGGGACACAAAAGTGAATGAGGGCAACAACGTCTCTGCTCTTGGGAGCTCACACACTCATTTCAGGTCTCACTCACTATAGAGCATGTGCTCAAAGGGTGAGAGCACAGGCCATTTCCTGACTGTGGAACTTTGGACCAATGCTCTGAGCCTCATTTGTAAAATGGGCCAATAACACCACCTACTGTATGGGGTTGCTGTGGAGATTAGAAGAGCGAGTGAAGGTGAACATCTCAGCACAGTGTCTGGCACACTGCAAGTCTGCAATCCATGGGAGCTGCTATTGGTGATGGTGTTGCTGTTGTAACTTGATTTCTACCCCCAGCTCCCTTCAAAGCATGTAATGTGTGGGTTAAAAGCCAGACAGATCTGAGCTCAAGTCCTGGGATGTAAAATAGATATAATCATAGCTGCCTGGCATGTGGGGCATACCCAGCTGGCTCAGGATGTAACAAGAACATATTCTCATTTCCCACTAGCTCTGTCTGAGAACTCATCCCAACCAACCCCACTGCCCACATCAGTTCTCACACAGCACACAACCTAACACCTTCCTTTCCCTTCTGGGTCCCAGGATCCACCACATAGGGCCAGGGGAAATCAGCTCTAAGACATAGGCTGAGACCTTAGGCATGACACAGAAGGCAATAGGGAGCCAAGGCTGGCTCTGGAGAGAGGGGCTCTCCAGATGAAGCGCATCCTCTGTCTTCCAGTGGCTCCTCTGTACCCTCTGCATCTTGTCCTCAGAGCTGCCAGGGCCTCCCGCCAACTGTTGGCCATGAGTCCCTGCTGTGTCTTGGGGTTAGGTTATTTTTTCATTAAGTTTGCAATTATTTTTTAAAATGCAAGTCCCATTGTGACATGCTGAGCTGAGAAGACTGGAGGGTAAAGCTTTTTCCCTGCCTGCGGCCCACTGGATCACCACCCTATTCTGAGTGAAGGGGAACATTTTCGGGGAAATGAACAAGGAGGCCTTGATCGTTTGGGGACTTTATGAACTTGACCTTACCCCCACTCCATACCCCACCCCGTTAACAGGCTTGGTCGCTCTCCCTGTTAATTAAAGGGGAGACTAGTTTCCAGGACATTTTCAGCTCCGTCCCGGCCTGTGCCCACATCCTTTAGAGGGAGGCCATGGTGACTGGGTGGCTGATGGCCTCAAAGGTAACAATTTGTCCTGAGATGGAATCCACTCCCCCAAATAAAGGGACTTTGTATTCTTTTCCTTTCTCATAGCCCCCTGGCCTCTAAAGAGGTAGTTATTAGCAGAGAAGCAGCTGTGGCTCCACAAGAGAAGGGGCTGCCATAGGAGGCAGTGCAAGACCCACTACCTGCACCAGCAAGACTCTCATACTGCCCCTGGGCCTCTGTCTGTGTCCTCAGAGCTCCTGCCTTCTCATGAAACCTGGCGTTCATGCCGTCATTCACTCATTCACTCGACACCTCTTTATCGAGCATCTAATATAGTAGGCACTGTGCTAGGCACATGGCATAGAACAGCGAAAAAGAAAAACTCCCTCATCACATTCCAGTGGGTAGACAGACACTAAAGATGAGTAAGTCAATATAGGATCCATTGCCAGGCAGTCAGGTGAGAGCAGAGGTAGGAGGGAGGAAGTGGTGGAAGGGGAGGTGATATCTGAGCAGAGACCTGATGGTCTGGCTGTGGGGACAGTGGCGCTTCTACCATAGCAAAGTCAGACGGGCCACCCCCCCGCCCTTTTCCACCTCTGCACTTCTGCCCAGCTTCCAGGGGGGCCTTCCCTCTGCTCTGTCTGGCAAGCAATGACTTTCCTGGATTTTCCTTAATATATAATTTGCTACGTTATTGATAGTGTCAAATGCATTTGTAAAAGCAGAACACAAAGCTGTCTGGGTTATGTAACACATGCTGTCCAGTGAGTTTCACGAAACCCACATGGCTGATATACTTCAGCTCAATATAATGGTGCTTTTACCATTGAAAACCCTAACAAAATGGTCATTTTAAGATGGCAGACTACAGGCATTTCTACCCCCTTCTCTTATTAAAAATGCTCCACAAAGCAAGAAACAAAAACACAAACTCTATCTCTGAGAAAACTTTGGAGACATTGTAACCCTGAATCATAATATACAAGGAAGAGAAGTGAGGGAAAAAATGGCCAGTGATTTAACAGAGAGGAATACAGTCAAACCTACATGCCTGGAGTGGGCGGTCCCTGAGTGAGTGGACTGCTGCAAAGAGAAATAAACTGATTTGCCTGAAAGGCACAAAAATGGAGATGAGCTCCTCAGCTCCACTCGTTTGTCTAGTTGCAGAATGTCCTTGGGTGGACTTATGCCCTCCCCTCACCTCCAGGCAGAAAATCATCTAGAGAACCACTTCTAAGACAAAGACCTACAGATATGACAATTTGGGGGAGAGGGAGAATGCTCCCCAGAATAAGCTAACTAGCAGCTACTTGATCACACAACCTACACAGAAGCCCACCAGTCCCCCATCCCCACCCACGGCTTCCAATCAGATTGTTAATACATGGACAGCCAAGGATCCCTATATACTCCACAGACACCCCATAGCAGTGGAGGAAAAAGACTTAGAGAAAGAGAAAATGCAAAGAACAGGAGAAAACTTAAAAATAAATCCTACAAGGAATATCCTTTGAGAGATGAAGATATTGCATCCAGACAATATGAACTGGAAGCTACTAAAAAGGAATCCTATATAATAAAAGGCTAATATGCAAATAGACCAAACAGTGGAACAACCAAACAACCAGTTGCTATGACGTGTACTGACCACCGGGGTCGTGTGCAGAACATGGCGGGTGTTGGCTGAGGTGGGATGGTGGAGCAGGTGAGCAGGGGCGCCAGATCAAGGAGGGGCGCCGGTCGCTGTCACTGGGGCAAGCCTCTGGTGGTTACTGAAAATTCTTTGCTCTTGCACACCGTGGTCCCACCTGGTGCTCGCACCTGCTGTTGGCGCTGGCCCTGCTCGCACCCACTGCCAGCGCCAGTCCCGCTTGCACCTTCAGCCAGCACCAGAGCCACCGCTCGCACCCACTGCTGGGCCCGCTGCCAGTCCCTGCGCCGGTCCCGATCACTTGGTGCCATCAGCAGGTGCGAGCAGGGGCTGCCCACCCTGATAGCCCCTGAGCGCTTCTCCACCTCCCCCTGCTTCTGATGAGCGATCAGGGCAGTAGCCACTGCTCACACCCACTGATGGCACCAGCCCCAATCACTCCACACAGTCAGCGGGTGCAAGTGGGGCCGGCACCATCAGCACATGGGAGCGGCGGCGGGAGTGGGGCTTCCGGCAGACAGGGGACTGGGTGCTGTGGTGGGAGGGGTCAGGTGGGGGCGTGGAGGATGGGCCAAGACCCACCCCTGTGCCTACTGCAGCCTAGCAGACCACAGTTCCTTTCAAGGTGCACGAATTCGTGCACTGGGCCCCTAGTAGAGAATAAGAAAGTAGAACTGGAAATATATGTGGTAGATTGCACAAATAGCCAAAGTTTCTTCCTTCCCAGAGCGCCTGCCCCTTTACCCCTCAAGTGGAGTCTGGTTATCTATTGCTGTGTAACAAACTATCTCCAGAGTTAGTAGATTAATTTCATGGCAAAGAAACTCAGGGAGGGTTAGGCTGTGTGATTATTCTGATTGATGGAGATCACTCCATGGTTTTCAGCTGGTGGATGGGCTGGGCTGGGGGTGTCCAAGATGGTGGCACTGTGGTCTGGTGCCTTTGGCAGGGATGGCTGGAGGGCTGAGCTCAGCTGGCACTGTTGTCTGGTTACATGTGGCCTTTCCAGCATGGCCGTCTGAGGTAGTCAGACCTCTTATGGTGGCTGCTTCCCCTAGAGCAGTGGTCAGCAGAGTGCGGCTCGCGAGCCACATGCGGCTCTTTGGCCCCTTGAGTGTGGCTCTTCCACAAAATACCACGTGCGGGCGCGCACATACAGTGCGATTGAAACTTCGTGGCCCATGTGCAGAAGTTGGTTTTCGGCCTGGGCAAGTCTATTTTGAAGAAGTGGTGTTAAAAGAAGTTTAAGTTTAAAAATGTTGGCTCTCGAAAGAAATTTTGAGAAACCAAGATGGCGGCATAGGTAAACACCTAAACTGCTGCCTCGCACAACAATTTCAAAACTACAACTAAAAGACAAAATGGACATCATCCAGAACCACAGGAAAGCTGGCTGAGTGGAAATTCTACAACTAGAAGGAAAGAGAAAAGCACACGGAGACTCAGAGGAACTGCAAAAGGCTGAGGTACGGAGAAGCGTGCGCAGAGAGGACTGACTGCTCAGTGCGCTGCTGGCTTTCTCAAGCGTGAGGGAGATAAAAACTCCAGACTGCGCTGAACTCCAGTTCTGGGTGAGAATCGGGGAACCCAGACCTATTTGTGGAGAAACTGGACTGTCTGGCAGCGGGTGAAACTCAAGGGTGGCTTTCTCTTAGAGGTGCTTGCAGCGATTACTGAGGGACACTGAGACCCAAGGGCCTCATAGGGCAGGGCTGATGGGAAGCCAAGGCTGTCTGCTCCACCCTGAGACTCCGCCCCATCCAAGCTGAGCACAGAGGCTTTTGTAATTTTGTAAGTCTTGTCTCATAAGGGTGTCTCCAGCACAGAAGTTCTCCCAGCGTAGACACAGCTGATCCTTACAGCCAATTGGCCTGGCAGTTAATTCCTCCCAGTGATACCAACAACAATCAAGACTTAACTACAACAAGGCTGTGCACACAAGCCACAAAGGGGTGCACCAAGAGTATCCACCTCAGGTAACTGGGGAGGCTGACCCACTGTGCCCTATAGGCACCTAGCACACAAAGCTACTCTACCAACTCAGGGAAGCAGTAAAAATGTGGAGACAAAGAAACAGATCACAAATGAAAGAAATGGAGGAAAACAAACGACTGGATATAGAGTTCAAAACCACGGTTATAAGGTTTTTCAAGAATTTTCTAGAAAAGGCCGATAAATTTAGCGAGACCCTTGAGGATATGAAAAAGGACCAACTAGAAATTAAGCATACACTGACTGAAATAAAAAAATATTATACAGAGACCTAACAGCAGACTAGAGGACCGCAAGAATCAAGTCAATGACTTGAAATACAAAGAAGCAAAAAACACTCAACAGGAAAAGCAAAAAGAAAAAAGAATCCAAAAATATGAAGATAGTGTAAGGAGCCTCTGGGACAACTTCAAGCATACCAACATCCGAATTATGGGGGTGCCAGAAGAAGAGAGAGAGCAAGATACTGAAAACCTATTGGAAGAAATAATGACAGAAAACTTCCCCCACCTGGTGAAAGAAATAGACTTACAAGTCCAGGAAGCACAGAGAACCCCAAACAAAAGGAATCCAAAGAGGACCATACCAAGACACATCATAATTAAAATGCCAAGAGCAAAAGACAAAGAGAATATTAAAAGCAGCAAGAGAAAAACAGTTAATTACCTACAAGGGAGCACCCATATGATTGTCAGCTGATTTCTCAACAGAAACTATGCAGGCCAGATGGGAGTGGCAAGAAATTTTCAAAGTGATGAATAGCAAGAACCTACAACCAAGATTACTCTACCCAGCAAAGCTATCATTCAGAATTGAAAGGCAGATAAAGAGCTTCACAGATAAGAAAAAGCTAAAGGAGTTCAACACCGCCAAGCCAGTATTATATGAAATGCTGAAAGGTATTCTTTAAGAAGAGGAGGAAGAAGAAAAAGGTAAAGATAAAAATTATGAACAACAAATACATATCTATCAACAAGTGAATCTAAAAATCAAGTGAATTAAAAATCCAATGAACTGAATAAACTGGTGAATATAATAGAATCAGGGGCATAGAAAGGGAGTGGACTGACAATTCTCAAGGGGAAAAGGGTGTGGGGGATGTGGGAAGAGACTGGACAAAAATCGTACACCTATGGATGAGGACATTGGGGGGGAGGTAAGGGCAGAGGGTGTGGGAACTGGGTGGAGGGGAGCTATGGGGGAAAAAAAGAGGAACAACTGTAATAATCTGAACAATAAAGATTTAAAATAAATAAATAAATAAATAAACAAACAAACAAATAAAACTGAGTCTGGGGAGGTTGGGGTTCAAGGCCACACAGCCCAGTAAGCAGCAAAGCTGGGACTAGAACTCAAGACTGGTGGGCCCAGCACTCCTCTCTGTCTACTGTTCCCCTCCAGGGTCTCACAGTCCCCGTGACCAAATCCCTTCTCAGAGCTCCAGTCCTTTGGGTATAACTGAAGGGTAGACTAGATTCAACTCAGTTTAGGTGGCCCCCAAAACATTGAGATGAAAAGGTAATTGTCCTTCAGAAAGCCCATATGGGAGCCACTGGGGACCCAGGGGATGTCCCTAATTCTGGGGGGAGGGGGGGAACTTGATGGAGAGTGGTCACAGAAGTTCCTCTCTGCATATGCCCTTCCGCACATGGTGGCACAGCCAGAAGTCTGGCATCTTTAGCAGCCTGGAATGATGTGAAATTCTAAGTTTACCTCCCCTTTTGGGAGATGTAACCATTAGCTCACCTGATGCAAAATGCATTTTAATATCATTTAGCTGTGTCTTCTGGTTCTGATTCCATATTTCTAAATCTTACAGCTATTTCTTGATGTATCCATTTTAGATATTATATACTAGTGACCCGGTGCACAAAATTCGTGCACATTAAAAGGGGATTCATTAGAGGAAATAATTTAATATTGCTATTTGCCCTTTCTTTATAATAGAAGTGTCAAAGATGAAAGAAAATTAGTAAAATGTATATGAAAACCTTCCTCCTGTCAGAGTCTGGGGCTCACCACAGGACCCAGAGTCAAGTCCCCACCCACCCACATGCACCTCAAAATTGCGTGAGACCCAGACCTGCCCGCGCCCCACCCCCACCCCCCCGCATTGGGCTAGATCCAGAATCAGCCAGTCCCACCCTTGTCAAGCCCTGCCAGGCAGGTGGCATAGCCTCAGGTCCCCTGACCCGGTGCCAGGACAGGGGGCGTGGCCTGAGGTCCCCCAGCCCAGACCGGGGCGGGGGGTGTGCCTTGAGGTCCTCCATCAAGCCCCGCCAGGTGGGAGACATGGCCTGAGATCCCCTGTCAAGCCCCACCTGGCAGGGGTGTGCAGCCTCAGGTCCCCTGGCCCAGTGATGGGGTGGGGGACATGGCCTGAGGTCCCCTGTCAAGCCCCGCCTGGTGGGGGGCATGGCCTGAGGTCCCCCGGCCTGGCGCTGGGGCAGGGGGAGCAGCTTGAGGTCCCCTAGCCCAGCACCAGGATGGAAAGCGCACCTTGAGGTCCCCCGTCAAGCCTCGCCAGGCGGGGGGCCGTGGCCTCAGGTCCCCTGGCCTGGCACTAAGGCGGGGGGTGCTGCCTGAGGTCCCCTAACAAGCCCTGCCAGGTAGGGGGCGGGGCCTGAGGTCCCCTGTCAAGCCCTAACAGGTGGGGGACATGGCCTGAGGTCCCCTGTCAAGCCCCACAGGGGCGAGGGAGGACATAACCTCAGGTCCCTGCTGATTGCTTGTTAAGGCTCCTTATGGGAACTTGGCCTCAGCTGTGGGTGCAGCCATTTTGTGATGGAGTGATGGTCAATTAGCATATTCCCTCTTTATTAGATAGGATTAACTGCTTGTTATAAAAGAGAAGGGATTTTAGCTCAATTAAACCCATTTCTCCTCTCTCCTCTTTCCAATGTCATATCCATATTTTTGTTCTTTTCTTTTCAGTGTTTCCATGATTATGCCTATACAAGTATTGTTTCTTGCTGAATAAGTACTGTGCTGTAATGACATTTGCTTTCTCTTAAACGCCCAGCACTTTCTCCTTGAATTAGTAATTGGCTATTTTTAACTGCTTAGTTTTCTTTGAACATTTGACTCAAGCTTCCCACGCCCTGAACATAGCTCTGTAAAACTCCTCTCATGTGATTTCTGCAGAGACAAATCTCGTAATTAACGTGATGCTGCCATCTTTTTCTCTGGGCTCTCTGACCTTTAGGGTCCACCTAGACTTGTTTTGTTCTGGGCGTAGGATGCAGCTACCCACGAGGAATTCTTTTGCCTCTCTCCACCATCTCCTGTATCTCTTACTGTGAAGGAGATTTACCAAATACCGAAGCCCCCAGTTTCTTCCTGTTCTGAGTCCTTTTCGAAGCTCTCAGATGCTGGGCACAATCTTATGACTTGCTTTAACCAATAGGATAATAACACACATGACACAAGCAGAGGACTGCAAAGTACTTGTGCATTTGGGGGCTTTGCCCTCTGCAGTTCTGGGGAACCCTGCAAGCAGCACCAGCTGGTGGTGAATCCAGGCTGGTTTGCTGGAGGTAAGAGACTTGTGGCCAAATCATCTTCATTACCCCAGCAAATGTCAGCTGATATCAACCACGAGACACCAGTGATCACCAGACACATGAGAGCAGACACATGAGAGGAACCATACATTCATGAGCAAGTCAACGGTAGTTGTTTTAAGCCACTAAGTTTTTTGGTTTGTGTGGTTTTTTTTAAATATATTTTTATTTATTTCAGAGAGGAAGGGAGAGTTAGAAACATCAACGATGAGGGAGAATCATTGATCAGCTCTCCTGCAAAACTCACACTGGGGATGGAGCTCGAAACCCAGACATATATCTGAACCAGGAATCGAACTGTGACCTAATTCATAGGTGGATGCTCAACCACTGAGCCACACCAGCCGGGCTAAGCCACTAAGTTTTTAGGAAGTTTGTTACACAGGGAGAGCTAAGTGATACATGTTTTTCTCTTCCTTGGTTTAGTCCCTTTTTTGATGGAGTATATTCTCTAGTAGCTTGGCAGTTTTAAAACATGTCCACAAATTCTTTGATATTTGTCCCATCAGGATATGGGGTTTGGGATATACCCCTCCCCCACTTGAGTCTGGACCAGCCTTAGTAGTGCCACCAAAGTGATGCTCAATAACCTCTGAGGCAAGGTCAGAAAAGGGCATGTGGCCTCCACCTGGTTCTCTTGGGATGCTCACTCTAGGGCAGTGGTCGGCAAACGCATTAGTCAACAGAGCCAAATATCAACAGTACAACAATTGAAATTTCTTTTTTTTTTTAATTTAATAAATCTTTATTGTTCAGATTATTACAATTGTTCCTCTTTTTTCCCCCCATAGCTCCCCTCCACCTGATTCCCACCCCTTAATGTATGTCCCCCTTAAAAAGAATGGCCATGCCACGTGTGCAGTACTTCCTGCAAAGCCCTTTCTCACCCACACTTACTAGTACTTGGCCTTCACAAGGGCATTATGTGGGTGTAGGGCTGCAACTGTTCTCATTTTATTGAGAAGGAAACTGAGAGCCACCCAGAGAGGAGGAGTCCCCTGCCCAAGGTCATGTGGCTACTAAGTACCAGTGGAGCTCCACTCAGCTCCACTTCCCTCTGGTCGCTTGCCTCCATCCAGGACCAAGGTTGCCCTAGGGCTTGGGAGAAAAGGTCAGGTCTCCTCATGGCAGACACCTCCCAGAGCTCTGCAGTGTCCCCTGGCAGGACATGGGGGCTGATGCCCAGCGTGGACTCAGGACCTTCCCATTAAGCACTGGCCAGCCACAAAGAAGACCTGCCCTGTCCCTACCCCCTGGAGCCCAAATTAACCCCCTTGGAAACAGCGAGCCCTCCTCCCCCTCTGAGAGAGAGAGAGAGACACCAGTGATCACTGAGTAGTTGAAGTCACTTTGCCGGACAACATCTCACCCCCAGGGAGAGATGAGGTGGCTCCAGGAGACTCCACAGCCATGTGGGAGTGGTGCCAACAACTAGCAGGGACTGTGAAGTAGGGACAGAGGCCAGCAGCTTCCCCACAAAATCTAAACCCTAAAAGCCCTCTGGAATCACCATGCAAATGGAGTGTCATCACCCTCAGACATCACCGGGAGCTAACATAGATCCACTCATTCATTTACTCATCCATTTATTCTTTCATCTACCCAACTGCTACATTTTGAGCACCTCACCTCAGAGAAACTCTTCATTTTAGTGCCAGGGGTCCTCAAACTTTTTAAACAGGGGGCTAGCTCACGGTCCCTCAGACCGTTGGAGGGCCGGACTATAGTTTAAAAAAAACAACTATGAACAAATTCCTATGCGCACTGCGGGCCCGGGACGAGTCGGCTGCTAAGCAGGACAGGCAGCGGCACCTGGCAGGCCGGATAAATGTCCTCGGCAGGCCGCATGTGGCCCGCGGGCCGTAGTTTGAGGACCCCTGGCTGTAGCCCAATGTACCAATTTTTTCTTTTATTCTCGGAACTGGGGAGACAACGTAGACCAGACCACCCCACAGAGCTGATGGTCAAGGGGAAGAGAACATAAGTAGTCCCATCAATAACGTGCAATGGATTGTGATGACACTAAAGGGAACAGTGTAGAGACAGACAAAACCAGGTGATCCTGATTTATTTGGGGAGGTGCGGGAGGGTGGCTCACTGTGGGCCCCTGGCACTCTTTTTTTTGAAATCAAATTGTATCAAATATTTTTAAGTATACCCACATTAAATATATTGTAGCTATGAAATTATTTGAAAGAGTTTAAAATTCTTACCTTTTATAAGTATTGGCTATCAGTAATTTATTTACTAGTAAGTAACAATTGTTGAAACATCATGACAATTGTACACTCCCCTAGGAATGCTTGCCAAGTGAAAAACATAGAACCCACGAAGGGTTTTTCAACTCCACCTTGAGATGTTGAATGGGCTGGGGTTCTGAGTAGGATTTTATTTGAACAGAGATCTGTGGCTGAAACACTTTGTAACCTTCCCTCCGTCTGGGCCATCGCATGCACCAAGGCTGTAGGGTCAGGGCCGGTGGGAACGGTCGGGGACAGTCTGGAGTGGGATGGGCAACACTGGGAGCCTGAGGCCAGGATGACTTGCAGGGTGGCCCCCAGTTCTGGAGCAAGCGTTAGCATCCCGCAGATGCAATGGGCAGAGGGGGCTCCCCTGGGCTGAGGATGGGGGGACCGTGAGGGGGTGATAACTGTCGCATTAGGGCTGGCTCTCAGGGCAGGCTGCATCTTGGCCTGCACCACTTCTGACCTGCAGCCTAGGAACACAGCTACAGTCCCCTGGGAGTGACAGGGGCATTTCTCTGTCCTCTCCTGCAGCAAAGAAGGTGGGGGAGGCCTCTGGCTGCCATCAGATGGGGCAGACCAGGCACATCACTGGGCGTGAGACCCAAAGGGGTTTTGGAAAGCAATCCTACTTGAAGGTGCTAGAGAAATGAGGATTTTTTAAAAATCATTTTTATCACCGTGGATCAAGAGCTATAGGGCTAACCTTAAGCCATTCAGTTTAAAAAATAAATTCCCAAATCTGCCTAAGAAAAGAAAATCATCAAAATGCAATGAAAAGGCAACACAATGGCTCTAAAATACAGCAGTACTTCCCCCCATTACTCCCAAGTAGGAAGTCGTAAATGTACAATGGGTTTGTCAAGAACAATGCTTAACAGATATTAAACTCTATCCCTCAGCAGTAATGACAATAACAGATGCAGTAACTTCATAATGGAGAACTGAACACCACTCTAACCAAGTGATCAAAGTTAATATGAATAAAGGGACAAACAGCCACCGTGCGCCTCCTGATCCAGCGCAGTGGGAAGGACACAGCATGGCCTCCAAGGCATTCCCGCCAAAAAGGCATCACCAGGGCCTAATCATGGGGCACATCACACACACCCGAACTGAAGGGCGTGACATTTTATAAAACACATTTATATTCTTCAAAAAATAACAATGTTGCCCTGACCGGTTTGGCTCAGTGGATAAAGCATCAGCCTGCAGACTGAATGGTCCCAGGTTCAATTCCAGTCAAGGGCATGTACCTTGGCTGCAGGCACATCCCCAGTGGGGGTGTGTGTAGGAGGCAGCTGAATCGATGTTTCTCTCTCATCGATGTTTCGAACTCTATCCCACTCCCTTCCTCTCTGTAAAAAATCAATAAAATATATATATTTTTAAAAACAATGTCCGTGCCAAAACCGGTTTGGCTCAGTGGATAGAGCGTCAGCCTGCGGACTGAAGGGTCCTGGGTTCGATTCCGGTCAAGGGCATGTACCTTCGTTGCGGGCACATCCCCAGTAGGAGGTGTGCAGGAGGCAGCTGATCGATGTTTCTCTCTCATCGATGTTTCTGACTATCTATCCTTCTTCCTTCCTCTCTGTAAAAAATCAATAAAATATATATAAAAATAAATAAATAAAAACAATGTCCTGAAAGGCAAAGAAAGGCCAGGAACTGTTCCAGATTAAAGGGCACTAAAGAAACACAACGCCTAAAGCAATGTGATCCTGGGCTGCATCCTGCACTGGGAGAAATTCCATGAAGGACATCACTGGGACAGCTGAAAAACTGGGATACAGACTGCGTTAGATGAGAAGCAGTGAGCGGCTGGCCCGTGAGGGGCAGGCCTTCTGCTGCGCTGCTCAGAGAGCAAGGCCGTTGGCAACACCCACCAGGTTACAAACACATCCCCTCTGCCCACTGGTCCCACTTCCAGGAGTCTGTTCTGCACGTACGCATATTTGCAAAACGGCATCTGCATAAGGACAGGCATTGCAGCCTTGCGGTGATAGCACAGGCAGGGAACAACCTAAACAGCCATCAATGGGGCACCCTTGGATAAGGGATGGCGCAGCTACCCCTGGAGTTTCTGCAGCTGCGAAAAAGAAGGAGGCAGCTCTCCAAATCCTGGTGAAGAAGGATGTCCACGTTGTGTGGCGGAAGGGAAGTGCAGAACACTGTGCTGAGCTGTCATTTGGTAAAGAAAACAGGGGAGAGAGGCTGCATGTGATAGGCTAATAAATGCACAAACCATTTCTGAGTGGAAACACGGGCAGGAAACCAAACACAGTGGCTGCTTCCAGGAAGGGGCATTCGGTGGCTGGGGGACAGGTGGGAGGGAGAATCACTGTCCCCAATACACACGGCTGTACTGTGTGTGTTTGCACAACATATGTCTATTACCTATTCCAAAAAGAAGAAAGAAACGAGAATGAGAAAGAGGAGGAGGAGGAAGTAAGAAAGGGAGGAAGAGGAGAAGGAAGGAGAGAAAGGAGAAGGAAGAGAAGGAGGAAGAGAGGAGGGAGGGAGAAAATGGAAAAGGAAGGGAGGGAGAGAAAGAAAGATGGAGGGTGGAAGGAAGGAAGGGAGCGAGGGAGGGAGGGAGGAAGGAAGAATTCTTAAAAAAATTTTTTTAATTATTATCAGCTTATACCTGCTGTCCTGGCGCACTGTTGGAATTGCATAAAAAGAATCATAGACAGCAGATAAAAAGGGCTGTTTAATCTGTCTTCCCCTGACCAGAGGCGGAGACCGAGCCCCTTCACCCCCAGAGGACTTTGGAAGTTTTGAGAGGAGCACCCAGGCCTTCTGAAGCCCCACTGCACCCCCTCCCACTCCCCGAGCCACCACCACCTCACTGTCCTATCCCCTCCCACACCATTTCTGTGCAGCCGCATGTGTCTTGGTGAGCACGTTTTCATCATTTTCTTGGCTGCCCATTTCATCACCAAACTGTAAAACACTGTTCCAGGTTCTGCAGCCAGACAGACCTGAGTGCGATCCCCGCTGCACCAAATCACCAAGAGGAGCCGATGCCTGCACAGGCTTGGCAAGGGACTCACACCATGGAAGCTGCATTATCATGGAAAACGAGCCCCATCTGCCAAACCCTCAACTCCCATAAAAGACTCAGCCAAGGAGAAAGAAACCCATCAAGCAGGTCCCAGGATCCAGCCGCCTGCTCCGGGATGAGGGGTGTGAAACAGCAGCCCGCGACCTGCTCGGCGATCCTCATTCTCTCCTCTGACCTTGTGAAACTCCCTGGTGTCCTTGGTGAAGGCAAATTGTTGGTCCACACACACTGTCTGTGTGCATTTAGCAAATGGTAAGCATCCAAGTCACATATGTAGAATACAAGCAATACATTCTCTTTGAAAATAATTGAAATGTACAGAAATCTATCAATTAAAAAGGAAAAATAATGAAACATAAACAACAGAACGTTGCACAAAAACAGCCAAGCACAAAATTTGTATCCATCTTAGGATCCATTTATATAAAGTTTGAAAATTGGCAAGAGACTCTTGGGTGATAAAGGTGATAGAGAATCGTGATAACTGCCCTCTGGAGCATGATAAGCAGGGCTTCGGGGGAGCCAGTATTCTCTTTTTCTTCATCAGAGTCCCAGTTACAGGGGTGTATACAGTTTGTGAAAAAGTATCAATTTTTATACCTATCTGTGTGCATATTAAATGTGTATCGTTGTTCTGTGACTGGCTATCTAAACTAATAAAAGAGAAAGATGCAAATTGACCGTACCTTCGTGATGCCCACCAGGCAATCAGGAGTGAGTATGCAAATTAACCCAACAAAGATGACGGGTTAATTTGCATACACAGGCACTGAGCTGCCGGGGGTGGGATGCAGGCTTTCCGCACCTCCCCAGCCGCTCTGGGCCTCTGGGCAGCATGGGAAGTCAGAAAGGCGGCTCCGGGCCGGAGCAAAGGCAGTGCTGGCAGCCAGGGGAAGGAAGGCCCATTCTTGCATGAATCTTTGTGCATCAGGCCTCTAGTTTTCTTTTATAATGTGTTTTAGAGACCAAACACATCAGTGACATAGATCTGTTCTTGTTCTTTTCAAGAAGTACACATAGTATCCCGCAGTGAGGCTATCCCATCACTTAATCAGTGCAGAGCTGTTGGGTTTTTAGGTTATTTCCCACCGTTGCCATTGAAACAATGCAGCAAGGAACATTCTTCTACCCATTTCCTTGAGAGTTTGTTTCCGTTGAGCAGATGGCTAAAGGAGTAATCTCTGAATCAATGAATGTGCATTTAAACATCTAATGGATGCTGCCAAATCGCCTACCAAAAGATGTTACACCGATTGACACACTGTCCATTCATTCATTCCTTCACTCATGCACTTGACAGATATTTATGGAGCACCTGCTCTGTGCTGAGCATACTGTTTTAGGTGCTGGGGACTCGGCAGTGAGCAGGAGATAGTTCTTATCATCATGGAACTCAGTCTGGTCATGAAAACAGCCCCACACAAATAAGCACATGAATATATCCTGTTGGGCAATGAGAGTGCTAGAGGAGAATAAGGTGCATAAGGTGTCTGAGCATGCCTAGTTCTCTATACCCTCCCCAACACTGGTATTACCCATTCTTTTGATTTTTTTTTTTTTTTACTGATATGACAGCTATTTCTTCTGAATGTGAATTGTATCTTTATTCCCCGTTGCCCATTTTCTCGTGACATGTTTTTTTTTTTTTCTCTCATTGATTTGTATGAGCTCTCAATTTATTATGGATTTTAATCCTCTGATGTATATATGTTGCAACTATTTTCCGCAGCCTATTAACTTGTCTGTTGTCTGCTCATGGTGTTCCACAGTGTGCTCTGATGGGGAACCACAGGAAATTTATTTCAGACTTTTATTCCAGGAGAAGTTGGGCTTCTTCTCAGAAACTGGTTTGGGGGTTCTCCCTGCTATGAATCCATGTAACTGATTCTCTTTTCTTGTTTTGGCTGCAAGGAAGCTCAGGACAAACTTTTCTGTTCACCTCTAGCAATGGTCCAGAGCCTCCCAGCAGGCATCCAGTAACTTGATCCCCATCCTTGAGTTCACATTCTTTTCCTCTTGTACAATTTCATTGTCCATTTCTTTTTCTATTCTCTGGTTTTATAACATCTGTAAGTTGCCTACAACCATTTTTCAACAATGTGGGCATACATACATGACTTTATTTCCTGCTCATAACATCCCATTTCATAGAGGATGAAACCGAGGTGCCCAGAGGGGCAGTAACTTGAGCCAGGGCTGAGTCAACAGAGAAGAGCAGACTCCCATTCAGCCTGTTCATGTCTGCTGTGCTCCGTCCCTGCTCTATTTCCAAAGAGGAAGCCTGTCTGGTTTGCTGACTGGACTAATCATAATTCTTCCAGTTGACAGTGACAGAAATCCCTTTAAATAAGCAAAGGTAGTTTTTGTTTTGTTTGTTTGTTTGTTTGTTTGTTTTTACTCATAAAGGGCATATCTAATGGGCTACAGGTATGGCTGGATCCAGGTACAGAGGCAATATTGGCAAGCCTCCCTCCATATTCAGCTTTGTTTCTCTCTGTCTCTCTGCTTGGTAGCATCATTTTTTCCTGCTTTAGACAACTTCCCTCCCCATGGCCTAAATATGGCGCCAGTGCTCAAGACTGCATCCTGATAGCCTGGAGAGGGAAACCCTCCTCTACAGCCCCAACAGGAAGAAAAGAGGGACCCCACCTGGAAAGCCTTCCTCTTGTAGCCAGAGTGACAGGCATCTTGATTGACAACTCCATCCAGGCTGCTGGAATCAGGGTGGAGTTCCCCAGAGACAGAGGAAAGGGGAAAAGATAGTGTGGTGGGCAAACAAACTCTGTGCTGACCATGGTAACTGCCCCAGGAAAACTAGTGGGGGAGGACCAAGAACAAATCCGCCAACGAATTGCTTTGGTTTTTCCTTAATGGAAACTCATCTCCTCCCCTCCTGCTCTTGAGCTCTTGGGGTTTCGGGGGCTGCTCTACCATCATCACCTCCAACCACAGCATCTTTCAGGTCAGTCCTGACTGCACACGCTGGCTCTTGCTATTCCTCCTGAATGCCCCACTCCTTATCACCTAACCAATTCCTAGCGCTTCCTGCTTGAGGACCCTAGCCCAGGGGATGTCTCCCTCCTCTGAACTTCCCACCCCATCCAAAGACATTGTTTTTTACAGAAATGACTATGTACTTAGCTCAATGGGGAGAGAAAAAGGTGTGCCAGGGTAAGAAGGTGCCTCAGATTTGACCTAAAATTCCATTTCAGGAGGTGGTTGAATGGCTCGCACACGCTCTTACCATGGTCCCCAAGGTTGCTTAGGAGACTAAGTTAGAAGAGAAATGGGAGGATAAGGCAGTGAGTATGTGCTGTAGCTAGTATGTACATGAACTAGCTGAGCCCCCCCCCCCCTACATATCTGCCAGGTAAATGTGAATTTACAGACAAGGAAACTGGAGCTCAGAGGTCAAGTGCCTCACCCAAGATCACGCAGCCAGTAAATGACTGCGGGACTCACATCTGAATTGTCCTACTGTCCTGTCCCATTCTCTCTACCAGTTCCCTAATAAACACCCCCCTCGTTATTAAACGATGACTCACACCACACACACAAAAAATGTCTCCTAATTAAATGTGAAAATAAGAAAAGCATTTGGAATGAACTCTGAGGAGGCTAGCCTTAGGAGAATTATTTCCATACCAAGAATTTGTTCCCAGCTATGTAGCAGCTGGGTATTTTTTTGATTTCTTGATGTTCCCAATGAGTGGAATGTAAGAAGGGAAGATGACTGGTTGTCACCCTTCACTTCCTTCCGAAGTTGCCTCAGACCCTTCATACAATACAGATATAGAACTTAATCGATCAACCAAGTAAGAAAACGATTCATGAATTAATACATGTCCACTTTTACCCGATATGTTTATTTGGGGCAGTTATTGCCCCAAAGTGGACACAGTGGAGTCCTGCGGGCCATCCCCCAAAACACAGTGACAATCAGTGGAGAAGGTTGGTTTGTTTTATAGCCAACAGCCTGAGAACACATCTGTTGTCAAGCTCCAAATCAAGCCACCGAAACTGTGAAGTAAATATGGGCTGGTTCCTTTTCCTCCCACGCAGAGTTGACGCAAAGTAAGCTGGGTTTGAATATGCCAGCTCGATACCCTCTAAGCTGTGTGACCTGAAGACTAACCTTCTCAGAGCTTCTGTTTATCAGTGGAATGGTGGGTTGTGTCAGGTGGTTTCGAAGGTCACCTCCAGAGTTGGCCATGAGCTTACAAGTGCCTCTCACTCTGAGTCCAGCACCCAACAGGAACTCAAACAATTTTTTGAAAGATTTGAGTAGAGTGACAAAATAGAATATGAGCGAAACTGATGCCACCTCATGACCTCTCTGAGCCTCAACTTCATCTTTTGTAAAATGGAGCTAATGATGCCAGCTTTAGAAAGTGGTGAAGACGGAATGCGCTAAGTAAAGCGTGGGAACAGTGCTTGGTAATGGCTGCCCCCTCCCATTCTTTACCCAACAGATGGCAGACTTGTTTCTCATGGAAGCCAATGCACAGAGCTCAGCCTCCTACGCCCCATCCCTGGTACCAGCTTCCATTGCGGTTGGGAAAGCCACTGGCTGGGTGGCTGAAGAAGGAGAGATCAGGAAGTTCTGATGCTCAGAGCTTGGCGGTTCCTCTCCTGGCAAATGAGAAATCACTCTTCTTTTGGGAGACTGTTGACCAACTTACTTGAAATAAAATTTCATGTAGCCCTAAATGGACTCTTCATCTTCTATTGTTCCTTCTCTCATTCTGCTTTGTCCACACCAGCCTCCTTGCTGCTCCCTGGGCCTTTTGCACAGCTGTTCCTTCTGCTGGAAGGCTCTTCTCCCACATTGTCACAGGACGTGCTTCATTCCTTTAGGGTTCTGCTCAAATGTCACCTTGCCAAAGAGGACTTCCCTGTCATCTTGCCTTAGCTACTTCTGGCATTGCTTCTCTGCTTTATTTTTCTTTGTAGCATATACTCCTCATGTAAATGTGTATTTATTTGTTTGTTGTCTGCCCCCCACAACCAGAATGTGAGCTGTACTAGTATGAAGCAGGACTTTGTCCAGCTTAAAGTCACAGCTCAGTCTCCTGGAAGAGTAATTGGTAGATAGTAGGCTCTCAATAACTACTGAATAAATGGGTAGGTGAGTGGCTGGGTGGGAGGATAGGAGCATAGATGGATAGGAATGGATGAACCGGAGTGTGGGAGGTTGGGTGATTATAGGTTGGTGGATGGAATGATGGGTCATTGGGTCAACAGGTTGATGGGTGGATGGTGGATGGAAGGATGGGAAGATGATGGGTGGGTTGATGGGACAATAGATGGATGGAAGGATGGGTCCATTGGCCGATGAGCCAGTGGGTTGATAGATCAATGGGTAGAGTAGAAAGAGCACTGGATTTGGAATCAGACAGACCTAGGCTTTTACCGGATGGACTGGAAGTCGAGCCCTAGTTCTGTCCTGACTTGGGCAAGTTGCTTCCTTTTCTCTGAGCTCTGGTTTCCTCAGTTGAGAAATGTAGATGATAATCATTTCTGTCCCTTAAGGGTGTTATAAGGATTACACAAAGCTCTATATAAAGGGATTATCATGGTACTCTCACTGAGATGCCATGTTGTGAGGAGACTCAAGCAGCCCAGTGAGGCACACATGAAAAGGAACTGAGATCCCCAGCCAACAGCCAGCTCGAGCCTGCTGGCCATGTGAGTGGAGACATATCTTCCAGTCCCAGCCAATCTTCGGATGTGTACAGTCCCTGACAGTTGACATCTGCATTGCAATGTTCAGAGAGACCCCAAGCCAGAAACACCCAGCTTCCTGTTCCTCGGCAACTGCGTGAAATAATAAATAATTATTGGTGTTTTTAGCCTGAGGTCAGTGAACTTCTTCTGTAAAAGTTCAGAGAGTGAACATTGCTATCTTTGCAAGTCATGGGGCCTCTGTCACAACTGCTCTGCCATTGTTGTGCAAACCAACCAAAGACAACACATAAGTAAAGGTAGCTGTATTTCAGTAAAACTTTTTTTATAAAAACAAATGACAGGCCTGACTTGGTCTCTGGTCCAAAGTTTGCCAACCCTGTTTTAAGCCACTAAAATAAATGACTCATGCATGTCTCACAGTGTATAAAAATGGTCCCTTTCTTCATGGAGTTGAATGCTAACTCCTGGAATGCTAACTCCATCTCCCCCATTGAATTGCTCAGACCTCAGGGCAGGGTCTGTGTTGATGCACCTCCATGTTTTAGCTCTCCCAGCTCTCAGAGCCACGCACAGAGAAAATGCTAACCTGACTACGTGCCGGAGGAACAAACCAAATAAAACTCAAGATACTATTTGTGCCCCAGGTAGGGAGTGGATTCTTAGGGCTATGGGAAGACGCCAAGGATTAATATGATCTGGAAGGCTTCCTGGAGGAAATGAACTTGAGCTGAATCTTAAAAGGTAAGTGCACTCAGGTGAGCATTAAGCAAAGGGACAATCATTCCAGACCAGAGGGAGCAACATGAGCAAAATGTGGAAGGGCAGATACATGGTGATGGAGTCAGCATGCTGAGAGCTTTAACATCAGGTAAGGGGCTTGGATGTCATCTTGGACACCTGGGGTTCTCAAACAGAGGCAAGGGGGCTTCACAGATGAGCTCTTAGGAGAGCGGCTGTGACCGAGAGACAGTGAAGGCACTGGGGTAAGCAGGGCTGAATATCAAAGTCCGTTGGCCTTCTAATGTCTCTCTTTGATGCTAACTGAAGTGTGCTTTAGCTTCTGGCAGTAAGCCACTGATGCCACTCAAATTTGTGTTGTATTTTAAACAGAAGAAGAAAGTGTCTTGGTTCAGGTTCGCCACAAAGTAGACACTGAGATGAGGAATCAAGAAAATGGTTAATTTAGGAGGTGATTCCAGGAAACACTGTAAAGAGGGGGAGGTGAGGCATGGAAGGAAAGGCTGTCAAGATGATGTATAATCAAGCTCTGGCCGGTGTTGCTCAGCAATTAGAGCGTGGGCCTGCACACTGAAGGGTCGCAAGTTCGATTTCCAATCAAGGACATGTACCTGGGTTATAGGTTTGATCCCAGGCCCCGGTTGGGGCAGGGGTGGTGGTGCAGGAAGCAACCAATCAAGATGTGTGTCTCTCATATCTCTCTCTCTCTCTCCCCCTCCGCCCCCCTTATGCGCTCTCTAATGATTAATGGAAAAAATATCCTCAGGTGAGGATTTAAAATAAAGGTGTGTAGTCAAGCAAACTGCTGATGTGGGAGAGGAGCTCAGTCCCAACTGGATCTCAACGGGCGACTTCCAGGAGACAGTGAAGACCACACCACAAAGGCCTCCCAGCTGAGGGCAAGGAGCTGGTACTCATCCACCAAGTCCCATCAGTCATTGCAAAGGCGTGTTTACTTTGTAGTTCTCCAGCACCTCTGGCCTCAGGCAGAGTTGCAGGTGTTTGGGGGAAAGATGAGGGCGAGGGGACATAGTCGGGACAGTGACCATGTGTGCCATAGGTGGGGATGACACATATAAAAGAGTGTGTTAGGAAGAGTAATTGAGCAGCTGTGGGGCAGGATGGGCATGGACAGGAAGATGAGAAGTCAGAGTCTAAGATCCAGGGAAGTGGCTGCTGCGGATCCTGAGGCCAGACCGGCTGGGGCCAGGGCATAAAGAAGGGGTACTGAGGGCCAGTCTGGCTCCACAGACCCAGGGAGTCGGTGGCTGGGTCCCTCCCAAGGTCGGAAGCCAGGAGGAGAAGAGGCTGAGTTCAGTTCCAGTCGCCCTGGGTGTGAGATGCCCGATGGACGTCAAGCGGAGCTGTGCAGCCAGGTAGGTAGATGATGAGTCGCAGCAGAGCTGGGAAATGGTCCGGAGAGCTGCGGAGATGGAGAGAGGAGAGCTGAGCTGAAACTGGCTCAGGACTGCAGCCAGGACTGAGAAGGAGGAGCGAGAGGCGTTAGCGAAGGAGGAAAGAGTGCAGTGGAAGGGGCAGCATTTCTGAGCTGATGCGTGTGAAGAGCTTAGCACACTTGGTGGCAGTATTATTGGCTTGGTTATCAGCCTTTCAAATGCATTATATGGGTTTATTTAAATGTTGGATAGATCGTGACTGCAAATAAAAATTTGTTTAATGAGCTCATGGATGCTCTTAAGCCCATTTTATAATTGAGGCCATTGAGGCTCAGAGAGGTGAAGCCACCTTGCTCCTGTTCTGCCTGACTGCAAAGCCCATGTTCTTTGTTTCCAGTGGGCGGGAAGGGTCACACGGGGCATCAGGAAGGGTGTCCAGCAGGACAGAGGGCCACAGGGAGGTGGCAGAGGAAAAGTAGATCTCATGACGAGGCCCTGTGTGCCCCATCCACACTACCCCTGTGACTACTCTGCTCCCCTTCTCACAACCCTCCTCGCTTCCTCCACTCTAGCCACTCAACCTTGCCAGGACCCCAAGTTCATTACTACCTCCAGGTCTTTGCATTTGCTGTGCCCTCTGCCTGACATGCCCACCCCTGATCTCCACTCCACTTGCTCCCTCAGGTCTCTGTTCAGCGTCACCTTTCATAGAAGCCTTCCCTGACCACCCTCTTCATTCTCTATCCCCTCACCCAACTCTCGTTCTCTTCATAGCACTCACCATCACCAGTGTCATATTCTATGGCACGTGTCTCTGTTGTCCCTTGTCTCCTCTGCTGGACCATAAGCCCCGGGAGGACCAGACTTGAACCTGCTGTGTTATTGGTTGAGTCCTCCGTGTGTAAACCAGAGTTTAATAAATATGTGTTGAGTGAATGAATGAATGTTTAACTCCCATGAACCCTTCAGGACTCAGCTGAGACATCAGCTTCTGTAGGCCTCTCTCCAACACCTCCCCTCAGCTCCTACAAACCTTCCTAAAAGCCTGGATTTTAGAATTTATCTGATTATGTTGTGATGTCATGCTTTCCTTCTGTGTCCTCCATGTCTTTAACTCTCACCACTCCCTGCCACACAGCTGGTGATTGGTAATGAAGGAATCAATGGGCCAACCAGTTAATCAACTGCGAGTAGCCAGAATTGGGTGGGGACATGGGGGCAAGAAAATTTGGGGGCCTAGGGTCCCTTACTGCCCCCAGGTGAAGTACTTTTCCTCTCCTGCAACCTGCACATAGTAGAGATACATGAAATATTTTTTTGAACAAATAAGAATAGCTAAGACTTCTTAGGGCCTACTATGTGCCGGGCACAGTTCTAAGTGCTTTGCATGTATTAACTCATTCAAACTTCACAATAACTTGATTACCATTCCCATTTTACAGATGAGGAAATTGAGGCTCAGAGGGTTCAGCAACTTGCCTGAGGTCACATAGTAAGTGGAAAAACCAGGGTAGTAAGTGGTAGAACCAGGGCTTGAACCCAGGCAGTCTGACTCTGGCCTCCATGTACCAGCAAACTCTGCTGCCTCTCAGATGACAAACATGGATACAAATAATAACAATGGCAGAAACTACTACTACTTGCACCTGCTCAGTGTCAGGCCTTGTGCTGGGTGCTTTGCAGCCCCTTTGTCTTTTGATACCCAGAGTCCTCCTTAGGCAGGTGTTATTGTTTCCATTTGACAGATGAGAACAGTGAGGCTCAGAGTTAAAGGCACGCAGCAAGTAAGAGGCACCAGGTCTCAGCTCCTTCCAGAGAAGAAACCTTTAGAGATCTTAACCTTGGCTTTTCTCCTCCACCTCAGGCACTCAATTCTCCTCCATCTCCCCAATTCCACTGCCACCCAGAGCCCGGGCTGGTCCCCACACCCCTACCCCCAGCCCACCTGGTATCCTCTCACTATGGAAGCCTCTTTTGGTCCTTCCCTTCTCTCCCCCAGCCAATTACCGAGAGATCAACGTGATGGCGAACATATTTTGGAAATATTTTTACTGCTGTTTTTAAATGTTTTCCTTTGTTTGAAAGAATGTTACCAGTTCAATCACATAGGGAAGAAAAACCCTACCCCAGTCAACCAGGACCGTGAATATAAAACCAGAAAAGACTCTATTAAATAGTCAGGCTCAAGTTTCAGTGTGATGAAGGAGCAGGGCTCCATCTATGAGGAGTTAGGGTTCAGTTTGTTACCACAATCAGGATTCATTCTGGATTGTCACATGACTAAAAAGGAGTCTACCATTTCCTGAGAGAGATCCGTTCACCTCCTAGGCCTCAGTTTCTCTTCTGGGAGCTGGGGATAATCACAGTCCTTGTCCTGAATCCTTCCAGGGTTAAATGTTAGGCCAAAGAAATACGGATGTCAGCAAGCTTTGCAAACTGTAGAGTGTGAGACAGTCATTTATACAAACCCTCCATGAAAGCCCCAAAGAAGGCTCGTTGTGGAGAAATCCAAACGTCACTGAGCTCCTACTCCATCTTCTACCCTAGTATCTCTTCCGCGGTAAAGCTAATAATAGCCGACAGGTACACAGCATGGCCTTGAGCCAGGCACTGTTCTAAGAGCGTCATGTAAATGTAATTTAACCCCCAAACAACCGCATGAAGTAAGTACTAATATTATCCCTGTTTTCAGAGGGGGAAACTGAGGCACAGGTTGGTTAAGTAATTTGCTTCAAGACACACTCGATATGTAGGACATCTCTGATTCAAATCCAGGCAGTTTGGCCTCCAAGTCTACGCTGAGTGTAGGAACTGGGGTGGGGGATTCTTCCTGGAGCCGACAAATGGGGTGAGAGGAGCAAGCCAGCGATGGGCCCAGCAGCCTGCCTTGCCCAGGAAGCTGAGTCTCTCCGTGGACCCCACTCCCACCTAGGGGTGGGCATAAAAGGCTGCGGGAGGAGCTGGCGGGTGGCATGAAGGCATCTCTTTAAACTTGTTTGTTTATGGAAAGAAATCTCAGGCCAGCTGCTGAAAACCTGTATTTTATGGGTAATTTTTCAATTTATTTCACACTGGTATTAAAAACAATAACCCAACCCACCATGGAGGCTGCGATTCCACTGTGGTTGGCAAGGGAGGGTGGCTGGCTTGAAGCAGCTTCTTTGTTTGCCTGCGCACCCAGGGACAAGGCTGCTGGCCTTCCCCTGGGAAAAACCAGACCAAGCAAAGAGTAGAGAGGGTGGCAGAGGGTGTGCTTTAAGAGGAGAATAAGATGAAGCCCAGTGGAGAACGGTGGGGGGTTCAGTTCCTCCCTTTTATAGATGATGAAAATGTAGCACAGCTGATGAAAATTACTCTTCTGGTTAAGCATTATTTTTACCTGCACAACCTCATTGGGGGTTATGAGAACTAAAAAAATACTGACTTTGAGGTTGACAAGAAGTAGACCTTGAGACAAAGATTTAACTTCAAGAAGGTTACTTGAGAATTGATCCTGGGAAACATGAGGCTGAGAATATGGAGTGAAACGGGATGCGAAGGCAGCCATCGAGGGTGGGTTTTAGGACAGTTACCACTGGGGACACTGAAGCTCAGCCCTGCTGGGGAGTGCTGGGAGACAGAGTAGACCCTGCCTCAGACTCTCCCACTGGTTGAAGGAGGGAGTTGGGGTATTTGTCCATCATTGAATATCATCACTCTACTATTGAGTCCATCAGTAAGTTGTTTTCTTAATTATTGTATTATTCAGTTTTATAATTCTATGTGGGATTTTATAACTTGTATTTCTTTGCTGAGATGTTCTGTTTTCATTTGTTTTAAGAGAATTTATAGCCGAAACCGGTTTGGCTCAGTGGATAGAGCGTCGGCCTGCGGACTGAAGGGTCCCGGGTTCGATTCCGGTCGAGGGCATGTACCTTGGTTGCGGGCACATCCCCAGTGGGAGGTGTGCGGGAGGCAGCTGATCGATGTTTCTCTCTCATCGATGTTTCTAGCTCTCTATCCCTCTCCCTTCCTCTCTGTAAAATATCAATAAAATATATTTTTTTTAAAAAAGAGAATTTATAATTTCTTTTTTTTTAATAAATCTTTATTGTTCAGATTATTACAGGTGTTCCTCTTTTTTTTTCCCCCATAGCTTCCCTCCACCTGATTCCCCATCCCACCCCATGCCCTTAACCCCCGCCACTGTCTTCATCCATAGGTGAAAGCTTTTTGTCCAATCTCTTCCCGCACCCCTCACACCTCCTCCCCACTGAGAATTGTCAGTCCACTCCCTTTCTATGCCCTTGATTCTATTATATTCACCAGTCCATTCTGTTCTTCAGATTTTTTATTCACTTGATTTTTAGATTCACTTGTTGGTAGGTATGTATTTGATGTCACTTTGTTGTTCATAATTTTTATCTTTACCTTTTTCTTCTTCTTCCTCTTCTTAAAGAACACCCTTCAGCATTTCATGTAATCCTGGTTTGGTGGTGATGAACTCCTTTAGCTTTTTCTTGTCTGTGAAGCTCTTTATCTGACCTTCAACTCTGAATGATAGCTTTGCTGGATAGAGTAATCTTGGTTGTAGGTTCTTGCTGTTCATCACTTTGAATATTTCTTGCCACTCCCTTCTGGCCTGCATAGTTTCTGTTGAGAAATCAGCTGACAGTTGTATGGGTGCTCCCTTGTAGGTAACTAACCGTTTTTCTCTTGCTGCTTTCAAGATTCTCTCTTTGTCTTTTGCCCTTGGCATTTTAATTATGATGTGTCTTGGTGTGGTCCTCTTTGGATTCCTCTTGTATGGGGTTCTGTGTGCTTCCTGAACTTGTAAGTCTATTTCTTTCACCAGGTAGGGAAAGTTTTCTGTCATTATTTCTTCTAATAGGTTTTCAATATTTTGCTCTCTCTCTTCTTCTGGCACCCCAAAAATTCGGATGTTGGTACGCTTAAAGTTGTCCCAGAGGCTCCTTACACTATCTTCATATTTTTGGATTTTTTCTTTTTGTTTTTCTGGTTGGGTGTTTTTTGTTTCCTCATATTTCAGATCTTTGGTTTGATTCTTGGGGTACGTTGATCTACAGTTGAATTTCTGTATATTCTTTATTTCAGACAGTGTATGCTTAATTTCTGACTGGTCCTTTTCCATTTTTTTGGTATTCTCATTAAGATCCTTAAAGGTCTCACTAAGTTCCTCAGCGGTTTTTAGAAGATTCTTGAGTAACCTTATAAATGTGGTTCTGAACTCTATGTCATCCAGTAGTTTGTTTTCTTCCATTTCTCTCATTCGTGACATGTTTCTTGGTCTCCGCATTTTGCTGCTTCCCTGTGTTGATGGAGTGGCTTTGTGTGGTAGGTGACCTATAGGGGCCAGTAGCTCAGCCTCCCCAACCACTTGAGGTGGACGCCTTTGGTACACCCCTTTGTGGGCTGAGTGCAAAGTCTTGGTGTAGTTAAGCTTTGATTGCTGTTGGTACACTGGGAGGAATTGACCTCCAGGCTAACTGGCTGTGAGGACCCGCTGTGTCTATAATGGAAGAACTGCTGTGCTGGAGACACGCTTATGGGGCAGGACTTGTTTCAGTGGGGCTTTGGTGCTCACTGAGTCTGCCTCTTGAATGTGTCACTTATGGATGTGAGGAGTTGAAATCTGGTGTCTCACACTGACCACTAGGTACACTGGCTTCTGGATTTCCAATGGGGTGCAGGTCAGCTACTGTCTGAGGCCACCCAGCAAGCGCTACAGCGAGAACTGCAGTTTTCTCCTCTTTGCTTGGGGTTTGGAGGTTTTGGAGCTGTCTGACCCGGGCTGCAGGTTTGCTAGGTTAAGCTCAGCTTTTCCGCGCTTGTGCACCCCTCAATGCTGTTTGCTCTTTCCTTCTAGTTGTAGAACTTCCACTCAGCCAGCTTTCCCGTGGTTCTGGGTGATAGACGTTTTGTCTTTTAGTTGTAGTTTTGAAATTGTTGTGCGAGGCAGCAGTTTAGGTGTTTACCTACACCGCCATCTTGGATCCTCTCGAGAATTTATAATTTCTTGTCAAAACATTTTTATGATGGCTGCTTTAAAAGCCTTGTCAGATAATTTCAACATCTGAATCACCTTGATATTGTCTCTTCTTATCAAAATTATGGTTGTCTGGTTCTTGGTATGACAGGTGATTTTCTATATATTCTCTACATTTGGGCCATTATATTAGGGAACTCCAGAGCCTATTTAAATCCTTTGTTTTAGCAGGTAGCATCACTGTTTAGGTGTAGCATGTAGGTTCTCACCTACTTTGAGTGGCTATAGTTGCAATGACAGTGTCATTTCCAGAGCCCTTACAATGCTGTTTTTGTCTCCTTTGTTCTTCTAGTTCTACTAGGGGTCTTTTTATCATTATACCTAAACCAGACAAAGGCAGTACAAAAAACATAGGGAGCCCAATATATTTCATGAATTTAGATGCAAAATACTTAACAAAATATTAGCAAGTAAAATTCACAATATACAAAAGGAATTCTACACCATGGCAAAAATGGCGCTTATTCCATGGAGGGAACTCTAGCTCAATATTTGAAAATCAATCAATGGAATGCATTATATCAATAGGCTAAAGAAGAAAAATTGCATGATTATATCAATAGATGTAAGGTATGTGTGTGTGTGGGGGGGGAGATATGACAAAACTCAACACTTGTTCATGATTTAAAAAAAAAAAAACCTCAGAAAAATCACAATAGAGAGGAACTTCTTCCACTTGATCAAGGGCAAAACACCTTCAGTTAACATTCTACTTAATGACAAAAGAATGGATGCTTTCCCACTAAGACTGAGAACAAGGTAAGGATATCTGCTTTCATCATTCTTATCCAGCATAGTGCGGGAAGTTCTAACCAATGTAATAGGGCAGGAAAAGGAAACAAAACACACATAAATCAGAAGAAAAAAATAAAACTGTCCCTATCTTCAGACATATGATTGGCTATGTTGAAAAACCCTAGAAATCTATAAAAATACTCCTTGAACGAATAAGTGGATTCAGCAAGGTGGCAGGATATAAGATTAATACATAAAATTAGTTATATTCCTACATACTAGGAATAAACATATGGGCAGCAAAATTAAAAATACAATACCATTTACAATTGCCTAAGAAAATAATACTAGGTGTAAATCTAATAAGACATATACAGGACTTATATGCTGAAAATAACAAAACACTGATTTTAAAAAAATCAAAGAAGATCTAAATAAATAGAGAGGCATACCATGTTCATGGATTGGAAGCTCTCAATATACAGGGTACACCCAAAAAATGTATACACACTTTAACAGCTGGTAGCTCTATTTTGAAAATGAAATGTATTTTAATAAGCACTGTCTTTATAATTATTCTAAGTATGCGTATATATTTTTTAGGACATCCTATAGTTAATGCGTAATTTTCCCCAAAATTGATATACACATTTAATGTAATTCTGATTAAATTCCCAGAATGATTTGTTTAGATATAGACAAAATTATTATAAATTTATATTAAAAGGCAAAGAAACTAGAATAGCTAAAACAATTTTGAAAAAAAATAAAATGGGTAGAATCAGTCTACCCAATTTCAAGATTGATTATAAAGCTACAGTAATTAAGACCATGTGGTATTAGCAGACAGAACAACACATAGTCTATGGAGAATAGATAACTCAGAAATAGATGCACAAAAATATGACCAATTAATATTTGACAAAAGAGCAAAAGCTGTTCTATAGAGGTAGGACAGCTTGTTCAACAAATCACAGGACATTAATAAGCAATAAACAAACCTTGACCTAAACCTGAGCCTTTATATAAAATTAATACAAAAATGGATTATGGACTTGAATATAAAGCTATATTACTTCCAGAAAAAAAATAAGAGAAAATCTTTGAGACTTAGTTCTAGGCAAATGTTCTCAAACTTAACACCCAAAACATTATCCATAAATGGGGGAAAATGTATAAAGTGGACATCATCAAAATTAAAAACATTTGCTCTGTGAAAGATGCTGATAAGAGGCTGAAAGGACAAAGTATGGACTAGGAGACAATATTAGAAAATAACATATGCAATTAAAGACTTCTGTATAAAATAAACAACTCTTAAAATGCAACAGTAAGACAAAAATATCCAATTGAGAATGTGCAAAAGACATGCACAGACACTTTGCCAACCAGGATATATAGAAATCTGTACACAAATGTCCATAGTAGCTTTATTTTTAATGGCTCAAAGCTAGAAGGTATCCAAATGTCTTTCAATGGATGAATGACTAAACAAATTATTGTACATCCATACCATGGAATATTACTCAGCAGTGGAAAGCAACTGTTAATACATACAACAACTTGGACGAATCTCAAGGAAATTGTGCTGAGTAAAGAAAGATAATTTCAAAAGTATACATACTGCATGATTCCATTATATAACGTTTGTGTAAAACATAATTATGGAGATGGAGAACAGATTGGTGCTTGCAGGGGTTAGGGTGGAGGAGAAGGTGTGGGTGAAATCATAACGGGGAAGTATAAGGGAGTCTTGTGATGATTCAGTTAGGTATTTTAATGTAGCGTTGGTTACACTAAGTTATACATGACATAAAAATTGCATCCCAGCCTGGCTGGTGTGGCTCAGTGGTTGAGCTTTGACCTATGCACCAGATGGTCACTGGTTCAATTCCTGGTCAGGGCACAAGCCCCAGTTGGGGTTTGATCTTCAGTAGAGGGCGTACAGGAGGCAACCGATCAATGATTCACTCTTATCATTGATGTTTCTATCTCTCCCTTCCTCCCTGAAATCAATAAAAATATATATTCAGAAAACATTGCATCCCAGAAAACTCTTCAACCCCTGGCAAACCAGGACAGTTGGTCACTCTAGCAGGGATCATCTTGCAACACTTGCAACTCTGAGGAGTTTGGGCTTCACCTAGAAAAAAATGTAAGTCCTCAGCTGAGATTTTGTGTTCTCTGAGCCCTTAGAAAGAGCTGCTAGAAAGAAGAGCTTGTAGGTGTTAGAGCCAACACAGGTAGGAGCTACCGCCTCACTGGAGCTACTGCAAGAGTGGCCCAATGTGGCAGACTGGCCAGATGTTCACCAAACTCTTTGGTTTTCCTCTGGAGCACATGGCTAGACGGTATTTCTCAGCAGCCCTTTTAGATAGGTGAGCCATGTGTCTGCGTTCTAACCAATGGCATGTGGGGGAATATGTTTTGCCCCTTCTATATGTAGGTGGTCCTCCATGCCCTGCCCCATCCACAGTGAACATTTTTTTAAAATATATTTTATTGATTTTTTACAGAGAGGAAGGGAGAGGGATAGAGAGCTAGAAACATCGATGAGAGAGAAACATCGATCAGCCGCCTCCTGCACACTCCCCAGTGGGGATATGCCTGCAACCAAGGTACATGCCCTTGACCAGAATTGAACCTGGGACCTTTTAGTCCACAGGCTGACGCTCTATCCGCTGAGCCAAACCGGTCAGGGCAAGCTTTTTTTTTTTAATTTCAGAGAGGAAGGGAGAGGGAAAGAGAGATAGAAACATCAATGCATGCCCCTACTGGGGATCAAGCCCACAACTTGGGCATGTTTCCTTGACCAGAATTGAACCAGGGACCCTTCAGTCTGTAGGCTGACGCTATATCCACTGAGCCAAACCAGCCAGAGCCACAGTGAGCTTTACTCCATGTACTGAAGAACTCAGAGTATCCGCTGCAAGGGACCTAAGTCCCCGCTATCCCACTGAGAAGGATTTGCGGGTCAGGAACATAAACTGTGACCATAATGTGTTTCAGCCATTATACCCATTTTCATCTATTTATAACAGTTTCCAATGGTTCCTTAACTGATGCCTCTGGTCTGTGCACACCCCCTGGGGATGTCATTAGTACCACTGGCCTCAATGTCCTTCCTTGGTGCCTACTTTCAGGAGGAGGATCAGAACAAACTGGGATTCTCAGACGGCCCCCTAAAAGCTAGAGAACCCAAGATCCTCTGAGTATCTCAGGGTGACATGGGGCCCTGAGTTTGGGGTATTCGAATCCTAGAAATATCAAATTCTGAAAAGTCTGAAAGAGCTCTGAGGGAACACAGAACCTCAGCTGAGCTATTGAACACGTGGAGAAACTGAGCCCATGAGAGCAGGAGGGACTTGAGGTGCCACAAAGAATTGAGGAATGAGTGAATGCTCATTTATTCACTCATTTATTCATTCCACAAATATTTAAGCACTTTGTGTGTTGGCACAGGATAAAATAGAAGATTTCTGCAGTCGATCCCCAGTAGTGGGTGTGTAGAGAGGCAGCCGATCAATGATTCTCTCTCATCATTGATGTTTCTATCCAGGGGGACACGTAACGGCTGTTCTATTTTATCTGGAGTGGTCAGAGAGCCCTCTGAGAAGGTAGCCTTGAGCTAACACAGGCCCTGAGGGTATCTGAAGAAGACTTTTCAAGACAGCGGGGACAGCAAAAGCCCTTCTAAGGACACATGACAGACAGAGTTTGAGAAACAGGAGGAGGACTGAATAGCTTGAGCAAAGGGAACGGGAGGTGAAGGGTAAGAGGCTGTAGCCTGCAGTCACACTGGGGGTGTGTGACTCCTGTGCACATTGCTCCTGCCTACCTCTGCTTACCTGGGCGCTGTCCTGTTCCAGACTTTGGAGACTTCAGGACAGGGAGTGGTTGGGTAGAAACTGACTTTCCAACTTTCTAACGCTTGATCTTCTAGAGGCACTTCATTTCTCCAGGTACCTGAATTTCATATATAAGCTGGGAGACTTCTGCATCTGAAGAACTCATTCATTCATTCTACAAACATGCCAAGCCCCTATGTCTGGCATGTGTTGGGCTCCAGAAACCCAGATATGACCTCATCTCTGATCTGAAAGAGTTGAGAATTTAGAGGATGGGGTCACACCTGGTGTGATCAAAGCTGTGATAAAGAGGCACTGAGCCTGAACTGAGAATCAGGGAAGGCTTCCTGGATTAGGGCATATCCAGGGCTGGGTCCTGAATGAGTCAGTGGAGCAGGGGGATGGGATGCAGACCAGCATTCCATGGAGAGGCCACACATGAAAGGCTCAGAGGTATGAGAGGCCTGGAGATGTCTGTGAAATACTACAGGAGTTGAGTTCTCTAGGACAGTGCTCAGCAAACTCATTAGTCAACAGAGCCAAATATCAACAGTACAACGATTGAAATTTCTTTTGAGAGCCAAATTTTTTAAACTTAAACTTCTTCTAACGCCACTTCTTCAAAATAGACTAGCCCAGGCCATGGTATTTTGTGGAAGAGCCACACTCAAGGGGCCAAAGAGCCCATGTGACTCGCGAGCCGCAGTTTGCTGACCACGGCCCTAGGATTACAGGGGTGAGGGTTGGGGGTAGTGGGGGAAACTGAGATCAGAAAAGTCAGAACATGAGGGCCTTGAAGGGTATGGTGGATGGGACCCTGCTGGGACACCTGGTTGCACGTCCCAGCTCTGTTCTAGAATCACTGAGCTACTTAGGATAGGCACCCCCAGTACAGAGGCCTCAGTGGCCTCACCTGTGAAATGGAGCCATTTGGGTGGAATGACTTTGACAGTCCACCAAGATCCTTAGAATGTTGTCTGCCAGTGTTCATGGAATCCCCAGATGTGTGTTTCCCTCCCCCTGACATGTCTTCAAATGCCCTCACTGCCCTGGGGGACCCCCTAAGGATGGGAAAAGGGGGCTACAGAGGAGACATCAGCATTTACCTTCCTTTTCTTTCAGATCAAACCACATACATAAGAAAAAGGAAGGACAATTGTTCAGCAAGAACATCAGCATTTACCTTCCTTTTCTTTCAGATCAAACCACATACATAAGAAAAAGGAAGGACAATTGTTCAGCAAGAACATGTCAAAGTAAGTTCCTCTGTGTCCCAAGTAGTTGCTAAGAAGACAGGCACTGAGCCCAGACAGCCGACTCACCTGCTGTGTGGCTTTAGACAACTCACTAGGCCTCTCTGAACTTCCCTTTCCTCCCCTGTAAAATGGAGCTAATCAGAATAGAGCCTCTCTGGTTTGTTTTGAAGATTATATTATGTGTAAAGTCCTTAGCACAACCACCTCAAAAATGATAGTTAGCATTATTATTGTTATTGTTTTTAGTGTGTAAGGCAACAGGGGACAAAAGTGTGCTGTTTGTTTGGGTGGGAGAAGGGATTTGGCCCTGAAAGGGTTAAAATTCAAACCGGCTGCTCCCAGCCCACAGATAAGGTTGGAGAAACAGTCCAGGTCCCCTGCCCCTTCACTACAGAATTTATGAGGTGCTGGTTAGTTTGAGTCAAAGATTAGGGGCTTCCGCCAGGCGGTGCAGGAAAAATTCAGGGTCAGTGGCCAGAAAGGACTTAGGACTCTTGTAAGAAACAGAGCAGAGGGAAACAGAGGCAGGCAGCAGGGTGTAAGGCATACACCCCACCCTGTAGTTGGAGAGCAGAGAGGTGGGCGCCAAGAAAGAGAGAAAAGGCAGGGCCAGAGGGCCAGCCAGGTGGGGACCCAGAGACAGGAACCCAGTGCGAAGGAGAAGATGGGCCAGCGAGAAATTAAGAAGATGCAGTGGGTGTCCGGGGAAGAGACAGCAGAGGAGGACCACAGAGACAGAAAGAGAAGGACAGAGGAAGACGCAGGAGAAAGAAACAGAAAATCAGAGGCAGGTGTGTGTGTGTGTGTGTGTGTGTGTGTGTGTGTGTGTGTGTGTGTGTGTGTGTGTGTGTGTGTCTGCCTGCGTCTGCCTGACAGTACATACGTGAGTAGGACACTGTAGGGGGCGGAAACGATGCCAGACCCCGGGGAAGGCGGGACAGTCCGGCCACTTGGTCCCTGGCCTGGCGACCCCCTCGGCCCCACCTCCGACCTCGCGCACCGCCCAGAGTGGGTTAACGCGCCGCCCCGCCGGCCGGCTCCTCCCCGCCCGGGCAGTGTCCCTGCTCCGCAGACGCCCTCACTCGACCCTGTGGCGGGTCCTTTGGCGGACGGCGGGTCCGGAGAGCCCGGAGCAACCTCCGCGCCCGCTGCGCCGCCCCGCCGTCGGGTTGCCGCCAGCAATTAGGCCTCCCCGGAGTCCCCGCTGGCGCCACCTGGGTGCCAGGAGACCCGCACACCCGCCCGGACCAGGCTGCCCAGATGCGGGTGCCACTCTGCCTGTTGCTGCTCGTCGCCCACGCCGCGGACATGCTCCCGCTGAACAGAAGGAGAAAGCAAGGTACGAGGGGCAGCCGGGCGGGGTGGCCAGGCAGGCACAGCAGGACCGATGGGGATGGCCATTGGGGCATCTGCCCGGTGCCCTGGGCTATTGACTCCTCCAGGTAGGTGTCAGTCCCACTTTACAGATGGGGAGACTGAGGCCCATGGCACCCGCTTCGCCAGCTGGACCCAGGAGGCTCTGGGAGGAGAGGAAGGGACGGGCAGGGCTCAGTGCCCCCACTCCCTAGAGTAGCATCGGTGCCAGGAGGAAGGAGGGTGGCTCTGTGCACAGACAGGAAGCCTCAAGTGCAAGGCTGCAGGGCTCTGGGACTAGGGGACTGAGCTGGTGGCCTGGAAGGCATCCTAAACATCCGTGACAGGCCAGGAGGTGACACAAAGCGCTGTGGGCTGCCCAATCCCGTCACCTACCTGACTGACGGTGTCACTCCCGAGAAGTCAGTGATCTTCGGTGCCCCCCCCTTGGGGTGAGGGCATGAGCTGCAGGAGCTCAGGGAGACCTGAGACCTGTGTTTGGGTCTGTTTCTTCTGGGAATGACCTGGAAGAAGTCCAGCCCCTCCAAGAGCCTCCGTTTTTTTCATTTTGACCTCCTGGGGCCACGAGGAAGATGGCCCAAGGTTCAGATCATAACCGGGGGCACAATACCACAAGGTCCTACGCCACTGCCCCTTGCTGGGAGAGTCAGAGCATTCTCAGGAGGGGGGTTTGAGGCTGTCCCCACAGAACTGGAGCTGGCAGAGCCCATGGGCGGAGGAGAGCGAGCAAGTTTCCACCTAAGCTGGGCAACCCTTGAACCTCTGGGTGTCAATCTGAGAATCGACAGTCGAATGCCCGCTACTGTGCCAAGGGGTTTTCACATACAAAGGGAATCCCCACTACATCCTCACGACATAGCTGGATGCCAAGTTTCAGACAGGTTAAGTGACTATGCAAGTTGTCCAGCAGGTGAATGGAAGACTGGTGGCTTCTTTCTTTCCAGGTGTGCTGTCAGGGCTGAGCAAGGCTGCAAGGGAATGGGAACCAGAGTCTGCCCTCTGGGGACTGCTAGTCCATTTGAGTGAACAGCCCTACACGTGGGCACAATCCCTCCTGGAGTGGAGCAGGAAGCAGAAAGGGGCCGTGGGAGAACTGGGAGGGAGGATTGGGTGGGGCAGGGAAAATGTGGCCCAAGGGCTCTAAGCCCTGGTGCGAAGGGATAGAAGGACCCAGGGAATAGAGAGGTGGGTGGGCTTTCAGTAAGCGGGGGGAGAGAGGGAGAGGGACACTCCTCGGTGAATGGCCCTGATATAGTGGTTAAGTGCATAGGCTCTGGAATCAGCCTGCCTGGGCTCAAACCCTCTCTTCCTCAGTTACTAGCTGAGTGACCTTGGGGAAGTCACTTTGCCTCTACGAGCCTTAGTTTACCCTTCTGGGGATCTTTTAGAGGATCTCTAGACATTTTATCCGTTCTAGAAAAGACCAAAAAAACGTTCTCCTCACTGACTCCTCTATAAAATAGGAATAATCATCTGAAGTGTGAATAAGACTGAATGGGTTAATGGGTATGTCAAGTGAGTAGCCGAGTGCTCACACTACTAGTGGGCACTTGTAAGTATTAGTCATTCTTATTTCCTGTCCATGGTGTTCTTGGCTACTCACAACTGCCAAGCAGGGGTGCTTATTATCTGCATGAGGAAACAGAGTCTCAGGGTGGGGAACTGGTTGTCTGAGGTTGCACAGCAGGTGAGTAGCAAAGCAGGCTGGAATCCCCATGCCTCTGACAGGATACAGGTGTCTCCTGAGCTAAGTTGGTCTTTCCTTCTCAGAGCTTCGGTTTCCCCATCTGAAGAGGAGCTGTTTTAAAAGATGTTTGTTTCTACGTTCTAAAAAGACACACACACACACACACACACACACACACAAGAAAGAAGAAAAATTCCATTCCCAGTTGCTCAGTGAGGAGGTCAAGCATGGCTGCCCCGGTTTGGTGAGGGGGCTTTCGGCACCCCTCCCCATGGTAGTTGATCTGTTGCATTTGGACACATACATGTCCACCCAGCCCAGCATCTTCAGAGAAAGGCTGTGGCTCCGTTCATCAGCCAGGTGCAATAGAGACAGCTTTGGGTTTCAGTCCCACTCCTGACACCTTTGTATGGGGTGACTTTGAGTAAGTGGATTATCCCCTCTTCCCACCCACAGCCTTGGCTTCCCCATTGGTACTGGAGTGGGTGGGTGTTGGAGGGGTGTGGAGGAAAACTCTTCCTATAACATATTCTGCAGCGTAGTCATAGGATCCCTGGCCAAATAGGTTTGGGAAATGCTGGGTTTAGTAGACTTATTGACTGCAGGACTTACCAGAGCATTCATGGTGAAGAGGTGAGGATGGAGAGTAGGACCTTTCCCAAACTAATTACACCTCAGAGTCCATTTTTTCATAAGGCAGCTGTTTGGAAAATTCCAAATCAAAATTCCATATGATTTCTGAGGGTCTTACTAGCTTTGACATTCTGGTCTAACTTTGTCAGGAGAATGTGTCCTGAAGGCACCTGGGTATTGGCAGTGCTTCATCCATCCATCCATCCATCCATTCATCCATCCATCCATCCATCCATACATCCATCCATCCATTCATTTGGGTGTTCATTCAGCAAATGTTACAGGGCAGTGTCTGTGCAAGGCTCTGTGTTGGGAACCTCGAGGATGCCAAGGTGAAAGGACCTGGGACCTGCCCTTGAGGAGCTGCCAGTGTGGAGGCATGCCTCTCCTCTGACCCGCCCCGGCCTCCCCTCCATGCCCAGTCCTTGGCCCCAGCCTTCAGCCTACTCTGCGAGAACAGGAGGAATGACTCTGACCAGCAGCCGCCCAGTCTTACCCATCACTCCCGGGGCCTGGCTCCCACAGACCTGGGCTTCCTCGGGCTCCAGCGTCACTGTTTCTTGATTAAACTTAATTTTTCTGTTTCTAAGACAAGAAAGAATGAAAGAAAAGGCTTGAGAAAGGTTTTTGGATCTCGTGTCTATTACAAAACAACATTTTGATTAATTAAATATAAATGAATCACAACCAGATGGGGATATTTCTCTTAAAACACGCTGGGGTGTCCTGGCAATGGGACACTTGGACAAAGTGCGGGGGCTCTGGTCTGCACCCCCCACCCTGACACAGATTCATTAGGCAATGAGGAGAAGACAGGCTATGACTGACTTTCCCTGCCGTCCAAGGACGCTGGGGGGCAAGGAGGCTCAGTGGAGGCAAGAGTCCCCCACATTCTTATGGTGCTTTTCCATCCTTCTAGACCTGAGGCAGTAAGGGACAGAGGGAGGAGCTCTGGAATTCTGACAGCTCTGGGTTCAAATCCTAAGGCTTCTTCTGCCCTAATGTGGACAGGCCACGTGCCTTCTCTGACCCAGGGCTTCACATCTGTGAAATGGGAACAATTGTACCTACCTCGTGGGACGTTGGAAGGTCCACCACAGTCCCAGAGGGAGGTGCCCAAAGGCATACAGCAGGGTGAACTCAGCCACTTCCCCTCCCACTTTATAGCAGGGTGGAATACCCCCGGGACTGGGTCGAGGTGAGACTCACTGGGTTGAACTCACCTTTGTCTCGGCCCCTCTGATCCTCTTTTCCTTTGTTTGTAAAAGGACTGTGCCAGCGCCCACTCCAAAGGCTTGTTAGGTGGACTGAATATAACAATTCTCTGTAAACAGGAAAGCCCTGTGGGCAGCCGGCAGGCAGCACTGCCCTGTGCACAGACAGAGAAGCTGAGACCCGGCACGCAGGTGCCCAAGGTGTGATGGGGGAGGACCCGATTTCTCGTCTGCAGTTCAGGGCCACGACTAGGCACAGAACAAGGTGCAGCCCCTAAACACTAGTGTCAAGGTGAAAACGGGTGAAGATGCACGTCAGGGGCAGAGCTGGAGGGGAAGCAGGACTCCTGAAGGGCAGAGTGAGGGGTGATGCCTGCAGGGGGAGCCCTCGGGGAATGGCACTGTGGGTCAGTAGAATGCTATCTTGGGCGAATCCTTCTGCCCCTCCGGATCATGGTTTTCCTCATAAAACAGGGGCTGGCTGAGAAAAGGGAAGCAGGATACTTGGCGCAGAGTAGGTGCTCAATAAACCAAGCCCTGCTCACCCACCCTCCTCCTCTGAAGCCAGTTTTGAAGCCAAACTTGGGGCTCAAATGAGATGCTGTTTTCACCTCACATGGCTCTCATCCCCCAGGGGAACCCACTTCCCTCTCCAGTGGATGGGAGCCCCCCAACCTCCACCCAGACTCAAAAAGGAGGCCCTGAGGCCACTTAGTGAGGCTGGCCCCTTGCGGAGCTGTGCGTGTGGGCCGTGGATCCTCACCATGGCTCTGCCATCTCTCGGACAGGGAGCTGCGGCTCAGAAAGGGACAGTGACCTGTCCAGGAACTTCCAACAGCCGAGCCGGGATGCAGAGCTTTGGAGGCTCCAAAGCCTGTGCCTAGAAACAGAAGTGAACCCTGTTGGTGACTTGCCCAGGATTGCCCGGCAGAGGCATCTGAGAGGAGCCTCGTCAGAGGGGCAGATTTAGGACTTTGTCAGGCAGGCGTGGCAGCAGGGTAGGGGCTGGGGACCCTGGCAGGAGGAGAGAAGGTTGTGTCTAGGTGGAAAGGGTCCAAGGAACTGTGGCCAGAGGAAGTGAAGGTCAGATTGCAGACAGGGCCAGAGTCACTCATGGACGGCCTCGGATGCCACTCGCCTGTCACCATAGTCACAAAGAAATATTTATTGAGCCCTTCCTCTGGGCCAGGCCCTGGACTAGGTGTTGACAAGGACAGCAGAGATGCGCTCTACTGTCTCTGCTGTCAGAGGGCCCAGCATCTCCTTGAGATGCTAAGAACGGGTCCCTCGGAAGGAATGACATAGAAGGATCCCGCTGCTCCTCACCCAGCCTTGGGAGGCAGGTCCGTGGTGGTCCCACTCTCAGCTGAGGAACCCGAGACTCCACGATGGCACTTGGCTTGCCTTAGGTGTCACATGGGTAAGGCGACCCTATTCATCTTGTTCCCCTCCCTTTTCTGGCCTCTCAGTCCACTGTTTATTCATCCATCTTTTTGTCCTTCCATCTAGTGAAAAAAAAACCTGAAGCTCACATTAATTAAAAGTTTTTCAAACTGAGGTTGGCAACCCAACAGCAGGTCAGGCAAATACATTTAGCAAAGCACAGCCAGCATTTTTAATGAAATGGAGTGGAACAGAATAGAATAAAATAAAATACGCGGAGTCGGCAAATATGTTTGTAAAGGGCCAGATACTTAATATTGTCAGCTTTGCAGCCATGTGTGATCTGCCACATTCTCTTCTTTGTTGTGGTGGTGGGGTTTTTACGATGCTCTAAAAATATGAAGCCATTCTTAGCTTACAGGCCATACAGAAAACAAGCTGAGCGCAGATTTGGCCCATGGGCTATAGTTTGCCAACCTCCTTTTTAGAAAATATCGGAGTGCATTGCAAGTGTTAAGTTGAATTATTATTTTGAAAATGTGTTAGAGTTCTCATATACATGTGAATGTGTGTGCAAGTGGTGAGTGTGCATGCACATGTGTGTGCAAGTGTGGGTGGATGTGCACATGGGTGTTGGCATGTGTGAATGAGTGAATGTGTATATTCTGTGTACTGTGTGAACTTATATAAAAGTGCAATTTCACCGTTGTCAAAAAGCATGGGTCAGCCCGGCTGGCGTGGCTCAGTGGTTGAGCGTCGACCCATGAACCAGGAGGTCACTGGTTCGATTCCTGGTCAGGGAACATGCCTGGGCTTGATCCCCAGTAGGGGGCATGCAGGAGGCAGCTGACCAATGATTCTCTCTCATCATTGAGGTTTCTATCCCTCTCTCCCTCTCCCTTCCTCTCCAAAATCAATAAAAACATACTTATTAAACACACACACACACACACATAAGAATGGATCAGCGCAGTCCTCATGACATCTCTAGGAGGCAGGATCTAGGAAGATCCCGATACGCAGATGGGAGACTAAGGCCCAGTGGATCACACAGCAATAGGCACGGGAACCCAGAGAGTCCGGCCCAGAGCTCCAAACGTGACACCGAATTGCCTTAATAAGCAGTGACTGCCCCTGGCGCGTTTTGCAGACCCTCAGTTCAAATGCTTGTTTCTAACGGCCCTGAGTCTGGCAGCCATGTCGTTCCCAAGCTGTGTAGATTTTAGCCTTGGAAGGTAGGAGGATCCATCAGGGCCTAAAGGTCGCTCTGCACAGACATCCCTGAGCCGCCAATGAGCACCAGCCATTGCGTGCTCCTCACACTAACCCTGCCGGTGGCTCTGGCTGCCCCTCTCCCCTTACAGAGAAGGAAGGCTGGTTCAGAGGGGAACTGGCTTGTCCACGGTCATCTAGCACCTGTGAGTGTGACCTGGGCTTTCCTGGTTCCAGACCCACAGGAGCAAATCCTGCCTTTTCCAGAAAACCCATGTAATGCTGCTCTTAACCACCCTCTCATTTAGACAGCACTTTACAGTTAGCAGAACGGTTCAACCTTCATTTTCTCTCCGGAGTCCCGGAGAAGGGTTATGAATAATGGAATGTTAGGGCTGAAAAGGCCAATTGAGACCTTTGAGACCAACACTTGTAAAAATGGAACCTCCAGCGGGGAAGCTGTTCAGCCGAGGTCCCCAAGATAGGGTGAAAGTGGGGGTTCAGGAGAGATCAGGGTGAGGGTGGCTTTGGTTAGGTAGAGGACTGCAGCTTGTTCCAGAGCTGGAAAGTCTGATTTAGAGCTTCTCAGAGCCTCAGTTTCCCTCTGTGTGACTTGGGCATGCCCTCTCTGCTTTGCCTTTCTCCCTGGTCTAAGGATAAATGTCAGATGAGCAGATGGACCCACAAGGCCGTTCACAGCTTGAGGGCCGCCTGCAGAGGTTTCTTAATAACCAGAGGCCAGTCTGGGGTCAGGAGCCTCATTAGGGCCTCTAGAGTTACCTGAGTGCCGCATCGGGTCTGTGGCCAGAAAGGGACCTGGCAAAGCCACCGTGGCCTCAGAGCCTCGGGCTGTGGACATTGTCAGGACACACAATGGCCCTGGCTTGTTGGACACCCAGAAGCATGCTCCTCACCTATACGTTCCTTAAAGCATATATTGTTTCTTTAAGGATACTTAATTTCCAGTGGCATCAAAGGTTTAGAAAAGTCTCTTTTGGATTTGGTTTTCTGGTTGAGCATTTACTCTATGCCAGATGTTACCCGTATGGTTTTATTCAACAACGTCAGGCACTGTTCTAAGTACTTTATACATATGAACCGAATACATTCTCCTAATAAACTGTTGAGGTGGGTACTGTTCTCCTTATTTTACAGATGACACGCAGAGGTTAAGTAACTTGCCCATGGTCACACAGCCAAGGTTCAAATCCTGCCTGGTCCCAGACCCCAAGCTCGAACTGCTGAGCTCAATAGCCTCCCAGCCTTCATTCATCCTCACAGCAACTTGTAAGAGGACTGTTACCCACATCTTACAGAGAAGGAAACTGCCTTAAGAGACAGGAGCATTAATTGAAGTATATGAAATTGCCATTTTTGTTGGTAGAATACAGCCACATATTAGCAATTTCATATGGTTGAGTCCAACAGCTTGGCAAGTGAATTTGGCAAAGCCAGAATGTAAACCTAGATAATTGATTCCATAGCTTGGGTGCATAGCCACCCAGCCAGGCCTTCTCCCAGTTCATCCACATAACAGCCCATGAGTTCGTTTGATCTTGTTATTCTACAGACAAGGCCCTCCACGCTCAGAGAAGGGCAATCAATTTGCCAAGGGCACACAGCCAGGGTGGGGAGAGGTTGGGATGTGCCCTCAGGTCTCCATGGCCAGAGCCTCCTTTCTTAGCCCTGTGTAACAGTCAGCGCCATCTAGGACACATGCCCTCGGCCCCATCCTTGGAGATTCCTCCAGATCCCATGGTTGGGTGAAGCTAACTCCTCTTGGGCACTGCTGCCTCAGGCCAGGCCACCACCACCTGCAGTGGAATGATTTCTTGTAGCAATGCCACATGATTCATAGGGCCCGCTTTGTGGCCTGTGGTGGGGGCTCCATTGTGCCATTGCGGGTGGGGGGTTCTGTTTCACCAGCTCAAAAGAAAGGCATTCCCAAGCCTGGGGGACCCAGACCACATGGAGAAAGCACTCCCTTTCGCCAGAATCCTCCACTTTCCCTGAATCCTGACAGCCGTGCCCACATCCACAGGGGTGGAGACGCACGGAGAAGGAATGTCACAACTGCCCTTCCGGAGCCTGTTCTGGGTTTGGCAAGTGGGCACAGCTGTCTCTAGCAAGTTGCGGAATGGAGGCTGGTAGGCTGGCACGAAGGCCGTGGGCTCTGCCGCTCACTACCTGAGTGGCCTGGGGCAGGTCATCGCTCTCCTCTGTTCCTCTGTTGGCCAATGTGACAATGGGGCATGCAGTGCATTCCTGGCACATTAGGAGTGCTCAGTGAGTGACCATGATGGGTGTCCAAAGCAGTCAGGGGGGTGGGATGTGGGCTTGGCAGGCCTGGGCTCCGCCCCCAGCTCTGCTACTGCCATGCTGGGGTGAAAATACTTCCCTCCTGCATCCCAGTGTCTTCACCAGTATAATGGAGACGATAATAGCATCTACATCACATAGGTGTCTCAAAGATCACGATTCTGCATGTAACCCCCCTGGGAGACAGCAGGTGCGCAATGAATGGTGGTAACAGACATGATTCCTGGGAGCTTGGCTCTTTCCAGCGTTCACAGTGTTCCAGCCTGATGTCAGATATGCCTCTGCCTCTATTTGAAAGTCCTCGGCAGACCTTCTCATTGCAGGAAGGTTACTTTGAGGAGCCCAGATTCAGAGGGTAGGGTGATCCTCGGTGCTGTGTGTCTGTGGCATAATGACTCACCCTCTCTGAGTTTCTGTTCACTCCTCTATGAAGTCGGACCTCAGAGGACAGCAGCAAAGGATGGAAGGGTGCATGTGTGTGGGGGGGAGGGCGGCGGGGTGGTGCTGGCACCTTGTGAATGTTTAAATAATGTGATGGCTATTTGTGGATGAAGCCATGGTGGGTCCTGTCAGTCTAAACCCTGCCCACAACAGGCTGGAAAAACCCAGTCAGATGCTGCCTTGCAGACATGTTTTCTTCCTCCCCCCTCTTGCCCCGCTTCTGGCAGCACTGGAGTCCATCAGACTCCTTAATTCACAGCACATTATCAGCACCAGTACTGCGAGACCCTGCTTGCTTGCATTTTCCTTTTCCTTTTCTTTTTCAATTGTTACAAATTGCTGATTTTCTATTTTACATTTAACATTTATTTCATTTTTTAAAATGTTTTATTTTTATTTTAACATTCTAATTTCATTTTTAAAGTTTTTACTTTTAATGTAATTTACACTTTTTAATTTTTTCTTACAGTTTATTTGTTTTTCATTTTATATTAACTTTATCATCTAATTTTGTTTTAAAATGCTATTTTATTTTTAAAATTTTAATAAATTTAATATTTTTCAGTTTTATTCCCCTTATATTAATTTTTTTATTTTACTTTTTAGTGTTTTTCATTTTTTAAATTATCTTTGTATTTTTATTTTTCCCATTTTGTTATTGGGTTTCCTGGATTTTAAAAAATATGCTTTTTATTGTTGATAGCATTACAGATATCTCCCATTTTCCTCCCCTTTACCTCTCCTCCCAGCCCCTACCCAATTTACAGGACTTCCTTGTATTACCCACATTAATGTCCCCAGTCGATTTGGACATGGGCGATATCTTTCTTCAGTCTGACTCTTACCTGTTAACTTGGTGTGTCCTCTGGAGAATAGAAATCACGTATGATGATACTGTTTATGTGGTCAAATCTCCTGAAGGAGGAGGGGTTCCTTCCGCCTCATGGTCTGGCCTTTTTGAGTTTACAAAACGTCCTATACGAGGGCTCATGAGAGGGTCATGAGCCCTCAATTCTCTGTCCTGGAGCAGACACCTGGCGCCACGTTCAGGGACCACCTTCCCGGGAGCGATTCTTCCGTGTCACATGTGGATAGTACTGATGCAGTAGCACTCGGCCCCTCCCGAGGACACTTCCTGTTCACTGTTGCCCCTGGATGTCCTGAGCCTCTGCACTGCAGTCAGCACACATCTGTTGAACACTTGCTGTCAGCTGGACCCCATTCTCGGGGGCCCAGACTGGTGGAGGAGGCAGTCCCAACCGAGCGAGTCTTCACGTAAGAGTAGGAGGGAGGTCAGCTGGAGCCCTGTCCCGGGAAAGGTGAGGTTGGCTCGAAGTCCTCCCCAAAGCTGAGCATCCCTGGCCAACGGCAGACATTTCCCAGGGCTGCTTTGGCTCAACGGCTTCTCTTTGTGGATCATCTTATTCTCCTGCATCAACAACACCGAGGAAAAGAAAGAGGACGCTCAGGACATTTGTGCATAAAGCAGACTTTACTGAAGGTCTGGGGAGAGCTGCTAAGGGCTCATCCCACAGTGTGGACGGTTCCACAGCCTCCTCTCCCCTCCTGTCTGGGGTAACTCCTCTGCTTCTGTCTGTCCCCACAAACGGCTCAGGGCCCCTCTCTGATGGGCCTTGTGCCCAGAGAGGTGTATGGCTTTCAATGGCATTTCCCTGCTTTTGGAGGGACACTGGGCAGGAGTCAGCAGGGAGAGGCTGGCAGGGCACAGGGAGCAGTTAGGAGCTTGGGCTCAGGTGTGCCTCCCCACTGACTCCTCACTGCAAGTTCTTAGGTCAGCGCTTCACCTTTCAGCCTCAGTTTTCTCATCCATGAGATTGGGGGTAGGTGTAGCCCCAGCTTTGTAGGGTTGTGGGTGTGAGATGATTCCACACAAGGACCTGAGGAGCATGGAGCCCTGCAGGTGGCAGCTGCTCAGCCAGCGTCCGCCTGCTGCTGCCCGTTTGCAGTCCTGGTCCCTTTGAGGATCTGCCAGAACTCAGACCCACATGTCCAGCCGCAGCAGCCTGTCTCGGCTCCAGCTCTCAGCCTTGGTTTTAACTGGGCAAGAAGGATATGGTCCCCGTTTCGCAGATGAGACCCACTGGCACCTCTACGCTCTGCATCTCACTGCGGAGCAGGGCTGACTGGGAGCCTCGCCTGTGGTGGGGAAGGGATGACAACAGGAGAGCGTCCCCTAGAACAGCAAGACTCCAGCCACCCTGAGCCCCAGAGCAGGTGCAGCAACGGTATCACGGGCCTGGCCTTTCCAGTCAGGGGCCAAGGGCCAGGCTGTGCACAAGGCCAGGTGGGAAGGACCAAAGGCACCCATTCTGAGACCAGGGTTCCAGCCTGCCCTCCAGCGGCCCGCTGTGTGGCTCTAAACAAGTGCTGGCCCCTCTCTGAGCCTCAGGCAGGGCACCATCTCTCAAGTGGTATTACTACTAATTTTCAGCTTGAATAGACACTGCCCAAATTCCTTCCTCAAAGGGAGCGCTGGATGCTGTCAGTCTTTTATAGTTTGCCTGTCTGGTAGGTCATAAGTAATAATTCATTGTTTTAATCATCATTTTGAAAATTATTAGTGAGGTGGGACAGCTCTTCATGTGGTGACTAGCCCATTTGTCTTTTCTTCTTTGAATTAATGTCTTTGCCCGTTTTCCCACTTTGGGTTGTTCCTATTGTTCCTGTGGATTTCTGGGAGCTCTTTGTATATTGAGGGTGGTAATCCTTGGCCTAGTTTTTGTGTTATTGGCTTAATGATTAGATTGAGCACATAATAGAAGATTATAAACATGACACGTGTACTTTTTTTCTCGAATTCTCTTCGTCTCTAAAACTCAATCCTTAATAGGTTTGGGCAGATCTCAGAGCTTCCTGGTACTAAAAAGCCCAGTCAAGTGCTACATTTTAAAATCATGTGTCTCATTCAAAGCTCTCTCCTTCCCCACCACTGACTCCAGTTATCTGCTCTGAGGGGAGATGTGTCCTGCTCCCTCCCTGCCTCCCTTGTGTGTTGGGAGCAGAAGAAAGGATGGGATAGGGACAGCTGTCTCACTTCTCCGATACTCCTGTGACCTCACAGCTCTGAGCACAGAGAAAACTCAGGGCCCCACTATCAGCGAGCAGCAGGGGCAGGTCTAAATGTCCCTCTGCCTCCCTCCATGCCCTCCGTGTGTGGCAGGTGCCCTAACTGTGGCATGGGGGTGACATGGGCAGGAGCATGGGCTTGACCTCTTCTGACCTTCCTGGTTCTCACTATGGTCTCCCCTCGCCCCCCAGCCTCTTTGGGTTGGGGATCTACAGTTTGGTTCAAACTCAACTGCCTCCTTCAGTGTCCACTTGACCCGAAGAGAGAATTGACCAAATGGTGGCTGTGCAGGGTTCCCAGGAGTGCCCCTGCCCCTCTCATTATTCTCCCCCGTAGCCATGGGGAGGATCAGCAAGTGTGGGTCCAGTCAGAGGATGAAATGCCCATCTCCATGGCCATCGGGTCCCCTCCAAACTAAGAGGATTCTCTTGCCACCGCAAAGGGGTTTAGGGAGGCAGGAAGTACTCTGCTCTGCCCCAGCCCCTGGGTGCGGGGGCAGTCCTTCTTGGATTTTCTTCAGACATCTGCTTACATGGGCTGGGGAGGCAGTGGGGCAGTGGAGGGCGCAAAGACAGTTGGCCCCACTCACTAAGTCCCAGAGGGGATGTCTGGCCCCAGTTCCACACTCATGAGTCAGCTCTCTTAGAACATGGTGATTGGGGCAGGGAGGACACAGGCTTTGTTTCACCCTTAGTCACAAGTTTTGGAGCAGTAAGATAAGTCCTGTCCATTCAGTCAGTCAACAAACGTCTGCAGAGCACCCAGTGTACCTGGCACTGGGCATGGCGCAAAGGCCTGGGGAACTGACCTTCACAATCTACTATCATTTTGCACGTATTTCTGAAATGTTTTCACCCTTATATTCCTGGAGTTTAGAAAAGGGCCTGGTATATTGTAGGCATTCAAGAAATACCTGCCAGATGGGTGGATGGGTGGATGGATGGGTGGATGGATGGATGGATAGTTGAGACCCTTATAAACACTGTCTTTAATCATCCATTTGACAGACAGAAAAACTGAGGAGACAGGGAGAGACTTGCTGAGGACTCACAGAGCAGGAATGAGTTCACATCAGGGCTCTCTCCATTCTACTAGGATTTGAGAGGGGGGTGCACCTGTGTAGAGAGGCCAGGCCCAGAAAAGGGTCCCTGAAAATGCATGCTCACCATGTGCCTGGTGTGGCTGGAGGCCCAAACTGGATTCCTGACCCTCTTAGGACCTCCAGGTCCCTTGGGTGCTGACTGAGGGGGCTAGGGCTGTCCCTGGAATGCCAACAGGGTGTGGTCTGAGGGCCAGATTCAGGCCTTTCTCCGCCAGCCCTGACTTTTAAAACCAGCTGCCTTCCCTGAGGCTAACTGGCAGTATGACCCCAGGTACCCTCTGCACTGGGAGCTGATCGTGTACCTCAATCTTCCTTAGGGCTTAATTTTATGAGGTGAGGGGAGTGTTTGTGTTGGGCCTATTTTGAGGGGTAGGCTTTCTCCAATATATAATAGTAACTGCTCGTTAATAAGACTGCCTGTCTTTAAATCCCACCTTGCCACTTACCAGCTGTGGGATCCCGGGTAGCTTGCTTGCCTTCTCTGTGCTTTAACTTCCTTGTCTGTAAGAGGAGATCGTGATACCTTATAGGGTTGTCAAAACAGCCTAGCCATGTAAGAGCTCCACACTGCTCACGGCTGTCCCATCATCTGCCAAACCTCATTCTGCTCATGTCACACACACCAAGTTACTGCGCCTTCACAGCAATGTCTGAGGACAGTTATTGCCCTTTTACAGGTGGGAGAACTGTGGCCCCAAAAGGTTAGGTTGAGATTTGAACCCAGGCTATCTGTTTCCAGAGCCAGGACTCCCCCACCTCTCCTCCTGCCATCAGCACTGGGGGCCTGTGGGGCTCGAGGAGCTTAGAGATTATCCAGGCCCAGACAAAGGGAACCCAAAGGCCTAGGCCAGTGGTCGGCAAACTGCGGCTCGCGAGCCACATGCCGCTCGTGAGCCGCGGTTTGCCGCTCTGTTGATTAATGAGTTTGTTGACCACTGGCCTAGGCTTTCAAGCCTCACCTCACCCCCATCCGGCTTCAGCTCTTACCTGCCCTATTAATTGAGCTCCCATATCCCAACTCGTCTCAGGAAGAACGAGGCTTCCTTGGCTGAAGAAAGCTCGAAAGCCCTCTATCAAGACCAAACCTTTGTCTTTCTGTTGGGGAAACCGAGGCATGCGGTGATGAGGGACTCTGCCAAGGTCAAGGGCACACAATGAGTCTAAGTCCAAGCCAAGACAGGAGCCATGGTCCTTCCTAGTTCTTAGGCCAAGGACTTCAACGTGACAGAGTAAAGGAGGTCATTTGTGGAGCAGACTGCAAAGTGTGGTATCTTCCTCAGTCAGAATCTTAGAGGTCACAGGCTTTCCAGTCCTTCTTAAAAGGCCCACTCCCGCCCCCACCACCTTCCTAAATCCCAGCACTCACATCCGCCCCCGGCTCGTGGGGGCCTCCTGGTTTGGACAGCGGGCATCGCCCCTGCCCCCGGGTGTGGCAGTGGGTCTCCAGATGGGCTGGGTGTGTCCCCCCCAATCCTAACTGCTGCAGATGCCCTCCCACTCAGCCAAAGCTGAGGCATGTACAGCCCCCCAAAGAGCCACGAGAGGCAATGCAACCCTGACGAGGAATTGTAACTTCCCTCCCCAAGGGAGGGAAGGGACTAGCAGCCAGCATTTATTGCCCCCTAGTCTTGCCAGGCACTTTATACACAGCTCTCAGGGCACTTTACAGCAACTAAGGGAGGCTCAGAGGTGATCAGAGATGACTGACTGCCCAAGGTCACACAGTCAGACCATCCCCCTGTGGAAAGAGCAGGAACTGGAAGGAGCAGGAACCTGAGTCCCTTCCCCAGCCCACAGGGTCTCATTGAGAACCTCCTACTGTGTACCAGGCACTTGCTTACTCTACAAGGCACTGGGATCACAGCCACGAGCAAAGAGAAACAGGCCTGCCTCAGGGAGATTCCATTTTGGGGGGGGAACGTAGGTAGTGAGTTCTCTTGAGCACCTACTATGTGCCCAGCACTGTTTTGAGCACGATGCATTTGATCCTCAAAATAACCCTATGAGCTAGGTAGAGAAGAAGAAACTGAGGCACAAAGTATTTTAAGGCCACACACGCAGCAAACGTATCCCTATAACATGAAAAGAAAAAAAACTGTCCTCTCAATGTTTTTTCAAAAGAATGGCAACCTCATATACCCCACAGTTTCATGACAGTTTCACACGTAGGACAACTTTAAGGCAATTTCTTACACAATTTCACATACTTGACAACCTTATGACACCTTCACACAAGACAGCTTTGTGACAATTTCCAAGACAGACTGATTTTTTGACAGTTTCATACCCAGGGCAGCTTCATGACAATTCTGTGTTCACGGATGCCAGGTGCTGAGCTGTGGGGAGGTGGGTCCCGGGGAAGTCCTCGGTAGGTGTGACTGCCTGCCCTGGTCCTGGCCTCAGCCAGCTGCCCTGCCCCCAGCGTTAGCCTGCCCAGGGAGGGGGGATCCAGCAGCAGTCCTTTCTAAAAAGTAAATGATTTCCTGAAGGTCACTGGTGGCCGTTCTGGGCTGCTCCCACCAGGAACACAAATGTGACTGCTCTTAATGAGTGACTAATGGGGGCAGAATGCATCTTGTGGGTCCGGGTGGGGTGTTAAGAGACAACAGGGGAGCAAAGAGAAGTGGTCAGATCCTGGACATGTTTCAGAGGTGGAACTGACTGATTTCGGATAGACTGCATGTAAGATATGAGGGAAGAGAAGAGGTGAGATGACTCTACGGTTTTTGGCTGAGTAAAGTAGCCGTTGACTAGGCTAGATGGGAGATACAAATGTGGAGGGCATTATTTTTATTATATTCTGAGGGTCTTGTCCATTCACCCCTCAGGGGTCATGTATTAACGCCTTAGCAGGCATTTGCTATATGCTCCTTGCCCAAGCTCTTTCCATGGCACCAACTCACATACCATCCTGTACTCGCCTCTCTTAAAATCCTTTCCTCCTCCTACACAAACGAGTCCTGCTTCTGTCTCCACACCTGCCCCTCCAGAAAACCATCCCTCCTGGCTCCAGTCTCTGAGCCCAGCCCTGCCTGCCTGCCTGCCTGGGTCCCTCACTCGGCTCTGAGCTCCGCTGGGCGGACAACATCAGCTTTCTTTGCACTCTCTGATCCTGGTGCTCCCAACCAGACTGCAGGCTCCCTGAGAACAGTTTTTGAGAACATTTATTAAGCCATCATTCATTCTTTCATTTAAGAAATAGCTAGTTGGTACCTACAATGTGCAAGGCTATGGATATTGGAAGGACAGCAAGCCAAGCTGGGCCCCAGCCCCCGAGGGAGCACCTTCGGATGCCTCCCATTGACGCCCCATGAATCAAGTAATGAAACAGTGCTTATGCATCTGCCATGAGCTGTGCGGAGCACTTTGCATGAATGAGTTCACATCATCTTCACAAGTGCCTGGGAGGTGATTGCTACTATTGTTCCCATTTTGCAGAAGAGAAGACTGAGGTTCAGAGTAGTGAAGGCACTTGCCTTAGATCTCCCAGCCTGGAAGTGGTGGTTTTCAGGCCCCAAAGTCAAGACCACTTAAACATGCTGCAAACACGAGACCCTCTAGGTTCCCTCCTGAGGACTCAGAAGAGTGTGGTAGGCTGGACACCTCTAGCCCCAGATGCCCTGGGAATCTCGAGCCAGGAGTGACTCCAGGACCCATCCCTTACTAGGGATGATGCAATCTGCCCCCCAGGCAGGAAAGTCCCATTCTCCAGTGGTAGTGACCGCCTCCCACATGTGGCGGCTGAGGAGGCAGGAGGGAGCCCAGATGTTGTTCATTTCCTCTGGTCATTGGTGACAGCATCCCCCAATGCCAGGCAGGGGTTAGGGAGTGCCCAGCACTCCCTACATGTGGCCCCCCTACATGGTTCTGGATCCTTCCCAAGCACAGAGCAGGATCTGTCCCTCTGCAGGTTGCACAGCCTCGGGGCGGGGCGGGGGGAGAGGGGAGAGGAGGGGACAGTGGTCTCTCTTTCCTCCTCCTTCTCAGCCCCCCAGAGGGTCCTTCAGGACAGCTGTGTTAAATCCTCAGTCCACCATGACACATGATGTTCTCATGCAAGACACACTTCTCTGGGCACACCCCAGTTATGAAGAAATTCTATCCCCCAAAATGTTGACATCAACATGAAGCGTTCTGCACTGACTGCCAAAGCAAGTCCAGGATTGCAAACCCCCACAGAGGCACGGCAGGTGGGGTGGTAATATCTCGGAGACCTCGTAAGTGTCGGGCTCGCTCAGGTCCCCACAGCGTTATCTGTTAGGTCAGCCAGTACGGTTCCCGTTTTATAAATGAGCAAACTGAAGCACAAAGAGGTTAAGTTCAAGGTTACATGGGCAAGGAGAAGGGGCAGAGCTGGGACTTAAACCCAAGCAGTCTGGCTCTTAACACGACTCCACTCTGAAAGTGTGGTCCTAGGACCAGCAGCATCAGCCTCATCTGGGAACCTGTTAGCAATAGACATTCTCTCACGCTGCCCAGACTTACTGAGTCAACAGCTCTCAGCTCCCCTGTGTTAACAGCCCAGCCTCCCTGTGTTAACAAGCCCTCCAGGTGAGTCTGATGTGTGCCCTGGTGTGAGAACCCCTGCTCTACAGGTCTTCTAATCCGAGGGAGTGAAGTGGGTGTAAAAGAAACAGCAGCTCGAGGATGATAATACATAGCAGCTGACCTTTGCCCTCAGTGCCAGATATAATAGGGAGGGGTGGGGACTGCAGCAAACTGGAGTGCATACGCTCCATCTACGTAACTCCAATGATTGCCTTGCAGTATTGCAGGCCCAGCATTGGCAGATATTCTGACTTTTTAGAGAGAAACCCAAATTCCAGTTTTGTTTTGTTTTTATGTGAAGTTTGATTTTTCAAGTGTTCTATTCAAATTATTTGGCGGGGGTTGTTTTCTGTTTTGTTTTGTTTTTAAGTGTGGGGCTGAAGTTCTTCACTTGGGTATTGAAGCTTTTTCAGGGACACATTCGCTGTGGGCTGCTGAGGAGGAGAACCTGTCTGGGAGAACAAACTTTTCAGAGTCTTGGATGTCACCCTGTGCCTTTTGAACCACCCCCCAAGGGAAGCTCTCCGAGTAAAGGCAGGGGCATGATACTGCAGAGATGACCCTGAATCCACTCCAAATCCCTAAATGGAAGAAAATATAGAGATCACTTGCAACCGTTGAGCCATTGATGCCTATCGCTCAGGAATTGGGCCACCCTGAGGTTTGAAGAGTGCAGGTCATTCCCAGATCCCGGCAGAGAGAATAAACTACCTTTCACCCTAGAGCAAAGTTACCTCCGCATGTCTCTACCCTGAGCTCTTCACCATCCGAAGGATGAAAGACCATCTCGCTGGACATGGTAGTTGGTAGTTGCTGTCCTCTGTTTGCTCACCTCTGAAAGGGGAAGATGGTCCACATGTGGGTTTACAATCCCACCATGTGTTGTGATAGTGTGGGAACAGGAAGGGAACTTACATTTATGGAGAAACACCGACTATGTGCCAGGCACCTGCCAGTTGATTTGCACACACCTTACACCAAGACCCATGACGGTAGACTAGGGTACCTGTCCAAGGTCACTCAGGGAGTGGTGGAGCCTGGATTTGGATCTAGGCACCTGAACCATAACACATGGCCTTAGATTTTTGAGGCCAGAAAACATGTCATCTGCTTCAATATAATAACAGTAGCTCCATTTATCAAGGGCCTGCTGAGTGCAGGACTGGCAGCTAAGTTTTCCATGCATTATCTCCTTTAATCACAACAACCTAGAAGATAAGCATTATTACCTCTTCTACAGCTCAAATAATTGAATCTCGGAAAGTTAAGGTACTTTGCCCGTGACCACACAGCTGCCCCCTGGACCTGACACAGAGTAGAGGCTACTTGTTGGATGGATGGATGGATGGATGGATGGATGGATGGATGGGTGGGTGAATGGACGGACGGACGGATCAATCCTGGGCTAATGCATGCATTCAGAGCTGTCTTAAGCCTACATCCCTTTGTAAACTGCCAAGCCTGACATGCTGAAATCCACTGTCATTGTCCCTAACATGGACATCCAGCTCTCAACTAGCCCCTGAGTTGCCGAAAAGGCAAAGTGACTCAGATGTCATCCCAAGACCCTGCCACCCCTGCCAGCTGCTAGAATAACACGAGGCCATACATCTTGGTCCATCCGGCATTTTGACTGGGGAAGGATGGTCTTGATTATGGGAGACAGTTGTTAAGGGAAATCACAAGTGGTGCCATCCCCTCTGGTGCCCCAAGAAAACTCGGGAAGGTTGCAATTAGAACTACCACGCCTTCACTTAGAAACCTGCATCTGAGCTGGGAGAGGGCGTGATGAAGGCCAGGGTCCAGGTGACGTAAAGAAGGACCCAGGTCTTTTCAAAGTGTGGCCCTGGAACCCCAGAGCCCCTTGGGGTGCCATGGTAGTGGTGCTCCAGGCCCCTATATCCTGTGAAACCATGATCTGTGGCCTGTCTGGCAAATTACACCATGTGATTGTAAGTTGACAGGAGGAGAGCTAGCTCAAGTGAAAAAGTGACTTTTTTTGGATCTATGTGGTGAGCCAACCCTGGGGGGACTGGAACCTGGGCATGGAACATGGTCAGAACCTCGATCTTTTGGAGCCCAGTTGGTTTCTAGTTGCCTCTCTCTCTCTCTCGCTCTCTCTCTCTCTGCATCTGTCTTGGTCAGAAGTCTTTTGGTTGAGAGTGAAAGAAAACCTAACTCAAAGTGGCTTGAGAAAAGAAGAGCATTTATGGACACCTCCCCCTCCACGCCCCCACGGGTGGATCCAGGTGCACAGCCGATCTGTGGCTGGGCTGCTGCTCTGTGGCCTCCGTTCTTGGGACACTCTCCCCTCATGTGGTGCCCACCAGCTCTGGTCTACATTTTCCAAATCCAAAGGGAGTGGAAAAGAACACACACAGAGAGTCGTTGACTAGTTCTTGTCGAGATACATGCCTATGTCTGACCCCACCATTGTAGTCAAGGGGACCTGAGCTCTGATTGGCCGAGCCCAGGTTGAGTGCTTCTGGGTGGAGATGGCTCCACATGAACCTCACTCAGAGAGTGCAGAGGCATTGGGGCCTCTGTTAGCAGAGGGGGGCCACAGAGGCAATTGCCCACTGGAGCTCGTCACACACGCGCACCAGATCAGGGCACTCTGCCCTCCTGCAAATGTTCTTAGGTCAGCAGGCCAGCCCAGACCATTGTCCATCAACCCAAGTCAAAGTTCTCAAGAGATGCAGCCCAGCCTGCATGAGCTGTTTGTCCCTGGTTCAGTATCCACCAGGGAACAGGCCCATGCAGTACAAGTATGGCTGCCAGGGCCAGTTCTGAGGGGAAGGAGGTTGTGAGCAAGGAGGACACTTCCAAAATGCCTAGAACTCTTATTTTGGACTTGTTAAAATGTACATTCCCGGGTTTACAAGTCTCCCTGGGGATTCTTATGCACAGTCAAATTTAAGAGCCATCAAGTTTGGATCTTTCTAAAGCAGCATTATACAAACTGTAGTTGTCATCACTTATTAGTCATAAAACTGGCATTTAACTCTCCCCAACCGTGACCTTGGGGGTGGAGGAAAAGAGCATTGCTGCTTTTTAACTAGTTATACAGATGTGATGAAAACTTCGAGTAAGACCATCAGAATTCCCAGTGAGAGGTGCTATTACAACATAGAGGCACTAGAGGGCACCCTAGCCAAACGCCAGGACCAACACAGAGCCACCTCTCTTCAAAGACCTAGGGTTAAAAGGGGCTAGTTGAGATCCATAGTGCGTTCTTGTACACACACACACACACACACACACACACACACACACACGCACACACACTCACTCACAGAGACTGACACTATCTGAGGGTCAAGGGGAGGGTCCTTGTGAGGTTCTTTTGTCTTCAGAAAGTTGAAATATCACCCTACAAATATTAGTGCTATAGCTCTAATTGGGGCGTCTTTGCTGTTGGCTGCCTGACTTTGGGGAAGGTTGGACACCTCTGGCCTCAGGTTCTCGGCGAAACTGCAGGGGCTGGGCTGAGTCACCCTAAGCCCTCCCAAGAGACAGTGGTTATTTAGCGGGTTGCTTTGTCCCCATCTGTGTTGCTATCCGTCACCTCTGCAGGCTTCAGTTCTGCCATGAGGTCCTGTAATGGCTGGGCCATGTGTGGGTCACCACTGAGGCCCCAGGCCCTGAAGGAATGCTCTACGAGGGCAGTGGACGGCCTACTGACGTGGTCCCTGCCCCAACTGGTTCTATGGGACCCTGGGCATGTCATTGCACCTCTGTTTTCTCAGCTGCAAAATGGGCAACAACACCCCTGTCAGAGCATGAGTCTCAGTTCACAAACTCAGTTTGCAGGAAATGCCATTTTGATTTTCTGTAATTGAACATAATTTCTCATTTAAACTCCTTTCCTGCCAAATGGCAGAGGTCATCTCAAGCCAATTTTTTGCCCTTTGCCCTTTGTTGGTGGGGTGGCATCTCAGGTCGAGGGGGCTTATACAACGCCAAGGCACTGAGGAGGGGCACCCTTGTGTCCCCTGACATCACTCTGTGCCCACCAGTGTGGCTAAAGACCTGACATCATCAGCCATTATCATGTAGTTCTCTGTATCTGACAGAACCGGAGGCCTCACCTGGAGGGACAACACTTTCCTCCCTCTCCTATAAAAGAATCTGAGGTAGACAGTCCCGGGGTTGGTCTGGCTCAGCCACAGTGTCTCTAAGTCAGGTCCCTCTGTCACCTGCCTTTGCTATAGTTACAGCTACCTCATTCTCAGCCTCCTGGGAGGAAGTTAGAAGGGAAGAATAGCCCTGCCCTTCCTTTAAAGGGCATTTCCTAGGTGAGGCACAGGACATTTCCACTTAAAATCCATTGGCCAGAACTTAGACACATGACCACACACAGCTGCAAAGGAGTCTGGGAAATGTAGTCTTTATTCTTGGAAGACATAAATTCTGCTAAAAATCAGGGTTCCATTACTGAGGAGGAGGGGGAGAAAGGACATGGAGACAGGTAGCATAGTGCTCAGAGGCGCAGGTCTCCACTGCTCTCAGAATTTCTGTCACCTCCCCCTTGCTCAAGATCTCAGCTTGAGGATGGGCCAGTGCTTGGAGGAAGGGAGATGGGAGGAGGAGAAATAGAAAGAATATAGTTCTCTGCCCCTCCCCACACCCCAGGACAAAATAGAGGCTAAACTCTTCTTTTAAAAAATATACTTTATGATGAAATATTTCCAACCTACAGTTGAGAATAAAAGACAATATGGTGAGGATTTGTGTACTGGGCAGCCACTTTTATCAAATCTTGCCATTTTCATAGTTGCTTTAGATTTTAGGATATTAAATATTACAGATACTAGTGAAGTCCCCAGTTTTCTTGCCAATCTCTTTTCCCACTTCTCACCTCAGAGGTGTTATGTCCTGAATTCAGTGTTTATCAGTCCCTTCTGTCTTTTACTCTTAATACAAATTTATGTATAATAAATGTTACAAAATATTGTTTTGCAGGTTTTGAACTTGATGTAAATAGCTTCTTACTGTATGATTCATTGTGCAACTTGCTTTTTTGCTCTCAGCACTTCCTTTGAGAAGTAGCCATGGAAAGACTATAACTCTACCTCTGTCGTTCATCATGACTGGGTCATATATGTGGTTTATGGCTGTGGCATCTGTCTATACCACACTGTGTTTCTATATTTTGATAAATGGTTAGGTCTTTGCAATTGTTTGCTATTAAATAATGTTGCAATTAACATCTTTGTACATGTCTCTTTGTGCACACACACGAGTTCCTCTAAGTCAGTGGTTCTGAGAATGTGGTCCCTGGACCGGCAGTATTAGCATCACCTGGGTATCTGTTGGAAATGCAGACTCTCAGGCACCACCTCAGACCTACAGAGTCAGACACTCCAGGGTGGAACCCAGCGATCTGTGTTGTAACAAGCCCTCTAAGAGATGCTGGTGCCTGCTCAAGTTTGAGAACAACTGCTCTAGGTTTTATAGCAGAAGCACTTCCTCAAATTTACTAGATGCTGCTAGATTTTTCTCCAAAGGATGGAAGTTTCCTCGCATCCTTGCTAGCCCTTGGTGTCATCAGAACTTAAGATCTTTGCCTATTGTGTGGGAGGTCTGGGCACTGTTCACTTCTCAGTTGTCCTCTCCCTGGCCCTGGAAGTTCCTCTTACAACATCACACTTTCTCTCTGCCCTCAGGTCCTGCCAGGCCTATAGTTTTGGAAACACACAAACCTTTACTTGTGGCAGTTTCTCTTCTCAGGAGCATCAGTACTGTGTACCTCCAGATGAGCCAGCTGGATCAGTCAGGGCATCAGTACTATGTACCTCCATATGAGCCCACTGGATCAGTCAGGGGTCTCAGATGTAAGCAACAGCAATGGAGTTATCAGCAGGATGTGTGAGAGGTGCTTTGGGTCACATGACCATATCTAGTCACAAGGGAAGCTGGGAAATGTAGTCATTTGTCTGGTAGCTATGTGCTTAGTTAATATCCCAATGAGCCAACATATATGGTTTGACCATCTCTCTCCCTTTCCCTCACCCTCCACCCTGGTCTGGATGGCAGTGGGCACTGGTCTGGGGGGCAACTGCACAGGCTGTGTCATCTGCTCAGAGGAGAACGGCTGCTCCACCTGCCAGCAGAGGCTCTTCCTGTTCATCCGCCGAGAAGGTATCCGCCAGTACGGCAAGTGTGTGCATGACTGTCCCCACGGCTATTTCGGCGTCCGTGGCCAGGAGGTGAACAGGTGCAAAAGTACGTGGCTCCTCCCTTGTCCTGTGCTAGTGTTGGGCTCCTGGGCACCTCTGGCTCATATCCTATCTGGCACCCCGACACAGCCACAGGGGAAGTAGGTGTAGGCCTGAACCCAGACTCAGATACTTGCTTGGGTTCAGGCTGGCTCTAAAGCCCTAGGCAAGCCAGTGCCTTCTCTGGTATAAGCAGGGCACCTTCCTCTCTACCCTAGTTTGCTGTGTGGCCTTGGGCACGTTACTCTCCCTCTGAGCCTAGCTCGAATGAGAAAAGGCATCCTAGCTCCTAACTCTCTTTTTGCTGTGACCTGGGACAACCATGACCATCTCTGAGCCTTGATGGAAATGGAGCAGAGGAGTCCTCACTCCTAGCCCAGATTTGCTGAGTCATTTGCCTTTTCTTTGCTCCAATGAGAAAGGGAACCTTGAGCTTTAAACACAAATAACCATGCTACCTTGGACATGTTACCTGCCCCTGCTGAGCCTCAGTTCAAATGAGAAAGGGAGTTCTCCTTGGACAAGTCTGGGCTTCAAAGGAGACACTGAATCCTGACCCAGTGCTACAGGGCCTGGGGATGCTCAGAGGCCCCCCCACCTCAGGCAGCCCCAGAATGCCCTCTTCCTGGGCAGCTTCCCTCACCAGGGGTGGCCCTGGCTCTGTTACAGAATGCGGGACCACGTGCGAGAGCTGCTTCAGCCAGGACTTCTGCATCCAGTGCAAGAGGCGGTTTTACCTGTACAAGGGGAAGTGTCTGCCCACCTGCCCACTGGGCACTGCAGCCCAGCAGAGCACGCGGGAGTGCCAGGGTGAGTGGGGGCCTCCTCATCCTGCCCGTTCCCCTTCTGCCCTGCAGCAGAGGCTGATGAGGGTGTCAGGAGACCTGGAAACAATGTCACATGGGTGGCAGGCCCAACACACCAAATCAGGTATACACAGGAGTCATTTAATATGCTAAAACCATCATTATGATTATTATTGCTAGCAACATCAGCATCATTATGATTTCCAAGGGAGGCAGCTGAGTACAGAAGAGCACTGATTTTGAAATAAGACAGACCTGGGTTCAAATCCTAACTCTAAAATTTACCCATTTGTGACCTTGAGCAAGTTATTTAAACTCTCTATCCCTCAATTTCTTCAAACATTAAAAAAAATTACCATAGAACATAGAGCCTACTTCATGGGAGAGGATTGTTATAAGGATTAAATTAATCAGTAAAATTTGAAGCACTTAATAGAGTGACTAGTAAGTATACAGTAAGTGCTCAATACATGTCATTATTATTACTGCTGTTTTCCCCGCTGCTCCTTTTCAGACTCTTTGTGAGCTCTTCTTCTGTGATCTGTCCTTGTTCCCAGTGCTCTCACCTGAATCTCATATCTCTGCCCACACATTCCCTCTGGGCTTGTGTTCACAGTCATTCCAAAAGCTGGTGGCTCCTGGCTCACTGTTCCTGGCCACATCCCTCCCTGAGCATCAGGCCACATCCGCACCTGCCCTCTGGGTGCTTCCTTCCCTCCTTCCCCATCCCCAGCCTGGTGCTTTCTCTGTCCATAACCAGCTCCACGGCCCATGCTGGCCACGCTGGAGATATGGGCATCACTGGTGACTCTCCTCTCTCATCCTACATCCAATCCGATCTGCTCGTTCATTTGCCAAGAAATATTTACTAGGGTATCTGCTATGTGCCAGGCACTTCCGAGGTGCTGGGGACATATTAGTGAACAAAATAGGTAATGCCTCTGCCCTCGTGCATGTAACATTGTGCTGGGACACAGAAGAGTCACACAAGAATAAATACAAATATCAGGTGGCAAAAAAAAACCAAAAAAAAAACAACACACACACAAAACTTTGTGGGGGGAAATGAAGCAGAATAAAGGTCCCCAACCATCCTACCCCTCCCAACCCTCTTCTCCCCACACTGCCCATCACTGGGATCATGGCCACAGCCTCCTGCCTGTCTGCCTGCCTCAGGTCTCCCTGCCTCCAGCCCATGCTGGCTCTAGTCCGGGCAGCCAGAGAGATTATTTCAAAATGGCAATATGATAAGGTTTCCCTTCTGCTCAGTGCCCTTCTGTGGCTCCCACTGTCCTCAGGGAGAGCCCTCCCAGGCCCTGTGCAATCTGGTCCCCATCTGCCAGCCTCTCCACCCCATCACTGTTTTCTCTCCACTTGAGTTTATACTCCAACTTCCCCAGTTCCGGGCTGGTGTCCAGGCTGAGTCCTGCAGAAGATCTGCAGGGGTTATTCCTTCCACCTGGAGCACTTCTTTTTCCTGCCCCTCCCTGAGCCTGGCTAACCTCCCCACCCCCACTGTAAGACCAGGGTCAGAGTCTCCTGCTTCAGGAAGCCTTCCCAGTCCCCCAGGCTGGGACCTGGGCCTCCTCTGAGCTCCCACAGCTTCCTGGGCTCCTCCCATGACTGTGCGAGCACCCTGTCCTTCCAGCCTGACTTCTCCGGATCGGACCGCGAAGGCCAGGAGGCAGACCCAGGTGTGCCTTGTTCCTGCTGCGCCTCAGCACCCAGCACAGCCCCTGGCATGCAGTAGGTGCTCAGTCTTTGCCAGTCAAATGCATACATCCTGCAGAAGGACATTGTTCTAAGGTCTGGAGACCTGGTTCTGGGCCCAACAGGATCTTAAACCTCCTGTGTTCTCTCATTCGAGACCCTTCTCTCTTCCCTTAGCCAGCTCCTTCCCTGCTCTGAGCCGCAGTGTCCTAATCTGCCAAATGGGGGTGTTAATAGCTCCCCCATTGTCTGCTACCTCTCAAGACTCTGAAAAGCATCAAATGTGAAAGACTTTATCTACTTATTTATATATTTTTAAATTACTCCCTACTAAGACCTTTTATGTCCATGACTTCATTTTCCCTCCAACAGCACTGCGTAGCTTCCACCTTCTACAGCTGATCAAAGACACGTGATCAAGTTCAAAACCCATGTCCTGGCCCTGAGGGCCATTCAACCAACCTTCTGGCCTCTTCTTCTGCCCCTGCCCTCCCAGACCCTCACTGTGCCCCCACTCTAGCTGCTCTGTCCCTCAAACATGGTTTTCCAGGCCCTGGGGCTGTGTGTGGGAGCCAGGCGTGTGCTCGCTTCTATCTTCACCCAGTGAACCACTGTCTCCCCTTAGCTTCTGTGTCACCCCCTCGGGGAAGCCTTCCCCTTTAAAGCCAGACAGTTGGCCACGCTGGTTTCTGGCCCACATGGCCTGTGCACACTTCAGAAGAGCCCTCGTCCCAGGCTCTCAGAAGTTGCGATTCAGATGTCTCCCTCTGTTCCTGTGCAGCCTGAGGGCATGTAGAGATGGTGCCTCAGGCAACTGAACCGCTCTCACCTTGCCCTCGGATCTGAAGGACGCTCCCTGCCAGCTGACTCCATCTGTCTGTCTGTCTGTCTGTCTTTCCCTCCACCCCACAGAGGAGTGTGAGCTGGGCCCCTGGGGCAGCTGGAGCCCCTGCATGCATCGCGGGAAGACCTGCGGCTCAGCCTGGGGCCTGGAAACCCGGGTACGAGAAGCCGGCCACGCCCAACAGGAGGAAGCAGCAAACTGCCAGGTGCTGTCTGAGTCGAGGAAATGTGCCATCCGGAGGCCCTGCCCAGGAGGTGAGCTCCAGGCCAGGCCCACAGGGCTACAGCAGGGAGGGCCCATGGTCACTCTGAGCGGCCTTGGGACACTGGTCTCCCAAAGAGTACATGTCAGGACCTGAGCGTCCACCATTAGCCGTGACTTCATGTGGGTAAGCACTGCCCTCCCCGTGTCCCTTCAAAGGAGGGTCTTCGCTCCTGGGGTCAGGCCCAGATCATTAGGAAGATCGAGCTTGTCCTTGACATCAAGGGTTCCCATCACTTTCAGACTGGCCACATCCCTTTCATCACAAGGGTTTTGGGACACTCTCTTTAATATTCTGACATGAAACTCATGGATAATGTAACCCACTTGCATACGTCATTTAAAAAGATCAGCATAGTGCCCTAACGCAATGTAATAGAGAAACAAAAGAAACCTCGTGATGGCAATGCTCGGGCCCAGCATCCCCAAGAATGCTCAATGAAGTAGAATCATGGCCAAGTGATGGCCAAGGTCAGGGCTCAAGTGCACGTTTGTGTTGCCATCTGAGATGCAACTTCCCTAATGGTGACCAGCTCTTAATAAAGTCAACAGAACTGTCTGGCCACTTGATTAACACCACCCTGGCCACCCTAGGCTAGTCAGTGAATGGGGAAAGTGTTCAAACACCCTTGGCATTCACGCGCAAGATGGAATTTGGCTCTGAGCAAGCAGATTTTTCATCTACGTGAGAGCTGGATGGGATGGGGACAACTCTTTTTAGTGAGGGACTGTCCCACCTCCGAGCCCTGTCCACTGAATGCCTCTGAGACCCCCTTCTTTGTGACAACCAAGATCACCACACAGATATCCAAATCATTCCCCGAGGGCGCTTAAGAACCATGGATGTGGAAAAGAGGGACTGCAGAGTGTGGTAGGTAAGATGTGAATGGTGAATAGTAATAATATGGAATTAGCTAATGTTAACTGTGCACTTCCTATATGCTGGGCACTATGCTAATTCTCTATACTCATTAAGTCGTTTAATGTGCACAATGACACTATGAGGTAAGTATTCCTATTATACCCATTTTACACATGAGAAGATTGAGGTCCAGAGAGGTTAACTCATTTGCCCAAGGCTCACACAGCTAGGGGAGTATGGACCTGGTATTCCAATGTAGGTCTGTGTGCAAAGAGGGATCCAAAGTTGTGTTTAAGAATGAGCGACCTGGAGCTCGGGCACCTGGGACATGGGGGAGCCAGGACTTGAACCCAGGGACACCCCTGGCCACGTGAGCTGGGAGCCACTTGAAAGTGACACCAGGAATTGCAGCCCAGGCTGTGCCACTGAGCAAGCAAGGCCTCTCGCTGCGTCTCAGTCATCTCATCTGAAATGTGGGACTCATCTGATATTTGTGTCAGAAACATGCCCTAACTGGTTTGGCTTAGTAGATAGAGTGTCGGCCTGCGGACTGAAAGGTCTCAGGTTCGATTCCGGTCAAGGGCATGTACCTTGGGTGCGGGCACATTCCCAGTAGGGGGTGTGCAGGAGGCAGCTGATTGATGTTCCTCTCTCATCGATGTTTCTAACTCTCTGTCCCTCTCCCTTCCTCTCTATAAAAATCAATAAAATATATTTAAAAAAAAAAAACAAAAACTCACCCCAGCTCCACAGGGGTCGGGGCACAATGGGGTCAAGATTCTGAGTTAGGCTGGTTTGCATCCCAGCCCAGCCCTCCCACAGGGGCACCGGGTGAGGTACAGGCCCGGTGCTGCCTGCCAGTGCCTGCTCCCACAGCTCTCCTGAGTCTAACAGAGCATTTGGAGCATGGCTGCCATGCGGGGCCACTGGCTGAATGCTCTGTGCTGTTGCTGTTCTTTTGATTGTCGTTGTTTCACGTGGCATCACTGGGGCCCCGAGGTGAGTGGGTAAATGTGTTCCCTCCAGCAAAGATCCCTGTAAGCCATGGAGTGCGTGTCCATGGAAGGCTCCCGGGCATCCCCCACAAGGCCACCCTTAGTCCTGGGGGGCCCTATATGAATCTTCAGGCCTGGGGAGGGCCCAGCAAGTGAGCACCCCTCCCTGCCCCCAAGGAACTGAGAGAAGGGTTCAGTTTGGGGTACGTTGTCCCACAGTCCAGACTCCAAAAGGAGTGGTTGCCAGGTCAGCGCCCAAATGCTACTCTGGGCCCTGCTGGGAGGTTTGTGTGTGTGTGTCGGGGGGAGGGGGGCACCCTCATCTTTCAGATTGAGGGTCTTCCAGGACCCAGCTGGCCTCAGAAACAGCAGCCTGTGCTCCTGCTGCAGAGAGAAACCCCAGCCCGAAGAAGGGCCGGAGAGACCCGCGCCCGCGCAAGGACAGGAAGATGGACCACCAGCTGGACGGGAGGCCCCACCGGCCGCAGGCCTGAGGAGCCGGGGTGGCCGCCACCTGACCACCCTCCTCCAGGCCACGTGTTTCATCCTCACCCTGCTGCTTTCTTGCTGCTGCTGCTGCTGCTGCTGCTGCTGCTTTTTTTCTTTTCCCTTTTATCTTTCTTCCCCCTGGTTTCTGTTTTCCGTGTCAAGCTGCCTTTCTGTTTTTCTCCCACGTCCACTTTCCTCTCCATCTTTTCTTCCTGTCCTCCCTCCCTCTTTCCCCTTTTCTTCTCTTTCCTTTTATCTGTCTGCCTTTCTTTTCTTTTCCTCCCATTTTTCTTCCTGTTTATCATTTCTCCATTGTGTCCTCTCTCTCTCTCTCTCTCTCTCCCTCTCTCTCTCTCTCTCTCTCTCTCTCTCTCTCTGTCTCTCCCCCCCCACACACACACACACACTTTGAGAAACCAAATGCCTGTGCCTTGCCTTTGCCCCGCCCCCTCCTCCCCCTCTTTCTATCTACTCCTTAAAGAAAGTATCTTTTTCTAGGCCTTTCCCTGTTCTGACCCCACCTTTCCAGAGAAGGGGTGGGGCCCGGGACATAGCACAAGCACACTCCTGAGTCCCTGGAGCCCTGCTTCTGTTCCAGCGGAGACCCCAGACCCCAGCTGCCCGTGCCTCCTGCTCTGGCCAACCCCTGGAGGCCTTTTCCACCGCCCTGGGCCACGGCTCCCCCAGGAAGGCTCCGGAAGAGGCTCCCTATGCCCAGCTAGCCGTGGAGGAGCCACAGTGCGGCCTCTGGCCGGACAAGCAGCCCTGTGCCCGCCTGTGGCAGCAGAGCCCGCCCTCTGGAAGCTCCTTCAGCGCCGGCCCTCTTCCCATGGCACTGTGGTCCTCTGTCCTTCAGGGATCCAAGCACTCCATCAGGGGAGCTGGGAGCCGGCTCAGCCCACACGAGGCCGTCGAAGCTGAAAGGAACTTGGAGCAAATCTGGGCTACTCTGCCCCCAACCTGGAGCTTTCTGCCCATTGTACCCCTGGGGAAACTGAGGCCTACGAAGACAGGGACTTGCCTAGGGCCTCGGGGAACCCAGGGGCTGTGCCTTCCAGCCGTTGGCTGCCCTGCTCAGCACGTCCACAGCTGAGAGGACTTCGGGCCTTGGAGGGGCAGTGAAGAGCACGGTGCTCAGGAGCAGGAGCAGACGCCCCACACCCACGCCACCATGAGCGCTGTGTTTCACTGTGACCCCCACATGCCAGGCAAGAAGACAGGGGGAGTCTCAGGCTAGGCCCAGCTCAGAAGTAGGTTTGCTCTCACTGCTTGTCACTCCACCGCCACGGCCCCCCCTCCTCCTTTGTTCCCCGAACCCCCAGGAAGGGGCACTCCTGATTTGCAACGGCATTACTGGCTGGTCTGAACTCAGAGGACTCAGCAGCTAAGAGAGGAAGACTCTGACCTGAGGGGCCCAGGGTGGGATGGGGCACCTGGGAAAGGGGGTGCCAACAAGCTGGGGCAGGCTAAAGGGGACGAAATCCCATCACTCCCCCACTCCAAGAGAGGGCCCAGCCTCGGGCCCTCCTCCCCATCCTCCGCTTGGCACAAGGGGAGCCCCTGACCCCTAAGGCCCACCCTCCCTCTCACTCCTCCCTCTCACCTCCGTAGGGACAGCTAGATTCCCACCCCCTCCTCACCTGGCCAAACCACCAGCTTCTATTCTGCAAAAGTTTGTGCTTCTGAAATACTCTTTATTGTTTCAAGAGCCCAACATTTTTTTTTAATAAAGGGAAAAGAAAAAAAGGAATTTGCAAATGCTTCTTGGGCTTGGGGAGCCAAAATGAAACCATATGGGTTGTTTGCACTGGAATGCTCAGGGCTGAGGGAGCCAGGTGTGTCAGTGGCGCCCAGAGGCTGGTCTTTGGCCCTCAGACCCTCCAGACCCCACAAGAAGGGGGTCAGCCAGAAACAGAAGAGAGCACCATGCTCCCACCACCCCCGGTGCCTTTAGCCCCATGATCACAGAAGTGGCCCCGGAACCCATCTGTGCTCTGTATGACATGTGCAAGGGACCAGGAAGGTATGACCATCCCACAGAGCCTCTAACGCCTGCACTGTTGGTGAGGTAGCGTCAGCACTGGGAGGCACGGGTTCGAGTCCCAGCCTGTCAGCGGTCTGTGGGGCCAAGGCCAAATCATTTCCCTTTTCTGGGCCTGCTTCCCCCTTTGATAGATGAAGAGAAGGCATGACTGGATTTAATCCAGTGCCCAAATCTGGTGGCCCGGCATCCTCTGTGTGCTTTTTAAAAATTCTGATTTCAGGGTCCCACCCAGACTTACTAAATGTGGACGAGTTTGGGAGCAGACAGTGAGAGCAAACTCTGGAATGGGTATTCCAGGACAAGCTCAGTGCCAGGGCAGCTGGCTGGGACCGCCAGCTGGGGTCTAAATACAGAGTTTTCTGATAGGATTCAAATGCGAGGATGCTGACGTTTCTAAAATCCACAACTTCAAGAGACCCGGAGATGAGTAGAAGTTTCCCTTCCGGCAATCCCCGGGCCGTGTTCTCTCCCTCACGGGAACTGGTTTTCTGTCCCCAGCTGGGGTCTGTGGTCAAGGTTGTTTCTTAGGTTTCAAATTAGAAGATAGATGTTTCAGTGCCTAAGCCTCTCCTGTGACCTTTGGAGCTCAGACATACCCTCCCCTCTAGCTCTTAATTCTTTACACTCCCAGCCTCTCCCACATTCTTCTGAGGATTGAAGCACTTTGCTGGGAAGGACAGCTTCCCGCGTCACTGCCTCTCACAGGTGAGGCTTAGAGTTAAACTCAGAAACCGGCCAGGCCGTGGGCGGAGCCCAGAGGATGGTGCGGCCCCTCCAATGGGAGAGAACAAAGATTCGGCCGGAGCTGGAGGTTTCCTGCCCTACTCCTCCCGCCCAGACTCCAGAGGCGCGACACCTGGGCCCTCTCCGCAGCCAACTCCCCACCCGCCTGCCCTCACTTGGTCCCCATCCCTGCCTGATGCTGCACCGAGGCCCGGCCTCTCATTCCCACCTCCTGTCACTAGAGGGCGTAGCACAACCAGAAATAGAGCAACAGCCCTAATTACATTTTTCTGAAATAGGAAGAAATGTGTTGCTTTTCTCTCCTAGCTAGACCTGGGAAGGGGCGGGGAGGCTGCCTCCTCCTTCAGGCCGGAGGACCAGCGTTGCCGTGGTGACCTGAGTGACATTTAGAGGAAGACCCGAGCCCAATATCCCACAGCCAGTAATCATGACTGGCAGTTCCTGGCCTTCTGCTAAGACATCCAGGGACGGGGAGCAGTGTTATATGTCTCCATTTTAACCAATGGGAAAATTTCAAACTTTTGTGTGTGGTCCTGTTGACTCAGGAAATATGCATTCTTATAATAACATAAATAATAGCGATCACGACGCCCTGGCCAGTGTAGCTCAGTTGGTTGGGCGTCGTCCCATGCACCCAAAGGTTGCTGGTTTGATTCCTGGTCAGGACATATGCCCAGGTTGCAGGCTCAGTTCCCAGAGGCAGCTGATGAATGTTTCTCTTTCTTCCTCTCCCTCACTCTCTCTCTAAAAAAACAATAAAAATATTTGGGGGAAAATAGTAAACATGATAATGATTAATAATAGCAATGTCTTATATGTGTTGAGCAATGTCTTATTTGTATGTGTCAGACAGTGAAGTGCTTTTGGGGCAGTATTTCATTTCCTCTCCTCAATAAAGATCACAGTAACTCCCATTTGACTCATTTGCTTTAATGTTCGGACATTTTCACACCCTCATCTCCTGCCACCCTCACAGAAACTCCGCAAGCTAACTTCTCGAAGAGGAAACCGAGGCTCAAGTGAAAGTCGTTCAAAATTCATCAATCTCCATTATCCATCCATTCAATAAATATACCAAAGTGCCTGCTGTGTGCCCAGCATGTGCGACCCAGGCCTTGTCGCTGTAGCTTTCAGTCTGTGGACAAGTCGGTTACAAAGGCCTTCCTCAGGAGGAGGAGGAACAGCACATCCACCCACAGCTTACAGGGCCCAGGGAGCTCCTCCTCTAAGATCAGATAACCAGGCTGAGAACTGAAGCATGAGGAGGCGTTGATGGGATGGGGGAGGGGTCCCAGCTCAGGACACAGCACTTGCCAAGACCTGGAGAAGAAGCTCCTAATGGGGTGCCAACCCCAGAATCCTCCTGGGCTGTCAGACGCTGGAACACAGGGATTCAGCCCTGGGGACTGCTGGCTCCTCCATACCCCACAGCCACACCCCTCCATGGCTCCTAGACTCACCTATAGTCTTTCATGAAACCTGCCAGCCACAAGGTGGAATAGGTCCAGCCAGACCTGCAACTGAAGAAGCCATCTTAGAAGGGAGCCTCCATCCCAGCCGCTCCAGCCCCAGGCATAGTCTTCCCAGCTAGGGCCCCAGCAGAGGGACCCTGGCCCTACTCTGTCCTGTCTGCACCCCTGACCCTCAGAACCCAGGAGCACAATAAGATGGTTGTTGCTTCATGCCTCTAAGGTTGGGGAGGTTTGTTTCCAACAATGGACAACTGGAACAGCACTGCTCTCCTAGGGTAGTGGGGCAGGTAAGAGCCAGACAGCAAGGCCACGAATCCCATCTCCACCTCTGGCCAGCTATGAGCCCTCAGGCAAGATCCTGTACTTCTTTCTGCCTCCGTTTCCTCATTTGTGAAAGGGGATGGTGACTATTCCACATGGTGTCGCTGTGAGGTTTAAATAATAAAAGTTTTTATTACTACATATATTTCATTTATTCATTCAACAACCGTTTCTTAAGCACTAAGTCTGACCAGGAACCGTACCAGGCACTTAACATTGAAAACTTAAATCCATCCTCCCCAGAGCCCTCTGAAGTGGATTTTATTATTCTTCCCACTTTTTACAGAAGAATCTGAGGCTCAGAAATTAAGCAGTGAATGAGAACTCAAAACCATGTCCTCCACCAGGGGGCGCTCCATGCACAGGCGCCCAGGGGGCACATCCCACTCAGCCCAGGGAGGTGAGCATCCCGGGAGGAAATGGAGGAAATGCGTCCAGAGCCCCACTGTTGTCTTCCACTCAGCGTCTGGAAAAGGAACCCTAAACGACTCTGACCCACACACCGGAAAAGACTGTCAACCTCATTCCAATTAAACGACAATAAAGTCACACAGAAGTACCATTTCTCACCTATCTGATTGGCAAGGAGCCCAAATTTGAAACCACAGGGCCTTGGGTGGGTTGTAGGTGAGCTGGTGTTTTCTCCTACCTTCTTAGGGGAAGGGACATGGCCCAGCCTCTATGGACGGCGAACTGACAACATCTATCAACATTATAATGCACGTGACCCCTGACCCAGCAATCCGTTCTAGGGCTGTATCCTCTAATTCGCCTCGCCCACATGCAAAATGACAGGTGTACTTTGTACAGGGCTGTTCTCTGCAGCCTTCCTGTGATCACAAAAACCTGAAAACATCCTAAATGTCCAGGGGAGATGAGGTCACCTTGATCATTTTATTGGTTTCAGCTCTGACTCTATTTCCTCCTGGAAGCCTTCCCAGACACCCCCGAAGATAGGTTTGGTGCCACTCTCATTAGCGCTGCATGATATGCCTGTATTGTCCCTGACTCTATGTGTCTGTCTTGCCCCTAGACTGGGAGCCCCATGAGGGTAAGGCCTGGGTCTGACTCATCTCTGGGTCCCTGTGCCCAGTCCCAATCTGGCACAAGGGTGGGACACATTTGAAGGGATAAATGAGTGAATGACCCCAACGTGGCTCTAGGCAGGAATGAGATATCCTGTTACCTGTCAAGCAGCAGCCACTGCCCATGACATCCACAGGCTGCAGCAGATCAGAATGGAGCCCCCACCCCAAGGTCTCAGCAAGCAGGCTCCAATCTCGTCATCGAACCCCCACTCTTTACTTCCTATTCACCCTTCGAAGCCCTGCCCTCACTCTCACACTATAAGCGTGAACAATAAATCGGTGCAGCCTCTATCCCTGTGGGCAGCTGGAAGTAGTTATCAAATTTATCAACATAGGTATGGCTTACATATCAGGTTTATTGAAACATAATTTACTACAGTAAATAAAATGCATCCCTTGGAAAGGTAAAGTTCATTGCATTTTGACAAATAGGTACGGTCGTGTAACCAGGGCCACAGTCATGATCTGGAACAGTTCCATCACTCAAAACGTGTTCAGGCCCCTTGGCAGTTGATCTCATGCCCCCTCCCTGCCCACCCTGACAAACACTGATCAGGTTGCTCTCTGACATGTGGCTCTGCCTCTTCCAGAAGGTCATGTAAGGCACATGTGGGGATCATACGGTAGGTAGTCTCTTGTGTCTGGTCATCATGCCTTCGAGTTTCCTCTATATTTTTGGGTGTAAAAATCAATAGTTCGTCCCTTCTAATTGCTGAATAGTAGTCCATTGTTTATCCACTCACCTGTTGGAGGATGATTGTTTTTGCTGATTGTGATAAAAGCTGCTATAAACACTTGTGTACAGTTTTTTGTTTTTTGTTTTTTTTCACCATTTCCACTTCTCTTGGGCAAATACCTAGGCTAGGGATTGCCAGCTGGGTCATATGGAAATCATATGTTTAATTTTATAAAAATTGCCAAACTGTGTTTTTTTTTCCAGTTCCAGTTGCTATGTCCTCTCACCAGCTCTTGGTATTATCAGTTATTTAATTTCAGCTATTCTAATAAGTGTAGTGGTATCTCACTGTGGCTTTAACTTGCATTTGCACATATTATGTATCTTTTGATGTGGTTGTTTGCCATCAATAGCTGTATTTTAGCAAAGTATCTTTTTCAATATTTTGCCCATTTTTATTGCATTAGTTGTTTTCTCATTATTGAATTGTGAAAGTTCTTTAAATATATTCTGGGTACAAATTTTTTAAATCAGATATTACTTTTGAAAATATTTTCTTCCAATCTGTGGTTTTCATTTTCTTAGCAGTGTCATTAGAAGTGAAGTTTTAAATTTTGATTAATTCAGATTTATTTTTTTTTCCTTTTTATGGTTCATTCATTTTGTGTCTCATCTAAAACATCTTTGCCTGACCCAAGATCACAGAGGTTTTTCTCCTGTGTTTCTGTCTGCATGTTTACCAGGTTGAAGCTTGGCATTTAGGTCTGTGGTCCATTGCAAGTTAATTTTTGTATGTGGTATGAGGCATGGGTTGAAATAATTTTTTTATGTATTAATGTAGAATGTAATTTTACCAATAGGAAATAGCCCTACATATGTCCTCCCACAGAGGTACGAAATGGATACTCACTGCCACCTTGGCTGGAAAAGGAACCCTTAGAAACTGCCCCCGTGCCCTCGCTTGAAGACAGTAATGGTGGCACATCACCCAGTGAAAACACTGCGAAGACCAGAGCTGGCTCCGGCCCCCAGCACCGGGCAGCTGCCCGGGCTACGCACTGCTGGGACCCATCCTGGCTGGTCAGCGTCCCTGCTGAACACTTTAGATACGTTTTGAATGTCATCTTATTCAGGCGTCTAAAAGACTCCGGAGCTCTTTGTGGAGTGATGTAGAAAGACCTCTACTGTCTTGTTGAATAACAAAAGGACAGAGCAAAATAGTGGATGAAGTTGGCCATTACTGGGTGGAAAACTCCTATGTGGATTTCCTTGGATGCTCATAAAATGTCTCTGGGGAGAGAGATGGGTGACAGGTTGCCCAGGGGAAGGGGCGTTTGAGTGACTGGAGGCGGAAGTGGGAGACTCACTCTCCCTATGTGCCCGCTCGTACCTTCGGGGTTTTGTGCTATGGATATGTATTATACATTCAGAAAATAAACGCAAATAGAAAAGGAAAACCAAACGAAAAAGCTCTACTTCCGCAGGGACGCCTGGTCTGGGAGAATCTGTCCGGTGTGCACAGGCCTCCACGGTTGGGAGATTCCCTCACGTTCCTCCGTTTCCCCACACAACCGCTCTGCCAGGCCAGCTCGATGGAGAACGCCCATCTCTCAGGTGGAGAAACTGAGGCTGTGAGAAAGGCTGACATTCCTGAGGTCTCCTGGCCAAAGGGGTTGAGAGCCAGGCAGGCGGCCTACAGGCCCGCCCTGTGGGGACCCAGACAGTCACTTAAGGTACCGCTCAGAGCCGAGCCCATCTGGAAGCTATCGCCATCCCCACCCCAGGCTGCGGAGGAGCGGTGGGTGGGAGCCCCGACTCTGTACATCTGTTCCTCATCAGCACTCCTGCTCTGGACCAGGCTCCAGCCCTGGAAATCCCATTTCCCGGCCAGACCAGGCCACCCTCACACCCGTCACCTTCCCCACTGGGGCCTGAGCAGCGGCACATGTCGGGGAGCAGCCCTGAGATCCAGGCCGGCACGTCCCTTTACCTCTCGGAGCCTCGGGTTCCCCTGGTTGTAAGGATTAAACAAGCCAGTTCGTGCAAAGCACTCAGCAAGGTCCGCATTCAGTGTAAACAACGGCGGCTACTGCCTCTCCCCTGACGCCCCTCCCAGGCTCCTCACTGTCCTGCAGGCACCCACATAATCACGCCAACGGGGCGTGTGCCAGCACTGAGTGTGTCCTAACTCTTTCAAACTTCACAACAGCTGTCAGAGCTAGGTGCTCCTACTGGATTGGCTCTTCTGTGACCCAGCTGAGGCTCAGAGATGTTGAATAACTTGCCCAAAGTCACACAGCCAGCAAGGGCATAGCCAGGATTCAAACCTGGGCCACCTGGCTCCGGAACCCAGAGTCCAAAGCTCTCCCGCACTGCCTTCGTGGATCTGAACCTCCTCCCACGGACCCCTGACTCCTGCAGGCGCCTGTGACAGCGTCCCCTGAGACAGAGGTGAACACTGCTCTCCACCAGGGTTGTTTGCCGAGACACGACACCAACAGCTCGGCCCTGAGACGGTGCTCAACCCTCTAGCCACCCTAGAGGCAGGGGGCTGCCAGGACAGAAGCCCGGGGGTGACAGGCACCCTCACACATGGCCTGGAGGCGGCAAGTATGCAGGTCTAGAGCAGCCTTCTGGGGAGGGGAGGTTTGAGGGTGCCGCCCCCCCCCCCCCCCCCGCCCACACACACACACAGAAAGAGCATGTGCTCTCCATCCACCTCGGGTCCAGAGAGAAACGGTGCCCCTGTGGACCGAGACATGAATGAGGGCTCTCCCTGTGGCCCTGTTAGGAACAGAAAGAACCACAGCCCGGAGGTCCATCAGGGCCTCTGGCTCCGCTGACAGGGTGGCCCAGCCGCTTGGTGGCAAACTATGCAGTGATGAAAAAGCCTGACGCAGGGCTCCCGAGCCGGCGCCCCTGCCAGACCCCATTGTGCAGAGGACAAAGGGAGCTGCAAGGCCGCGTGTGCAGGGTGCGTCCCTCTAGAGCTTTCTGTGCGTAAAGAGCCGGGGAGGGCGTGAAGGGGACCCAGACACAATTTTAACTCTTTGCTTTAGAGCCTTCTAGATCTTCTTTCACTGGCCTGATGGTTGCTTTATTAGAACAGGGAGAGAGAGAGCAGCAGGTAGCGCGTGTCTAGCACATGGAGGGGGCTCACCCGAAGTTGACGAAGGTGTTTAGAGCCCCTTGGGGCTGCTTCATGCCAGGGTAGAGCTGTGAAGGGGCAGCCAGGGGTGCTTCCCTGGACGGTGGCAAGTGTCTAATTGAGAGCAGTTCATGGAGGTGGCAGAGGCTGGGCAGGAAAGCCGAGATGAGGGGACAGTGGGAATCTGAGGGTTTCTCGAGTGTTTATAATGGGCCAGGCATCAGTCTAAGCATGAAATCTTCCACTATCTCCCCCAACGTGCAGATGAAGAAACTGAAGCCTGGGGAGTGAGCGCTGAGCTGCCCATCCCCCTCCACTCACAGCGTGTCCTGCCCAGCCTGAGCACTGCACCGGGAGTCTGAAGCTGGCTTGTGATCCACTCTGGCCTCTGCTCCCGCATCCCTGACTCCCTTCCAGTGTCGGATGAGGGCAGCCAGCAGCCGTGGCCGCTCAGCCAAGAAGGCTGGGAGCGATTAGAGCCTCGCCACATTTTTTGGACAGAGGCGCCTTCTGCATTTTAATCACGCAGGGCGAGGAGAGAGCAGCCCCCATTGCCGGTCTCCAGCAGAGCTGAGGCAGGATGGAGGGGAGGGGTCACGCCCTCAGGAAAGGGGAGGTGAGTGCTGCGTGGACGGGCCAGGAGCCAGGGTGCCAGGGAAACATAAAGAATGTGGGGAACCCTGTCCCCTGGGACCTGATGGAGAACCTCCTTTAAAAGGTAGCAAATGCTTGGGACTCCACTTCCTCCCTCATCCCTTCCTGCTCTCTTCCTCTCCCTTCAGACTCTCAAAAAAAAAAAACAACAATGATCTTCCTGACCTTCCTGGGTAGCCATTTAGGCCTCAGGGATGATTTCTGGTCCTGTCTTCTCCTCCTGGTGGAAATGACCTTTTTCAGGGGAGTAAAGCTTGGGTCCCCTCAGAAGGGGGTCAGACAGGAGAGCTGCAAGGCTGGAGCAGGAAGAGGGGTAGGGCCCATCTCGTGGAGGGGCGGGCAAGCCCCATCCTCCACCCCGAGCCCAGGCAGAGCATCCGGTAAGTAGGTGAACATGACCACTCAACCCTGGCCGAGGGCGGCAGGTATAGGCAACAACCAGGCCAATCTGAAAGCTGGAAAGGGGCCTCAGAAAGGATCCCCATTAGAATGGAAAAATAGTAGTAATAACATTAATTCCAGCAGGTACTGAGAGTGATCACTGTGCCTTCAATTCTCACCATAGCCCTGGGGACTGGGCCATCCCCATGGAAACTGAGGCATGGGGAGGTTCAACGGCTTGCCCACGGGCAGCAGCTGGAAAACCGTGCAGCCAGCCCAGCCGACCCCTCAGATGGAGGAGAAAAGGGAGGCCCAGGGGTGGGCAGTGATGAGCACCAGGTCACACAGCAAGTTGGAGGCAGGGCAGGGCTGTGAGGCCTCGACTCTCGGGGCATCTGTCCCTTTCCTTTCTTCTGCCGCAGGCTCTCCAGGATCCAGGAATGTGCCCATGTCATTGCAAGGGCCTATGGACTCAAGCTTGGGCCTCATTTGCCCCAGGGATCTAGCCTCCACTTGTAGGAAGAGAGCGAGAGAGAGACAGAGACAGAGAGAGAGAGACAGAGAGAGTCCGGTGGAGAGGGGAGGTAAATTTGGGTTGAGACCCCTGTCTTCTCTCCTCCTTTGGGTACCCCTGCCTGGACCCCCAGAGCAGGCAGCCAGATGCATCCTTTCAGGAGTGCCCTCACCTTTCCCCCCATTGCCCACCCACACTTGCCCCTTGTCCCATCCCTGCACCCTCTGCAGCTCGTCACCTCCCGCTGCAGCTCATTGCGCTCCAGCCACTGCCCTCTTTTCTGTTCCCTGACTCCATGGAGCTCATTCTGCCTCGGGCCTTTACACTTGCCCTCTCATGCACTGTTTCCTCTGCCAGGGACCCCTTCCCAGAACGTCATGTGGCTCATCCCTGCTCTCAGCCTAATGTGAGGGATTCAGGACGCCACCTCCTCCCATCGCAGACCTGCAGCTTCCTGACTTAATGTGTTCATGTTCCTCATCCTTATCTGACCCCTTCTTGTTGGCTTGCCTTATGTATTTATTGCCTGTTTTCCCACTAGAATATCAGCTCCATGAGGTCCAGGATTGCCATCTATTTTGTTTGCGGCTGTGTCCTCAGCCCCATACACCAGGCCTGGCATGTAATGAAGTGAAGGCACGAGCCCCGGTGAAAGGCCGCTCATTGGGAAGGAAGCTTGTCTCAGGGACGTGCTGCTCACCTAAAGGCCCTGCCTTTTGGAAGTACCCTCAGGTGCCCTCTGTGTTCTCATCTGCAAGCTGGGGCTGACACCAGCTGTGCCCTCCTCGCTGGGTCACCATGAGGATCAAACGAGATCAGGCCTATGAGCAATCAGCTCGGTGCCCGGCGAGTGGTGAGTACTCTTGAATACTGGCAGTGGCTTCCATTATTATTATTATTACCAGAGGCCCACTGCACGAAATTCGTGCACTGGAGGGGGTGGTGTTCCTCAGCCCGGCCTGTACCCTCTCGCAGTCCAGGATCCCTCTCGCAGTCCGGGACCCCTCGCTCCTTACTGCCCGCCTGAATCGGAGGTGGGAGAGGCTCCCGCCACTGCTGCTTTGCTCACGGCGCTCCCGCTGTGGGAGCGCACTGACCATCAGGGGGCAGCTCCTGCGTTGAGCGTCTGCCCTCTGGTGGTCAGTGCATGTCATAGCAACCGGTCATTCTGCCATTTGGTTGATTTGCATATTAGAGTTTTATTATATAGCGTTATTGTTATTGTTAGTCTCTTACCCCGGCTCCAGGCTTGACATCACGAGCTGCCATCTGGTGGCCAAGGGAGGAGGGCTCAAGTGGAGTCTGGCCTCAGCACCAAGCAGTGTGGTCATTGCTGGCTCTCCAGTCCTCCTGGCCCCCACCTTCTGTCTTTGCTGACATGCACAGGGGTGTCCTCTCTGACTGGCCACCCATCGTTTACCCTACAAGTCTTTTCAGGCCACACTGTTCTCTCTGTGGGTATCCTCTTATCATTCTAGCTAGGCTCAAGGATCAACACTCAAAAAGGTCTTCCCTGGGCACCCTACAAAACACACTCTTTACCCCTTTCCCCACCGCGGTTTCTTCGTGGCGTTTTTATTATCTGACATCAGGCTTTAAACTTATTTGCCTATTTGTTGTCCATCTCCCCCATTCGATTGTGAGCTCCTGAGGGCATGGACTGTATCTAAGGCATTCATTTCTGAATCCCCATTGTGTACAATGTACCTAGCATACAGCAGGCGCTCAATAAATATTTGTTAAATGGATGAAGTATTGTGCCATATAATCTAATTCAAGCATTTCTTGAGCACCTATGGTCTGTGGGTTGTGGATATGGGAATAAAGCACATCAGACTTGGTCCTCAGGGAAAAGAAGTTTGGACAAATGCCACCGAAAATCTGAGCTGGGAAATTCGCCTCCAGCTCCGCACACTTCATGTAAATGAATGAAAGGAAGGAGGAGGGACTTACTGTGTTGAGGGCCTACTCTGTGATAGAACCTTGGACATATCATATTTGGCCCGACCCACACAATAATTTTACAGGTTAAGCAGCAGGAATTCAGAGAGGTGAAATGACTCCGCCAAACCCAAACTCACGGCAGAATCAGGACTGGAACCCAGGTGGCCTGATTCCAAACTCTGAGTTAGAATCTACCACGAGGCCTCTCTTGTCCAAGAGAAAGAAGTTAATTAAGTCCAGCTTGAGGGGGCAAGCAACAAATAATGTGTGTATTGTTTTATATAAAATAAATTATATATTTTATATAGAAATACCTTAAAATATATTTTTCTATTTTAAATATTATATAAAATAAAGAGATTAAATGTGATATATTATCATTTGCTCATGTAATGACCATTCTCTCCCCACCTCCCCAAAGAACCAAATCCTGAGGCAAAAAGCGGGTCCCACCGCGAGCCTTGGAGTTGGCTAATCCAGTGCCCATTCCCATCAGCTCCTCCCACCGTGGAGGCTGTGCAGCCAGGGTCCCCCTCCCAGCCTCCCCTGCAGCCGCGGGGCACGTGGCACAGCGATGGCCAGTGAGATGTAAGCCGCCCTCAGAGGGCGGGAGGGGAAGCTGTGCGGCTCTGGTAACAGAGGCAGCAGCGGCTGGAACACAGGCAGGATCAGGGAGATGGACCATCGCGGCCCCGAGGGAAGGGCCCAGGTATCACCACCACATTAGCCCTGACATTGCCAAGCTGAACACCCACCCTTCAGACTTTTCCTAAGAGAGAAAAGTAAGACTCTGTTGTTTGAACCGCGGCCTTCGTTTCCTTGTTACGTGCAGCTGAAAGCATTCCTGACGGCTGCACCTCTCTGTCGAGTCCGCATGTAGTCCTTGGGAAGGCGTCATCTGATGGGGCCCTGTTCCCCCTGCTGAAACCAAGACTGCTCTTTCCAGCAAGGCTGTCATTCAAAGATGGCGAAATGAAGAGCTTCCCAACAAAACCCCGGCGGCCAGCAGAGGTGGGCATGCCAAGTGACCACTCCAGCTGCCGCCTCATAGACTTGGAGTGGGCAGGACTGGTTCTCCGGTGGAAAAGCAGGGGGCGGTCTGCAGAGGAGGGCAGTGGCGGCGGTGCTACTCCCTGCGCCCCAGGATCCGTGGAGATGAGGCAACGTGTTCTTGGCCTAAGCTTTCTCCCATCATTTCCTGGACTGCGGAGATGTTGGCTCCTTTATCCTCCAGGCTTTTTATTGGAGAGGTGACGAGGGGATAGCTCAGCGGAACTGTCCAGACAGGGGTAAAGGACAAGCCTCAAGCCCGCATTAAATGCAGTGGGCACAGGGTCCTGTGCCCCGGGCCATCCCTCGCCTGAATCCGTCCTATCACATCTCATTCCTCCCTACCCTAAAAGAAGAAGACAAGCCTCTCCCTCCTCAGACTCCCCCACTCTCCTTGTAAGACTTCTGAGCCAATCAAGTTTGAGTTGAAACCCACCTCCATCGCCCTGGCAGGGGGTGGCCTCAGGCTGTTGCTCCTGTGTCTCTCGCCCTGGAGACAGAAGGACCCTCCATGGGGGGGATGGCATGAGAAAGAGTATACCCAGCTCTTGGCCCAAGGTGGCCCTGTGGCCAGCAGCAACACTGAGGGCTTTCTTTGCAAACCCTTCTCATCATTGATGTTTCTCTCTCTCGCTCTCCCTTCCTCTCTGAAATCAATAAAAATATATATTAAAAATAATAATAATAATTTTTCTTGTTTTCTGAGGTAAGCCTGTAATACTATGAACTCTCCTCTCAGAACTACTTTGCTGTATCTCATAGATTTGGGGTTGTTGTGTGTTCACTTTCATTTGTTTCCAGGAAGTTTTTTATTTCTTTCTTGATCTCGTTGGTAACCCATTCATTAACCCATTCAGCTATCCTATGTCTTTTGATTGGAGCATTTACGCCATTTACATTTAAGGGTATTAATGGTAGGTACTTATTTATTGTCATTTTAATTCTTTATACCTATATTTCTCTCTCTATTTCTTCTGATTATTACTGCAGTCCCTTTAACATTTCTTGTAATGCTGTTTTGGTGGTGATAAACTCCTTTAGCTTGATTTTTTTGTTTGTTTGTTTGGGAAGCTCTTTATTTAACCATCTTTGAATGATAGCCTTGCTGGATAGAGTAGTCTTGGTTTCAGATCCTTGCTTTTTATTACCTTGACTACTTCATGCCATTCCCTTCTGGCCTGTAGAGTTTCTAATGAAAAATCAGCTGACAGCCTTATGGGAGCTCCTTTGTAGGTAACAAATTGCTTTTCTCTTGCTGCCTTTAAGAACCTCTCTTTGTCTTTAATTTTTTGGCATTTTGATTATGATATGTCTGGATGTGGACTTGTTTGGTTTTTCTTGCTTGGGACTTTCTGTGCCTCCTGAACTTGTACTCTCAGTTCTGGTGCTCTGGGCCTGGGAGCCCAGCTTGGGGTTTAGACCCCAGAGTTCTCAGTGGGAACCCCCAGCCCCCGCAGCTGAGATATCTCTTCGGAACTTCAGCTGCTCTCTGTAGGAACCCAGCCAGCCCTCTCGCACCTCCACACTTCCTACCTACCAGGCTCTACTAGTATGTGGTCTCCACTTTCCATCCTTGGTTATAGGGTTCTCTCCAGCTGGTCTTCAGTTGATTATTCGAGATGGTTTTTCTATATTTTAGTGGCAATCCCAGTTTGATCCTGGGATAGTGTCTGTGTAGCTCCCACTTAACCTGCTTCCATTTGAGGAGGGGAATACACCATTTTTATGCACCAGTTCCCAGCCATCAGATTGCCACAAATGTAAAGCCTGATAATACTAAGGGGTGGTAGGATTGCGGAGCAACGAAAATGCTCATGCACAACGTGGCAGTGTCCTCAGGCTGGCACTGAAAATACCCCACATCCCAGGAGAAGCGCTCCTCCGTAAGTACCCTAGGGAAACCTCAGATCATGGGCACAGGGTGCAGGTATAAGACAGCCACAGCCGCCTCGTTAGGAATAACAGAACAATTGTCCATCCTTCCTGGGCTGAATAAAGAGTGGTATTGAGGCAATGCTCAGCAGTGAAAAGAACATAACCCTGGTCACAAGATCTATATGTGGAATTTGGGTAGATCTGGAAAATATACTGCACAAGTGGACATTGCTTACCGCTTAATAGCATATATAGGGTGTCCCCGAAAAATGTATGTAAACTTTAACAGCTGGTAGCTCAATTTTGAAATGTATTTTAATACACACTGCCTTTATAGTTATTCAAAGTGTGTGTATACATTTTTTGGGACACCCTATATTTAAGTTTTGAATATACTTAATGTACATTATTTATGGATACATGTAAAAATGTACGTTATTTATGGATACATATATATGGGCCTGTGGGCAAGGAAGGAGAGAAAATGAGACTGGAAAGGATGATGTGAGGGATACCAACCTTACCTGTAATAATATTTAATTTCTTTAAAAATCTGGGACAACTTTGCAAAATGTTAACATGCAAAATGACATGTGCTCATTTGGAGTGATGGGTATAATGAGATTATATTATCCTATACAATTTTATAATTCCTTTTTTTAAAAAAAAAAAAGGTAAATCCAAAATAAGTAAAAATTTTAAAAGTTTAGAGAATGATTCTTTGTGTTTTGTTTTGTTTTGTTTTGTTTTCTGCTAGAAAATTCATCCAAAAACATATGCATCTTTATGTAGAGAGACATGATTAGGAGGAAAATACTCCAAACCCTTAGCTGTAGTTTTTGCCTCAGGCTGGTGAGAGCACAGGCAACATCTATTTTTTCCCTCTTGCTAATATATTTTTTTCTGACTTTTCTATGAGGGACATGCTGTGCTTGTTTAATAAAAACAAACAAAATCCAGAGGGCCATGTTGGTTCTCTGGGTCACAGGCTCCTCTGAGCCTCCATGGGGTCCCAGGTTCCAAAATAGATCTGTGCTCTGACCTGGCAGGCTCATGCTGCACGTCCTGGAATGAGTGCCAGGCTCGGGCTCAGAGGCAGCCGAGCTCCCCAGGCCTGGGATAGAACCGGCATGGCTGGTGGCCCAGCCAAGCAACACTAGAGGGTAGATGCCCTCCACCCGGATCCCCTCAGCTTCTAGGGTGGCAGAGCTTCTAGGGCAGATAGTCCCACTACTCAGAGGGGAAACTGAGGCTAAGGTACGTACCCCCAGGAAAGAGCAACAAGTATTGGCAACAGCAGTGTTCGAGGCTAGGCTGGCTGATAATGGACTGGCTGCGGGAATGTTGGGTGACTTTGGACAAGCCCCAGAGTATCTCTGGGCCAATTTCTATGGCAGCATCAATGGAAACAACTCCACTTTCTGCTTCACCTTTAGCTGTCGGAGGGCCTGAAGGACATCTTTTACGTAAAGAGATGCTCGCTCTTTCCAATAATACAGATGATATAATGATAGCTACCAACTATTGAGCACTCACTTACATGCTAAATACTTATACAGCATTTTCTCATTCTCCCCTCCTTTGGCGATTATATTTTCCAACAATATCTCCCATCTCACATGCTCTTCTGAGACCTCGCCAGTCTCCATTGACAGAAGTACCAGTATATTCCTTCTCTCCCTGAACTTGGGTGGGACTCTGTGACCACACGTATGAGTAGAATGTAAGAGAGTTGACCCTGCATGATTTGTGAGGTTAGGTTACAAAAGGTCATATGCCGTCTACCTGACTCTGCAGATGCTTGCCCTTGGGATGTTGCCAATATCCTAGGAGATGCTCACCCTTGCAATGCAGCCACCATGCTGTGAGGAAGCCCTGGCCACATGTAGGGGCTGTATGTAGTCATTCTGGCTGACACCCTGAGCCCAGGTCTTAGATATGTGAATGGATGAGCTTTTGGATGGTTCTGGGCACTAGCCTTCAAGCTACACCAGCTGTTGCCAAATGGAGCAGAGTCAAGCTGTCCCCACTGAACCTGGCCAAAATAGGTGTCGCCATTGTTTTAAACCACTAAGTGTTGGGGTACTTTGTTAAATAGCTCTGGTAACTGAAAGAACCTCCCCCACACCTTGCTAGTGAGAGACCGATCTCTCCGTTTTATAGATAAGAAAACAGAGTCTAACCTACTAGAGTGGAATCAAGATTCAGTGCCAGAAGTCTGGGGCTCTTAATCTTTAGGCCTGGGTCACAGGGGTGACTTCAAAACTCACCTTTGTATCCCTTCTGATGGATCAATTGTGTTGTGGCTTGGGTTTGGGGTGGTAGAAATTAGAGGTGGGGACAGTTGACAGACTGTTGTCTGGGGGGTGGGTCAATGATTCTTGCTCCACAGATTCATCCCTCGACTCTTGGGGACACTGACAGATCATCTCCAGGGTTGTCAGCAGCCCCAGGGCTTCATGCCAGGACCTCACCATCAGTGGCCCTAAGAGATGCCCAGGTCATGTCTGCAGGGACGTGAACAGCACAGTACTTTGGGTGTGCTTTAAGCTGCCAGGCTTGCAACCCTTCTGTATCACCCTGGGTGCTGAAATGCAGGGAGCTGGAAAGGGAGGTGGGTGGGGAAGTGCTGAGTTCTGGAGATGCGGCCAGGAGTCAGGGTGACTTCAAACTCTTCTTTGGACCCAAATACTTGAGGAGCACTCGCCAGGAATGATCTGTTTTCCCTGCCTTTGTTCCCAGGAGCAGAAAGATCAGTTCTTCCAGGAACATAGATTCCAGTGTGTTGCCCCCTTCTCTGGGTATGCTTTCTCATGAGCTAAATGCGAGGTGAGGACCCGTGGCATCCTGCTTATGCCAAGGCTCCACTGGGTCGGGGTGGGAAGCCAGTTCACTAGGTGAGTGGCCAGGATGGGGAAGCAGGTGGGCAGGTGTTTTATGCCCATCAGTACCCATCTTCCTTCTGGTCACTCTCCCCCAGGTTCCCATGACCCCCCTCCCCTCAGTTCCTCTGGGTCCCATGAAGCTGACCCTCCTCCTGTTCCCAGGTTCCTGCCTCAGGTGCCTAGGGAAGGCTGTGCAAGACCAGCGCTGGAAGAACCCGGGAGAAGCTTGTTTGGGGCACAGTAGGGGAGCAGGACATGGGAGCTGTGTTTGAGGCCTCGAGGGTTGTGTCCAGGAAACAGAGATGGCTCTGGGTGTGGGGCTCAGAATGAGGTCGGGATAAGTTCCCCCACAGAGCACGCTGATTGCCAAAGGTCCTTCCAGGTCCACAGTTGAATGTTGCCTTTGGGCACTGGCACGTGGGCTCCCTGAACTTGCCACCTGACCCCAGATGGTGTCTTTCTGTTCCTTCTCTGGGCCCTGCCACCAGCTCCTCATACCTGCTGCCACCTTGCCACGTGCTGCTTCTCGTGGTGATGGCTGGTCCCTGTTTCCCTGAGAGCTGGGAGGCCCCTCTCCGTAGCTTCTCTCCAGGCTGGACTTATGCCCAAACCCCCCCTGGACACTGCCGAGAGGCCTGTGTTTAAAGGTCCTCGGCAGCTTGACAATTAATGAACTTTCTCTACAGCTCACCTCTGTGTGATCTCGGCGTGGAGGGTGCGGGGGGAGGGTGGCGAGGATAGAGCCTATTCACACTCTCTAATTGAGGAGGAGGAAACTGGGCCCAAAGCGGACACACTCCGGTCTGTGTCCGCCAGGCTTGCCCTGTTAGTGTAGCCCATAGTGACTCCACAGCACCCCTCCTGGTCCCCATCTCCAGGCAGGGATAGCCTGGCTCAAGCATTGCATTCATTCATTCACACATGCATTCATTCATTCCTCTGGCAGGTATTTACTGAGAACAAACTGCATATCACATGCTGGGGACAAACAAAGAGAGATGAGTCATCACACAAGTAGTTAACCTTGAGAAGGGTTCAAATAAAGGGGAAAGACTTGTGCGGGGGGGAGGGTGTGTTTTAAAACTTGAACAGGGCCAAGGGCCTGTGTGAGCAAGTGTCAGCAATATTCAAACTAAAACAGTGAAAGATGAAAAGAGCTTCTCCTGCCTGTACCACTTCCCAGAGGGTCACAGCGGCACACCACCCCTCCAGCACGTGCTTCTTGTGACAATGACGCCCTTCCATAGAGAGGCGGGTCTATGTCCCTGCCTTGGACCTAGGGAGACCTGGGCCAATGGAATGTGGTAGAAGTTCCACTGAGTGACTTCTAAGGCTAGGTCATAAAAGGTGATATAATGTCCACCTGGCTCTCTGGGGATGGCACCTTTGTAGCCCCTAGTGGCCATGGTAAAAGCCTGGCTGCCTGAAGCCACCATGCTGGAGGCCCACCTGAAGAACCATGGGGGCGGGGGGGAAAGGGGTGGTGGGGGACGCCCAGGTGCTGGCAGGTGAGATGAAGAAGCTTGCAGATGACTCTAGCTCAGCCTGCAATCTCCTGAGAGAGACTGTCCAGCTGAGCTGCTCACAAATTCCTGACCTACAGAAACCCTGAGGGGTAATAAATGGTTATTTTGGTCATAAGCCACTAAGTTTTGGAGTAATTTGTTGGCAGCCACAGTAACGGAAAGCTGGTGAAAGGTGGGGTAAGGGTGAGGGTGGGTAGACAATAGTGCTCTGAACAAGAGAAAGCAGCATATGCAAAGGCCCTGGGGTCAGAAGGGGTGCTGAAATGAAGGTGCAGAGGTTGGCAGGCCATCTCCCAGGCTTTCTAGAATTCTTCTTTTCATCTGATCTACATTTCTTCTGTGGATAAGTAATTCTGTTTCTTCTTTTGTACAGAGAGAGCCTAGTGTAACTTTAGGACCTGTGTCTATTTAAGTCTATGCAGGGAAGGAACTTACATTACATTCACTCATTCTTTCCATCAGGAAGATTAAATGCATCCCCTGTGCCGGTAGCTTCCCATCATCATGTTGCCGTCCCACGAGGAGGTTTAATGCTCTCGCTAGTGCAGTGAGGAGACAGAGAATGAGGGGGCTGCTGTCCCTGCACACTGCCCTGGGAGAGTGGGTGGGAGGAAATGGGTTAGGCTCTGGGACAAGCCTGGTGGCTACGCCTGTCCTCCTTCAGGTCAGGCCAAGCACTCCAGGCTGTGTAACCTTAGGCAAATCCCTCTTCTACTCTAGGGTTCCGTTTTCTCTTCTGTAAAATGGGTAGATAATAACGCTGGCCTCACTGGGATTATTGCGAAGCTATACCTACTCAATCCTAGGCTTTTACTCTGGACTCATGCGTCCCAGGCACTGTAATAAACCCCCAACCTGTATGAGCACACTTCTTCCTGGCAAGGTCGGAGGTGGTGTGACCTCTGACACTGAGGGGGAGGTGAGGACAGGGCTCTCAGCACACGGGAAGCCCGGCGAATGCCGGTGCCTGATACCCAGCTGCCTTTCCTTTTCCTGCCACAGCCCAGCACACCTGGTTGAATGTTCTCAGTCCCCCGGATGAGCCCCCAGTTCGCCACTGTCCCAAGCAGCTGCCCTGTTCAAAATTCCAACAGGATTTGGGAAAACAAAGGGAAAAAAACAATACCAAACAGCCGGATCTGTCCCCACTCTGGGAAAAGAGCAGAGAAAGCCGGAAGGCAGTCACCCAGGAGAGCCCCCAGCCAGCTCCTGGCACCTCCTGCCCAGCAATCACGTCTGCCAAATCCTTGGCCTCATGGGGTTAACATTCCAGTGGGCTGGGGAGGGGAGATAGATAATAACTATGACACTGACAATAATTCACAATAATTATTTCTACTCACCCAGTGCCAGCACTATTCTAAATGGCTAATTTTCACACCCTGAGACATGGGTGGTATTTCCCTCGGTTTATCAAGAGGAAAAACAGAGAAGTCAAGTGACTTGCCCAAAGTTGAACAGCGGGTAAGTCGTGGAGCCAGGATATGAAGCAGTAGACAGATAAACAAGTACATCAAAAGTCCCTCAGTCCCCATGCTGAGGACTCACATGCATTCCTCATGCAAGAGACAGGTTTACTCAGCTGATGGGTGGGGATATGGAAGCCCAGAGAGGGGACACTGCCCACCCCAGGTCTCAGGGCCGGCAGCTGGGGAGCTGGCTTAGAGCCAGCCGCCTCTGACTCCAGGGCTGCCCCCCAAGCTCTTCTCCCTACCCTCTACCTCCCTCAGAGTCGCCGCAGAGCAGCCTGCCCCAGGACAGACAGCCTCTCCCTCAGCCCCAGGACAGACAGCCTCTCCCTCTGCCCCAGGACAGACAGCCTCTCCCTCTGCCCCAGGACAGACAGCCTCTCCGCATGCTGTCACAGGAACTGGGCCAGGGCCACCTCAGGGCACACCGTCCCTGGCGCCCCCAGGGAGCCAGCTCCATGGTGAAGCAAGCACTTTCCTGGCCTCGCAAGGACGTTCTGTCTCCTGAAACAGGTTGGACTGGCTGCCTCCTCCCCGGCCTCACCCCTCTGCCTCTCCTTTTGCTCTATCCGGGTTATTTCCCTTGTGTGCCAAATGCTCACAGGGAACTAGAGCAGGAACGTGCTGGGGGTGGGGGAAGCGGAGGCATGGGGTGCTGAAATTTGAGATTCCAGCATTCGTGGGAGGAGGCTGGAAAGAGAGACAGAGACAGAGACAGGAAGAGATAGTTGGGTTGGGTTGGTTTTCTGCAGCAGGCGGCCTTGGGGGTGTGCGTGTGAGTTTGTGCGTGTGTGTGCACACGTCTGTGGGTTGTTTTCTTTCCTGCGCGCTTCCAGGGAGGCCGGGTCCCCACGGGGTAATAAGGACTCTGAGGCCCCTACACACAGCAAGGCTAGTGCACAGGCAGGGTAGCAAGAGGGCCTGTGAGAGGAAGGAAGGGAAAGGGGAAGAATAGAGGTGAGCGCGCTGGGAGCGAGCAGGGCGGTGGGAGGAGCTGAGCAGCTGTGGCATCTGGAACAAGTATAAATAGCTGTCTGGGTGGAGCTTGGCCAAACGGGTTTGCAGCTGCAGCGGTTCTAGGGCAGACCTGTCCACTGCTGGCCACAGCGGGGCACCCCGGGCACGGAGCGGGGCCTGCGGGCTCCGACCAGAACCCTTCACCATCACCACATCTCTGGATGCTCTCCTGGCCGGCCATGCTGCTGGGGGGCCTCCTCCTCACTGTGGCCACCATGACTGTGGCCCAGCGGAGGGGGCAGGAGGTGCGAGAGCGCCGCCTGGCGCATCGCGTCCAGCATGGCCAGTGCAGCTACACCTTCCTGCTGCCCGAGCCGGAGGCCTGCGCTCCAGAGACTGGGACCTTCAGGGGCTCCAACAGCCTCCAGAGGGACTCGCTGAACCTAGTGGCCTGGCCTACCAAGCGGATGCAACACCTGGAGAAGATGCTGGAGAACAACACGCAGCGGCTACAGAAGGTATGGGCTGGGCCTGCAGGGGTGGGGGGTGGGGGGCAATTGGCAGCTGCAGCATCCACCCCAGAGGCCTTCCCTGGGCACAGAGGGCCAGGCTGATGGGACCCTTGTCTCTGAATTGCATGGACTGAGATAATGAGGCCCAGAGAGGGGCAGGGATAAGCCTAAGGCCACACAGCAAGACTGGGCAGGGTCAGAACTGGAAACCTGACTCCCTAACTGCCAATCCCTCATTCACCTGATAAAAGCTACTGTGGGCCAGGGCCTTCCTAGGTGCTGGGGACTCAACAGCAAATAAACAATATGTCCCCTCTGGACTAGTGGGGACAGAGGCATAAAGAAATGAACAGTAAAAACCTGCCCGGTCAGATGGTGACAAAATGAAAGAGGGGAAAGGCAAGAAGTGACCCGGGGTGGCTATTTGAGGTCAAGAGAAGTCAAGAGAAGGTAACATTTGAACCCAGAGAACAAGGGGAGTGAAGGAGCAGCTCATGCAGGGACCTGGGAGGAGGGCCTTCACGGCAGAGGGACCAGCAAGTGCAAAGGCTGGGCGGTGGGAACGCAGCCGGGTGCCTGGGAACAGCAGGATGGCCAGTGTGGCTGGAGCAGAGGAGGAGGGGGACGAAGGGTGAGGGACGAGACCTGAGAGGTGAGGAGAGGGCAGCCCACGTTGGGCCTTGGGGGCCTCTGAAAGGACTTTGGCTCTTGCTCCGAGCACCCTGGGAGCCATTGAGGGATTCTGAGCAGAAAAGACACACCAGAATCGGTTTGAACAGAACAGTCCGTAGGGGACAGGGTGGAGGATTGAAGCCCGAGGAGGAGGCTGCTGCAGCCACCAGGCAAGAGGCGATGGAGGCCTGAAGCAGGATGGGGCTGGGAGCGGGCGTTGATGCCATGTGTCGACGGCCAGCTGCTGGTATATCCTGAAAAGGGTGCCGATGGGCTCTGCTGATGAAGTGGATAGGGGGTGGCAGAGACAAGGAACTGAGGACACCACTGCCATTGTGCCCAAGGCCAGCGCCTCTAGGAGCTCCTGCCCTCATTCTTTCAGCAAGCACTCTGAGCACCTACTGCGTGCCAGGGCCTAGGTCAGGCACTGAGGTGAACGAGCCAGGCTTGGCCCCGGGGCCGGTGTAGGGGCAGGAAAGGCATCCTGCAGGTTCCAAGATGGGCCTGGCCAGCCCCCTAAGTAGGAGTTACCGAGGGAGAGAACAGGACCCAGGCACCGGAGACCGGAGACCGTCTGATCGACAGCAGGGAGTGGAGAGGAGTGAACCGATTCCTGGAGCTTTTGAATGTATTAAGCAGCAGACAGCAGCTTCTAGAGTCCAGGGGTGGGCAAACTTTTTGACTCGAGGGCCACAATGGGTTCTTAAACTGGACTGGAGGGCCGGAACAAAAGCATGGATGGAGTGTTTGTGTGAACTAATATAAATTCAAAGTAAAGGAGCAGAGGGGAGAGCAAGAGAACCGGATAGAACAGCCGGATCCGGCCCGTGGGCCGTAGTTTGCCCACGGCTGTTCTAGACTAAGGTGAGAGCAAAGGAGACAAGAATGTTCCCCGAGGTGTCTCTCCCAGGAGCGGTCCCTTCTTACCCATGGTTTCCAAATTGTTCCAATCATGTGCCCAAGCAGCAATGTTCACTCCCTAATATGTGCATATTTACTAAACAGTTATGCACGTGTGCCCACATTAAGATTATATGTACAAGGTATGACACAAATGAAAATGCACATCAAGTGAAAATGAGCACAAATGAAAGTGAACATTAAAAAGATGACATAGGACCCTGGCCGGTGTAGCTCAGTAGGTTAGGCATCGTCCCATGCACCAAAAGGTTGCCATTCAGTTCCCACTAGGGGTTGTGCAGGAGGCAGCCAATCAATGTCTCACTCACATCAATGTTTCTCTCTCCCTCCCCCTCCCTTCCTCTCTCTCTAAAAATCACTAAAAAAAAAAATCTTTTAAGAAAGATGACATATGAAATCACGTAAATTGAAGTTCTGGTATTTTCCCCCTGTTTTCCAAAGGATTGCCTTTCGCACACCCTGGGTGGATCCATCCTCAAGGGAGAGGCTGCCCTGCACCTGTCTAACCAACGTGCGTCATGCATACATTCACACACCTTCATGCACACATGCACTTAACCTCCTGCTTCACTCCTGCCCAGACCATCCGTCTCCTCAGCCCTCACTCAGCATCTTCCCATAGTCCTCTGCCCTCCCACTACCTGTCCTCTCACTACCTGTCCTGCAACACCTCCAGCCTCCAACATCCCACCCTCAGGTCCCCCTCTAGGGAGCTCTTGGCTTCACACTCTGGAGCCAACCCAGTGGGGGCTCCATGCTGCCTTGAAATTTGTGTCTTCAGGCACCTGTTTCCAGTCCCATAAAAGTTACTCCAAACCTTACCTTCTTTAGACCTCCATCCTGAACCCCACCCATCCTCTCACCAGACCATGGACCTCCTGCCACAAGAAATGGGGCCCAGGAGAGAGATGCCCCTCAGCAGCCTGCCCCACACCTGCAGGTCCACCTGTGCACCCTCCAGTCCCCAGAGCCTTTCTCCAGGGGCCAAGGCCGCTTCTCCATTCTAGGCTGTGAGCCCCATCCTCTGCAGCCCCTCAACTCCTCAAATCAACCATCCTTCCTGTGTCTCCATCCACTTCTCCCTCCCTGCTGGTCCTCCCCCTTCGTGTTTAATCGCATCCAGGTATCTTCCATGTTTCAGAAGGAAGAGGGGAAACAAGCCTCTTCATCCCATGGCCCCTCTGACTTCTGGCCTAGCTCTCAGAAGTCCACATGCTCTACCTCTGCTGCCTCAATGCCCACTTCCTCGTTCCCGTAAGGTCGCCTCCCACACCCCACTTCCCACATCCAGTGGCCACGGCTCAGTCTTCATCATACTTGACCTCCTGGCAAATCTAATACTGCTTCCCAGCACATCCTTCCAGAAACTGTCTCCATCAGCAAACCCTCATCTACAAGGCCTGCTGTTCCAACCACTTTCCCTACCTCCATGGGCCCACCCTGGACAGCCACCTCCATCTCCTTCCTACCTGCACGGTCATCACAGCCACCACCCTGGGCTGGCTCCCTGTTTCCACCTGGCCCCACAGTCCTTTCTGCATACAGCAGTCAGAGGGGTCCTATTCAAATCTAAGTCAGATCCTGTTCCTCCTCTGCCCAAACCCTTCCCAGGGTTCCCATCTCTTCAGCATAAGAGCAAATATCCTTAATTCCTGGAACACCCCTTACCCAGATACCCACATGTCTCACCCCTGACCTCCCTCAGGTCTTTGGTTAAATGTCACCTCCTCAGAAAGGCCCTCCTTGTCCATCCTATATAAAATAGTCACTCTCCTTCTATCCCTTCACCTGGTTTTGGTTTTTCTCTTGGCACTTTCTACCACCTGTTCTTAAGAGCATTTCTTTTGGTCTGTGAGCTGCCAGAGGGCAGGGACCATGTCTGTTTTGCTCACTTCTGTGTTCCCAGGGCCTGGAACGGTGCCTGGCACATAGTAGGCGCTCAATACATGTCTCCTGAATGCACAATGTTCCTCCAGTCTCTCAGGTTGCTCCTGCTTCTCCCCCATCCTGAAATGTTGGTGTTTCCCAGGACTTTATCTCATCTCTTGGTTTCCTCTCACACTTAGTGTCACTGCCCTCAGGGCTGCTCCCCACCACTCCTGCTCACTGTCTCCAACCTGCTCCTCCATGACACCAAATGGGCATCTGATGGGTCCCTGTGCCCCAAACCCATAGCCCTGCTATCCCCCCGCCCCAAACATCTCCTCTCTGAGACCCCAGTCTCAGCTTCAAAGTTGTCTGACACTCAGCTCTTCCCTCCCTGCCCACTGCTGCTCTCTGTTTAAGGTATCATCACCCAGCCAACAGGCCTCTGCACCCTGGGGCTGTCCTTCACCTCCTCCCCTGCTCCTCCCAACCACCAGGCAGCATGTCCCATCCATCCTGCTGTGTCAGCTGCTCTCATCAGCATCCATCCTTCCGTCTACCTGGCTGCTGCCCTGGCTCAGGCCTCATCAACTCCCACCTGGCTTCTCTACTTTAAGTCTCACCCTCTCATCCTCTTTGACTCCGCTGGATGCCTGGTGCTTAGGCAACACTGACGCAGCCAAAGGATGGATTTAAACTGAAGACTTTTGGGTCAGAAGGTCACCTAGCTCATCCCTTCAGCTCACAGTGGAATGTTCTCTCCTGGCGTCCATCCACCTAGCCGGATAATCCAGGAGCCCCCATAGAACACCGTGGGCCAGCGGTCACTGATGTAGGAGTCAGGCAGACCTGAGTTCGCAGCCTGACCCCGGCACTTGCCTGCCACGTGGCTATGGATGAGTGAGTCCCTGTTTCCCCATCTGCAAAATGGAGAAAACCACAGTACGTCAAGGGGTGGCTGGGAAGACCGCGAGGTCGCTCCCGCGCCATCTCAGCCTGCTGCCGGCTACTGTCCCTGCTTCGCGTAGCCCACCTGCCCAGAATGCAGAGGACTGATGGGCTATCATTTAATCAACATAATCTCACTGTGAACTCTGTACCACTGGCTGGGGGAAGCTCAGTCGTGGTCAGGTCAGTCCAAGGGTGGCAGATAACCTCAGGGTTGGGAATGTCACTTGTCTACGCTAGTGTTCTCGAGGGATCCCCAATCATGCTGGTCTTTGGTGGGGTTCATGCAAGTGTTGGCCATGTCATCTCCTAGGTAACGGACCCCTTGGGTTGAGTGCTTCCCTCATGCCTGTCAGTGTTCAGGTCACTGCCAAGTCACTCTGTGCCCGAGGAGCCTGCCACAAGGTCAGACCCATTCGCCTAAACACCCCTGGCAGTCGCTTCGCCCTGGGTCCTGCACTTCCGTGGGTAGCTTCAGAGCCTAAAAGGTGAGAGCCCCAACGCTGGAGCCCAACGGTTGGAATTTGAAACCAGTTCTGCCTCTTCTTTGCTGTGTGACCCGGGGCAAGTTGCTTCACCTCTCTGAGCCTTGGTTTCCTTTCCTATAAAAAGCGTGACGGCTCCTACCTCCATGAGGATTTAATGGGATGAGGCACAGTGAGTCCTTGGGCCGGTGCCAGGTACATAGTAAACTCAATACCTGCTGCCTGTTTCCATCAGGCGCTCTCCCTGGAAACAGCAACGTGAGTCCTGGTCCTTCCTCCCCTGGTGGGGACATATGAGCCCTGGCTCAGTGATAGGCAGCATCTGAACAGTCATTTCTCTCCATCCTACTCTCCCCGGCCCCAGTCAGGAACGCTTGCTACCTTCGGTGGCCATGGTCGTGACCTCCCGCTGGCTCTTCTCTTGTGTAGTCTCTCAGTCCAGAGTCTTTGAAACTCCAAGGCCACTTTTGGCTTCTTCTAGAACAACCCAGAAGAGAAAAAATTGAGTTTCAAAATAGCCTTATCTAGTAGCAGCAGCAGCAGCAGCAGCATCACCATGGCCATCGGGGTGACCTGGGGTGATGGGAGATAGCCTGCCCCCCAGACCCAGCACCCAGCAAGATTCTGTTCATCTTGGTGGGGGCAGGGGTGCTGTTGCAAGCTCCCAATGGCCAATGCCTGCCCAGCCATGCCCCCAGCTCCTCCCCTGTACAGATAAGGAAACTGAGGCCAACCAAGAGAAGGGGCTTGCCAGAGTCATGCAGCGGCAAAAACCAACCTCCATACTGCAGGTCCTTTCTCCTGGCTGGAGGGTGTCGGGGAGGTGGGGGCAGCAAGATCTGAGAGCCAGCGGGATGCTCCCTTCTGCCTCAGAATCCCAAATCCCAGATTCCCACTCTTCTCCCAGCATGCAACTGGCTGGTGTCCTTCTGCCCTATGCTCAGATGTGCATAGGGTGGGGGTACCCTGCCCTTGCTCCCTCTCCCTATTTCTTGCTCTGCTCCCCTGAGCCCCTCTCCCTTCCCCTCCTTCTACTCTTCTTACCTTCCTTCCACCTCTCTCTTCTGCCCCAGTGACTCATGTCCGTCAAGACTCTTGGTGGGCTGCACAGCAGCTCCTGGCAGCAGCCAGGAATGTTGAGGGGGTGGGCGCAAGGCTAGCTGGAGGACAGGCTCCCCTAGCTGAGCCGAGTGGTGCCGTGGTTAGTCACATGGCCTCCTGGGGTCACCACAGACTAGCTCTGTGACCCGGTGTGGGCCCTCACTCGGTGCCACACCTGTGAGGCATGTGATGTGGGGCCATGAGCAGCGGAGCTGGAAAGTGTCTGCCCTCAGCATGCCCCCAACAAAGGCACACACTATTCCTGCCATCCCCCCAGCTCCCAGCCCCTCAGCAGGAGGTGCCCCTCTGCCCTGGCCCGTGCTCCCCACAGGCTCCTTCAGAGGAGGAGGAGAGTGAGGAAAACAAGGGCCACACAGGGCCCCAGGCGCCTGGCCCCCCTCAGCACCAGAGGGCAGCACGCCTTCTTCCAGGTCTCTGGGGCCCCTGGCCTGGCAGACTCCGAACCCTGACCCTGCAGGTCACTGCACTTCCTCCCTGTCCTGGCAGCAGCTGGCCCTCTGCCTGCGTCGCTGTCTGCCTCTCTTTGCACCTCCGTGTGCCTCTGCCTCTCACAGTCTCTCCTGGGGCTCTCAGGTGGCCCTGTTTCTGTGTGTGTCTCTGTCACTCTCCAGTTCTCTCTCTTGTCTGGCTGGTGTCTCCCTAAGTCTCTCCCTGTCATTCTCTCAGATTCTCCCCTAACCACTAGGCCATCTGTCCCCACCACCTCTACCTCCCCAGGCATCCACATGCGCTGTCCACCCTGGAGGACATCCCGGCCCAATGGCCAGCGCCCACCCCTCAAGGGGGAGGCTGGCGGCTGTGCAGGAGCCTCTGACCTGGCACTGCCCCTCGCCTCTGCTGTTTGCTCCAGTTCCCTGACGTCAAACCTCAGAATAACTCAGCCCCTCGCCTGGTGGCCACTGGGCCCTGCCTGACTGGACATGGGTCAAAAGCAAGTCGGGCGGGAATGCAGTGTGGGGTCCTGGCGCAGCCTGGACCCTCCCTCACTGCCCGGACTTCCAGCTACCCCGGCCTCCCCAGGCTGCCCGTAAATTCTTGGCATTTTCAGCCTTGGGTTATCCAAACAAGAAATGAATCTCGGCTGCTGAACCAAACCTCTTGGGGTTTGATTTCCTAACCTTCCCTGGCCGCTTTCTGCTTGGGGCTGGGGGTGGGGTGGAGAGAACAGCATTTATGTCTTGGAGGAAGAAGGCTGTTTTCCCAAGAGGGGAGCCTAGAAAGACTGGCACAGATGCCCTCAGCCTAGGGATGGGCTGGTGCAGGGGTGCAGAGGCCCCGAGCACGGCTCCCCCCTCCAGGAATGGGTTTATTTGTTCAAGTGCCTGGCCCGGCCATCCCATGGGGGCAGGGCATGTGTTTCTGGATCTTTCCTTCCAGCCCCAGAGCTCGGCGGGCTGGATGTACACAGACCCTCTCCCTCTTCTCTCTGTGGGCAGGAAATGTGAGAAAACAGCCCCTAGGTCTGTCCCCTGAGCCCGCACCTCTGGCCTCTGAGTGTTTGCTTCACCACAGAGCCCGCTCTGCAATGCCTGGAACGGACCCCGGGAACCCCTGTGGGATCTGAGGAGGACTGAGCTAAGGTCAAGTGGCCAGGCCCCAGTGGTACCATGGACCAGCTGTGTGGTTCTGGGGCAGCCACCCACCTGCATCATTTGGTTCCTCTAAAAAGCGGAACTGAAAACATGCCCTGCCTCCCAGAGAGAGCGCAGGATAAAGGAAGACAACCAGCATGTACTTACTGTGAGCTGGACACTGCCCTATGTGCCTTGAGAGAATTATCCCATTTCTTTCTCACAACAAGACTGTGAAGCAAGATTGTTTACCCATTAATGGATGGAGAAACTGAGGCACCAAGCGGTGCCATGACTTACCCAAGGCTGCCTGGCAAGGAAGGCTGAGGAGTCACATTCATACACACCAGTCACCCTCCCACCTCAGGCCTTTGCACTTGTCTTTCCCTTCTGACTTTCCACAGCTGGCCTGTCTCATCCTCTCAGCTCAGGTGAGGGTTTCCCTGCCACTCTGGCTAACCGTGCCCTCGAGCCCAATCATTACTCCATCTTATTCTCTTCATAGCAAGCGTCACTATTGGAATTTAACTGATGGATTTAGTGGCAGTGCACTGGAATCAGGTAACTTTCCAATTTTGTTCATTCCTGATTCCATAGCGCCTAGGAAAGTGCCTAGCGCGTAGTAGGTATTCAAGAAATAACTCCTGGCAGAATACATGGATGAAACTCAGGGTGGGGATTACTTTGAGGAAACATATTTATTATGATGATATATATGGGATGTTTGAAAGAACTTTGTGTTGGTGGGTTGTTTGTTTTCTATTGTATTTTATTCCGCATTCAATGAAATTCACCCTTTTAACATATAGTTCTATGAGGCGTGTTTTTTTGTTTTGTTTTGTTTTGTTTTTAATCCTCACCTGAGGATATTTTTCCATTGATTTTTAGAGAGAGTGAAATAGAGAGGGAAAGACAGAGAGAAATATCGATTGGTTGCCTCTTGCACGTGCCCCAACCAGGGCCCAGGCCAGGGAGGAGCCTGTAACCAAGATACATGCCCTTGACTGGAATTGAACCTGGGACCCTCTGGTCCGCAGGTCAACATTCTATCTACTGAGCCAAACTGGCTAGGGCTGTTCTATGAGTTTTGACAAATGTGTACAGTCATGTAACACCACAGTCATGATATAGACATTGCACACTCCAAAAAGTTCTTATCACCCTTTGTAGTCAGTCCTTGCCCCCAGGCCTGAGCCCCTGTAACCTTGGATTCTGACTTTTCCAGAAAGTCATATAAACAAAACAAACCAAACAGCGTGTAGCCTTTGAGTATGCAGGCTTTGCTCACACAGCAAAACACGCTGGAGAGCCACTTGGGCTCCTGCGAGGCTTCCTTTACGCTGCTGAGCAGGATCCACTGAATGGATGGACCCAGGTTGTTTATCTGTTTGCCGGTTGAAGTTTTCTTTATTTAAATACTGCGGGAGGAAAAGGGGTGTGAGAAGATTTCCTTGGCTACTAAGACTCATCCACAGACACTCACCCGTTCTCTTTCCGAAACGCCGTTCTTCTTCCCCCAGCCCCTGCCCATCAAGACTCCTTTCCTTTCTTCCAAGGCCCTTTTCCAGTGCCCTCTCCTCAGTGAGGAGCAGGGTTTCCTGTCCCCATGTCCCAGGTTGGTAAGTGAGCTCAGAGAAGCGGAGCCCTAAATGACCAGAGGCCCACCGCTGGAGGGGAGCAGAGCCAGAGCTCAAACCCAGGGCCAGCAGGGAAGGGGGTAGCCCAAGGGCCAGAGATCAGCCTCTTTGCAGGCTGGAGGGATGCCGGGAGTCCAGGCCCTCTTTCCCCATCTTAGACCTAAAAATCTGCCAGCATGAGGGTGAGGGAGAAGGGGTAGGTCCAATGGTGGGTGGGAGGAAGCTGTGGCAGACCCCATCACCTGCGGGTACCTTCATTGGGATCCCTCCCCCCCTTTCAGCTGGCTCCCGAACCCTGGTATAAAACCAACCCCCACCACATAGGCTGACATCAGTCACCAGAGTCCCACCTTGGCCATACTGGGCCCATCTGGCCTGGATTACCCATCCCAGAGCTCACGCTGGAGAGTGGATGTGGCAAATTAGATCATGAGCCCCAGCTGCCGGTAGCCTTTGCCCCACTCAGCCACTTGCACTCAAAGGGCAAGTGAGAGACCAATGAGGGAGTTCCTGTCACTCAAGATGACCCTAAGCTATCCCGAGGTCCTACCCAGTTCTGTAGACCTGAGGAAGCCCCTGAGCAAGGAGTCTTGAAACCTAGCCCACCAAGTAGTGACCTTGGGCAAGTCTTCTGGACCTCGGTTTGTCCATCTGCATCAAGAGGCTTGGGGGATGCCTGCGGAGGTCTTAGGGCAGGAATGAACTTCCTGCTTGAGAGTGTGGGATAGAAGCTCAGGACCAAAGAGTCCTGGGGGTGGGGGTGAGGGTGATGCACAGGATTCAACAGAATAGGTTATATTTTTTTCTTGAGCGTGGAAAATACACAGCTTTTATTGTATTATTCTTTATGCTTTTTTTTTTGTATGTGTGAAGTATCCTATCTAATAAAGAGGGAATATGCTAATTGACCATCACTCTGTCACAAAGATGGCTGCACCCACAGCTGAGGCCAAGTTCCCATAAGGAGCCCTAACGAGCAATCAGCAGGGACTTGAGGCTACACCCTCTCCCACTGCCCCCCCATGGGGCTTGACAGGGGACTTCAGGCCGTGCCCCCCACCCTAGCACTGGGCCAGGGGACCTGAGGCTGTATCCCCCTGCCTGGCTGGGCTTGACAGGGGACCTCAGGACATGTCTCCCACCTGGCAGGGCTTAATGGAGGACCTCAAGGCATGCCTCCAGCCCCAGTCTGGGCTAGGGGACCTCAGGCCACGCCCCCGTCCTGGTGCCGGGCCAGGGGACCTGAAGCTACGCCCCCTGCCTGGTAGGCCTTGACAAGGGTGGGACTGGCCGGGTCTGGATCTAGCCCAGGGGTGGGCAAACTTTTTGACTCAAGGGCCACAATGGGTTCTTAAACTGGACCAGAGGGCTGGAACCAAAGCATGGATGGAGTGTTTGTGTGAACTAATATAAATTCAAAGTAAAGGAGCGGAGGGGAGAGCAAGAGAACCGGATAGAACAGCTGGATCCGGCCCGTGGGCCGTAGTTTGCCCAAGGCTGATCTAGCCCAATGCGGGGAGGCGGGGGCAGCTGGGTCTGGGTCTCACGTGATTTTGAGGTGCATGTGGATGGGCAGGGACTTTACTCTGGGTCCTGTGGTAAGCCCCAGACTCTGACAAGAGGAAGGTTTTCATATACATTTTACTAATTTTCTTTAGTCTCTGACACTTCTATTATAGAGAAAGGGCAAATAGCAATATTAAATTATTTCCTCTAATTAATCCCCTTTTAATGTGCATAAATTTCGTGCACCAGGTCACTAGTCCTAAATAATAAAGAGGGAATATGCAAATTGACCATCACTCTGTCACAAAGATGCCTGCACCCACAGCTGAGGCCAAGTTCCCTAAGGAGCCTTAATGAGCAATCAGCAGGGACCTGAGGCTATGCCCTCCCCTGCCCCCATGGGGCTTGACAGGGGACCTCAGGCCCTGCCCCTCATCTGGCAGGGCTTGACAGGGGACCTCAAGGTGGGCTTCCCGTCCTGGTGCTGGGCTAGGGGACCTCAGGCTGCTCCCCCCACCCCAGCACCAGGCCAGGGGACCTAAGGCCACACCCCTCACCAGGTGGGGCTTGACAGGGGACTTCAGGTTGCACCCCCCACCCCAGCACCAGGCCAGAGGACCTGAGGCTGCGCCCCCTGCCTGGCTGGGCTTGACAGGGGACCTCAGGCTGTGCCCCCCCCCCCCCCACCCAGCAGGACTTGATGGGGGACCTCAAGGTGCACCCTCAGTGCTGGGTCAGGATAACTCAGGCTGCGCCCCCCACCAGGTGGGGCTTGACAGGGGACCTGAGGCTGCACCCCCTGCCTGGCAGGGCTTGATGGGTGACCTCAGGCCATGCCCCACACCCAGCAGGGCTTGGCAGGGGATCTCAGGCCATGTCCCCCACCTGGTGGGGCTTAACGGAGGACCTCAAGGCACGCCCCCACCCCAGTCTGGGCTGGGGGACCTCAGGCCATGCCCCCCATCCTGGTGCCAGGCCAGGGGACCTGAGGCTACTCCCCCTCCCCGGCAGGCCTTGACAAGGGTGGGACTGGCCAGGACAGGAGGAAGGTTTTCATATACATTTTACTAATTTTCTTTAGTCTCTGACACTTCTATTATAAAGAAAGGGCAAATAGCAATATTAAATTATTTCCTCTAATAAATCCTCTTTTAATGTGCATGAATTTTGTGCACCGGCTCACTAGTACCATAATAATGTTGTTAAATTTTTTAAGGTGAGGGTAAGAATGGAGGTGAGAAAATGGAGACAATTTGTTCAAAAAGTTATATTATTGAGGGGACCAGAGAAATTGGAGGCATAGTTGAAGGGATCTGGGGTGTCCAAGATTTTTTTTTTCTTTACTTTTTATTTTTATTGATTTTTAGAGAGAAACAAAGGCAGAGGGAAAGAGAGAAACATTGATCTGATCAGCTGCCTCCTGCACACCCCCTGCCAGGATGGAGCCCACAACCAGAGCATGTGCCCAGGGAATCCAACCGGTGACCTTTTGGTGCCCAGGGCAATGCCCAACCAACTGAGCCACACCAGCCAGGCTCCTCTACTTCTCACATGGGAGCTGTTGAAGCATGTTCGTGTGCTGCAGGGGACCGTGGGCTGGGGCTGAGGATGCAGGTAAAGAAGGGGGTGCCAAGGGGACAGGGGCTTGAAGTCACTTTGTGACCTCGGCACTCAGGGTCCTCACACTTAAGTGTCAGACTCACCTGGAGGGCTGGTGTCACCCCAGAGTTTCTGATTCAGTAGGTCTGGGGTGAGACCTAGAAAGGTGCATTGCTAACAAGCTCCCTGGGGGTGCTGTGTCAAGGACCACCCTTTGAGAACCACTGTTTTAGTCAATGCCAGTGCACCCAGATGCACCCTCTTCTGGATTTGACCTTGCACTACAATAGAAGATGCTCCTTCAAAAGCACATGGGACGGGATGGGAGCCGACAATTGAGATGGCAGCGGGGAGAAGAGATGAAGGAGGAAGCAGCCAGAGCCTGGGCCCCCAGCCAAGGTTTCCACCTCTCCTTAGGGAGAACCAGGCTTCCCAGGCGCCCTGTGGGACCTCCTGGAAGGCTGAGGGAGAGCGCAAGGACAGAAGCTGGCAGTGTGTGTGTGGGAGGGGGAGGGTGCGGTATGTGTGCAGGATGGAGAGGGAGAGCAGGAGGGGCACTGAGCCCTGGAACACACTGTGCACCTTTGCAACTTGATCCTGGTGTCGCTGCCAGACCCGCGCCTCCTGCTCTTGGGGAAAAGGCAGTCCTGTCAGGGAACTGAGCATCACCTTGTGGAATCCCTGAACTTTCAAGCTGGGAGAACCCTTGGAGACAGGCCAGATCCACCCTGTTTGGCCGATGGCAAGGGCCAGGAAAACAAGAAGTCCAGCGTGGCAGGTGGACCTGCAAACTCTTATACGAGGAAAGATGTGTCCCCACTCTCTGCTGCTGGCTCTCCCCTAGGAAGCTGGGTAATGGGCATGATTTTGGGGGCTATGCTCTGACCCGTATGCTCCCCCTTTTCTATCAATTCATTGAACACTTATTTATTGAGCACCCAGCATGCGTTAAGCATTCTGCTAGACATGGAGATAAAGTGTTGAGCAGGACCAAATTTCTGGCTTTGTGGAATTGACATTCCAAGGGTAAATCAGGCAATAGACAGAGAAATATCCTATATAATAAAAGCTTAATATGCACATGGACCAAATGGCGGAACGACTGGTCGCTATGACATGCACTGATCACCAGGGGGCAGATGCTCAACTCCAGGCCAGCCAAGGCAGATGCTATTGCCCCTCTGCCCCAATCCCCTCGCCAGTCAGGTGCCAGTGGGGGGCCCCAATCACCCCACTGGTCACCCCACAGATTGGCCCTGATCGCCAGCCCAGCCTAGGGACCGTACCCATGAATGAATTTCATGCATCAGGCCTCTAGTGTAATATAAAGTCAGGGATTGATACGTGATAAGAAGAGACCTGAAATGACATGAGGGAGTGAACCATGTGATGGGGTTGGTGGGGAGAGGCTTCTCCATGCAGAGGGAACAGCATGTGCAAAGGCCCTGAGGTAGGCACATGCTCGCTGTGTTGAAGGGATGTCATAGAGGCCAGTGCCTCTGGAGTGAGGGAGGAAGAGAGGACTAAAGAGAAAATCAGAGTGGCAGCGGGAGGCCATGTCATACAGCAAGCTGCAGACTTTGGCTTTCCCTGTGAGTAAGGTAGGAACCCTGGGAGAGGTTTGAGCGGAGGAAGAATGTGACCTGACTTAGTTTAACGGGATCCCTCTGGCTGCTGAGTGGAGGATGGACTAGGCAGAGAGGGACAAGAGTGGAGGCAGAGAAGCCAGGGAGAAAGCTGCTGGAATAGTCCAGGCAGGAGGTAATGGTGGCCTGGCATGGCAGGGACGTCTCTACTGGTTGTTCTACGTCCTTCGTGGAGACATAGGAAGGGACAGGAGCCTTCCGCCCGCTCCTGCCGGTGACCCAGCCCACGGTCTCCCCACAGCTAGAAAGGTACATCCAGATGAACTTGAGGTCGCAACTGGCGCAGGCACGACAGCACGTGGTCCAAAACCAGACAGCCGCCGTGCTGGAGTTGGGCACCAGCCTCTTGAACCAGACCACCGCCCAGGCCCACCGGCTGACTGACATGGAGGCTCAGGTACCAGGGGGTGAGCGGGTGGCATTGGGGGGCCTGCGGCAGGCCAGGCTGGCTCACAGCCCAGGTCATCTTCCTTGACCTCTGTTCCTGGGTAATGTCAGGGCCTCCTCTGGGCCTGCATCCTCCTGGGGCCCCTCCTGAGGACCCTGTCACAAAATTGTCTCCCACCAGGCCACGAGTCCTAGGGGGGACACTGGCTTTGACTCCAATGCTCAGGTCTGTGCTGGGCACAGGGATGAAGGGGGACAGCACACTCCCCTGTCCTCAGGGGCTCACAGTGCTCCAGGGGAGATGGGAAATAAACAATTCATTAGACCTCAGGGGGCCACTGACTGAGAGAGGAGACAGCTGTATAAATGGGAGGGTGAGTACAGAAATGGATGAAAAGGTGACTGACAAATGGGCACCCGTTTGTTGAACCCCTACTATGTGCCAGGCACAGCTGGAGGGGCCCGGTACTAATTTATAGCACTAAATAAAACAGGTACACGTTCCTACCCTCATGGAGCTTCCTTTCTAAGGAGGTTCAAGAACATAAACAGGATAAACAACATATGTGTGTGAGATGGTGATAGTGCTAAGGAGAATAGCATGGATGAGAGCGATGGGGGTGTGTGGTGGCAGAGGTGGGAGGGGTGAGTTGCAGGTTTAGACTGTGAGGCCAGGAAAGCACCACTGAGAAGGTAGGATGGGAGCCTTTACTGGGAGAGCAGTCCAGACAAGGAAAACAGCATGTGCAAAGGCTCAGAGATGGGACCAGGCTGACAAGCTCCAGGAGGCTAGTGTAGCTGGAGTGGCAAGGGAGCAAGTGGTGGGCCAGGGGTCAGAGAGGTGATAGGGCATATGGCATCACAGGCCCTCTCCAGATGGTGAGAGCTGGGCTTTTTCACTCATGATGTGGGAGCCTCACGAAGATTTTGAGCAGAGAATGGACTGTAGGGGACAAGGACAGGAACAGGGAGCCCTATGAATAAGCTGGCACAGGACACAGGTTGAGAGATGACGAAGACCAGGCGAGAGTAGGGTCCATGGACAGGGAGGGGGGTGGTCAGGTGGCCATGTGGAAGATGGAGCTGATGGGACTCGCTGAGGGATTAGATGTGGAGGTCAAGCCTGAGCAGGGGGAATGGAGCTGCCATGTGCAGTGATGGGAAGAGCAAACTTAGAATGAAGATCATAAGCTCAGCTAGGGCCTGTGAGTGAGTGAGTGAGTGAGTGAGTGAGTGAGTGAGTGAATGAATGAGTGAATGAACAACCACAGGAACTAACTACTGGGAGGGTGAAAACAGGTCAGCAAGTTTCTGGGATGGCAGAGCCCGTGGGCAGGTGGGCAGTTGCTGGGAAGGCCTCCTGCAGGCTTTACACAGCCCCCGCCCCTCCTGCTGGCCGAGGCAGGTACTGAACCAGACATCAAGAATGGAGATCCAGATGCAGGAGACCTCACTGTCCACCAACAAGCTGGAGAAGCAGCTGTTCCTACAGGGCCTTGAGCTCCACCGGCTACAGGACTACAACAGGTGGGCACTGGCACGGGGCCAGGAGAGGGGCTGGGGCCCAAGCCAAGGGCCAGGGCTGGGCTGGAGCCAGGGCCAGGGTTGGAAGCTGGATGTGGGCTAGTGCCTGGGACAGGGGCTGGGGACAGAGCTAGAGGCCTAGATTAGGACTGGAGTGAGGCATCATTTGGGGGCTAGGGCTGGAGCTAGAGCTGGGGCTAGGCCAGGGCAGTGGTAAGGACTAAAGTTAGTATTGGAAACCAGACTGACCTTGGAGGGAAGGTAGACATGGGGGCTGGGCTGAGGCTGGAGCTGGGGGCCAGGCAGGTATAGGGCTTGGGTGGGGACAGGCATTCTCCTGGAGCTCAGGGCACCCTGATTCTTTCTTTCTCCTTCCTTCCTTCCTTCTTTGCTTCCTTCCTTTCTCCATTTATATATTTTGTAAATTTTTAACAGCTTTTATTGAGCTACAATTTATGTACCATAAATTTACCCTGTAAATTTTAATTTGAATTATTTATTTGTAAAAAATAATAATAATAAATCTGATCTCATTCACCAATTTCCCTTCCCGGAAGCAAGCACAGTTAGTTACCAATTTCCTGTCTGCATGGTAGAGAATCTCTGCATTTATCAGCAAATACATATAAGGGGAACACCCTTCAAACTACAAAGAGAAAAGAGTCATGGGGTATAGCTAAGGCAGACATCCAAGGCTGATTTCATCTCAGTTTCAAGCTGAGTAGAGAAAAAACTGCCAAGGTCAGGGTGCCACAGGCCTATGGACACGGCAAGGTGTTATTGCTGCTCATGTGATGGGTCAAGATAAGGCCACGAGGACCGCCCAGCCCCCTCTGATCTGGGCGCAGTTAATGATAGCTTGTCACCTTCTTATTCTCACCCTCCCACCCCCAGGTGGGGTAGGGCAAAGACTGGAATGCTCCCCATCACTCTGAATTGGCACCAGGTGCCTAGAAATCAGTGCAGATGGATGGCATCAATTAGCTCTCGGCCCTTGGAGATGGCTAAAATTCTAGAATCGGAGTGTGCCCAAATTCCCTCTCTTCCTGCAACATAATTAGGGATCAGGGGAATTCCCTCTGCCCTGGCTGGGCTTGGTGTGTAGCCTGGAGAATGGGTCAGCATAACCTCACATATAAGAAAATCTCTCCCTCCTTTCCCTTTCCCTCAGCCACCCACCCTCCTGCAGCAGAGGAAGCCGCTGTTCCTAGTTCTTTGTGTGTTCTTCCATCATTCAACCAACAATATTTGGGGGGCGGGGAGGGGGAGGAATTATTTTTTTTTGAGCTCTTACCATGTGTCAGGCACCATTTATAGACCCAGGGGTTAGAGAAGTGAACAAATAGACAAAAATCCCGGTCCTGGTAGAGCTGACATTCTAGAAGCTGATATAAGAAGGTTTCTTATAGATATGTATGAATAGTTAATGCGTGGATATAAATATGTATGAATTTTGCCCTGGAAATGGTTCTATACGTGCATGACACCCTTGCTCATTCTCTTCTCCTGTCTCTGCATTTATTTCCACGTCCCCAATTAATGGGTCTTGAGGTTGTTTCCAATTTTTGGCAGTTGAGCCAGTGATGCGATGAACAGCATTCCTTGTCTCAAATCTGTGCGATAAAATGCCAAACGTGGAAGGGATGAGTCAAAAGCCTTTTTCTTTAAAAAACTTTTTTTCCCCAACTCATTACAAAAATGCCTCATGCTTATATCATCAGACAATAGAGACCTGTGTAAAATGAAAGGGAAAGTCGGCGCCCTCCACGCAGCCCCTCCCCCTCCTCCCCATCTCCATCCACTCAAGCCTGCTCTGCAGAAGTCACAGCACTTAGTGGATTCTTCCGCTTTTTCTTTCGCTTTTTCTACAACGCAGGCAGGCGGCACTGCATCCTTCCACAGGTTTTTCTGCGCCTTTTCCTGTAAGTTCACCTGCAACCCTCTACATTTACATTAATGCTTTTCTTCTTTCTCTCTTTTTTATTCTCCCACATGTGGGGTTAGACTAGAGGCATTGGTGTGCCCGGGGCGTTCCTCATCAAGTCCTGGGCATCTTTCCAATCCTGTGCAAGTGATTCTGCCTCCTCCTCTTCGCGGCTCCAGAATATTTCCAGGAACACCAGCCAGAACAGACTCAGCCAGCCTTGGCTGCTGGGCACTTAGGCTATTTCGTTCTATTACAACAAATCCCCCGATGGCATCTGCTCCCTGGACGTTCCTTCCTGAGAGGGGACTGCCGGACCAAAGGCGAGCAGATTGGGATTTGATCGTGGCTACTGATTGCTGGCATGTTCCTCCCAGGCCCACCTCTTCCCTCTGCTGGACCCAAATCTCTTATAGGACTGAGTCTCTCTTTCCTCCGTTTCTCATTCTGGGCCACGGGCCTCTGAGCTTTGCAACTCTGGCTGAACGCTCTGCCTCTCTGAGCCTCAGCGCGGGTCTGTACTGCTGAGTCACCCGGGGACCCAGGGGAAAGCGTCCAAGCGTGGCTGCCGGGTGGGGAAGGCGGGCTCACCCCTGTGCGCCCCGCCCCGCAGCGCGCTGGAGACCCGGCTGCGAGCCCTGGAGACACAGCAGCAAGCGCAGCTGGCCAGCCTCCGCCAGGAGAAGGAGCGGCTGGGGAGCCTGCTGAGCCGCCAGAACGGCGCCCTCGTCGGCCTCGCGCGCAGCCTGCGCGCGGCCAGAAGCAACTCCAGCCTCCTGCAGAGGCAGCAGGACCGACTGCTGGAGTCCATGAAGCGCCTGCTGCGCACGGTGGCCCAGGGCCCGCGAGAGCAGGGTATGACCAGTGTGTGTGTGGAGGGGGGGGTAGGTGGGGGGCACATCCTGCTTACCCTCCCTGTTCATTCCAGAGCCTCAGCCTCGAAGCCACCAAGGGAGAGGCCTCACCCCTCTCCCACCACCTGTGAAATAGAAATAACAGCAACAAATAATAATACTGGTGACAAGTCCCAACAGGAACCAATCCAGACTCTTCTCCCTGACTCCATGAGTAACCCTGGGCATGCCCCTGTCCTCAGTTTCCCCATCTGTTTAGTGGAAATGATGATAATAACAAGGGCACCACCAGCTTAGATGAACACTTTTGGGTTTCAGGATTTCCACTTGCTGGGCTTTCTCCACCCCTCCCTGGGTCCCCATCTCCCTACCTATAGAACGGGGAGGTGAGACTCAATGTTCCCCCAAAGGCTTCTCTCGTCCTAACACCCTTGCCCATGAGTCAACGAGGCCCAAAGAGAAGTAAGGTGGCACCTCTGGCCCTGACTTCTGCAAAGGAGAACAATGCATGGGCCTGCTCCTCAGTCCCCACCGGCTCCTTCTGACGGGGCCCACCGGGGTGGCCAGGGCACTGCTGTTTCCAGTTCAATCAGTCAGTCAACAAACACTTCCTGTGCGCCAGGCCCAGTGCTGGGTGCTGGGCATACAGCAGTGAACAAGATAGTCATGGCCTGTGTCTCTTGTAAAAATGCCCACCCCACCCCACACCCCGTCCGTGTGTGTCTGAGGGAAGGAGAAGAACATGCATGTTTGTTGAGTGCCTACTATGTGCCAGATGCTCTGCTAGTCGTGTTTCTGAACTTTGCAGACCACGAAAGGCCTAAAAGGCTGTGCTAAGGAAAGGGAACTCTAACCCGAGGGCAGCTTGAGCAGCTAGGACTGTTTAGGAAGCTTGATTAGAGCCACGGAGCGGAGGGTGGCTTGGTGAGAAAGACCCAGGAAAGGGTGCCTACTGCTCTGGGTCGCCATGGGGGAGCTGAAAGCCTGACAGCACAAGGAATCCAGCTATAGTGTTGGATGCCAGGCACTGTGGCTGGCAGCTATTGGGGGACAGAGGATGGCACCAGGGCTCCATCTAAGTCGGGCAGACCCTGCTGGTAGGGGGCTGAGCCCTGAGGAAGCCATGGCAGAAGAGGTGGATACCTTCCAAATCCTGAGATGCAAGGTGACCCGAGCCCATCACCAGCTGGTGCCTCGCCCCGGCATCTGCCCAGGGAATGTCTATGCCTGGTGGATGTGAGGCCTTAGTCATTTCATTTGTGATCTAGGAAAAACTGCTTCTTTCTAACAGGTGCCCCAGCTCCAGGACCTGGGATCCAGGTACAAGTATGAGGCCAAAACAGGAAGTCCTGCCCCCTGGTAGCCTCCTGGTTCCTCATTGGTGAGGATACCTGTCTATCTGGAATTTTAGATAACCTTGGATAACCACCTACCTAGAGATTGGATTCTGAAGGACTTGTAGCTCAAGTCTATAATTGGACACCTCTAAAAGGAGGCAGAGAGGGGGATTTTAATCCCTTTCTATTGGTCAACAGTCACTTTTTCTTTTTCTTTTTTCTTTTTTTTTTTTTTTTTCAGATCAGGCTTGAGGCCCCCAGGGTGCCAGTGGGATTCAGTCACTAATATTCTCCTGAGGGAAGAAACATGGGCTCCTAAGACCGGGGGTCAGCTCACAGTGGGAGCATAATGGAGGGCCCACCTCTAGGCTTCAGGGATATCCAGGGGAAGGGGTGGCCTGTGGAGGGGACTCTGAGCCTCCCACCCAAGGGAGCTCCAAGGACAAATCCCTCCTCGTGTGTCCTTCCTTCCTGAGCCAGCCTTGCCCTGCTCCTCTCAGGTTGATCAGACAACCAGAGCTTTCTCTGGCCTCAGACCAGTTCGCATGGTGTGAATCATTTCCCCTCCCGGCCTCACTCAATTCCCCTCACTGCGCCCTGTTCCCTGCACACACCAGGACTGTTCCCACCTTGGAGCCTTGGCATATACCGTTCCCTTTGCCCGGAACACCCTCTCCTGTGCCACTTGGGCAACGCCTGCTCCTTACCCAGGTCCCAGCTCACTGTCACTTCCTCTAGGAAGCCTTCCCAGGTCTGATTCATCTCCCTGTCCCCAGCACCTTCCAACCAGGAACCTGGCACCGAGCAGGCAGGAGTGCCCACCTGGCCTCTTCTCTCTCTTCTAAGCTCACCTGCAGTTGTTTTTGCTTCGTCCAGTTGCAGCTGAGCAGGTGTTCCAGGACTGTGCAGAGATCCAGAGCTTCGGGGCCAATACCAGTGGCGTCTACACCATCCATGTGGCCAATATGACAGAGCCCAGAAAGGTTAGGGGGCTCCCTGGGGGCTGAGGCTATCAGAGGTACTGAGCCAAGGGCTTCGCAGACAAATCCTCCTCCCTCATCAACTTCAGGCCTGTCCAACATCTTAGATTCCAAGGAAGGTGGGGTGGACTTCCTTGGAACTTCCACAGAAGTTCCCAAAGTTGGAAGTGCACCCTTCTCCTGCATCTTCCCCAGAGGTGCTTTTAAGTCGGAATCACAGGAAATAGTTCTGTGTTGGTTAAGGTAATGCTAGCTGAAGTAACAAACAACCCCTGAAATTCTAGGATCTTAGCACAAAGTTTATTTCTAGTTGGCATATAGTCAGGTGAAGGCAGGAGTGGGGGCTCTCTGCTCCACTGGGAAGTTAGGGACTGTCTTCAATGAGTGGCTAACAAGGTTGCCCTGAGCTTTGAGGTCCAGTTATCAGATGGGACGGGGGGTCAAGGGAAAGTATGGAGGTCAGGAGGGAGGGTTTGGGGCCAGGCCCAGTAGTGGAAGGGTATGAGGAACAATTTGCCAGTCTTCACACTTCATACTTCCCTTTTCCATTTCCTTTCAGCCCTTCTGAATATCTCAAGGAGAATGGCTCAGTTTGTTTCCAGATTGTCTTTATTTAACACACCTGCCAGAGTCCCTTTTAACAAAGAGAGATCAGGCTCTCCGTTTCTAGCTAGAATTTCATAACACAATTTTTTTTCATTATATTTATTTTAAACAAATCTGAACAAAGGCAAGTGTTATTAGTTTTCCACTTATGGTACTGATAAGAAGTCCTTTTAAAGTAAACATTCTATATGAAATTAAATAAACTGAGCTTTGGTAGAATTTGGGAAGGTGTGAATGGCTGAAATTTGGGAAGAGGGAAGAGCTGGTCTGGGAGGCAAGAGATCTGTGCTCAAACCTCAGCTTTACCTTAGACTCACTTGCTTTGAGCAAATCCCTTCCCCTCTCTGGGCCTCAGTTTTCCTTCCTGCACCCTCTGTTATCCTCACAACGATGCCCCTGTCTTCTCTCACTGAGCAGGCCTTTACTATCTCAGAGCCTCTACTCCTGCTGCTCCTTCCACGGAAAATGCCAGACTCGCACATTATCAACCAAGGCCCTGTTCCAATGCCACCTCCTCTGGGAAGCCTTCCAGGGTTTCCCAGTGACTCCTTTTTGAGGGCTCTCCTTGTAGCTGCCCAAGTGTTTGTCATCAATAGTCCGCCTGCACTATCCTAGCCTCCTCCAAACCAAGTCAGTTGACAAACAGGGTCAATGTACATCTGATCTGTCTCTGACTTTTCTGACCCAGGGCCAGGCACCAAGTTTATCTTCACTGAACAATGAACATGTAATGAACTGGAAAAAATAACATGTGAACAAAGGTTAGACTGAAAGATGTGATTGTCATAGATGGTAAGCATTCTGAGAGAAAGAACTCTTTTTTTCTTACCCATATTGGCATCCAGTGCTTTGAATGGAGTCCGGCCCATAGGAAGTGTTCAGAAAACATTTGTCCACTGCATGGAATAGCATTTCTTGAGTCTATTCTGTATGCCAAGCACTTTACACTTATCACATTTCATCCTTACAGCAAACCAGCAATAATAGTGAGTGAAAAGCCTGTATTGATTTAGTGCCTAGTGCATGCTAGGCTCTGTTCTTTAGATGATTCATCTCATTTAATTCTCACAACAACCCCAGTTTTCAGATGAGAAACAGATGCCAGGAGGTTAAGGAATTAATACCCCATTTTACAAATGAGGGGAAAAAAGGCCCTGAGAGGGCATCACTTGCCCTCTAGAAAAATAATGACAATGGGTGGGGAATTTGAACCTGGGTCATTCTGAGGCCCTTGACCACCAGGCTCATCTGTTGTTATGTGAGTTTCTGTTGGCCAGATCAGGCCTGAGCTGGCCCACACACCTGGCTTCTGGCTGCCTCCACGGACTCCCAACCCCCTCTCCCCACCAATTCCCTCAGGTTTTCTGTGACATGGAAGCCAATGGAGGTGGGTGGACTCTCATTCAGCGCCGTGCGAATGGCAGCGTGAATTTTCAGCGGAACTGGAACGATTATAAACAGGTAACATTGCCGCCCTGAGGAGGGGCTTTTCAGCCCTGAAACCTGGGGTGGGGGGTGGGTTGTGGACAGGGAGGTGATTTGTCCTTAACCCTTCCTAAAAAAAACAAAAAAATCAGCCCACTCAAAACCAACCACCTTCAAACAAACTTTCCCGGTGCACATTCACTTTCAGGGACTCTATGCTCTAAATTTAGACCTTCTTTTAGCAAGTTCTGACATATATCAAATAATGAAACTTTAACGTCTTTTTGTTTTAAATTTTAGAAAAGCTGACATATATACAGTGCTTAAAAAAAAAAGTAAGACTACAAAGAAAGGGAACATAAAAACAGTAATCTCTCTCTCCCACTCCTGGCTGCACTGCTTAAGTGAATTTCCTTGTCTTTGTACGCATAGGCGACCACATCTGCAGGAAAGAATCTGTAATGTGGAATTGCTGGCTCAAAAACCATGTGCATTTTACAAGATAAGAAGTAGAGATCAATTGTCTTCCAATTTTTTTAATTAAATTATGAATAAAGGATTTCTGGCAAGCTGGCTGAAAAGCTCTTATAGTTTTCAAAAGCAAAAGAAATGGACAAAGATACCCACAAGGAAATACAACAATATTATTTTTTTGTGCCTGCTTGCTGACCATTTGATAAATACTTAAATACCAAAGTGAGCTATGAGTGTTCTTGAGTCTTTTTGATTTGAAAAATCAAAGTCATTAAAATAGCAAAGATATATAGGGTGCTCAGATCCAGAAATATGGAAAAGAGTGCATATTAACCATTATACGAATCAGCAGCACAGCAAGGCTAAAGTGGGGAGTGGGGCTTAGGTGCGCTCTGTCCTTGGTGCTGAATTATTGTTCTGGCCGAGAACTTTGATTTCTTGTCACCTTAGAACCGTGGTCGGCAAACTGCGGCTCACGAGCCACATGCGGCTCTTTGTCCCCTTGAGTGTGGCTCTTCCACAAAATACCACAGCCTGGGCGAGTCTATTTTGAAGAAGTGGCGTTAGAAGAAGTTTAAGTTTAAAAAATTTGGCTCGCAAAAGAAATTTCAATCGTTGTACTGTTGATATTTGGCTCTGTTGACTAATGAGTTTGCCGACCACTGCCCTAGAACACCTGTGACCCCCTTTTCTTTACATGTCTATGTTGCTGGAATTTTGTAGTTGCTTCCATGTCACTGAACAAAGTTTGCTCTATCATTTTTGCAGTTGATTAAAATCTTTAATTTTTAAATTGAGATTTAACAGAGATGCACTAAGTGCACAAACCTTAAGTGTAAAAGTCAGAGCATTTTTACGTAGGTGCTCGTTCATGTGACCACCATTCAGATACAGATATAGGACATTTCCAGCACCCCAGAAGCCCTCCGTGGGCTCCCCCCAATCAGTACTCCCCCAAAGGAAGTTGTTATTCTGACTTCTGTTAACACAGATTAGTTTGGCCTGTTCTTAAACTTAATAGAACGTGATTCAATTGTTTTAACAGACTTTTATAGTTGCAAAAGTTTTAGTTTTTTTGCTCTAGAAGTTGGGGAGCTCCCCTCTCCCCAGTTCTGCCCACACTGTACTTTATGAACTTGATCATTAGGCCAAGTGGTTTTGGATAAGTGACCCCAGACCCTGGCCCAGCCCAGCCCCTCAGCCTGAGGCATAGCCTCCCTCCTTGGCATACAGCCCACCCTGACCTTCCTCTCTTCCTAGGGCTTTGGTGATCCAGCTGGGGAGCACTGGCTGGGCAACGAGTTGGTGCACCATCTCACCAGCAGGGCAGCCTACTCTCTGCGTGTGGAGCTGCAAGACTGGGAAGGCAACGAGGCCTATGCCCAATATGAGCGTTTCCAGCTTGGCAGCGAGGGGCAGCTGTACAGGTGGGCTCAGGGCCCAGGCTTGTGGGTGGACTGAGGATGCTGGACTAGTGGCTACAGAGTCTGCACCAAGGGTCAGTCCCTGGGCGTTTCCTGTTCCTACCATATGTCCCCCATTTGGGCGTACATCACGGGATCTGGAGGCGGCTGGTTAGCACTCAGCACATCCCAGCCACTGGGTGGGGTGGAGACAATGTTGCTGATGCTGAGCAGGAAGGGCCTTCCAAGGTCAATCATCCTAAGGCAGTCACTTTACAGAGGCTCAGACTTCCCAGCATGTCCTGTGCTACGGGATGAGATGGAGAGGTCCCTGGGCTGGGGATCAGGGACCTGGGCTCATTCTGCCTCTGCTCCAGCTCACTTTGAGAACTTGGATGAGTCAAGGTTCTGGCTTCTCTGCACCTCTGCCTTTTAACAACAGGATGGGCTTGAATACAAGCATATCATAAAATCACCGAGGCCTCCCTCCTTCAGCCTGGTTCTTGGCTCTGTTTAGGAAAAGGAATGAGCATTTATTGAGCACTTACCATGTTCCAGGCACGTTACTCTAACCTCCCACAACACTCTGAGGTAAGCATTGCTGTACCTCTTTTAGTGATGTGGAAACTGAGGCACTGAGGTGATTCCTGTAAAGGGTGGGCATTCTCAAGAGAGAAGAGGAAGGACATCCCAGGCAGTGGGAATGTTCTGAAAAAGACAAAGAGAGTTGACATTCAGTTGGCCACAAACACCTGAAGCCTGAGCAAGGCTCTTTCAAAGGCTGCTGAGATGACCAGGGAGAGTCCCCACTCATTCAGGAAACACTTAGGAGACTGGGGTGGGGAGCCTGGAAAGCACCGTGGGGCCCGAAACTGCCAAAGGAGGGCCAGGAGGAAAGTGACAAAGCAGGCGCTGGTCCCTGTGCCACCACCAGACTAGGTCAGCCAGCTGGTAAGGTTGGGAGGATGCCCATAGGAAAGCCCAGAGGCAGCAATGTGTTGGCAGTCAGCAGCTGGGGCATGGGCATCCGGGGCAGGAGGGGAAACCTTATTTGTCCGTCACAATAATGGGGGCTTCTGGAGTCCAGCTGGGGCACATGCAGAACCCTAAAGAGAAAGTGGCTCATGAGGAGGGCAGCGGGGAGACACAGACAAGACACCAGGCACACACACACAGACACTGGGCACATGCCTCCCAGAGGCACTCGCCCACCCAGGCCTGATTACAAGACAGACAGGCATTCACACATGCAGGGGCTTGCCACACCCTTGGGGTACATGCAGAGCACAATATCACACAAGTGCATAGCTACACAAACAGGCACAGACATACCCAGACACGCGTGCGAATGTCCCTCACAGAAGCCCTCACAGGCAAACATGCACAACCCCAGGCACAAAGGGATTCCCAAGCACACCCTGGACACACAATAGATATTCTAGCACACACTCAACACAGACACACACACACACACACACACACACACACACACTAAACTGGAAGACGGTATAACACTACAGACACATAGACTGGTATGCAGATCCACAGACACATGGAAGATACACCTGATGTTTCTAACTTGGGATCCCCAGAGACTCATATGTTTGTTTGGGTTCCCCAGGACTGAGCTATGAACATATTCAAAGTGCATCTGAACAGCGGGTCAAGTGGGGTTTCCTGGTTCATGACTGGGGGTCCCCCCAAGATTACAGATCCCTAGGCTGGCTCCCAAAGGGGAGAGGAAGCGAGGCAGAGCTGAGCTGAGGACTTGGGGACAGGAGAGAGGCCAGTCCAGTGCTGATTCCACACAGCCCCAGACTGAGTAGGACCCCAAATGGTAGCCTGTACCCAGAGCCTGGCTTTGAGCTGACATCACCGAGCCCTCAAGAGGAGCCCTCAGTGGCCACAGGGAAACGCCAGGACCATATTAGCAGGTGGATCAGCCTGCTTGTCCCCAGCCTGGGAGCCCCTGGTCAGCCAGGCCTCTTGCCAGGGCCAGTTTGCAATACCAGTTGACTGAGCCCCAGGTGGCATGTTTAAGGGCACAGAGCCTCATGGCTGGCCACAGTGATCTGGACCCCGAGGGCCATGTGCCTGCCTTGCCAGAGACAAAGTCCATGGGTGGGAGGTGCAGGGACTTAGCCAGGCCATATGCTCTGGCCCCACATTCCTTCTGGGCCCCACTGGGAAAGCTCCAGGCTCTGCCCTGAAGAGCCAGAGTCCCTGAGCTGCCCTAGCCACACCTGGTGTCCCCTTGCCGTCACCGGGAGGGCCTTCTTTATTGCTCCCAAACGGATCCTCATCTCAGTGGCCAGGGCAGCCCCTTCCCTGCTACAAGAAGCCAACACTCCAACCAGGCCAGGAGCCTGTGCCAGCGCTGTGCCAAGGGCCAGGAGCACAGGGACAAATAGCAAGCAGCATTACCTTGCTGAGCATTTATCACGTGCCAGCGCCGCTCAGCGCCCATCACACCCTGAAGTCATCGAATCACAATAGCTGACCAAGGTCAGTACTGTTAACACACTATCATTACCACCTGAACAGATGAGGAAACTGAAGCTGAGAGGCGAAGCTGTCTGCCCAAGGTCATGCAACTGGCAAGCGGCAGAGCTGAGGCTCACAGCCTGGCAGAGAAATAGGAACCCTCCCCAGCTGGCTGCGGAGGTGGAAGTCATAGGGATAGGGGTTCACGGGGCACAGGTCCAGGTGGGCTGGTGTGGTCAGGGACAGCCTCCTGGAGGAGGTGGGTGGATGTGAGGAGGTATGACGGGTGGGGTTGCACATGGTCAGCGGGGAGGAAAATGCACATAGCTCCAGGCCAGGCCCCGCTGGGCTGGGGTCTGGCTCCCACCCTCATTCATTCTGAAACCTTAGGCCGGCTCCTTTGGTTCTTGGGATCTTGGTTTTCTCGTCTGTAAAATGGAAATACTTGAGTGTTGTGAGAATTAAACGAGATGAGTTAAACCATGTAAAGTGTTTTGAACAATGCCTGGCACATGGCAGATGTTTTTTTTTTACAACATTAGCCATTGCCCTCACTATTATTATTGTCATGATCATGCTACTCCTGTGTAAGACTCGGGTTCATCGAGATGAGGGAGGCCTGGCACATGGTGGGTGCTCGGTCCCTGAGAGGCAGCAGGCAGGGAGTGCAATCCAGGAGGGAGGTGGCCCAAGCACTCCAGGCTGGGGCTCCCCACCCCCAGAACAACCAGATCAGAGCCCCTTCCTCAACCAGCCCCAACCTGACTCAGCGCCCTTCTCCCCCCACCACCTCCGGGTGGCTTCCAGGCTTTCTCTGAGCGGGTACAGTGGCTCGGCGGGACCCCAGAGCAGCCTGGCCCTGGAGGGCACCAACTTCAGCACCCGAGACGCAGACAACGACAACTGCCTCTGCAAGTGCGCCCAGATGCTGTCCGGAGGTGGGTGCGGGGTTCAGTGACGCCCATCCACCCACAGGTGGGAGATGGGAGACCTCCTGAGACACAGAGCCAGGGACAGGTGGAGACCGAGAGAAACTCCGGAACCGGCATAGAGACAGAGTGGTGGAGACAGAGAGCTACACGGGGGCAGAAGTACAAAGGAGAGATGGAGAGAGAAATGCAGATCAGGTCAAGAGAAAGGAACACGGTGTGTGAGAGACAGACAGACCCAGAAAGGCAGAGACAGTGACCATCAGAAAGAGGAGCCTGGTTTGAGAGAGACCCACAGAGTGACAGACAAGCACAGAGACCATCAGAGAGAGAAAGAGACAACCCGAGGGTGTTAGAGACTCAGGTGACAGAGAGCATTGAACCCCACAGAGAGGGAGATGGGGCTTGTGCGTGGGTGAGAAAGGAGGCGAGGGAGGGAGACAGGGACACAGAGGGATTAGGGACAAGGTGAAGGGATGAAGGGGCTGAGAGGGGCAACTGGAGCCCAATGTCACCCTCCAGGGGCCCCAGGCTGGGCAGAGGGTCTGGGAGTCCCTCTCCCACCCCCATGGCCACTTCCACCAGCCCTATCTCCCAGGAGCTGACTTCCTGGAGGAGGCAAAGGCCTGCTTAGTCTTTGAGGTAGGGGGCTGCCCTCACCCCACTGGTGGGCTCCCAGCTCCCAAAGCCTCCTCCTTTTCTCCCCCCGCCCCCCCCGCAGGGTGGTGGTTTGACGCCTGTGGCCTCTCAAACCTGAACGGCATCTACTACCCAGCTGGCCGCCACCTGCGCAAGCTCAACGGCATCCGCTGGCACTACTTCCAGGGCCCCAGCTACTCGCTGCATGCCACTCGCATGATGGTGCGTCCCATCAGCACCTAACAGCAGCCTCGCCAAAGGCTGGGCCACAGGAGGAGACAGGACTTACTATGCCCTGGGCAAGCTGGACCCAAACACAGGACACGGTGCCAGGGCCTGGACACCTGGATCTCCTGAGCCAGCTCTCCTGGCCCGAGTCCCCAAGAGTCAGCCGCCTTGCCTCCCTGTCGTCCTCAAGCTGTGACATGGGGGGCATTTGGGGGTTCCTGTCTCTGCAGGACCCCTCTTTTCTCCAGTCTTCTGCAGGGGCCCCTGCCAACTTGAGGGTCACAATACCCTGAATGAGCTGAGAACAGACAACTTGGCTCCTCAAAGGACTACCTGGATGGTGATGAAATTTCAAGCAGGTGGGGAGGTGTCTGCAGGCAGGAAACTGCTCAGATGGAGACCCAGATTCTATCCCCAGGGTTGGTGAGCATTTATCACGTGCCATCGCCTGTTCCAAGCCTTCTCAGCCTTGAAATGTCCTTGAACGGTCCAAGGCTGAAAGGCCTGAATCTACCCCATAACAGGAATCATTATTTCCACCCCACACTGTCCACCGCTCCTGGGCCCCAACATCTGGAACTCAACCCTGGTCTCTCAAGGGCTCCAGGAGATCTAACAGAGATTCCTTTACTCCCAGCAGGTTCCAGAATATGTTCCACAGAGAATAACGCAGACTTCCCTCTCAACTTACCTATGGTCAAGTGAGAGAGGAAAGCGTAGGTTAAATCAATGTCAACAGGCATTCTTAGCTGCAGGATGTGTCAGAGCCTTTAATGTGGTCCTGTACTTTGTGACCACCCGTGAAGGGGCTGGAGTGGGCAGCTTTCTCCAAGTTTGCTTATTTGAAAATGGGCTCTATTTCTCCCAGAGCATCTCTCGGTGCGGCGGATGCCTCTGGAAAAAGCTAGTCCTCAAGTGTCATGAGGAGGAGCCCCAGAGCGCCCTCTCCCACCCCAGCGACTCATCCTTTCTGGCTGCAAAAGCCACAGGGAAGGTCTCAAATAGTCTCTAAAACAACTGGAAAGAAATGTTGGATTAAAACAGACATACACCATCCCGGAGTTTCCTGTCTGCTATGGGCCAGTGATCTCCAAGGCTCCTTCTGGCCCCAGGAAGCCAGCTCTCTGCCTAGGGCTGCCCTCAGCACTCCCTGTAAGCCCAGCTCACCCTGGCTCAAGTACAGGCACTACCAGGGACTGTCCACACTGCCTTGGGCAGGACACCAATCTGCAGGTCCAGATCCTCCTAGGTCTAAGCCGGAACCCCTAGCCCTCTCCTCCTGCCCCATCCAACATGATGTTACAGCTGGGGGTCTGGGAGACCAGGGACTCCTCATGAGCTTCTTTCAGAGGACAAGGTCAGAAAGGAGCCACAGCCACTCTACCACTCCCCATCACTGTGTCACCCTCTTCAGTCCCAATGAGGCCCACTGTGTGCAGTGTGGTGCCGTGGGCAGGGCTTAGAGTCAGACAGACCTGCTCCAGTTCTTTGGATTTGAGGCCTGTGGCTCAGCCTCTCGTGGCCTCAGTTATCTTGTCTATGAAATGGAGGTGATGACACTCACTCCTCTCTGGGCTGGGGCAAGGAGGAGATGAGACCATGCATGTCAACTTCTGAACAGAGCCTGGTATGAAGCAGGTGCCAAATAAATATTAGTTCCCAAAGAGGTGCATTGGGTGAGAAATTGCCCCTAGTGTGTGTCATCCCTTCTGCTGGACCCAGATCAGGTGAGCATGTATTGCTGTATCCACAGCACTTATTGTTATACTGCTCTGTGCTGGAGAGGGGTGGAGGGGGGAGCTGGGACCTCAGGGACAGACTCCTCTGTGTGGGATGAAGCCCAAATTCCTGTCTGCACCCCTGTTCTCTAAAAGGTCAAAAAGCTGGTTTGGTTACCCTCAGACACTTGTTTTTTGTTTGTTTGTTGTTTTGTTTTTTAAATATATTTTTATTGATTCTAGAGAGGAAAGGAGAGGGAGAGAGAGATAGAAACATCAATGATGAGAGAGAATAATTCATTGATCTTCTGCCTCCTGCATGCCCCCCACTGGGAAACAAGCACACAACCCAGGCATGTGCCCTTGACCGCAATCAAACCTGGGACCCTTCAGTCTGCAGGCTGACACTCTATCCATTGAGCCAGACCGGCGAGAGCCAGACACTTGTTTTTAAATATTCACCCTTCCCTCTCACCTTCCTTCCTCCTCCAAGCCAGGACTCTCCAGTGCAAGGCATAGAAGCCTTATCCCAAGAATTGGATTGGCTCACATAACAAGCCTAGAAGTGGATTCAGGTGTGGTTAGATCCAGGCGCTCAAATGATGTTCCTCTTCATCTCCCGGCTCTGCCATCTGCCATGTTGACTTCATTCCCAGTCATGTTCAGTCCTGACAAGAGGGCCCCACCAGCTGGGCTCACGTCCTCCCAGCTCAGCATCTCTGAGACAGAGAGCTCCCCTGTCCCAGCAAGGGCATGATTCTCTCCAGCCAGGACTGGTTCTGTGCCCCATTCCTGCACTTACCACTGTGATTCTAACTGACCAGACCTGGGTCACATGATCTTGCCTGGAACCAGTGGGTAGGGTCTGTCCCACCTAAGTCACATGGCATGTGGACCAGCAGTGGGGAAACAGACATTGTTTCAGGAAGCAGCAATGCTGGGAAGGAAAGACCAGTGATCACTTTTTCTCCATCTGTCTCTGATGCCCATCTCTTATCTCTCCATCTCTGCCTTCCCTCCCATTCTCCCTGACTCCAAGGCCTGGCCCCAGGCTCCAGCTCATCCCAGGTTGCCCCAGATTATCAAGGACACAGCTGTGTCCTGCTCAGGCAATGTCAGACCCTGGCCCTCTCTGAGCCTCCATTTCCATCTGTGCAGTAAGGATGGAACACCTGCAGACCTCTAAGAGCCTTCTGACAATGATGCTCATGATGACTGCACACAAGACCAGCTGAAGGACTCTGGGCAGCACAAAGCCTGTGGTGGGCAAGGCTGGTGTGGCCTTGGCCCTGGCCGGGTCTCCAGGAGCCACTGCTCATAGGAACTGGCTTCTGGGATACCTGCAGGCTCCTATGAAGAATCCTTGTCACCTCTCCCTACATCAGACCAGTGTTCTCATTTTCGTGATGAAGAAATTAGAGCTCAGAGAGGGAAAGGATTTCATCTAAGGCAGCACAGCCAATCACCACCTATGGTGCACAGGCATCCACAAGCTGCCTCCCTCGTCCAGAGCTCTCTAGAGGCATCTTGGCACTGAACATAAAAATGCTAGAGTGGTGACCCCTTCACTGATATCAAGGGCTAAAGGAACTTTCTGGAAAGCTCTCCAAGACCTATCTGTCCTTCCCACTGGCACCTGGTAAGTCCTGCTGGAGCCAGACAGAGCACAATGTTCCTGAGATCTCTGCATGTTCCCAGCCAAGGCTTGGGGAGAGTTCACTGTGTACACCCCAGAGATGACAGCCATGGACGAGGTAGAAGGTGGCCCTTTGCAGGGAGGATGGGAGCAGCCAGCATAAGGATAGATTGTCGCTTGGGGGATTTGACCCCTTTTTCCAGATTGCCCAGCCCTCGATGTCTGTGTGAGCCTTTACCTCTCCTATTTAAAAATGTTTCAGAAAACTATCAGTGTTACCTTGGTGACACTGGCGACAGCATAGTTTGATGGAGCAGCCCTTCAGAGAACAGAATCTGATCCAAGCCATGTCCAGCTTAAATATCTTACTTTCTTGTGTTCGACTAATGTGGGAATACACAGCTGATGTTCTCTTGTGGCCTGAGGGTAGGGAAGTCCAAAGGCCTTTAGTTTCTAACACATTCCTGCCCCCTGGTGAGAATGCTCTGAGTCTCTCGTATGTGTTTGCACAATCAGGAGACTGGGATCTAGTTCACAGGGAAGTCAGGCAAGTTCAATGTACATCCATTGATGCACACATTCATTTATTCACATAGCAGCAACGTATTGAGCATCCACCTGGGTCAAGGCCTGGATAGGCGATGGGGATGGAGCAGCAAACAAGATACACATCCACAGTTCTATACTCACAGAGCTTAACAGGCTCGAGGGACCGACGCCAAAACCAACTATTTTTAATTTAAAAACTAAATTAACAAATTACTATATTGCAAATGAAGAAAATAAACAGGAGTTAGAGGTGAAAGATTACAGAGGGCCCACCTCGGGTGATCAGGGAAAGCCCCTCTGAAGAGACGACACTTAAATTGAGGACTGATGAGGTGAGGAAGAGGCAGCCAGGGGAAGAGCTGTGGGAAGAACAGGCCCACTAGACGCTAGTGATAGAGGAAGAGCAAGTGCAAAGGCCCTGAGGTGGTCATGAGGAACTACAGGGAGGCCAGCGTGGCTGCAGCAGAGGGAGCCGGGGGCAAAGTGAGGGGAGAATGTGCCCTCCGAGCACCTACATCAGAGATCGCCTCCCCACCCCCATACCTGCCAAGGCCTGGATGCAGCCACCACTCTGCCTGAGTCGCTGTGGAGCGGGAGCAAACTCCTGCCCCTCTCGAGACCTCAGTTTTCCAATCTGTGAAATGTCGGCGAGGGACGTCGCAAAGTCATCCACATCCTGTTATTGTATAAATCTGGGTCCACTGCCCCGAGCCAAGTGCCACTGAGGGAATCAGAAGAGAATGGGCAGGTCAGCGTGTCTCCTACACGGGGTCAGCCAGAGGAACTGGGTAGAGACACTGGGCATTGACTGTATGCCTTCTCCAAGCTAGTTCTACAGTCACCATCCCTGTATTGTAGTAGGTTCTATCATTACCCCATTTTACAGATGTGGAAACGGAAGCTCAAAGAAGTCAAGTGCCTTGCCTAAGGTCACACAGTGACTTAGGATACAGGCTAAGCTGCTGTAGCTAAAAGACCTCAAAACACAGTGAGTTAACTATTTCTCTTCCATGTAACTTCTTAAACTGGGCTTCAGAGGCTTCGGGCTTGAGGCATTCCTTCTGAAGAAAAAGTCCCAAATGGCCATCAGTTGTCCTAGAAGATCTGTCCATTTCCACTTGACCTTTAAGGCACGGGATGCAGGGTCCAGCCTGCAGTGGCTGTTCTCTGTAAGTAACATTTATTGCAGAAATCTGGGTCCAGGTCCCACATGTGCCCCTCACAAGATTAACACCAGAGCCTCCAAAATCCCCAGGCGGGCTTAGTAAATGGTAAGGGGACCCGAGTGAGGGCCTGTACAGAGCAAGCTCTCTGTGATGTTATCTTCGCCTATTTCTCTATGCCAGGCACCTCAGGAAGAACTTCCCTCCGAATATCCACAGACGCCCCATAACAACCCGGTGGGATAGGGGCTATTATCCTCCCTCCTTTTATAGATGGAGAAACTAAGGCCCGGAGAAGTGGAGTCACTTGTCCAAAATCACAAAAAGGAGAGGTTGTAGAGGTGGTTTTGGTCCCACGTCACCTCCTCCAGAGCATGCTTCACCTTGATCATATGTTCCTCGTGACCGAGGTTAAAGGAATAATAAATACATGAGCAATGGCTGAGTTCAAGCTGGCCAGCCAATGCTTGAAACTCACACAGGAAGATAGAGGCCCACTGTCCCCACTGGACCTTCCTGGACAGGGACAGCACCTCCCTTCCTGCTCTGACCTCTGGCTCTCCAACACATGGCCACAGGCCCACCACCCCCAATCCTCTTCTGAGCAGGACTTAGTCTTCTCCCTTGCCAACCTCCTTGGCCTTCCCCTGTGCCCTGGGCAAGGGAGGGACAGGGACAGGCCATGCTTATTGATTCTAATCTGGGGAGGCTGGAAGCCCCCTAGCTGGCAAGGCTCCGTCCCTCAGCCTTCGCCTGTCCCTTGGTGTCTGGGAGAAGTGTCATGACCATCATCACCAGGTCTGACTATGTCCACAAATCAGAAGACTGGACCGGCCCCTTCCCTCTCTGGGCCTCACTCTTCTCCTCCATAAAACGGGAGTGAGCATCCCAACCCTGCTTGCTTCCTCAGGGTTGCCATGAGATTCAAATACTAGTATGATGGTCCCTCTCCTCAGCAAATATTTATAGGGTACCTACCATGTGGCAGCCACTGTGCTAGGCACTGGAGATGTGGCCAGGAGTGGGTGGGAGCAAAGAGAAATTCAATAGAAAGTAACCAAACAATAGCCCTGGTTGGTGTGGCTCAGTTGGTTGACACTCAGTCCATACACTGAGAGGTCACCAGTTCAATTCCCAGCTGGGGCACATGCTTGGGTTGCAGGCTTGAACCCCAGTAAGAGGAGTGCAGGAGGCAGTTGATAGATGTTTCTCTCTCTCATCGATGTCTCTTTCTCCCTCTCCCTCCTCTCTCTCTAAAATCAATAAATACTTTTTTAAAAAAGTAACCAAAGAACAAAGTGTACAATGACAGTGCTAGGGGAAATATACTGTGCCATTGGAGCAAGGGTGTCAACTTAGTGGGAAAAGTGAGAAGAATTGCAAGATGGAAAGAACTGGGTGAACAGGAAAAAGAGGGTTCCAAGCAGAGGGAATAGCACATGCAAAGGTCCAGGCACTGGCCCAGGGGAAAGCGTCAGAGCATGGGGGCAGAAGCAGCCACAGCTTTGGTAGGGGCTGGGTGGGCAGGGCCTTGGGTGCCAGGCTGAGAAGAGGACACAAGAAGATGCAGCCTTAACAGCAAGAATCCAGTGCCCGGGAGTCGCTCAGAACCCACAGGCTTTCTCTTCCTCCAATAAGAGTGTGTAAACTTGCGTAAGTTATTTCCCCTTTCAGAACCTGGGTTTTCAGTGCCAATGAAACAGGAATCTCAATACCTATTTTGGCAAGGCTTTAGAGAAAATCTATCCACCATCATGAAAGACCTATTCCAACATGGAGGACCTCTCCAAAAATGATGACCACTGCTATTTTCAATACAGCCTGTGGCATTTCCGGGTTTTTCCATTATTTCCTGTTTCCTGAACATTTGTCATTGCTAAATCTTGGTAGCAGACAACTGGGAATGGACCCCAAAAATTTTAGGGAAATTTTTAAATGGAGAGAAGCCAAGCCATGCATTTATTCATTTCCTGTTGTTTGGAAAAGGACTCCAGGGTTCCACAGGAACCTAGTTTGAGAACCATAACCCACAGAAAGGTAAAGGAGGATGCTCCAAGCCTGATATCTGTGCAACGGGTCCTGCGGACTATACAGCAGCCAAGGACTATAGCACACATTAGCCCCTAATTGGAAACATCAAGAGGAAAATGGATAAACAATGATTCATTCACACCATGGAAGTGAGTGTTCCCTGGGAATGGGGATTAGGACAGCCCGTGAGGTGCCAGGAGTGTTTCTTTCTTGACACACATGAGGGTTACACACACAAGTTCGGTTTGCAAGAATTCAGCAAGTTGTGCATTTATTTGTGCACTTTTCTCTATGTATGTTTCTCTGTGTGTGGGCAGCAAGAATTAACCTAATATATAAAAAGCCAGGGGCCATCACGACCTAAATGACCAAATAAACGAACGAACAGGAGGCTGCGTGGGGCAACCAGGCCAGCAGGGGGGGCAGTGAAGGATGACCAAACAACTGGGCCCTGGGCTCCAGCCAGGGGACGACTGAACTCTGAGTCTCCTGTGATCGGGGGCGTGGCCAGCCTTCAAACCCGGGGCCCAGAGCTCCCTGTCACTGCCGCTCCCAGCTGGGACTCAGAGCTCCCTCCAGAGCTGAAGTATTAATGAAGCTAATTAACATGATTGAAACTGAAGTATTAACAGGCTCTACAGAAGAGAGGTTGTTCTGATTCCAAGAATTGATTTGTCCCCATCTGACACTGGCCTCCCATTTAAATTAATTTGAAGATAGTTTCCCGTGATGCCAGCATGTGTGATGACTATTAATAAATCACAAGGACAACTCTAGACAGAGTAGGAATATTCCTCCCTGAACCTGTTTTTGCACATGGTTAGTTGTATGTTGCTTTCTCTCGAGTTTGAAGAGCGTGTGACGGTCAAGGTTGTAAATACTTCATCACAAGGGAAATTAGTTAAGCACTCTGAAAGTTTTTTCACTCTTAATGTGGTGTACAGGGAGATATTAGAATAAGTTTAATCAATTTATCAGTCATTATTTGTATCAGTGTTGTTTTTACATCATGTTTTGTTGTTTTTATATCATGTCTTTGTTGTTATATCATGTTGTGATTGCTTATTTATTAATAAGTTTATATATTATTTTCATATACATTTTACTAATTTTCTTTCATCTCTGACACTTCTATTATAGAGAAAGGGCAAATAGCAATATTAAAATATTTCCTGCAATTAATTCCCTTTTAATGTGCATGAATTTTGTGTACTGGGCCACTAGTACAAATATAAATATACAGTAAACACAAAGAAAGCTATCTGAAGAAAAATAAAGTTTACAGAGAAATTTGGCATATGAATTTACCCTTTCACACAGTAATCCTCATTTCTAGGAATCTGCCTTGAATATATATAATACCTGCACAAAGTTATTTATTGCAACTTCATTTGTATTAACAGAAGATGAGGATCAACCCAAATGAATAAACTATGGTACATGTATTTCTGCATATCAAACTACCCCATCTTAGGGGTAGGGTTAACCCTGTAGCGAAAAACAACAACGTATTTTATTTTGCTCATGGATTCTGTAGGTTAGGAACTCAGGCACGGCACTGAGGGGATGGCTTGTCTCTACTCCGTGAGGGCTGGGCTCAGCTGGAGGACCTGATGGAGGGAGGTGTTGGGAAGCTGCGGCCGGTGGGAAGGAATCCTCTGGAGGCGTTATTCCTGTGCCTGGGCTGGGCTGACTCACAGGCTGGGCTGGGGTAGACTGTTGCCTGGAGCACCTACACATGCCCTCTCCATAGGGCTTGGGCTTCCTCACAACCTGACGACTGGGTTCTGAAAGGATGCCTCCTGCCTGCAAGCATTCCCAACAGGGCCAGCAACATAATTTTCAGTTCCCAGAGCAAGTTGAAAATGTGGGGCCCTTTGTTCAAAAAGTAGGAAGAAAGTGCCAGTGGTGGTACTGAAATATAAAGTTTTTCCCCTTCTTCTAGTCTCCCTCTCTCAACCAGTCATGGTGTTGTTTTATTTACTGCTAAATGTTGTTCTAAGTAAAGAAAAACTTTTCATGCAAATTATGTGCATGGGTTTTACCATTCATCTTTATATAGTGCAATGATGGTGTTAATTGCAAATGTAAGAGCATTGAACTCATATGTAGAATCACTGAAATGACACCAGTGGCATTTCATAACTCATGCATGTGTGTGTCTATTTCATTCTCACCAGAACATGGAAATGCTGCACCAAACTAATTGAATTGCTTTTATTTCACTTCCGGATATGCACACATTCTATCAACACTCTCTACTTCCTACCTACTGGTGAGTAAGGAAGACTGAAAGGAAAGGGAACAATGGGATGCCCTATGCTTCCCTTTCTGTGTCATCGTTTTTAGTGTAAGTGGTTGGCGAACACAGGAAAGTCACATGAATAAGAAAGGATATGGTAAGTTTCCGTGGTTGTCTGTGTTTCTTAGAATCCCACTGCCTTTTTTCTCTGGCCAAAGGAACTGCTAGTTCGAACAAAAAGCATAGCCTCTTTGGGCTGTGCCCCAACTTAATCGTAGCCATCACAGGCTTCCCTTGTACTCGCGTTGAGTCTCTCTGAATGTCCAGGCACTGTGGGTTCACCAAGAGCCTATGCTCATGGGGCATTGTGAACACCATATGTGAACGGTGGACATCCATCCCGTGTGTATCTCTTTTGCCCATATGCATGAGCCCTTGCCCCATTGCACTTCACTTCCAATACACGAGTTCAAGGATAAAATTAAGAATTTCAAGATGGTGACAGCAGGCAGACAAGTCAGGAGCCCTTCTGAGCATGGGGCCCTCCGTGTAAGGTAAGTGGTGATGAAAGCCAGTATGGAAAGTGCAGATGCTAATAGGGTGGCAGGAAACTAGTGCACACATCCCTCCACAGAGGAACATCTCCACGGTCCCATCAAATTCTCTTACAAAACACAAGTTCAAAGATAAAATCATTAAAAATGTCAAGACCATACCAGAGCATTAAAACAAGTAAATAACCCTTTTGGCACAGACCATGTGCAACTAAATAGGTCACACACCCAAGAAGCTGGTCCTGGCTCCACGCCAAACAGGCAGAAGCTGCATGGCCTGCTATGACCTGGCCTGGAAAATCAGTGTAGAAGCAACACTTCCACCTTATTGTATGGTCAAAGCAATCACAGAGCCCCAGCCAGATTCAGGGGGTTTGTGGTCATAGACCCCACCTCTGGATGGAAAGAGTATCAAAGAATGTACAGCCTCTTTTGAACACACACACACACACACACACACACACACATACACACACACGCACATACACCATTTTGGGTGGCAATGTGGCCATATAAAGATCATATTTCCCAGACTCCCTTGATATTAAGGTATGGCATGTGACCAGGTTCTGGGCAATGATCTGCAAGAAGAAATGTCATGTCAGGAAAATGGGAAAGCTGACCAGACCAGGAGGTGGGCCCCTTTCTTCCCCCTTTCCTGTATCTGGGATGCAGGCGTGATGGTTGGAGCACCAGCAGCCTGGACCATAGGTGAGCTTGAGGACTGGGCAGGTGCGGCAGGACAATAGAAGGAGCTCATATTGCTTTCCATCGCTTAGCTGCTCCCCAGCCCTCGACCACCTTTCACAAAAGAGAAGCAAACGTTTCTCTAATTTAAGCCACTGCTGTTTGGGAATTAAAATCTTAACCGATACGCATTTTTCTCAGGGACTTGTGGGAAGACATGAGATCCTTAAAAAGGAACCCAGAATGCTGCCTCGTGCTAACTCTGTTGGGATAGTTTTTTAAAAGAAATGATTTTTTCAAGCAAGATTTTTTTTTTTTTTAAATTATCTCTCTGGCTCTGCACCATGGCTGGCATGACCATCTCAGAACCCAGATCTAATCAAGCTATTCTCATGCTCACAGTTCCTCCCGAGGCTGCCCCTGACACTGACCCCAGAGTAAAGAGTGATGCCTGGGGGCCTGCCCCCTCCCTGCCTGCCCAGCCTCCCACACATGCCGTTGCCATCCTGTTTCCCGGAGGAGAGCCTGCCCGTGGACGAGGACAAAGAGAAAAGCGGTCCGGAGTCAAGCTGCACTTGACCTGGTTCACAGAGGACTTTTCAGCTCCTGAGCCAATAACATTTCCGTTTTGCTCAAGCAACTTTGAGTTGGGATTCTGTCGCCTGCAGCCTAAAGAAGCCTGAGTGGCACACGGGTGTGGCTGTGGGGGTTTCAGACGTCAGCAGGGGATGCACAGGTGTCTGCTGCGGTCTTTCTTGGGCTTGGCCACTGAGCCGTGATGTGGTGACATGTACTGGACAACGAGCCTCGTCTTTTCTGAAAATCACAGACAGACAAAAGCTCCCAGAACCCAGTTCTGAGACAGCGCCTTCCCTGAATTACACAGCGGCACATTCCTGGGTGATGACCATGTTCATTACCTTGACTGAGGTGAGGGTTTCAGAGCTATATACATGTTAAATCTCACCAAATGGTTCCCCTTAAACATGTGCCATCTATTGTGTGTCAATTTTACTTCAGTGGAGCTGTGTGTGTTTTAAAAGTTACTACATTAGACGTTGGACAAGATACAAGTCACTATTTTCTCTTCATGCCCAAATTTCCTCAGACATAGCATCGACTGGACATAGAGGCTGCCTGGCCCCTCGGGCCTCCCCAGGCCCAGCCCTTTAAGGACAGAGCCCGTGTGACCCCAGAAGTGAGGCTGAGGCCCAGAGAGAACAAGGGTTTTGGGTTCCCTTTTTTACAGTATGCACTACACACCCCACCCCAGAAACAGGTCAACACATCCACGTGCCTGACACCTGCCTCAGGAAATTCACGTGCACGTACACAATACCAAGAACGAGCCCACAGCAGCCCACAGGCTGTAAAGCCAGCTGACAGGGTTTATGATGCACAGCCACTCAATAGCTGTGTGACCTGAAGCTTGCTCCACACCCTCTCTGTGCCTCATGTCTCCTTCTGCAACGAGACCTCAACTGAGAAAGGAAAGCAGCGCTGCCACTCAGGAGCTGGCCTGCACAGTGGCCAGCCAGGCCTGGGTGTTGCTAGGAGTTGCCCGGCACAGGTAACAGCTGATGTCCTGTGAGCATGAACATTTTACAGATCACCCACATCAAACAAGGCACTCTGTGACTCATGAATCAAGACAAAAACAAGATCACTCTGTAAGGATGTCTGAACATAAACCGTGAATGTTTCCAAGCCACAAAAATAACCAAACTGATGAACAAAATAGAGGCAAAGTCATGAAAGCATCGGACAGACGGTCCAACCTCAGAGGGAAGGCAGGGGAGGGGGGGGGGGAGGGGGGGAGGTAAGAGATCAACCAAAGGACTTGTATGCATGCATATGAGCATAACCAATGGACCCAGACAGTAGGGGGGTGAGGGCATGTGCTGGGAGGTGGGAGCGGCTGGGGAGAGGTCAATGGGGGAAAAGAAGACTCATGTAATAATCTAAACAATAAAGAATTTTTAAAAATAACCAAAGGCCTCCCCCCACCCCCCATACTGGCTCATACAGTGACTGCTGCTGCTTCACCACCTAACAGCTTAGCCTGACTCTGCCTTCTCCATAGAAAAGGCTTATCAAGACCCCAACCATATACTTACTCCCACTGCCTCACAGCATCCAATCTAGAGGAAAACCCCACTTCTGTGAACTCAGAGCCACCTAACACAAGCCCAAATCCCATAGAAAGCCCTTTCTAATGCCCTCTTACTGAGACCCCAGGGTTTCCTAAGGTATCAGTCCATCCCTGCAGTGAGCAATGGATCCAGCCTGTTTAGCTACAGGTGTGTTCCTGGTGGTCGCAGGCCAGAAGGTAGGGACAGAAACTATTACTGATTTGTAGACACTCATAAAATGAGGTCTCAGGTCCTTAAGCCTATATTTCCCAAACAATTAAAATCTGAAACAAAATTACTAATTTTTTTCCATTTAGGATGAGGTTAGACTTCATGTAACAGAAAACTCAGATCACAGACTTGCAAAAAGGAAGTAGTGGTTTGGGCAGCAGGTAGTTTTTGCTACATAACAAACTACCTCACAACTTAGTGGCTTAAACTACCCATTGATTTGCTCAGGACTCTGTGGGTGAGAAGTTGGACTGGGCTTAGTGGGGAGGGCTTGTCTCTGGGCCCATCATCCATCTGCAATCAGTTACAGTCAGAACCTTACGCACAAGGCTGTGGTCTGGTTTTAGGCAGTGGTAGTTGAGGTAACTGGGCCACACGTGGCATCCTCTGGCAGGCAGACCTGCGCTGGCTCACATCGTGGTTTCAGGGTCCTACGTGCAGCAAGCCCCACACACCAGCCTTTTCAAGCTTTGGTCTTCTGGCCAAAGCGAGTCAAATGGCCCAGCCCACATTCCAGGGATGGAGAAAGAGATTTAGGTCTAATGAGAGAAGCTGCAAAGTCATGTCTCACATTGGAATGGGAGGAATTTAAGACCTTAGTTGCAAAATAACTACATCGGTTTTTCTTTTGTGTTAAGAAATCTGGGGAGCCAACTGGAAAGAGCTCCCAATGACCAAAGATGGAACAATTTGAGGAGGTGTGTGTGTGGGGGGGGGGGGGGTGAGGATTAAGTTGTACTGGATTACAACCCAAAGAATAAGATAAATATCCATGTGTTCACACTGATAATAGTAAATAAATGAGATAAGATAAAGAGAAAAGATTGATCTCCCGTGCAGAAGAATTCCAAATAATTTATGTAGATACTCCACCGTTAAGAAGGGAACAAAACTCCCAGTCCTTCAGTGTGGACTGTGCACAATAGCCTTATTCCCAAGACACAGCATGGAAAGCGGATGGGTGGGGGAGAGGACTTTATGGTGGAGAAACTGACAGTGATGGAAGTTTACATCCATCCTGATAAGTCGTGCTGATAGCATCTGCCCTTTGTGGAATGGGAGAAGAATGCCACTTTCCTGTGTAGTCGTCTCCCCAAAGCACAGTGTCCTGGTAGGATCATAAGAAAATCGCCAGACAAAGCCCAACGGAAGGACATTTTACAAATACTTACCAAGGTCATCCAAAGCCAGAAACGTCTGAGACTGTCACAGCCGAGAGGAGCCCAAGGAGATAAGTGTAACGTGGTGTCCTGGATGGAATTCCAGAACAGAAAAGGGACAGTCACAGGAAACAGGAAATCTGAATGAAGTACGGACTTCCTCGTTAATAACAGCATGACAATATTGGTTCATTAATTGTGATAAATGTACCATACTAACCTAAGATTTAATAATATGAGAAACTGGGTTTGGGGCATATAGGAACTATCTGTACTATCTTGGCAATAATTCTGTACATCTAAAACTGTTCTAAGATTAAAAGTTTTGTGGGGGCTTTATAATTCTGAGAAGATCAGTCCAGGCCAGGGCTGATGCGATCTCCATGGGGTCATCAATGTCAAGGTTCCTAAGCTTCATGTTGCTTCATCTTCCTACCTGGCTTCATTGTCAAGGTCACTTCTAGTTCCAAGATAGCTGATGGGGCTCCAACCGCAAGGAGTGGGTCCCATGTAGGAAGAAAAATAGCCCGGCCAGCGTGGCTCAGTGGTTGAGCGTCCACCTATGTACCAGGAGGTCACAGTTCAATCTCCGGTCAGGGCATGTGCCTGAGTTGCAGGCTCGATCCCTCGTGTGGAGCGCGCAGGAAGCAGCTGATCTCATCATTGATGGTTCTAGCTCTCTTTCCCTCTTCCTTCCTCTCTGAAATCAATAAAAATATTTTAAAAAAAGAAAGACAGGCACATTGGCTTTCCTCCCAGCTGCATCAGCATCTTCCAAGGATATTTCCCAGAGATCTCACCTAACCCCTCCCACTCCCTGGCCACCAGCAGCTACAAGGGAGGCTGAGAGTGTTTGTTGTTTGCCTGGGTCCATCATCACCCAGGAATAAAATGAGGATTCGCTCCAAAAAAGTGAAAGGAGAGAAGGAAATTGCAAAGGCAACTAGCAGTCTTTCAGGTGCTGTTCTAATTCCATTTGAGAGTTGAGAAAAATGGAGGCTAAGAGAGATTGGGTGACTTACCCATAGTCTGAGGACTAGGCAAGAAGGAAGATGAATTTGAACTCGGAAATCATGACTCTTAAGCCCATGGCCCTCACTACCACAGCATGGTGCCATAGCATCAATGTAACAACTTTAATTTAGTGATAAACACGGTGTGGCTGTGCTGAACCTGAAGAGTCACTAGCAGTGTGAATATGGGACATGCAGCTGTGCTGCCATTCCTTCTGGGTTTGTCACACTCCCTCCCAACTCTGTGTCGCTGTGTTCTGATGACTTTTCCTCCCGCCATTTGGCTCTGTTTCACCCACAGTGAACGTTGCTTCCCACCCTCTACTTCTGCATTGATTGGACTTTACTTAGCAGGAATTTATCTTTATACACATCAGCCACCTCTGCCCTTTTCTCACCACCCGGAGATGTTACAGTGATAAAGCATAGTGATCAATGTCAAGGTTCCCTCTAGTTTCATGTTGCTTCATCTTCCTACCTGGCTTCATCGTCAAGGTCACTTCTAGTTCCAAGATAGCTGATGGGGCTCCAACCGCAAGGAGTCTGGAAGATCGCATCAGTCTGGAATCAGCCTGGGTTCAAATTCTGGCTACACCCCTTACTCTCTGCAGGGGTTGTTGCAAGTTACTCAATCTCTCCGTGCCTCAACTTCTTGATCTGTGAAATGGGAGGATAATAGCACCTCCTATCTCCTTATAGCATTGTTGTGAGGGTTAATGAATAACACACAAAAAGAGCAAAGCACAGTGCCTGGCCCATAGTTAGTTCTCATAAATGTTATTCTTTGGTGCCAGTGTGATCCCAAGTTCAAATACAAGCTCAGGTAAGATTCACCTTGGGTCATGCAGATGATTCATGATATGTTTGAGTTCCTTTTTTTGTGGTATCATCAAAATGAAAGCAAACAATTTTAAAATTCTTATGCAAAATTCATGGGCCACCATCCCTGATTCATCCTCAGATACAGGCTTAAGAAGCCCTGACTTAGCCCTAACCGGTTTGGCTCAGTGGATAGAGCATTGGCCTGCGGACTGAAAGGTCCCAGGTTTGATTCCAGTCAAGGGCATGTACCTTGGTTGCGGGCACATCCCCAGTGGGAGGTGTGCAGGAGGCAGCTGATTGATGTTTCTCTCTCATCGATGTTTCTAACTCTATCCCTCTCCCTTCCTCTCTGTAAAAAAATCAATAAAATATATTTTTTTTTAAAAAAAAGAAAAAAAAAAAGAAGCCCTGACTTAGAGCAAAAAGCACAGGCTTTTCAGATCTGGCTCAGAATCCAGTTCTGCCATGACATTGTAGTGTGACCTTGGACAAGTCCCTGCCCTCTCTGGGCTCAGTTTGCTCAGCCCCCAAAAGTGACTTTGATGTTATTACTGGGCCAAAGGCCACAATTGGTTGGGAAAGGAATTTGTGGTCCATGAAGTACTTGGGGGCCTGGGCTTCATCTGAGGAAACAGGACCTGCTACTAATTAGAGATGAGCTTCCTGCTCCAAGAACTGCCCCCTCGGGGCTGGGATTTGGAGGACCTGGAGCTCTCCAGAGTCTGCCTTAAACCTGCTGTGTGGCTTTAAGTAAAGCCCCTCCTCTCTGGTCCTCAGTTTCCCCATATGCTCATTGAGGAGCCCCTGGTTCCATCCAATTAGATCACACAGAGAGGCTCAGGAACTTGCTCAAGGTCACACAGCCGACAGGTCATAGAGAACCAGATCCGAGTCCAATGCTCTTTCTGCACAGAAGCACCCCACAGTTATCTACACAGACCAGAGGGGTCACTGCTCCATCCCACAGACTGCCCTCAACCCCCAGCAATGCTGTGTCCTCCCAATCATCATATCAACCAGGGGGTGTGGGGTGGCAGACACCAGAACGTTACCAACCAAAGAGCCCATCGGTGGTTTTACAGGAAGCGGCTCCTGAGATGGGAGAAGAGCAAACCCTCAGCATGAGTCCCCCTCAGGGGCCTCTGGGGGCTCAGTGGCGGAGCCTGTGGCTGTCCTCTCCAGGGCAGACAGTGCATCTCCAGCCTCCCCCTGCCTCTGTGCCCTCAAGTTTCAAATTCCCCGGAGAGACTCTTGCCTGCCCCGCCTGCCGTTGGGTGTCTGTCAACACCAGGGAATCAGCTATGGGCAGAGGACAGTGTGCAATAGTTAAGCATGGCCAGTGGGGACATGGCAGTGATGCCCACCCAGTTTGTGTCTGACTCACCTTCCCACCTCCGGCCATTTGCACGAGCTATTGCCATCCTGTAGAGAAAAACAGGAAGTAGTTCCTAGACCTGGGAACAGAAATAAATGCACATTTTTGTTTTCCAAAACCTGCCTGCAGCTTTACTGCTTACAAGCCCAGTGCCGCTCGGGGCAGGGGTTTAGATGGGTGCAGGGCCAGAGAGTTGAGGGAAAAGAACTCATGTTGTTTTCCCAGAAATGTATGCAGGAACAAAAATGTTCCCAGCCCACAAACATTTGTCTCCAAGGAAACCAAACTTCTCTCACCCTGGGAGGCTCTGCCCTGCTGCCCTTTGCAGTAGGCATGACCAAACTCACACGCTCCAACGATGATCATGATGGTGATAGAGCTGGCTGACATTTTTGGAGGCACGCAGCTGGGTATCTGACCTGCATCTTCCATGTAATGGTAGGTATGATCGGTAGCCCTGTTTTGCAAGTGAGAAAACTGAGACTCAGAGAGCTGAAGTGATTTATCCGAGGTCACACGGCTAGTAGGAAACAGAGCTAAAATTTGAACCCTAAAATGGCCGATTGTTAGGGTCCACAAAACAGATCTAGGGTACAAAATCATTTAACAGATGGGGGAAGAAAAGGCCCCCAGAAAGGACGAGGTTGGAGACACACATTTGCATATTGAGAAAGCTTCTGTCCAGAGTTTCATGTACCTGAGCTCATCTGCGGCCGGAAGGAATGCATCTCTGCTGCCATTTCACAGATGTGGACACCAGCTCAGCATGGGAAGTCCCTAAACCAGGGTCCTGCAGCTGATGATGGCCGGGCTGGGATGTGAGCCAGGATCCCTCTGACCTCTCCCCTGAGTTCCCAGACTCCGTCAGATCTGGCTCCTGCACCCTTGGCCATGTTCTGCTGAGGGGGTGGGGGCTCTACCTCCTGACCACCTGAGGAGCCAGATGGGGAGCCTGCCCGAGCTTGCTCCCCAGGAGATGAGGGTATTCAGTGGGTGGCCAGAAACCAGCTCTCTGGGGGGCCAGTGCCCCCACAGAGGAAGAGTTAGCAGAGCGACTGGTACCGCAGCCTCTGAGGAGATGAGAGGCTGGGCCTGGCAGAGCCTCCAGGGCGGGGGCAGCTTCTGCCTGACATCACCTCCCTGCAGGAAGCAGGTTCATGTCCCGTCTGCTCTCTGGGCTGTAGTTCCCATCTGTACATGAGGAGGTTGGACTCAGTGGCTGCTAAGGACCCTCTTAGCTCTGACATTGTAGCATTCTAGGATGCCCGAACCAGTCATCTACTGCTGAGTAAAAAATTATCACAAACTTGGTGACTGAAAGCAACACCCTCACAGTTTCTATAGATCAGAAGTCTGGGCGCAGCATCTCTGGGTTCTCCGCTCAGGGTCTTACCCGGCTGAGATCAAGCTGTAGCCTGGGCTGTGCTCCTCTGGGGAGGCGCAGGGTCATGCGGGTAGTCAGCAAAGTTCGGTTCTTGGTGGCTGCCAGTCTGAGGGACCCATTTCCCCGCTGGCAGTTCGCTGGAGGTCACTCTCAACTCCGAGAAGCCACCTCAGGTCCCTGTGTCCCTCACCTCCCACAGCAATACTTGCCTTGTAGACTCCACCTTCAGAGCAGATCCAGAAACTGACACTCCTCCCCCTCCGCCCCCTGCATCCCATCCAGCTCCTGCCTCTCCTGCCAGGACTGTTGCAGTAGCCGCCTCGCTGACTTTCCTGCTCCCTCCCTTGCTGCCCTGCAGCCCATTCTCCATTGGCAGCCTGGGATAGGCCGGGGCGGGGGGGGGGGGGGGGGCGCGTATTAAAATACAAGTCTGATCCTGTCCCACCTCTGCTCAGAACCCTCCATGGGCTCTCAGCGTAAAAGCCAGTGTCCTCACCATGGCCTACACTGTCCAGCACTGACCCCACCTCCTGGCCCTCCCCCCTCATTCACTCCACTCCCACCACACTGATCTCCACGCTGCTCTCAAACACACCAGGCACAGCCCCTTATCTCAGTTCACCCCGCAGACCAACGCTCTACTAGGCCCCTTGCCTCCTTCCAGCCTCTGCCAAAGTGTCCCCTGGTCAGTGAAAGTGCCTTGGCTGCCCTATTTCACAGCAGCACGATCCCCACTTCCAGCTAGGTTACCACTAGGCCCAGCCACTCCACTCCTGGGCACTTACCCAAGAGAAATGAAAACATGCGCACACCGGGAGTTGTACACAACTGTTCATGGTAGCTTTATTTATAACAGCCCCAAAGTGGAAACAACCCAGACGTCCTTCAACAGGCTGGTGAATAAATGAGAATGGGACATCCATAACATGGAATACTACTCAGAATAAAAATGAACAAACACACAACATGGATGAATCGTAAAGGTGTTATGCTGAAAGAAAGAAGCAAGATTCCACTTGCATCAACCTCAGAAGAAGACAAATCCAATCGACAGTGAAGGAAAACTGACCAGCAGTTTTTTTGTTTTTGTTTTTTTATATAAATATTTCTTGATTTTAGAGAGGAAGGGAGAGGGAGAGAGAGATAGAAACATCAATGATGAGAGATAATCATTGATCGGATGCCTCCTGCACACCCCACATTGGGGATCGAGCCCACAACCTGGACATGTGCCCTTGACTGGAATCGAACCCGAGACTCTTCAGTCTGCAGGCCAATGGTCTATCCACTGAGCCAAACCGGCTAAGGCTTGACCAGCAGTTTTTAGACGGGAAGTGGGTAGGAGGCAGGGAATGGCTGCCAGGGGGCCTGAAGGAACTTTACAGGTTGATAGGAATAGGCTATAACTTGTCTGAAGTGGTGGATACACAGATATATACAACTTTCAAAACTCACTAAACTGTATATCTAAAATGGGTCAATTTTATTGCTTATCAATTATACCTCAATAAGAAGAGGAAACCTAGAGTCCCCCACCTCTCTTCCTTGCTTCATTTCTTTCCACAGCATTTCCAGTCTCTGGTAGGTATTGCCTATCTCTCCACCTGAATGTCAATTCCACAAGAGCAGGCTATTCTATTTGTTTTGTTATCTGCTGTACCTTCAGTGCCTAGAAGAGAATTGGCACATAGCAGGTCTTAATGAATATTGGATGGGTGGATGGGTGGATGGGTAGATGGATGGATGGATGGGTGGATGGATGGGTGGATGGGTGGATGGGTGGATGGATGGATGGATGGATGGATGGATGGATGGATGGATGGATAGGTAGATGGGTGGATGGGTGGATGGGTGGATGGGTGGGTGGGTGGGTGGGTGGGTGGGTGGGTGGATGGATGGATGGATGGATGGATGGATGGATGGGTGGATGGATGGGTGGGTGGGTGGGTGGATGGATGGATGGATTCAGTGTCCGAAGGTTCAGAGCTCGTTGATGGGATGGCTGCTTTGAAGTGCCCATACACCCACCTGGAGGTTGCAAGACAAACCCCAGCCCAGCAGGGCCTGTGAGACTGTGGGAAGTGTCAGCCTTCCATGGGGCTGCGTCATCACTCAGGCATTTAGACACACCATTCCTGGAGCTGTGGCATGCCTACCACCAACCTTGGCAGGAGGCCCAGTCTGGAACCTGATGCTCATTGGCTGGGGTTTCCTGTGGGTGCTGTACGTGTGGAAACCAAAATATTACCGTAGAGGGCAGAGCCACAAAACCAAGTTGGGCAGGGCCTAGAATGTGGTCCGTGATTGCCCGAGGGTGGCTGTAGGGGAGGGAGCCGACTGGGCCAGCTGGCCTGGTGTCTATCTGTCTGTTTGAGATGTCTTGTTGTCTATTTTATTTCACTTTTTTTTCCTGCATAGATAATACATTCACATGATTCAAAATTCAAAAGGTACAAAGAGTGAAAAGTGAGACCCCTCCAACCCCTGGCTCCAGCCTACCAGTTCCCTCCCAGGCACCCAGGGTGTAAGGTTCCCTGTGTGACTCTCCTAGGAGGGTCTATGCCAGTACAAGAGTGTGTGGACACATATTCTGGTTTCCGCAAACACAGCACACCATGCATGCCATTCCACACCTTGCTTTGCTCACTGACCCAGTGTGTCGCCAGGTATTCCACATCCAGCACACACAGGGCGTCTTCTCCATGGCTGCATGGCATTCCACTGCTTGGCTGGGCCCCAGTTCTTGTAATCACTTCTCACGGATGGACATTTACAGCTGTTTGCTATTGCAAACAATCATGTAATAAATAATAGTATACCCTCTGAATGGGGATATTTTATACTTAAACAGTTACTTTCCTACATTTAAACAATGAGAGAATAACCTACTAAATGTTTTTGAGATTTCTTTAAAAATTTCTTTTTATTGATTTTAGAGAGAGGAAGGGAGAGAGAGAGAAACATCAATGACAGAGAAACATCAATCAATTGGCTGCCTCCCACACGCTCCTCACCGAGGAGAGAGCCACAACCCAGGCATGTGCACTGAGCAGGAATCAAGCCAGTGACCTCTTGTCATGCCCAACCAACTGAGCCACACCGACCAGGGCACGTTTTTGAGATCTTGATTTTCATAAAAACTTGAAACTTTGGCCCCACTGAGCCCACATTCCTGGAGGGTGGCAGTTGGCTGGGACAGGCCCTCTGCCCCGCCCCATTTTGCCAAGAAAAACACAGACAGGGAGTGAGGCACCTGCCTGAATAAATGCCAAGGGTCTCAAGGAGCCCAGAGGGGTGAGTGCTGGAGTCTCCGCCACCCCACGCTCATCTCCCTCCCTGTGGTGTGGCCTCAGGCATGTGCTTCACCTTTCTGAGTCTCTGTTGGTACCCACTTCACAGTGCACCCACTCCCAGAATTGAAAGCCCCTAGAAGCACTTTGCTCTGTGCTGGGCGCACAGTAGGCAACTAATTAAATGTTTAAAACTTGGTCCATGCTAAGGTTAGACCTGATAATGTCCAGGATTCAGTGATTTGTCCTATTGGCAGACACTGAGGTGGGAGCACGATAGGGACCCAACACACACCCAGTGAGGAAGTAGCAAAGGTGGGATTTGAACCCAGGCAGCCTGGCTCTGGGTGCTATTAACTGCCCCACTCTGTCGGGGACCGGACATCCAGGGGACCAGTGGTGAAGGGAGGGCATTGGTAGTGAGGCTCAACTGAGGTCCTGCCACCCTACACACACACACACGCACACGCACACACACACACTGGCAAAGAAGGGCTGGGCCAGACCTGGGTACCAATAGTGACTGCACTCTGACCTAGCTGTGTAACCTCCAGTGAGGCAGCTGTCTCTGAGCCTCAGTGTCCACACCGGTAAAGCAGCTACCCTGCAGGGTGAAATTAGACACAGACTGAGAAGAGCTTTGCAAGCTGCAAAGGCTGCAGGCATGTAGGGGATTAAGGGATTTATATGGCCAGGGAGGAGGGATAGGAGGGGAGGGTGGTTGGGGATACCCAAGAGGCCCAGTTTGCCCTTAAGAACTCCCACGTCTACAGGGCCCAGCTGTTAGGCAGCCTCAATCCCAGCCCCTCGCCAGGCTGGCAGGCTCCAGACAGAGCCCCCTGGCTCCAGCTGGATGCCACAGTGAGGGTAAGGGGCCAACCTAGGGCCTGGGCTCAGCTATTTTCATCCCCAGGGGGCCAGGGAGAGCGAGCCAATTCCCTTCCTCCCCCACAAGTCCTGTCCCACTGCCTAGAGACTCCTTTCAAACCCAGAACCAACCTAGAGACCACAGATGCCTCGCAGCACAGCTGGGGAACCAAGGAACAGAAAGGCAAACAATTGATTTACGTCACAGAGGGGCTTGAACCCAGACTTCCTCATTTCCAGGAGCCAGTTCCTCCCAGTATGCCATACACTCACTGGTTTTCACTCATTCCTTCATCCAACAAATGTTATGGAATACCTACTGCTCCCCCAGGGAATGGGCCACAGCCTGAAGCATAGAAAGTCCCTGTTTCCTGGAGCTGCATTGCTAGTAAGAGACACCGACAGGAAGCAGATCATGTGGCCTCTGTTTGCTGTAAGTTAGGGGGTGATGTGTACTTCTCTAGAAAAGAAAATAATTAATAAACCAGGGTAGGGAACTAGTGACTACTGGATGCTGATGGTTTCGCTGGAGAGGGCAGTGAGAGGGTGTGTCAGGAAGCTCTCTCTAAGGAGGTGACGTGTGGGCAGAGACCTGAATGAAGTGAGAGAATGAGTCATGTGGACATGTGGGGCAGGATAGGTACTGGCAATGAAAACAGCCAATGCAAAGGGCCTCAGGTAGGAATGTGTCTGGTGTGTTCCTGGAACATCAAGGAAGCAGCGTGGCTGTGCAGCATAGGTAAAGGGAGGGAGGGAGGAGTAACAGGAATCCAGGTCATGAGGGTCTCCTAGAGCAGTTAGACCTCGGGGTTTTATTTCAGGCTGCCTGGCAAGACAGGCCTTTGAATTGTTCATAGTCTCTCATAACCCCATGTGGCCTGGCTCTTAAGCTCCAAGTCTCTGTTCCTAGAATCTCCTGCTCCCACCACAGAGACTTTGCACATGCTTTTTCGATCTGGTATCTTTTCCCACTCCTACTCCCTCTTCTCCTGGTTGACTCCTACTTATCCTTCACATCTCAGCTCAGGCCTCCAGACCTCCCTGGCCAGGTCAGCAGTCCTTCCTTCCTCCCAGGACCTGACCACGAAACTATTGGGATCGGTCCGTGTCTGTCCGAAACCTAGACTGAGCTTCCCAAGGGCAGGTGTTTGGCTCATTTTGTTCACTGCCATATCCTCAGGGTGCGGTTAGTGCTTGGCACATGGTAGGCCCTAAGAAGTATGCACTGCATTAATGAACAATTGAATTGCATAGGCATTTCATAAAGACCTCATTTCATTCTATTGTATCCAGGTTACAAAGCTCGGAGCGCTGGGGCACCTTGACTGAGGTCAGACACAAGTAAGTGGGTAGCACCAGGAAATCCAGGTTTTTCTGATTCTCAAACTGGGAATTTCCCCCCATACTTTTACTGGCACACATAGGCTGTTGTCAACCGGAAAATGGCTGCAATCATTCCTCTATGCCTGGACTCCTGCCCTTATGTAATATGACCAAGAGCGGGAGACCACTTCTCCATCCCTTGGAGCTGACCTGGCCATGCCATGTTGTCTGGGACAATTGTAATCACGACCAAAGGCAATGGAGCTGGTCCTCTCTTGCTGGACATGGAACTCTGGGATTACCATGTGAATGAGCCCAAGCTAGCCTCCTCCAGGGGAACTGTGGCCCCCAGCAAACAGCCTGCCAACTGCCAGGCATGCGGGGAAGGCCCTCCGAGACCACCCAGCCCACACTGACTGCAACTACACGAGTGAGCCTAGGTAAGACCAGAAGAACTACCCAGCTGAGCCTAGATTACCAATTCAGAGAATAATAAATCACCTTAGGCCACTGGGTTTAGGGTGGTTTTTTAAGCAGCAAAAACTAACTGATACATATACCTTGTCAATACACACTATGCAGACAATACTTGTACACATATGCATATGCACATAAATGTACACAGAGGGCCTCCCGTTGAAAATCTGCCGGCACCCACACAGACACTCACACACCCCTTACAGGTCACATACACACACACCAGCCATTACCCAGCCCCACACACATCTCTGTTCTGACCATTCTCCTGCCTGCTCACATGTCAATGTAAATGCCAACCTGGAAGTCGGGGGGTGGGCGTTGCCCAAGCTCTGTGTCCCTAGGACTGGCCGGCACCGCACAGAGCATGGAGAAGGATCCGGCCGACTTTTGTTGAATGAACAGATGAATAAAGCAAAGGGCAGTGAATGAGCCATAGGATGGCACCAGTGAGCAGACCAGTGAGGTGCTGAGGGGTTCCCCTGGGTAAATGGGGAGGCCTGGCAGCAGGGCCACAGCTTCAGTGTTCAGCCGTCTTAGGACCCATGTGGGCAGGAACACACAATGGTGCTCACAAACACTTATCTTACAAATTGTCCCTGTGCTTGAGATTCTGTTTTTAAAATTGGTTCCACTGTTTTTATTAAAAAGTGAAGGCTGTTAAAAAGCCCTGGAAGGGTTACAGGAAAGAAAGTGGAATCATCATTTGTCATCTATGTGTAAACTGAGGGTGTCTGAGAATTAGGGTGGGTTAAGAGAAAACTAAGGGAAGGAAAACAAAGCAGGTAGTAGTAACTCCAGGAAAAAACAACAACAGAGTTTCACAAGAAAGGAATGCAACCGTAACATGTGCTCTGGCTTAGCAAGAAACCACTCTTACATAGTTATAATATAAAAACACTCAGTATTCATCTAACGGAAAATTGTGACAATTATAGATTCAAAGGAGAGGAGGGTGAGAACATCTTCCTTGACTGTAGTAATGATAAAAAGAATTGACACTTTACATGTTGAATACTCACAACAATCCAGCACCTCAAATATTCATATTACTCTCATTTTACAAATGTGGAAACTGAGGCACAAGGAGGTTAAGTCATTTGCCCAAAGTCATGGCCAGCCAGGCAGTCAGGCTGCGGAAGCCATATGTGAAGACATCAGACCAGCAGCCAGAAAGGAGGTCAACACTTGCCTAAAATTAATTTTTTAAAAAAAAAAAAAAAGGTAAAGCATGTTACTTAGAAATATGGAGGAGAGTACCAGAAGAAATTGTTAAAAGAGTTGAATGTGGTTGCTTGGAGGAGGTGGGCTGGGAGTGAGAAGGACAGGGCAAGAGAATGATTTTTATTAGTAAGATTCAATTTATGCAGACATGTTGATATACCCAAGAGGTGGGGACAGAGGTCAGCAGGGAAGGAACATGAGGGAACTTTCCACATTGGTAGCATTGCTCTGTATCCTTATTGGGGGTTGGGGTACAGTATGTTTTAACCTGAACTCAGCAAAGGGTACCTCTAAGATCTGTGCATTTCACTGTACGTAAATTTTACTCCCCGAATAAAGATAAAAGAACTGTAAACAAATACTTTTGAACTATAGCTAATGATACGCATGCTAAAGTGCCTTTAAGAGGAAACGTACTAGTGTTTGTAACTTACTTTGAAAAGCTTCAAAAAGATAAGCTGTCATAATAGATGGATAGAGTGATAGATGCCTGATAAAGCAAATCTAGCAAAATATCAAGAACTGAGCACCGAGTAGATAGACAAGTGTTCACTGTATAATTCTTACAAATTTTCTTTTTTTTAAAAATCCTCACCTGAGGATATTTTTTTCATTTTTTTTTTAAGAGAATGGATGAGCGGGAGAAGGGAGAAAGAGAAAGAGAGAGAGAGAGGAACATCAATGTGAAAGAGACACATACACCGAGGTACGTGTCCTTGACCAGGCATTGAACCCGCGACCTTTCAGTCTGAGGGCCAACACTCTAACCACTGAGCCAAACCAGCCAGGGCACAAATTTTCTTTTAGCTTGAAATTTTTCTTAATAAAATGTTGGAGAAAATATATGAATATGTTGTCTGAAAAATAATATTAAACTTTTAAAATCCTGAATGGGGTCTTGTCTTGGGCCTGGATGGACCCACACAACCCTAAGCCCTCCTGTGTGTATGTCTATCTGACAGCTGTTACCATGTCCCCACCTTACCTGGGATCCTGTAGCCTAATCCCCCAGTCCCTCCATACTCCCCCTGATGTCAGGCAGGATGCGGGTCTTCTTCTCCTGGTCCCCTCGACGCCTCAGTAGCAGAACCAGAACCATTTCACCAGGGACAGTCACAAGGCCCTCTAGCTACACCCCATCCTTTGCCAGGAGGGTAAACTGAAGTCTGGCAGGTGGCGCTGGGTGCCTTTCCCAGAGGCCCAGCACACCTTCATGACAGAAGTGAGCAGCCAAGTTGCCAGTCTCCCAAGCCCCCGTGTATATAATTAGCTGGTGGGAAATAGATCAGGGGCAGATCTCATCTCTACCTAATTAGGGGCTAGGCAGCTGGGCCAGTCTGGCCTGGGGGAGCTGAGATGGGGGCCAGGCAGCCCCAGGGGACGGGGCAGCAGCTGCAGGCCCTCAGAGGGGCTGAAAGGCAGCGGCTGCTGCTCCTTGCCCCTCACACTCCAACTGGAGGCGGAACAATAGAGGGGCTGTTTCCGCAGACCCTGAGGCAGGCAGGCTGGCAAGGCTGGTGGGCTGGTTGGGGGAAGTGGTGGAAGCCCCAGCTGCAGCTCCACAGATCCCTACATGAGAGGATAGTAGGCTCCAAACTCCTGGCAGAGGGAAGCCCTCCACAACTAGGAAACCTCTGCAGCAGAAGTCAAGGCTCAGACTGGCACCTTCCACACTTTCCAAGAATCCCTCCTGCCCTCTTCCCAACAGACTCTCCCAATGCCCTTCAAGGCTACCCCAGGCCCAGCTCCGGGGAACAGCTTTGGTCTTCAGGCAAAAGTCCCTAAACATACCTGCTCCACATTGTATGACTGTGTGCTTACTGCTTAGCTGCCCTTCCCTCTCCACCCCAAGATTAAAGGGGGCCCAAGGCTCTCTTACCCACTGCTTGGCACCCAGTAGGTGCTCAATAAAGTGACCAGAAGGAAAAGCTGCCAGGATGGGGAAGAAGTGAGGCACGTGTCAAAAGAATCAGTGCCACTGACTGTGGGTGTCCATAGGCCAGAGTGCAGACCTGGTCTGAGGCAGCCCACAAGCTACCATCCCTCCTGCTCTAAGACAAGAGATGACCTTCTAAGGTGACCCCTGAAGGGCCATCTTGAGGATTTAGTGACAGGACAAGTGTAAAGGGTCTGAGCCCAGCACTTAAGCCTCCTCCCGGAACAAGGGCCCTCCCAGCCTCAATTTCTTCACATGTAAAATGCAGCCAACACACTCACCTTCTTGTGTTTCTGAGGGCTGGTAGGTCACAGAAAGGGCAACAATTAGCACAAAATTCTGACCAGGTTGCCCAGAGGAGCTGGTCTTTGATCCCTCAAAGGATACCACCTCTGCAGAGCCTGCCCAGATTATCCATCTGCTCTCATCACTCCTTTAACATAGGGACCAGGAGGCCCAGCTCCTACATTATCAAACCTGCTGGGCACCTGTGGGCAGGTCGCCTTCCCTGTGCCTCAGTTCTTCGTCTGTATCATGAAGGGATAGACTTCATTCTCATGGGCTCTAACAACATCCTCTTCTATACCCCATTGTCCCCTTGTTTCCTTGAACTGCTGGGCCTAGCCTAATCCCCCAGGGGCTGGTAGACTGTCAGAGAGACAGACAGACAGACAGCTGGGCTGACCTGGATGTTTGTCAATAGCCCAACGGAAATCTCCTCTTTATGCCTAAAATAAAACCTACATCAAACCTGTCACTAAGGCCCCCATTAGCGCTTCCTGTTTCTGAGTAGTGTAGCCAAGGCAGCCCGAGTGAGAGGAAGCACCACCCAGCCCCTCCCCTCTCCCACCCAAAAGCTGGCAGAGGCCACCCACGCTTTCATCCTGTGTCCTCAGCTCTAGCACTGGCTGCTCCACCGGCCAAAGTGTGGTCTCCTAACAGGTAACTAACCTGGAGAGAGACAGGAAGGAGCTGAGACCTCAAAGCCCAGTGCCAGCTGCTTCCTTCCCCTTCCCACTCAACTCAGAGAAGACTGTGCATGTCCAGGGTCACTCAGAGTTGGAGGTAAGTCCATTCATTTTGTGCTCTCCACCCAAGTCCTTCTTCCTCTAAGAACTCTCACTTCCAACCCCCAAATCTATGGCCTATGTGACCTCAAGTTCAGGGTTTGCCCTCTCTGAGCTTCCTTCCCTCTTTGGAACTAGGCAGGGAGTGGGGGAAGTCAGAACACCCGTAATGGGGAGGGTCCGTGACCATGTTAGCCTTTCCCCTGCAGTCCCCCTTCCTGGTCAAAGGGGAAAGGGCCCCGTTCCAGGCCCAGCTCTATCCCAACTCACTTGGTGCCTGGACCCAGCTTCTTCTTTTATGAAGGAAGTGCACCAGCCTCCCTGAGGCTCTCTCATGCCAGGCCAACCACTGACCTCATGCCCCACTAGATGCTGGGGTAAACAATTACTAGGTTTGGAAGGCCCCACCCCAAGACTTCTCCCATCCCTTCCCCTGTGAACACAGAAGAGTCTGGTGACCCAACCTTTAAAAAGCAAGCATTTGTGTTTATTAACCAAAGGGAGGGAAGCCAGAGCCAGGAGGGCTCCTACCAGTCCCTCCTGTAGTCTATCCACCAAGGCAGGCTACCAAGGCCTGGGAAGAACAGTGGCTAGACCACTCTTCCCTGCCCCCACCCTAGGGTGAATTCCCAGGGAACCAGGGCCCACTGAGTAAGGAAGAGGAAGTAGGCAAAGGATAGAGGCCAAGGAAGGAAGAAAGAAACAGAGCCACTGGGTAGACAGACCTGGAAGAGATCCTTGGTCCCTCACCAGTGGGGAGGGCTAAGTGCCCCAAACCCATGAGAGGAACCAAGCAGAGGTACACTCATGTCAAAATCCCGACATGTGAGGAGGAGGGAGTGGTCCAAGGTCAAGAGGCCACTCTCTCCAGGATCAGTCCTTGCCAGTCCTGGGCCAGCCTCGGAGCCTTTGCCTCCATACCAAGTTCACAAAAGGCAGTGGTCTCTGGTCTGCCCCAACCCAGGGAAAGGGTGAAGGAGAGGTCATGGGGCCAATTGCTTCTTTAAGATCTGTCCTGTGCCGAATGCGAGTCCAGTGGAGACCTATCCCTCCACCGCTGGAGTCTCCCGCGCTTGTCGCAACCCGTACAGCCACTTGATCACACGGGCATTGCGCTCAATCACTGACACGCCATAGGGGACGCGCTCCCGGGCCCGCTCCTCAATAGTGGCCGAGCTGCGGCGGGAGCAGCCCCCCTCGGAGCTACCTGGCCCAGCACTGGGCCCCGCCAGAGACACTATGTCTGAGCTGGCTCGTGCCAGGTGGGCCACACCCAACCCCCGTGCCTCCTCTGGGTCCAGGCCACAGAAGTTAAAAAATCGCTCCAGGTCGGCCGCTGCCCGCGAGAAGCGCTCACTCAGGTCTGACTTGGAGCGCTGCAAACCCGGGGGTCGGGCTGGACTGGAGGCGGCAGTGTCTGGTGATGGGCAGGGCTGGGCAGGTGAGGCCGGCAGGGGACGGACATCCACTCGGCGGACAGCAGCGGTACTGGGAGGTGGGCGTGGAGGGGTGGCTGGAGGGTCCTGGTAGGCTCCCTCTGCCCGTCCGGGGGTACGGCTAGCCTCGGCAGGGGACACGGGGCTATCACACAAGTCGATAAGGCTGCTAAGGATGTCCAGGTCCAGTTGGGGCCGGCGGCAGGGGCCAGGCAGGGCTCGGCGGCTAGGAGTGAGCACAGTACGGCGAGTCCCAGGGCTGAAGAGCGGCTGCTTGGACAGCAGGGGCTGCACAGGTTGTTGGCGGGTGTTGGCCACATGCAGGCTCTTGACGTACTTGGCCTTGTCAGCCTCCAGGCGCTCCACAGCACTAGGTTTCCGGGCTCCACCGTCTGCCGGCCTTCGTAGCAGGTAGCCTGGGACCTTGGTCCTCAGGCGGAAAGGTAGGGCGGGTGTGTCCCGGGCTCCAGGAGACAGCATGTCCACAGGCATGACTGTTACATACCCCAAGGCCTTCTGCACGAGGACCCAGGAGAAATGAGGAGACAACGATCCAGGCAGAAAATTGGCAGCTGGACGCCGACAACGGCTGCAGGGAGGAAAGAAAGAGAAGGGCTGAGCACGCTCAGACAAAGGCTCGGCAGACTGGAAGAGGCTGAAGACGCCTTCCCCATTAAAAGTGAAGGCCACGCCCCTGGTTCACAGAAAGCCAATCAGAAGGCAGAAAGCACCAGCTGTAGGGTTTGAGGCTACGCCCACACCCCCGCCCTCCTCCGAGAGCCCAGCCCAGGGGAGGCAGAGAGAAAAAAAGTGCCAAAGAAAAGGACAGGCGCAGCCTGAGTAGGAAAGACAGGGCAAAGGAAGTAAAGTGGGCTCGGAGCCCTGTGCTGGGCACCAGCCGGCTCAACCGCTGTGGATCCTCTTACCAGCTCCATTTTGCAGATGGGGAAACTGAAGCTAATCCCACAAATTGGTGGCTGTGCTCCTTGCCTCCAAGCAAGGAAGTGCTGCCACAGGAGCCTTGGGGTTAGGTGACCAAGAGGAAGGGCTAAAACCCAATCTGGACTGCCCACAGGGAGCCTGGTACCACTTCCACCCCTTGCCTCCCCGGACAGGAAGCTGCTCTGTGCCATCCACCCGCCTAGACATGCCAGGCCCCAGGCACAGCAGCAGAGTTTGTGGGGGAGGAGGGCAGAAAATCTCCACCCCCGCCACAGTGGAGTACAGACACCATCAGCTTCCAGTACGGGACTCCAATGCCAGGCCCACAGTGATCCATGAATGCCTGTCACAGGGAAGCGTCAGACCTAAGCTATGCTGCTCCAAGAGTGGCTGGAAATGCCCAAGATCACACAGCCCTGTTTGGGGGCATCCAGCAGACTCTTGATCTGCCAGCAGCCATAGCATAGACACCCACAGGCAGGAGTGCCCACATATCCATATAATCACCTAGGCATCAGAGCCCGGTGTCCCAGGTATCGGGCATCCCTGTCCCTTTTTCCAAGGAAGGGCTGGAGCTACAAAGTGCCCCCACAGCCTCTCTGGAGATGGGCCAGAAGAAAACCTGTAGACCAAGTCCTGAAGTTTCTCATCTGTTAACTGGGGGAGGAGGACTCTGTCAAGGTGATAACCAAGAGGACGGGTGGTTCAGGCCATCTAGAGTTGTGTTGTCTAATTCAATAGCCACCAACCACAGCCTTAGCTTTAAATTTAAATTAAAACTTACACTCGGTTCCTGAATCACACTAGCCACATTTCTAGGGCTCAATAGCCATAGTCACTAGTGGTCATACAATAGACAGCGCACTCTGCAGCATTTCCATCTTAACAGAATGCATCAGGCAGTGCCACCTACACATCCAGAATTCCAGGAGGGAAAGTCTAGATTGGGGTGGGGAGGCAGGGATCTCTACTGTGTGCTTGCTAGACGTTTGACACTGTCCTCTCCTGTAATCCTCCAGCAAGCCAGGGAGATGGGTCGTTGTCACCTCATTTTACAGATGGAGAAACTGAGATGCAGAGAAGTGACCAACCTAGGTCCCAGAGTAGCTAAACAAGACCCAAGTCTTAGGAAGCTGAATTCACTTATCTATTATGTCTATGGTAGTTTTACTTTTTGTTGTTGCCATTCCTCTAAAATATCAGCTCCACGCCCTGACTGGTTTGGCTCAGTGGATAGAGCATCAGCCTGAGGCCTGAAGGGTCCCGGGTTCGATTCCAGTCGAACCCGGGCTCATCCCCAATGGGAGGTGTGTAGGAGGCAGCTGATTGATGTTTCTCTCTCATCGATGTTTCTAACTTTCTATCCCTCTCCCTTCCTCTCTGTAAAAAAATCAATAAAATATATTTTTAAAAAATAATAAAAATAAAATAAAATAAAATATCAGCTCCACGAGGGCAGGGGTATCTGTTTTGTTCACTGCATCTAAGTTTCAAGATATTACTCTTGACGCATAATAGGTATTCAGTACAGTTTTATTGACTTGAAATGTCTATGGGGGCCCAATGTGAATGGGAACACCCAGTCTGCTGCAGGCAATGGGTCCAAGGTGGTACATGTTGGATATTCTAGGAAGCTGGAAATCCAGAAGTGCAGGAAAACTCTAGGTTCCTAAACATTAGCATAGTCAATAATAATAATTTTAAAAACACTGCATGTACGGGGAAACAAAACATGCACCTGCCACCACCACTCCCTTCCATCTGGCCCCCAGCCCCAGTTTGGGACCTTTGCTGCAATGGCAAGATGAGAACAGAACCTTTGGGGCTGTTGGCCCAGAGCCAGAGCTGCTCCCCTGGTGGAAGGGATGGAGTAGGTGGGAAATGGCTGCCCCACCTAGGGCCGACCTTCAGGAGACCTAAGGAGAGAAGGGTCTGATAGGAAAGGCAGCCTTGCTGAGCCCTGTCCAAGTAGCTAGACTCTGCCCCACCCCCGGGCCTGCCGCCTCCCAAACCAGTCCAACCCGTCCGGAGACGGTGGTTCCGGGCACTATCCCACTATCGGGGAAACAGGGACGAAGGGGGTCAGATGGGCAGGGCCAGGGCAGAAGCCCCGCTCGCCCCCATCTCGGCTGGGGTCCCTACGCCCTCGGGCCCGACCTGCTGGCCCCGGGCCTCCCCTGGACTGATACGAAGAGCGGCCGGCTTTGGGGCCGCTGGCCCACCTGCCTGGGCTTGGCCACCACCGGCTGCGCGCTTTGTGCAAGCAGCCGCACCTCTTTGAGACTCCGTTTGCTTATCTGTGAAATGTGGTTAAAAATAGACCTTCAGGTCACCGTGAGGATGGAGAGACAAAACAGCTGGAGGACATTCTTCAGCATCCGGGAAACAGGCGACTCGCCATAACCCTGGCTCCTTGTTTTCCACAGACCTTCTTCCCTCCTCCCCGCCTCCCTCCCGCCGCCCCTCACAGGGGTCTCTAACCCGCTCAGGAAGGGGCCGCGAACAAGGGAGGTACAGGCTCAGAGCCTCAGAGAGGACCAGTCCCACCTGGGCACTGGGACCCTAGCTTCAACTCGCAGGCACAGGTTAGAGGCTAACCCGTGAGCCGATCTAAGCCAGCCCCATTTCACAGGTGGGCAAACGGAAGTGCGGCGGCTCCTGTGAGTTGAAGCCAGGTCCCAGTGCCCAGGTGGGACTGGTCCTCTCTGAGGCTCTGAGCCTCCTTCCATCACCCAACGCCCCACCCACGGATTTCAAACGCCCCCAAAGCGCGGCCCCGGGCCCTTCTCGTTGGCATCTCTGGGGCATTCAGTCCCACCTTGCCCCCTTCCTACCGGCTTCCCCGAAGGAGCCTCAGGAGGAGAGAGGGAGTAGGGGCAGCTCGGATCCAGGTCTGGCTTCTACCCTTCCCTACTTCGGGGCAATCTTGGGAACTCCCTGCCGTGGAAGAGGCCGCGAGCCCGGCGCGCGATGTGGGACTCCCGGCGATGGTCACCCCTCTCTGAGCCCGGGTTGGCCTGGCTCTTAAATAAGGGGCCTGACGGCACGATTTCTGTGGCATCCATCCAGGCCGGAAGGTGAGCCCCTGCCAGGTCCCCGCTTTCCCGAGGAGTAAGGGGTGCGGGGCCGCCCGGGTCCTGACCAGGCGCCCACGGCCCCGGCCCCGGCCCGCACGTACCTGGCTGCACCCGCGCCGCTACACTGCGCTCCTCTGCCCGGCCCACCTGGGGCTCAGGTAACAAGTATTGCGCAACTTCCGGTGGCCGGCGGCGAGCTGGCGAACCCGTCGACCCAGGTATTACCCAAAAAAGAGTGAACGAACGCCAGGCAGCGGCCAGAACCCGAGCCCAGAAGCGCTGGTAGTGGGCGGGACGCCAGGACCTGTCCCGGGACCCACTCCAGGAAGCTCTCCGTGAGCCGGGCACTCTCATAGCTGCACTGGCCCTGTCCACGGGAGTCCCTGTGGCCACTCCCGCAAGCGTGCCTGTGGAGACAGAGAACTGAGTCCTCCTCCCCACAGCCACAGGGATCACCGTTTATGTTCACTGTGCCAGGCGTGAGAAAGTGCTTTTCCTGCTATCAATTAACCCATTTTAATCTTCCCAACAACTCCTATGAGGTGAGCTCTATTATTATCCCCACTTGACTAATAGAATTCTGAGGCTGGGACAGGCTGAATCAGCTGCCCAGAGTAACCTGGAGGAGTCCAACCTGGGCACTTTCCCTCTGGACGGGCCCTTTCTAGCTGTGTGTCTCTGATCCGGTTGCTTAACCTCTCTGACCCTCCAGAGAGGGGGGTCCGACCTTCCAGGCCCTGTCAGTGTGAGTTCTTGGGGTCTGAGAGTGCCTGTAGAAGCTTTGAGCAAGCTGTAAACATTAGTAACAACAGCAATAATAGTAATAGTGGTAACTACAATTTTTGAGTGCCAGGCACTGTACTTACTTAAATCTCTGGACAATCTCCCCACTCCCCAGACCGGGAACTATTTAATCCCCATTTTCTGAGGAGATGGTAGTAGCCCTGCTGGAAGGAAGGAATCCCGGGAGGGAGCTGATTGTCTCCTCTGCCAGCCTAAGCCCTGTTAAGTCATTTCAGGTGGCACATTTGATTAAGCCAGTTTCATGGGATCCTGAAGCCCAGAGAAGGAAGTGCCCCATTCCCTAACACCCCCCACCTCCCCATCCCCCCCCCCCCGCCCCCGCCCAGACCTTGGGAAGGCTGAAGAGGTCCATGGCTATGCCTGGAGAGGGCTAAGACAGAATTGGAGTGGAGGGCATAAGGAGATAGGAAGTGACTCAGGGAACCGCTGTCTACACTGAGAGTGAGTCAACCCTGACGCCCCCTCCAGGCCCTGGGGCCTGAATGATGGAACAAGACCATCATTCCCCACAGTAGCCTGCTGGGTCCCTGCCTGGCCCTCCATGGTGCAACAATGAGGTGGGAGAGGTTTCAGTTAGGCACTAATAGTAGTAAAAGCAAAGCAACAATAATACTTTTCAGAATAAAATTGGTAAGAATTTTTCTGAGAGCTTTCTTTGTACCTGACACTCTTCTAAACTCTACTATGTTAACTCATTTAATCCTCATACCCACCCTGTGTGATAGGTACTACTATTATGCCTGTTTTACAGTTGAGAAAACTGAGGCACAGAGAGGTGGGACCACTTGCCTGAAGTCACAAAGCTGGTAATTGGCAGAGCCAGGATTGAACCCAAATATGGGTCTTGGGGGGAGGAGGGAGAACAGTTCTCCAGTATTGGGCTTCGGCTACTCACCAAGGGTCTCCTAAGGAATCTACAGCCTCCCTCTCTGGACCCCAGAGAGTGGAGCTGCTTTAGGAAGCACTCCCTGGCTATGGCTCTGAGTCTCAGTTTCCTCAACTATAAAATAGGGGCAATAATAGCAATGTTTTCCCAACAGAGATTAGATCTCATCACTGCTCTACTTAAAACCTGCTGTGACTCCCCATCACCTTAAAATAAAGTCCAAACTCTCCCTGGGCCCTCAGGCCCTCCCAGATCCAGTCCCCGCCTTCCTTTCCCACCTCCTGGTACCCTTTTCTGCTCCAGCCACATAGCCCTCCCAGCTGTTCCTGAACACGCCAAGCTCTTTCCTGCCTCAGGGCCTTTGTACCGTCCGTTCTCTGCCTGAAACCTCTTCTCTCATCTCCTTCAAGTCTCACTTCAAATGTCACCTCCTCAGAGAGAACTCCCTGACCATTCTGAGGCTCCCACCAACTCTCTCACCTGGTCTGTTCCCTTCCAAGCATTCATTACACCCTTTTCCTATTTGTAAAATGTATTAAGAGGGCAATTCAGGCCCGGCAGTGGGCTTGGTTGTGGAGCCAAAAACAGAAAATAACAAGTATTGGTGATGTGCAGAAACTAGAACCCTTGTATTCTGCTGGGAATATGTTTTCCCGCACTGGGCTGGGAACTCCATCACATTCTTCCATGCTGTCTTCCTCCAGGGACCAAACACCAGAGGGGACAACACTGACCAAGGGCAGGACTGGAACCAGGCTACCTCAAAGGCCAAGGCCCCTCAGCACCAAGCTTCCTTCCAGCCCCCGGCCCTGCCCCAGGCCGTCCCCCACCTGTCCCACTCCTCCTCCAGCCACAAGTCACCCCCATTCAAGGTGGGCTCTGGTCACTTCTAACTGAGCCCTGTTTTGTCTCCAAACCTCCAGACACCATGTCCAAACCTCTGCACACACTAGGTCTGCTGCCAGCACTGCCTTTTTCCACTCAATCTCCCTGGCCAGCTCTGTAGCATGGGCTCTGGAACCAGCCTACCTGGGGTCAAACCCCAGCTCCACCAGTGATCAGCTGTTCAGCTCCTCCATGCCTCCATTTCCTCAACTATAAAACGGGACTGCTAACAGTGCCCTTTGCCAGCATAAGGCCTGTGCATGACAAACGCCACCAAAGTGTGACTGTGATACCTATTCACCAACCAGGTGCTCCTGGGTGAGGCCTTTGTCAGTCCAGAATGTTAACCACTCTGTCAGAGGTTGTCAGTCTAAGAATGCAGAGTCATTTGAATAGACATTTCTCCAAAGAAGGTGAATAAACAGACAATAAGCACATGAAATGGTGCTCAATATCACTAATCATTAGGAAAATGTAAATCAAAACCGCAATGAGATACCATGTCACATCCATTAAGATGGCCATCATAAAAATATATACTGAAAATAACAAGTATTGGAGATGTGGAGAAACTAGAACCCTTGTGCACAGTTGGGAATAGCAGCCAATGTGGAAAAAGTACATCAGTTAGGCAAAAATTTTTAAACAGAACTACCATAGGATCCAGCAATTCTACTTCTCAGTCTATACCTAAAGGAATTGAAATCAGGAAGTTGAACACATATGTGTACAACCATGTTCATAGTCGCGTTAGTCACAACAGCCAAAAGGTGGAAGCAACCCAAGTGACTATTAATGGATTAAACAAAATGTTACATATACATACAATGGAACACTATTTAGCCTTAAAAAGGAATGAAATTCTGATACATGCTATAACATAAGTAAACCCTGAAGACATGCTAAGTTAAATAAACAGACACAAAAAGACAAATATTGTGTGATGCCAGTGAACAGAGTACCTACAGTAGTCAAATTCATAGACAGACTCTAGAATGGTGGTTGCCAGGGACTTGAAGGGAGGAGAATGGAGAGTTAGTGTTCAATGAGTATAGAATTTCCATTTGGGAAGATGAAAAAGTTCTGGAGATGGATAGTGGTGATGGTCGCACAATGTGAAGGTGCTCAATGCCACTGAACTGTACACTTAAAAACGGTTAAAATGGTCAACTTTATCTTAATACATTTTACAAAAAGAGAGAGAGAGAGAGAGTATAGAGTCTGGAGCCAAACTTCATGCTTTTGAATTCCAGCTCTAGGTGACCTTGTACAAGTTACTAAATCTCTCTAGTGCTCAGTTTCACTTTGTAAGTTGGAAATAATAACAGTGGTAACCACCTTACATTATTGAGGGAATTAAATTAGTTCATACTTATAAAGTACGTAGTACACAGTGAGTGCTCAAGAGGTATCAGTGATTTTCATTCTTTGCTGAGGGGGCAGAGGTATAGTTACTGATGTTTATCATTTCCGTGACATTCTGCACTCCCACCCCCACCCCTTCCTTCCACCTGCTTCTCTCCTCATCAGCAGAAGCCAAGCCCAGACTTGGGTTGAGACAGGGAGGCCCTCACCTGCCTTAGAGGAGGATCAGGAGGGCTCCCAGCAGCAGGAAGGGGGCTGGCCAGTAGGGTAGCCCAGCTCAATTTCAGCCCAGCTGTCAGGGTCAGAGACACCCGGCTAGCTGGGCATCTCCCAGGGCCACATCAGGCCCCACGCTATTTCTGGAGTCTCCCTAGATGCTCGTGCCCTGACCTGCCTGGCGTCAGCCTTGCCCAGAGTCAGTCCTGCCTAGGGCGGCCTTGCACAAGCCTCAGGAAGGCAGAGGTGAGCAGGCTGTGGGAAGGATGCGGGGGCAGTCACCTAAGGCAGAAATCTACTATTTGGCCCAGTGAAGGCCAACTCAATTCTCTAAGCCTTCGTTTGTACCTGAGGTTGCAAAATGGGAACAAAGGGGCTTGCAGTGGAGACAACATGAGAGACACCACGTGCAAAGCCTTAGGCAGGGCCTGGCACACAGGATGGGGAAGGTGAAGGTTGGGGAAGACCCTCAGCCAAGCCCACTTCCTGGCCTGACTTGCCCTCCTCCAGGCCTGAACTCACCATTATGGCTTCTTATCTTAGACCAGAGATGTAAAGAAACTTGCTCAAAGTCACATAGCAAGTCAGTGACACATCACAAACAGGGCAGTGGTCTTTTGATTAAATATATAATCTAATAGATATAGATATACAATTTTTCAACCAGGTAATATATGCACATGGCTCAATTCAAGAGCTATAAAGGGAATGAAGTAAAAATAAACTCCCTCCCACTCCTGTTCCCAGACACCCAATTCCCCTCCCTGCAGGCACCACTATAACCAGACAATGTGTCCTTCCAGGGAGATTTTAGGCAGATACAGGCAACAATGGACAGATATAGGGTGGCCCCCAAAAATGTATACACACACTTTGAATAATCATAAAGGTAATGTTTATTAAATATATTCCATATTCAAAATTGAGCTATCAGCTGTTAAAATGTGTATACTGTTTTTTGGGGGGATACCCTGTATTCTTTCTTTTTTACACATATGTCAACATGCTGTATGTACTGTTTTCATCATGCTCTTTTACTCAATAATATATGTTGTTCTTAATAACATGTTATAATATATTAATTATAATATGTTATTAATACACTTAATAGTATATGTTGTTGCTAATATATGTTGTGCCACCTCCGTACATAAAGAGCCCATCAGCCTCTATTGATGCAATTTAGTCTGTGTCCAGTCTCTCCCTATTACGCACCACACGGCAGCATAAACACACCTACATCACTTTGCCTAGAAGTAGGACAGGTGGATTCAGGGATGCACTTGTAATTGTGACAAAAATGGGAGAAACTGTGTTGCACAGAGGCCATACGAGTTATCTTCAGCCAGCAGAACATACCACAAACGGTCAATAAATGTCAACTTTAGTTACTTTGATTACAGAGGTTTGAGGAAACCCCCCCCCAATTTCCCTTTGGAGGCGAGTACCTCACTTACCTCATCCTAAACCCCCTCCTTGCATCACATGCCAGTCAGGAAAGATAATAAACTCACTAAAAAGTGAACTATATAGGACATCAAATGGGGTAACTGCTACAAAATAGACAAAGAGCAGGGCATATGAAGTCAATAAATTATTTGTTGAAAGAATGAATGAAAGACTTGTTTTCTCCTGAGTTCTCAGAGCCAGGAGGAGAGTTCAGAGGAGAGAGGATAACTCCCCTTAAAGAAATTCAAGACTCAGATGCTATGATTCTGAGTGCCTAGAATTCTAATACTGAAGCCAGACAGACTGGGAGCCAACTCCAGCGGTGCCCAGTCTGCTTGTGTGACTTTGGGCAAGGGGCTTATCTTCTGAGAATCTCAGTTTCCCCACCTGCAAAAGGAAACCAACAATAGCAACCTGGGGGCGGGGGCTGAGGGTGGGGGTGGCCAGGAGGCAGGACACAGTCTAGGTCAGAAGCTCACCAGGAAGAGTCCTGGCCCCACCCCCAACTCCAAAGTCTCTAGTGGCTTTGGTGACTATGGCTTCCGTTGAGGGGCTGCCTCTATCCTTTCCCCCAGGTTCCCAAGAGTACAACAGTGACTCCGGGGTCAGAGCACCTGTTGCCCACGCCGCTTCTAGCCCAGCAATGTCAGTCCCGCCCGATACTCCCAGAGCGGGCCTCTGAGAGAAACAGCGCTGTAATTCAAAACCTCGTGGGCAGAAGAACCAAGTCCAACCAGGAGAAGACAGACGCCCAGGAAAGGCACCCAAAGATGGTGTGGGAAGCGACAGAAGGGAGATGATCCAGCCAGGACCCCATGGGCCGGGTCCCTGCTGCTAAGAGGCTGAAAAAATGACCACCAGTTGCCCCTCTCACGCAGGTATGACACGAGGAGGACACACAACGCAGTCTTTCGGTGAGCGGAGCCCCCCAGACCGAGCTCGCGCCCCAGACCACCTGCGCCCTCACCTGGAGCCCACCCTAGGCGAGTCGTGGAGAGGCTGACAGCTCGGACCCGGGCCGGGAATGGCCACGCCCAATGCCGCTCGGGGGCCAGTCCCGCGTGATGACCCGCAGAGGGACCTCTTCGGAGCGGTCCTCCGCACCCGAGACGAGCGGGGCGGGGGGGGGCCGACTGTCGCAAGGCCCCCAACGGAACGAAGGTCCTGGTGCGCAGAGGAAGGGGAAGTGAGCGTGCCTTCTCCCCTCCACCCCCGTCACGAAAATGGTTTGCCCCGGACATCCTGATTGGTTCCTCGCTTCCGTTCGAACGCCGCGCCGCCCGTGTTGCCAGGCGACTGTTTAACTTAGGTTCGTCCGCAGAGCGGGAGGCTCAGCAGCCCAGCCCCGCCCCGCCCCTTCGCACTGGCCTCCTGTTCTTCCAGGGGCGGCCTTAGCCCGGTGCCTTAATGCTCAACCTGGACTTTCTCCTGGTTCCCAGCTGGACGAGGCACCATTTAGGGTCCCGGGGCTGGTTCCTAGTCCGGACTTTGCAGCTAACTCGCTGTATGAGCCCGGGCAAGCCCCTTTCCCTCTCTATATCCCTAACAGCACAACGAGTGGGTTAGTTTTAAAACGTGCATACCCAGCAATCTTGACATTTACTAAGGAAATGACCAAAGATTAATATAGCCCAGCGTTATGTATCATAGCAAAATAATGGAAATAACCTGAATGCTCAGCGAAAGGGGATTGGTTATATAAATCCATTCTGCGTTTTACATGCCAGGTAACTTTACATGACATAACTCTTGTCAGTGCTCATGGCACAACCCTTTGAGATGGATACCTTTAATTAACCCCACTTACTTATGAGGAATATTATGCAGTCATTAAAAACTATGTTGTTAAATTATATTTAAAGAAAATGCCAAGAAAGTGTTAGGGTTTTTAAAAGTATGTTTCAAAGCACCATGTACAACATATGTATTAAATACATAATCATAGCATCACATGTATAGGTGTATAATCATTTATAATAACAGCAGTTAATTTTTTCTTCGGCTTTTGTGGATTTTCCAAATTTCCTAGATTTAAACATGTCCAACAAAATTTTTAATAGGATTAGAATAAGTTAACTCAAAGGCTCTTAGAGATGAGGAGATTTCATAGCTATGAGTCACTGTTTGAGTCTAGGGCATTGCTCAATTTAGAACCAGTTAGTGTCTTTCAAATTCTTGGATTGCCAATGATTGAGCACTTACTGTGTGTACATGCCTTGGGTACACAGGGGAGGGGACTAATAACATACCAATAACTAACAATGATTGGGTATCCTGGCCTGGGCACCTACCAAATCAGAACAAAACTGTCAGAAACAGGGCATCTGACTGTATCTGTGAGGACCAGCTAAATATTAAACCTGGCACTAACTGTGCCCTCTGCCAGGTTGTGCTTAAGGCCTTATACATGTTTTCTCACTTGACTTTATTACTATCTGAGATGATAGATTCCATTATTCCTATTTTATAGATGAGAAAACAAAGGTTTGTCTGGATCCAGCAGGAGTCCTCCAAACTATTTTGTTATATCCACATGTAAATGTGCAAAACCTGTTTGGTGGTAACAGTGAGGAAAGGCAAGGAGGGTCCTGTGATCCTAAAAGACACACAGAAAACTAAGCAAGGGCAGATCCAGACTTTGTACTTCCTAAGGTTTATACAATTTAGGAAATCTTATTTAAGAAAAGAACTACAGCCCTGACTGGTTTGGCTCAGTGGATAGAGCATTGGCCTGCAGACTGAAGGGTCCCAGGTTCGATTCCGGTCAAGGGCACACGCCTGGTTGCAGGATCAATCCCCAGTGTGGAGCGTGCAGGAGGCAGCCGATCGATGATTCTCTCTCATCATTGATGTTTCTGTCTCTCTTTCCCTCTCTCTTCCTCTCTGAAATCAATAAAAATATATTTTTTAAAAAGAACTACAAAATTACAAATATAAAATTAGATAATAAAGTGATTAGGTTAGAAAGATAAAAGAAACCATGGAAAAATAACAAGTTCCACAAACATTACCAGAAAAATAACATTACTTTTATGAATTACCTCCATGATAATTTCCACAAACATGTAAGACCACTCTTATGTATAGAGATATAACCTCTGACTGTCATGTTCATATCACAGTGCCATTTGAGTCAGCTCAGTGTACTAGGTAGGGGCATTCCTGGAAGCCACTCCTATACTAGGTCAGTTGGTAATAATTTATTCGCAAAAGTTACTGGAAACAACATAAATAAAACCACTAAACCCAAATGAAATGTCATGGGCATCTTAGCCAGATCCCCAAAATGCTAGCACTCACTCCAACATCATCTGACACAAGGGGAAGTAAGACTGAAAGCGATGGTGGTTTTAACAGAGTGAGGTTAAAATACCTTGATTTGGCAGATTTTACGAAAGCATATGACCATGTGAACATATTGCTAGGGTGCCCTCCAGACCTCAGCGTCCCCATTTTAAGGTCGGGAATGACAGCAATGGTGTGGTCCTCAGATTCTTCACTAAGATTTGCACCTGTGGCCAGGGGTTGAGATATTTGAGATGCCTCCATACAGGCCCTGCTGGCCCCTGGCATCTTTAAAGCTTGCCTCTGTCCTGCATACCGTGGAGCTTAAGACAAATAAAATAATACAAAAAGTGTTGCTCACATTCTGAGCCTCTGCCCTGGCTGAGGTAGCTCAGTTGGTTGGACCATCATCCCATGCACTGAAAGGTCTCGAGTTTGACTCCCAGTCAGGGCACATACCTCGGTTGCAGGTATGTTTCTCTCTCTTTCCCTTCCTCCCGCTCTAAAATCAAGGTGGTGTTGTTTTTTTTAATGCTGCGCCTCATTCCCAGAGTAAGAAAGGGAGGCAAACAGAAGGCAGAGGGAACCTCCCCCGGACTCCAAGTTAGGCCTCACAAAGTGAGATAATTTGGGCACATTCAGATTCTAGAAGTCTGAGCATCTTCACCTGCCAACAACATACTGGTGATGCCCCCTAGCTTCAAGGATTTGTTAAGTACCTGGTGCCAATTCAGAGAGATTGAGGGCATCCCAGTCCTCCCCATCCCTAACCATGTAAGGGAGGGGTGGGGAGAAGAGCCGTAAAAATAAGGTGGACACGCTGTCATTACTGTGCCCAGATCAGAGGGAGCTGGAGGGTTATTATGACCTTATCCTGACCCTGCACGTGAGCAAATAACATCTTGCCCTGCACGCAGGCCTGAGGCTGTTTCCATGCCTCCTCCAGCATCCTGACCATAGCTGTGTTTTCTTCACTCAACTCGAAACCAAGATGAAATCAGCCTCAGATGTCAGTTCCCTATCTTCTGTGCACCCCCTGGCTGTATTTTGTTTTTTCCATTTAATGCAAAGGGTGTTCTCTATATACATATTTGCTTGCTGCTGAACTTTTCCTGGCAGCGCCCACCAGAAACTAGTCACAGTGGTGGTTACTGGGCTGACTGGGGGACAGAAGAAAAGCTTTTTAGAAAATATTCTGTATACTTTTTGGATTCTATACGTTATAAATGTATTCTCTATTTTTTAAAAAATAAGTAACACTATCTTAAAAAGCTGAGCCTCATTCCCAGAGTTAAGAAAGTGAGGGCGGAAGGAATCTCCCCTGGCCTCCAAATTAGGAGATTAGGCATCTCAAATACCTCCCAACTCCTGGTCACAGGTACAGACCTTAGGGAAGAATCTGAGGATCACACCATTGTTGTCATTCCCGACCTTAAAACGGGGACGCTGAGGCACCCTAGCAATATGTTCACATGGTCAGGCTTTTGTCAAATCTGCCAAACTAAGGTATTTTAACCTCATTCTGTTCCCTATGAGAGAACAAAGTAAGGCAGTGAATTAAAAGACAAAGACTATACTTTCAGGGAGCATGTCTATGGTTCGTTACCAGTGAAGTTTCTCTGAATGTGTGTAGACACCCGAAATCACAAGGAGGAGATGTGGCATCCCCTCTTGAGCATGAAGCCAGCTCTTGGTGTTGCTTCTGCAACGGCCACTTGCCATTGAAGATTGTTCCTCCCTCTCGTGGGAGGGGAGAAGGAAAGGACGCATTCTGAGTAAATTAAAAAAAAAAAGAGACAACTCAGCTCAGAAAGAGAAGGATTGATGTGAAAGAGACACATTGATTGGTTGCCCCCCACATCCTCCCACCAGGGCCAGGGATCAAGCTTGCAACCGAGGTGAGGGCCTGGGCCTGAACCAGCCTGTGCTGGTCCCTTACAAACGGATCCGGGGCAGCCTAGATGCCGTTGAGATTGCCGGCCTGCCTGACGACATCCTTTCCAGAACCCCACCACGCTGCCACAGCACAGCTGAGTGTGTCAGATCAACTACAGCGAGGATGAGGGGCAGGCTGGAGCCAGGAGGGGCCGTCAGCAGTGGCCAGTGTACACGGTGGACTATGCCGGCCTGAACGTGCAGCTGCCGGGGCCTCTGAATCACTAGACCTCAGTGCTAGGTCAGGACCTCACTCAGAAGACTAAAGAAAATGTAATTTATGTACAAAGTGTATATTCGGATATGTATCGATGCCTTTTCGTTTTTCCAACGATTTTTACACTATATTCCTGCCTCGGAGGCCTTTTTAAATACGAAAAAAAAAAAAAAAGAGACAACTCAGCCCAAATAAGTCCCTCCAAACATGGCAGGTGAGAAAGTCCATTGAGAGGTCCTTTTAGGATGGCAACATAGTCGCATTTCTCAAAAAATGTTGAGAAATTGTATGCTGTATCAATAGGCCTATATTCTGATCTAGCATCTGTACTTTTATAAATAGACCTTAACCATATACTGAAGGAGACTCAGAAGGATGGAACAAAAACATGTATTACAGTATTGCTATTAATAGCAAAAACAAAACAAATAAACAAAAAAAAATCTAATTTCCTGGCCACAGGGCAATGGGAATGGTGAATGGGACTGGAATAGAGTACCATACAGCCATTAAAAATGATGGTTTTAAAGAATATTAAGTGACAGAGAAAGCTTTTTTTAAGTAATATATCTCCTAATGCAATTATTTGTTCCAGAAATATTTTTGAGAGCTACTACATAGTGCAAGCACATCTTTCTGAGCTTCTGTTTCCTCGCCTGTGAAATTGGATTTACCCATGACTGTCTCCTAGGCTCATGAGAGGCGTGGCACCCTGACTGACCTTCGGCACCCGATGGCTATTGCTTCTGCTGCTGTGCTGATGTTGTCTGATCGTATAAAATCATGAGGCAGCATGTCTTCCGGTAGCACTCCCCTGCCCAAACCCTCCAGAGACTCCCCAGCAAGCTCTGAATCCCACAGCCTTTGGAAGCTGACCCCTGTCAACTTCCTATCCTACCACCTTCTCCCTCCGCCCAACTTGATCCAACCACTGGCCTCATGTTGCTTCTCAAATACACCATGCATCCCCAGGCCTCAGGGCCTTTGCATGTGCTGTTCCCTCTGCCCAGGTCTCTCTTCCGCAGACATAGCTGCCCCCGTTCCTCCTTCCTTACCTCCTTCAGGTCTCTGTCCAAATGTCATTCTTCCCAGGAAACTCCTCAGCCTCCCTCATCACTCACATTTCTCTTCCTAGCACTCCACCCTCCTGCCCCTCGGTGTGTCCCTGTGCTCGTGTCTTGTCTGTCTCCTCCACTGAGAGCTCCCAGAAGGAGGGTCCACACTTCTCTTGCCCACTTTTCCTACAATCACTATAGTAAAGGCTCTTTAGTGGTCAGAAACATTTCTTTCTCTTTGCTTATTTCTATTTCCCAAACATGTTCAACCCTGAAGTCCTCTGCCCTCACAGCACACAGAAACAGTGAAAACACTGTCTCCAGAGGGTGGGTCTCTAGCATGTGAGAAGGGACACTTCCTCCTCTGCGAGAGCCTCCTTTAAAGTGCAGGGGCCAGACTGTCCAGACACGGGATCTGTCCTCAGTCTCCAGTTCCCCACAGTGCCTGCCTCTCAAACCACCTGCTGCCTCCAGCCGGTCAGGTTCCACCTGCCAAAGCATCAGGCCCAGCTTCCTATGGCCACGTTCCAGGCCTGAGGACACACCCTGCCGGTCAGCCACCCTGTTTGCTTTGCCCAGCTGCCAGGCTGTGTGCCCTGGGCTGGGCCCTTCTTATATCTGAGCCTCAATTCTCCATCTGTGCAATGGAGGCACTAACACTCACTTTGAGTGTGCTCAGGAAGGTGTCCCCAATACACAACCCAAACCAGGTTCTGGATTTCTGTCCTTGGAAAGTTTTTTTATTCTAAACCAGCAGGGTCAGAACAATCACAAGGCCCAAGATGCCAGGTTTCTTGTTCCGGCATTAAGAAAGGTTCAGCAGAGGAGAAACCAAGATGGCGGCATAGGTAAACACCTAAACTGCTGCCTCGCACAACAATATCAAAACTACAACTAAAAGACAAAACGGACACCATCCAGAACCACAGGAAAGCTGGCTGAGTGAAAATTCTACAACTAGAAGAAAAGAGGAAAGCACATTGAGACTCAGAGGAGCTGCAGAAGACTGAGATATGGAGACTCGCACGTGGAGAGGACGGGCGGCTGTGTGCACAGGCGGCTGAGTGCACGGCTGGCTTTCTAAAGTGGGCGGGAGAAGGAAGCTCCTGACTGCACTGAACTCCAGTTCCGGGCAAGTTTCTGGGAACCCTGACTCATTCAGGGAGAAAATGGACTGTCTGGCAGCAGGCAAAAACTCAAGAGCGGCTTTCTCTCAGAGGTGCTTGCAGCGATTACCGAGGGACACTGAGACCCAGGGGCCTCATTGGGCAGGGCTGACGGGAAACCAAGGCTGTCTGCTCCGCCCTGAAACTCCATCCCATCCAAGCTGAGCACAGAGGCTTTTGCAATTTTGCAAGTCTTGTCTCATAAGAGTATCTCCAGCACAGAAGTGTTCCCAGCGTAGACACAGCTGATCCTCACAGCCAATTGGCCTGGAGGTCAATTCCTCCCAGTGATACCAACAACAATCAAGACTTAACTACAACAAGGCTGTACACACAGTCCACAAAGGGGTGCACCAAGAGTGTCCACCTCAGGTAACTGGGGAGGCTGAGCCACTGTGCCCTAGAGGACACCTACCACACAAAGCTACTCTACCAACTCAGGGAAGCAACAAAAATGCGGAGACAAAGAAACAGATCACAAATGAAAGAAATGGAGGAAAACAAACGACTGGATATAAAGTTCAAAACCACGGTTATAAGGTTTTTCAAGAATTTCCTAGAAAAGGCCGATAAATTTAGCGAGACCCTCAAGGATATGAAAAAGGACCAACTAGAAATTAAACATCCACTGACTGAAATAAAAAATATTATACAGAGACCTAACAGCAGACTAGAGGACCGCAAGAATCAAGTCAAAGAGTTGAAATACAAAGAAGCAAAAAACACTCAGCCAGAAAAGCAAAAAGAAAAAATAATCCAAAAATTTGAAGATAGTGTAAGGAGCCTCTGGGACAACCTCAAGCGTATCAACATCAGAATTATGGGGGTGCCAGAAGAAGAGAGAGAGCAAGATACTGAAAACCTATTTGAAGAAATAATGAAAGAAAACTTCCCCCACCTGGTGAAAGAAATAGACTTACAAGTCCAGGAAGCGCAGAGAACCCCAAACAAAAGGAATCCAAAGAGGACCACACCAAGACACATCAGAATTAAAATGCCAAGAGCAAAAGACAAAGAGAGAATATTAATAGCAGCAAGAGAAAAACAGTTACCTACAAGGGAGCACCCATATGATTGTCAGCGGATTTCTCAACAGAAACTATGCAGGCCAGATGGGAGTGGCAAGAAATATTCAAAGTGATGAATAGCAAGAACCTACAACCAAGATTACTCTACCCAGCAAAGCTATCATTCAGAATTGAAGGTCAGATAAAGAGCTTCACAGATAAGAAAAAGCTAAAGGTGTTCATCACCACCAAACCAGTATTATATGAAATGCTGAAAGGTATTCTTTAAGAAGAGGAAGAAGAAAAAGATAAAGATAAAAATTATGAACAACAAATACATATCAACAAGTTAATCTAAAAATCAAGTGAATTAAAAATCTGAGGAACAGAATAATCTGGTGAATATAATAGAATCAGGAGCATAGAAAGGGAGTGGACTGACAATTCTCAGGGGGGAAAGGGGTGTGAGGGGTGCGGGAAGAGACTGGACAAAAAGCATACACCTATGGATGAGGACAGTGGGGCAGGGGGGAGGAAAGGGCAGAGGGTGGGGTGGGAACTGGGTGGAGACGAGCTATGGAGGCAAAAAAGAGGAACAATTGTAATAATCTGAACAATAAAGATTTATTAAATTTAAAAAAAAAAAGAAGGGTTCAGCAATCTGGAGAAAGGCTGTGTGTAACTTAAGTAAGAGTCCAGAGACAAAAGATAATTTTGAAAGGCATTGGGGGTCAGAGGAGCCTGGCTAAAGAAACCAAGTTTTTCTTGTCTCAGTTCCCCTTGCTTTTTATTAACACAAATTGTCCTAAGGCAAGGTGGAGATATACACTTCAAAGGGTAGGGTTTCCTACAGAAGCATTGTCAGATTGGGGAATTGCCTTCGGCTGTTCAGGTGTTTGGCCAGTAGGAGGCAATACCATGTAGATTAAGATGCACTGAGCTGTCTGGCAGCAAACAATCAATTGAATGCATCCTTTCCAGGTTTGGGGAAATGCCTTTAGCCATTCCCAACAGGCGATAACATATGTGACTCAGCCCTTGTTGAGTCCCCAAGTTCCATCAACCTTTTGATGAAACTCTTGCAATTATAACATGCTGGAATTGGCTTCCAGCACCAAGATACTACACCCAATGGGCCAATACCTCGAGATCATGAGGCCTACTCCTCCTGGATTTTCAGGAAATGTGTGCAGCCAGAAGACACAGCAGGGGAGGCTCAGCTCAAGAGAAGCACCCTGAGACCCCAGCCTGTGGAGGAGAGATGGGACCACTGTCCATCCTGCAAGCTGGACCCTGGGCCAGAACAGAGATTGCTTTAAAGACAGTCTGATCCCCTGGCCAGCGTGGCTCAGTGGTTGAGCATCGACCTATGAACCAGGAGGTCATGGTTCAATTCCCAGTCAGGGCACATGCCCAGGTTGCAGGCTCGATCCCCAGTGTGGGGTGTGCAGGAGGGAGCCAATCAATGATTCTCTCTCATCAATGATGTTTCTCTCTCTCTCCCTCTCCCTTCCTCTCTGTAATCAATAAAAATATATTTTTAAAAAAGACAGTTTGATCGTAGTTGGTGTTCAATCTGAGATAAATCAGCACCCCTCCCCTGCTCCTGCTATGTGCTGGCTCTTGGGAAAGGTTGTTGTCCTGACCTGGTCACGCATGTAAAGCGATGTCCATACCTGGCCATACCTGGTAGCATTCACGTACTAGTACCCGTGACTATTCCCCATGGCCCTGATGAGGTCCAATTTGTCTTGCAGCTCAAGACATGTCTCGTATGCGCGTTTCCCTTAACAAACTCTATTAATTCCCAGACTGGAGTGGCCAGCCACTTTCTTTCTTTGTTCCCTGCCCTCCGCTTAGGGAAGGAGACCTTCAGTCTCAGGGCCTTTCTCTGGGTCTAGGTGTATGAACAGCCCTCGCAGCCATCATGCCTGACTCACTGCCCTGTGCAGCCACCCAAGCAGCATCCAGCTGCCCCACCACGGGATCGCCCATTGCTCCCCTCGGTGTCCACTGCCTGCAATGCTCTCCCTGCCCTTTCTCCTCCTGGCCCACTCCACCGTGTCCTGTGGAAGTCACGTCCCCAGAGCCTTTCCTGCCCCCTCCGCAGCTGAGCCGGGACCCTTTCCCTGTTCCCAGTCTCCCATCATACCAAATTGTGTTGCACGTGTCCATTTGCAGGTCCACTCTCCCCACACAGGTGACAGTGAGCCTGGCAGGAGGGACTGGGCTGTTCCATGCCCCACACCCCAGTGCCCAGCCCAGCGCACACACAGGCACTCAATTGACATTTGAGAACAGAACTGAGAAAGAGCCTGGAGATTGCCTCCCACACAGCCTGGTCCTCCTTGATGCTCTCCTCCCAGGGGCTGTCAGAGGGGGACGTGGTGCAGGGGGCAGGTGTGAGGGACGTGCGTTCAGATGCTGGTCCCACACCTCCTGCCTGAGCCACAGCTCCTCCTCTGCAAACTGGGAACGGGAACACCACTTCCCAGGGTCTTATGAGGATCAAATGAGATAATGCGCACCAAGCGTTCTGCATGGGGCTTGTCACATGGTTAGTGGTCAACAAACATGATTCCCATCACTGCTACTGAAGCATAGTAACCTCCATCTTGCATAAAAAACTGCTGCCTGAAACTCTCTGCTATTGTTAAATAATCCCTAGTCCTGTAAACTCTGTCACTTTAAGACAGTCTCTTATTCTACAACATGACTTTGTTTTTAGTTCAAATAATAGAAAAAGATAAACTTAACTGTCTGACCTTGCAAGCTAGCCATCCAATGTAACAGACTAATATAGACTAATACTGATAACAATTCCCATATTCTTATGCCAAGTACAAACTCATTATGTATTCAAGGTTACAACCGTCTGTAACAATAACTCACACAGAGCCCTTTGTAATATCTGCAAGCAAAGAGGCTCGAAAAGTATAAATACAGGGAAACTTCCTGTATGTGTTGCTCAGAGATTTGGAAGAAACACTTCCCTCTGGGCCTCATGCAATAAACGACCCCTGATTAATTGGCTCGTTAAGGCGCCTTGTATCTCGCTTGCTGATTTATGATAGAGCCCTCCTCTTAGAATCGCTGTTACTATCGCTCAGAGTGACATGCCCATCTGGGTCCCCTACAAGGTGCCTGCTCTGAATCCTGGGCTGCCCTGCGTACCTGTGACCGGATCAGTCCTGATCCCCTTTCTATCTTGTTGGGGAGCATTGGGGGCAGATTCTGTCCTCCTCCCGCCCCCCGCAAACTCCTGCCCCAGGAAGGGGTGAGAGGGAAGCCAGCACCCTGCACAGAGACAGAAACCTGGAATCCCCGTTCTACCACTTGGTGTCCCCCCCCCCCCCCCCCCCGCAGGTCTCCTGACCTTGCAGCCTGCAGGTGTTTTATCAGGTAAATGGAGGCATTGATGGCCCCCAGCCAACCTCCGGGGTGCTCCCAGGGTAACCACCTGAGAAAGGGCTTGGGGTGTATGAAAGCAGGGGCTCTCAGGGTGGGGCCGTTATCAATGAGCTGCTGCCAGGGCTGAGCATTCCTCGGCCGCTGAATTTTTTCTGGACAATTAGAAGATAGCAGCTATCCGTGTGGAGAGAGGACTTGGGCACACCCTCCTGCCCCTGCAGACCTCCCTCCTTCGCCTCCTCTTGGCTTCTTCCAAAATATTATCTGAACCCTGGTGTGTGCCAATTACCAGGAAGAGAGATGGGAGCCCAGGGAATTCCAGTCTAGTGAGAGAGACAAAACAATAGCCAAGTAAGTGAGAAGTGAGAGATGTTATAAATGAAAGTAGAACAGAATAAAGCAATCGGCAAGCTGGAAAGGGGGCTGCTGTATATGGCATGGCCAGGGAGGCCCGTCCTCTGAGCCGGGCATGAAGGGCGAGGAGGCAGCCATGCCGAAGCCTAGAGCCAGCAGTGAGAGAGTAGCATGGGCAAAGGTCCTGAGGCAAGAATGAGCTCGATGTCTTTCAGCCAAAGGGCCAGTGGCTGGAATAGAGAGATGGGAAGAGACTGACATGAAATTGCTGCGAGTCTGTAGGCCATGGGGAGGAATTTAGATTTTAAAGATAAAAAGCAGCAGTTTAAGGTCAAGGTCAGGAATTCTGGGATCAGCCTGTGAGGATTCCAATCTCAGCCCTACCACCTACCAGCTGCCTGGCTTGGGAACGTTCCCTAAACTCTGGGCTTTTTGGTCTCTCATCTTTCATGGGAAGAACGATTTCACCTATGTCGTAAGGTATTACCTGGAGTCCCTAGGATGATGCCGGCAAAACCCTTAGCACGGGACCTGGCCAGAATCTGGCTTGATGACCGTGCGCGGTGCTAATGATGATATCAGAGGTTATACAGCACAACCTGGGGGCTCCTGACAGTTCTTAGATCCCGGCGGAGAGCACGCACGCTTGTGCCCCGGTTCTCCTGGGGGTGAGGGACAGCCCGGCCGGCAGCTGAGGGAAGCAGGAAGGGACAGACAAGCCTGAGGTCCAGGCGGCAGCTGAGCCCCATCAGCTGTCCACTCCCAGAGACCTAGAACTCTCGGTGAGGGCGAAGTGTTCTGCATTTGTCCAGTACAGCGGACACTGGCCACATGTGGCTTTTGAGACATTGAAATATGACTAGTACAACTGAAGAATTGACTTTTAAATGTTACCACATTTTAATTAGTTTAAATGAAAATAGCCACACAAGGGTAGTGGCTACTAGAGTCCAAGCTATTTCCTCTTCCATCCTCTTTCACTGTGTCTGGCTTCCCCGAAGAAAAGGGCCTCCTTTGGTGTTCCTCTGATAGTTACCTGCCCCCTGTACTTGCTAATTTCAACACAGAGAGGGGGAGGGCTAAGCTGGAATTTGGGTTCCTTTTTAAAATTTGTCTGTGGAGGTAAATGTAAATACAATAAAACTCACCAACAGCAAGTGTCCACTTCGATGATTTTTGAAAAATGTCTGTAGTCTGTAATCAGCACCACAATCAAGAAATAGTTTCCTGGCCTGGAAAACGCCCCCCGCCCCCCCGCCCTCCCCCCCGCCCCGCCCCGCCCCGCCCCGTGCCTGTCACAGCCGATTCCCTCCCCTCACTCTGGCCACCACGGATCCGTTCTTTTTCTCTGTCGCTTTGCCTTTTCTTTTTCTTTCTTTTTTTTAAATATATTTTATTGATTTTTTACAGAGAGGAAGGGAGAGGGATAGAGAGTTAGAAACATCGATGAGAGAGAAACATCGATCAGCTGCCTCCTGCACACGCCCTACTGGGGATGTGCCCGCAACCAAGGTACATGCCCTTGACCGGAATCGAACCTGGGACCTTTCAGTCCACAGTCCGACGCCCTATCCACTGAGCCAAACCGGTTTCGGCTGCCGCTTTGCCTTTTCTAGAACATCATATAAATATGCCCCGCTTCTTCCACTTGAAGCTAGACTAGAATTTAATGACACTGTTTTATTCCCATTCCATTGTTTTCCCCACATTTTTCTAATTATGGCAAATGATAATGGGTTAGAGAGATAGTGTGAAATTTCTTTTACTAGGTAAATTGAATCTGTTTAAGGAGGGTACATTCACTTAAAAAACCCTAAGTCACTAACAGAACAGGTGGGTCATGGATACGGCAACAATTACATCCGTGGGACAGAAGTCACTGGAAAAGCCGCCCAGTCCCACCTCTGCATGTGACACATGGGGAAACCGAGGCCCAGGAAGGGGCGGCGCCTGGCCTGGGTCAGAAGCAGCAGGCGGCAGAAGCCCAGGCGACCCACAACAGATGGTGGAGGCTGAGAGGAGAGGCTTGGGTCTCCCTTAGGGTTTGGGGGCTCTCCCCTCCCCCACTCTGCAGCCTGCACTGACTGGGCTGTCCAAGGTCAGAGGCTGGGCCTGACAGATGGGATCTGCAGAGGAAGAGGGTTCCGGGAGTGAGGGCCTTTGTCCTCCTAATGTTCCAACCCCAGATGGCAGGGCCAAGCCGGAGGGGGTGGGGGAGGCTGGCCCCTCCTGAACTGGAAGGTCACAGCCTGGAGCCAGAATCTTTGTGGAAACTTAACTGCCAAGACCCTCCACCCCAGGGGCTGGTGCAGGCCTTTCCAGCTTTCAACTTGACCCCTCCTCTCCACACACGCAACCAGATGCAAATGAGCCTTGCTGCTGCGGCGGGGCGGGGGGGTGGGCGGGGTGGGGGGGGTGGGGGGGGTGGGGGGGGTGGGGGGGGTGGGGGGGGTGGCTCAACCTCCCTTTCCTCTTGCTCTCGCTGGGGCCCATCCCACAGGTCCAGACACCCATGAAGCCCCAGGCCCACATCCCAGGCCCAGATCCTCAGACCCCTTGCACTAGGGCTGAGGCATGAAACGGCTGCACCTGACTCATCTCTGCCTGGACGCTGCAGCAGACCTGGGGCCACTCCTGCTCTCTCCCCGCATCCATCCTCCTCCTCTCCCTCCCCCTCCCTCCCACATGCCACCCTCCTCCTCCTCCTCCCCCCAGCTCAAGCAGAACTTTTTCCCCTTTACCTCTAGAAATTTTAATTTTCTGATTCTCACTTGGCTCATATGTAATATGAGGCTAATTATGTCTCTCTCACATTGTCGTAACAAAATTCAAGCAGAACTTTTAAAACATAAATCAGCATTACAAAGCTATAGTAATCAGAACAGTAGGGTGCTGACATCAACACACACACACACACACACACACACACACACGCACACGCACACGCACACGTAGACCAGTGGAACAGAATCGAAAGCCTAGAAATAAACCCACACAGATGTGGCCAACTGATACTTGACAAAGGAGCCCAAAACACTCGACGGGGAAAGGACAGTCTCTCAGTAATGGTGTTGGTGCAATAGAGCGTACAGATGTCAACTTATAATGCTGCGCACCTGAAATTTACCTAATGTCATTACCAATGTCACCTTAGTACATTCAATTAATAAAATAAAATAAATGTTGCTGGGAACACTGGGTAGCCACACGCAAAGGAATGAAATCGGACCCCATCCTACACCACTCACAAAAATGAACTAGAAGCGGGTTAAAGACGTAAACAAACCTAAAACCTGAAACCATTCAACTCCCAGAAGATAACAAGCTCCTGACATCGCTCCTGGCGATGATGCTTTAGGGTGACGCCAAAGCAAGGTGACAAAAGCAAAAGTCAACACGTGGGTCTCACCCAACCAACGGCTCTGTCTCTCCGCAGCCAAAGAAACAACCGAGAAAATAAAAGGCCACCTAAGGAATGGGATGAAATGTTTGTAAATCATATATCTGATAAGGGATTGATATCCAAAATATAGAAAAAACATATACAACTCAATAGCAAAAAGAGAAACAACCCTTGAATAGACATTTCTCTAAAAAAGATATATTAATGGCCAACATAGATGTAGAAATGGAATGAGGGGGTGAAAATACGTGATATCTATAATGCACATTAAAATACCTCAGAAAGAGGTCGGTGAAGTAAACAGGAAAAATGCTAATGTTAAATCTGGGGGTTGGATATCGATGTCATAATGTTATTCTCTATTTTTCTGTGCATCTAAAATTATTGTAATTCCATCTAAGCCAGTCAATTTAAAGAAAAAGTATTAAGAAACCATCCATATAGAGGACCCTGGGAATGGCCAATACTGTGAACATGAAGCAAGAATGGAGGGAGATGGGCGGGGCAGGGAGAACTTTCTGGGTTGGGAAACGCATCCCTTCCCTGTGGGAGGCCCCTCCCCTGGGACACCTTCTCCTTCTCTGCACTGGCATCTGGCGTCTGGGCAGTTCTGTGGACCTGGCCTCTCACCGCCCCGCTTCCTCGGCACATCTGCTCTCAGGTTTGGGGCCAGGCAGGAGACAGCTTACCTGCCCCAAGCTCTGAGAGGCCCGGCCACTCTGCCAGTGTCTGGATGGGAGGGGGCATAGGACGCAGCCCCTTAACTTCAGCCCGTTCCTGGCCTGGGCCTGAGTCTAGGTATCTGTCGTCTCACTGTCTACCCCCCTGGACAGGTAGGGAAACTGAGCCCCAGGCCCGACCCAGGGCCGACGCTCTTCCTGAGAACCAAGGACTCACAATCCTGCAGAAGGAAGAGGCTACGAGAAGGCTCAGGGCACAGAAAGGTTCAGAAGCAGGCCTCTCGCCCCCAGGAGTCAGGGTCTTAGGCAGAGGGTAGGGGACAGAAGTCTGAGATCTCTGAAGTGAGGGAATCAAGATACATAAGTGAACTATACATAACACACCATCAAGGGCACACTAGGGAAAGAAAACTGGAGGGGCATGAGGAGGAAGGGAGTGATAGCAAGGAGGCTAATTTAATAAGGGGGTCACCTCTGAGGGGTGAGATTGAGCAAAGAGCTGAATAAAGAGCAGGCAGAGCCATGGGGCCAGGCGGGGAAAGAGAGAGAGCCTTAGGCAGAGGGAATGGCAAGTGCAAAGGCCCTGAGGCAGGAAATGAGTTTGCCGCCCAGAGAGCAGCAAGGGGGGCAGTGTGACTGGAGCAGCGAGTGAGGGGGTGGAGGGAGGGAGACATGGTCAGGTGTAAGGGGGTTCCCATGAGGAGAAACTGAGCAGGGTCAGGAGGGTTCTAAGCAGAAGCAGAATAGGCTCTAGCTTATGTTACAACAGCTTTCCTTCGACTGAGAAGGAGGTGAAGGGGAGAAAGGGCAGTAGTAGAATGGCCAGTGAAGAAGCTACTGCAATAGTCCAGGCAAGACATAAAGGAGGCTGGATGGGGTGGTGGCAGTGGAGGGGTACCGAGGGGCCCAATTGTGGACCTGCCAAGGGATCAGATGTAGGGTGTGGGGGGAGGGGAAGAGTCGGGAGGGGAGATAACGCCATTGAAGAGGCCATGTTCCTTGCTGTATCCCCCTCCGCCCCCCCCTCCCATACACAGGACAGACTTTATCGCAATCAATAGTTACAGAAAGAGAAAGAGCAAATAAAGGAAGGAAAAAAGAATCCCAGTCTCAGGTTCTCCGTTCAGACCAGACTGGCTTTTTTTCTTTTTCAGCCCTGTCAGAAGGCGACCTCTGGTGGCTAATTATTGAAACTGCAAACCCCCACGTTGAGGGCCATAAGGAAAGAGAACAGACCTCTAGGGCCGAGCTGGATAAAATCAGAGACCACATTCCACCCCTTAAACACTTGACACATGATGATACTGATGCTGGAAGCTCATCCACTGCCTTCCTATATTCCTAGCAAGCATCATACTGCCTGGGCCTGCATACATTCCAGGTCTAGGCACACCCAAAATACCCACGTTAGCCCATATCATCTCTTCTTAGCTGGATGGGAAACCTTGAAACCCTGTGGGTTAGAATCTCCACCGTCCTCCACTCCTGGAATCCTGCTCCAGAGCATTCAGCAAGAATCCATTTCCCACACTTGGCATCTGCCCCCGTCCCAGTTCAGTTCCTCCCGTTTCAGTAAAAGGCATGCTCCCCCTTCAGCTCCCCATTCAGGTGGCACCATGATCCCTCCTACCTCAGTTCCTGGCGTTCCTGGAGCTGTCATTGCTCTTTACACAGGACAGAACCAAGGAGATGAAAGGAGGTCCCACGTGTGTTCTGAGCAGAGCACAGGGGACTATCACCTCCCTTGAGCTGCTTGTAAGACCTCTGTTGATGCAACACAAGATGACATTTGATGTTTCTTTTATTTCTTTTTCTTCATGTTTCTTTTTAAAAGTAATTTTTCATTTTACATTTTACAACTATTAGGATTGTAGACTCCTAGAAAATATTTCAATTAAAGCTAAAGTCCTCTTTGATCACTCCCTATCTCCCTTCCCATTCCTGGACCCCCTGAACAGAGGTAACCACTGTTGCCAATTTGAAATTTATCCTAGCAGATTTTTTCCTTTGGATGTATACGTGGTGGACACACACACACACACACACACCCCACTAAAGAATATGTAGTATTTACTTATTAGGATTATTTTTCTATACAAGTAGAATCATACTGTACATATTTATTGCACGACTTTTTCCTCCTCTCTGTTCTGGACTCTTGAATTCAATTCATGGATATGAGATGGGACTCACCTTTGAGGGGGAGCTGCATCATGCTGCAAGCCCTTATGAAAGTGAACTAGTGCCTAACTGTCTGGAGGCACCCTCGGAAGCCCCTCTAACCCTCTGCTCCCGCGTCTCCTTCTCCCCTGCTCCCCTTCCTCCCACCCATCACTCTTCTCTCACCTTGGCACTTAGGTTCCCCCGTGTGAGAAGGTCCTAAGCCACCAGATGCCCTTGAAAAGGTTCATCTCCTGAGTTTGGGGCTCCCTGCGCCGCCTGGTGGTTTCTCTGAGTAACTGCGGTAGCACCTCCTGCCCCCTAATCCATTCATCTGTCAATTCATTCAGGAACACACCTGTCTGGAACCTACCTGTGCCGGCCCTGGGGGCGTGGCCACAGATGAGCTCATCCCTAGAAACTCTCCTGGTGCAACATGACCTGCCAGAAGAATCTACCTGTTTGAGAGTGCTCAGGGAAGTGATTTGTGGGGAACTCGGGTCCTGGTGCAGAGCCTTTGGAGGGCAACTGGGTGGTCCCTCTCAAGTATGTTGTAGTTCGCTGCTGGGACTTGAGTCTATCGTATTCTGCCACGTGGGCCAAAAAAAACCCAGATTGCAACATTGTTCTTTTTTTTAATTTTAAAATATATTTTTATTGATTTTAGAGAGGAAGGGAGAGGGAGAGATAGAAACATCAATGATGAGAGAGTATCATCGATAGGCTGCCTCCTGCACACCCCCCCACCCCCCAACTGGGAATCGAGCCCGCAACCTGGGCATGTGCCCTGACCGGGAATCAAACCATGACCTCCTGGTTCATAGGTCGATGCTCAACCACTGAGCCACACTGGCCACCACATTGTTCTTGATGGCAAAGTTGATGCACCCAGCAAGGAAGTGAGCTAAATTCATTCGGGTGCATTAGGATAGTGGAACATGTCTAGGTCCGGCCCTTCCCAGACCTGGGTCTCTGTCCCCCTCAGAGTGTCTCTACTGGCTCTCCCCACTCTTCAACCTGCCCACTCCGGGTCTCCTCCTCCTTCCTTCCTTTCTTTCTTTCTTTCTTTCTTTCTTTCTTTCTTTCTTTCTTTCTTTCAATATGTTTTTATTGATTTCAGAGAGGAAGGGGGAGGGAGAGAAACAGCAATGATGAGAGGGAATCATTGAATGGCAAGCAGTTCTGGCCATAGTTGCAAAGGCTACACTCAAGGAAGACAAGTGATAAAGTGGTCAAGGCTTATTGGTCCCCTGAGAATGGGTGGAAATGTGAGGCATGGGTATTTTTCTTGACTTGATAAGCAACAGAGGAGTCTTCATACGCTGGTAATAAAGATACAATTTTAGATTAAAAATAACACAAGAGGCACCTGGGGGATTGCCAGAGTGAGGCCGTATCAGCAGGGAGTGGGTCACATCCAAGGGAGAACTTCCTGTGGGAGGGGTGGGCGCATCTCTGGGAGGAGGGCCTGGGGCCTGGAGCTGCCTCGTTGCTGGTGGAGGCCAAGCCTTTCAGGCTCCCTAGCAGCAAATTCTTGTGCGCCTGTGACCCAAAGCGTCTGCTACCAATACCTCCTGAGCCTTCACCTGCTGAGAGAGGGGTCCAGGGCCTGCTCGCCTCTCATCCCAGGCATACATCTGGGAGAAGGATCGCTTGGTAAGTAAATGCATGTCTCAGAGAATGATGCAAAAAGTGAGCCAGAATTATTGGTACAAATCAACATTCAATGAGCATTGACTAAGCGCCAGGCTCTGTGCTGTTCATTTCACGCCGTGGGAGTGGATTTGAATCCTGACCACCTACTGGCTTTAGCGCCTTGAGCAAGTGGCTTAACCACTTTGGGTCTCAGTTTCCCCATCTGTAGAGCAGCACCTACCTACGGCCTAGGATTATTGAAAGGGTTAATCAGATAGGAACTGTTACAGTTCGTCCGAGTAGTTTTGGTCACTGGGCATAGAGACCAACTCTGCCAGGGCTCTTGACTCCTTTGGGCTTCTGTTTCCTCATCTATAAAATGGGGACATTTATAGTATCTCCCCAAAAGGTGGTGGTGAAGTTAAGTGCATACCAAGCTGTGCCTGGCGCAGTCAGCTCACTCAGCAAATTCTGGCTGCCAGGATTTCTGCCCTATGCAGAGGGCACTTATTACCCCCCTTTCCAAGAGACTCGCTGAAGAGCCCGGAGTTTCTGCTCCCTGGAGCCAGGTTCCTGTGGCAAAGAAAATACAGTAGCCGTGGGGTGGGGCCAGAGCCAGCGACCTGGGCAGGTCCTTTGCCTTCTGGAGATCAGCCCTCAGGACGTCGGAATGTCAGTAAGCACTGGGTAAGGTCAGCCCTTTATTGCTCCTGTCCCTATGATATCGGGACTTGCTGCCCAGCTGGGCAGCTAGAGAGATTCCAGGCACACAGTAGGCTCTTCGAGGCTCTGGAAGTCCCGGCCACTCCCACCCCCTCCACTTCAGGGGCGGGGACAGGTTAATACTAAGCAAGCCGCCTCCCGCCCTCCCAGGCAGAGCCGCTGGAGAACTAGACCTGCAGGGAGAGGAGCAGAGCTGGGCAGCTCAGGACTGTGAGGGCACAGCGCAGGTACCAGGGGCTGGTCGCTGGTAGGGGGTACCCGGCACAGGGTGGAGGAGGGGCCCCCGTCTGGGGACAGAAGGTGGCTCATGGCCTTTCCCCTAGTTTCAGCCTGCCGGGTAGGAGGGGAAGGAGGGAAGGAGAAAAGAAGGGCCTCCTTCTCTACTGACCAAACCCTGGGCCCCCATGACCTCTGCCCCGCTGCAGCTCATGGGACCTCTAGACGCTGGCTCCTGCAGGCTGGAACTGGAGCCTCACCAGTCTGGCACTAGGACGGGGTGGTTTGGATAGGCACTGAGGGGAGGGGAACCCAGCCAAGGCCAGGCCTGTGGGAGGCCTGAAGCCCTTCCAGGCCCTGGGAGAGAGGACATGGAGGGCGGGAACTCACAGTCCCAGCTGGCAGCCTGGGCTCCTGTTATCTCCTTGCTTCCTCCCGGACACCCAAGCCCAACAAGCCTGGGCATCCTCAGAGCCTTTGGTGAAACTTTAGCCCAGAGAGGGTGAGCAGCTGGCCTGAGGATACACAGCAGTAAGCACAGGCCTGGATGACTGAGATGGGGTTGGGGGCTGCGCCGCCTCCTCTCTGGCCCTCGGTTTCCCCACATCGGTGAGGTGGGAACACTGAGTTGGCTGAGGCCCTGGGGGAACTCTGGGGCCTGGAGAGGTAGAGAAGGCCTCTTGACACAAGTAGGTGTGAGCTGAAGCAGCTGGGTGGCTGCACCAGGCCAGGCATCCAACACACCCAGCTGCTCTTCTGCCTCCACCTCCTCCTCACTCCAGCTCCTCTTTTTGCCCAGCCTTCATCCCTGTCTCTTTCTGCCCATTTCTGCTTCTACTTCTGGTTCTTCTTGTCTCTCTGTGTCTCAGTCTCTCTCTTTCTCCGTCTTTCCCTCTAGGTTTTTGGTTTTGATGCTCTCAACAGGGGTTCTGTTGACTCAGAGTCATCCTGTTCCTGCCCAGACAACCTCCACTCCACCCTTATTGTAGGGGGGTGTGGGTGGGGGGCTCGGCAGGCCCTGAGCGAGGAAGGGGGGGGGAGGGGGCTGCAGGACTCACCGAAGGCTCTGGACCAACTTCTCCAGCAGCTTGACACCTGAGACAACATTGACTCAGACCCTTGTCCAGACCTTGTCAGACCCTGGCACTGCCCGGGGCCACCCTGGCCAACTCAGCTCACATGGCGAAGGCAGGCTCGGTTGTGGCCCAGGCACTGGCAGTCCAGATGGCCACCTGGACACTGGGGGAGAGGACAGGGCTCTGCTCTCCTGGAGATGACACTCCATGTGGGAGAGACCATCACTCAACAGATAGACACAGATACACCCTGGTAACAGCTGATGGATACACCCTGGTAACAGCTGATGCGCCATCACACTGTGAAGGAATAAAGCAGAGCAGGAAAGAAACCAGGAGAGGGGGCTGCTTGGGCTCTGATGGTCAAGGTCAGACCGGACCCTTCCTGCCTGGAGGGGAGGAGATGGCCCAGGCACACACTGAAGGCGCCCTGGCCCTCGGCAGGAACTCCTCCCACGCCCTTCCTCCCTTGGGCTTTTGATGCAAGAATGCAAAGCAGACCTCCTGCCTGGGGTTCTCCTGGCTTCTGTTTGCCCACCTTTTATGGGAGTGCCTTTGAGTGTCTTATTCAAAGCACAGCCTTAAGTTTCTGGTCTCCCACCATGGCAGAAGGTCTCCAGGGCCTGCCGCCTTCCCAGCCCACGTGCTGCGGAGGCTGGAGTTAGTGAAAATGGATCCTGTTCAGCTTGGTCCCTGCAGCCTTCATCATGCCCTCACCCCAGGCTGGCTAAGAGGGCTGAGTCCACATTCAGACCTGCCTGGGCTCAAATCTCAGCTCCCAAATGACCGGCTGTGTGATCTCAGGTCATTTCCTCTCTGTGCCTCAGTTTCGCCATCTATAAAACGGAGATAATCACAATGCCTGCCTTAGGATTGCTGAAAGGATTTGACGGATAAGTGTATAAAGTGCTTAGCACAGGGCCTGGCAAAATAAGTAGCCAATAAACTATTGTTGTAGTTGCTATTATTGTTATTGTTACTATATTATCTTTTTTACCTGAATTACTACACCAGCTTCCTAACAGGTTAATAGGTTTCACTTGTGCCTCCACCCTGGCCCCACACTCTGTTAAAAACTGAATTAGAGCCCAGCAGGTGTGCTCCGTGGTTGGACATCACCTATGAACCAGGAGGTATTGGTTTGATTCCCAGTCAGGGCACATGCCCAGGTTTTGGGCTTGATCCCCAGTGTGGAGTGTGCAGGAGGCAGCTGATCAATGATTCTCATCATTGATGTTTCTCTCTCTCTCTCCCTCTCCCTTCCTCTCTGAAATCAATGAAAAAATATATTTTTTAAAAAAAAACTAAATTACAGTGAGCTGGTCCCACCTCTTCCTCGCAATGAAGATTTTGGCTCAGAGAAAACACTCAAACTCTTGCCTACAAGGCCCTATGTGACCAGCCCATCTCCGTTTATACTGCTGCAGCTCCTGGCTCTTCTTCCAACACCAAGATCTGCTTCTGGGACGTGGCAGACGAGGCCCCACTGCAGGGCCTTGGCACTTGCTGTTCCCGCCCCTTGGACTACTCTTTCCCCTCACAGGGCCTACTCCCACCTCTCCTTCATGTTCCCTCGGACAACTCCATTTGTGAATGCAGCCAGACTCCATGATCGCCTGCTCCTCCCAGCTTCCCCTTCCTCCACAGCCCTTATCAGTGGCTGCCTTGCTTGATATTTCTGTTGCTTTGCTTAGTGACTGCTTCTCACAACTTCCCTGAGAGCAGAGATGTTGTCTAGCACACAGCAAGTACCCGATAAATACTGGTTAAGTGAGTGAACAAGAACTGGAAGATCACTGTATCTAAAAAATAGAAAACAGAGATAGTCATTCAATGTACTCTGAGTATTAGTCATGCTGAGCGGCTCCTTAGTTCCCTGAAAGTGACCAGGCCTCTCCCCATGCAGGTCCCTCACCCACTGTCCTTGACACTGCCCCTCTCCTCGTCCCCGATGGCTGTGTCCCTCCGTCCAAAGCACATGGCACTTGGTGTGGCTGGTCGCGAGTGGGCCAAGGCAGGGGAGCCACAAAGGAGATGGGTCGTGCGGGGCCGTACCATCGTCCTGACTGGTTTCCAGATAAGGAAACAGAGACTCAAAGAGCCAAATCACGCAGCTGTGCCAGGGCCTAGGTCAGAATCCAGAGAACTCAGCGCTGTGGGGCGTGGGGATTTGGGCTTTCAGTGCAGGGGACCTATTGCCCAGAAATTAAATCCAGGCTCCTGACCTTCCTGCCTGCCCCTATCTTCCCATCAAACCCACTCACTACTCCAGCCATATTGGCCCAGGCTCATTTCTGCCCCAGGTCCTTGGCAAAATCTGCTATCTATATGTTATCTATATGATGTTCTCTGGGTATTTTTATTACAGTCATGTGCCACTTAACAACAGGGACATTCTGGAATGTGTTCTTAGGCGACGTTGTTGTTACACAAACCTAGAGGGTATATATAACCTACACACCTGGGTACAAGCCTGTTCAGCGTGTTACTGTACAAAACCTCACTAGACTAATTCACGTACAAGAGAAGGTGATGCAATCAAGAGATGTGGGAAAGGAGATGTGTGAGGCTGCTGCCGACGTAACGTGACATACTGTCTTACAGAAAGCTTTTGTTTTAATAAGTGGAAAGAGTACACTCCACAATAATACAAAGTATAGTACAGTAAGTGCATAAGCCAGCAACAGCCGTTGATTGTCATTATCAAGTATTATGCACTGTACACGCTTGTGTGGGCTGTACTCTTTTACTGGGCTGGCGGCGCACTCGCTTTATTGACACCAGCATCGCCACAAACACGAGGAACAGGTTGCGCTGTGACATCGCTAGGCGGTAGGAATTTTTCAACTCATTAGAATCTAACGGGACCACCGAATTTTCTGTTTAATTTAAAAAATATTTGATCCATCTGCAATAGATTTCTTTTGGAGGGTGTGGGGGTTACGTAAGAAAGAAACCCAGCTTTATTTGCTTTTCCCAAATGACGACTCCATAGCAAGTCCTGTTTTCTGGAGGTGGTTCTACGCAGGAAAACTACATGTTCGTAAATGTGTAACCGGCCTCCTTGCTGAACTCTCTCATTAGTTTAATAGCTTTTGAGATGATAAAGGTAACCGGCTTCTATGCATTCGCTCCCTTTAATTGTTTACTTATTCCTGTTTATCAGGCGTAGCATTGATCACCTCTACATCCAGCATCTTCTGCTGTCCGGGCTGGGACAGACCTTTGCCCCAAGTTTACTCCTAATCTTTTGGGGCCTCTGTAAGATGTCTCTCAATCATTAATTTTGCTTGATTTTCATTTTTAGCAAGTCCTAGTTGGGGCAGGACCTGAGTTTCTTAGTTGGGGCATTAGTACTAAAGGAGATACGTATACTCATAAATTTTGGTTACTATAATTGGTTAATATACAACCTTGAGTATATCTCTCTGTACACTTAGGCAGTGTTTTGCTGTATATAAAATAAGACTGTCAAAGAAAATAGAAGCTTATTTACAGTTTAAACAACATTAAATAAGCAAAATAATTCAATGGCAGGCAGAGCGGGGCTGGGTGTGGTGGCTCTGGGCCACGGAGTCCAGGGGAAGTCTAGTCTCCATCCAGCCCCACACCATCCCCCATGGGGCAGCGTGGCTGCTGGAGTTCTGGCATCGCATCTGAGTTCCAGACTGCAGGATAGAGGAAGAGAACTGCACACTCCCTTATCTCTAAGGCAAGTTCTCCAGTCCCTTACCACCTCGTAGTCCGTAGTCCGGGCTTGATCAGATGGCCATGCCCAGCGACCAGGGAGGCTGGGAAATGTAGTCCTTTAGCTCAGTGGCTGTTTGCCCAACCAAAATCCTGGTCTCAGGACCCACTAAGGAAGAAGGAAAGAATGGCTAATGAGCTTCTGGCAGCCTCAGCCTTGGAATATCACACATGCTCTACCTGTTCCTTCCTTCCATAGTGTTTCACAAACTGTCATCAGAACTCTGCCAGAGTTGGCACAGGGCAGCTTTTTCCCGTGGGGTTCTGCCTGCTTTACACCAGTCTGGTCTCAGGCGGAGAGGGCAGCCATCGCCTGTTTCTGGGTCTTGGGCAGCACAGTGGGGAGCTCAGACGCGGCAGCAGAGCTCCTGGCTCTGAGGGCTTGTTTGGAGGTTCCAGAAGGGGGGTGCAGCTACTCGTATATCCAGGACCAAAGAATGGCCCTCTCCTCTATCAGGGAAGGCTGTCCTCTTCGACCCAGACCCTGCAGCTTCCGGGGGGACGCACAGGGACCGGTGAGGGAGGATGGGGACACCCGCCTCACCAGCCAGATCAGCTGAGTTAGCCTTGGAGATCAATGGGGTGACGGATGTCGCAGCCAGACTGCCCTCACATCCCAGAGCTCCTGGTCTTTGAAAGATCCTCTCCCTCCTCCGCTCCACCCATCCTCCAGGAAGACCTGCCCCCATTTTGCAGCCATTGAGTTACCTGCCTTGGCCAAGGTAGGGTGAGACACTCTGCCCTCCCCGCCCCCCCGCCCCCCCACACACACCTACCCACCACTACCATTTAGTCCCAGCAGCACCTTCGCCTGTGGTTGCACTTGAGTCCGGCTGCCCACACACCTCTTCCTCATACCTTTCTCTGGGGAAATCCCCTGTGGCTTTTCTGCTTTCATGTCTCAGAGCTCTGAACACAAAGCAGGTGCTGAGTCATCCCTTAGGGACTGATTAAGAGGAAGTGATGACAAAATCCTGCCACCAGGAATTATTTGTGTTGTATCCAAAAGTGTGTTCTGGGTAGTTGCATGTTTTCAAATGCAGTTCATGTATTTGCTGAAACAGGAAAAATGGTCATCGGAACAGTTAATGTTTTATTGAGCACTTACTCTGTGTCCGGCACCATTCTAACGTTTTGCAAGTTCATGGTCATTACAATTCTGCTGCTGGTACTGGGAGCCTCCCCATTTTGCAGAAGAGGTGTCAGGCACAGGAGGCTGTCCTTTGCTCAGCTTGGAAGGGTTGAAGGTGGGGTTTGAACCGAGGCGTCTGGCTCCGAATTTTACTGCAGGAGAGAGCAGTAAGGTGGCTGGAGGCAGTGCCTGGAGTCTGGGACTGAGAGAGAGGCCCAAGACTGGACTCCAGCCCCCAGTTTGCCCCCAGCTAGTGAGGGGTCCTGGGGGCTCAGAAATAAGGGGTCCCAGTGCTTATGGGGCCAGTTGGGGCCCGGGCAAGTACCCTAAGTGAAAGAGGGCCAAGAGTGATGGTTGCCAGTGGGCATGTAGACCTGGTGTGGTCTTCCAGAATATTCTCAACAAACCAGACATCTTGTATTCCCCCATGGCAAGCTCTAGTCTTTATTTCCAATCTGTTGCAAACTCTTGAATTTTTACTTTTACAGTAAAATGAATTACTAGAGAAATTAAAACTTTAAGACTGAAGACATAAAATACAACTCATCCCCATCCCAATTTTTATTGTTAGATTTGACATAACATTCCAGGAACCCAGAATTCTTGAGTTTTGTATGCCACTTCCCAACTTGCAGATTTCAGTAACTCATTGTTTATAACAGACAGCAAACCAAAAGAACACATCTGCTGTCTGGTTATGGCCAAGGGGTGACCAATTCACAAATCCTGAGCTCGGTCATCTGCAAAGCTCTTCTGCCTTCAGAGACAGATCCCAAAGCAGCCCTCTGCCCTCCGAGACCTTCAGTCTCCCCAGAAATGTGCCTGGATGTGTCCACACCAGAAACCCTGACACGAAGGGCACCTGGGCCCAGCGCTGGGCATCCTGGGACGGGGTCCTCCTGGGGACCGGGCCCTGCGGAAAGCTCCAGGCTCGGAGCACAGCACAGGCAAAGGGGAGCAGCCAGGCAGGCGGCCATTGCCTGGAGCTGCTCTTCTCCATGGGCCCCCTTGGTGCCCCAGAGCCAGGCTGTGCTGGGCTGTTAGGCCAGCTTCACAGGTGAGAGACAGAGCTTAGGTGGCTTAGCCAAGGCCCGGACAGGAGGCGGCAGGTCGGATCGGGTTGAAAGCAGGTCAGACTGCATTCTGCTGCAGCGCTTCCCAGGGCGAGGAGAGGCGAGTCTAGGAAGGGTGGATTGGGTCTCCTCCTTGCGGAAGGAGGAAGGGAGAGAGGGCCCTGAGAGTCAGTTCTGGGTGTGGAAACTTTGCTGTGGTGTCAAGACTTTCCTGAGTGAGGCAGGCCACAAGAGACACTCCCGCACCCTGGCCTGGTGGCTCAGTTGGTTGGGCGTTGTCCCGGGCAACAAAAGGTTTCAGGTTCGATTCCGATTCTGGGTCAGGGCACATAACTAGTTGCGAGTCTATTCCCAGTCGGGGAGCCTATGGGAGGCAGCTGATCTCTGTTTCTCACCTCTCTCTCTCTCTCTCTCTCTCTCTCATCCTCACCCGAAGAACAGAGACCAGGAGTTAAAGACTGACAGTGTGAACTTCGTAGAACCAAAGGATCAGGGGTCACCACAGGGTCATGGGGGGCAGGGACAAGTGCTGCAGGGGACTGGCTCCAAATCCACCTCACCTCCGTCTCAGGAGACTCCCTCCCTCCCTGCAGACCCACCCTGTTTCCCATCTGTAAAAGGAGGGGACTGGCCCAATCAACTCTGGCATTTCTCTCCTCCAGGATGGTGCATGTACCACGCTGGTGATTGCATGTGGCTCCTCATGGGGAATTACTTTCCCTTTTTAAATTTGAATAGCCATGCGTCCATTTTCATGTGAATTAGAAAACAATGCCGATGTCCCCAAACCTGGCATTTCACCATAGTGATAACAGCTGACCCTCAACTAGTGCTTACTGTGTGGCAGGCACAGTCGGGACAACAGCAGCTCACTAACATACCAGGGTCTCGTGGATGCTGTCATCGTCCTCTATTTACAGAGGAGGACAATGAGGTCCCGAGAGGCAGTCACGTGCCCAAAGTCACCCCAGTGAGTGGCAGAGCTGGGTTCAAGCCCAGGCAGCTGGCTCCAGAGTCTCGCTTCTGGCCTCTCCTCTATCTTTGCTTATACAGAGGGGAGATCAAAGAGAATAGGGCACAGGTGGTGTGACACAGCTCACGGGAAGGGGGTAAGCAGGTGACAGAACGGTCCTCCGAAGGGTCAGATTTAGGTGGTCTCTGCGGGCCTGTCCAGCTAGGGAGTTCTATACTGTCACAAGAAAATGCCAGGTTGGAATTTTATGTTAAGTAACCTTCTTTGTAATAGTATGTTTACTAGTTTATATAGTCAACACTATATAAAAAGGTCAACAAATCTTTTTTTTTAATTCTCACCCAAGAATATGTTTATTGATTTGAGAGAGAGGAAGGGAGAGAGAAACCCATCGGTTGCCTCCCTCACGCACCCCGACCAGGGATAGAACCCACAACTTAGGTATGTGCCCCGACTGGCAATGGAACCTGAAACCTTTTGATGTACGGGATGATGTTCCGAGTAACCGAGCCACCCGGCCAGGGCTAGAAATCTTTTTGTATAGGCATCACCAACACCCCAGTAGTTCCTGTGTGTTCTTCAAGAGCTGTTTTGTGCAAATACAAGCAAAGAGAACATATCTTCCTCCATGTTTCCTGAATCCAAAAGGCAGCACACCGTCTACCTATCTCGATTTTGTTCCCTTATCAACATAACCTTGAGACCTGTCCCTGTCAGCCTGGGAGGGCTCCCGCATTCCTCATTCCTTTTACCGGTGTGGAGCATTCCAACTCAGACATTTCTTTTTTTAGCTCCTCCCTTACTGCTAGGCACTTGGGTCATTTTCTATATTTTGCTGTTACCGGCAAGGCCACAGGAAGTAGTAACCTCATGCATGCATGGTTTTGTCCAGGGCAGGCAACCTTTGGGACAACCTCATGGTGAGAAATGGCACCTTGGAGTCATTGTTAAGTGACATTTCCCATGAATGAAGGTGATCATCTTTTCATATGTTTAAGACTTACTTGTACTTTTTCTCTCAACTTTTCATATCCTTTCCCCACCTCACTATTGGGTCTTTTTGTTCTTAATTTTCTAAAAACTCTTTATGTATTAGGAAGATGAGCCTTTTGTCTGTGATTTACATTGCAAATACTTCCTCCCCGCCCCCCCTCACCCCAGGGTGTCATCTTTTATCTTGCTGGTGCATTTTTTGCAGGGAGTATTTTGTTGTTGTTTTAATCCTCACCTGAGGATATGTTTTTACTGACTTTAGAGAAAGAGCTCCCTGGCCAGGGATTGAACCTGGGGAACCTAACCGCACCCTTTTGGTGTGTGGTGTACGGGCTGACACTCCAGCCAACTGAACTACCTGGTCATGGCTTTGTTGTTGTTGTTTTTGTTTGCTTTTCTGTTCTGATATTTACACAGTTGAATGTATCAAACTTTTCTTTAGTGATCTCTGGCTTTACAAGTCATGGTTAAAAAGTCTTTCCTACTGGAAGGTTAGTTATAAAGGAATTTGTTCATGTTTCCTGCTTAAAAAAAAAACAACACAGAAAGCCCACTTGTTCATGAAGGGAAAAATATGAGAAACCTGTGGGCCCAAAGCCCAGTCTTTTGCTACCAGGGGTGGGGAACCTTTTTTCTGCCAAGGGCCATATGGATACTTATAACATCATTCTACAAAATTATCAACTTAAAAATCGGCCTGCTATATTTGGTCAAACATTTAATTAACTCACCCCTAATGCCTTGGCAGGGCCAGACCAAATGATTTCTCGGGCCTTATGCAGCCTGTGGGCGGGACGTTCCCCACCCCTGAGCTAGATAGTGAACCTGACATTGCTCACCTGGTCTTTTTCTCTGTAGGCCCTGCTGCCGGCTGATCTGGGAGGTGGCAGCCTCTGACCCAGGACAGATATCACCATGGCCCTCCTGATACACTTGCTTGTCTGCACCTTCGGGATGGGCTCCTGGGTGGCCATCAACGGGATCTGGGTAGAGCTGCCCCTGCTGGTGACAGAGCTGCCCGAAGGCTGGTACCTGCCCTCCTACCTCACGGTGATCATCCAGCTGGCCAACATTGGGCCCCTCCTCTTCACCCTGCTCCATCACTTCCGGCCTGGCTACATGTCCGAGGTGCCCGTCATCTTCGCCGTGCTGGCTGTGGGCACCGTTGCCTGCACCCTCTTTGCCTTCCTCTGGAATGTCACTTCCTGGGTGCAGGGCAGCCACCACAGCATCACCTTCATGGTCCTCACCTTCTTCCTGGCCCTGGTGGACTGCACCTCCTCCGTCACCTTCCTGCCCTTCATGAGCCAGCTATCCACCCACTACCTCACCACCTACTTTGTGGGTGAAGGACTCAGCGGCCTCCTGCCTGCCCTGGTGGCTCTTGCCCAGGGCTCGGGTCTCACCACCTGCGTCAATGTCACCGAGACACCTTACAACACCTCAAGCCCTAGCACCATGAGGAAGATCGACCTCCCACAGGTACCGACCCCACGGCGCGGTGCTCCACACGCGGTCACGGCAAGGCCGTGCGGAGGGCTCAGATTTCCCAAATGTCGGGTGGCCCCATGCCCTTGACCTGGCTACACTTTAGATTACCTGGGAGAGCTACTGAAACACACTACTGGGGCCCCCACAGCCAGACCAATTAAATGAGACTCTGCGGGTGGGGACAACTGGCTTCTGAGTTAGACCCATTGGTAGGGAGCCATAGAGAACCACGAGGCTGTCTTGGGCTTTAATTTACAAGCATTGTTTAACCACACAATTACCCTAGGATTTGTTTATTGTCTATTTCACAATACTTCCCACACCATTTAACATAGAAACAAACCTCTGGGGTGCACCAGGGATCCTCTGGAACACTGCAGATGTATTCCGACACACATTAAGATTTTAACCCTTAAAACCGAAATTTCTAATGAAAACTAGGAAGTAAGCAATTAGCATTCTTTAGCTTAAATTTATGAAGACATTTTATTCTAGAAACGTATTTCATAGACATCAAATTCAATTATTAACATAAATTTATTTTTGTAAACCCAGGTAAACTATAGGGTACCCCCAAAAAATGTATGCACACACTTTGAATAATTCTAAACTCAGTGTTTATCAAAATACATTTCATTTACAAAATTGAGCTATCAGCTGTTACAGTGTGTACATTTTGGGGGGATACCCTGTATAAATATTATATTTAAAATCAGTAACTAAAAAAAATGTGTTCTACTCAAACCAACAGACTTTAACTTTTATTAACTAAGGATTAATCTTAGATCATGTGAACTTGAGAAGCATTTGAGTTAGTTTCCATATTTCTGAGAATTTTAGCGCTTGCCTTTAAATTAATGTTAACAATATCCGGAGGTAGAAAATTATTTCACATTTACAACATACCTATATAGGCACACTAGTTTATAAAAGAACAGCTGGATCCCATTCTTTTCTGAGACATTTAGAATTTATATCTGCCGTTGACAAGGCAAGTTCCAAATGACCTTCCCCTTTTAAAACAAGGACAGCCATTTTTAATACCTCAAAGAACTGGGTTGACACCTAACCAACATCACAGGTGGATCCATTTATCTAAATCTTCTTTTTGAAGCTTCAAGAGACCAATTAGATATGTTTTCCATTCATTCTGCCTAGTTTTACAGCCAGCTTTTCCTAATGGGGTGCACCAACGTTTAATGTAGAAGTACCAAAGGGTCCTCATCTCAGCCATCTCAGCATCAATGGGAGGCTGACTGTCATGGGCTTGTTGGCCTCGGAGGTGTGGTTTCCCATGTTAATTTTAGTTTTTTCTTTGAGATCCATAAAGTCTGAACAGACTTTTGGGGAAAACCAGCCTTTATGTACACGTGTTCAGACGAGCCAAATGTAATGAATATCCCTATAGACTATCCCTGTATCCCTGTAGGACATTTTCTTCTGGCCACCCCACCAAGATTCTTAGTCACCTAGAAATGAATACCTGAGCAAGGGCCCACAAGGACCTACCATGACCGTGTCACTCCCAGGCACAGCCCCTCTCTCGGTGTGAACCCATTCTAAGGCATCCTGCCCTCCTCCTGGGGCTCCCACCAGCTTCTCCTGAATCGGCTGCCCTACCACACAGAACAGCCCCTGGTGCCCCTCTCTCCCACTCTGGATTCAGGGGCTGCACCAGCTATTGTCAACCCATTGGCTATTCAGGTTGGGGATGCAAGTATCCTTTCTCTTTTTATCCTTTCTCTTTTTGAACCAAAGAGAGTTCAGGGTCTCATTTAACCAGCAAAGGTTTTGTTCAGACTCTCAGTAAGCAATCCAGTTAAAAAGCCAAAATTAAAAGTAGCAACACCCTTTCTTTTCTCTTTCCCTGGGTTACCTCAACCTTTATCCACCTGGGGGTATTTTCTAAGAATAGCTCTTTTTTTAATATATATATTTTTATTTATTTCATAGAGGAAGGGAGAGAGAGATAGAAACATCCATGATGAGAGAGAATCATTGATCGGTTGCTTCCTGCATGTACCCCACTGGGGATCGAGCTCACAACCCGGGCATGTGCCCTTGACCGGAATTGAACCCAGGACCCTTCAGTCCGCAGGCCGACGCTCTATCCACTGAGCCAAACCAGCTAGGGCTGGTAGCTCTTTTTCTAAAAATATATTTTTTTTATTGGTTTCAGAGAGCAAGAGAGAGGGAGAGAGAGATAGAAGCATCAGTGATGTGAGAGAATCATTGATCAGTTGCTTCCTGCCTGCCCCACTCTGGGAATGGAGCCTACAACCCGGGCATGTGCCCTGACCTGGAATCGAACTGTGACCTCCTGGTTCACAGGTCAATGCTCAACCACTGAGCCACACCATCTGGGCAGGTAGCTCTTGAAAAGAGATCTATCTGGCCACACCAGGCCACATCACCACAGAGTGAGTCCGATGGGGCTGCTCTCCCACTGGCTGGTCCCCAGCCCGCCCTCCTCTGAACATATATGTAATTGCCAGCCTTGGAGGGCTATAGAGTAGGAAGAGGCAGAGCTGATTCCAAAAGAACCAAGTGGATTGGTTTTGCTACATACTCCCGTGACCCTCAGGTAAGACGAATCTGTTCTGACACCTCTGTTTCTTGTAAACCCGGGATAATGGTCCCCCCTGCACAGGGCTGTCAGGAGGTGCACACCAGCTGTTGCATGCAAGGTGTGGTGCCCAGTAAGCAGTCGGTCAATATGAGCATTTATTATCATGACTTCAGCTGTTCCGTGTACATTATTCATCACACACTAATTAATAATTATTAATGATTTTCCCTGTGTCCCAGCGTCACCCAGGGATCCGATAACCCTTGCTTTGTCTTCCCCAGGGAAATGACAGCACTCCTGTGCCTGGCCTCACCAGGACAGCACCCATCGTGGTCCATCTGGAAAGCCGCTACCTCCCTGCCCACTTCTCACCCTTGGTCTTCTTCCTGCTGCTCTCCTTCATGATGGCCTGCTCCCTCCTTGCCTTCTTCCTCCTCCAGCGTCACCCCAGGCGCTGTAAGACCTCCACAGAAGACCTCCTCACCTCCCAGGTCACCCTCTACTCTATCCGGCCACTGAAGGAGGACCTGGGCCCCTCAGGCCCAGCGGACAGCAGTAGGAGCCAGGAGCCTGTGGAGGAGAAAGCGGGCCCCCGCTACCCAGCCCACCTGCTCTTCATCTACGGCCTGGTGGCCTTTGTGAACGCACTCACCAACGGCGTGCTACCCTCCGTGCAGACGTACTCCTGCCTGTCCTACGGGCCGGTAGCCTACCACCTGTCCGCCACCCTCAGCTCCATGGCCAACCCTCTGGCCTGCTTCCTCTCCATGTTCCTGCCTAACAGGTCTGACGCCTACTGGCCCTGGGGAGCTCTGGTTAGGGACGCACTTCATTTCAAAAACCAGAATTCCAGACCCCAACTGTCAGCTATGTGTGTAGTGGTTAATAATATGATTTCTGGAGCCAGATGGCCTGTGTTCAAATTCCAGCTCTGCCACTTACTAGCTGTGTGATACTGGACAAGTCACTCCACCCCTCTGTGCCTCAGGGATTCTTATCTGAAAAATGGGGATAATAATTGTTCTACCTCCGAGGGTGGCCGGGAGCAGGAGATGAGCTGATTTTGTAAAGCTCGGAGCATGGCAGGTCCAATGTGTCCGCCATCACCGGCCATTGGCCCCTGAGAAGCAGCAACCAGGCAGGAAGTGAGGTTCCCATTTACGAATGGAACCCCTGAGGCTCAGAGAAAGGTGGGCCCTGCTTAATTGCCAGGATTTCAGCCCTGCCCTCCTGCCTCCAGCCCAGGCTGATTCCTTACAGCCGCAGTTCTAAAGAATGGCGGGTCAGATTGATGGAATGCTGACTGAGCCAGCCAAATAGCACCTGGGATTTCAAAGTCTAATAAGCAACTTAAGTGTTTCTGACGCAAAGGCTTCAGACTCACCAGGGAGAAAAGCTTACCTTGGGGTCTGGAAACCTTAGATCCCACAGTCTCCCATCTACCCCTCTGCCCTGCATGCCCTCACTGGCCTCAGACCTGCACACCCCCACCTCCCCCAGCCCTGCCCACCTCCACCTGCACACACCCACCTCCCCCAGCCCTGCCCACCTCCACCTGCACACACCCACCTCCCCCAGCCCTGCCCACCTCCACCTGACACCCACCTCCCCAGCCCTTCTTACCACCACTTGCCACACCCACCTCTCCCAGCCCCGGAAGGAGAGAGAATGAGTACAGGAGAGTTAAGACAGAAAATGTCAATTTGCCAGAAAGCTGAATTGTCTTCCTTGGGGCTTAAAAACTGATGGAGGCTGGAGATTTCTGGGGAAGCAGGACCAGAGACCGTAGAGCTGTGGAACCTGAGACGCCCAGAATGTTAGAGCAATACAGAATCTGAGAGTCAAGGAATCCAAGAATCTTGGAGCAGAAAGAGTCCTCAGAGGCAGGGGCAGACCCTCTGCTCTCACCCTGCACAGAGCAGCCTTGGCGTTCTGAACATAGGCTAGGAGGACCCCAGGGGCAAGACTTCAAGTGAGGGAAGGACAGTGTCCTCAATGTTAGACCTGGACTCTGAGTGGAAGGCATCCAAGCTGGCCCCAGGGCCCCCAGATCCTGCAAACCTCAATTATAGATGGGTAGCTGAGGCCAGAAGAGAGGGATTCCCGAGGTCACACACCACACCTGCAGTGCAGTGCCAGTGCCCTGCTCAGAGCCACCTTCTATCTAGCCCAGCTTCCTGTCTAAGGTTGGGGTGTTGCAGGAGGAAATGGCAGCAGGTGAAATATTAGGTAGGGCCCATGGCCAGGGCCAGACACTGCACGCTCTGCTCCCACAGGTCCCCCAAGGCTCATTTCCCAGGTGAGGAAACTGAGGTTCAGGGACCAATCTTCCAGCTTAAATGGTGGAACTGAGACTAGAACCAGGTCCGTGTAGTGCCAGAGGCATTCTGCTTCTCCTGCTGGGATGCTGGGCCTGCCATGAACGCTCAGGGTAACTTAGGCCAGCTTTGTCCCTCAGGAGCCTCACTGACCCACGGGAGCCTGGTGGCCTGAAAGTTTCCACGTGGATCTAATCTCTAACCCTAGAGATGCTGACCATTCCACGTGGCTCCCAGATTAGGGGAGGCAGAGGTCAGGCTTTTCACAACTCCATTCACCTCCCTTGCTCTGCCCTAGGTCTCTGCTCTTCCTGGGGGTCCTCACAGTACTTGGGACCGGCTTTGGGGCCTACAACATGGCTATGGCGGTGATGAGCCCCTGCCCCCTCATGCAGGGCCACTGGAGTGGAGAAGTCGCCATCGTAAGTATCTGCTCCCACAGGTGCCCCTCGCCTAGCCTGGCCTGGGAGACACGGGGTATAACCCTTTCTACTGAGCAGTCTCTGGTTGCTCCCTTGGGAAGCCCCAGGTGGTGGGGTGGAGGTGATGGTGGTGAGGGGGTTGCTGCACATTTGGGAGAGGGGACTTGGGAAGGTGAGGTGGGCAGTCCAAGGTAATGGCTCAGCCTCTCCTAGGAAAGCCACACTCTTCCCACCTTGTCTTTGTCAGCAGTGGCTTTCTCCCACAGGCCCTTGACTGGATCATGAGGGAGGGAAAAACCACTGGGGTCACCTTTGCCCTTGGGGAGGGGTCTAATCATGGGGTTCCCTTAGCCCTATTAGGTCATCCTACACCTTTGGCCCATAGGGGTTGCCTCAAAGCCCCCTGCACGCTGCATCTCTCCTACCCTGTCCTTGCAGGTGGTCTCGTGGGTGCTTTTCATTGGCTGTCTGAGCTATGTCAAGGTGATGCTGGGCGTGATCCTGCGCGACCGTAGCCGCAGCGCCCTCTTGTGGTGTGGGGCGGCGGTGCAGCTGGGCTCGCTGCTTGGAGCTCTGCTCATGTTCCCGCTGGTCAACGTGTGGCGGATCTTCTCATCCGCGGACTTCTGCAGCCTGCAGTGCTCTGCGTAGGCCAACTGAAAACTGGGAACCCAGGGAGTCAAGGCAAGGGCCCAAGGTCACTGGGAAAGTGTTGGGGGGCTCTCTGAGGCAGAGCCTGAGGACTTGAACCATCAACACAAACTCCCCTCTTTAAGGTGGCTAATTCCACAGGCCTCCCAGGAAGCCTGGAAATGCAAAGCACAGCCCTCCCCCAGCTCTGAGTCACAGTGCTTGCAGTTCCACTCTTTCAAGGCGTCCTTCCCTCACGCTTGGGAGAGAACTGACTTGGAGCAGCCAGCTGGAGGCAGGCTCAAGGGTGTTCGAAGGGCAACAGCTGAGAGGGTGAGCGGGCCTTACAAGCTGTGCTACCTTGGGGAAGTCTCTTGATTTTTTTGTGCCTATGTTTCCTCATCCATAAAACAGGGATTATAATAAATAGCACCTACCTCATACACCTGACAGAGGGATAAAAGGGAGACACCAGTGGGTGGCAAAAGTGCCTGGGCCACTTCCTGATCTGATGCCCAACAGTAATAACAAGAGTGACAATCAACACCGCCTACGGTGGCCAGGGCTTGAGAGATGACCCCTGCCCCATATCCTTTCCCCGCTGTCCTCAGAGGAGCTTCTAGAAGACACAGCGAATGGTGGAATCTCGGGCATGTTGGCTCCCTGATTCCCAGTATGGAGGGACATTGTACCCCACTCACCCCTTCCCATCATCCCTCCTGACCCATGACCTCCTGAGAGGCCGAGAGAGATGATGGGGGAGGGGCTATACCAAGCCACTGAAAGCGGGTGGCCCACCCCCAACTCAGCAAGGCTGAACCCTGGACAGCAAGGACCCAGGGAAGCAGGGCTGCCCCCTGGAGGGAGGGGGCGTACGGGGAGGAGTGCATTAGTTACCTGCCTGTTGTTTTACCTGATTGTTTTTTTATTTTACTTTTTGTGTGTTTTTTAAAATAAAGACATTCCCTGCTTTTACACTAAGGTCAACCTTCCAAGAAAAAGTCCACCATGAATCCTAAAAATGTATCAATATAATTCACGTTCAGTTGACTTCAAGGTCAAGACTGAGCTCAGAGATGAACAGAATCAAATGCTTAGAGAATGTCTGGATCTGGGATTTCTTTCCTTCTTGGTTTGTTTAGTTGGCTTGTTACCACCCCTTCCTTTTAATTTATTTTTAATAGATAATACAGTCACACGTTTCAAAAATCAGAAAATATAAAATGGTGTTCAGCCCCCAAAAATCCCATCCCTCTTCTCCCCCCCATCCACCCAGTTCCTCTTACACACAGGAGCACTCTTTCTTAGTCCCTTATTTACTCTTCCGGAAATTATGCCAATGTGAGAAAATACAGAGAGTCTTTTTACAGAAAAAAATTGAACTACTTTGAAGCTTGCACTTTGCCTCAGCAATGACAATGAAGAGAGCGTTTTTGTTCTTTGTCATGACTGCATCGTATTCCACTGTATGGAGATGCCAAATTCACTTAACCAGCCCTCTGCAGAAAGATGTTTGAACGTGCTGAAGACAAAATTTATTTTAACACATTAAGCGCCATGTCAGTCACCGTCTGGACCAGTCAGTCACTGGTGCCGCCAGCATATCGGTGAAATCGGATATCACGGGCTAAACGGAAAGGAACACAAAACAGGCTTGGTGCTTAACATGGTAAAGTCTCCCAGTAACCCAGAAAGCCTCTCCACAGGTAGAAGAGAAAGAAAACAGTTTTATTACTGAATAAGCAGTAATGCTGGTGCACATCACAGGCAATCCACCCATGAGCTGCGAAGGCAGAGAGGAACCCCTCTCTTACGTACAAGCAAGTACAAGCAAATACAACCGATTACATCTGCGGGAGGGCCAGACAGCACCAATTGTCACAGTCCATCCTGAATTCACCTGGTTTGGGGTGGCTATGTGTTAGCTAATTGTCCTTATCCACAGGGGGGAAAAACTCGTATCTATGAGGGGAGGTTGTTTTGCAACTGGAAGACTAGCACTGAAGGTAGGCTGGGTGAGAGGGGTGCTGGGTTTTCTAAAGTAAACGCTCTAAGAAAAGGGAGAAGGGATGTCTCCCTTCTTAACACAAGGAGAAGTTCTCCTATTTGTGTTAGCCTTTACCAGGGCGTGCAGGTGGCTTCAGGGCATTCCCTCTCAGAAAGAAGGCTGGAGTCGATAATGAGCAAGATCTCTGCTGACGCAGGAAGATGCTCCAAGATTAATTACACACACGGAGAGCAGACGCAGAAGAGCGTGTACAGTACAGAGCTGGCCACACTATCTGCTGCCAAGGACAAAGTGAGAAGGCAAGCGATAGTATATGAAAAAGGCGCCTTTATTTCATGCCCCTCTCTGTGGTTTTGCTTTCACTCACCATCCTTGGAAGTCTTGATGGCATTACAACCTTTTAGTTAGCGTTGTCTCCTCCTCTGAACAGTGGGGGATGATAAAAGCACCTCCCTCCCATTTTATAAGGCCTTTTTGTTTTTAAGTGAGCATCTTCTAATGCTTCAGACATAGGGCATGAGCCTCTGTGTGTGTCCCAGGCCCTGCAAATGGGGTAGTGTGCTAGCAGTGGCCCAGATGGGGAATGACCCAGCCAGAGCCCCCCAGAAAATAGACCGCAAAGTCAGGGCACAGACCCTCGCTCTGAATCCAGGGTTCTTTCTAATAAACTGATGGCATAAATACCAAGGTACCACACTGCACACTTATCCTGGAAGAAGTGGCCCGGAAACTTGGAAATGTAAAATCAGGCCAGGACTTTAAGGAGCGGCCCGCAGAGTCATCTGAAAGAATCGGTAGGGATTACACCAACACGCTAGCTCGGGGTTGGCCAGCACGGGAATGCCCAAAGAGGGAGCACCTACCTGTTCATCCTCACTGCTGTCCACCACGGTGACCATCAACCTTATAGCCCTAACGGGCCTTCCCACTGCCACCCTTCCTAGTTGACCAGATGCCAGGGCAGGGGGGCCGGGGGCATTCCTCTGGTCATCTGCTGAGGAAGAACCCCAAGCCCTGGGTTCTTCCTGAGACTTTACTGAATAGTCTCACAGAAGCCCTAAAAATACTTTCTATTATTTCTAGCACTATTTTGCAAATGAAGAAACCGAGGCACAGAGAGGTTAAGTATCTTGGCTGAGGTCACACAGCCAGTGAGAGGCAGAGCCAGGACTTGGACCCGGGCCACCTAGGCTCTGTGTTACTTAATATTTCTGTGTCAGAGGCATGAGTCTCAAAGCATGTGAACTGGTCAAGAAAACCTTGGCTTCAGATGGAGATAAAGGGCCTCCCCTGGCTCATTGTCTTCTGGTTTGAAATAGAAATATTTCAAATAGAAATGGAAAAACTTTACTCCAGTTGGGTAGCTCACTTGGTTAGAGCATCGTCTTGATATGCCAAGGCCGCAGGTTTGATCCCCAGTCAGGGCACATGAAAAAATCAACCAATGAATGCATAAATAAGTGGAACAACAAATCGATGTTTCTCTCTCTCTCTCTCAAATCAATCAATTTAAAGAAAGAAAGAGAAAGAGATAAACAGAAAACTTCAATCCAGTCCCATGGTCTCCACTCCATAACACACACACTCAAATTCCTCTGGAAGTGAAAAGAAGGAATGAGAAACTAGTGCTTTGGAAGCAGATGTGATTTACACACACAGTCTAATGTATCACTTAAAGAATGACTAGTAGAGGGGCTGAAACTCGCTCACCAGAGAAGGTTTGTCACACACCTTGTCTTGCAATTCTGGTTTTGCAAGGGGGTGGCCTTTTCTGATTTTCTCAATGCATTTATCAAAGGTCAAATCTGGGGGAGTGCCCTGGCCAATGAAATGCCTTCCATTTGGAAATTGCTGGGAGCAACTGGCTTCTGGGTGTGCCTTAAGAAAGGTGCTCTATTACAACTTGTAGTTGGGCCTGGGGGGAGGGGGGTTTGTCCTCTCGCAGGGTTCAATGGTTAGAATGAAAGATAAGATACAGAACTTTCTCTTTTGCTGAGGAAAGATATTATTATTGAGAGAATGAAGCCCTGCTAGTTGCTATAATGTCCATTTTCCTGTTTCTTTATAGTCATAGAGCCCCTGACTTTAATTTATTTTTAAATATATTTCTTTATTGATTTCAGAGAGGAAGGGAGGAGAGATAGAAACAGCAATGATGAGAGAATCATTGATCGGCAGCCTCCTGCACGACCCCTACTGGGGACCGAGCCCACAACCCAGGCATGTGCCCTTGGCCAGAATCGAACCTGGGACCCTTCAGTCCGCAAGCTGACGCTCTATCCACTGAGCCAAGCCGGCTAGGGCGAGCCCCTGACTTTTAGCTAGGCGCATGGGAGCCCAGAGTAAAGAACACATTTCCCGGGATTCCTTGTGGCTATACACGGCCATGTGTTTACATTCGGACAAACATTGCCAAGAATAATGTGTATGACTTCCAGGTGGTGTACTTAAAAGGCAGAAGCAGGAACTCCACTCCCCATTTACCCCTTCGCGCTGGTGGGAATGCAGATGTGATGGCTGGATCTGGGGCAACTGTCTCAGACTATGAGGAGGAAGCCAGAGGTCGAGAATAATACAGGAAACATATAGTAAGAGCCTGAAATCATGACTGTGGAGCCACCATTCCTACTGGGACCCAGATTTAATGTGACAGAAAAATAAGCTTCTATGTGGTTTAACAGCATAATTCTCATATTCTTAAATGTACGCTCCTCTATATGTATATATAGATGCACACACACTCACACACATACAATCACACAGAAAGAGGACTGGAATGATATATATATATGTAAACATTAGCCCAGTTAATCCGGAGAGAGGGATATCTGTGGTTTTCTTTTTTTCTTCTTGACACTTTGCTGTGCTCTCCAAGCCTGTGTTATTTTAAAGCTCAATAAAGTCTAAAGAAAGGAAGGCTCCTATAAATAGATCCTATTGTTTAAAATCACCTTCATTTGCTTCATATTCCAAAGATCTCACACATACACACACACACACACACACTTAGATCTTACAGAATAGTTGGCTTTGTTTCCTGTGGGTTATAGAACTTTTTTTTCAGATGTTCTTTTTACTGAACAAAATGTCTTGGGGATGGTTCCGTGTCCCTGTGTATAGGGTGACCTTATTTCTTGTAACCACCACAAAGCCCTTTCTGAATGGGCTTTACTGAATGGTTTCCGTTGATGGAAATCTATACTGTTTCCAATTTTAAGCTACTGAAAACACACACACGCACAGTAATGAAAGTCCTCAGACCTGCCTCTCTGCATCTGTACAAGGCTTTGAAGACTCACAAACTTGGGTTTTAACCTGTGTGACCTTAACTTACTGTGCATCCGAGTCTCCGTCTCCTCAGCTGTAAAATAGGGAAAATAATGAAGCTTGCCCCCTGGAATTATTGTGAGGATAATCCTATATAATAAAAGGCTAATATGCAAATTGACCCAATGGCAGAACAACTGATCGCTATGAGGTGAACTGACTACCAGGGGGCAGACGCTCAACACAGAAGCTGCCCCCTGGTGGTCAGTGCACCAGAAGCTGGGCTCCCGGCTGGCGAGCGCAGCAGTGGTGGCAGGAGCTTCTCCCACCTCCGTGGCAGTGCTAAGGATGTCCAACTGCCAGCTCAGGGGGGGGGGGGGGGGAGGCCTAAGCCATCAGTCAGACATCCCCCAAGGGCTCCCAGACTGTGAGAGGGAGCAGGCCGGGGTGAGGAACGCCCCCCCCCCCCCCCGCCAGTGCACAAATTTCGTGCACTGGGCCTCTAGTAACAAATAAAATGTATCATGTGATTACTACAAGTCAGGCACTTTTCTAAATGCTTCCCATGAGTTAGCTAAGTTAATGCTCACTGCAGGGTGAAAGATGTCCTGAATGTTTTCTAGAAGCTCCCAGCTTTCACACAACCAACATGAAATCCTCTGGCTAAAGCTTCATATAGAGACCTTCCACAGACTTCTTAGAAGTGGTGGTTAGAGAAGATACTTGTATTTCAGTCGTTTAAAGCTAATCGAGATTCATTCTGTGGTCTAACAAATGGTCTACCCTGGAGAATTTTCCATGTGCATTTGAGAAGAATGTGTATTCTGCTGTTGCTGGGTGCAGTGTTCAATAGATAAATGTCGTTTAGGTTTAGTTGCAGATCATGTTGTTCAAGCCTTCTATTTCCTCCTTGATCTTCTACTTAGATGTTCTTTCCATGAGTGAAAGTGGGATATCAGTGTGTCCGTCTAATACTGAATTGTCTAGTTCACCTTTCAATTCTGTCCATTTTTGCTTCATATACTTTGGGGCTCTGTTGTTAGGTGCATATATGTTTATATTTTTTATATCATCCTGATGGATTGACCCTTTTAACATTAGAAAATATCCTTCTTTATCTCTTGTAACATACTTTGTTTTAAAGTCTATTTTTTAGACACAGACAACAGTGTGGTGAATGCCAGGGGAGGGGATGGTGGTTAGGGTATAGGGATAAATGGTGATGGAGGGAGATTTGACTTGGGGTGGTGAACACACAATACAGTGTACAGATGATGTATTGTGGAATTGTGCACCTGAAACCTGTATAATTTTGTTAACCAGTGTCACCCCAATAAGTTCAAAAAAAGGAAAAAAGGCAAGCCTATTTTCTCTGATATTAATATGGCCAATCCAGCTTTCTTATGACTGCTATTGGATAATATATTTTTTCCCATCCTTTAACTCTCAACTTATTTGTATCTTTGAATCTAGAGTGTCTCTTAGAGACAGCAGTTAGAGCTTGGTCTTTTATAAATTCAGAAAATCTTTGCCTTTGGATTGGTTCCATTCACGCTTAATGCTATTATAAATAGAGTTGGATTTACGCCTATCATTTTACTTTATGTTTTCTATATATCTTGTGTCTATTCCCCCCTCTATTTTTCCTTTACAGATTTCTTTTACATTAAATGGGTACTTTGTAGTGTAACATTTTAATTTTGTAATAGTTTTTTTCTCACTTTTTTAAGTGAATGCTCTACACTTACCATAAACATTGTCATTTACCAGGATATACTTCAGATTTATACTAACTTAATTACAGTGAGATATAGAAATGTCACTCCTATATAGCTCGATTCTTTCTTCTATTAGTACTACTCTTGTTATATATGTTACATCTCATGTTACAAACCCCACAACACTCCTCTGGGTGTGCTCACTAGCAAGAGAGGGGAGGGGAGAGCAGCAGGAATCCTTGGTTAGATCACCAGCTTCCTCCAAAATCTCTTTAGGGATCCAAGGCTAACTAACAGCAGCCTTCCCTCTGAGGAACTGGAGGAGGCCCCTTAACCCCAAACATCAGGTACACAGTCCATGACTCAGACCAGATTCTGGCCTGCCTAACAGGGCTTGTGGGCTTACAAGGAACACACGGGCACATATCCATGGCTCCCATGGCGCCTCCATTCAAGTGGGTAGCATCATGGCTAAGAGTGTGAGTTCTGGTCTCAGACTCCCCAGTTTCAAGCCCAGGCTCTACCATTCACTAGCTGTGTGACCTTGGATTAGTTGCGTAACCTCTCAGTGCCTCATTTCCTCACCTGTAATAATAGTACCTACCTCATAGCACTGTGAGGAGGATGATACAAATTAATGCAAGTAGAGAGCTCAGAAGAGTGCCAATAATAGTGCGGAATAAATGCTCAAGGAATATTAGCTGTTTTTATGATGTAACTTCAGAAATGCAACCATGTGTGCCCAGAGAGAGAGAGAGAGAGAAGAGAGAACAATATACACAGCGTGGGTGTAGAGTTGGCGCTGCCTGGACAGGAGCCAACTGTAGGCAAGAAGCAGGGAGTGGAGGGGCCCAGTGCTCACAATCCCACACATCTGAGTGAGAGCTGAACCTAAAATTATAGCAATCTATGCAATTGCTACCACATACTGCCCCTCTTTATGTTAGTGCATTTATCACTGCAAAGGATGATGTTCAGAAAACTGCCTGTACTGTACTTTATGGGCGATTGAAAGATTTTGGGAAGTTTTTTTTAATTGTTTATTTTTATGAGTTTCTCCTCACATTAGAGCCCAACACCCACATTAAGTGTTCCCTCCACAGTGTCTATATTCCAAGATGATAAATGCTAGAATGAATGAATGAATGAATGAATGAATGAATGAATAAATAAATAAATAAATAAATAAATAAATAAATAAGGTAAGCATTTTCCAAAGGTTGTTCAGCTGATGGCTGGGTGAACCAGAGCGAGATCCCAGCTGGGGGACTCTCAGTCCAGTGCTCTTTCATCTGCAATCCTGACCCTAGGGGACAACCCTAACATTCTCCCAAGGATCCCTGACCTCAGCTCCTGGCTCCCCTCTGAGTAGAGGGAAGGGCAAGTTTAACCCAGAACTTGAACTCACCCTAGGAGGGTATTGGAGTGGGGGAAGATGGAATGTGGATTCAAATCCCAGCTCTCAGCTGGCTCTGTGTGACCTCCCTGAGGCTCAGTTTCTATAAAATAGAGGCATAAATATGTGTTATATTCTGCACCCAGCAGACGCTCAAGTGTATATTCCCTTCCCTATGACCTAGTTATGCAGGCAATGGGCTCTGGATGCCATATAGCTTTGGGCCAGCAGGTGACACTGCGGCCCAAGAAGCAGGAAAAGGGAGCCAAGAAAGGGGGGGTGCCTGGAGGGTTGGTCGCTAGGATCGTTCAGGCAAGGAGAGGCAGCATTCAGAGGGAAGGCAGGAATCCATGTGTGCCTCCCATGCCCACATATGCAGACACCCAGAGGCTCATATACGTGCATAACCAAGGACCAACCTTGAACCAGAACAAATCCTTCCCATACACAATCTCCTTGAATCCTTATTCTGCCCTATGGATAGTGCCAAGAAGATCCCATTTTACAGGTGAAGAAACAGCCCAAAGAGGCAAAGTGACCTGTACCATGGCAGAGCTGGGACTACCAATGCTCATAACAATATCAACCACCAACCCTTGCGTAGTTCCTGCATGTGCTAATATTGCCCCCAGGCCTTCTGCATGTATTAACTCATTAATTCCTCCTAACAGTCCTATGAGGTAGGTATTTAATACTTTTAGTCTCAAGTTATGAGGTTAGGCAATTTGCCCAAGGCCACACAGCTAGAGCGCAACCGGAGCGCAAGAGCTGGGATTTTAACTCCAGAGTCTCGGCTCTAAACCCCCGCACGCGTCCACCTGCTAGAGGGGCTTGCCGGGAACAGACATGCAGGTTTGCATGGGAACACCCACCCTCACACTCACATGCTCAGCCACGGCCCCTCCTGACTGTACAGAGGGAGGTCCCCTGGGTGCTATGAGTGAAGAGGGCCACAGGCACACTCCTCACCTGGCCCCACCACCACCATCTGTCTGGTTATCTCAGGAGCCATTCTTCTGGGGAAGGGAGAAGACTTCCCCTCTCACAGCCCCCAGCGGCCAGATAAGCTAACAGAATTTGCTGTGTGGGTGTGAGAGAAATTGTTATATGCAATAAAATATACAGTTGACCCTAGAACAAAACAGGTTTGAACTGTGTGGGTCCACTTATACACAGAAAATTTTCAAAAAATACAGTTGGCCCTCTGTGTCTGCCTGTAGTTGTTTCAATCTGTGTTTGGGCATCCGTGAACGCAGAGCCAACTGTATGCACTGATCTACATAATTTTATCAAAGAGAGACTTGAGCATCTGCAGATTTTTGTATCTGCTGGGGGATGGGAGGGAGGTGTCCAGGAACCAACCCCTGCAGATACGGAGGCACACATTATTACACAATTCTGTAATAAGATCATTAGTTATCAAGTGCTGCAAAACAAATGAACTCGAAACAGTGGCTTAAGAGGATCACAAACCATTTCTGTGGGTCTGGAGTTCAGGAGTAGCTTAGCGGGGTGGCTCAGGCTAAAATTTTTTGTGATGTCCAGCCTGGATGGGGCCAGAGGACTCACCTCCAGGATGGCTCACTCAAGGTCATTATCGAAGAGCCTCAGTTCCTCTCCGTGGGCTACTTGGGTGTCCTCATGACCTGGGGCTGCCTGCTCCCCGAGACGGGACAAGGTGGCAGCTGCGGTGCCTTTTACAACACATTGTCTCGTTTCTACGCTATCCTGCCAGTGCCACAAGGGAGCCCATTCAGTGACAGACGGGATTATTCAGGGCATGGGTGGCAGGAGGCACGGATCACTGGGGCCATCTTGGAGCTGTACCACATAGAGAAAAATTTTCTCCTTTCTTTTTTTTTTTTTTTAGTTTTTAATTGTGGTAAAATACAGGTAACATAAAAGTTACTGATTTAACTTTTTAAAAATATATTTTTTAATGACTTCAGAGAGGAAGGAATAGAGAGATAGAAACATCAATGATGAGAGAGAAAATCATTGATCGGCTGCCTCCTGCATGCCCCCCACTGGGGATCGAGCAACCTGGGCATGTGCACTGACCGGGAATCAAACCATGACCTCCTGGTTCATAGGTCCACACTCAACCACTGAGCCATGCCAGCTGGGCAAGTTCCCAGCATTTAAAACAATTGGCAGACAACATCAAAATGAAGATTTGAAGCTACTCTTAAAAAACAAAAGCTCTGACCACTCTGGCCTGCTTTCCCACCTGGTGGATGTCACCTGGATCAAGGCACCAGCATCCACATGCCTTCCATGTGGACTGCTGATGGCTCAAGTGAGAGGCTGCTGCACCCAAGATTACATCTCTCTCAAGACAGTCATTCCAAAGACTGGTCAGTGAGCAGTACAGAGGCCTGACCTGCCTGTTCAGAAGGTGACATCTCTGAAGGCTGTCCCAGCCCCAGAGCTCCTGATGGGACTGCCGGAGGCCTCTGCTGCAACTGTCTGACCCCGCTTTCCTCACTCCCCTCAGATCTCAAGAGCATTCCCTAGACAACCACCTGACACCCAAATCTCCATCTCATGGTCTGTTTCCCAGGGACTATGATCTTCAAGAAGAGCATGTGCTTGCCAGCTCACCAAGACCCTCACCTAGCCCACCTGGCCCACCTGGCATCTGAGTTTTCCACCGCTGGCTATGTCCTGGCCTCCCAGAGTGATAACAAAAAGGAGGCTAACACTTCCAAGGCAGCAACCACATGTTAATGTGCTAGGCACTATTCTCAGCAAGGCATTTATTTAATCCTCCCAATAAAATCCCAAGACTCTATGATCACTATATACTTATTTAAAAGACCAAATTTAAAAAAAAAAACAAAAAAAAAAACAGCCCTCGCTGGTTTGGCTCAGTGGATAGAGCGTCGGCCTGTGAACTGAAGGGTCCCAGGTTCGATTCCGGTCAAGGGCACATGCCCAGGTTGTGGGCTCGATCCCCAGTAGGGGACTTGCAGGAGACAGCCGATCCATGATTCTCTCTCATCATGGATGTTTCTATCTCTCTCTCCCTCTTCCTTCCTCTCTGAAATCAATAAATATATATTAAAACACACATTCACACAACACACCTGGAAAATACTCAGTGCTCATGGGAATGCAAAATGGTACAGTCACATTAGAAAACAGGTGACTTACAGAATTATAAAAACACCTACAGTATGACCCAGTAATCACACTCCTAAGTATATACCTTAGAAAAATGACAACTATGTCCACACAAACACCTGTAGGCACACGTTCATAGCAGCATTATTTATAATCACCAAAAACTGTAAATGACCCAAATACCTTTCAACTGATAAATCCTATATAATAAAAGGCTAGGAGAGAAACCAAGATGGCGGCATAGGTAAGCACCTAAACTGCTGCCTCGCACAACCATTTCAAAACTACAACTAAAAGACAGAACATCTGTCACCCAGAACCACGGGAAAGCTGGCTGAGTGGAAGTTCTACAACTAGAAGGAAAGAGCAAACAGCATTGAGGGGTGCACAAGCGCTGAAAAGCTGAATTGGGCTGGCGACGGGTGACTGAAAGCGCTGCTGTTTTCAACCCGAAGGGAGATAAGCTCCCGATTACTCGGAACTCGTTTCTGGGGAGACGCAGGGGACCCAAACTCCTACGGGGAGAAGCTGGACTGTCTGCCGTGGGGTCGGAAAGTGAGGGAGGCTTGCTTGCAGGGCTGCGCGCAGGAACAATTGTTTATTGTGCTGGGGCGCGGGATGCGGGCACACGTCGGAGACGCAGAGCCACAGAGCCGGCTTACTGGCAGCCATCGCTGTTTGCCACGCCCTAGCCTAGTCACGCCCTGAGACCCCGCCCTGCACAATCTACGAACCCACCCAAGCTCCAAGCAGCGGCTTTAGCATATGAATGGCCTGCCCTATCGCAGCTTAACCTAGCAAACCTGCAGCCCGGGTCAGACAGCTCCAAAACCTCCAAACCCCAAGCAAAGAGGAGAAAATTGTAGTTCTTGCTGTAGCTCCTGCTGGGTGGCCTCAGACAGTAGCTGACCTGCACCCCATTGGAGATCCAGAAGCCAGTGTACCTAGTGGTCAGTGTGAGACACCAGATTTCAACTCCTCACATCCATAAGTGATACATTCAAGAGGCAGACTCAGTGAGCACCAAAGCCCCACTGAAACAAGTCCTGCACCATAAGCGTGTCTCCAGCGCAGCAGTTCTTCCATTATAGACACAGCGGGTCCTCACAGCCAATTGGCCTGGAGGTCAATTCCTCCCAGTGTACCAACAGCAATCAAGGCTTAACTACACCAAGACTTTGCACTCAGCCCACAAAGGGGTGTACCAAAGGCGTCCACCTCAGGTGATTGGGGAGGCTGAGCTATTGGCCCCTATAGGTCACCTACCACGCAAAGCCACTCCATCAACATAAGGAAGCAGCAAAATTCGGAGACAAAGAAACATGTCACGAATGAGAGAAATGGAGGAAAGCAAACTAATCGACGACATAGAGTTCAGAACCACATTTATAAGGTTACTCAAGAATCTTCTAAAAACCGCCGAGAAACTTGATGAGACCTCCAAGGAGCTTAGTGAGACCTTCAAGGACCTTAATGAGAATGCCAAAAAAATGGAAAAGGACCAGTCAGAAATTAAGCATACACTGTCTGAAATAAAGAATATACAGAAACTCAACTGTAGATCAACGTACCCCAAGAATCAAACCAAAGATTTGAAATATGAGGAAACAAAAAACACCCAACCAGAAAAACAAAAAGAAAAAAATCCAAAAATATGAAGATAGTGTAAGGAGCCTCTGGGACAACTTTAAGCGTACCAACATCCGAATTTTTGGGGTGCCAGAAGAAGAGAAAGAGCAAAATATTGAAAAGCTATTAGAAGAAATAATGACAGAAAACTTTCCCTACCTGGTGAAAGAAATAGACTTACAAGTTCAGGAAGCACACAGAACCCCATACAAGAGGAATCCAAAGAGGACCACACCAAGACACATCATAATTAAAATGCCAAGGGCAAAAGACAAAGAGAGAATCTTGAAAGCAGCAAGAGAAAAACGGTTAGTTACCTACAAGGGAGCACCCATACGACTGTCAGCTGATTTCTGCAGGCCAGAAGGGAGTGGCAAGAAATATTCAAAGTGATGAACAGCAAGAACCTACAACCAAGATTACTCTACCCAGCAAAGCTATCATTCAGAGTTGAAGGTCAGATAAAGAGCTTCACAGACAAGAAAAAGCTAAAGGAGTTCATCACCACCAAACCAGGATTACATGAAATGCTGAAGGGTGTTCTTTAAGAAGAGGAAGAAGAAGAAAAAGGTAAAGATAAAAATTATGAACAACAAAATGACATCAAATACATACCTACCAACAAGTGAATCTAAAAATCAAGTGAATAAAAAAATCTGAAGAACAGAATGGACTGGTGAATATAATAGAATCAGGGACATAGAAAGGGAGTGGACTGACAATTCTCAGTGGGGAGGGGGTGTGAGGGGTGCAGGAAGAGACTGGACAAAAAGCTTACACCTATGGATGAAGACAGTGGCGGGGGGTAAGGGCATGGGGTGGGGTGGGGAATCAGGTGGAGGGGAGCTAGGGGGAAAAAAAGAGGAACACCTGTAATAATCTGAACAATAAAGATTTATTTTTAAAAAAAGGCTAATATGCAAATTGATAGAACAGCAGAACAACCAGTCGCTATGACGTGCACTGACCACCAGGGGGCAGACGCTCAACACAGGAGCTGCCCCATGGTGGTCAGTGCACTCCCACAGAGGGAGCACTGCTCAGCCAGAAGCCGGGCTCATGGCTGGCGAGCGCAGCGGCGGAGGTGGGGAGCAGCCCTGAGCCATCAGTCAGACATCCCCCAAGGGCTCCTGGTCTGCAAGAGGGCACAGGCCGGGCTGAGGAACACCACCCTCAAAGTGCATGATTTTCGTGCACTGGGCCTCTAGTAGATAAATAAGCCATGGTGTGTCCACACACTGGAATATGACTCAGCAATAAAAAGGAATGGACTTCTGATCAATGAAACGATATGCATGAATCTCAAATGTGTTATGCTGCATGAAAGAAGCCAGACTCAAAAGGCTACATACTGTAGGATTCCATTTATCTAACATTCTTGCAAAGGCAAAACTAAACAGACAACAGGTCATGGTCGTCAGGTGTGTTCATTTCCTAGAGCTACTATAACAAAGTAACAAATCTGGATGGCTTAAAATACAGACATTCGTTTTTATACCATTCCAAGGCCAGAAGTCTGCAATAAAGGTGTCAGGAGGGCCACACTCCCTCCCCAGGCTCCAGGAGAGAAGCCGTTGCTTGCCCCTTCCAGCTTCTGGTGGCACCCACATTCCTTGGCTGTGGCCACATCACTCCAGTCTCTGCCTCTGTGGTAACATCACCTCCTCCTCTGCATATTGGACTCTCTCTAATAAGAACACTGTGATGGCATTCAGGGTGCATCTAGATAATCAACTAATCTCCATCTGAAGATCCTTAATTTAATCACTGTTGCAAAAATCCTTTGTCCAAATCAGATAAAATTTACAAAATTCAGGGGTTAGAACTCGATATCTTTAGGGGACCATTGTTCAATCTACTACACCAGAGGTTGGGGGGAAGGATACTGACCACAAAGGGACATTGGGGAATTTTGGGGGGTATTGGAAATGTTCTACATATCAATTGTGGTGGTGGTTACATAATTTATACATTTGTCAGGAGTCTCCCAAGGTGCCCAGCTTTTTTTTTTTTTTTTTTTAATGCTTTTATTGATTTCAGAGAGAGGAAGGGAGAGAGAGAGTTGGAAACATCATAAGAGAGGATCATTAATCAGCTGCCTCCTGCATGCCCTCTTACTGGGGGGATAGAGCCCGCAACCCCGGCATGTGCCCTGACCAGGAATCGAACCATGACCTCCTGGTTCATGGGTCGATGTTCAACCACTGAGCCACACTGGCCAGACAAGTGCCCCAGTTTTAAGGGGCAGAACTGGGGATGAATGACACAGACTGGCACCCAGTCTGTTCTGAATGTAATCAATGCACTATTTATTATTTGAGGACAAAATGAGGTGGGGTGGGGGTGGGGCTCCTGGGTTTCGCTGCTAATAATTAAGCAAACAAGTTTGAAAATGACAGGAATAGATGAGCTCCCCCACAGCCGTGACATTTCAGGATTCCGCGGTTCCTTGGCGTTCAGACTCGACTTCAGAATTCCAGTGAGGCTGGAGATGCTGCCCACTCTGGAGCCAGGAGGGCAGTCGTCTAGGATGCTCTGGCTGGACGGGGGAGGGGAGAGGCTGATGCGGATGGATGAAAATAATAGCAGGGGGGAGGGTTCTGACCCCTCTCCCGGAGAGCACTCACACCCAGTCCCTGGGGACCAGGCCTCTGTCCCCTCCATTCACTCACCCCAGCTGATGCCACACACCCCCACCAGAGGCCTCCTCAGCCCTCTCATTGTCTGAAGGGCTCAGATGGAGGGGCAGCCCATTAACCCCTTCCTGGCCTCATTGCTTCACTCTGCAGCTGTCACACCCGCAGCCTCAGGCCTGAGCGGGGGAAGAGGACCCGGTAGTTAATCACAATTACAGCTCAGTGTCAGCTGTGAAGCTGGCCTCCGCAGCCATCCCATCGGCTGCCAGCCGGCTGGGCTGATGGGCCCATATCAGCCATCCAGCAGGTTCTGAGGCCTTAGGGAGAGAGAGAGAGAACAGTCCCTTCCTGGGTCACTCCTGGGGACTTCCACAAAGATGCCCGCAAAATGTCCTTCACTGTCAGAGCTGCATCCAGTAGCTTTCAAACATGACAAGCCCTTTGGTCCCCTGCCCCCAGCACCTTTGCCTCATCCTCATGTGGCAGGCTCCTCATTCTGCAGGTCTCCACGGAAACGTCACCTCCTCCAAGAGGCCTTCCCTGACCACCCTGGCTTATATGAGCTGTGCCCAGTCATTCTCCATCACAGGCCCTGTTTTCATGTTGTTTTTTTTTTTATTTTTCAAAGCACTTGTCACCACCTAGAATTCTCTTAGGTGCTGACTGGTTTAGTGTATGTATTAACTTCCTAGAGCTGAAGGAACAAATGACCACAAACTGGCTGGCTAAGGCAACAGGGTCTATTGTCTCAGTCTGGAGGCTAAAAGTTCAATATCAAGGTGTCATCAAGGCCATGCTCTCTTCAAAGGCCCCAGGAAAGGATGCTTGTTGTGTCTTCCTAGATGTGAGGGCTGCCTGCAATCCTTGGCGCTCCTTGGCTTGAAGACACATCACTCCAATCCCAGCTTTGTCGTCACATGGCCTTCTTCCTTCTTGTGTCTGTGACTGTGTCCAAATTTCCCTCTTCGTATAATCAGTCATTGGATCAGGGCCCTCCTTAGGCCAATACGATCTCACAGTTGATTACATCTGCAAAGACCCTATTCCCACAGTGGGTCACATTCACAGGTACCAGGGGCTGGAACTGAACACATCCCATAGTCCCAGGACTGTGTGCTTTTCCGTGTGTTCTAAGAGTGCGGGGCCAGGAACAGACAAGGAAGCAGGTCCATCGCTAACGATGGCTTCCATCCATCTCCAGGGTGCCTGGAGCCCAGTGCACAGGAGCATCAGTAAACACGTGGTCTGGACAGATGAGGAAGGGGAGAGGGCACAGTGAAGGGCACCACGAAAGCCAGAGGAACCAACTCAGACTGGAGACTGGTGAGAGTTTCACCAGGCAGCTAACCTCACGGGAAAGGAATGGCTGAGGACACGGCATCGGCACGGCAGTCTGAGAGAGCCCGGGTACTGAGCTGGCTGCAAGGGGGTGACCAGCACCACCGAGGATGCTGCCTGGATGGGGCCAGATAAGCAGGAACAGCTCAGAGCCTGAGCTTCGCCCTGGTGGTGATGGGATGCCACTGAAACTTTTAAAGCAGAGGTGTGTTGCCCTATTCGGTTTGGCTCAGTGGATAGAGCATCGGCCTGTGGACTGAAGGGTCCCAGGTTCAATACCAGTCAAGGGCACATACCTCCGTTGCAGGCTCCTTCCCGGCCCGGGACCATGGTTGGGGCTTGTGCAGGAGGCAACCAATCGATGTGTTTCTCTCACATCGATGTTTTTCTCTGTCTTTCCCTCTCTCTTCCACTCGCTCTAAAAATCAACGGAAAAAATATCCTTGGGTGAGGATTTTAAAAAAACACACAATAAAATAAATAAATAAAGCAGGGGTGTGTTGATGTGAATTTGCATGTAACTGATCCCTTCATTTTTTATTTTTATCAGGTAGTACATGCACCTATGTCTTTAAGAGTCAACAGTTGTAAAGGAAATAGCAAAAAGTCTTCCCCTTCCCCAGCCCCCAGCCACCCGTCCAGCAGGCAGCCACTGTGACCAGCCTCTTCCAGAGACTCTATGCAGATACAAGCAATTCTCTTTTCTTTTAAACATAAAGGGTAGCATAATTTACACTCTGTTCTGCACTTCGCTTTTTAAGAAGATTGAGGTATAATTTGCATGCAGTGTGACTAACACCCAATCATAAAACATTTGCAGCACCCCAAGAAGTTCATGCATGCCCCTTCCGAATCAATCCCCCATCCCAGAGGAAGCCACTGGTCTGGTTTCTAGCACCACAGATTCATCAGTTTCACCTGCTCTAGAATGTCTTATCAATGGCATCGTTACAGCAAGCTGGTCTTTGTGTCCAGCTTGCTTTTGCTCAGCAGGTTTTGAGATTCTTCCATGTGTCATGTGTATCACTAGTTCACTCATTTATACTGCAGTGTAGTATTCCATCGTATGGACTCACCCATTTGTTACCCATTCACCGGGTGGTGGACACGGAGCTGTTTCCTATTGTTGTCTATTACAAATTAAACTGTGGTGAACATTTGTATAAAGTCCATGTAGTCCTTGAAATTATTGATTTCAGAGAGGAAAGGAAAGGGAGAGATAGAAACATCAATGATGAGAGAATCATTGATTGGCTGCCTCCTGCACACCCCCTAATGGGAATTGAGCCTGCAACCCAGGCATGTGCCCTTGACAGGAATTGAACTTGGGACCCTTCAGTCCGAAGGCCAATGCTCTATCCACTGAGCCAAACCGGCTAGGGCAGGGACATATATTTTTACTTATTTTGGGCAAAATCCTAGGGGTGAAGTTGCTGGGTCAGAGGGTAGGTATATGGTTAACATTATAAGAAACTGCCAAACTCTGTTTTCCAAAGTGGAATATCTAAAATACCATTTCGTATCAGAGCATAGTGAGCTTCCTCACTTGTTGAAGGCTGCATAGTGCTCCACTGTATGGATGTCCCATCATTCATTTAACCAGCCCTCTACTGAGGTTGCTTCCAGTCTTTTGTTGTCACAATGCTGCCGTGAATAACCTGGTACATATATCACATGTCCCGTGGGTGAGTGTACCTGTAGGACACACTCCTAGAAGTGGAAATCCTGAGTGTGACAGAGACTGATGGTTGTCCTCCGATATCCAGTCTCCGAAGTCTTCCTTTAAAATAGGACTCCAATTTCCATCTGCATACAAGAAGCCCATGACACACACCACATTTCTCCGTCTTTCTTCTAGCTTAATGTGGCCATGTAATCAACTTCTGGCCAATGGAATGTAAATATAGCATTAAATGTGACTTCCAGAAAAGGTCTTTAAAGGGACTTCCCTCCCTTTTTAAAAAAAAAAAAAATATATATATGTTTTTATTGACTTCAGAGAGAGGAAGGGAGAGGGAGAGAGAGAGATAAAAACATCAATGATGAGAGAGAATCATTGATTGGCTGCCTCCCACACAACCCCCACTGGGGATCAAGCCTGCAACTCGGGCATGGGCCCTGACCTGGAATGGAACTGTGAGCTCCGGTTCATAGGTCAACACTCAACCACTGAGCACACTGGCCGGGCTTCCCTCCCTTCTTGACTCCTTTCTCCTGCCTAATGATGGAAAGACTCTCTATCTGGGATGCAGATGCGATGACTGGTGTTTGAGCAGTTTTACTGGGCCATGAAGTAGAAGACATACACGGAGGGTGGGGTAATAATAAGACAGAAGGAGTCTAGTTCCATGAACTATGGAGTACCGTGCCAGCCCTAGCCTGCCTGCCTTCAGATTTTATTTATATGAGAGAGAAATTCCTTACTTTATTTAAGCCACTATTACATGTGTTTTCTGTCATATGCAGCTACTGGGTTATAGATCCTGTGCATTTGTAATTTTGGAAAAGTAGTGCCACATAACTTGGCTTATAGAAAGGACATTTGGGGTTGGGGGAGGGAAAGTGCAGACAGACTTAAGGGCAAAATAAAGGGAGACAACTGGACAGTGGTCAAGGGGGGAGAATGATAAGCCCTGAACCCACTTGGGAGCAATTTTGGTGGAGGTGGGGGCAGCCAGCTTCTTTCCAAACCTAAAGATGAGAATGTTAAACTGGAAATGGGCTGAGGGGTGTACCCGCCCTGCCCCACCCACAGCCCACACTTTCATCTGGCCCCAGCCCATTTCTCCAGCTCATTGCTCACCTCCTTCCTTTGCACCATGCATGTCAAACTCAAAGGCTAACACGGGCCAAGTAAACAAGGTTTAAGTTTATGTGGGCCGCAAAAAAAAAAAAAAAGCTTCAATTTTCATAGAAGTGTAGGTTTATTTCAATAGAGACATGCTGACTACAAAGGGCTGAAATAAATGAGTAATCGTTAACATAAAATAATAGAACATTTTAATAAAAATTAATATTGTTTCTTATTAACTAACTAGACACTGAATAACTGCACAATTAATAAGGGTAATGCAAATAAACCTATTTTTCTTGTTCTCTGAAAGCGAAATATTTCCTGTTGCGCACACCAAATAAGTCAGTCCAAGACTAATGATGTGGCAATCAGCTGATAAAATACTCGCTGCTAGTATCAGTGACTCGTCACTGGTGCACCTGCGTGTAAGGTGTGTAAGGGAAATGAATGCAACACGATTATAGTAATCAATCATTAGCGAACGTTGTAGTTTGTTATTAATAATTATGTATAACAGGATATTGTAAAAATTAAATTACGAAAATTTTATTAAAATGTTTCTTACATACCATTATATCGGCTGGCCGCAAAAATATTCATTGTGAGACGATTGCAGCCTGTGGGCCATGAGTTTGACATGCTTGCTTTGCACAGTAAGTTCCAGGACCCTCCCTAACTAAGGGATGCTGCTCTTCCCAGAGTGGACCGTGCTTGCTTTTACTGCAACCCCTTTGCACCTGCTTTTCTGGAAAGGTCTGAATCTCCCATGCCCCTGGCTAATTTCCAGCCCCTCTTAAGTCTTATCTCAGACTGGGCCTCCTCCAGTGAGTCCTCTTAGACTCCCTCTTTTCCCCAGGGTCCTCAATTGGGCCCTCCGTGCCCTGTTGCTGCTCTTACTCTAGCTTTGCCAGGGGCATTCTAATCTATACTAATAAAAGGATAATATGCTAATTAGTCCAGACATCTTCCGGACATCCATCCGACATCCTTCTAGACCAGGGGTGGGCAAACTTTTTGACTCGAGGGCCACAATGGGTTCTTAAACTGGACCGGAGGGCCGGAACAAAAGCATGGATAGAGTGTTTGTGTGAACTAATATAAATTCAAAGTAAAGGAGCGGAGGGGAGAGCAAGAGAACCCTCCACTCTTTCGGCTCTGTGGGCCGGATAGAACAGCCGAACGGGCCGGATCCGGCCCTCGGGCCGTAGTTTGCCCACGGCTATTCTAGACAAAGCCACAGTGGTGGGGGCTGAGGCAGAGGTGATGAGGGGCAACCAGGCCAGCAGGGGAGGGCAGTTAGGGGTAATCAGGCAGGCAGGGGAGCAGTTAGGGGCCATCAGGCCAGCAGGGGAGCAGTTAGAGAAGATCAGGAGGGCAGGCAGAGGTGGTTAGGGACTATCAGGCAGGCAGGCAGATGAGCGCTTAGGAGCCAGTGGTCCCGGATTGTGAGAGGGATGTCCGACTGCCTGCCTGCGGGATCGGGCCTAAACCGGCAGTGAGACATCCCCCGAGGGGTCCCAGATTGGAGAGGGTGCAGGCTGGGCTGAGGGACCCCCCCCCCCATGCACGAATTTCATGCACCGGGCCTCTAGCTGTATATAAGCTGGCCTGCAGCACTAGGCTTACAACTTTTCACTGGTGAGGATGGGAACCAAGGCCCAGGACTCGGCATTTTAAAATGTGACCCGCTTGTCAGGCCCTGTTCTCAGCCCTTATACTAACTCCTGCAATGCTTAGCACAGAAATCCTGAATGAGTGAATGAATGAGTGAATGAATGAGGTACCCACCAGGGGGCGATGGCGCTTGACAAGGAACCTGGGGCTGGTGAGACAGGGGAAAGCCGCTCTCCAAGCGCTCCGCCCCCTCCTTGGGTCGCAATCCCTCCCAAACCTCCCTCCCCGCCCCACAAGGGAATCGCCTGGCCCCGCCTACCCCCACCCCGCTGCAGATAATTAACTCGAACCAATAAAACGCTGATTGCGGCGCCTTTGTACACGCCGCCTCGGCATTGTCATGGAAAACGGGGTCTCCTCCCCATCCGGGCTGCTCTCCCCTCCCGGCCCCCGCAGCTGAAATCGTCTCACGCCACCTGGACGGGACCAGGGGGACCCCGTGCCGTCCGGCGCCTCGTCCATCTGCTCCCCATCCCCACCCGCACGGTCAGCTGAGGACCCGATCCAGCACGGAGGCCCCGGGAGCTCCCTGTGAAGCCCGCACCTCTTCCCTCCACTCCGCCCCGCGGGACCCCAGGGAGCAGGCGGCTGGGATCCCCGCAAGCTAGCCTGGAGTCTGTCCCCAGAGATGGCGGGTGGAGGTGCGTTCATGACAGAAATGACAACTATGTTGGGAAGCCAAAGAGTACAGAAGGGAAACGGTGAAAAACCCACCCCCCATTCCCAGTCCTCTGAGAAAACCTTCCAGAAATCATCAAATATCTGTACATATATGAACATATTTTAAAGAGGGTATGAGTCACACAGGAAAACGAGTTGGAGGTACCCAATTTAAACACTGCTATGGGTTTTACAGGATTGCTCCCCGTTGGTCCTCGGCGCCCGCCCCCCCCCCCCCCCCCGGCCCCGCGCCACACACACACACACACACACACACACACACACACTCACTCACCACTGTCAGTTTGAGGGGAATTTCTCCAAGGAGCTTTCTCTGTGTGCACACTCGTAAGTGTACCTGCACACACACACACACACACACACACACACACACGCACACACACGTTAGCCTAAATGGAATCACGGCTACCTATTATCTATGGGTCGCTTTATTTTCTTTGACAAGTAATGTGGTAGAGATCTGTTCACCGCATGGGTGTTTGCAAAACAACCTTGCCATGGGCCCCTCCTGTTGGCTCCCACCCCACCCGCTTCAGCCTGGGTGAGATCTGCTGTCTGGCCTGTGTGTGCGGGGACTGCCATCATTTGTTAGCCAAGGCTCTGCCCTAGCATCCCCCTGTGAGTGGGGGTGGGGTGGGGTCTGTGTGTTCCTGGGTTTCTGGGAACTTATGAGGTTTGTGAGCTGCCTTTCAGCAGAGAGAAGTGGAATAATAATAATAATAACAACAACAAAACAACAGCTGTAAAGATAAAAATATCCAAAACCTGGAAATACGACAAAAGGAAGTCTGTGTGTCCTTTCAATGTCATATTAAGGCACTGTCTGATCCGCCTGCCTGCGTCACCTGACTCTCTAGCCAATGCACCTTTGTTTGACTTTGCCATTTATTACTGATCAGAGTCCCAACTCGGTGAAGTTCCACGTTAACTTGTAAAGATGCACAGTTGCAAATTATTTCTGCCCTGTAGTAAAAATAATGCTAAGGCTGCGGTTTTGCTGCCCTGTTAAGACACTAACCAGTTTTGTACCTAACTTTGCCATCTTGTCCTCCATCAAGCCAGCTTTTCCATCTTGCTGGTTCCCTCACGAATGAGTTAAATAAACCTTTGACATGTGCTCACTATATATTTGTACAAGATTCATGTTTCTGAAAATACTTTGGCTCAGTTAATGTTTCTTTCTCACTCTGTGCCAGGAACCATCTACACACAGCTTCACACGGAGAAGAGGATGAGAGGTGGGCTCTGGAGTAAGACAGATCTGGGTGTGAATTCCCCCTCTGCCACTCACCAGCTATGAGACCACTAGTAATAATAATAATAACAATAGCAGCTGTAAAGATAAAAAATATCCAGACTTGGCCTGGCTCAGTTGGTAGATATGTCGTCCCATACACTACAAGGTTGCAGGTTCAATCCCCGGTAGGGGCGAATACGGGAGGCAACTGATCAATGTTTCTCTCTCTTTCTCTCTCTCTCTCTCTCTCTCTCTCTCTCTCTCTCTCTCTCTCTCTCTCTCTCTCTCCCCACCCCCCTCCTCTCTCTGTCTGTCTCTAAAACAAACCAACAAAAAAAAAACACACACAATAAAAACATATCCTTGGGTGAGGATAAAAAGAAAAAAAGCAAAACTTGGAAATAAGACAAAAGGAAGACTGTGTGTCCTTCAATGTCATATTAAAGCACTGTCTGATCAGTCTGCCTGAGGCACCTGACTCTATGAAGCACCAACTGTGTACCAGGCCCACTCACATTCATATCTCTTATTCAATTCAAATTGCACAGGGAGAAACCAAGATGGCGGCATAGGTAAGCACCTAAACTGCTGCCTCGCACAACAATTTCAAAACTACAACTAAAAGACAAAACGGACATCATCCAGAACCACAGGAAGGCTGACTGAGTGGAAATTCTACAACTGGAAGGAAAGAGAAAAGCACACTGAGACTCAGAGGAGCTGCAGGAGGCAGAGGTACCGAGACGCATACGTGGAGAGGACTGGCAACTGAGTGCATGGCTGGCTTTTTCAAATGGGAGGGAGACAAAAGCTCCCGACTGCGCTGAACTCCAGTTCCAGGCGAGACTCTGGGGACCCAGACTCCTACAGGGTGAAACTGGACTGTCTGGCAGCGGGCAGAACTCGAGGGCGGCTTTCTCTCAGAGGTGCTTGCAGCGATTACCACGGGACACTGAGACACAGGGGCCTATTAGGGCAGGGCTGACAGGAAACCAATGCTGCCCTGAGACTCTGCCCCGTCCAAGCTGAGCACAGAGGCTTTTGCAAGTCTTGTCTTATAAGGGCGTCTCCAGCACAGAAGTTCTCCCAGCGTAGACACAGCTGATCCTCACAGCCAATTGGCCTGGAGGTCAATTCCTCCCAGTGATACCAACAACAATCAAGGCTTAACTACAACAAGACTGTGCACACAGCCCACAAAGGGGTGCACCAAGAGTGTCCACCTCAGGTAACTGGGGAGGCTGAGCCACTGGGTCCTATAGGACACCTAGCACACAAAGCCACTCTATCATCTCAGGGAAGCAGCCAAAATGCGGAGACAAAGAAACAGTTCACAAATGAAAGAAATGGAGAAAAGCAAACGACTGGATATAGAGTTCAAAACCACAGTTATAAGGTTTTTCAAGAATTTTCTAGAAAAGGCCGATAACTTTAGCGAGACCCTCGAGGATATGAAAAAGGACCAACTAGGAATTAAGCATACACTGACTGAAATAAAAAATATTATACAGAGATCTAACAGCAGACTAGAGGATCGCAAGAATCAAGTCAAAGATTTGAAATACAAAAAAGCAAAAAACACTCAACCGGAAAAGCAAAAAGAATCCAAAAATATGAAGACAGTGTAAGGAGCCTCTGGGACAACCTCAAGCGTACCAACATCAGAATTATGGGGGTGCCAGAAGAAGAGAGAGAGCAAGATACTGAAAACCTATTTGAAGCCGAAACCAGTTTGGCTCAGTGGATAGAGCGTCGGCCTGCGGACTGAAAGGTCCCAGGTTCGATTCAGGTCAAGAGCACGTACCTTGGTTGCGGGCACATCCCCAGTGGGAGGTGTGCAGGAGGCAGCTGATCGATGTTTCTCTTTCATCGATGTTTCTAACTCTCTATCCCTCTCCCTTCCTCTCTGTAAAATATCAATAAAATATATTTTAAAAAAAAAGAAAACCTATTTGAAGAAATAATGACCGAAAACTTCCCCCACCTAGTGAAAGAAATAGACTTACCAGTCCAGAAAGCCCACAGAACCCCAAACAAAAGGAATCCAAAGAGGACCACACCAAGACACATCAGAATTAAAATGCCAAGAGCAAAAGACAAAGAGAGAATATTAAAAGCAGCAAGAGAAAAACAGTTGGTTACCTACAAGGGAGCACCCATACGACTGTCAGCTGATTTCTCAACAGAAACTATGCAGGCCAGACAGGAGTGGCAAGAAATATTCAAAGTGATGAATAGCAAGAACCTACAACCAAGATTACTCTACCCAGCAAAGCTATCACTCAGAATGGAAGGGCAGATAAAGAGCTTCACAGATAAGAAAAAGCTAAAGGAGTTCATCACCGCCAAACCAGTATTATATGAAATGCTGAAAGGTATTCTTTAAGAAGAGGAAGAAGAAGAAAAAGTTAAGATAAAAATTATGAACAACAAATATATATCTATCAACAAGTGAATCTAAAAATCAAGTGAATAAAAAAAATGTGAAGAACAGAATAAACTGGTGACTATAATAGAATCAGGGGCATAGAAAGGGAGTGGACTGACAATTCTCAGGGGGAAAGGGGTGTGGGGGGTGTGGGCAGAGACTGGACAAAAATCGTACACCTATGGATGAGGACAGTGGGGGGGGCGGGGTAAGGGCAGAGGGTGGGGTGGGAACCGGGTGGAGGGGAGCTATGGGGGAAAAAAGAGGAACAATTGTAATAATCTGAACAACAAAGATTTATTAAATTTAAAAAAAAACTGCACAACACTATAAGATGGGATTTGCATTTACATTTTTCCAGTTTTCGTGTGTCCTTCTGCGAGTGTCCCTCTGCGAGTCCCTTCCCTCTTTGAGCCTCAGGGTCTTTGCCTGTATGTGGGGGTGGTAACAGCTGCCCCAGGACTGTGTGGAAATAGGTTAGTGTAATTATGGTTGAAAAGGCAGCTCCTTCAATGGAACAGCCTGTTACTTGTGGTTCCGCAGCAGAATGCTCAGGGTTGGGGAGTAACCAACCCCAAGTCTCAAGGTCCCAGAGCCTGGGCTGTCACTCTGTCACTTAATGCCTCAGACCCTCCATTTCTACATCTGTCAAATGGGAATAACAGATGAAAGCAGACTGTCTGGCAGAGGGGTCAGCTGTTGAGGCAGCTGCAAACTGTTCGCCTTGTGGTTGGACGATGCATGCATGTGTCACGCATCATGGGCCGCTGTTGAGATACCATTTTGGTGCTTGCTTTTAGAGCTGGCACTGGAGAGAAGTATTTTTCTTTCTTCCACCCCAACAAGCTGAATTTGTGCCCTCAGCTCCAAGCTCTTGCTGGGCCGTGTCTATGGTTTCTTTCCTGGGATGGACCCCGCACAGAATTGGGGTCAAAGGTGGCCCCAAACCTCAGGCTTAGATTGTGTATTTGTTTTCTGGGTTGCTGCAACAAAGTACTGCAAACTGAGTGGATCCAAAGAACAGAAATGTGTCACCTGACAGTTCTGGAGGCTAGAAGTCTGAAGTAGAGATGTCAGCAGGGCCTGTTCTCTGGGGCTGAGGGAGAGTCTCCCACGTCTCTCCCGTAGCCTCTGGAGGTTGCCCACAATCCTTGGTGTTCCCTGGCTTGTAGCTGCATCACTCCAACCTCTGCCTCCATCATCACAGAGAGTTCTCCCTTCTTGTGTCTGTGTTCAAATTTGCCTCTTCTTATAAGGACCCTAGTCATCTTAACTTGATTACATCTGCAAAGACCCCATTTCTAAGTAAGTCACGTTCTCAGCTTTCGCGTGAACAGGAATGTGGGAGAGTGGAGAGGGGGCTGCTATTCAACTCAGTACAGACAAGCATCTCGCTGGTGATCCTGCAAGAACCCCAGGATCTCCTCTGGATGAGCTCTGTCAGGTGGTGTCTGTCCATCCTAGCAGCAGGCAGCTAGGAGCTGCATTTCCTCTTATTAGACAAGTAAAGCACAGGCGTGTCTCTGCTCCAAGCTGCACACGTGAGTGCTGAGCTCTGAGCTGCCAGCGAGCCAACCTCGCCTCTGTGGTCTATATGTTCCTCCTCTGTCAGGTGGGCACAGTGAATATAACTGCACTTACATGAATTCCGAGAACAAGCAACATTTATGGTGATAAAAATCAGGATAGCCCTGACCGGTTTGGCTCAGTGGATAGAGCGTCGGCCTGCGGACTGAAGGGTCCCAGGTTCGATTCTGGTCAAGGGCATGTGCCTTGGTTGCGGGCACATCCCCAGTGGGGGGTGTGCAGGAGGCAGCTGATTGATCTTTCTCTCTCATCAATGTTTCTAACTCTCTATCCCTCTCCCTTCCTCTCTGTAAAAAATCAATAAAAAATATATTAAAAAAAAAATCAGGATAGTGGTTACCTGAGGGGTGGGCAAGAGGGAGTTGTTGGGGGTGGAGATGATCTATATCTTGATCTGAATGGTAGCTGCACAGTATGTACAAATTTATTGAAATGCACACTTTAGATGTGTGTGCTCTAGGTACTTTATTATGTGCGTTTTATATATTAATAAAAGGGTAGAAAGAAAATAAAAGGCAGGAAAGAAGGGGGAAAGGGAAGGAGGGAGGGAGGGGTAGAGAGAAAGATGAGCACAGTGATCCCTGTCCAGCTTGGCTTCCAGGAAAAAGCGAAGAGGCCGTGCGTGCCCAGGTCTTCTGCAAATAGTGGGCAGAGGGGCACCAAGATGTAGCTTTGAAAGCAGAAATGGAACGGAGGGGCATGTCCCTCTTCTTTTGCCCTCCCACCCCAGGCCTCCCCGCTGGAAGAAAGTGGGACTTTGCAGTCATGCTACTGGCTGTGTGACCTTGGGCATGTTGCTAGCCTCCTCTGGGCCTCAGGCTTCTCCCCTGGAAAATAGGACTTGCTCTCAAAGAACTGTGGCGAGGACTAAGACACCAGCTGAACCACCCTCAGCGTGGCGGTGCTGCCTCCGGTCAGCCTCTCTTCCCGGCCCAGGCCCAGTGTGGCGAGGGAGGTGGGCCTGAGTGCCAGCCACACTGTCCTGACGGTGGTTTCAGACAGGTAAGGGGCAGTGTTCTTCCCCGGTCCAGCCCTGGGTGGCCAGTCATTTGTCTTGGTTCCCTCCTCCTAAGGTTGTCATTTCACTCACTCCTTCAACCCTGGGCAATTTCCCACACTTTTCTGTGGCTCAATTTGCTCACCTCTAGAATGAGGGTAAGAAGAGTCCCCACAGCAGAGAGTTGCTATGAAGATAAAAAGAATTTGAGCCCTAACCGGTTTGGCTCAGTGGAGAGAGCGTCGGCCTGTGGACTCAAGGGTCCCAGTTCAATTCCTATCAAGGGCATGTACCTTAGTTGCAGGCACATCCCCAGTAGGGGGTGTGCAGGAGGCAGCTGATGGATGTTTCTAACTCTCTCTCCCTCTCCCTTCCTCTCTGTAAAAAATCAATAAAATATATTTTTTTAAAAAGAATTTGATACAGCAATGACTGGCACCAAGCATTATCTCCATGACCACCCGCTGAGTGAGCGCCTGCTGAGTGTTGGGCACCATGCTGGGCACAGGGTCCCTGGAACACCCTTCATCTAAGATCACGCAGGTATATGACAAGGACGCCCCAGAGCACCCTGCTTTCCAAGGCCACTGCCTCCCAGGCGGAGCATTTCAGCTGCACCAGGGCCAGATGCCCGGTTCTGCCAAATGAGGCGCCAAGAGAGGCTGTCACCCGGTGGCACAACGGCGCTCGCTGTGGGCGGAGCCCAGGGAAGAGCTCCAACCACCTGGCTCTGCAACTGCTCCTGGGGCAGCCTGGCCTCACGCCTGGGCTCCCCTGCTCTGCGTGTAGTGAAAGGAGGGGGTGGCGGGATGGCAGGGGCAGCAGACAGGCCAAAGACATCTGGCAGAGAAGGGGTGAGGGACGGAGCAAGGGAGACCACACAGGCCGTGAGGAGAAGAGGGGTGGACAGAAGAACATTCATGGTGAGCAGCTTAGACTCCCCTAGCTACCCAGTGGGGCCCAGCCCTGGTCTAAGTTATTCCTCATACAACCTTCAAGAAAGATACTGTCCCTATCCCATTTTACAGCTCGAAACCAAAGCACAGAGACATGAAGTTACTTGCTCAAGGTCACACAGCCAGTATGTGACAGAGCTGGGATTCGAACCCAAGGCCACCAGAGTCCACGTTCTTAATCATTATGAAGAAGAGGAAGGAGAAAGAAAAGGAAGGTGGAGAGAAGAAGGGTGGGAGGTGAGAAAAGAGAAGGAGTAAAAGAAAAGGGAAAAAAGATGGAAGAAGAGAGGAGAGAAGGAGGAAGAAGAGAGCCATGGACAAAGCTGAGGAGGGAGAAGGGAACATTCAGGAGGGAGGGAGGCCCATCCGGCGGGGAGGCTGGGGGAGAAGAGCGGCCCTGTGTCCTGTCCCTCCCCTCCCCCACCTACACTGCTGCTCCGCAGTCCCACACCAGGCCCCTGGGACAGCCCTGAGGTCACACCAGCAGAGGATGGCCCTCTGGAAACAGCGGCTTCCCTGAGAGAGGCTGGAGGGCCAGCAGCTGCTGAGAGCTGGAGAGGGGAGGTCACGACCAAAGACCAGGAGGGCCTGCCAGCGAGGAGCCCCTGCTGTGTGCCTGGCTGGAGGGCTGGTTTCCACTCCACTGCCACCCTCCAAATTGAAGAAGCCCAGGTCGGAAAGGCCAGGGAAGCCTCCCAGGTCACATGGCTGGTGAGCCAGGGCAGGGTCCAGGCGCTGCCTGGCCCAGAGGCTTCCCTCAGCCTCCACTCTCCACCCTTCGTCCTGGGCGAGACGCCAGCAGAGCTCGCTGGAAACGTCGGCCTGGACATAAATGGGCTCTCACCCTCTTCCCCTTAAACTGTCTACTCGGTCAACTGCAGGCCATGTACCTGTGTCTGCCTCCCCCACGCACCGTAAGTGTCCTGGGTCGGAGGGCTGACCCACTCCGGCCCATCGCTGTGTGCCAAATGCATGAATGATGGATGGGTAACACCCCACATACACCAGGAGCCCTTCTGGAATACAGAGAGGCACGGGGGCATGGCTGATGACCTCCCTGGGCCTCAGTGTCCCCACTGGTCAAATTCCAGGGAGGCCTCTTCCAGCCCCAAGATTCTGCTATTACATCCCCCAGAAGTATTCAAGAGACAACACCTGGAAAGTAGAAGAGATGGGCCCTGGCCCGTGTGACTCGGTTGGAGTGTTTTCCATGCACCAACGGGTCGCAGGTTCGATTCCCAGTCAGGGCACATTCCCAGGTTGTGGGTTCAATCCCCAATCGTACAGGAGGCAAGCTATCAATGTTTCAATGTTTCTTTCTCTCTCTCTCTCTCTTCCCCCCCTCAAAAATAAAATAAAATAAAAATTTATTAAAATAAAAAGAAGAAGCCAAAACCGGTTTGGCTCAGTGGATAGAGCGTCAGCCTGCGGACTAAAAGGTCCCAGATTCGATTCCGGTCAAGGGCATGTAACTTGGTTGCGGGCACATCCCCAGTAGGAGGTGTGCAAGAGGCAGCTGATCGATGTTTCTCTCTCATCGATGTTTCTGACTATCCCTCTTCCTTCCTCTCTGTAAAAAATCAATAAAATATATTTTTTTAAAAAAATAAAAAATAAATAAAAAGAAGAAGAGATGGGTTAGAGCAGGGTTCAAATCCCAGAGCCTCCCCTTAATTCAAAGCCAGGCAAGTCACTGGCCTCTCCACACCTCAGATTCCCCAGCCATAAAGGGACGAATGCTCCTCAACTCCCAGGGAAGCTGAGAGGAGTGAGTGCTATGTCACCAGAGGGGTTCAAATCCTGGTTCCACCCTGGGCAGATGACTTAATCCCTCAGCACCTCAGTTTTCCCTTCTATTAAATGGGACAACTGTATTTGAGTTGTCACGTTACTCTGGATCTGAAACAGCACTCATTCGGATAAATGCTCCCCCCAGAACCTGGCACACAGTGGCCAACTGCGGCAGCCGTGGGAGAGGGCACCCGGTCTCCCTTCAAGAAAGAACGAGTCCTTTAGGTGCGAGGAGAGCAGTGAGGTACCTTCAGGATGCTCCTCAGCCTTTGGGCATAGGCCATGCTCTTCCCAGGAAATCCCAGCCAATGGCTGGGCCAGCAGGGGAGCCAGGGCCATGCTGCTCAATGTGGGGCTCCTGTGATGGCAAACTCTTCTCCAGAGCTCCCTGTTGGGGTGCCGATGCCAGACCTGCGCCGTGGTCTGAATCTTCCCCGCCCAATTCTGCTCTACCCCCCTTTGTCTTTCACAGGCATCATGCCTTACTCTCCTGGCTCCATCTCAGTGTCTGCACCGAGGGGAACCGAGCACTCAACAGAGCAGTGGTTCTCAAAGTGTGTCCCCAACACGAGCTGGTTTGGCTCAGTGGATAGAGCGTTGGCCTGTGGACTGAAGGGTCCCAGGTTCGATTCCAGTCAAGGGCACATACCTCGGTTGCAGGCTGGATCCCCAGGCCTGGTCCAGACGTGTGTGGGAAGCAACCAATTGATGTGTCTCTCTCACATCAGTGTTTCTCTCTCTGTGTCTCTCCCCCTCCCTTCCAGTCTCTCTAAAAATCAATGGAAAAATATCCTCTGGTGGGGACTAACTGGGCGGGGGCGGGGGTGGGGGGAAGCGTGTTCCCCAGAACCAGCAGCATCAGCATGACCTGGGAACCTATAAGATATGCACATTCTCAGGCCCCACCCCAGACCTGGGACTGGGGCCCAGCCATCACACTCAACTTTTAGAACTGCTATCATACAAGGGAGCTATCCTCCTAGCAATGTGTCTAGGGGTGTGTTTTGTGGGAAGGGGGAATGTTTATCTCAGTCTTAGCCATTCCCCACCATTAAGTCCCTCCTTCATTTATTCCAAGAATACAGCAGGGTGACCCAGCAAGCCTTCCTCCCCACCCCACTCAGGGGAAGGATCCACTCCCAGCCTCTAGCTAGAGACTGCAGGCCTGGGTTTGTGAGGCTGCACACAGCCCTGCCTTCTTCCCTCCTTCCCTCCGCTCCTTGCCCCTCCACCTCCCACCTTCCCCAGGGGCACCCTGGCCACACCCACCTGCCTCCCCTTTGTCTGCCAATCTGTCTCCATTCCAACCCAGTCAGCGCTCCACCTTCAGGACCCAGAGAGAGGCCTCTAGGCTCCCGACTGTTTCTCGCTTTCTCCGGGAAAGGTCCAGGAGAATGGTTCATGCTACGGGCTCCCTGTCCCGGGGGCGGCAACAGTGGCCCCTCCCCACCAGGATCAATCTCTCCCTCTAAGATGCTCAAAGCTTCACCACTGACAAGTGAGAAAACGGGGGACAGAAAGGCACAGAGGCTTGCCTGAGGTCACACCGCAAGAGAGGGACACAGCCAGGACTTGGACCTTGCTCTCTCCTCCCCACTCAGTCACCCAGTCCCAGGCCCCAGCAGGTGGCAGGTGACAATTTTTTCGTGGTGACATGTGGTAGGGACATAGTTGACCCTGGAAGATCCGAGGCCTTCAAGAACTCACTAAAGTAGCCACGGCCCATCACGGTGCCACGGTGTTCACCTTTCTCCAGCGGGCATGATCCCCGTCCTTCTTGCTGATGCCGCAGCCCATCCGCTGAAGCTCACAGTCAGGCGGCCACTAGCCAGGGGTCACATAGCTGCCTGTGCTTTCCTAAACTGGCAGTAGGGTGATACGTTAGCACCGTCCTTCATGGGTGCCCAGCTCATCCCTGTCCAGCACCACCTTAGGGGGCCCCTGGAATGTCAGGCCAGAATAAGTGGCAGTGACAACAGGCACGTGTATTGAGCACTCACTCTGTGACAGGCATGGCGGGTACCTGCTCTGTTGACCCTGTTCCATGGCATCCTCACCAGGAGCCCACTCCACAGATAAGGGCATGGGACTCAGAGGCTAAGTACCTTAATCCTGACTGACTTACACCAACCTCTCCATTCATAGAGAGGCGACATGATTTCCTCCAAGACACACAACTGGTGAGTGTCAGAGTCGGCTGTCCCTCATGAAAGTAATCGTCGTCCATTCATACGGCGCTTTACCACTTGTCACGCTCTCCTCTCAGGAAGGCAAGGGTTTCTTTTGTTTGATGGTTATCATTTTGGGGTGCTTATGTGATGTCCCAATATGGTCCTAATTGTGAACCCGTTTAATGCTCACAATTACAAGGCAGATATATTTATTGTCCCCACTTTGCAAGTGAGGAAACTGAGGCACAGAGAGCTTAAGTAATTTGCCCAAGGTCACACAGCCAGGATTCAAATGCAGGCTCCCTGATGTTCTAAGCACTATAATGGCCTATTTTTGTAGCCGAAAAACCTGAGGCTCAAAGAGAGGACATGACTTACTGAAGGCCACACAACTGGAAGGGGGGGCGATGGCGATGGTGATGGCGGTGAAGGCCAGAAAGCTCGGATCTCCTTCCTCCAAGGCCATTGCTGGTTCCCCTCCCTCCCGATGATCTTTCTCATTCGTGATTAAAAAACACTGACTGGGAGCCCTCTGTGCCAGAACAACCCCCACAGTGTCCCTGCCCAAACGGCGAGGCAGACAGGAAACAGACACCACAATATAGAAGGATGAACAGGTTCACGGAGGTACCAGAGGCAGCTGTGGGAGCACCTGGAAGGTCACTACCCACCCTGGGAATAAGGGAAGGTTCTGGAAGTCTGATCCTTGAGTTAAGACTTTAAGTTCAAGTAGGAACTTTTCCAGAAGGACAGGGTAGAGTAGGGCATCCCAAACGGAGGAAACAGCATGTGCAAAGGCCAGCAGTGCGAAAGAGAATGTAAAATTGTTGTGAAGAGTTCTGTTCAGGCCCAGCCAGTGTGGTTCAGTGGTTGAGCATCAACCTGTAAACGATTCCTGGTCAGGGCACATGCCTGGGGTTGAGGGCTCAATCTCCAGTAGGGGGCGTGCAGGAGGCAGCCAATTAATGATTCTCTCTCATCATTGATGTTTCTATCCCTCTCTCCCTCTCCCTTCCTCTCCCTGAAATCAATAAAAACATTTAAAAAAAAAAAGAGTTCTATGAGTGAGGGTGGGGACAGAAAAAACTGAACAGGGAGGATCATGAAAGGCCCCCGAGGGAGTCAGGACACTGAGTCCTGGCCATATATTAGCCCCTGTCTCACAGTGACCTCGATATTCCCATCTGTAAAATGGGAGTGAGGGTGAAGGGTTGGTGTCTAAGGGCCCTGCCAGCACTAACTTTCAACTGGTGGAGTCAGAATGGATTTGAACAGGAGGACAGTTTTGATGTGAGGGTAAAAGGCAAAGGAAAGAAGCGTACACTGGAAAAAAGGACCCACAGTAAGTAAAGGTTCAGAGAAAAGAAAGTTCAGGACAGGAGTTAAAAATGAGAAGGAGAGGATATGGCTTCAGGTCCCTGGGATGATGTAGACAGAGGAAAGCATGTGAGGAAGCTGTATCAGTGGGGATATTTTAGTTACAAGTGAAAGAAAGCAGGGGAAATGGGCTATTGCTTTATATAACTGAGAAGCCCAGGGTATTGACTTCAGGTATGGCTGGATCCAGGAGCTGACATGTTATTGTGAGAACCCTGTCTCTTCCTCTATCTTGGCTTTGATTTCTTCATCATTGATTTCACTCTCAAGGAGGCTCTATAACCTCATGAGGCAAAAAGGTGGCCACCAGTTGCTCTAGAATCCATCACACAGACTACACTCCTGAAGGCAAAGAAAGATCTCAGACCCTCACATGCCATTGCCCTGGACCTTTTTCTTTTCCTCACATCTAACATTAGGTCTATCCTCAAATCTTGTTGAATTTTCCTATAAAAGAGATCTGGAATCTACCCACTTCTCCTCACTTCCACTGATAACAGCCTGATCCAAGCCATCCTCATCTCTGTATTTTTTATTTTTTGAGGCATTACATTCATGTAGATGAACACAACTGGATGTGTAAATCCAGCTTAATGAATCTTCACACAGTGAGCACATGATGTAACTTCCACCCAGATCACGGACATAGAGCACTGACAGCTCCCCCACCCCCCTCAACCCCCTCCTAGTTAATAACCCCCTTAACAGCACATCCTCTTATGTGTGTGAGTCACCATCCTCTCTCGCCTGGTTTAGTACCCTGGTTCCCCGCTGTCTCAAGCTTTCACTCTTGCTCCTTTCAGTTAATTCAGTCAATTTAGAGATCCTATAAAAGGTAAATAAAAGCTATCCCTCCACTGCCCAAAACCCTCCCATAGCTCCCATTTCACTTGGTCTAAAAGACTTTGTGTAGGCTTGCAAAATCCTAACAAACTGGCACCTCATCCCCTCTCCCCCTCCTTTCCCCAGCATCCCCTGCTCCAGCCATACGGGCTCTCTTCAGTTCCTCTAACACTCTTAGGCACACCTGCACAGGGCCGTGGTACTTGCTGTTCCTGTTACCTGGTATCCTCTTCCTCACCCCCGTAACCTCATGGTCCACTCTATCACCCCCTTTAAGTCTGTGTTCTAATGTCTCTGAGGTGAGCCCTATGATTGTCCTACTTACAACCTGGAAGGAGTTTCCAGATCCTAGTGCCGGAAGAGAACCAGGTGGAGTCCAGCAGAGTCCCTGAGCTAAGGAGATGCAGCTGAGAGTCCAGGGAGGCAAGAAGAGCAGAGTCTGCAGGACAAGTATCCAGGAGGAAAGATCTGCACCGAGAGAGAATTCCAGAGATCCGCAGAAAGTCTCCCTGGAGCATTCTGCTAAGCACTAGCTGGCACTTTTGTGTGAAAAAATTATTCTGGGCTAGAAAAAAACCATGGGGAAAGATTAGAAAACAGTGCCCAGCACTCACACAGGACCAAAATGGTGCCAAAATAGAAAAAATTTCATTAATCCATGGCACACTGGTTAGAGTATAGTAGTCCCCCCCTTATCCATGGAGGATCCGTTCCAAGGCTCCCAATGGATGCCTGAAACTGCAAATAATAGCTGAACCCCATATATACTATGTTTTTTCCCAAACATACATGCCTCTTCACTTAAAGAAAGCCCTTCATGGCTTCTCTTTGGCATATCTAAATTGCCACCATCACTACTCTCCCACTTTGGGGCCATTATTAAGTAAAATAAGGGTTATTTGAATACAAGCACTTCAATTCTGAGACAGTCAATCTGATAAGCCAGATGGCTACTAAGTGACTAACCAATGGGGGCGGGGAGGGGGGGGCATACACAGCATAGATACAGGTACACCAGACAAAGCGATGATTCATGTCCCCGGAAGGAAAGAGCAGGACAGCTCGAGATTTCATCATGCTACTCAGAACAGCACACAATTTAAAACTTACGAATTGTTAATTTCTGGAATTTTTCATTTAATATTTAAGACCATGGTTGATCGCTGGTAATGGGAACTGAAAAGTGAACTTGTGGATAAGGGTGGACCACTGTACTCAGGAAGGCCTTTTCTCACTATTGGTAAAGAATTAGCTCTCAGCAGAACACTGCTCTGGACCCAATAAATCATAAAAGCAAGACTTGAAAGGATCAGATGGTTTCCAAGTAATCTCATTGACTCTCAGCAAAACCCAAGAGGATTTATAGAAATACAGTTATAAAAATATACAGTATCCAACAAAGGTAAAATTCACAATGTCTGGCATCCAAATAAAGTTTACCAGCTATACAAAGAAGCAAGGAAACATGGCCCATAATAAAGAAAATAGTGAATCAACTGAAATTGACCCAGAACTGACACAGAAGTAGTGAATAAGAATAATAAAATAATTATTAACACTGTATTCTATATGTTTAAAAGTTGAAGGGACAGCCTGGCCATTGTGGCTCAATGGTTGAGCATCAACCTATCAATCAGGAGGTCACGGTTTCGGGTTCGATTCCTGGTAGGGGGAGTGCAGGAGGCAGCCAATCAATTATTCTCTCTTATCATTGACATTTCTCTTTCTCTCTCCCTCTCCCTTCCTCTCTGAAATCAATAAAAATATATATTTTTTAAAAGTTAAAGAGACACATGGAAGATATAAAAAAGATCCAACTGAACGTCTAGAAATGAAAGCTACAATGTCTGAAGTGAAAAATATGCTAGGATTAATGTCTGACTAAAAACAGCAAGAAAAAAGGATAATTTAATCTAAAGACAGCAAATAGAAACTATCCAAAATGGAACACATAGAGCAAAAAAATCATTTAAAAGAAAAAACAAGAAGAGTATCAAGAGCTGTGCAACAACTTCAAGCAGCCTAATATATATGTAATTAAAGTCCCTGAAGGAAAGGATATATTTACGGGGGGAAGCTGAAAATGTTCCAAATCTGAAGAAAACTATAAACTCACAAATCCAAGAAGCTTAACAAACCTCAAGCACAAAACACAGGAAGAAAATTACCCATCATGATCAAATTGCTCAAACTGGTGACAAAAAGGAAAATATTTTTTAAAACAGTCATAAAAAAATACTTGTTAAGTACAGAGGAACAAGGATAAGGATAATGACAGATCTCTTATTATACATGATATAAAGAATAAAATAGTTGACAACATCTTAAAAATGTGTCAACATAGAATTCTATACCCATTTAAAATATCATTCAAAAATGAAGGTGAAATAAAGATGTTTTTTAGACATACAAAAGCTGAAAGAATTATTCACCAAAAGACCTGCACTATAAGAAATGACAAATGAAATCCTTCAGGCAGAAGGAAAATGATATCAGATGGAAATCTGCATCTACACAAGAGAATAAAGAGCACTGAAAATGTTAACTACCTAAGTAAATATATAAGATATTTTTCTTATCATTTAAATGTCTTTAAAAGATAATTTATTGTTTAAACACAAATAATAACACTTTATGGAGTTTAACATTTACATAAGTATGGCAATAATAGCATCACAATCAGTAAGACAGAAATAGAAGTATACTATTGTGAAGTTCTTACACTACATATAAAGTGATATAATATAATATCACTTGACAATAGACTGTGATAAGTAGAGATACATACTATAAATCCCAATGCAACCACAAAATAACAAAAGGAAGAATTATAATTAATAAACCAACAAAGGAGGTAAAATGGAATTGTAAAAAATGCTCAATTAATCAGAAAAAGAAAAAAAGGGAAGCAAAGAGTAGATGGTACAAAGAGAAAACAAATAGCAAGACGATAGGTTAAATCTAACCATCAATAATCACATTAAATGTAAACGATCTAAACACTCCCATTAAAAAGCAGAGATTTTCAGATTGGATTTTTTTTAAAGACCCAAATACATGCCAACTACAAAAAAGCATACTTTAAATACAAAGACACAAGTTAATGGTACAAGGATAGAAAAAGACAGACCACACTAATCAAAAGAACACAGGAGTGGCTAGTTTAATATCAGACAAAGTGCATTTCAGAGCAAAGAATCTTACCAAGAATAGATATGGTCATTTCATAATGATTAACAAGTCAAATAACCAAGAACATATAAGTTTTAAATGTTTATTCCCCAAATGGCAGATACTTAAAATACATGAAGCAAAAATCTGATAGATCTGCAAGGAGAAATAAATCCACAATTATAGATTGAGATTTCAAATCTCAGCAATTGAAAGATTGAAAATCACATGTGCTGGGGGGTGGTCGTGGCCGGGGAGAGGTCAATGGGGGAAAAAGAGACATATGTTATACTTTAAACAATAAAGAATTTAAATTTAAAAAAAAAAGAAAGACTGAAAATCAAATGTCACCTTCTTAGTGCATCCTACCTTGGCCATCAAGTTTAATTGCACCTCTTACTCCCTACCCCTCTCTCCTGCACACACCACCTTCTAACAAAATATTTATGTATTTATGTTAATTTGTATATTTGTATAATGCCTAGAACAGTCTGGTACTTAGAAGATTCTCAAAAAGAAAAATATACATAAAAACATGATTGAAAGTCTGTTCATTGCTGTTATTGTGACTTGTATTACATGACTCTGCATGTAGTCTTTCTCTGTTGCCATTTCAAGGCACAGACCCCAACAAAATCAATATAGGAGACCCAGAATTCTGGAACATAAGGGCAGAAATCATAGAAATGTAGAATGTTTGTATAAGATGCATAGGATGTTAAAGTCTGAAGCCTGCAATGTTAGAATTCTGTGATGTTTAAAGCCGGAACTTTAGAATCAGGTAGCACAATGGATGAGGGATCTAAACCTGGGTTGTTAGAGGGTGGGGGAGTTCAGTCAAACAGTACTTTTTAAAATTCCACCTGCTGGTCCTGGTGTTCCCTATCTTTAATACCCATAGGGAGGTTTACACCCAGCTAACTAACTCAGCTCGGCAAGGCAAAGGGACTGCGAAGCTATTCACCCATGGCCTCAGGGGCTGGGAATGAGGGGAGTGAGGAGAGGGGGAGGGGGGGAGGGAGGCTGTATTTCTCCATTTTAATTCAGCTCCCGCTGACAGGGCCCCTTCTGGACTGTGGGCCCATAAGGCCTTTCTGTCATGCAAGACTGGAGGTTGTCATTATCAGAAGGAACCACCATCACCTCCACAGGAATAAGGGGGAGAAGCCACAGCAGCCTGAGGCCTGCCCATCACCCCAGGGACCCCATGGCCATACAACTGGCTGGGCTGAGTCCCAGGGAGTGTGGAGATAGGCTGCACATAATCAGGGTGGCCTTACATCTCTGGGCCCAGGAGTGTAACCTTCGCTGCTCTGACAATGGGGCATCCTGGTGGGGGTGAGGGTGGGGATGCCTAGCAAGTGGGGCACACACACCTAATCAGTTGTCCTGCTTTATTTTTATCTACAGCTCTTATCATCCACTGAACCTCATGTCTTATGTTGGTCTTCTCATCCATCTCCCAAACTAGACTGTGAGTCTGTGAGGGCATCCAATAGCTTCTACTTGGCTCATGCGGTCCCAAGTATGAGCTACTAGTGGTACTACTATGGAGACTCACATACAGTGAGTGTTCAGTGTTGGTGGACTGTATAGATGAAGCGGCTTTTCGTACCCTGTACACAAAGACTCTGTGCACACACTGGGCCACGCCTCTCTTATGAGAACTAATGAAGGCTGTCAATTCCCTACCCAAAACTCACGGCCCTCAGACACTGGTGCAGGCACTTCCCAAGGATCACACACACACACACACCAGCCCCAAGCCCTGTACAGCCCACTTGTGTGCAGCCCACGCCCCAGCATTATTCTACTCCACTGGCTCAGGAGTAAAATGAAACTCAAGGGCTCATTCCCAGCACCATCTTTCATCCATCAGTTTTTAGCCCTGGCCCTGTCTTGGGAAAACCACAGGAGATACCAAGAACCAACACTTGTGAGTACATGCTGCACCAAGGTAGTCTAAGCCCATCACTTCCACCATCCCAGACACAGAACCCCCGCACAGTAAGGGGGGAGGGGGCACTTTCTGAACACCCTGCTATTGGCCCCTACAATAGCCCCTGATTGACCCTCCATTTAGAACTCAGGTTCTCACCTCTACTGGAATCACAAGGCTGCCTTTCTGAGGCTGGGTCACCTGCTGACAAAACCCCAGAAAAACTGCACAAAGAGGCACGAATTATCAGCAAAATTCCCAGGGAATTCACTCCCTCCCTCCTCTCCACCCCTCTTCCCATCACCACCACCACAGTCCTTAGAGCCTGGAACCAGGCATTACACACCTGGGGGTACAGGAGGGGTGGCCGGATCCCCTCTTTTTGGGCACTACTGGGAAGCCCACCTCCCCATTCCTCAGACTACTGCCGCTGTGCTTGCCCCCCACCCCCTTAATTACCTCTACGCTGCTTAATTGGGCAAAAGGCGCGCGCGCGTGCGCGCGTGTGTCACGGGGAGGGGAGGGGGTTCACTCCTCACACATGGGGCGCCGGGTGGAGGGGGTGCTGGCTTCCTGCCCAAGAGCGAGCCCCCTCCCCCAGCCCCAGCCGCTGGAGGATTGTGAGCTCAAACAGATGGACCGAGCCGGAGGGGCGGGGGTGCGCTGATGGGGTGCGAGACGGCAGCGCGCTGGCCGGGCCTAGCGGCGCCCTGACAAAGGCGGGGGCCGGGCGGCGAGGGGCGCCTTATCAGCGCTAGCAGACCGCTTGGTCGGGCGGGCGCCCGCAGCCCTGATCGGGCTCACAAAGGCCCGGGCCGGGCGGTGGGGTGGGGGGCTCGAAGATTAATTGCCCAATCAAGTTGTCGGCGCGGGGCGGGGGCGGGACCGCGGCCCCGGGGGACGCGGGGCGGCGCATAATGAAGTGTGCAAAAAGTTAATTTGCTCCGCGACTCGCTGCTCGCCACAATCAAAGGCGGACGGCGGAGAGGGGAGGAGTGGGGATTGTGCCCCCCGCCCCAGCTTGCAATCCACAGGGTGTATGATGTGGGGGCACCCCCAGCGCCAGAGGGGGCGGAGGTCTCCAGACGTACCTTCATCCCCAACTTCCTCCCGCTGTGTGTCCCCCCCACCCCCGACCCCCACCCCCGCCGCAGGTCCCGTCCAGTTTCCTCTCCTCTCCTCTCCTGCATGCACAATGGTTGACATTTCTGGAGCGCTCACCCTGGGCCGGGCTCCGCGCCAAGCGTTTTCTGGCGTTATCTCCTCTGGTCGCAACCTGAGGAGGTAGGGCCAGTGAGCATCCCGCGTTGCAGAGGAGGTACCGCGTTGCAGAGATGCTCGGGAAGTGCTCCAAGGTCAAACACAGGACCCTCACACAGCCCCAGGGCCTTAGGTGGAAAATGGCACGGTGGAATGTGTCAAAGACAAAAAATAAAAATACGTCAAACAATGGGGAAGATGATTTTATTCAAGCTCTTGCAATAGGGGAGCAACCTGGGTCCCCAGATGGGAGATTGTAGGTGGAGTAGATTTGCCTTAGTCTTTCACAGGGAGGTGTAGACAGGTTCAGGCGGGGGAATTTAGCGTTGGGATTGTCTTGCAATCGAGGAGTCTTGTCAGCCAGCGGCACAGGAAATGTTTATCTCAGCGTCTAGTTTCAGATGGGACAAACAGTTCTAATCTCAGCCAATCAACCATGTGACAACGAATAGGAAGTGGGAGGGTCTGTCTGGTCTTATCGGCAGGTTCAGGCAAAAGGGGAAAGGTCACAGGCAAACAATAGAGTCATCCCTGAGCCTTACTGGGAGTCCAGAGAAAGACAAACAGCCTTATCTAAGTGACATGGGGAAGGTGGTTCCTTGAGGTCAGCCATTTCCCTGAAACCAAAATGGTACGGGCAATTAAAAAAAAAAAAAAAAAAAAAGGTTGGGGGATTTCTTCACCATCATTTTTCCAGGAGCCAAGAGGTTATCTGATAGCAAGGGCAGAAGCCCAGGTACCCTGTAACAGCAGCTTTCCCGAGTGGCTTAGAGTCACTGCCTAGTGAGAAGCTCATCCTTACTAACTATAAATGCCCCTTAGTCATCTCCCCCAACCCCCAAGATGTCACCTTGGGCAAGTCATTTAACCTGGCCTCCATAAAATGGAAGCAATAATAATACCTGATAGGATACTGTTATCAGTGAGAGCATAAACAGCAAGCACATGGAACATGCTAGGTACTATGAGAATTTTTTTATTTCCAGAAAGTAGTGGTATCAGGATTTGAATTCAAGCTGCATGGTTTCGGAGCCTGCACACTCACCCCCAGGTGCACTGCCAGATCTCCGTGTGTTGATTCAGTTCTCCAACACCAAACACAATCCAAACCTGTGTCCCAGGCACTGGGTGTCCCACAAGAAAAGGAACAGGCAGCCCATCCTGCGAGGCAGGCCAGCCCTATAGGACAATGGCACAGAAGCCACAATGGCCCTGGGAGCTCAGAGGAAGTGCCGAACCTGAGGTTAAGGACAGCTTTTGGGAAGCCTGGCAGTCATGTCCCAGATACCCATGGGCCAGTTGACACAGAATAGCACCTGCCCTGATCCCCAGTCCCATCAGACTCTTGCTAAGAAGCATCTTCCTGGACAGGCTTAGCCCCTCGCACTGACTGGTGGCTCCTGAGTCCTGGTTCTCTGACCCACTGTCCAGACCTGTCTCTGGGCCCAGACAGGACCAGGGAACTAGAGAGGGAGCCCTTGAGCGTGACAAGAACTAGGCTTGCAAAAAAGGGTGGGATCACAGCCAAACCAAGATTTATGGGCCCAATCATAATAATGAAAGAAAGAAAGAAAAAAGGGATGCGTGTTCGGCAATGCCCAGGGACTAGGACTGCTGCCCTATTACCAAAAATGTCGCTCTCGACTCTGCAAATTAGCATAAAACATGCTGTTTTGCATTCGTTTGCATGTCATTTGCATGCTAATGAGTTGACACCACAATGTACCCAGTCCCCTAAGCGGCTTCTGGTCTTTGCTTTTCTCCCAGCCCTGCCCATTGTCTTGCATTGAGGAAAACGAAAGATCTGGGTTCTAGGATAGGCTGAGCTACTCACTCCCTGTGGGGCCCGGTCCCTGCCTTTCTCTGAGTCTCAGTTTCCCTAACTGTGAGCCGAAGAAGTCAAACTGGGCAGGAGTTTTCATGTTATGCTCCGTTAGCCCCCTTGGGGACTACTGACATAGAGATGGGAGAGCAGGTGGGGCAGGCGCCCCCCTTCCATCCCCTCCTAACAGCTGGGGCTCTGAGTAAAATTTCTCTTGAGCAATGCAGAGCTTCTCTGTTAAAACCAAAGACAAAAAGTTTACAAATGGACCCAGTTATCCCCGCTGTCTTTCCAGTTCTCTAAAGATTTGGATAATAATAAAAATTAGAGTTAAAATATAGCACTTACCATGGGGCAGGCACTGTTCTAAGCACCAGATACACAACACTCAAATCTTCACATGACCCTTGAAATAAGTGCTATTATACTTCCCGTTTTATAAATGGGTAAACTGAGGCACTGAAAGTAACGTAGCTAAGTTCAAACAGCCACTACATGGTAGAGTGAAGAAATTCAGATGGTCTGGCTCTAGAGCAAGCATGTCAAACTTGCGGCCCACAGGCCGCATGCAGCCCACAACACATATTTTTGCAGCCCAGCCAATATAACCGTATGTAAGAAACGTTTTAATAATATTTTCATAACTTAATTTTTACATCCTGTTATACATAATTATTAATAACGAACTACAACGTTCGCTAATGACTGATTACTATAATGGTGTTGCATTCGTTTCCCTTACACACCTTACGCGCAAGCGCACCATTTCTCTCCACTAATACTGGCAGCGAATATTTTAGCAGCCGATTGCCACGTCATTAGTCTTGGACTGACTTGTTTGGTGTGCGCAACAGGAAATATTTCGCTTTCAGAGAACAAGAATAGGTTTATTTGCATTACGCTTATTAATTTATTAATTTGTGCAGTTATTCAGTGTCTGGTAAGTTAATGTTCAAGACAAAATTTTAATTTTTATTAAAATGTTCTATTATTTTATGTTAACGATGACTCATTTATTTCAGCCCTTTGTATTCAACATGTCTCTTATCAAAATAAACCTGTATTTCTATGAAAATTGGAACTTTTGTTTTTTTGCGGCCCACATAAACTTAAACCTTGTTTATCTGGCCCATATTAGCCTTTGAGTTTGACATGCTTGCTCTAGAGACTATACCATGAGTTTAGCTAGGCCAGTGGTCGGCAAACTCATTAGTCAACAGAGCCGCATGTGGCTCGCGAGCCACGGTTTGCCGACCACTAAGCTAGGCCAATTACCCGTTATACAGAGAAAGAAACTGAGACCCAGAGAGGGAGAGAGAAATTCAAAGTGCAGCAGCTCAACTTGAACTTGGCTTTCTACCTGAGTCCCTGCTTTCTGCCACCAGGGAAGGATGGCCAAAAAGGGGAGGTCTGGGGTTTCAGAGATCCTCAGGAAACCTCTCTTGATCCAATGGGCTTCCAGGGTGAGGGGTGCTTTCTTCCCTGGCCACCTGAGCCTGCTTCCTCCCATCAGCCAGCCTAGTCGCAGCTGGTGGACTTCAGGAAACAGGCTCCGGAACCAGCCAGAACGACCCCCTAAATCAGGACAGCTAGCAGGCTGGTGAGAACACCAGGTGTGCCATCAGAGCCAGCACACAATGCCCTGCCCGGCTGTGCAGGTGGAGGCACTGCGGAGGGGGCTCCACTGCAGGGGGCTGGGGCCTTTATCTGCAACGAGGCAGGCAGTGCCAGGCCAGCAGGTGTTGGGCCCCCGCCCCTCGGGGGTCTGGCTGGGAAACCCCCAGATGCAGGGATGACTGGCCTCCCTGAGGGATGCCCATCAGGTGCGGGGGGGGGGAGGCTAAGTCGTCCCTTCTCTCTATTCAGTGCCCCTCAATGGCACCTTGGCCTTTCCTAAGCCCCTTCCCTCCTGTCAGTCTTCGCCTCTGAACTGTCCCCTCTCACCCTGCTCCACCTACCCTGGCCCTTCTCTCGGTTCCTTCCACATCCCAAGCTCAGTCCTGCCTCCGCACCTTTGCACTTCCTGTTCCCTCCACTTAACCTTGTTTGCTTCTCAGTCTTATTACAATCTGAATTAATCTTGTTTATTTATGCGTCTCCTCATTTAGTGCCTGTCTCCAATGCTAGAGCCAGGACCATGTCTGTCTTATAGAAATATAGTTCTCAATAAATATTTGTTGAAGGAAAGAAATAAAAAGGGAAGACAGCAGCTGTTGATGATTTATTTAGTTAGAGTCTGTTTCCCTCTCTCCTCCCTACCCCTAGAACAACAGCTCCACATTTACCACTGTGATCACTAGCACAGTGCCTGGCACACATTAGGTGCTCAATAAGTATTTGTTGCCTAAATGAACCAAGTTCGTAAGATCTCTGCACTGGGAGTCAGGAGACTGGGGTCTCTTCCCAGCAGCATCCCTGGTGGTATATAGGACAGTGGTCAAGTTCCCTCTCAGGGAAGGAACTTCTGTTTCCTCATCTGAAAGCTGGACTTTGGAATCCCTGCCACATTCATCAAGACTATGAAAGTCCAAGTGTGGCCCATCCTCACACACTCCCCAGGGGGAGGCAAATGGGGCAGCTGCCAGGAGGCAAAGGGCAGGCAAACCTGGGTTCCAATCAGGACGTAGCTACCACCCTGTCCCTCTCTGAGCCTCCATTTCCTTATTTGCAAAAAGGACCACAGAAACTGTGGGGACTACATCAGCCGACAAAGGGAAATAAAAAAGTGCAGGCTGTGATGCGCCATGCCCATAGAGGTCATTCTCATCAGCAGAGCAGTGCAGTAAGGCGGTCACAACATGACTCAGCCCAGCACGTTTTGTTTATCTGTTAAAGGGGCTCTGGATCATACCAACCTCAAGGGGCTGTTGTGAGAATTAAAATGAGAAAATGTACCTGGTACATAGTAAGGGCTTTGTGACCACAGGACTAGGAGTCGTTAATTGCCTCTGGGGTGATCCTGTCTGATATGGGTTTTCCAAGTAATCAGAGCACAGTGGGGACCCAGGGTGAGGGTGGGGGTGGGGGTGGCCGTGGTCTGAGTTCAGTGTTAGGGTGGGTTGGGGAGGATGAAGGTGGAGAGGTGGGCCATGGTGAGATCTGGCAGCCCTGAGGGCCGGATGAGGATTTAGTCTTTATCACAGCAGCAATAGAAGCTATAAAAGGTTTTAAGCAGGGAAGTAAAATGATCTGGAGTTTCAAAATACTCACTCTGGCTGCCTGGCTGGTATTGCTGGTGGTTCCCATGCCCATTACCTTCCTTTCCCTCAGTATGAGAACACCCCAAAGTTGCTGGGCACATGGACACCCAGAACAGAGATCACACTCACGGGCCTCTCAAAGTTATGTGTGGCCATGTGTCTCCATTCTGGCCAAGAGGAGGGAAGTCGTATCACGTGCATTTTCTAGGACAGCGGTCACCAACCCGTGGTCCGTGGACCATTGGTGGTCTGTGAGGTCCCAAAGGTTGGTGACCACTGTTCTAGAAGAAGTCCTTAAAGGGTGGGAAAACATTCTTTGCCACTTCCTCCTTCCCTCTGGGTGGAATGTGAACATGATGGCTGGAGAACGAGCAGCCTATTGGAACCATGAGGTGTTGAGGAGGATGAAACAGCAAGATAGAAGGAGGCTGGGACTTTGGAGATCAAGGAGCCACCTTGCTAGCCTAGACCTGCCTGCCTCCAGACTGATTTTAAGAAAGAGAAACCAGTATTTGTCTCATTGAAGGCACTCTTCTTTTGGGCTCTCTGCCACTCACGGTCAACTCAACACAAACAGATCCAGTTGGTACAGATGATGTTGGAGCTCTGTGGCCCACCTTGACATGTGAGGGCAGAGGACTCTCCTGGTACATCTTCCTGCTCACACTGGCCCTGAAGCTGCTGGCCTTTACCACCCAGCTCTGCCATCTGAGGGCAAAACCCAGGTTAGCCCAATTGGCTGGTGTCCCTGGCTGGGCCAAACTGTGACAGGTGCAAAGCGCATGGGGGCCTAAGACCAGGGCTCCTGCTGCTGCCTTTGCAGCTCTGAGAGGCAGGGAAGAGAGAGGACAGTGGACAATGGCAGGATGGCACTGTCCATTCTCGTGGGCCACTGCCAGCCCCTTCTCACCCACCCTCCCTGTGGCACCCAAGAGAGCTTCTGGCCTCACAAATCCCACGTCAGTGCCATCCCGCAGCCCCCAGGGTCCTCAAATGGACATCCAATCACCACTTTGGCCCCTCAGGTCCTGTAGGATGGGGCTGACTCTTCAACACCCAGCGTCAAGCACACCCTTGAGCACAGATTCCAGCTCTTATGAGCTCTGTGACTTCGGGCAACTTGCTAAAGCATTCTGGGCCTTCATTTACTCCTCTATGGAGATGACTGTAACAAATACTGCATACATGAAGCTTCAGTGAGTTAGCGTGGAGATTCCAGTTACTGCTGTCTAACAAACCACCCCAAACATAGTGCCGCTAAACACTGTCTTATGCTCACAGATTCCTACGGGTCAGGATTCAGACAGAGCACATGGCAATGACTTCCTTCTGCTCTACAACATCTAGGGCCTCAGCTGAAAAGAGTTGAAGGCTGGGGGTTGGAATCATCTCGAGATGTCTTCCCCTGCGTGTCTGGCAGTCAAGGCTAGTTCGGCTGAGGCTATAGGCCAGACCACTCCTGTGGCCTCTCCTTGGGTGCTGGGCTTCCTCACAGCGTGGTGGCAGGATGCCAAGAGTGAGTGGCCCCTGAGACCCAAGCAGAAGTGGCTTGGCCACTTCTAACCTATTCTCAGAAGTCACACAGTGTCACTTCTGCCCCATTTTATTCCTGGAAGCAATCACAGGAGGGGACATAAACCCCACCTCTTGGCAGGAGGAGGGTCAAGGAATTTGGAGTCAGACTTTTAAAACAGCTTGAACAATGGCTGACTCACCATAAACACTCATTCAATGTTAGCTGGGAGAAATAGCAATAGTATAATAGCAACAGGGTTCAAGCCTGTATGTGTTGAAACAGTCCTATCAGATGATACTGGGCATAAAGGGGTTAATGGACGAGGCACAAGGGCAGGTCCCTGGAACCTGACTTCCCCACTGCTCTAGAAGAGGCACTGAAAGATAGAACTTAGATAATAAGAGCTAATATGTCTTGAGTGCTTACTCGATGCCCAGCACCAAGCCAAGCACTCCATACATGATCTTATATAATCCACACAATAATCCAAGAGGCAGGTCCCATCATTATGCCCATTTATTGATGAGAAGCCAAAGGCTCAGAGAGGCATAGGATCTTGCTTTAGGCCACACAGCTAGGATGAGAACCTAAGTAGTGTGTTTCAGAGCTGGTCCTCACTTCCTAAGACTAAGCTGGGCAATAGCCAGCCTGCCAGGTGGAACAGGACATCCTGACTGTTTGGTGACAGACAGGGAGGGCTTGTACTGCACGACGGAGAGCCAGGACCAGGAGGTGTGTCAGCTGCAAGCCCACAGTCACAGGCTGGGGGAATGGGGCCAAGCCCTCCGTCTGGTGGGATGGGGGAGGGAGACAGTGAAGAGAACCCAGGGAGCAAGGCAGAGCCCCCCTCCAGAGGCAGCTAAGCAGTGAGGGATGGAGATACAGCCTGGTCCCCAGTCACCTTGAAATGAGCTCTAGGATCATGGAGGGGCCCTGACCTCTGCTCCTTGGAGCCCCTACCAGGCCATCACTGCTCCACCACATGGAGCAGGGTGTTACTGGTGATCTGGAGGCTCAGCTGTAGGGGGAGGAGCAGGAGGACAGAGAGGGGAGCACCAATCCATGTAACAGCCAGGAAGGATCACAGAGGGTATGCCCAGCAGCACCAGGTCCATAAGGGCAACCCGCACACTTGCCCTTGACTTTTCTCCTGTTCTCTACCACTCCCTTTCCCTTCCTGACCGCCTTCCTTCCACCCACCGCCTCCTTCCATTTCTCCCATCCTTCCTTCTCCCTTCCTTCCATCCGTTCCCCATTACGGAGTCTCACAGGGAGAAGCTGCGTTCCCCAAAGGCAGGAGAAGCCTGGTCATGACCGTGGACTTCATGAAGTGAAACGTGATACCTCAGCCATCACAAAACCAGAACTGACAATGTCATGAGTGCCTTCGACTCTCAGAAGTAATAGGGTGTCAACTCCTCTGTGCCCCAAAGTGCGAGGGTGTCTCCCAGAGCACACACGACTCCTGAGTGTCCCTGGGAGGCAGCTCCAGGGGGCACTGGATAGTGAGCCGATGGCCTGGGACTCACTGCTAAGCCCCTCTGAGACCTGGTTTTCTTGGCTGAAACAACTTCCCGGGTTGAGAGGAGGGGAAGATGGACAGCATACAGTTGCACGCAGTGTGTGCTCTGCCTTGCCCGGTCCCTTGCTGGCACGGGCCTCTGACCTTTCTCCTAGGCCCGTGGGGCAGAGCCAACTCTCAGCTGATGTTGGCAAGCGGTGGGAAGGGTGGACGGGCAGGCTGTCAGGGCCGGCCTTGTGCCCAGAGAACCTTCTGTGCCACTGTTCCTCAGCCAGGCAGGCCCAGCCCACCGGCCACTTCCCGTGCCCCTGGCAGGACAGGGCTGTAGGCCCCTCCTCTCCTGCATCTTGCTCAGCTGACCGAGGTGGCCACCTCCTCCCCACGGGCCCTAGAAACAGAAGTCTCCAATATAAATGCAAATGCGCTGCAGTCCCCAGTCTCGGGCTGGCCGCTCCAGCCTGTGCTGGGGACATGAGATGACACTGGCCCAGAGAGATAAGACGTTTCTGGGCCACCCCCACCCCTGGCCCTGCCCACTCCTCAGACTGTCAGCTCCACAAAGACCCCAGGGAGTCCAGCCCTTCCTCTTTGCTGCCCATAACGCCTGTGATGGACCCGTGAAGGTCCCCTTGCTGCAGTTATGGAGGGCCGCAATCCTCGGTGGTGATCCTCACCCTCCTACCCTATGGCTATCTCTACCATCATCCTCCACCAGGCTCCAGGCTGCCACTAGCCCAGAGAATTCCTTTGTGTGCATTAGAAATAGGCACCCCTTCTTCCTGGTGCAAGGCAGCCCCTCAGCAGAATGCAGGGCAGCCTCTTAGCCCTGGCTGGACACCCCTGAGCCCAGCACAACGTGCACTGTACGCCACAGCTCTTGGCAGCCAGTCTCCCCTTCAGGACTCGGTTTTCCCTCTGGCCAGGGGAACCACCTCGAGAGACCTTCAAGTGTCACACAACTGGTCTGCTTAGGCCAAGAACACAGGGCCCTGGAGCTGGCCAGGGCAGCCCCCAGGGTGAGACTCTTCTGGCTCCTATATCTTACCACCCTTCCATTCCTCAGCCCCAGACATTCCCACCCTTAAGCCACGACTACGGATTCTTAATAAGGGAGCAAGACATCTCTGGCCGAAGCATTCTGTGACAGCGGTGGAGTAGGTTTGGGGGTCACAGGCAGAGCTCTGGAATGGCCCAGGTTCAAATCCAATACATTCCTGGCTCCAGCTCTAATGGCACCTCCTCAGAGAAGCCCCCCGGATGGTCCCATATTGGAGCAGTCCCTTCCCTGCTGCCAGAGACCAGGTCATATTGCCCTGTTGCTTTTCTTCATGGCGCTTATCATTATGTGAAATTATCCCATTTATTTATGTCTTCCTGTGGTTATTTTCGGTCTCCCCTCTCCCTTATTGGAATGCAAGTTTCTACAAGGGCAGGCACCATGAATCAATAACTCCTTCCTCGACACTTTCTGGGAGATAATGACGGATGCCCTGCCATAGGGTTAGTGTAAAGCCTTCATCGAGAGAGCCAAATTTGCTCAGCAGAGAGCCAGCACACAGTAAGCGCTCAATAAATGCTAATGGATTTTGCTGTTATTGTCCTCATGAAAGGGCTGGTGTCCTGGTGCCAGGAGCCCAAGTCGGGATACACTCCTCCACAAATTCCAAACCCAACACAGGGACCAAGTCCTCCTTCCCCCTTACTTCCGCCAGGACCACACTGCAAATTGCCGCTTCTCTCTATGCCTCAGTTTCCCTCTGTACAGTGATGGGCTGGCTCCTCACTGCCTGAAACTTCACAAAGCTGTTATGAGTGCCAAGTGACATAAAGAGGAAGACAATTTCTAGTTCCTAAATATGATTTCTTTTTTTTACTTTTTAAAAAAATTTCTTTATTGATTAAGGTATTACATATGTGTCCTTATTCCCCCATTCTCCCCCACCCTCCCTAAATATGATTTCAATACTACAAAGAACTCTGCACGCTTCTCCCGATTGCCTGCCCCCTTCCAAATGTGACATTATTCCTTGACTACCACTCCCTTTCCCTTCCGTCCCTCCTTCCTTCCATCCATCTCTCCTTCCATTTCTCCCATCCTTCCTTCTGCTTCCTGACCCAACCCAGCCACATCTTAGGCTTCTTCCAAGGAAGAGGTTTCCACTGAGGAAGGTTTCTCAAAGTTTTGCATAATCATACCACCTCCTCCTCCCACTCCCATTTGCAGTCTGTCTGTATTTCATTATCTACACTAATAAAAGAGTAAGATGCAAACTGACCATATCTTCGTGACACCCACCAGCCAATCAGGAGTTAGTATGCAAATTAACCCAACAAAGATGGCGGGTTAATTTGCATGTGCAGGCGCCAAGCAGCCGGGGGCGGGGCAGGACGCTTGCATTGTCGCCATGGCAACAACGCAGGTGTTTCGCACCGCCCCAGCCGCTCCGGGCCTCTGGGCAGCGTGGGAAGGCGGAAAGGAGGCTCCGAGCCGGAGAGAAGGCGGTGCCGGCAGCCAGAGTAAGGAAGGCCCATTCTTACACGAATCTTCGTGCATCGGGCCTCTAGTAAGTAATATTTTCTTTAAATTGCCTCATTTTAAAAAAGAAAGTCAATTCATGCTAATGGGAAGCTTTACTCCACTGCCATACGTTAAAATTATCATCAATTGCTATAAAAAGGATACATGCGGGTATTCCCTAAAAAAATGCCTAAGTATTAAAAGTCTGATGCCCCCAGCAAAGTTTTCAAGTTCTCGGCCTGAGAGTTCTCTGGGGAACTTTTTAAAGTTCCTTCATTCACTGGACAAACATTCCATGAGAACCTTGCTAGTATGTGCCCAGCCCAGGTGGCAGCAGCTATCAGTGACCCCATTTCCAGCCCTCAACACAGAGGGCCTCGTTGAGGCAGCAACTTACGCCCTTCAAAATACAACTAATTAGCAGACAATCATCACCCATACCAGCATTACTGGGCATTTCTTGGTTCTTTCCTCTCAACACCACCCAAGCCCACTTACCTGTGGGGGCTGGGAAGGAAGAGAGTGGGAAAGGTCTTCATCGATCAGCATGACCACACACATATGTGCAATAAAACATGCCTGCTACAAACGCAGGCTCCAGGACCCCTATCCAATGCCATCCGTCCATTGTGCCGATTCCAGACTCTTGGGAAGGGCAATTCAACACAATGGCATATTATTTCCAGGAAATGTATCAACAGTGAGACCCCTGCAAATTTGGTAAACTGTATCAGAAACCTTTAATTGGGTAGGCAGTTTCTCTCCTAAGACTTTATCTAAAAAAAATCATCATGAATGTGAACCACAATAGCTATAGCATCGCTGATGACAGTGAAAAGTTTAAAACCTAAATGTTCATCAATAGGGAATTCAGTAAATAGTATATTCCATACAATGGAAACGTATGCAACCATTTACCAATGGTGCTGCAGAATATTTTGACATGAGAAAATGTTCATGTTATATTGTTAAATAGAAAAATAGCTACAAAATATTATGCATAATATCATTACATACACATATAAATGAAAGACTGGGATGGATATGAGTTGCAGAGAATTTCTTAAACAAGAAATGAAAGGCCAAACCATAAAGGCAAGTGTTAATAACTTAATCTACCTTAGAATTATGACTCTGTTCAAAGTTCACCATGAAAAAAATAAACAGATAAGCCACAAGCTAGGAAATGACTGTAACAATCTAGCAAAAGTTAGTATTCAAAATATATAAAGAGCGCCAAAACCGGTTTGGCTCAGTGGAAGAGCATCAGCCTGTGGACTGAAAGGTCCCAGGTTCGATTCCGGTCAAGGGCATGTAACTTGGTTGCGGGCACATCCCCAGTAGGAGGTGTGCAGGAGGCAGCTGATCGATGTTTCTCTCTCATCGATGTTTCTGACTATCTATCACTCTTCCTTCCTCTCTGTAAAAAATCAATAAAATATATTTAAAAAAAAAAAATATATATATAAAGAGCTCCTACAAATCAATAAAACAAAGACAAACAATCAAAAAGAAAAACAGTCTGAAGCTTTGAACAGATATAAAGGATAGAAAACATGAACAGCCAATAAGCATATAAATAGATACTTAACCTCTTAGCAATTAGGGAAATCCTCATTAAAAGCTCATTTTATGTCCATTAGATTGACAAAACCTAAAAGCCAGACAAATTTAAATATAACCACTGTGCGGAACAAGGAGGATTCTGTGACACTAGTGATAGGAGGTCACTTTGGACAACCACTTAGGACCGTGGTCGGCAAACTGCGGCTTGTGAACCACATGCAGCTCTTTGGCCCCTTGAGTGTGGCTCTTCCACAAAATACCACGGCCTGGGCGAGTCTATTTTGAAGAAGTGGCGTTAGAAGAAGTTTATGTTTAAAAAATTTGGCTCTCAAAAGAAATTTCAATCGTTGTACTGTTGATATTTGGCTCTGTTGACTAATGAGTTTGTCGATCACTGACTTAGGAGAACAACTGGCCATTATTTTGCACTTACCATACTCTACAACCCAGCAATCCCCTTCCTGGAGACATTCTAGAGAAACATGTACATAAGCACAGGAGGTGTGGGCAACGATGTTTATATTGGCAGGACTCAGCCCTTCCCCACAGTTCCTGTCACTGTGTCTTTTAACTTTCACTGGGCAATGGTCACAGTTCAGGGGAGGGTACCTGTCCGGCACACTCCCCTGCACTGTGAACATGATGGCGCTTACCGCTGTGATTAGATCACGATATATAGCACAGGTTTCTGTGCCAGACTTGTGACTTTCCGGGCTGGGACTTTAACTCTCCCACACTCGGGGTGAGGGGACCCAGGCCTGCAGGGCAGCCACTGGGCAAGCCAGATCCCACGCTCATCATTTGAGTGGAAATAGCAGGATGAGCTAGGACTTCAGTGACTGTCCTGGGGGCCAGGGAGAGGCCAGGGGTGCTCAGGGTATTAGGAGAAGAGGTGGCAGGGTTGCAGGTAGGGCTAGTTCATAAACGACAGCTCATCCAAATAAAAGACTGCTCTGCTGCAGTGAAAAAGAATGGCGGCTCCATAGGAGCCAATCCGAGCATCTCCAAGATCCATTGCCAAGGGGGGAAAAAGCAGGCTGAGCCGCTACCATTGTGAAAAGGGTGGGGGAGGAGAGGCTAAGTGTATATATACCTGGACGTGCATACATACATCTTAACACAAGACACTCACCTCAGGGTGGGAGAGAGTCTTTTTACTGTATCCCCTTTTGTACCTTTTTATTTTGTACATTGCATATGGTACTATGTAGAAATAGTCATTAAAAAAATGGAAACAAAATACAGTCCCATTAGATATAACACATATATAACTACTATGAGAGTTGAATCAGTTACTGGTCACCAGTTGGCATAAGCTACTTTGTAGACAATTAAATCATATTGCTTTCAACTCTGGTAAGTTTTTGTTTTGTTTTGTTTTTCCAGCCAACATTTTTTAGGTTTCAGACTTTTCCACAGACCCTTGAAGAGCCTGTGACTTCCTGCACTGTGCCTGCAGGGCCACATGCATGTCATCACCCATGCCTAGCAGAACCACAGATTCCCCACGGGCTATTCGTAGGTAGGCATTCCGTTGACTTAAATCATCTATAGGGTTCTACCCTGGGATTGCTCTTTAATTCAAATGAGTCCATGGGACATCGGCAGGGATCCTCCCTGTACTCAGGAGCCAAACTGCACAGGGTCACTTTCTGAACCTCAGTCTCCTATTGGGCTACATAGTTCCACTTAACGTTACTCTGCTCTCTCCTACCCCTCACCCCTTCGCTCATTCTTCTCCAGTCACACTGGCTTCCGCGTTCTTCAAACCCCCTCTCCGTGGCAGGCAGAACTCTAAGATGACCCCCGGGATTTCCAGTTCCTCCAACCCCCGCCCCAGGTGTACCTGCCCAGCACACTCCCCGGAACTGCGAACATGATGGCGTTTACTGGTGTGATTAGGTTATGATATATAGCACAGGTTACTGTGCCAGACTAGTGACTTACAGAACTAGGAGCTAAATGGGTGTTGCTCTGAGCCACTAAGTGTGTGGTAATTTATTACGTGGTATTAGAAAGTAATATGCGTGCTAAGCAGGCTCCACTTTGGGCCTTTTCTCTGATGAATCTCTCCCCAGATATCCACAGGACTCACTCCATCCCTTCACCCAGGTCTCAGTTCAAATGTCCCTTCCCAGAGAGGCCTGCCTGACCACACCATCTAGAACATCACCACCCCTTCATCTGCTTTTCCCCTGCCCACTTTATTTTTCTATATATCACTTATCACTACCTGACATTACATGACTTAAGTTTCATCTGAATAACTTTTAAACTTTATTTTGAAATAATTTTAAACTTAGAGAAGAGTTGCAAACATTGTACAAAGAATTCCCATATATCCTTCACCCAGAACCCCCAAATGTTGACATTTAAACACATTTGCTTTATCATTCTCTCTTTGTATAGAGAGATTATTTTTCTGAACCATTTGTTAAGTTGCTGGTCCAAAGCCCGTGACCCCTGCCATACTTTAGTCCATATTTTCTACAAACAAGGACATTCTCTTACATATTAACCACAATAAAATCATCCAAATCAGGACACTGACATTGATACATTGCTATCACCTGATCTTCAAATGCCAGTCAAAGATTGTCAGTTGTCCCAACAATAATGTCCTTTATACTAAGCCAAAAGATCCATCCGGAAATACTCATGTATTCAGCTGTCTTATCTCTTTCATCTCCTTTCATCTGGCACAGTCCCTCAGTTTTCCTCTTGCCTTTCATTATCTTGACAGTTACCAAGATTATGGGCCAGTTATTCCGTAGAAGGTTCCTCAACTGGAGTTTATCTGATGGAGCCTCATGATTAGATTTAGGGTTTGCATCTTCAGCAGGGACATCACAGAAGTGATTCTTTGTGTAGCCTACCAGGAGGCACATGCCATTTGTCCCATAACCAGCGAAGTTGCCTTGGATCACTTGATTAAGGTAGTATCTGCTGCTCTCTTTCTCCACTATAAAATTACTCCCCTTCCCTCTGTAATTAATACATTATCTGTGGTGAAATACTTTAAGACTGTGGAAATATCCTGTCCCCCAACACATTTCACACAACGGCTTTCATTTAGCATCCAGTGATGATTCTTGCTAGAATCAATTATTATATTTCCATCCTCCCTTTTAGCTTTTTTATTAGACATTCTACTGTCAGAAAGAGAGCTCTTTCTTCATGCATATGTATGACACATGGATGTATGTATGATCTATTCCCTGCTATTTCCCCCGCACCAGAAACCATTAGAATATGGTAGGCACTCAATAAAATGTGGTCAGTAAACGAACGAATGACCAATGCTCTCTGATTCTGAACTTGACTGTCTCAAGCGTGTACATCAATCAGGTCAAACTCGCAGCCCACAACGATATTTTGGAAGCCCAGCCAATATAATGGTATGTAAGAACTGTTTTAATAAAAATTTCATAACTTAATTTTTACAATATCCTGTTATACATAATTATTAATAATGAACTACAATGATTACTATAATCTTGTTGCATTCATTTCCCTTATGCACCTTACGTGCAGGCGCACCATTTCTCTCCACTAATACTAGCAGCGAATATTTTAGTAGCTGATTGCCACGTCATTAGTCTTGGACTGACTTGTTTGGTGTGCACAACAGGAAATATTTTGCTTTTGGAGAACAAGAAAAATAGGTTTATTTGCATTATGCTTATTTTTTTTTTTTAATATATTTTATTGATATTTTACAGAGAGGAAAGGAGAGTGATAGAGAGCTAGAAACATCGATGAGAGAGAAACATCGATCAGCTGCCTCCTGCACACCTCCCACTGGGGATGTGCCCGCAACCAAGGTACATGCCCTTGACCGGAATCGAACCCGGGACCCTTCAGTCCGCAGGCCGACGCTCTATCCACTGAGCCAAACCGGTTTCGGCTGCATTATGCTTATTAATTTGTGCAGTTATTCACTGTCTGATAAGTTATTTTCTTCAAGACAAAATATTCATTTTTATTAAAATGTTCTATTACTTTATGTTAACGATGACTAATTTATATCAGCCCTTTGCATTCAGCATGTCTCTATCGAAATAAACCCACGTTCCTATGATTATTGGAGCTTTTGTTTTATTTTGCGGTCCACATAAACTTAAACCTTGTTTATTTGGCCTGTGTCAGACTTTGAGTTTGACATGCTTGGTGTACATAGTGCTCACTGTGTGCTAGGTGTTAGGCCTCTTCTTGCCAATCCTCCAAACTCCCCTGTGAGGTAGGGACTGTTTTGACAGCGTCACTTTAAAGATGAGAGCCCAGAGGCCCAGGGAGGGAGCACAAAGGCCACACCACAGTTCCCACCCACTGAGTCAGACTCTGGAGCCACTAACAACCTCACCTACTGATCTCAACACATTTCTTCTCTCCCTACACACAGCTCAGTCTCCCAGCCCTTCATGGACCCCTCATCTTGCTTGTCACACTTTCATGGCCTTATCCACTTCTTCTCAGCCTCACCCCAGCCAAAGTAGCCTGCTCCTCACCCTCAGCCAACACAGGACAGGACCAAGAAGAGGAGCTGTCATTTCCATACAGCTGTCCCCAGGAGCCCGGCCCTGCCGGAGCCCCTCCATTTTCCCTGAAAAGGCTGAATTGTCTTGGCTGTTTGGGGGGCACCTCTCGGCACAGGCTGGGCTGCCTGGGCAGGGCCTGGCTGAGCTATTATCCCACATTATCTCACTCCCCTGCTCCTGAAAAGAACCAGTGACTGCTCGCCCCCCTCAGCCCTCCCCTGCTCACTCCTGTCTTTTACACTTAATTACCTCACTCATTACCCCGAGCCTGCAGAGGCCGGACCACAACTGGGGCATGAGTAATCTCCGCATCACACACCCAGCCAGCCGGCCCGGCAAGGAGCAAATTGCTCACACAGCCCATAAATAAAGGAACAGGGCCCACTCCAGCCTTCGCAGCAGAAGGACCTTCGTGGCACTGCCATGAGGCAGGCACGGGTCCCAGCTTCCCAGTTGGCCTTTGCCAGCCCTGATGAGATGGTCTCCACCCCAGACAGTGACCTTGAACTTCCCCAGGCCAGTGAAGTCACAGCTCAGTGCCATTGACAGATGGGGCAGCAGGGGCCCGCACCCCTTCCTTACCACAGCCAGGGAACTGCCCAAGCATGGCTTCCAGGCTTCCTGTGTAACCCCTCCAGCCATCCCTCACCACTTCCACTCCCTAATTGAATGTTTTGCAAACCCCCTATCTGCTCTTTCTTCCCCAGCTTCTATGCACGTTATCATTCCTGCTTCCAGAACTCTCTTCCTGAGCACCCAAGGGCCTGGTTAACTCCTACACATTTGAGAGGTCAGCTCCTCTGGGGAGCCCTCCCTGATCCCCTCTGGGCTGAGTTAGGGACCTCATGCACTTTCTCCTTTGAAAGCATCAAGCCTTTATGTTGTCATTGTCTTTTTGCTTGTGTCTTTTGAAGAACAACTGAGTCTTATACATCTTCCTTTGCCTAGTGCCCAGCCCAGGCTTATCAGTAGGCCATTTACTAGGCACTAAGTAAATGGGACTGAATGAATGAATAAGTGAATGAATGAGTGATGACTGTTAAGCTGTATATGTGGGACAAAGAGGTTTAAGACCTCCTTTTCCCATGGGCCTCTTCCTTCCCATGCAACAGGCTCCTGCAGGGCAGGGCCTCTGAGCCCCAAAGGGAGGCCTCCTTGAGGCTAAAACTTCCGCCGGACCTCTAGGAGGTCAGGCTCAGCCTCCTCCCTTTGGAAACACCAACTTCTCAACTCTGTCATGAGATAATCCAGCCCTGACCAAGAAGTAGTCTGTACAACCTCTTCTCTATCAACTTAAAGGCTTCTGCTGGCCCATCATCTCAGGGCAGCTGGCACAGAAGCTGGCTGTGTGGTCAGCTTCTCTCAGTCTGGAAGACTTCATCTCATCCTCCTGCTCCTCTCCCTGATCTGTGATAATGAAGGGAAGTTGGAAAAGTGATGGGGAGGGAGCTCCTCAAGCCTGATAGGCCAGAGTTCATGGAACTCTCATCTGGTGAAGCCTATGGACCCTTTCTCAGAATAATGTTTTTAAATTAATAAAATAAAATACAGCCCTTGCCAGTTTGGTTCAGTGGTTAGAGTGTCGGCCTGCAGACTAACGGGTGGTGGGTTCGATTCAGGTCAAGAAAGGCACATACCTCGGTTGCAGGCTCGATTCCCACCCTAGTCGTGGTGCATGTAGAAGCCAACCAATCGATGTGTCTCTCTCACATCCATGTTTCTGTCTCTCCCCTTCCCTTCCATTCTCTAAAAAAAAAAAAAAAAAAAAAAAAAAATCAATGGGAAAAAATATCCTCGGGTAAGAATTAACAAAATAAATAAATAAATAAATAGTTTACAAAGGAAACCAATTATATTTAAGCAGTTATCAAAATATTAAAAACAAATTTACATTACAGTAATACATGTGCTTCTTTATTATAATTATAACACAAGTTTAGCAAATAACTATTATAATTTCTAAGTCATCATGAGTGTAAATGATATCTCAAGATACCTGGAACATCTATAATACGATAAGAAAATATCTGTGATTGCTATTGGTGGCCAAGTCACGGGTCCTGCTAAAACCACTGTGGTCTGTTGCCTGTATTCATCATTGAAGGAAAGTTAAATTTCAGAGAGAGGCTAGTGAAATTAAAGACATAATACTTTTCTTATTCAAGTTAATGTTGGACCCCCTGAATTCTTTCTATGGACCCCAGGTTAGGAACACCTGTGACAGGGAATAACAAGAACATCAAGAGCGTACAAGCATTCCCTTCCTGTATCTTGGCAGGCATCATTAGTCAATTACAGCAGTCTTTCCCACCGAGCCCAAGCTCAGTTCCAGAATCCATCTCAACACCATGTTCCAGGCAACTGAGACCAACCAATCAACATGGGCTCTCTTAAGCTGTAATCAATTTGTCATTTCTGAGGTGTTGGGGGGGATGTGGGCAATGCCATACTAAGAATGAAATTATGGGAGAAGTGTGGTAAAATGAGGTTTAGCAACAATATAGGAGGGGGCCTAAAAACAGAACATTCGATGGAAGCTTAATGTATCTCATCAGGATAAACAGTTACCAATAAGCTTTTGAAATGTCTGGTCATGTTATTATAAACCAGTATCTAGAGTGAGGAAAGTGACAGTCCCTTTCTGCTCAACTCTGCTCATATATGGCTGGGATTTCGGTTGTGGGTTGTACCCTTTCAGAAAAACATCAAAACTGGAACATGGTTCAGGGGAGCAACCAGGATGGGCAGATGTGTGAAAACCATTCCTGTGTCACTTATTCATATGATGAGCATGTATTGATATTTTCCTCTGAGCCACTTTGTGCTAGGAACTGGGAACACAAATGTGAACAAGCCCAGGCCCCTGTGCTTGGAGTGAGGGTGTCTGCCTATTATCCCCAAGGGGCCATCCTGGGCAGAAGGATGAAGTCTGTGGGATTCTACTAAACCTGAGAAAAATATTACTACTGGAGTATACAGACAATGGCATGGGTGGCTGAACCACCCAGGATCCACAACAGCAAACATGCTTGAAGAATCCCTTGAGAGAGCCAGAAACCAGGAGTGGAGGCTTCACATATCCAGGTGGGGGAAACACCCCAAATTGGGTCAAAGCCCTGGCCTGGGGGAGACTTCACTGCTAACACCATGACACCCCAAAGCCAGAGCTCATGCTGCTGATGCTGGACATTGACACCTGGACGTTTGTCTCCGCTGCTTTTGGACACTCAGCGGACAGGTTACCACTCTCTAGCCAAAATGGCACAGGGCTGCCTGGGCCACAGGACCACCCCTGGCTGCAGGGGAAGCAGGGAAGGCCAGTGTAGTCCCCACCAGTGGGAGGAGGGGTCTCTTAAGGCAAGGGTGTTTGGAGGTGCTGGGCAGCTGAAAGGAAGGTTACCTGTCCACTCCAGCCACCACAGATCAGGGGCTTTCGGTGGGCCCTACTCTGTGCTCAGCACTTTCCAGGGATTGTTTCTGTTAATTATCTCAGTTCTCTGGCGTGTGGCTGTGCTTATCAGCACCCGTTTTACAGATGAGAGAGACTCTAAGGCTCAGAGACTCTAAGACATTCGCCCTGTTCTTTTAACTGCTCCACACAGGTGGGCCAGCTAGTGGTGGGGATCCTTACCCACTTGGAAGCTGAACCAGCAACTGAGCCCTAGGTGCCACCAGTCCTGGGATCTCTAGGATCGCAGATGGAACCTGCCACAGTAATGCTAGAATGAATCCCCATGTCCCAACCAAGCACCTGACTGTTCTGGACTCTACACAAAAGTCATCTCCTCAGAGAGGTCATCCTGGAGCACCCCATCTAAAACAGCCCCCACCCATCCTATCTTTGTCCCGTGACACTTATCATCCTAGTGCTTTGTAGACAGGAAGCTGGCATATCGACCTACTTGTTTATTATCTGTCGGCACCGTAGGCTGTGAGCTGCATGAGAGCAGGTCATTGTCTTGTTCACTGCTGTGACCCTTTAGTGCAGTGCCTGGCACATACGAGGTGCTCAGTACATCTCTGTGGACTTAGTAAGGCTGGAAGCCCTTGGGCAATTTCTTGACCTTTCTGTGCCTAGTGCCCACCTTTATAAAATGGGTATAACCATACTGTCTACCTCCAAAATGGTTGTGAGGATTCTGTAAGTTCATGTGGTATCACAGCCAAGCTGGCCTTTTAACAAGCGCTGCCTGGGCAGCAGTGGCCAGCAGCAGGATTTCACTGCAGGGCCTGACCTTTAGAGCCACAGGTGTCAACAAGCAGATGCTCCTTGGGACCAAAAGGTCCAAGAAGTCAACTGGAAGAGGGTGGAGTCAAGGTTAACAATGGCCGGTATGATTGAGTACCAGCTGTGTGCAATCCTAAACACCTCATGGCTCTGTGAGGTAGGTACCATTAGTATCAGTATCTCCAGTGGACAGCCAAAGAAACTGAGGTACAAAAGGGATAGGTAAGTTGCCCAGAATAACTTGTTAGTAAGTAGCAGAAGAGGGAGGTGAAACGAGGCCTTCCATGCTTTTAACCTCTCTGCTCCCCTCCCCCTCTGCAGCTAGGGGAGATGCAGGGGAGGCTGGGAAGGCGGGCACTGGGGCACGTGGGTGTTCTGACTCCTTAGGAGTCTGTCCACCCACCGAGCCTGGGGTCAGGCACAGGTCAATACTGACAGCCCCCTGCCTCCACACACCTGGGCCACCTCCTGACTTTCTCCAGAAGCCAATGGGTCCCAGCTGGTGGTAAGCAGAGGCAGGGAGCAGGAGGCAGAGCCAGGGTGCTGAGGGGGGCTGATTCCTCTGTTCCAGGAGCCCTGGGAGCCCGGAAATGCCAACTCTGCAGCTCTGACAGACGCCTTAGCATCTGCTAGGGATGGTTTTGGGCTCGGCGAGTGTGGAAGAGAGGGAGACAGGAGAGGCCACCATGGGGTGAGGAAGCCAGCCTTGATCTGACAGGCAGGAACTTGAAAGTCCCAGAGAAGACATGTCCATGTCCCATCCCTCAGTTTCCCCAACTGTCAAGTGGGAGTGGGAAAGGAATGATGCTCATATCACAAAGGCTGTTCAGATAGAGCTTCTATTTATCAAGGGCTAACCATGGTCCAGGCCTTGTGTACAGCCCTATGTTTAGATGCTATTGTTGGCTTCAGTTCACAGAGGTGAAATAGAGGCAGAGAGAGGAAAGTGACTTGCTCAAAGTGACACAGCTTAAAGAGGCAGAGCTGGGATTAAAACGTGGCTCAGGGTGACCCAGGCCCAAACTTTGAACCAGCTCACTTGCTGGGGCTCTTGCATAAGGGCCTTTTAGCCACCCTACCCCCAACTCATCCTGACCCAGCAGAAAGCCTGGTGATCAGATTCCTTCAACCAGTCCTTTCTAGAGGTTTCAGGGAGCTGCTGAAGGGTGATGTTGCAGTGGTTAGCATTTTCAGGAATATCTCCAACTCTGAAGAAAAGACACTAATTGGGGAATGTCAAGGTCTGTGATCATTAGAAGAGGGACTCAATTATGCCTGAAAGCAAAGGGAAAATCGTGAGAGTTGACAAATCAATTGGAACTCAGGCCAAAAGGGACCAAGGTGAATGAGGGTCACAGGAGGTTTTTCATTCATTAGTTTATTCATTCATTCAAGGGATGTGTTTATTGAGCATTTATCACTGCTCAACACTGTGGATGATGGGGTGTGGCAGTGAATGGAGAGAATCTGGTCTCCCACTTGAGGAGCCGTGGCAGGGGAGAAAGAGGGAAGGGAGGCCGCAGTCTCTTAGAGAAAGGAACTCTGGTTTAAAATCAAGACTTTGCAGCCATATAGCCTGGTTTGAATCCTGACACCTAGCTGGGTCCCCTTGGACAAGTCACCTTGCCTCTCTGTGCCTTGATTTATGCCTCTGTAAAATGGGCATAGTGACAGGCCCCTCACAGCTTGTTGTGATGGTTAAATGAACTAATCCACATGAAGGGTTGGATTTGGCCCCCGACATATAATAAATGCTCAGTAAATGTCAGCTAGCATTATTATATCCTAGAAACATGGTTCTTCCTACCACATATCATCTCTGTTCTGGGCTAGATCCTGGGGTCATGCAAGGGAACAATGGAAGGAGGGGTTAACTAGGCAAAGAGGGGAGAGAAGTGTGCTCTGGGTAGCAGGGTAGAAGCTTTAGGAGGGTATAGGACCCTGCCATGCCCCCAAATGCCCCCTCCCAAAGTTTGTTGAGGCTCAGAGCTCCTGAGGCCATGAAGGATGAAAATGGAGAAGTTCCCAGAAATCTATGCCAGAGCCTCTGCAGCTGGCAAAGAGGCAGCGTGGTGCAGACGTCAGAGCACAGTCTCTGGAGCAAACTGGGCTGGACCTGTGGCTCACCACCTACTAGCTGTGAAACTTTGGACAAGTTAGTTAACCTCTCTGGGCTCAGTTTCCTCCTCTGTCAAATGGAGCTAACAATACTGTCTGCCTCAAAAGCAAGTGTGAGGATTAACTAAGATAATATTTGAAAAGTGTGTAGATCAGTAGCTGGCACATAGCCCAGAGGTGTGTGTATTAAATAAATAAAGTGAAGCAAAACATGTGGGGCCCTGGGGAGGTGCCTGCTACTTGGCTCTGCGATAGACTTCAGTCACTGAGAGCCTCCAGCAACAGCACCCCCTCAATCCGCCAGCGTTTGAGCCCAGGACAGCCCTGGCCAATGACTGAGCACAGCAGAAAACTAGCGCCCGGACATTCTGTCCAGCAGGGGACTCCTCGTTGCCCTGGAGCTTCCTGTGGGGATGCCCAGACTTCCTTAGAGCTGCACAGCTGTCTGAGGCTCCTCTTCTCTAATCTTCCTTTCTCCCACCTCTCTTTTCACAGGTGCCAGACCTGTGCCTGGCCTGGTGACCTATGCACCCTCTCCACCACAGGTGCTATCTCCAATGCATCATTTGCACTTCCACTTCCATTGGCACATCTGCTTCCCGGAGGACCAGTGACCCAAGAGAGACTGCAGCGTTTAACAGATTCCAGAGGACCCACCGCATCCCATGGGCAAGTCTTCTCTGCGAGTCTCGGTGTACACAGCTGTGAAAGAGCTTGTTTCGTATTTTTCCTACCCCCTCTCCTTTGGCTCCAAGGAGAAGGGCCCGGGTAAACAACACTGGAGAAACAGGGCAGGGAAAGTGATGCTCACCAGAGAAAGAGCCCCATCAGCGTGGAGCGGATGCATTTGTAGCCACTCTCCTCCTTGGAATTCATACAGAATTCCATTATCAGTTCTGGACAGCAGCTCAGGGACCATCTTGTCCCATGCCCATTTGACAGATGAGAAAGCTAGAGCCGGAAGAGAAGTAGAGGGAGGAGAGCCAGGGCTGGAATCTGGCTCCTGACTCCCAGGGCAGTGCTCCTTCCTAACACCACAGAGTGAAGCCTGCAGATACGATGCTGCATGCCCTTTTTACAGATATGCAGAGGCTCAGGGCAGCTCTGCCAGCTACCTGGGGTCACACAGCACTGAGAGTCACACCCAGACACTAGTAACTACCCTCCTTCTTGATGGGCAGGGCAGGGTTGAAATCCGGAAGACATGGAAGCAAACTAGGTAGGGTGAGGAGGGCCAAGCCTACAGCCCCCACCAGCTAGGCACATTATGCCAAGCCCTGGGCTCCTGGGAAGGCAGGCAGCAGGACCCTCCTCAACTCCTCCAAACAGTGACTGTGAGGCCTTGAGACAGTCATTTCACCCCAAGCTACTGAATGGGCCAATAATAGAGCCTTCTCCCAAGAGGCCATGGTGGGGCTTAGATGAGAGAAGATATGGAAATAAAAATAGTCAACAATTATCAAGTCAACTTCCCGTGTGCCAGGCACTGCTCTAAGCATTTCCTAGGTGCATTATCATTTAATCATCACCACAATGGTGTGAGACAGGCCTTATAAATATCCTCATTTTCCAGATCAGGAAATGCACACACAGAGAATCACCGGGAAAAGGTAGAGCATGGATTTGAACTGAATACAGGCTGACTCTGTCTAAAGCCCCTGGCAAAGCCGCTTCTGTGAAGGGTAAGTGTTCAGCACAGTACTATGCACGTGCAGCTGCTCAGTAATGTTGCTGTTGATAGAATAGTAATTATTGTTGTCCTTGGGGAAATTTGCCACCAGCAGTGCTATCTTCCCCAAAGTCAGGAGAATGAACACCCTGACATGTTTTATGGAACTTTATCATTTCTTCTCTTAAGAAGTAAGGGAGTAGCCGAAACTGGTTTGGCTCAGTGGATAGAGCGTCGGCCTGCGGACTGGAGGGTCCCGGATTCGATTCCGGTCAAGGGCATGTGCCTTGGTTGCGGGCACATCCCCAGTGGGGGGTGTGCAGGAGGCAGCTGATCAATGTTTCTCTCTCATCGATGTTTCTGGCTCTCTGTCCCTCTCTCTTCCTCTCTGTGAAATATCAATAAAATATATTTTTTTTAAAAAAAAAAGAAGGGAGTAGATAGCAAGTGCTCAAGATAAATGCTTGGTGAATCAAAACATTTTATGGTCTTTTTGGAAAGCGCAAAAAGAAGGGGTAAATAAATTTTAAAAAAATACCTATAGCCCTACCACCCTCCTTTCACTTTTCTGTGGATGTTTATTTTTTCTTTGGTTCATAGTTACAAACATTCTGTGAGAGATTTCTGGATTCTGCAACCTCCACTTAACATGAGCTTTCCCCCCATACGATAATGTTTAATGGCTGGAGAATATTCTATCCAGCGAAGTCTTCTTCACAACCATCTCCCATTTTCTTTAACTTGGGAACTTTATCTGATGTGACTTAGAGAAATACATTCCTAACAGTGGACTTTCTTTTCTTTTTTAAATATTTTTATTGATTTCAAAGAGGAAGGGAGAGGGAGAGAGAGAAACATCAGTGATGTGAGAGAATCATTGATTGGCTGTCTCCTGCATGCCCCACACTGGGGATCGAGCCCACATACCGGGCATGTGCCCTGATCGGAAATCGAACCATGACCTCCTGGTTCATAGGCTGACACCCATCCATTGAGCCATGCCGGCCAGGCATAGCAGTGGACTTTCTGAAACCAGTAAACTGGTGTTGGAGAAGGCTTGGGAACGGAATACCCTTCTCAATGTCCTAGTGATGAAACCCTGCTGGCCATTGTGTATTTCACCAATGCTTAAGCATAGGTATTTTTGAACCTCACCTCTGCGCTGAAGACTTCTTCTTATCTACTAAAGATGCCCACACCATCTTCCACAAGTCCTGATGAGGGAGAGTCCTGTCCCAGCTCTGTCCCGAAGTTACCATGGACCCACAGTGTCTTGTGAAACTCTCTAGGCTGTTTTACCATCTCTTTGTAGGACTTGGAATGACAGAACCATCAGGCAGGTGAGCTCATGGGCACCCACTTCCCTTATCTACCTCACTGGACTAGGCACCCCTAGAGGAGAGAGACCCCAGAACCCAAACTCCAAAATACGAATACACTATGAATAACTATCAACAACTTTCTCTATGGCCCAAGCTCATTCCTGCCTCAGAGCCTTTGACTTCATGAAGCCTCTGTCTAGAGCACTCTTTCCTCGCTCCTCCCAGGGCTGGCTCCATCTCATCACTCAAGACTGGGCTCAGATGTCACCTCTTCCAGGAGACCCTGATCACCCTGTCTAAAGGTACCATCACTTTCCATTACCTACCCCGTTTTATATTCCTCACAGCACTAAACAATTATTTGAAAGGATATTGTGGACTTCAGTGTTTCCTTGTTCAGTGTCCATCCACTGTCCCTTGAATGTCACCTCCAAGACAGCAGGGACAAGGACTAGCTAGGTCACCACTTATTCCACAGAACCCCACAAAACATGTGATAAATGGATCCTGAGTGCTCCAGGCACAACTGTATACATAGAACCCACAGATATTGGGCACCTACTATATGCCAGGCACCATGCTAACCAACTTTTTGTAATGCTCCCAACAACCCCTGAGATAGCAACAATTATTACTAACATTTTATAAATGGGGAAACTGAGGCACAGATCAGTTGAATAATTTGCCCAAGGTCCCATGGCTAGTACGTAGAGTGTGAGGAGCCAAACAGGGGGCCGAGTCCCTGTCCTCATGAAGCCCAGGGGCTAATGGGTAAGCTGGCCTAGCCCACAATGTGGGAAGTCAGGGTCTTTCCTGGAGGAAGTGATGCCTCAGCTAAGTCCTGAGGACAAGTAGGGGTGTGCTAGGGTGAAGTGGAGGGAAGGACAATCTGAACAGAATGGAGGCCAAGAGACAAACAAGAGAGGAGCAAACCGGAGGGACTAGACGGAGGCTTGTGTGGCTGGAGTAGGGAATATGGGGTGTGCCCTGAGTCAGAGGGTGTGGTCACCTCAACCCGCACTGACTGAAGTTGAAAAAGTCCCAGAGGACGAAATAGGAGGCAAGATGACTGGGAAGATGGGCAGGGTACCCCAGATCACAAGGGGCCTTGGCAAGATCAGGGACTAAAGTTTTATTCTGAGGTTTCTAAGCCACACCTCAAAGACTGTATGAGGCCCTAACTCAGTGATGCCCAAAGACCACAGGGGTCTCCAGAAATTTCTGCTGACTCACTGTGGGACCTTGGGCATCTCCAGGCCCTCTCGGGGTTGAGTTTCCCAACTGGTATTGGATGACCCAGTCCCTGCTCCCTCAGCCTTGCATCCCATAAACAGAATACTGTTGACTAATGAGATCTTGGCATTCCTAGAGTTTGATTTTGGGACTCTTGTGCACGGGCCATTCCATACTGTTGTGGCCAGCCCACCGCTATGGCACTTTGCCAAGCAGCTTCTGGGCTGGGGGCTGAGTTCTCCGATCCCTCGGTCCAGTCAAGATATGGGAGCTCCACCAGGTTTTGGCTGGATAGGCGGGGGGTGAGAGGGGGGGTCTGCTCAGATCCTCCCAGAGACAAAGGAGCTGACCTGCAAAGAGTTCCAGCGGGAGCCCCGCTCCCCCTCCCTTCCCCCCCTCTCCCTTCCCAGTCCACGTGTCTCTATTGTCTGTTCCCCGCTTCAGGGAAAGACACAGCCTCGGATGTGTCAAAACCACCACCACCATCACCCTCCCACCCCCGGCAGCAGGGAAATTAATTACTGGACGATTTTCACTTCCTCTTGCAGCGCCCGCCTGAGCTAGCCACCGGAACAGGACCGGCTGAGCAGGGCAGGCATCGCATGGAGGACTTGCTCCCCCCACCAGTCTGGGAGAAGAAAGTTGAACCCCAAACCCAACAGGGGGCTTCAATGGGAAGCTGAGCTGGGGTAGGGGGACGACTTCCTTTAGTTAAAGCTGAGTGTCCACATTGGCCACTTCAGAATTGGGGGCGAAGGAGAGGACTGGAGGCAGGAGGGTCCCCGCTGGCGAGCTCACACTCTTTTCTTTGCACCCCTTCCCTGTGTCCCCATGTGTGTGAACTCCGCCTGCTCGGAACTGCTCTCCCTTCTCTCCCCTCAGCTTCTCCCTCTATCTTGCACTTTTCTTTTCCTTTCTTTGCATCGCTGGGGGGCTTTCTTTTTGTGTGTCTGGATCTCTCTTTGCCTCCCATGGGTGTGTGAATGTACGTTGCTACTTCTCTCTGTCTTTCCTCTGCTTTTCTTGTGTCTTTTTGTTCTTATCTTGGTCTCTCTATTTCTACCTCAGTGTGTGTGTCTCTTTTTCTCTGCATGTCTCTTTCTATCTTTCTCCGTGAATCTCCTCTCTCTTCTCCCCACTCCATACATACTTCTTTCTCTGTCTCCATCTCCGCGCCTTTCTCACCCTCACTTACTCCCCTCCTGCCTGCCCACTGCTCCCTGCGCCTGGCCTGCCCCCACCACCGCCGGTTCAGGGGAACGTGTGCGGAGCGATTGTCCTGGGGGACATTTGATGGATTAGAGCGCTGAACAGTTCCATTGCTAGGGGACCACCTGATCTCCTCCAGCTTGCGTCCCATATAAAGCCGGCAGCCGGAGTGCTGAGCACAGCTCCAGCAGTCGCCTGTCTCCGCGCCACCGCCGCCGAGCCCGAGCCGAGCCGAGCCGGGGCCGCCGCCACTGGGGCCGGCTCCGCGCTGCTGCCGGCCCGCCCGCCCGCTGGGAGCTGTCCAGTGCTGAAACCCTGCGCAGACAGCCAATCGCGCCCGGCTGGCCGCCTCCCCCACCCGGCCACCACGCAAGTGCCCCCGCCGAGCCCCCGCCAGTCACACCATGCCGCGTTCCTTCCTGGTAAAGAAGATCAAAGGGGACGGCTTCCAGTGCAGCGGGGTGCCGGCCCCCACTTACCACCCCTTGGAGACCGCCTACGTGCTGCCTGGAGCCCGGGGGCCGCCCGGGGACAACGGTGAGTGAGACCCGGCGGGTTGGGGGTGGGAGGACGGTAGAGAGGAGGGGGTTCAGGCTCTCCCCAAGTCGGGCTACAAGGGTTGCGCGCGGAGGGGAACCCCGGGAAGAGACTTCCCCGTGCGGTGTGCGCCTCTGGGGCTTCCAAGGGACCGGGGCGGGTGGGGCAGGAGCTAGGTCTGTACAAAGGGAAAGTCGCAGGGTCGGCCCATCCCCAAGACACGCGCCAGACCGGACTTTGAAAGTTGTGGCCCTAGAAGGGGCGAGAGTGAGGGGTGGTGAGAGAAAGGAGAGAAAGGGACGCCCATGAACAGCTAATGCTGGGGAGCTAATGCACAAGGCAGTCTGAGGTTCCACTCTCCCTGATTGAGTGAAGGAAACTGGCTGCCTGAGTATGGTCCCCTCCGGGAAGGTAAGCCAACCTGGACTACCAGTCTTTGGGGTGATGGGGTTGGCTCCCTGTGGATAGCTGGGGGCGACCTCCTTCCCTTTAAACCTGCTTCCCCTGGCGATGCCAGACAAGTGTTCTCAGGCCCCCTCTCTCAGCAACTCTTTTGTTACCCTCAGCCACATGCCTGCCAACGGGCAGGGCCTGTCCTGGGGACTGCGGAAAAAAAGGGGATTTCTAGGAGGGGTTCCCCCAAAGTGGCTCCTGTGCCCCTAGGCAGCACTCCCTCCCCACTCCAGCTCCTCACCCTCCTCCAGAGGCAGCCCTGCTGCTCCTTGTAAGCCCCCTACCCACAACACAGTCCATCTCTTCTCAGAGCAAGTTCCTGCAGGGACAAGGGTTTGGGGGACAAGAGAGGTCATTCAGGCCCAGAAGAGGGTGATCTCTGAAGGGTGTGGGGAAGAACCAGAGACTGCTTCTGTGGCCCCTATCCCCAATCAAGGGGATCACAAAACTGGTCTCCACTGATGGCTCCCACCAGGGCAGGTGTCTGAAGAAGAGGCAATCAGAAATCTGACATCACATGTGGCATGAGCTTTGGGGTGTGTGTGTGAGTGTGTGTGTGTGTGTGTGTGTGTGTGTGTGAGAGAGAGAGAGAGAGAGAGAGAGAGAGAGAGAGAGAGAGAGAGAGAGAAGAAGAAGAAGAAGAAGAAGAAGAAGAAGAAGAAAGGGCTGAGGATAAGGGGGAAGCTGGTCCGGAAAAGGCAGGAGCCCAGGAGGGTGGGAGCTCCTGCTTTGGGGATTTCCAAGCACTTCACCCACATTCCATCACTATGCCAAGCCAGGTAGCAAGAGGGCGCTGGGCAAAGGGCTCTGTGACCTCATCAAGGTCAAAGAAATTAGGGAGTGATCAGGAATATAGCGACAGTCCCTCAGCCCCTGGCCTCACCCAGACTGCCAAGAGAACCAACCCCCTTTCTTGTTACCCACATACTCCTTATTCTACTGTCTTCTTTTCTTGACCCCAGGGCCTCTTGGGGTCCAGGACAGAAGCCAAGAGATGTGGCTAGGCTTGGCTGAGTGCTGGCAGGACAGAGGGTAGACCTGGGGCCATGCCAGGGCTAGGGAGTGTGTGTGCTGGGAGCTGGGTAGAAACTGAAATGCCTGCAAGACTGCAATGTGGATCCCACGGGAGACTGACAAAAGCCCTGGGCTCCCACAGGAGGCGCCCTTGGTTCTGTCTCCAGGCCAGTTGAGGAAACCCAAAGAAGCCCAGAGAATTTCTCATGCATAGCCAAAACTGCAGGTTGTTCCTCAGGAGGGAGGCAGGAGTGCCTTGCCTTGAATTCAGTCCTAAAGAGCTTACAATGAGCCCCTGAGTGAATGGTGGAGAGCAGGGTCAGGGCAAAGCCATCAGCAGAGGTGTTCCTGTGGAGGTTCTAGAAGCACCTCTATCTTTGGCCCTTTCCCCAAAGGGCTCCAGACCAGCTCCCTGGCCTGCAGGGAATCCCAAAACTGTCCCGATAGCCTGATACCTGGCCTGGAACTCTGGGAGGACTGAGCTCTAGTTCTCTGACTTGCTGCGTGACCTTGGGCAAGTGCCTTCCCTTCTCTGGTCCTCCATCTCCCCAGCAGCAAGAGTTTAGATAGCATGAACTAAGTATCCTTCCAACTTTGACAAGCTCAGCTTCTATGAAGGTCAAGTGTGGGAGATGCCTGGGTGAGGGTCTAACAGAATGCAGGGGGGGCCATTGTCAGGGATTCTGTGGGGTTCTATTTACCATCTGATGCCTGGGTAAGGGTCTAACAGAATGCAGGGGGGGGGGGGCATTGTCAGGGATTCTGTAGGGCTCTATTTACCATCTGATGCCTGGCTGAGGGTGGCAGAGTTTTTAAGACCTGGCATTTTTCTTGGCTTCAGTCTTTGCAGCCTGCCCCATGGTGAAGACAGGCACTCTGGCCTGGCTGCCTTGGCAGTATCTGTATAGACAGTTGGTGCCAGAGACCAGGGGGTGACCCTTCAAGCTGGTACAGCCAAGGAAACTCAGGGTCTGCCTTATCCTGTTTTTAGGGGCCTCTCCCATCCCTGGGGTGTGGCCAGATGAGGCAGTTAGGGTTCTCTCACTCCACAGTTGGGAGGGGTGCTGGGGGTCCTTGGAGAGCCTGCCGGCTCCTAGTGGTCCGTTGTCTCAGCTCTGCCGGAAATAACCTTGCTGAGCGTTTGAGGGAAGTGTGAAAAATTGCTGAGCTGACGTTTTTCTCTCCCAGCGTGTGTAAGTGTGCTGGGTAAACAAGGAGAAAGAGAGGAGGGGGGGAGGTGAGGAAAATGAAGGAGGAGAGGGAGGGAAAAGAAGGGGGGAGAGGGAGAGAGGGAGGGAGGGAAGGAGGGAGGGAGGGAGGGAGGGAGGGAGGGAGGGAGGGAGGGAGGGAGGGAGGGAGGGAGGGGAGGGGAGGGCCTGGGGCTGGAGATAGTTCCAGTTATAAGAAAGATCCTCTTACAACCCATTCTTACAGCAAGGGCTGCAGGGTCAGGAGGAGGATGGTGGGAGGGGAAAGGGGGGAGGGGGCAGTTAGGAGTGGGGCTGTGAATGTGGAAGTAAAGGGAACCACAGCTCCTAATTGATGAAGATGCAAGACCCCAAATGAAAAAGGTGTACCCCCAGCGCCAGGAATGCCTGGGAGTGCTGGAGAATTCCTGGAGGACACACACACACACACACACACACAGAGCAATGCTCTTTTTTTGCCTTCCTGCTCCCTTCCTTTTCTGCTTCTATGGGCTAGGCAGAGGGTGCAGCAGGTGTCTGGTCTCCAGGCTCCCCCCAAACTACAGAACCCATAAATAGGGGAGAGGCAGCCTTCAAATGAGGAAAGCTCCAGGTCCCTCTGCAGAGCTCCCCGAAGAAGGAAGACCAGTTCTAATTTCACCACGCTTTCCAATATAATGCCTCTTTCTCCTGCTCCTCTTGCTCCTCCACTGTTTTCTGCCTCTCCCCTGGGTGATTCTGAGCAGATTCATTCTGTGGGTGATGCCAACTCACATCCTCCTAACCCTCTCAGTACCTGTCCCTCCATCTCCATCAAGCACACTCCTTCACAGGCCCAGGCTCCTCTCCTGGGAGATGCTGGGGAGTCTCACCATCCCAGAAGAGACTGCTGCCTACCCTTCTGCACAGCAGTGGTCTCTGTGGACCCCAAATGAATGTTTACCTTCCTTGGGCCTTAACTCTGCACTCCAGCTGGGCCCCAGGTCTCCCTTCCTCTGCACCCTGTCCTGGTCCTGCCCGCCCCCGCCCCCCCACTCCCCACGCACTCCTTCAGAGTGCATCTGACCCAGGCAGAAGAGGGATCAATGCCAATCCAATAACACAGTTGTCTGCCCTCCACAGCTACATTAAGCCTCCCCTGCTAGAAGGCTGAGGAAGCACTCCTACTTCGCCCATGGGCTTATCTAGTTGACCACATTACACCAGTGCCCACTTCCTCTCACTCCCTCTGATGGCGCCGGGGAGTCGCTCCAGGCAAGGCCTGGGAGCCCGGCTGAAAGGCCCCAACGTGTACACCCCACACCTCAGAATGTTCATCTGGGGAGCAGGGATACAAAAGAGCTGCCCCAATATTTTGGTAGAGGGAGCCCAGAAAAGGTTGGGGAGGTGCCCAATGACACAGAGCAGACCCATCTGGGTGTTCTTTAACCATGACTTTCCCAGGCATCTTGGTCTTGGTCCAGGTCCAAGATCCAGTCCAATGTCCAAGTCCAGATCTGAGGTCCAGGTCCAATGTCCATATTCAACCTTAGGTCTAGGACTAAGCCCGAGGTCTAGGTCCAAGGCCAATGTCTAAGGTTATAGGTCCAGTCCAAGATTCAGAACAAATCCATGTCCAAGTTCAAGTTTCGATGTCCAGGATCAGGTCCAGGTCAATGTTCAGGGTCCAGAATCAAAATACAGGTCCAATTTTTAGCCCAAGGTCATGTCCAGGACCATTCTCAAGGCTAGCTAGGTTCAAGTCTTAGACCCATCATTAGCTTTTTCTGTGGCTTTGGACTAATCTTCCCTACCCCAGCCTCAGTTTCCCTCTCATGAAATCAAGCAGTTGAATTTGATTTCTCTGAGCTCTGACTTTCTAAGGATCCAGAAATCTGGTTTTCCTAAGAATTAGTCTGTGGGAGTGTAGAATAATAGGGCCTATGTGGGATATGAAATCTGGGGCTCATGGTTCCCCCTAAAGCCTACGGTCAACAAGGGGTACATGAGGGGCCCAAGCTGAGGCTCCACTCTTTGAACAGTCTGTTTGTGGCTCCTGAGGGAGGGCAGGATAGTATATCAAGTCCCTATGTCAGCACAGCAATTTATATAGGGTGTCCCCAAAAAATGTATACACACTTTAACAGCTGATAGTTCAATTTTGAAAATGAAATGCATTTTAATAAACACTGCCTTTATAATTATTCAAAGTGTGTTTATACATTTTTGGGACACCCTATCTATCCCAAAGACTCTCCACGCACACACATACACAGTGGACAAAAGACGATGAGCACACGGGACTATTACCTCTGACCTACAGAGGCAAACCAAGGGCTAGGAGGGCCCATGACTTGCCCAAGGTCACAAGGGCATAAATGGTGGGACCCTGTCACACCTCCCTGGTGGATGCTTCATCCACATTCTAGGGGCCCCACAGCCTGAAGGCCTCTGGGGGGCATGGTGAGACCATGCTGAGAGAGATGATGCCCCCAGAACTGGCCTCCTTCCCAGCTGTGGTCCCTCCTGGAGTGTCCACTGCCAGCCTTTGGGCAGGAAGGGAGGTTGGAATGGGCTCTCTGATTACACCCTTCTGGGCAGAGAGAGGGTAGGGCAGGAAGCAGGAGTCCTGGAGAGCGAGCACACATTGTGCAAGACACCTGTTCTCCAGACAGAGGCCCAGAAATGGCCTATCGGAGATTCCCTGAAGGAGCAGGAGGCTGCTCCACCAACCAGCACTGGGCAATTCAAGACCCTCAGCCACCCACTTCTATCTCCAGACCCCTTGAAAAATCTTTCCTATTGATTCCTTCAGAGCTATGGGCCTCCCTGTGGGCCACAGGAACTGGGTCACAGTAAGGAAAAAACAGAATGTGGGGGATTTCAGGAGATGGAGTTGGTGGGAAGGGGCCCTGGAATCCTCTAGAAACTCCCTGGGTCTGGGTCAGGGGTTAAGGGTCATGACCACCAGGCCCTACAGCCCTGGTCACGGTGGGCCAGACCTCACTCTGCCCCTGCTCATCTGGACTCAGAGACCCCTCCCCAATGGGCAGGTGTACCCGCTGCCAGGCCCTTGGAGGATATGGGTGTTATATCTGGTCTAGTGCCCAGAGAACTGCTAACAAAGATGCTATAATAAGGGGAAGGGGAGGTACCAGCCCTTTGCCCAGCTCTGTGAGCAGACAGGAGAAACTATTTTTATCCCGCTTTGCTGCTGACAGACCTGGCTTTCTGCTCAGCTGGCTGGAGCTGATTCTTGAGGCCCGAGGCCCTGGCACAGCAAGAAGCAGCTCTAAATATACCCAGGCAGCAGCCCCTCCAGCCCCCACCACCAAGCAGGGCCGGGCTCTCCTCAGGAAAGTGGGCCACCTGGGAAGCTGGCCCACCACCTAGCCCTCTCTTTTTCTGCCCATCCCCAGACAGGCAAGTAGGGCTGGAAACTCCCTGTAAAACGTTTGGGACCCTGGGAATCTGGGAGAGACTGGGAAAAGGAGCTCTAGACTGGGAGGCAGGAGGCCAGCTTCACTCGGACTTGAATTTGCTTTGTGATCTGAGATGGGCCTAGGCCCCTCTCTGGGCCTGTTTCTGTAGAACTAGGACACCAGAAGAAGTGGCCATCATGCTCCCTAGGACACAAGCTAATTAAAGCACTGAATAGGGTACCTTGTACACAGTAAGTGCTCAACAGTATGAGTCATCACTTTTATTAATTATTTACAAAAATTTACAAGGGGCTACAGCATTTTCTAGAACAATGGCTTCTCCTACCTCCATCACCCCATCATCCCATCAGCCACAGGCCAATTGAAAATCTTTCCTCCCCCAGCAGGTATCCATGCCCACTCAGGTGTTTTGGGAAAGCCACAGACTTTGAAGGGTTTCAACCCTAACACCTCCTCCAGTAATCTTGGACAAATCTCTCCCCTCTCTGGGCTTATTAGTGCAGTGCCCACGGGGAGGGCTCAGTGGGAGCTGGAATAGCAGTCCTAGCCGTACTTATCAGAGATTCCCCCACCCGCAGCTGGATGAGACAGTGTCTGCAGAGAATTTATTAATTCTCATAAAATTCCATTCCCACCACTCCTTTGGGTGCAGGATGTTTAAAAAAGGATTCTGGACCTCCAATCTGAACTATCAAGACTCTTAGGCAGGGAAAACCAGAAATCATTCTCAGGTGACATGTACAAGACATCTCCACATCGCCAAAGTGTTTCTGAGCCTTCCTGCCACCCCACATGGCAGGGGTGTCTCTAGTTTGAATCCCTCAAATGGGGGAATCTGAGCCCAGAGAGGCTGCATGACATGCCCAAGGTCACAGATCTAGGGTATGAGTACCAGGGCCAGGATGAACGCCAGGTCTCTTCTCCCTGGGTCCCTAGGCCCCCCTGCCTATATAAGGACCCAAACAAGAGAGCCCTGTCTCTCCCTTTCAGCTGAGAAACAGCCAGCTCAGCCTTTTATAGTCACCCGTGGGACAGAGGAAGGCACCCCAAACCTATCTGGGTTCCATGAACAGAGTTAGAGCATGACTTATAGTTCCTAAAGAATTCTCCAGGGTTGAGGCCTAGACAGGTGAGGTGCTTTGCCCAAGGCCACACAACATGTGCCCTGGGCATGTTACTTAACTACCTTGTACCTGAGACACCCATGTGTGTCTCCTACTCTCTGGCAGATCAGAAGGATGTCACCAGGAAATTAAGGGATAATAATAATGAGAATAATAATAACAATTTGAGAAGTTATTGTGTGCCAGGATTGTACTAAGGGCTTTATATGTATTAATTCATTCAATCCTATTATGAGCTTCCTTATACAGATGTGACGCAAAAAGGTTAAATAACTTGCCAGAGATCACATAGTTAGGGAGAGGTCTGTGGATCTGAGAAGAATGAGATAGAGTTGATGGGGGTGAGGGACAGGACAATGGGCATCACTGACAGATCTATTCAGCACGATGCAGAAGATGTCTTTAGAGCATCCCAACCTTCAACCTTACAGATCAAATTCAGAGAAGTTAAACAACCTGGCCAAGGTCACAAAGCAAACCTCCTCTTAATATCCCCACCCTACCCTCACAGCCCATGCTAAACTCCACAGCTGCTGGGTGTCAGGTCTGGTCCCACAAATTCCTGTCCCAAAGGCAATTCCACATCTGTCTTTAGGCAGATGAGCAACCTTTGTTGGAGGTATCCCTATCCTATATAATAAAAGGCTAATATGCAAATCGACCAAACAGCAGAACGACCAGTCACTATGACATGCACTGACAACCAGGGGGCAGACGCTCAATGCAGGAGCTGCCCCCTGGTGGTCAGTGAGCTCCCACAGGGGGAATGCTGCTCAGCCAGAAGCCAGGCTCACGGCTGGTGAGCGCAGTGGCGGTGGTGGGAGCCTCTACCACCTCCGCGGCAGTGCTAAGGATGTCCGACTGACAGCTTAGGCCCGCTTCTGTGGGGAGCAGGCCTAAGCCGTCAGTAAGTCAGACATCCCCTGAGGGGTCCCGGACTGCAAGAAGGGGCAGGTGGGGCTGAGAGGAACCCCCCCCCCCAGTGCATGAATTTTGTGCACCAGGCCTCTAGTCCTATCTAATAAAAGAGTAATATGCAAATTGACCATCACTCCAAGACACAAGATGGCTGCCCCCATGTGGTCAAAGATGGCTGCCTCCATGTGGACACAAGATGGCCACCACAAGATGGCCTACAGGGAAGGGCAGTTGTGGGCAGTTGGGGCAGACCAGACCAGCAGGGAGGGCAGTTAGGGGTGACCGGGCCAGCAGAGGAGGGCAGTTGGGGCAGACCAGACCAGCATGGAGGGCAGTTAGGGGTGACCAGGCCTGCAGGGGAGGGCAGTTGGGGGAGACCAGGACAGCAGGGGAGGGCTGTTGGGGGGGGGACCAGGCCTGCAGGGGAGGACAGTTGGGGGGGGCAGGCCTGCAGGGGAATGCAGTTAGGGGTGACCAGGCCAGCAAGGGAGGGCAGTTAAGGGTGACCGGGCCAGCAGGGGAGGGCAGTTGGGGGTGACCAGGCCTGCAGGGGAGGACAGTTAGGGGCAATCAGGCCATCCGGGGAGCAGTTAGGCATCGATCAGGCTGGCAGGGGAGTGGTTAGGGGGTGATCAGGCTGGCAGGCAGAAGCAGTTAGGGGCAATCAGGCAGAGGCAGGTGAGCAGTTTGGAGCCAGCAGTCCTGGATTGTGAGAGGGATGTCCAACCGCCCATTTAGGCCCGATCCAGTGGGTTCGGACCTAAACGGGCAGTTGGACACCCCTCAAGGGGTCCCAGATTGGAGAGGGTGCAGGTGTGCACGATTTTCGTGCACCAGGCCTCTAGTTTCTATATAAAGAGCCTCCATGAGACAGGAGTAAGATGCTGCAGTGCTGCAGGCTGCCACCAGATGGCGATGCCTACAGAGAGCCCAGCTTGGGTGAAAACTACTACCCATCAGAAGTTTTCTCATCAGAACTTGAGGTAGAAATCACACATTCTGGATGAGGAAACAGAGAGGAGCAGCAAGATATATCCATGCAGATGCCAAGAAAACTGCAGCACAGAAACATCTCTGGGGAACTGTTATTATTTAACAATAATGGCCAACATGTACTGTGGCTTTACAATGTGCCAGGCACCGGGTTGGAATCCTAACTCCAAATTACTAGCTGTGTGACCCTGGGAATGTTACTTAACTACCTTGTGCCTCAGTTTCCTCATCTGTAAGATGGCAGCAACCTTAGAGTCATGAAGGTAGAATGCATTCATGTGTGTAAGGCCCTTAAAATAGTGTCTGACACATAAGTACTCTAGGAGTATTGGTTATTATTTGCTTTTCATTTATTGTTTACTCATGGACTGTATGAATTAGATGCTTTTATTACCATCATTTTACAGCTAGGAAAACTGAGGCACAGAGAGGTCAAGTAGTTTGTCCAAAATCACACAGCTGTGAATAGTAATGCTGAAACTCAATCCAGGCAGTCTGGCACTAAAGTATACACTTAATCAATATGCCTTCCTCCCTTCATCAGAAAACATGCAAAGCACTGGTCACACGGTCAGCAACCCCCTCCAAATAGTTTGTATTCTATCCCCATATCCAGAGAAAGGACCTAAGGCACAGAAAGATGCATGACTTACTCAAGGTAACCCAGCTAGAATCTATGTAGGGAATCAAGTCATCCCACAACCAGGCAGACAGAACAGCCTGCAACAGACCCTACTGGGCTGGCCTGGCAAACCTTTATCACCCGTTCTACAAATACTGAGTGCCCACTAGCTTTGGTCCTATTTATAGGAAGTGAACAATCCAGCCACAGCCCCTTCCTCAGGGACCTCCCAAGATACGGAAAACTAGGGAGCATGCAGTGAATTCTATTCCTTGCTCCACCCCTTAAGCAAATACCATCACCACTCTGCACCTCAGTTTCCTTATCTGTAATACAAGAATTTTTGTGATGATTCAATTAGGTGAGTGATGGAAATGAAGCACTTAGCCCAGAGCCTGGCATATAGTAAGTGCTTAATAAATATAAGCAATTATTATTACCATCAATAAGTACAATGGGAAAAATACTAAAGGAGAAGAAGGGGATCTAGGTGTGCCCAACAGATATTTAACTCAGTCTGAAACAATATTCCCTGAATATCTGGGGGCTTGAATACCGGGCCTGATTCCTGGAGTAGGAGAATCTCCAGACTGAAGGCATAAAAGAGGGAGGCGGGGAATAGGATGCTGAGAGGCTATGCAAACCTCGCCCAATTAAAAAACTGCTACCACCACAGCCCTGTCTGCATCTGACCACAGAGCCCCTCCCTACTGAGTCCTCCACCCCCACAACCCCAATCACATCTGTGTGCAGTGGGTCCTGTGCAAGCAGTTGGAGGGACAGAGGAAACCATAAAGACACATTCTCTCTTCAGGGCTGGCAGACAGCACAGATTTCACTCCGTGACCATCCTAAACGCCAGATGAGAGGTAAAGGGAGCTAAACTCCATTGTTCTCTGAAATCAAAGGACAGTGGAAACGTTTGGTAATGTAGTACTAGGATAGTAAGTTTGAACATGTCTGCCCAAAACTCTCCTGGGAGCCCAAGCCCCAGGGTCCTGGGGAGAGTGCTAAGACCATGGTAGGCCCTGGGAGGCAGAGACAAATTGGGGTGGCCCATGCCTTTGGGAAACCCCTGTGGAATCCCCTGGGAGAGCCCCAGCCTGCACACTCACCAATCACTCAAACCCACATGCACAGTATTTCTGGTACAACTCTAGAGAGGTGGGAGGAGGAGGCGGAGCTGAATTCTCACAGAGGGACATCAGATGGCCTCTAGAGGAGCAAAGTAGACTCTAGAGCAAGTACAAGGAAGTCCCCTCCCTAGAGCACTTATTACAGACCACGCACTTGACCCCTTACATCCTCCAGCAACCCTGAGGTGGGGCTGGGGGGTCTAACAGGATTGTGACTCATTCACACAACATCTATGTATTACACACCTCTTTTGAGCCAGGCACAGTCTGGGCACACAGATCCAGCCCTGGGAAGCTCATAGTCTGGTGCGGAAGGCAGACAAATAATCATCAGTGAAATCACTTTTTCAACCAAGTAAAATGCATACTTACTAGTATAATAGCTAACACTTATATAGCAATTACTGTGTGCTCCCTTTCTCTCAATTTCCTTCCATGTAAAATGGGGATCATAAGAGTTTCTACTTGGTAGGGTGTGTGACGATTAAATGGTTGACATGGGTAAAGCATCAAGGCAGAACCTAGCACACAGTAAGAGCTTAATACATGTTTCTAGTCATCATTTTATTCAGTACTTCCAAATCCTGGGAAGGAGTATCCAATTATAAGCTCCATTTTGTAGATGAGGAAACAGACTCTGAGAAGGTATAGGACTGGAATGGCAAAATAATGTCAGAAGAGAGAAAGCATAAACTTTAGTATCAGACTGCCCAGGTCTGAATCTTGGCTCTATCATTTCCTAGTGGTGAGCTTAGACCCTGTGCCTCAGTTTCTCTATCTGTAAAGTGGGTGTAATAAAAATAAGACCTACACTGTGTGGCTGTAAGCACTTAAGAAGCTAGTGAAAACAAAGCCAGTAGAACTGTGGGGGGCTCTGTGCTCCATGAGGGTGGGGTGGGGATTATTTTTACTGGGGCCCACACACAAAAGGATTCTGAACCTATGCCGCCCGACACCAAGAGCAAAGACACCTAACAGAGACCACTGTCTTACCAGCCGCCATCATCTTTCCAGAGACGTCAAGGAACGCGGAGCTGGAGAGCCTGGGCAGTGACTTGCCCCAAGGGAGAAGCCCTCTTCAGCGCCTCACCTTCTCCCGCTACCTTCTCGCCCCTCCAGGTTATGCCCCGCACTGCCTTCCCCCCACCAGCTATGATGTGGACCAGAAGCCGGGCCTGGAGCTGGCACCTGTGGAGCCTCCGTACCCGCCGGCGGCGCCGGAAGAGTACAGCGACCCCGAGAGCCCGCAGTCCAGCCTGTCGGCGCGCTACTTTCGCGGGGAGGCGGCCGTGACCGACAGCTACTCCATGGACGCCTTCTTCATCTCGGACGGGCGCTCGAGGCGGCGGCGGGGCGGGACCGGCGGGGACGCGGGGGGCCTGGGGGACACCGCGAGCTCCGGGGGGCGCGCGGGACGCGCAGGGGCGCCAGCGGGCGGCGGGCACCGGCACGCGTGCGCCGAGTGCGGCAAGACGTACGCCACGTCCTCGAACCTGAGCCGCCACAAGCAGACGCACCGCAGCCTGGACAGCCAGCAAGCGCGCAAGTGCCCGACGTGCGGCAAGGCGTACGTGTCCATGCCCGCGCTGGCCATGCACGTGCTCACGCACAACCTGCGCCACAAGTGCGGGGTGTGCGGGAAGGCCTTCTCGCGGCCCTGGCTACTGCAGGGCCACATGCGCTCGCACACGGGCGAGAAGCCGTTCGGCTGCGCGCACTGCGGCAAGGCCTTCGCCGACCGCTCCAACCTGCGCGCGCACATGCAGACGCACTCGGCCTTCAAGCACTACCGCTGCCGCCAGTGCGACAAGAGCTTCGCGCTCAAGTCCTACCTCCACAAGCACTGCGAGGCCGCCTGCGTCAAGGGAGCCGAGCCGCCCCCGCCGCCCCCCGCCGGCCCCGCCTGCTGAGCTCCCGCCTCATTTCCACGCCCGGAACTCGCTCTGCACGCGCCCCGGGACCCCCACCTGCGCCCTCTCCAACTCTTGTGAGAACCCCCCTTTCCCCCCAGTCCCTCCCCCCAGCCTCCCAGCCCGGAACTTTTCTCTCCAGCCCCAAACCCATAACTGACTCCCGGCATTGTTTCCCCAACTCATCCTGGCCCACATAGTCCTTTCTGGCTTCCAAGACTCGGACCTTGACCCCCTGTCCATGCCCTCAAGGCTCCCAACTCAGGCACCAGGTCCGCGCCTCTCCCGGGCCCCAGAGCCGGAATTTTCTCTCACCCAGACCCTGCACCTTTCCTCTTCTGACGTTCAGATCTTTCCTCGCATTGCTCAGCAAAGTCCCTGTGACTATTCCTCTATTGGAGGCCCTAATCTACTAGTAAGAACCAAACCTACCCTTGACTCACCCCTGCCGCCTGCCTGCGGTTTCCCTTCCACACTCCCGATGCGATGCGATGCGATGCGATGCGGGCCCTGCAGCCTCCAGATCACATTCAAACCCCAGGCCATTCCTCTGGCCTCTTTGCTGAGTTTCCTTGTATCCGTCCAGATCCCCTCCACACTCTGGCCTTAGGCCAGCCATTCACACACTACCACCACTCATCCACCCTCTTGGGCTTCTCACCGCCCCCCCCCCACCCCCTACTGTCCCCAGACCCCCTCATCCCTCTATCATCTCTCACCCCTCTGAATTCTCCTGACCTGGGGCAGACTTGAGGGGCAGTTCAGGCCCCACCCCCTCAAGTAGTCCCTCTCTTACCCCAGGACAGCCCCTCCCTGAGCTTCCAAACTCAAGCTGCCCTCTCCCCAGATTCTCTGAGCACTTTCCCCATCCCTAGGATGGCAGGTACCCCTCCTCATTTGTTGGGGGGACGTCTGGGGCACCTCACAGATGCCCTTCCCCTGTCCGGCTGGGCCTCTCCAATTATTTATTTGTGTATTTATTTATTTATCTATTTATTATTCTATTTAATCTCTTGTCCTCACGTAGGGATGGTCTGGCTTCCCCAGCTGGACTGGGAGGTCAGGGAGCCAGGCAGGGAGAGGACAGCAAAGGCCATAGAGGGCTGTCCCCCCACACCCTCACCCCATCTTGGGGAGTGAGGGAGCAGCCCCACCCTCATCAGAGCCTGAACTCGCTGGGGAAGGGGACACAAAAACGGGGGGATTATCGCCTGCTGACTCTCACTGGGGGGTGGGAGGGGAGGTGTCAGGAGGTCCAGTCATGGGGCAGGTCCCCACCTTCCTGAGCCTTCCACTCCCCCTCCAGGAGACTGGAGAGAGGAGCCTCCTCATTTGTTTCCTATTTACTCCTCTTCTCGAGGGACCCCAGGTTCCAGGGACCGACTGAGCCCCGGACCCAGCTGGGGCCTCGGTCTGCTTCGCTCCCCGGGAGGAGCGCTCCCTCCCAGCCACATCTATGCAACTCTCCCGGGCAGAGGGGCCAGGGCTGCCATTGCCCCGTTGGCCGCCACTACCTCCCCCGCCGCTCTTTGGCTTGCCCGGGCGAGGATCGAAGCACACACCTCCACGCTCACGGGCCGGCCCTCTCTGCTTTAAGCACACACTCTGCCCCGTCGCTAGGCGCCACCTCGGGGACAGCAGTCCTGGAGCCTCCAACCCTCCGCCTCTCCCCCTAGCCACAAGGGGGGGACCCTGGAGCAGGGGCACTTCTCTATGGCTTCTCCACTCCCGGCCCACCCGGGAAGGGAGGCGGCAGGGATGGGGGAGGGAGAGGGTTCACAGAAGCAATTATGGAGGGTGCTGACCCTGTAAATAGGAACTTCCGACAGCAATAATTTTCCATGCATGCTAAGCCTTTTGGCCATATTTTGTATGAGCGCTTGCGCTCCCCCCTCTCTCCTCCTCCTCGTCTCCTGCCCTAGACCCCCCATTCCTTCCTCACCTCCAGCAGTATTACTTGTAACGCAATTCAGGGATATTAAAGGGACTTTGGCCACTCTCCAGCGCCTCTAGACCTTGTGATGGAGGGAAATAGGGTGGGGAGCGCTCCTGAGAGGAAACCCGGTTTTTTCCACTCCATTTCCTTCCCTGTAGCCTGACCAGCCAGTAGCTGCCACCAGGGGTCGCACACATCCAGGGGTCCCTTGACATCCTCAGTCCTAAATATTCCTCAAGTACTGGGGTCACAAACTCAAAAGGGCTCAAGAACCACATTAATAACATAAGTGAATAAAGCAGGTTGCCTTAATACATTGTGGAATGGTGGAGCCTGTGACTAACAGGAAAGAATATGTCTCAGCTTAAAGAACTGCAATTCAAATTACACCTCCAAAACAAACTATGAGCCAGACTTGTCCCTTCACAGCCAGCTTACAACCCCTATATTCTTCCCCACCACACGCTTTACTGCTCTGGTCAGGTTTCTGGCCAGCCCTACTGATCGCACAAGCAGCAAGTGCATGCATGCAAAAAAGGTTCAAAATTGTCCAAAAACAGTGAACTGCCCCCAGAGCTCATGAGCTACCTGTCATTAAAGGTGTTCGGGAAGATATTGGACAATCAATCCATCTTCTGTGCTGTCTTGGTGATCCTTCAAAACACAAATCTGTCCTTGCCTTACTAAAAACTTCACTGGGGACCTCCAACACCATGTCACTTAATTCCAACCCTCAACACAGACTCCTTGAAAGGTGGGGCCTGTGTGCTTTGAGGGCTGGATGCTAGGCAAGGGAGTGGGGGCTGAAGGCTGTAACTCCATTTCTCTTGGTGCTGCCTTTCAGGTTTCCTCCTTTTGTAGGCAGCGCACTCAATTTTAGCCCCTCATCCTGTCTGCCTTTAGACCCTAGTGCAGCCGTGGGCAAACTACGGCCCGTGGGCCGGATCCGGCTGTTCTATCTGGTTCTCTTGCTCTCCCCTCCGCTCCTTTACTTTGAATTTATATTGGTTCACACAAACACTCCATCCATGCTTTTGTTCCGGCCCTCCGGTCCAGTTTAAGAAACCATTGTGGCCCTCGAGTCAAAAAGTTTGCCCACCCCTGCCCTAGTGCCTGTCCACCTTGCCCTTCACACACCTCTGGACCGGCAACCGCGTCCTGAGCTGCATGCTAGGTGTCTCCAGCAATGACAGCAGTGTGGGAACCCCCACAAAGTCTCCAATGGGATTTTGAGGGGCCCAGGCACTGTTGCCTTCCTTAGCCAACCACACACAGTCCTCTGTGGCTACTACACACTGCTCCTGATTGGCTATTGCATCAGCTACATCTGCTTCAGGCTCAGAGAGAAGAACCCACGCTAGATCAGCATATTATAAACATCTAATTCCTCTGTTAAATCCCTTTGAAGTGGAAAGTATTTAACGCAGGGAATTGGCTGCTGACAAAATGGTTGAAGGCCCTCAGCTGGACCCCCGAACATCACCATAGTACTAGCCCAGCAACAAAGCTGCTGTCTCTTTCACAACCACACTGGGCCAGTCAGGAGGCTGCCCCACTGAGTTCAAGAACACAACACAGTAGGTGTGACCCAGGGATCAAGAGGTCTCTGCCACTGCCCCTGTAAGTGACTGTCTCCCGTCGCCTACTGCCCTGGTGGCTCCACAATGGGACACTGTTAGAGGAAAACTCGGCACCTCCACAACCGCCCTGCCCGTAGTAACAGACAAGGCAATAAGAAAATGGTCCTGCCCCCTCCTGCCATCCAAACCCCACAAAAGCAGAACCTAACTCCCTGTCAGTACTCTTACTGCAAGGAAGTCTGAGAAATATAGTTTTTAACTCTCCAACACAATTCACCCAGACAAGGGAGGATCTCCTTATATACCGGTAGCAGCCAAAATCAATGAAGCTAAAGATTTACTAGAAGGTCAAGCTAAAAAATGAAGTAAATGTATGATGAATTTTAAGTTCTTGCTAGTTATGTATATGAGAACCAGCTTTTTATAATAAAATGTCCCAAAGCTACACATTTTAAAAATGACTTAGCACAAACTAAGTCAAAGTCTTGGTATATGTTTCTTGTTTAAATGATGAGAATTTTAAATCAAATTACAGACTGTTTTTATTTTTTTATTTTTTTTTATTTTATTTTTCCTTTTCCTCAAATATATTTCATTGATTTCTTACAGAGAGGAAGGGAGAGGGATAGAGAGTCAGAAACATCGATGAGAGAGACATCGATCAGCTGCCTCCTGCACACCTCCCACTGGGGATGTGCCCGCAACCAAGGCACGTGCCCCTGACCGGAATCGAACCTGGGACCTTCCAGTCCGCAGGCCGACGCTCTATCCACTGAGCCAAACCGGTTTCGGCTACAGACTGTTTTTAGATTAATGCTCAATTATGGGTACATACCATTGAAATAGAAATATTATTCATTACTCATTTAGTAAATAATTTGGTACTTACGTAAAGGCAAAGTGAACATGAAAGTCACTGCTCTCAAGGAGCCCCAATCTGATGAGACCCATAAACTAGTAATTAAAATACAATGTGATACATATTATGATGGAATTAGTACAGATTGTTATAGCAGACTTATCTCATTGGGAGGAAACACTGTCAAGGTACAGAGACCTGGCTCAGCTACTTAGAACTGTGAATTTAAAAGTGAGTTTAGTCACAACTTTGACCTAAAAAATTGAGGATGCTAGGTATCATATCATTGACAGAATTCAAATTTCATACATTAAAAACTTGATTTTTTAAAAAAGGTGGGAAGTTGCTTCAAGACCCCAAGGAGATGCTCAGCAGTCACTGAAGCTGCAGAAGAAAATGACAAACTTTCTGCCTACAGTAAATACAGGAACTTAAGGGTTTGTAGAGAGGACAAAGAGGAAATGGAGAAGAAAACAGAATGGCACCAAGCAACATGGCAGGGCCTTGTAAGCCAAGCTGTAGAAATGGACTTGAGCAATTTGGGGGTAGGAGAATGTGAAATTTTAATGTTCCTTTTGTGGCACAGAAATCCTTTGGTCTCCCCAGAAAAGTCTTTTGCACACTCAAATGCTTGAGGTACTAGATTCTTAGTCGAAAATGAAAGAGAAGCCCTGGCCAGGTGGCTCAGTTGGTTGGAGCATCATCCTGTACACCACAAGGTTGCGGGTTGGATTCCAGGTCAGGGACATACCTAGGTTGCAGGTTCAATCCCCAGTCGAGGTGCATACGGGAGGCAACTGATCAGTGTTTTCTCACATTGTTTCTCTCTCTCTCTCTCTCTCTCTCTCTCTCTCTCTCTCTCTCTCTCTCCCCGTTCCTTCCCCTCTCTCTAAACATAAATAAAAAAAATTAAATTAAAGAGAAGGGGCGGGGCAGGGAGCCCAGGAGAAGGATGGGGAGAACAGGTAGTTACAAACAGGGACTCCAGCTGGTTTGGACAAAAAGAATGTGTTGATGTCCTGCCCCTTATTCCCTTAGTCCACCTCTGAGGTCACTATAAGCAGGCAGCTTCATCCTCTGGGTCCTCAGACACTTGCTCAGTTGGAGTACAGGCAGCCTAGAAATGGCAAGGAGTTAACATCCTCAGGCAACCAATGAGGGATACGAGTCAGTGAGTAAATGCCCAGCCCCCTACCCCCTGACCCTCAGAGGGACAATGCTGATACATCATGCATGATGTTTCTTCTCAGAGCCCCCAGGTGTGAGCCCCAGTTGCCCGCCAAGTTAACCTGCTCACCAGTGTGCCCTCTATTGCCACTTCTCCCTTCCCCAGTCCTTCCTGGGATCACCTCCTACAGCAGATGTATCTTCTAAGATGGTCACAATACTTCCCACCCGCAAGCTCTTTTAGAATCTTGCTACTCTACCATTAAGAAATGGAGTCTTGCCCTAGCTGGTTTGGCTCAGTGGACAGAGTGTCAACCTGTGGACAGAGGGCTCCCGGGTTCAATTCCAGTCAAGGGCACATGCCTGGGTTGTGGGCTCAATCCCCAGTGGGGGGCGTGCAGGAGGCAGCCAATCAATGATTCTCTCTTATCATTGATGTTTCTATCTCTCTCTCCCTCTCCTTTCCTTTCTGAAATCAATAAAAATATATCTTAAAAAACAACAACACCTGGTTTGAAAAAAAAAAGAAAAAGAAATGGAGTCTTTGTCCCTTCCCTTGAACTTGGTTCATCTCCTGCAAATAGAATGCTGCAAAAAATGATTCTATATGACCTCCAAGACTAGACTGGGAAAGTCCATGAAGCTCTGCCAGGTTCCCTTGAAGCAGTAGCTCTTGGAAGCCAGCACCATGCTATGAGGAAGTCCAGGCCACATGGAGGTATTCTGGCTAACAGGCAGTACCATCTGCCAGGTGTGTAAATGAAGTCACTTCCAGATGATTCCAGCCCCAGCTATCAAGTCACCTCCCAGCTGATGGCTCAATAATTGTGGAGCTGAGGTGTGGGTGTCAGTTGTACTTCCAGAATCAAAGTATGATTTAGGTGCTCACAGGGATTATATTTTAATGGCCTCAGCGTTCTATGGTTTGCAAGAGACTAAGAACCCAACATGAATGATCCTCAATGGTAAAATGGGTGTTACACAATTCACTGAGCACTTATGTGCATCCTCTCAATTCACACTCGTAACAAGTTTGAGTGATGGGCAGCATTACCCCACTTTGCAGAGAGTTCAGAAAGTGTCAGTAACTGGCCCATGTAGCAGCAGTCGCCCCCCCCCCCCCCACACACACACAGTGAGTACCGTTCCTAGTTTTCTCCAGCTGAGAAGGTGACTGTGCATTCTCCATGCAGGTGCCAATCAGGGTGAGAAGGACACCAAACCAGACATGCCTGTCTTCAACCAGATCTGGCACTGTCCCACCTCCCTGCTTTCTCTCAAGCTGATCCGGTGGCTGGAATGTCCTTCACATCTACCTTTCATCCAGCAATTTCTAGTGCCAGGTACCTTTCTAAACACTTAATGTGTTATCCTCATTGATGCTCCCTGGCAATCCAAGGAAGAAGCTGAGGCACAGAGAAGTAGAGTACCACCCCTGCGCCCAGGCACCACACCTAGTAGGTGGTGATAGAGCCAGGATTCAAATCCATGCCATTCGAGTGATTCCAGAGCCTACACTCTAAACCAGTGGTTGGCAAACTGCGGCTCTTGAGCCACATGCAGCTCTTTGGCCCCTTGAGTGTGGCTCTTCCACAAAATACCACGTGCGGGCGCGCACGTACAGTGCAATTGAAACTTCGTGGCCCATGCGCAGAAGTCGGTTTTCGGCCTGGGCGAGTCTATTTTGAAGAAGTGGCGTTAGAACACTCAAGGGGCCAAAGAGCCGCATGTGGCTCGTTTGCCGACCACTGCTCTAAACCATCACCCACTTCTTCCCTCTCCCTCTCTAGGACCAAGCCAATTACCAGTCTGAATGCCCCTTGTCCAGGGAGCCTTTCCTGATACTCTCAAACTTAGCTTCTCCTTAAGCATTCTGGGTGCTCATGATAAAACCAGTCATCTTCCTTGGTTGCCACTAAGTACTTGGCCGACCACTATGTACTGATTTACCCTCCACCTTGCCCTCCATCAGCCATCATCTCTGAGTGTCCCCACAATCTCCCCACAGCTACTTGACAGAAGAGAAGGCTGAGGGTCAGAGAGGTTAAGCAACTTGCCTGAGACCACATAGCTAGGGATTGGCCAGATGAGGCCTGAACCCAGGCCCATCTGTGCCAAAGCCCTAATGTTGACAAAGATGCTGATAAATACCTGGAATTTAAACCAGGAGCCTCTCCCTACCTCTCTCTGGCCCCAGAGGACACTCGGTGCTGAACTTGGGCACAAGGGGACAGAGGGCTTTAAACAGGAGAGTGGGGCTGGCAGTCAGCATGTCTGGACCTAAGTCATTATCATCGTCCTCTGAAGGCTCAGTGTCCACATCTATAAGCAGGTGTTTGTGGTAAAGGGGCCCAGGGTTCTAGGCTCAGACGACCTGACTTTCATTTTCACCTGTTGTACCTTGGACAAGCTGTTCAATAACCACTAGTGGTGGTGTCAAGGTGAGATGAGACAGTGTGGAACTTTGGGGCAGTGCGCACACACTGTCAGCACGATTCCAGAAGGCTCCTTCCTGGTCACAGTTACTTCTGCTGAAGGGAGGCAGCCAGCGGTGGGGTAGAGAGCGCACCCTAGAGCCAGCCTGTCTGGGTTTGAACCCTACTTCAGCCATTTCCTAGACAAGTCACTGTGCCTCAGTTTTCTCATCTGTAAAAAGGGAATAATAATCATACCTACCTTGCAGGATTGTTTTTAGATTTAAGTAAGTTGTTATACATGCAAAGTGCTTAGAACAGTGTCTGACACAGCACCAGATTCGTAATTTCACTGTTGTCTGTATTATCACTCGAGGGTTATAGGGTTCCAACCGCCAGACGGCCAAGTACTGTGGGTTTTGCCGACTCATCCTGGTCCCACAGGTCCGGCCACCACTCCCCCTTGTCCCCGCCCCGGACCCCGCAGGCCTGAGTCACCGCGGGCAGTGACTCACCCGCGCTCTCCCGCCCCACGACCTGCAGACTCACCCTGAGTCAGACAGTCTGGGCGCTTCCACTCCCAGGACTCCAAAGGGCGGAGGGGAGCCGGCGAGGCGCCCCCAGCTGAGAGCCAGACCCCCCGCGGATTCCGCGGCGCCCAGCGAACCGAGCCGAAGTTGGGTTTCGGGACGCCGGGACGGGGCCGGACCACCGAGGGGCCGGGGTAGAAAGGCACCCCGGCCCGGGCCCCCCTCCCGCCCGCGGGAATGGTACGGCCCGGGCCGAGTTAAAGGTCTGGATGGGGGAGGCGGCGAGGCGAGCGGCGGTGCGATGGGGCTGCGCGCGGGAGGATCGCTGGGTAGGGCCGGGGCGGACCGGGGGGCGCCCGAAGGACCCGGGCCCAGCGGCGGCGCTCAGGGTGGCAGTATCCACTCGGGCTGCATCGCCGCGGTGCACAACGTGCCACTGAGTGTGCTCATCCGGCCGCTGCCGTCTGTGCTGGACCCGGCCAAGGTACAGAGCCTGGTGGACACGATCCGGGTGAGGCCCCGGGGACACCGGCCGGAGGGAGGGCGCCGGAGGAGGCAGGTCGCACTGGACGCTAGAGGGGGCTGGTTCCTGGTTCCTTCCGATCACTGCATTTGCTGTGTGACCTTGAGCAGCTGGCTTGGACTCCCTGAGCCTCTGTCTCCTCCCTTGAGCAAGTAGGGGATTGATGAAATGATTAAAGTAACGATCGCCAGCAAATAGCACTTCGTAGGGGCCCAGGAGTAGCATTAAGTGCCTTAGCTTCTTCATGCCAACAGAATGCGGTAGATACTTCTGTTGTTCCTTTTACAGATGAGGAAACTGAGGCACAGGAGGATTTAAGCAACTTTTTCAAGGTCAGAGCCTGGTCACCACACTATCCCCCTTAAGCTGAGTTATTTCTCCATGAAGCACTTATGTCCACCTGAGATTATATTATACATTTATTTGTGGGTGTTTTGTTGTCTGTCTGTTCCACCTCCTGTGAACTCCACAAGAGCAGGGACCATTCCCAGCACAGTGCCTGGCTGTTGATGAAGGACTAGTCCCGCATGCTGTCTGTCACCCTGGGCCTTTACACAGCCTTTTTACCCTGCCAGGGAAACTCTTCCATCTCCTCTTTATTATTTCTAACTCCTCCATCTTCCTGTCTCAGGGTCAATGTCTTCCCTGACAGTCCCTGCTGGGTTAGAGGCCTCCTGTAGGCCCCTAGCCACCTGCATGCCCACCAGCAGAGTTCTGATCCCACTGGGTTTTAATGGGCTGTTTAGACACCTGTCTTCCTCGTTAGAACCATATGATCTGTGAGGGCGAGAACCAGACCTGTCTTTGCTTACCATAGGTATTTTCTACTATGGCTACTATAACCAAGTACCAGGAACTTAGTGGCTTAAAACAATACAGATTTGTTATTCTGTAGTTAGAAATCCAAAATGGGTTTCACTGGGCTAAAATCAAGGTGTCAGCAGAGCTGCACTCCTTTCTGGAGTGTCTAGGGGAGAATTCATTTCCTTGCCTTTCCCAGCTTTTAGAGGCCACCACATTCCCTGGCTCATGGCATCGTTGTTCCATCTTCAAAAGTAGCAACATCAGACCTCCTCTTCTGCCAGAATAATCTCCCGTGTCAAGATCCTTAATTGCATCTGCAAGACCCTTATGCCATATAAGGTAACATATTCACAGGCTCCAGGGATTAGGATGTGGACACTTTGGGGAGCTGTTATTCTGCCCATCCACCCACCATCATGCCACTAGCACCCGGCATGGCTGCCCCTAGCACCCGGCATGGCTGCCCCTCGTTAGGGCTCCACTGCCAGGCAGGCTCTGCTTTGCGCTCTGCATCAGCTTCTCGGCTTTCAGCGGCAGCCCTATAGAGTGTCTTACTCCCATTGTACCAATTAGGAACAATGCTCAGCTGCTCTTTGGAGGAGCTGAGATCCAAATTCAGGTTTGCCTAGATCTAGAGCCCTAGCTTGTAATTGCTCATAAGTTACTGCTTAATGATCATTTCTGGAATAAAAGGATAAATGAATCCATCAAAGCAGCATAATAAGAGAGAACCCATGGGCCAGTGGCAGGAGGCCTCCCAGGCAGCTCACACTTATTAATGTGGTCTCCCCAGCGTGCTCTGCCCCCCACCCAGCCCTGCCTCAGGCTTTCCCCACTTAGAGGACCACCTACCCTTCAGCTGGCTGCAGGTCCATAACAGGAAGTCTGCTTGGATTCTTCTCTTTCTCTCCTTACATTCACCCCTCCTGCCAGTTCCCTCAGATCTGCCCCTAAACATATCCCAAACTTGTCTGCCTCTCCCTTTTCCCTCACCCAGGCCACTCTCTTCCAATGAATACCTGCTGAGGCCTCACCTCTGTCCTCCTGCTTTGGCCTTTGTCCACCCCACCAAGCCTGCTCTCCTGTGACAACTTAATAGAATGTTCATTAGGTCATGTCACCCTCCCCTGTTTAAAATGCTCCAGGGGTCCTGGCTGGGTAGCTCAGTTGCTTGGAGCTTTGCCCTGATGTGCCAAGGTTGTGGGTTCACTCCCTGGTCAGGGCACATACAAGAATCAACCAATGAATGCATAAATGAGATGAATGGAACAGCAAATCTATTTCTCTCTCTCTCTCTCTCTCTCTCTCTCTCTCTCTCTCTCTCTCTCTCTCTCCCTCTCTCTCTTCCTTCCTCTCTTGCTTTAAAAAAAAATGAAATTCTCCAGGGCCTACCCACTGCTCTTGGAAACAAGCCTGCGTGGTGGCTTCTGCTGATTTTTCTGACCTCTTCTACTCCTCAGTCCCCCTTGAGTTTACTCTGGTCAGCTGGCAGTTTTGCCATTCCTCCAATACAGTGAACTTGTTCTGGGCCTTTTGCACTTGCTGTTTCCTCTGCCTGGAATGATCTTCCCTCACATTTTTTATTGAGCGCTTTCCGTGTGCCAAGCATTGTTTGAAGTGCTTTATATTAACTCATTTAACCCACCAGCTCTGTGAGATGAGTATGTTTTCTTCATCTCCATTTGATAGATAGGGCAACTTAGGCACAAAGAGATTAGAGTCCAAGGTCATAGAGCAAGTAAGTAGGAGAGCTGAGATTTGAACCTGGAAATCAGGCTCTTACTCTAAACTATTCCACTTCTCTATCTTTCCAAGTGGACTTCTCTATGTTCAGTTCTCTGCTCCATTGTCACCTCAGAGAGGCCTTGTGGACCCCCATCCCTGACATGTCAGCCTGTATGACTGTATTCATAGCATTTATCACTCTAACACTCCTTCATTTCAGTTGTCCCAGTAGACAGACCCATGAAGGCAAGGGCTGTGTCTGTCCGGCTGTACCTTATTCCCAGAGTCTAAAACAGTGCCACGTAGATATATAGTGTGTTTGTATGTATATGTAGGTATATATGCATGTGGTGTGTTGATAAATGTTTAACAACCTGGTTTCTAGGGAGGAAAAGCCCTGATTTGTAGTATCTGCTCATTTCCCTGGTGTAAATACTCTCACCATGGCTGAATTTCAAGTTACTAAGGTGATGTCAACCAACACACAAACTTCCTGAATATTTGACAGTGTTTCTCACAAGCTAGCATGAACCAGTGTGCGCACCCTGTAGGAACTCAACACAGGCTAACAAAGTCTGTTTTGCAAACTGTCAAGCATTGTTCCATGTTCATTGTTCCATGTGCCCCTTTCTCTCCAGGAGAACCCAGACAGCGTCCCCCCCATTGATGTCCTCTGGATCAAAGGAGCCCAGGGTGGTGACTACTTCTACTCCTTCGGGGGCTGCCACCGTTACGCAGCTTACCAGCAGCTACAGCGAGAGACCATCCCTGCCAAGCTTGTCCAGTCCACCATCTCAGACCTAAGGGTGTACCTGGGTTCTTCCACGCCGGACTTGCAATAGCAGGCTCTTTGGCACCTGCCACCACTCCTAAAAGCCCAGAAGAAGATATACCTGGTTTCCAGTGGGCTGGGCTGTGCAGAGGTGTAGCAGGGGAGCATTCTCTTTGCGCCTGGAGGGAGGAGGGTCTGACTCTAAGCACCCTCTTTGCTAGCTACAAGACCTTGGACTCACTCCTGAATGGCATGGGACCCAGGTCCCACCACTGTGAAAATGGGTCATGTCTTTGCTTTTGAGGGATTATTAAGAGGATGAAATGAGAAAGGAGATGGGGTTGGAGAACCACATGTGGCTGGCTCCACATTCCCAAGGACAAGGATCCTTCTGCATTTTTGTCTTTGTATATCCTATTATGTGGAATACAGTTAGCTGTCAGTGAAGGAAAACCTAGGTTAACAATGAAAGGTTTGTTTTTCCACATAGCATCAATTTTGGAGACAGATGACTAACAGTATTGCTTTAACAACTCAGCGAAGGTAGGCACACATCTCGGTGGTCCTTTCAGTCTTTCCCTCATTACTTGTGACTTCATAGTCACAAGATGGCTGCTTTACCTCTAGGAATCATGGGTATATTCAAGGAGGAAAGTAGTGGGGGAGAAGGAAGGGCTGAGCCAGGTGGGCCTGTCAACTTCTGTCATAAAGTCAGACCTTTTTCAGAGGCCTTTGTCCTGCTCTCTGCCCTGCATAGTTCCACTTAGGTCTCCTGGGCCCAAACCAGCTACCATTGCTACCCCAAGATGCAAAGAAAGCTAAGACAGCGGGAAACAGAATTGTCACAATTCAGTAGACCAATCATATCCCATCTCCTGCGACTAGCACACTGCCTCCTGACGTAAAATCGGAATCCCACTACAAAGAGAGAAATGAGTAATTGTATCAGCTAGTCTTTGCTGTGTAACATACCATCCCCAAACTTAGCAGCTAAAGACAAGTCGTTTATTTACCCACAATTCTGTGGGTTGGCAGTTTGGACTGGGTGTAATCTGGACAGTTCCGATGTCGCCTAGGGTCATTCCCAGGACTGTTTGCAATCAGCTGTCATCTCAGATGGATCAAGGATAGCCTAACTCACTTGTCTGTCAGTTGGCGGGCTGTTGGCTGGGTGACTAGTTCTCCTCTATGTGGCCTCTCCAGCAGGCTAGCTCAAGCTTAATCACCCAATGGCCTCAGGATTCCAAGAGAATGGGAATAGAAGCTGTGAGGCTTCTTGAGTTCTCTGTCCAGAATTGGTATATCTGCTAAGTTTTTTTGGTCAGAACAAATCATAAGGCTAGCCCAGATTCAAGGCGTGGGGAAACAGACTATTCCTCTTAGAGAAACTGGAAAATAATTTGTGGCATTTTTCATCTCTCACAAATTATTTGCATAGGCAAATAGCAGTGTTTCTCTCTCACTCTCTTACACACGGCATCTCTGCCCTGGCTGAAGTCTCTAAGACATTGTCCTGGGCATTAAATCTCAGGGAAGAGGTGATAGGGCAGGGTGGATTTCTCCCAGGGCTGGGCTCATTCTACTAGGGACATTTCATTATCTGCACTGGTGGGATGGGGTAGGTCAGGTGGGACATTGCAAAGGGGCTCTGAAAGCCAAGAGTCCTGGGGGGATGGGAAGGGTGTGGAGTGAGGAAGGGTGTAGAGTGAGGCAGGCCTTGCTCTCCCTGCCTGCCTTAGGGAGCTGGTTTGGGCCAACAGATCTTGGTCACTTGGCATTTTCAAGTCTCAGTTTCCCAAGCCCAGTAATGAAGACAATAGTTTTCCCACCCATTCCCTGTCCCAGGGAAAGATACTAAGGTGAGCAATAGAATTTAAAAAGAATGTAGTCCTAAGTGCAGTGTGATAGCCTGGATTGAATCTTGGAACAAAAAAAAAGGACATTAGTGGAAACCCTGGAACTCTAAACAAGGCCTGGATTTTAGTTAATAATAACACACCAATGTCAATCTCTTAGCTGTAACAACTTAGTACCATGCAAGATGTTGACGCTGGGGTTGGCTGGGAATGCTCAGTACTATCTTGGCAACTTTTCTGTAAATCGAAAATCATTCCGAAATAAAAGTTTATTTAATAAAAAGAGGAGTGAATTACTTTAGACCAATGGTTCAGTTCTCAAACTGGTTTGTTAAAACAGAGTTTTTAATTCAGTAGGTCTGGGGTGGGACCTGAGAATTTGCTTTTCTAACAAGTTCCCAGGTGCTGCGGCTGTTCAGGGACCACAAGCTGGGAATCACTGATCTAGGCTGCATCATGGTGACACCCCCTGAACCCCCACTGGGCTGACTTCTAGGGGATCTGTGTTCTAGGGCCAGCTTGTGCACACATTTCACTGTGACATTGGACAAGCCCTTCCCCTGGGGCTTTTTCCAAGCTGTGAAATGGACTGTCTATCCCTAAGGTTGGTAGCAAGGATCAGGAATCTGTAGATATGATTTGTAGACTATGCTGCCGTGAGGTGCCACCATTTCACGTGAGTAATGAATGATCTTCTGCACCCATTGACTAGATGACAGAATGGTTGCCCCTTCCTGAAAAGGCTTTTTCTTCTGGCAGATAAGATTCAAGCAGGCAACGCTAGGGGCCCTGCCAGGCACTGTTTGGGGAGAGCAGAACAGACTTGGAGTGGGAGGGGTTGGTCAATTCTGAAGAAAGAGGAGGTAGGTTTTGAAGGGTGAAACCTAGTTGCGCAGTGGAGAGTGAGAGCTGCACTTCCCTCTTGCGCCAGCAGGTGGCGATGCTTTCCGGCCTGACGGAGCCAGCCAGGCCTCTAGCCGGCAGAGCTATGGGAATGGGGTGGATGGAAGGGCTTGGCTGAGAGGAGGTCCGGGGAAGCAGGGGTTCAGGCATGAGTAGGAGACTCAGCTGGCAGTTTGTAGTTTCAGATTGTCCTTATTCTGACCGCTCTTGCCTTGTGTCCTTGCACACATCATGATGTCTGGGGATGCTGAGCCAGCTGGTCTCAGGCTCAGCAAAGTAGGCACCTCCTCCAAGAAGCTTCCCGATTCTCTAGGCTGAGCTACATGTCTCTTCTGGGTTCCCCTGATCCAACAGTGTGTCCTCTCCCCAAACAAACCACTGCCCCCAGGAACTTGGGTTCAATGAAAGGCAGTGTGTAGGGACCCTTTAGTCCCCTCACTGCCTGGAACCAAGCCTCTGCACCGTGGTAGATTTAAACACTTTTTTAACATTTTACAAGTTATATGTGAGTATATTCACCTTTAAATCATTGAGATATTAAAATGCTGAGTAATTAAATATTAAAAAATTTAAATATTAGAGGGAATCTGAAGTCCACCATGAGGCCTAGTGTTGGTTGTCCCTTTGCCTCCCTAGTTGGGATGATTACCTTCATTAATTTGGCATATACCCTTCCAGAATCTTTTCTAACTTTGTAGTAGTGCTAGTGTGTGCAAATAAAGAATGCTTTTCTTTTATACATTATTTTGCAGATTGCATTTCTTCCCTGTCAATGCGCCCTAGCCATCTATCTCATTGAATCTTAGTTCTCCCTGAGTCTCTCTCATTCTGGTCACTTCCTCAGAGGGGCCTTTCCTGACCATAATGCCTAAAACAGCCCCTCTCCCATCCTTCTATCACCTTACTCAGTTTTATTTTCTTTTTGGCCTTTATCACACTCCTTGAAATCACCTTCTGTGTCTGTTTATGACTTAAAAGTTTTATGCTCTCTTGAACTAAGAGACTTAATGAAGCCACTTTTCCAAACATCCGGAGGATGGCACAGAAGATACTGGTGCTGTTTGGGTCAACCTATGTTTGTGAGCAGACATTTAGCGTCATGAACATCAACAAAGCCCCTCACAGATCCAGCTTAACTGACGAACACCTCAGATCTATCCTGAGAATAGCCACAACAAAACTAACTCCAGACTTTGATGCATTAGCTAAAAAAGGAGACCAACAACACTGTTCCCACTGAAGTTGATGTTTTAAAGACAAAAAACCTTTCAACCCAGTCTACATTGCCATCTACATCTATGTCCCGGGCATAATTTGGAAGTTGCACTAAAGAAAATGTTTAATTTACTGTTTACACATTTTGTTCTTTTCTATTTGTTTTAGTTTTAAATTATTTTATTATATTTAAGTTTAATTTGAAAGGCTTTTGTACCTTTCCTTTGTTAGGCAATTTTATTTTGCCTTTGCCATCTTCAATATAAGGTATGTTATTGTGCTATGATTCCTCTATTTTTTGAAGTTTCAAATTATAATAATTAGTGTTTACATTCTTCTTGTTAAAATGTTTGAAATGAATAAAACTATTGAAATAAAAAAAAAGACCGTACCCTTTTATGTAATGATGTTTACTTTGAATTTATATTAGTTCACACAAACACTCCATCCATGCTTTTGTTCCAGCCCTCCGGTCCAGTTTAAGAACCCATTGTGGCCTTCGAGTCAAAAAGTTTGCCCACCCCTGCTGTAGGCCCATTGCCAAAACAATGGGTAGTGCATAGTAAGTGTTCAATAAATACCCGTTGAATGAATAAATTCCATATAGGTTTAGCTTATTCTTTTCATTGCTGCATGGCATTCCAGGGTCTGAATACAACAATGTATTAGTCATTGTCCTGTCCATGGGCATTTAAGAGTTTACAGTTATTTTGCTGCTGTGAACTCCTTCATCCATCACTCTCTGTGCTCTCTCGCCTGTACACCTAGGAGTGGACAGTCTGGCCAGCACATAGCTCAATTTGCAACTCCCAAGGTACTAGTCAATTGCTCACCAGAATGGCTGTTCTGAGTTCTCCCCCCTCCAGCAGAGTTTGGGGGCTGCTTTCCTTCCCTACACTCCAAGCAGTACTTCTTAGCCTTTTTAGGGTCATGAAGACCGTTGAGAATCCTAGGAAAGCCATGAGCCCTTTCCCCAGAAATACACACACACACACACACACACACACACACACACAAATACTTGGGGCAATTTCTGGGGCTCCCTGGACTTGATGGCCTCGCCCTCCCCTCCCCCGCCCAGGGGACCCTGTAACGAGTGTTTAGAAGCCTAATCATCTCATGATATGGATGGGAACGCTGAGGCACATGCTGATGGGGTGTGAGTGAATTAATGAATGGGACCTGGTTTTATGGGAGGTGGAGGAAAGTGTTCAGACCCAGACCTGTCTCCAGTCAGAAAAAAAAAAAAAAAAAAAAAAAAAAAAAAAAAAAAAAAAAAAAACATCTATCAGGGGGCAGGGAAAGGGGTTCTAGCCCTGCTTTACCCTGGAACATCCCCCCACCCTCACCCTACCATGGTTTTCAAGAATCCCAGGACTCAGGGCTGATAGCTCTCAGCTCTGGCAAAAGGCAGCCCAAGTCTGGCATCCAGGGTCAAAGCAGGAAACCAGGAAGCGCTCTGACTCCCCTGGGCCTGGCACAGGGATTGTGTGCTACAGACCACATTTGCTTCTTGAGTCAGACCCAGCCTTTGGAGTTCGAGTCCCGACTGTGTCACTTCCATAGAACAGGAAGGTAGGGAGTGCTCTTACAGAGACTCATCATCATCATCATCATCATCATCATCATCGCTTCCATCCTTGACACCATAGTCTTGAGAGGTGGACAGGGCAGAAATGACCTTTCCTGTGGGACAGATGGATAAACCGCGGCCTCTAGCGGAGCAGCGACCTGCCGCAGAGCCCCTGGGAGAGCAGCCTGGTTAATGGGCCCGCACACACCGACCCCGCCGGCCCATCCGCCCCGCCCGCCCCCGCGGCCCCTTCCCCGGGCCTGACCCCCGGCACTGCCTGACAGATGACCTCAGCTGCCGCCAATCCATTGGTTCCAGCTCCCGGGGGGGAGCGCAGAACAAAGCGCGCTTTGTGGCGGGGCCGTCCCCTCGCCCGGCGCGTCCGCCGCCAGGACCCCCTCCGGAACTCCGGGCGACGCCCCCGGCCGACAGCCGTGTAATGTCTTCCAGGCCGCGCAGCTCCTTCCAGAGCCGCAGCCGCCCGCCTCCCCCCGGGGGCTCCGCGGCCGCCCAGGTCCCCGCGTGGCCCCCCAGGCGGCGGGATCCGGGGCGCCCCCGCAGGAGGCTGTGCTGGCTGCTAACCTGTCCCAGCGGAGGAATGGAGCGCGCAGGGGGAATGCGTGCTCAGGTGCCGGCGGGGAGCCGGGGCAGGTGCGGCCACCTGAGAGCCTGATGCTCACCCCGAGTGCTGCCACATGGGGTGGAAGACACTGTCACTGTTGTCTTGGCTGTGACCATGGCGATCAGTGTTTGATTTTGTGGAAGCCAGGGGGAGGCTCTTTAACGCAGACCTGGGTTTGAATCTTGGCTTTGCCACCTGCTGGCTGTAGGACTTGGTAAGTGCGCCTCTGGGAACAACAGCAGCAGAAACCAGCTTTTCCTGAGCACCTGCTGCGTGCCAGACACTAAGTGCTTGCAGGTGAACTCATTCAGTCCTCCCAACCTTAGGGGCGGGGTGCTGCTGGCATTTCACAGAGGAGAGCTGCAGCTCCAGCTGTCCGGAGCACAAGTTCTCCTCTCTGGGCCTGTGTCCTTGTCTATGCGATAGACACAAGCACAGTAACTTCCCACAGGCTGGTCGCTCTCATTCGTCTTAATCTTTCCAGATGGGACACAGGGACTGGGAGCAGGTCCCTGGCTTGCCCAGGGACACCCAGCGTGGTTCCGCACCTCTGCGCCCAGGGCCCTCTGTCTTTTGAGGACTCCCCAAGGCTCCTGTGGCCATGGCTCCCATCAGTCTTACAGGGGAGAGAGGAGCAGGAGGAGGCTCTGCCTGCAGCTGGAAACCTTTCCCCTGAGAGAGAAGCTTCACCATCCTGTTGTGCCTGTTAGGGTTGATGGGGTGAGGGCAGGAGGAGAGAGAAGCCATGCCCAAGGGGGACCAAGGGGCCACAGAGAGGGCTGGGCAGGGCTGGGAGTGTCTGCCACCACTACCCCACCCTCCACACACCACACACCTCCCTTGATGTTCACTTTATAAATTGCTACCGGGCATCTACTGTGTGCCAGGCACTGTACCAGACACTGGGGCTATCAGAGTACAAAGCAGCTATAAAACTCCTATCTTCTTGACATTTCACTCAGGGGCGATAGGCAGGAAACACATACACAAAATGTGTATAAAATGTAAAATATAATAGCCCGTGATGAGTGCTATAAGGGAAAGAGAGAGAATGAGATAGGAAATATCGATTTCATTAAGGTGGTTGGGCCTCTCTGAGGAGAAAGCATTGATCTGAGCAGAGAGGAAAGAAGCCACATGGATTTTAGAGGGAAGTGTGTTTCAAGCAGAAGGAATAGCACATGTAAAAGCCCTGAGGTGGGAGCCTGCTTGGAGTGTCCAAGAAACAGCAAAGAGGTCAGTGTGGTGGGGCAGCCTGGATAGGACAAGGGGTGGGGCTGGCAGGTGATAAGGCAGGAGAGGTGGGTACGTCAACTTGGGAGGGGCCTTGTAGGTGGTAAGGACCTTGCCTTTTCCTCCAACTGACCTGGGAAATATGTGAGGCTGCTGGGTGGAGAGGGATAGGAAGGGGTGAAGGGGGAGGCTGCCACAGTCACCAAGGCCCAGGTGACAGTTGGTAGATTGGACCAGAGTGGTGAAAAGTGATCAGAATCCAGAAGTAATTTGAAGAGGGAGCTCCAGAATTTTCTAGTGGATAGAACTGGATCTGAGGGATGACAGAAAGGGAAGACCCCAGTGACCCCCAGATTTGGGAGTCCACCAGAACCTTCATAGTAGGGCCCCAGTTCCCCAAGAACACAGTGAGAAAGTGAGCTTAGAAAAAACTTTCTAAAAGTCCCATTGAGAGCCTCCTTCACAATTTGGGCCACTTTTTGGGATAGGAGGGCTTGGAATCAACTTCAGGGACCATGGTTTTTGAATCATTAAATCCATCTGCTTTTGTTTTGCTTAAATTAAAAAATGTTAAAGGAAACTTGAGATAGCCAGCCTAAGTGGAAAGTCAGTATCATGTGACATAAGTAAATGTAGCTGTTAATATAAACAACATAAACATAACACTGTTCCTAACTTCCTCCAGATCTGGTGTCTCACGGGGGCTCTCTCTTGGTAGCAAACGTTTGAGAAACCCACCCCCTCCAACCCAGGACTCTCCTGGCAAGAGTCAGGATCATCTTGTTCTCTGTGTCCTCACCCTTTTTTTCATTTTATTTAAGAAACACAAAGCATTTACGACAGTATTTAAACGCTTTCCAAATATAAAGTCATTTGATGCTCACAACAACCCCATGAAGTTATTATCCCCACTTTGCAGATGAGAAAACTGAGACTCAGAAAGATGAAGTCCCTTGCCCATGGTCACACAGCAGGGATGAGGCAGAGCCAAGATTCAGTCAGGCATATCATTGAAGGCATATCACTTTCACTTAGACAGTGCCAAACTATTGGAACGAGAAGGGCCTTCAGTACGTATTCACTGAGTTTCTACTAAAGTTTAAGTAATATCAGATCACCCCTTGCCTAAGGATCAAGTTTAGAAAACAATTCCAGGCTCCTCCTCATCAATGCCCTGAATGATCCGCTCTTCCCCAGCTCATCCCTCTCCAGCCAGGCTGGCTGCCTCTCAGATCCTAAGTGCTCTCTGGCCTCAGGGCCTTGGCACTGGATCTTGCCTCTGCTAGAATGCCCTTCCTCTGGTTCTTCTGGCTCCTCCACGTTCTCCAGCGCTCAGCTCAATGTCCGTTCCTTAGGCTTCTCCTGCTTCCTCATCCCTCCCATGGTCTTCCCACTCTTCTTACCCTGTTTTCTCCTTCGTGGTGTATAATTGTATTTTTGTAAAATATGTTTTATTGATTTCAGAGAGGAAGGGAGAGGGAGAGAGAAATGAAACATCAATGATGAGAATCATTGATTGGCTGCCTCCTTCACCCGCCCCCACTGGGGATTGAGCCCGCAATCCGGGCATGTGCCCTTGACCAGAATCAAAACCAGGGCCCTTCAGTTCACAGGCAGACGCTCTATCTACTGAGCCAAACCGGCTAGGGCATAACTGTACTCCTTATTTGCCTGTATACTTGTTCTTTGTCCTGCTGCCTCATCATGACGTAAGCTCTGTGTATGCAGAACTTGGTGGACAGAGCAGCTAGCATCTGGGATGAAGAGCCCACAGAAGGCAGACTTGCAGAGGCAGCTTTTAGGCTGTCCCCAGGTAGGGGAGCACCTGTGTCTATGGAGCTGCAGAGGGCAGGGGGTCATGAGGAAGATGAACTTAACACGAGGAAAGGTCTTTCACACAGTCCTAGTGATCAGACAATGGGAAGGACTATGTCATGGGGTAGTGAGGACCCTATCACAGGAGTTATGTAAGCCGAGATACGACAACCCTGGATCAGGACCACCCAATGTGTTGGGCTATGTGGGATGGACTCAGTACCATACATGCGGTAGATATTCATTGACTTGCTCATTTACCCATTTGTTCATTCAATCTGACTCCTGTCTATCCATTTTTCATTGACTCTGTGTTTCCCAGATTTACTGTGTAGTAAACAACCTCATAACTTTGGTCACACCCTCATGGCACCTGTACTTAACATCTTAAGTACATAAATGTATATAACATCTTAAGTCAGCTTACATAACTTCATTGAGGTTTAATTTACATACAATAAAATACACCTATTTAAAGTGTACAGTGCAATATATTTTGAAAAATATACACACCCACATAACGACCACCTCAGTCAACACAGAGATCATTTCCATCACCTGCCCCAAGTGTCCTGGTGCCCCTTTTAGTCAGGCCCCCATCACTACCCTTGTCCCCCCAAAAAATCACTTTATCGGAAAGTGCCAAACACACATCCAGAGGTTCTCCAGGACCAGTTTGCAACCCCCCAGCAATATCCAAACAGACATGAAGAACCAGAATCTCTTACCACAACTGAAAAGTAACTGACCGAGATAAAAAGTGGAAACAAAATAATATTCTCAGATTCTAGGTGGATACCATTATAAGAAACTCTGAGCCCAAGACCAGCTTTTTCCAAATTAGAAAAAGAAAGAAGAGAAAGAGAAGCCTCCCAATATTAGAAAGGTGTTATTGGCATCATTGGAGACTTTCTGCTTAGCCTATTGGAATGACTGGGAAATGTTGAAAAAAGAATGACTTTCTCACTTTGGGTTTGCTGTTATTTAATGCAGTCTCCCCCTCAGTATCCCCTATTGGTTCCAGGACCCCTGAAGACACCCAGATCCTCAGATGCCCAAGTCCTTTAAATAAAATGGCATAGTATTTGCATATAGCCTGCAGGCATCCTCCCATATCATCTCTGGATTACTTACAATTTCCTAATACACTGTAAATGCTATGTAAATATAGGGTGTCCCAAAATATGTATACATACTTTAATAGCTGTTAGCTCTTACGTTTTGCAAATGAGATATGAGATATGTTTTAATAAACACTGCCTTTATAATTATTCAAAGTGTGTATACATTTTTGGGGAGACCCTCTAGTTGTATTGTTTAGGGATCAGCTTTCTTGAATTATTTTAAATCTGCATTTGGTCAAACTTGTGGATGCAGGACCCATGAATATAGACTGTTCCTTGTTGCTATTCACCCACATCATCTTTTGTCCACTTCCCTCCCTCATCCCAGTGATGCAGGTTCCACAGGGCAGCACCTCATCTCCTCTAACATCCACCCACTCATTCATTCATTCACATGACAAGTGTTTATTAGCAGCTACTCTGGGCCAGCTGCTGGAGCTAGAGAGAAAAACTACATTCTGGTCACTATGTCAGTTTTGAGAGAAGCATAGTGCCTGGCACATAGTAGACTCTGAACAAGTGTCTGCTGAATGGGTTGCTGTGAAATGAAAGACACAAATGCCATTATCCTCCCTGATATTCTAAGCTGTTGCTCTAACGAAGTCTACCTGGCGCAATGAAGGAAGGCTCCCCTGAGGAGGTGGCCTTTGAGCAGACACTTGACCACCCCCTTCCACTCATTATTCTCCTCTCATTTGACAGATGGGGAAATGGAGGCATACAGAAGTAAAGCGACTTGCTCAAGGCTGCATAGGAAAAAGAGAGGGAAATGAGAGGTGGGTAGAACCTAGGACTTAGGGCCCAGCTTGCCATTCCTCCAAGGGCTGGGCCAGGTCCAGACCAGCAGGCAGCAGAGCCAGCCTGGGGAGTGAGCTCCTAGGCCCTGAGTCTGGAATCCATTTGCTCTGGCCAGCAATGTTTTCCCAGGGAGAAGCAGGAGGCCCTGGCCCTGCCCCTCCTGGTCCCACCCAACCACCACCACCATCTGCTCCCTATTTATTTATTTATACTTAAGTCTCACCTCCCAACCCTGCCGGGGGCACCAAACAAACCGGCATCCCTGCAGAGAGAGGAGTGGGGGAGAGGGCACTCAGCCTGTAGCCAGGGAAGCCCAGGTCTGAGAGCTCCCTAGCACTGCTACCCCTGCAGGGCCAGCAGGGTGACTGGGCTCCATCCCCCAGGGGACTTCCTGGCTGTTGACCTCTCTGTGCCCGCGCCTCCTCGCATCTGTAAAATGGGGTTAATAATAGTAGACACCTCCTGGGGTTGGTAGTGAGGATTTAGTAAAGTGCTTTGGACAGCGTCTGGTCCAGACAGGCTCAACATGTGTTTCTGTTGTACTGTGTGACCTTGAGCAACACACTACCCTTCTCTGACTTATTCCTTTGTTTCTGCAGCGGGCAGCTCACCACAAGACCTAAGGGGCTCCAAGCCTGATGTCCTAGGCTTTACAAGGAGCTACAACCCCTGACTCCACCCCAGGGCCCTTTCCCTTGGCCCTGGCCTAGGATGGATAATTGATGCCTGCCCCCTGCCTCCAGTCGATACTGCCCTCTTACCATCTCCTAATCTGCAGGGAAGGCCAAACTACACCTTCCCTGCCCCATAGGAGGCCTGGGAATACCTCACCTCGGCTCCCTGAATTGCCACCCCCTGGAAGGCTAGCGCTGGAAGGTGCTGATGTGCTGCCAGTACAAATCCCAGGAAACCAGGCCCAGCTGCTCATTAATGATAATTAGCTTGGGGTCCGTCAGCTGGGCAGGAGGTGCTCCCGGGCCTTTGTTCTGGTGCCACCTCCACAGGCACAGCCCTCCTCCTCCCTGGCTGCAGTGGATAGACCGTGTGCACACACTGCTCCCCAAACTGACCCTCCCTCTGCCCCCAGCTCCCTCTGTCTGAGCCTTCACCCCCCCTGGTCTGAATCTGCACCCTCTCCCATCTGAAACCCATCCTCTCTCTGTTCCGCCAGCTCCCTCTGCCCCCAGCCTCTCAGAGACACTGTCACCCTCACCAAGTCCGTCTATTTCACTGAATCCCTGTTCCCTTTGGTGCTCACATCTCCTTTGAGCCCTCTCTTCCCCTCACTGAGCCCCATTCCTCTACCCCCAATCCCTCTCTCTGAACAGACTTCTACCCAGCCTGCCTCCCCTTCTGAGCCTATCCCACCCCAACCCCCTACCCTCTCACATACCACAGGATGCTCAGGTACCCACTGGAGATGCACATGCCATCTAAAGGCCTTAGGGATGGGGGTCACAGGGCATCCAGGCAGACCCCTCCATTTTGGGGACCACACTGTCCTGCAGAAGCCTTTGGGAACAGATTTCTGGAAGGAGAAGGAAGGCAGAGCTGAGGGCTATCTCGAGAGGGAGTGAGCACCCATCACCTGAGGCCCAGGGACAGCCTCACCCCCCACCCCCCCGCCAAGATGTTAAGTGCAAGTTGAAGGTCTTCTGCCAGCAGACAACTCAGCAGCCAGGTGCCGGTTCCAGGAGTCAACAGGCCCGACCCCAGTTGCTTCTGAGGCGAATGAGTTGAGGGGGGGTGTGAGGCGGCTTCCCTAACCAGAGAGGGACCTAGCATTGGGAGTTTTAGGAGGCCACAGTGCAGGCGCGCCTCCCTGCCTGCTGGACCCATGTGAAGCGTGACCCCTCCTCAGGTCCCAGGAACAGCTCGGGAGGAGCTCTCATCGGCCTGACTCACAGGAGGGCCCTGGCCGTGCTCTCACCAGGCAGGGCTGACTGTATCCCAACCTCTCTCTGCCACATGCCGAGGCCTCCCAGGCCAGGGAGAGAGGAGAGGTCGGGTGAGCCCCACCCCCGTGAGAGGAAGCTGGGGGAGCCAGAGCTCCAAGGAGGGCGGGGGTGGCAGGAAAGGGGGAGAGGAGGCAGGTGTCTGTGGGATCCTCTATCCTCGCCCTCCTCAGCCCTCCATCCCCCACCCAAGTGGGCCCCTCACCCCGCCACCCCACTCTCATCTGGCCTCCATGTGCTTGGCCTGCACCTGAATACACACTCCCCAACGATCTGTCTTGGGCTGTCAGAGGATCAATGGGGCTCCCAAGGCCTGGCCCAGCAGGAAGCTGCAGGGAAGTCCCTAACAAGAGCTGGAGAGCTACGAAGAGAACCCGGGTGGGGGGCGAGGAGAAGCCAGGCTGGGACAGAGCCATGAGCCTGGGTCTGGCATCTTGTTGGGGAAGGCCCTAGGAAGGCCTGGCTCCCCAGTGGTGAAATCTGGTGGGGTCCCAGGCTGGTTCCCATTCTGTTTGCCTTCTAAGTTTGGGGACCAGCTCCTTTCCCACTCTGGGCTCCTCATTTGTGAATGTGAAGGGGTTGCATCTCAGGCGGATATAAGGTTCTCTAATCAGCAAGAGATCTCTCTTTATGGGCAAATAGAAAATGGTCTCCAAGCTGTTTAGTGCAAGTTGAAGGTCTTCTCCTCTATACCTTATAGTGGCCACCAAGACGCCTCTCAGAAGCTGAATCTAAAGTCACCCAAAATTGATCTAAAGGCTTTACTATGCAGATGGGAAAACTGAGGCCAAAGTAAAGAAGCTATATTCTCAGCCATTCCTAGCACAATTCCTACTGTGTTCCAGGCCCTCTGCTAGGTGTGTGATGGCGGAGAGACTGGGGAGAAAACCCACTACTACCCCTGCCCTCATGGAACTTATTCTTCAGCTCAAGAAAAGAAACAGATAACTAAATATTGACCAAGCATAGCAGGTGCTGGAAGGAAAAATAGAGGGAGTAGCAATAGAGACCCACTTTGGGGGACCGTTAGGGACAGAAAGCCTGTTAGCTAGAAGAGGTGGTCAGTGATGTGATATCTGAGACTTCAAAAAGGCTTTGTCATGTAAAAAAGAGTAGAGGGCGATTGGATGTTATCAGCACTGTTGTTTGTAATCGCAAAACCCAGTAATGACCCAAATGTTCATCAACATGGAGTTCTAGATAATATATTGTGGCAGACTGATACAATGGAATACTATGCAGCCGTGAAAAAGAACTGCAGCTGCATGCCTCAACACAGACGGATCTCCAAAGCACACTGTGAAAGGATAACAGCAAGTGAAACAGGATACACAGCATAAATACAACCATATGTCATATCTCATGGGAATTTCTCTATGCTTTTAAGAATGAAATACAGTCCTATATATTGTATAAGGATTTATATGTGTGTAGTAAAAGTTAAAACATTCCTGGGAATAATAAATATCAGGATAGTGGTTTCTTCAGCATAGAGAAAGGAACTGTTATTAGGGGGATTCTAGGGGCCTCTGCATTAGCGATCTATCCTATGTAACAAGTAAACCCACAGCATGGTGTTTAAAAGCAACAACAGTCATTCGTTAGACCTCACCGTTTTTGAGGATCAGGGGTTTGGGAGTGGGTTAGCTGGGGGGTTCTGGTCCTCAGGAGGTTACATTCAGTGTCAATTGGGGCTGCAGACATCTGAAGGCCTGACCAGGGCTGGAGGTGGCCTCTGCCTGTGGCCTGGGTTCCATCACATGGTGACTGGATTCCGAATGTGAGCACTGAGAGACAGACATCTGGGCAGAAGCTCTATCCTTTTTGTGACCTGGCCTCAAACATCACTCCACCACAGTCTCTTCGTCAGAAGAGTCACTAAGCCCCCAGCCCACACTCAAAGGTGGAGGGGAATAGACGCTTCCTCTTGAAGAAAGGAGTGTCAAAGGCTTTGTGGACATATTTTAAAACCACGACACCGTCAATTGGATTTGAAAAGTTTTCTTTCTTAAAGTGGGTGGTGAGAACGTAATATATTATTCTCTGTATTTCTTATGTGTTTAGAAGCACAGCAGGAGAAGGGAAGTGGGGAAGCTGAGCAGTGGTGAGTGAGGGGCAGCCGAGGAAGGCAGAGGGGTGGGCAGTGCCCACATCACTCAAGGTCTTGTCGGCCAAGATCACATCGTGGGTAGAACCCATGAGCAAGGCAGCGTGGGCTCTGCTTCCCCTCCGAGTCCCAGCACCTGGCATTAGCCTGGCCTGGAGGAAGTCCCAAAGTTGGTGGCAATTCTTTCTCTGAACACCACTCCCAGGAACCTGCTCTTCTGAAGTCTCCCATCCACTCCTGACCCCTGATACCTGGTTCATTTCCCCAGAAGCACCCACTTATATTAGTTTCAGGGATATTCCTCCATAGAAATACCCCTTATTTAGAAACTTATATGGAAATACATACACTTTTATTATACACACCCTTCTACACCATTTTCTCCCTTATCTATACACTTTGGAGATTCTTCCATATTTGTACATGGCAAGCTTCTTCATTCTTTTTCATAGCTTCATAATACTTCATCATAAGGACATGCTGTAATTGTTTCCACCAACCCCTGATTTATAGACATTTATCTTATTTGCCTTTGTAATTACTTCTTGAACTTCAAATGTAGAGTTGAGTTAAAAACAACTCCTCAGTTCATAGCAGATTCTCATTGTTGACCCTTGTGTGTGCACGTGTGCACACTCTCTCAAACACGTGCGCACATGCGCACGTGCGCGCGCGCGCACACACACACACACACACACACACACACACTTGGTTTTATTTTTATCTCTCTGTTTCATTTATCTCATGCCGGAGCCTGCCGGCATCAGTCGAACAGTACCTGCAAGGCGGGGAGAGGATGAGAAAAGACAGACAGAAAACAGAATGGGGTCGGGAGGACTGTAGCACTTCCGGCTTACAGTCCCGAGTTTATTTTTCACCATACTTTTATACAGGGTCAGTTACATTCCATACAATACATCATTCCTATTATGTGGTAAACATAATTATACCCCTTTGTGTCAGGTTTCCTACTGACCTTTACACAAAGCTCCTTATCTTGGCTAAGATTCCAACGGCTATACCTGTACATACACCTTTGACGCCACCTAAGTTCCTTTCCATGAGATAATCTAGCTATGCTTCTTGCTAAAGGATAATTACGCTTCTACGTAAACTGTGCTTGAAGATTAACTAAGCTGTAGGGGGCAGAATGTGTGATTACTAAACTATTGTGCTTAAGGGTCTATAAGCCTAAGGGGGACAGGATGCATGACTAACCTTGGGAACAGGCAGGCCACTTTGTGAAACCTGCCCTCTCAGGACTTTGTCAACTGAGGTCGCTCCCAACAATCTCATTTCCCCTTCCCATTTTATGTACCTCTGTAGACCCATTCTGATGGATTCTATGTGTGTTCTTTGATATGTTAGCCTTCTTGGAGGACATAATATGATTGTATATGTATTGTTGCTTTCTGTGTATGCGTTTTAAATTTATTTTTGCTCTAGTGCTCATTTCCTGTTTAATGTGCATTGGGATTGTGGCTCAAGCTGTGGCCCCTAGAACTCCTTGGTTTGCATCTACCTCATTTCCTCTCTAGTGCCCCAGCAATGGGCACCTGAGTGGTCTCTAAGTCTCTGCCACCACAGCAGCACTGCCATGTCCTTCTCTGGGCTCTATGAGAATTTTCCTGCACAGACAAGAGTACAATTGCTGGGTCATCAGCTACATGTGTTTTGGTTATATTTTGCACCACAATAAGTTACCCTCAAGTTAGAGGTTTAAACAACCATTTTGTAGTTAGGAATTCAGGAAGGGCTCAGCTGGGTGGCTCATCTCTGAACCATGTGGTGTCAGCTGAGACAGCCAAGGCTGGAGGTTCCCTTCCAAGATGGCTGGCTTCTTCATTCATATCCGCAGCCTTGATGCACCTAGGCCTCCCCACAACACACATACACACGCACACAGAGCATCTCATCCTAGGGGGCACTTCCCCATGGCCAAAAGGACTTCTTCACAGCATGGCAGTCTCAGAATGGTTGAACTTCTTTCAATGCTAGCTTCTCCCAAGCAATCATTCAAAGAAAGAGGACGTGGAAGCTGCTAGTCTTTTAAGACCTGGGCCTAGAAACTGACACAGGATCACTTCTGCCATAGTCATTAGTTAAAGCAGTCCCGGGGTAGCCCAGATTCAGAGAATAGATACATAGACTCGCCTCTCAATGGGAGGAATGCCAGAGAATTGGTGGCCATGTTTTATACACTCTGATATATATTTTTTAACTTGACAGCTTGCTCTCCAGATGGCAGCTCCAATCCCCACTCCCCCAGCACTATCTCCACATCTCCACCCACACTTAGCTCTATGCAGCCTGTTCAGTTCTCCCTTTACACAGAAGTAAACGTTCTTGTATATGGGTCATTTCATCCCTGTGCCAGTACAATGTAGGCTACATCGCGGAAGCAGACATGCTAGGTCAAATGGTACATGCACTTGCAGTCTTGACAGATAGTGCCCTTCAATAATCCCCGAGTTCCATCTCTTCATCCAGAATCTGAGTACTTCTCACTCACACCCGCCCCCTTACAAGCCACCCTCCTTCCTGGGTCCCCAGCTTCTGCCATAGTCCATTCTCCACGTGCAGCCAGAGGGATCCCCGTAAAACCTAAGTCAGATTCTGTCATCCCTCTGCTCAAGCCCGTGATGATCTCTCCTATTACTCAGTGTAAAGCATTTTTTTGTGATGGCTCTGAAGCCCTATGTGTCTAACCTCATTCCTTCTTCCCTCCCCTTCTCTGTCCCACCCTGGGCTCCAGGCAGGAGTTTAAACCCACCAGACACACTCCCATCTCAGGACCTTTACATGTAACCTCTCCTCTTTCTGAAATGCTCTCTCCTGAGGTGTCTCCATGGCTTGTCCCTACTTTGTCTGGGCCTGAAATCAAGCTTCAGTCCTCCCCACTCAGGCTCTACTTCTTACCCTGCTTTGATTCCTTTGTAACATTTCTTCTCCCAACATTCGATGTATCAAGTTGTATATTTGCTTCTTGCATGTCTCCTCTCCAGATTACAAGCACAGGGCAGAGGGACTGGGTCATACTTGTTAGTTGCAAATTCTCAGCACCTCCATAGCACCTGGCATTAAGTAGAGGCTCTACAAATAAACCTTGAATGTTTGTGGAATTCAATCACCCGCCACAGAGATTGTGCCACTCTGCACTGCGCCAGCAATGTGTGTGTGTACCTTAATAACTTGAATTAACCTACACACACTGCCAGATTCATATCCTTTAAGTTCACCCTTCCCCTGCTCAAGGACCTCAGGGACTCCCTATTATCTTGTTTGGCACATCTCAACTGGAACCCAAGATCTCTTCATACCAGCTCTGTGGGAAAAATTTAATGGGTGACATTTTCTCCATGTTAAGTTTTCCCCTTATCCAGTTTTTTTTAGATTATTGGTATGGACTCCCAGTTAACTAAAGAAAAAAAAATTATTAAGGGATAAAAGGGCTCCTGGGCTCCCAGATGATTTCTCAATAACAATTTATTCTCTGCCATTATTAGAATAATTACCATCAATAACAGCTGACAACTAGGGCAGGTTTACTAGGTGCTAAGAGTGTCCTCTGCATTCTAAATCTCTCAACAACCCTAGGAAGTTAGTGACTCATATCAACCCCAGTTCACGGGCGAAGGGACCTAGCTCAGTGGCAGAGCTGGGATTTGGTCCTATGCCTCTACCCGCTAAGGGGTGGCTGGAACCCCTCTGTTAGACAAGGACTTTCATGCCATTAATTCATTCAACTTTACAGTCACACCTTGAAGTCCATTTCCTATCATTCCCATTTGCTGACAAGAAAAGTAAGGCGCAACGCCCTGCTCAAGGCTGCACAAAGCTCTTTGCAGTCAATCTGCCCTGCCTCACCTCCCCTGGCAGTATCCAGGATGTCACAGCTTGAACAACCGATTTACAGCGCAGGAAGGAGCAAGTCAAGGCCTCGGGGGCGCTGGGCAGGGTTCTTAGGCAGTTGCCCAGAGATCCTGTTTACTGGCAGGGCCGGAGGCAAACCAGACCAGGAAGGAGAGAGGCCCTGCGAGAGGCCTGCCCCACGTTTGCATCTTCAAAGCCTTGCCCTTGTGCTCTCCCATCCTCAGGGCTCCCCAGAGGGGTAGCGAGCTGTCATTACCATGGAATGTCCTCCAACCCTGGCTACAGTGGCTCAACCTAGCCTCTCACTCCTGCCCTTTCCTGACCCTCATCTGCTTCCTCATCCAGACAGCCCCATGCCTGGGCTCCTGCAGCTCATTCATTCATTCATTCAGCAAATCAGCATCGAGTGGTTTTAGGCACTGGGGATACATTCAAGAATAAACATGATCCATGTCCTATTAGTTGATATTCTGGGGTAGGAAAAAGTCAATAAATAAAAACACACTGAGTAAAATGTATAGTATGTTAGGCAGTTATAAGGGCCATGGCAAAATAAAAAATAGATAAAGGTAAATGGTTTGGGAGTGGAAAGGAAGGTCATGGTGTTAAACAGGGTGGGCAGGGCCTCAGTGGGAAGATGATATTTGAGCAGACATGTGAACAAGGAGAGGAAGTGAACCAGCAACACCTGGAAGAGGTGTGTTCTGGGTAATGGAGCACTGCCCACAGCAAGTGCAAAGGTCCTGAGGCCGAGTTGTGTCTGGTATATGAGGAGTAGCAAGGAAGCCAGTGTGGCTGGAGAGGGGTTAGTAGGGGAGAGGGTAGAAGATAGGAGAGGGGGTAATAGGGTGGGAGAGGAGGCAGATCACATAGGGCCTGGGGGTCATTGTAAGAATTTGGCTGTTGCTCTGAGTGAGCTGGGAACCAAGGGAGGGTTTTGACCAAAGGAGGGACACGGTCTGGCTTGCACATTATGGGGCTTCTCTGGTTGCTGTGGAGAGCACATGGCAGAGAGGAAAGGGGGAACCAGGGAGCCCTGTGAGGAGACCGTTGCAAGAATCCTGGCAAGAAATAAAGGTGATTTGCCCAGGCTGGTAGCACTGTTTCAGTTACTATTTGTGTGTCATAAACAACCCCAAAATTCCGTGGCTTAAAGGAACAACTATGTGATTATGCTCATGAACTCAGCCCCACCCGGGGGGTTGTCTCTGCCGCCTGGTGTCTTGAGCCTCAGCTGGGAAGACTCTAGGCTGGATTTGGACCAGTAGCTGAAGGCTAGAAGCATCTCCAGGCCCCTGGACCGGGATGACTTGAAGACTAGGACTGCCAGCAGGAGCGCCTACACAGGACTCTAGAACCCATATGGCCCAAGCTTCCTCAAAGTAAGCAGTCTCAGAGCACTTAGACTCATTACAGGGCAGCTCGGGGCTTCAAGAACCAGCGTTCCAGTGAGCCAGGTGGATGCTGCATCCCCTTTATGACCCAGCCTCAGAAGTCACACAGAGTCACTCTGCCATAAAGCTGTCACAAACCCACCCCGACTCGAGTGGGAGGAACACGGGGCCACATTCTAAAACCACCACAGCATTTAGCATCTTCATGGCAAATTGAAAGTTTCTTGCATTGGCTGATGCAGGAGGACCAGGGAGGAATCAGAAGTGGCTCTGCTCACCCAGGCTCACAGCCCAGTGACTAAAACAGTTATCTCCCAGGGGTGTGGGCAGCCGGAGAGGAGGCCCAGCCTGGCGTGGTGGCCAGTCAGGGCAAGCTTCCTGGAGGGGATCATGCTGAGCTGAGTCTTAAAGAGTGAGGGGCCAGTCAAGAGACATGGAAGAGACCATCCCAGGACAAGGAGAATTAGGAATGCTCACACTGGGAGGCAGGGGAGTGAGCGCTTGCGAGGTGGATTCTGGCACCGACGGTCTGGGTTTGAATCCTGCCCTCCGCTGCTAGTGGCCAACATCGGGCAGGCCGCCTCACCTCCATGAGCCTTGGTTTATTGTAAAACAGGAGTGATAATCATTGCACTGCCTTCCGGGGAGGGAAGGCATGCCAGGTGCCTGCAAGATAGAAAGAACCTCAAACTTTCACCTCTGACTAGGAAATCACAGATGGTGGCCATCTCTCTCAGGGTGCTCAGATGAGAAAACAGGCAGAGACCTTCCCAGTGCCACGTAACACAGAAGGGGAGGACCTGAATCACCCCCCATTCACCTGCCCCATTGCCCCTCGCCGTCTTCTCTCACTCCTTGCCCCACAAGTTCATTTGGGGGAGGGGGTGTCACTTCTTCCTTGCACATGCCCCCATCCGAAGAATCCCACAAAGCCTCCAGAGGGGATCGCCTGGCCAAGAGGTGGGGCCTTGAAGACAGGGGTGGTCTGTGCCCCGACAAGGGCTCCCCGCTGCCTGCCTGCTCCACGTCCCGTTCAGCAGGAATTCCTCAGTTCAGCATGGAGTTCCGGTGGATTTTATGGGCTAGCCACAGCAGACACACGGAGAAGAAAAACATCCCTCTGGAGCCCTGCTCAGCTCTCAGAATCTGATTTCCGCTCAGCCGGAAGGAGGCTGAGCTGCTTTAACCCTCTGTGGGAGGGACCAGGAGGTCTGATTGTAGATCCTCCTAGCTCTCTGTCCTGCCTGCATCACACAGGCTCCCTTCCTTCCCCAGTGGCTCCTACTCTGCCCCCACCCATCCCAGGGCTCAGCCTCCCCCTCCCTTTACTGCCTCAAAGGCTCCAGACCCTTTGGAATCATCAGCAAAGCATGTGTGTATACTGTGTGCCAGGCACCTTGTAAACCTGGGCTCATGGGCACTCATGGGAGCAAGGTGGGAAAAAACATGGGCATGGGGCTCAGTCAGAAATGGGCCTGAGCCCGGCCAGTGTGGCTTAGTGGTTGAGCATCAATCTATGAACCAGGAGGTCATGATTCGATTCCCAGCCAGGGCACATGCCGGGTTCGATCCCCAGTAGGGAGTGTGCAGAGGCAGCCGATCAATGATTCTCTCTCATCATTGATGTTTCTATCTCTCTCTCCCTCTCTGAAATCAATAATATAATATGTTAATCAATAATATATATGTTGTTGTTTTTTAAAAAAGAAAAAAAAATGGACCTGAGATCCAGCTTTGCCTGCTCTATTTTGTAAGATCTTGGGCAAAGTCCCTTAACCTGGCCGGGTCTGAGTTTCCTCATCTGTAAAATGGGCTTAATAATTGGCTCTATCTCATAGGATTGTTGTAGAGTCAACGAGATCAGATATGTAAAGTGTTTAGCATGTAGACCTTGATGAGTAATAGTTGTTGCTACTATTATTACTGTAGTAGTTCCCCCTTATCTGAGGGGGTACCTTACAAGACCACCAGTGGATGCCTGAAACCAAGATAGTACTATTTTTTTCCCTATACATATTTACCTTTTTATGTAAAGGAAGCACTTTGGTCTTCTCTGGCATATCCAAACTGCCAGCATCACTACTCTTGCACGTTGGGGCCAAGTAAAATAAGGGCTACTTGATCACAAGCACTATGAAACCGTGACAGTGGGTCTGATCACCAAGACAGCTACTAAGTGACTAAAGGGTGAGGAATGTAGACGCTGGAGACGCTGGAGAAAGGCCTGAGTCACGTCCCGGATGGGACAAAGCAGGATATTGAGAATTTCATCACGCTACTCATAATGGTGTGCAATTTAAAACTTACCAATACTTGACTTCTGGAATTTTCCCTTTAGTGTGTTCAGATGGCAGTTGACTAGAGTAACTGAAACTGTAGGAGGTGAAACCCCAGATAAGGGGGACGACTGTACTCCTTTCCACCACAGACCTGACTGGGAAGGCGTCATCACCCACATGTGACAAATGAGAAAAGGGAGGCTCTTGAACTGCTTTATGCCTTTACCTGCTGTATGCCTCCCTTCCTCCAATATCTATCAAGACTGTGAGACCTAAACTTATTAAATAAATACAGTCAATTCTTATAACCCACAGGTTCCCTATTCGTGAATTTGCCTACTCGCTAAAATTTATTTGTAACGCCAGACGAATATTTGCCAGTGATTCCACCGATTTGTGCAGTGACGGACATTTTGAGTCTCCGGACATGCATGTTCCCAGCTGAGGTGGATGGAGCTGACATCCTGCCTTCTTGTTGCTGCTCTCAGAGTGTAAACAAGTGTTCTTTTTGTGGCCTATTTAGTGCCACACTTCAGGAATGTTTGTGCTTTTTGTTGATGAAAATGGCCCCCAAGCATAGTGCTGAGCGCAGTCTAGTGTTCCTAAGCTCAAGAAGGCTGGGATGCCCTGGCCAGTGCGGCTCAGTTGATTGGGCATCGACGATTCCTGCACACCTAAAGGTTGCAGATTAGATTCCCGGTCAGGACACATGCTGGGTTTCAGGCTCAATCCCCAGTAGGGGGCGTGCAGGAGGCAGCCAATTGATATTTTGCTCACACATCAGTGTGTTTCTCTTTCCCTCCCTCTCCCTTCCTCTCTCTCTAAAAAATCAATAAAAACATTTTTCAAAAAAGAAGACTGTGATGCACCTGATGGGGAAAACATGAGTGTCGATAAGCTTTGTTCAGGTGTGTGTTACCATATTGTTGGCCATGAGCTCAATGTTAACGAATTAACAGTTTATATCCAAAAGGTGTCTTTAAACAGAAACACACATAAAACAAGGTTATGTATTGATCGCTTCACAAAATGTTGTGACAAGAGGCTCACAGGAAACTAATTCTGTATTTTCCCCTGGAGCAATGGGTCAGTATTTGCTAATTCAATGTTTGCAGTGGCTTTACAGAACATAATTACAGTGAATAATTTAAAAAGCTACATTTTCAGGGTTTTGGTACTTTCAGGTGTGAAGATAATGTTGGGAGGCATTGCAGTTAGCTACAATTACAATTAGTATAGCTGTGGGACAAATTACCCCACAAGTTGGTGCCTTAAATGACTTTTCTTAGGGTCCCAAATTCTATACTTCAGAAATCACAATGCCAGGCCTAGCAGGGAAGGCTGTTCGCTGTTCCCTGGTGTCTGAGCTTTCAACTGAGAACACTCAAAGGTGGGGGTGACTTAACAGCTGGGGTAGGAATCAGATGAAGCACCTTCACTCACTTATCTGTCTCCTGGGCTCGGAGGAGAGGAAGAATAGTACAACCAGTCCCAAGCACCTTCGTGTGGCCTGGGCTTCCTCACAGCATGGTGGTCTCAGGGCATTTGAACTTGTTACAGGGTAACTCTGAGCTCCAAGCAAGAGGATTCCAGTGAACAAGACAGAAGCTCCATCACCTATTATTATTACTAGTGGCCCGATGCACAAAATTCGTGCACGGCGGGGGGCGAGTGGGGGGAGATGTTCCTCAGCCCGGCCTGCACCCTCTCCAATCTGGGACCCCTCGAAGGATGTCCTATTGCTGGTTTACAGGGATCAGGCCTAAACCGGCAGTCGGACATCCCTCTCACAATCTGGGACTGCTGGCTCCAGCCGCTCACCTGCCTGCCTGCCTACCTGATTGCCCCTAACCACTCTACCTGCTCACCCCCAAATGCCCCCCCGCCTGCCAGATCACCCCCAACTGCCCCCCGTGCCAGCCTGCTCACCCCCAACTGCCCCCCCTGCTGGCCTGCTTGCCCCTACCTTCCCTCCCCACTGGCCTGCTCACCCCCAACTGCCCCCCTGCTGGCCTGCTCACTCCAAACTGCCCCCCTGCTGTCCTGATCACCTCCAACTGACCCCCACTGACGGCCTGCTCACCCCCAACTGGCCCCTGCCATCCCATCCTGGCCTGATCACCCCCTGGCAACCCAAGGTCCCAGCCCTGCCTTTTTTTCTTTTTGTTTTTTGTTTTTTGTTTTTTTTCAGCACCTCCTTGAGCAGAGGCCAGGGCCGGCTGGAAGCAAGTATCTAGGATTTATTTATCTTCTATAATTGAAACTTTGTAGCCTTGAGTGGATGCCAGGGCCCACCAGGGCAGGCGGGAAGCTTGGCTTCCTCCATTGCCAGGGCAACCCAAGCCTCCTGCTTGCTCCAGCTCTGTGGCCGGCTGCCATCTTGGTTGGGTTAATTTGCATACTCGCTCCTGATTGGCTGGTGGGCATGGCTTGTGGGTGTAGCAGAGTGATGGTTAATTTGCATGTTCCTCTTTTATTAGTGTAGATTATTTTGGTTAATCTTCATCTGAGGATATTTTCTCCATTGATTTTTAGAGAGAGTGACAGGGAGAGAGTGAGAGGGAAAGAGGGAGGGGGAGAGAGAAAGAGAAAGAAAGAAACATCAATGTGAGAAAGACACATCGACTGGCTGCCTCCCGCACATGCCCTGACCGGGGTCGGAAATTGAACCCATGACCCTTCAGTGCATGGGCTGATGCTCTAACCACTGAGACACACTGTCCAGGGCTGCATCACTTTCTATCTTCCGGTTTCAGAAGTCACAGAGGGTCACTTCTGCCGAATTCAACAAGCCAAACCAGCCACAAACCTGCCTGGCCTCAGCTCTTAAAAGGAAGAATGGGGGCCATGTTTTTAAATCACCATAGCTATTAACACAGACTTAGAAAAATCAGAGATTTCTTTTTATTGATTGAAAGAGAGAAAGAGAGAGAGAAACATTGCTTTGTTGTTCCACTTATTTATGCATTCATTGGTTGTTTCTTGTATGTGCCCTGACTGGGGATCGAACCCACAACCTTGACTCTGCCCCTCTCCCAAACTTTTTGTTTTTATCCTGGGACTCTGGCCAGAACAAGAGTTCCCAGCAATTCAAAGGCACCAGCCCCATATGGTGGGAACCATGTGAGTGAAGTCAAGTCAATAGAGCTTTCTCACTAACCTGAACAGAACAACAGAACACAACAAAACCTTTCTCTATGTGCGAAAGCTGTAAACGTTTACTTAACACACTCATTTAACAGATATTTCTGGATGCTTATTATGTGTCAGGTACTGACCTGGGTCGTGATCTTGTTCTCTAAGAATTTCTATGGGATGAGGCAAGTGGGGAAAGTTGCTGTCAGGCCAAAGTCTGCTTCCATCACTTACTGGTTGTGTGACCTTGAGAAAAGCCCTTGTACGGATTAGATAAAGATAACAGCCAATGCTTAGACAGCACATACCATGTGCCAGAAGTCTTACAAACAGTGTGTGTTTTGACTCAATTTAATCCTCCCAATAGCCCTATGTAGGTAGGCTCTATTATGATCCCTGTTTTACAGACAAGGAAACTGAGGCACAGAGAAATTCAATAAATTTCCCAACATCACTTGGCTGGTAAGTGGCAGAGCTGAACCTAAGCCATCTGGCTCCCAAATCTCTAACTTAACCATGTGACACTGTATTATGTCCAGAGATAGCACTTGTGGTGGTTAACAACATCACCAGTTGTTTCCCGATATCCATTCTTTCTTCTTTGCTAATGGAAACCTAGTATTCAGCTGGTTGCAAGGCCATGTGCAATGGAGACTACATTTGTCAGCCTCCTTTTCAGTAGAGTCAGATGACAAGGTCTGGCCAATGGGCATGGGCAGACGTGAGATTCTAACTCCCAGACAAGTGTCCTCAAAGGGTGAAGTGTGCCGGGCCTTTGTTCTGGTGCCACCTCTACAGGTGCCCTTCCTTTTTCTGCCTCTTTCTCCTTTTTGCCAGTTGGAATGCAGACCAGATGGCTCCAGCAGCCACATTGGTCCATGAGACAACCTAGGGAGTGGAAGCCACGTATGGTGGAGCAAAAGGCTAGACAGAGCCTGGGTCCCTGACACCATCTGCTTTAGATATCTAATGTTGTATGACAAAATACCCTAAACCTAGGGGCTTACAACACCAATGATCATTATCTTTATCTTTCTTAGTTATTTTTCACAGTTCCCGTGGGTCAGAAATTCAGGATCCGTATCCAAGGAGGCTTACTCACATGGTTGGGAAGTTGGTGCTGGCTGTAGGCTGGGGATGTCGGTTCCCCTTTCCATAGACCTCTCCACAGGACAACTTGAGTGTCCTCATGTCATGGTGGCTGCTGTCCCTAGAGTGAATGATTCAAGAGAACAGGCAGAAGCTCAATGCCTTTATCAGCTAGATTCGGAAGTCACACGCTGTGACTTTTGCCATATTCTTCTGGTCACACAGTCAGATCTGATTCAGAGGGGCCTATGCAGGGAGGTGAATACCAGGAGACAAGGATCATTGAGGGCTACCTTGGAGGCTGGCTACCACACCACAAAATGCCATGCTTGCAAACACCGTGCACACGAGAGAGAAATACTTACCTTGCTGAACTGAACTTAAGGTTATGATTCCATATCTATGAGTCCTGGACAAAAAAAGTAGGCCCTCAATAAATTCTAACTATTGTTGGTCTTTTTCTCCAAGTAGATTGATGTGTAGGACTGATGCGTCCCCTCATCTGCACACACACATGTACCACCACCATCTCGGTCAAGGTTTGGTACAAAGTAGGTGTAGGAGGCTGTATATTCACCTTTTAATTCATTCATTCAGTCCATCAGTCACTCAGTCAACAAGTATTCATTATTGCCCACAGTGTGCCAGGCTCTGGTCTAGGATTCTGATACATTCCCTACCTTTAGAGAATGCACAGTCTAGTGGAGGAGGCAACACAATGAGATGGAAAATAACCCATTTCTCTGTCACTAGAAAAATGCAGATTAAAACAGGAGATCAGATTATTCCAAGCGCCAGGGACGATGTGGGGGAAAGTGGTCTCTCATGCCCAGTTGGTGGGCATATGGGCTGCAGCAGTCCTCCCAGCGTGCAGTCAGACAGTGCTTAGCCTAAGTATAAACCTTCTTCCTGCCCAGGAACCCTGCCCTTGGGTGCACATCCCAGGAACACACACAGGAGTCCATGAAAGTCACGCAGCAGAAGTTCACAGCTTTGCTTGGGGACGCAGGAGATGGAAGTAGCCACAGTGTCCATCACGAAAGGAATGGAAAGAGGAGACATGGGGAATTTATGTGCGCCATGCACCCTAAGCCACCGTTAGAAGCAATGGACTCGAGTTAGACTCAGCTCACTGAGCACAGTGTTGAGTAACCAAAATAACCCAAAAAACGATCTATAGAAACAACCATTTGCATAAATGTATAACCCACTCACACAAACCAGCACTATATATTTTATAAGGATACATGCTAATTTAAAGACAGGTATCAAACATATTAGAGTGAACCCAGAATAGTCAACACAATACTGAAGAAGATTAAAGTTAGAGGACTAATGCTACCCAACTTCAAGAGGTACTGTAAAGTTACCAAGTATAATATTGGTGAGAGAATAAGCAAATAGAACAATGGCCTGGAATAGAAAGCCCAGAAATAGACCCCCATAAATATAGTCAACTGTTCTTTGACAAGGGAGTAAATGCAACACAATGGAGCAAAAATAGTCTCTTCAACAAATAGTGCTGGAGCAACTGGGCACCCACAAGCAGGGACATGAATCTAGACCCAGGCTTTACACCCTTCACGAAAATTAACTCAAAATGGTTCATAGACCTAAATGTAAAACACAAAACTATAAAATTCCTGAAAGATAACATAGGAGAGGAACTATGGTTTTGACTTTTAAGGTACACCAAAGACATGTCCCAAGAAAGAAATAATTGATAAGCTCGACTTCACTAAAATTTAAAAACTCTGTTCTGCAAAAGACAATATAAAGAGAACTAGGCCCAGCCAGCATGGCTCAGTGGTTGAGTATCAACCTATGAACCAGGAGGTCATGGTTCAATTCCCAGTCAGGGCACATGCCTGGGTTGCAGGATCGGTCCCCAGTGTGGAGCATGCAGGAGGCAGTCGATCAATGATTCTCTCATCATTGATGTTTCTATCTCTCTCTCCCTCTCCCTTCCTCTCTGAAATCAATTAAAATATATATAGCCGAAACCGGTTTGGCTCAGTGGATAGAGCGTCAGCCTGCGGACTGAAAGGTCCCGGGTTCGATTCCGGTCAAGGGCATGTACCTTGCTTGCGGGCACATCCCCAGTGGGAGGTGTGCAGGAGAAAGCTGATCGATGTTTCTAGCTCTCTATCCCTCTCCCTTCCTCTCTGTGAAATATCAATAAAATATATTTTTAAAAAAATAAAATATATATAAATTGATAAAAATATGTTTAAATAAAAATAAAGAGAATTAGAAGGCAAGCCACAGATTAGGAGAATATATTTGCAAAAGACACATCTGGTAAAGGATTGTTATCCAAAATCATCAAAGAACACTTAAAATTCAACAATAAGAAAATAAACAACCCAATTAAAAAATAAGCCAGAGACCTTAAGAGACCCTCACCAAAGAAGATATACAGATGGCAAATAAGCATATGAAAAGATGCTCCACATCATACATCATCAGGGAAATGCAAATTAAGAAGATATACCACTACACACCTATTAGAATGGCCAAAATCTGGAACACTGACGACACCAAACCCCTGTGAGGATGCGGAGCAACAGGAGTTCTTATCTATTGCTGGTGGGAATGTAAAATGATACAGCCACTTTAGAAGACAATTTGTGATTTCTTAAAAACGAAACATATTCTGCCTTAGCCGGTGTGGCTCAGTGGATAGAGTGTTGGCCCGCGGACTGAAGGGTCCTGGGTTCAATTCTGTTCAAGGGCACATACCTCGGCTGCCGGCTCAAAACCCAGCCCCAGTCAGGGCACATGCAGGAGGCAACCAATCAATGTGTCTCTCTCACATCGATGTTTCTCTCTGTCTCCCCCTGCCTTCCACTCTCTCTAAAGAAATCAATGGAAAAATATCCTCAGGGGAGGATTAACAAACAAAACAAATAAAATAAAATAAATAAAACTAAACATATTCTTATCATATGATCTAGCAATCACACGCCAAAGGAGTTGAAAAGTTATGTCCACACAAAAACCTGCATACAGACGTTTTCTGCAGCCTTATTCATAATTGTCAAAACTTGGAAGCAACTAAGCTACTATTCAGGAGGTGAATGGACTAATAAATTGTGGTATATCCAGTCAATGGAATATTATTTAGCACGAAAACTAAATGAGCTATCAAGCTCTGAAAAGACATAGAGGAAGCTTAGATACATATTACTAAGTGAAAGAAGTCAATCTGAAAAGGCTACACACTATGATTTTAACTCTAGGATATTCTGGAAAAGGCAAGACTATGAAGACCAAAAGATCTGTGGTTGCAGGGATGGGGGATATGTAAACAGGCAGAGCACAGAGGACTTTTAGGGTAGTAAAAATACTCTGTATGATACTGTGTGATGGGTATATGTCAGAATACATTTGTCCAAACCCATAGGATGTACAATATCTAGAGTGAACCATAATGCAAACTATGGACTCTGGGTAATAATGATGTGTCAAGGTAGGTTCATCAATCCTATATAATAAAAGCCTAATTTGCAAATTGACCAAACAGTGGAACAACCAATTGCTATGATGCACACTGACCACCAGGGGGCAGACGCTCAATGCAGGAGCTGCCCCCTGGTGGTCAGTGTGCTCCCACAGTGGGAGCGCTGCTCAGCTAGAAGCCAGGCTCACAGTTGGCGAGCATACTCCCACCTCCACGTCAGTGCTAAGGATGTCCTGGAGCAGGCCTAAGCCAGCAGTCGGACATCCCCCGAGGGCTCCCGGACTGTGAGAGGGCCAGGCTGAGGGACCCCCCTCCACCTCCAGTACACAAATCTCATGCACTGGGCCTCTAGTTGTAATATATATATATATATATATATATATATATCACTCTACTGAGTGAATGATGTTGATACTGGAGAGACTATTCATGTGTGGGGGCAAGAGGCATGTAGGACATCTCTGTACCTTCTCAATTTTGTTGTAAACCAAGCAGCTCTAAAAAAACAAAGTAGTAAAAATATTAGAGTTGGGCCGAAACCGGTTTGGCTCAGTGGATAGAGCGTCGGCCTGCGGACTGAAAGGTCCCGGGTTCGATTCCGGTCAAGGGCATGTACCTTGGTTGCGGGCACATCCTCAGTGGGAGGTGTGCAGGAGGCAGCTGATCGATGTTTCTCTCTCATCGATGTTTCTGGCTCTCTGTCCCTCTCCCTTCCTCTCTGTGAAATATCAATAAAATATATTTAAAAAAAAAATATTAGAGTTGGTACCCTGTAGGGGCTAGAAAATAGAAGTGGGGAATCAGGGATGAAGAGAGAAAAGTCAAAATACAATATGATCAACACTATGAGACTGCACCACAGTTGGAGAAGAGAAGCAAAACTGAGAGGCTACGTTGAACTTGGGCTGAGTAAGGTTGTCTGGTCAGACCTGAAGGGACAGGCACTGCAGGCAGGGAGGACAGCTGAGCAAAGGCTCAGTGATGTGCAAAGGCGATGCCTCAGAGCCGTGGTCGGCAAACTGCGGCTCGCGAGCCACATGCGGCTCTTTGGCCCCTTGAGTGTGGCTCTTCCACAAAATACCATGGCCTGGGCGAGTCTATTTTGAAGAAGTGGCGTTAGAAGAAGTTTAAGTTTAAAAAATTTGGCTCTCAAAAGAAATTTTAGTCGTTGTACTGTTGATATTTGGCTCTGTTGACTAATGAGTTTGCCGACCACTGCCTCAGAGGAACTCCAAATGTTTCAGCAGAACTGAAGCCCAGGGTGCCCTGGTTAGAAAGGCAGGTCCTCCTCTTACCCGACGGACTCCTACTCAGCCCTCACACACGTCTGGGCTGCCTGAGAGGTCATGGGGTTGGGGAAGGAGACCAACTGACCTGAGCTCCTCCACTGGCCCATTGTGTGACCTCAGGCAAGTCACTTTCCCTCTCAGAACCTCAGTTTCTTCATCTGTAAAATGGGTATAAAAAACAATATCTACCTCAGAAGATTGTAATGGGGAGGGAGTGAGATGAGCAAAATACAAAGCCTCTGCCCCATGAATCTTGCATTCTAGTGGACAAATAAATATGTAGTATGTTCACTTCCATAGTCCCAGAACTGAGAACTGTGCTGGGAAAATAGTAGGTGCTCAGTTAATAGTTGTGAATGAATGAGTGAAAGCAGTGAAAAAATGCTATAGAAAGAAGTAAAGCCGGGTAAAGGGGAGAAGGAGAGCTGTAGGCAGGGTGCTGGGAGATGGAAGGGACAGTTGCTGTTTTAGTCCCAGTGGTCAGGGAAGGCCTCCTGAGGAGATGAGATTAGAGGGGAGGCTGGAAAAAAGGGAATAAGATATGGAGTTATCTGGAAAAAGGGCATCCCAGGGTCAGTGAGGAGGCCAGTGTGACGAGCAGAGGACAGAAGGAGCTGAAGCCTCTTGTGTGGGTGAGCTGAGAATGTGACAGGACCCCCTCCCCACTCCCACGAACAAAGCCTAGAACAGAGTCAAAGCTGCCCCTCAGTGGCCCCTCACACACTACCACAAGCTCCTCTCAGACACTGAGCGCTTGTGGGGGTCAGGCCCTGGCTTTTTTGGCATAAACTCAGGGAGCCATCACCAGCCCTACTAATGGGTACCATTTTTCAGTTTTCAGAGCAGGAACCTGAGACTTCAAGAAGCAGCTAGCCTTGGGCCGGAACTGTCTCTCTGATGCCAGACCCTGGCTTGCTCCAACCACATTGTCCTGAAATTCTTTGTTTACAACTTGCCTTCCCCTCTGGGCTGCAGCAGGCCAGGTTCAGTCTCATTCATGATTTTATTTTTCTCCCGGGGTCCCATGTGTCAAAACCTGCCTGTGGAGCAAATGAATGAATGAACCTACCAAGTCTGCCCCCTCCCACCTTCCTTCGGGGCCAAGGTCACGCCCTGTTTGGCTTCTTCCATCAAGCTGGAAAGGAGAGGGGGCTGGACAGAGGAATTTCAAGCCACCTGAAGGTGAAGAAAGAGAGGGGCGAAGGGGGAGAAAGCGAAAGTGAAGGGAGCCGGGAGCCCCTGTAAGGAGGCGCAGACAGGGAAGGAAATCTCCCGGTAATAATTCATGGCTCAGGAAGCAGCAGCCTGGCCTGGGGCTGCATGTGGGACTGGCCCTGAGGAGAGGGGGCTGTGCAACCTCCTTCTCCGCCTCAGTAAAGCCCAGCCTGGCCAAGGTCATGGTCAAATGAAGGGGTAGAGGAAGCCAGGTGTGGGAATAGACTTTTCTTCAGACACTGGAGCCTGAAGACTTCAGGGGCTGCTCTCCCAGCAGCCAGGGGACACCCTCCAGCCCCACCCCCCATTCTGGCCTGGGTCAAGGAAGTCGGTAAAGCACATGGCAGGGCTGGGAAGCATCTTCAAGAAAGGAAGGAAAATGGAGCCAGAAAGTACCTTGAAGCCTTTCAGCGCCACTCCCTGCACTCTCTCTGGCACGTGAGCTGCCATTTGCGCTGAAGAGAAAGTTATTGTCCAGGACAAGTGGATGCAGTCTTGGCCAGTCCCCAGGATAGAGCTGGGAAGGGGGCATGAGTGACACATGGACCCCAGACATCATCAGCTCAGTAACTCTTCCCAGAGCCGCTGAGGAGGAAGACATGTCAGACTGGACAATCTAAGGTTTCCTGAAAGAAGGAAGGCAATAGGGAAGATAGGTTGTGTGTGCATGTGTGTGCTTGTGGCGGGGGGGGGGGGGGGGGAAGAGGGTTGACATTCCAAGCAGAAGAAACCACCTGGGTTAAAGGTGGGAAGTATGTAGAGAAGTCAGGGGGTCTGCAGCTGTCCAAGGTGTCACTGTGAGGAGAAAGGGAGAGAAACTTGCATTTGATTCTAGGGGTGGGGGGAAAGGTGGGGGATATAGTGCTCCCACTCACCACTTGTAAGACTAAAGGCCAGAGCTCTTATCTGGAAATTGGGGGTTCTCCCCCACGACCTCAGCGAGGAGCACTAAAGATCAGTAAAGTGTCTGTCTGGTATCTGGCACACAGTAGGACCTCAACCAAAATGTCAACTCTGTAAAAGGCAAAGGGTTTGTTTTGTGAAAATCTGCATCATCAGACTTTAAACCATGCCTGAAACATAGGAGGGATCTAAGACATATTTATTGAATGAATAAATGAATGAATGGAGCTACTGGTGTTTTTGTTCTTTTTTTTTTTTTAAACAACACTTTTATTGATTTCAGAGAAGAAGGGAAAGGGAGAGAGAGATAGAAACATTAATGATAAGAATCATTGTTTGGTTGCCTCCTGCACGCCCCCTACTGGGGATGGAGCCCGCAACCCGGGCATGTGCCCTTGACCGGATTCGAAACTGGGACCCTTCAGTCCGCCGACACTCTATCTACTGAGCCAAACCAGCTAGGGCTGGTGTTTTTGTTCTTGCTTTGCTTTGGTTTTGTTGTTTTTTGTCCTCGGGGATGTGACACCTTATTTGGAAAGATTATAGTGTTTCTCCAAGTGTTCTCCACGGACATCACCATCGTGGACGTACTGCAAATTCCTGGGCCCCGGTCCAGACCTGCTGGATCAGAATGGGAAGAATCAGGCATCTGTACTGTCAAAGTCTCTTCCCCACTTTCCCAATTCTTACACAAGGAAGTTTCAGAACCACAGAATTAAAATTTGAGAGCACAAAAACCCGAGCTTCTTTCTCCCAATCCTCCTACCGAACGAGGAAACTGAAGCCCAGCGGGAAGGGACCTGTTCGCAATCTCTGCAGGTTTAGAATGCGGATAACAAGTCCGTTTTTGCGCACATGCCACCCGACCCATCCAGACTCCAGGCATTTGCCCGGCTTGCCGGCGGGGACTGGGAGCTTTCAGGGCGGGCCACCAGCTCCCGGGACGCTTTCAACCTGGGGAACGGGGGCGGCGGGCGAGTCGCCATTGGCCAGGGCACAGCGGGCGCGTCCTCATTGGCCAGGAAGGAGCCCACCCGCTCGGGCCGGGGCGGCCGCGTGGTTGGCCCCTCCCTCGGCTATAAGGCGGCGGCCGGCGGGGCCGTGGGAGCGCGCGGGAGCGCACGACGGGGCGCGGCCGAGGCTGGGACGCAGTGCTCAGAGGAACGCGGCCCAGTGCCCATGGCGTTCGCGCTGCTGCGCCCCGTCGGCGCGCACGTGCTGTACCCGGACGTGCGGCTGCTGAGCGAGGACGAGGAGAACCGCAGCGAGAGCGACGCCTCCGACCAGTCATTTGGCTGTTGCGAGGGCCTGGAGGCGGCGCGGCGCGGCCCGGGCCCCGGGGGCGGCCGGCGAGCGGGCGGCGGCGCGGGCCCGGTGGTGGTGGTGCGACAGCGGCAGGCAGCCAACGCGCGGGAGCGAGACCGCACGCAGAGCGTGAACACGGCCTTCACAGCACTCCGCACGCTCATCCCCACAGAGCCGGTGGACCGCAAGTTGTCCAAGATCGAGACCTTGCGCCTGGCGTCCAGCTACATCGCGCACCTGGCCAACGTGCTGCTGCTGGGCGACGCGGCGGACGACGGGCAGCCGTGCTTCCGAGCGGCCGGCAGTGCCAAGAGCGCGGTGCCCGCCGGCTCCGACGGCGGCCGCCAGCCACGCTCCATCTGCACCTTCTGCCTCAGCAACCAGCGCAAGGGGGTGAGTGCGTGGCGCCCCAGTATTGCGGGCAGGAGGTCATGGGGGTCAGGGCTTCTTACGGAGCAAAAGAGGGCCGGAGACCCCAGTGAAGAGAGTGGAACGCGACGTGGAGTTCGTGGGGCGTGTGTTGCACCAAGCCCAGGCTTTGGTTTGGAACAGAACCACTTGCTTAATGTCTCCCAGTCAGAGGGGTGCAGGAAAGTCCAGAGCACACGCAGGATTGAGACCAGCGATCTTCAACGTTTTTCATCTCATGGCACACATAAACTAATTACTAAAATTCTGCGACACACCAAAACATAAATTTTTTTGTTGATCTGACCAAAAAAAAAAAAAATAGGTATAATTTTGATTCATTCACACCAGACAGCTATTGTTGTGTTGGCTGTTGTCATTTTTAAAAATATATTTTTTATTGACTTCAGAGAGGAAGGGAAAGGAAGAGAGAGATAGGAATATCAATAATGAGAGGGAATCATTAATCGGCTGTCTCCTGCACACATTACACCTGGGGATCGAGCAACCTGGGTCTATGCCCTGACCAGGAATCGAACCGTGACCTCCTGGTTCAACTACTGAGCCATGCCAGCCAGGCCTGTTATCATTTTTTATTTGACAATCTAAAAGGAAAGAGATCAGTGCCCCTGATTAATTAGTCAGGTATTGCATTAAAAATTCATCCAGGGAAATCACCCCCCCCCCCAACCATAGGTGTGCTAGGAAGAGGACATGAGGAAATAATAACAAAGGCCATCATTTATTGAGCTCTTCCTATGTGCCAGATGCTTTCCTGATCATCTTTTTTTTTTTTTTTACCTTCCCAATAACTTCATCGGGCTGGTAGTGATCCTGCCTGTGAGGCTGTGAGGCAGGGATGCCAGCACTTACTCGGCTGGGAAGCCAGAAGGCAGGTTCTGAGCTTGCCTGAGCTACCCTGACCTTGAAACAGTTGTCTCCTATCCAGAGACCTGATCCAAGGCAGGTGACTGAGAAGGGGATGCATACCTGCAACCAAGAGCCTGAGGTACCCAGCTGATGAGCAGTAGGAGTGAAGACGGGGTTTCCTGGGGGCACCCAACCCCAAAAGGGATGCAGTGTTGGGCGAGGGCACTGTGGACTCGGCTTGGCCGAGCTGGAATTAAGCTCCTCTGCTCTGTCCTGGGTAATGAGAAGCAGGTTGGTGGTGAATGGGGCTGGGTAGCAACAGAGGTTGCCAGGGGGCTCTCTTGGCTAAAAGCTAGTTCTCCTGCCCAAGCCCCAAGGAGCCTGCTTTATCCCCAGCCTTTCCCCTTTCTGACCTGGGCTATTCTTGCAGGAAGGACTCTGGTCTGTGTGACAACTTTGGAGTCCAGCTGCTACCATGTATACAGGGGAAGTGGAGGCTGAGAATGGCCCATAGTCCTCTCAGAAGTGAAAGGGCATGGACTCAGGCCTCTGAGTTCCCGTCTTTGGTTCTCATGGCTGCCCTACAGTGTCCTGGCCTCAGACCACCTCTTTGGCTCATTAGACTCCCACTCTGGCCTCTCACCCCCATGGCTGCCTCGGTTTCGCTGAGGGTTCCTGCTGCTCTCAGCTGTGGGCCCCAGTCAGTGCTACAGACTGAGTTGGGAAGTTTGAGTGGGCCTTCAAAAGCCAGCCTGGGGTGTGGAGGGCCCTCCGTGATACTCCCTGACTGCCTTTCATGCTGCTGTGTCCCGTCATTCAACAAACCTTAACTACCCAACAGCCGCCTTTTGTCAGCTCTGAGAACATTCCCAAAGAAGCAGGTTGTGGACCCTCACTCACCACAGTCAGGAACTCCCTGTGTGGTGTCAGGGCCAAGGGCAAGGAGATGAGGACAGGGATGCTACGGCCTGATGGTGGGGAGGGGGAGAGACTAAAGGACTGTCAGAGCCCAGAGGTAGCCCATAACCAGTGGGCTGGGTTCCTGGTGGATGCCTGGGAATGAAGTCAAGCAGATGAGGGAGTACAGACAGGTGTTCTGGAAGCAGGGCACAGCAAGAGTTGGAGCCAGACCTGGCGAAAGAACAGGGAAGATATTGAAGGTGATGGAACAGAGAGGAGAGGCAGAGACTGGCCAGTGACAGTGGTCTTGATGAGCATTGATCTACTGTGCTAAGCACTCATCACGGGTTATCACTCCTCGGCAGCCTGAAAAGGAGGTGCTCTGGTTATCCACACCTGCTTAGAGATGCTGTCACTGGTTCAGATACACAGCCCATGATGGAGCCAGGATTCGAACTCAGGCCTGGGTGATTGGGACGTGGAAAAAGTTAGTGTGCGAGGGCCTGTAACTGCAGGCCTGGGGGAGAAGGTGTGTCTATCATGTGCCCATGGTAGGTAAGTTGGTCTCAGGTCTGTCCCACAGGTCATGAACCCTTGCCTGGGTCTGGCTGCTTCCTTGGGATCTGTTACAGGACCAAGAACCCAGCCAAATTTGGCTACAGAAGGCATGCTCTCAACTCCACAGGCTCCTCTGGGAATAGGTGAAAGGGGCCATCCTGGCCAGCTTTGGCCCCTCGAAGACCTGATTGGAAGGAAACCGCCTGTCTTAGGGAACTCCTGGGGGCTCCTTTCTGAGCTTTGGGGGGCCAGAAAGCTCTAAGACTCCGGACCCTATCCCTTCACTGGCAGGTCTGGTGTTGAGGTCACCATGGAAACAGCTCCCTGGAGGCAGGCCTTCTGTGGTAGAAGTAACAATTGTGAGATAGAAAGGGAGTTCTTGACTCTGCCGTTTCCCCTTTTATCACCTGGGGGGTGAGGGTGGGATAGGACTGTCTTATAAGGCCCTCTCCAGTTGATGCTCTCAGCTATGGAGCAGAAGTGGCACCAAGGGCTTTAGGGTGAGGAGGTGCCATTACCAGATGATGCTGATAATACTTGTGAACACTGAACACTTACTGTGTTCCTGACACTGTGCTTAGGGCTTTCTCAGGGTTAATATCAGCACAGTAACTCCACTTTACACATGGGGAACAGAGGCTCAGTGAGGTGAAGTCACTTGTCAGAAGTCTAACAGGTAGTCCAAGGCATAGCAGAGATCGAAGCTCATATCTGTCTCCCTGGAACCCACTTTTAACCACGGTGCTTCCCAGAGCCCTTGGCGCTGAGTTCCTAAGAGACACAGAAGCTGGGCCTCGTCAGGGCCTCTTCAAGTGCCTCTTCAAGTGCTTTTGGCAGTTAACAAGCTTCTTCCACAGCTGCATTTGCAAGTAGAATAATTTTGTCCCCATTTTATAGATGAAGAAACTGAGGTTCAGTCCCAGCATTCTCATGGGACTGAGGACTCTCAATGACCACCAGACTCGGGGTGGAGGTGGCTCTTCCTGAGGACATAGATGAAAGGGTGGGAGGCCGGTTTTCTATCCCCCATCCTCAACACTAAACCCTCCTCCCCCTACCCCATCCCCCCTTCTCAGATACTCCTGCCAGAGTTTGTCTGAGAAGCCCAAGCCCCAGGCTCTGCTGGGACTGTGGCCTCAGCCCTCAAAATAGCCCTGCCTGTGAATGAACACACTGTCCCTGGGCCCAGAGAGCCTCAAGGGAGGCTTGGCTCACATCTGGATGGATCTGCCCCAACCTGGGCCCAAGGGTGGAGGGGAGCAGGGGGCAGAGCTCCCAGATGGTCAGCTCTTTCTCTAGATGGATGAGAAAGATGCCTGTCCCATCACCTCCTAGTGAAGCACAGAGGGTGAGAATGTACAGTGGGATTTCAGACACCATCATGTCCTGGAAACAAGACAGATTGTTGGACAACATGCATTTCCAGCCCAGCTCTTTTACCAACTGGCTGGATGCCTCTGGGCCAGTCACTCAACAGCTGGAGACCTTTAATGTCTGTGATCTCGCTGGCTTACAGTGAGGATGAAGCCCATGTGTCCGACCTCAGAATATTGGGTAGAAAATGCCCCTGTGGGGTGAAGGACTGGTGGCCTCAGGTGCTGCTACTATTAGCTCGACTTCCAGTGGTCATCACTGATTCAAGCAACATCAATTGGCAGCTACTACATGCCAGGTCCTGGGCTAGAACGGGGGTCACAGAGTGAAGAACATTCCCCAAGCTCCCAGCCTGATGGAGACAAAGAGAAACCCAGTCATTCCCCTTCTGAGATATCCTGGTGAAATGTCCCCGGAAAGGCAGGAAGTGCTAGCCAATTGCAGGAATAGAGAAACCTTCCCAGGGAGACAGGAGCAGAGAGCATATTTCCTGGCAGAGGGAACACGCTGAATGAAGGCTGGGAGGAAGAATCCATAGTCTCCTTCTGAGGTCAATGAGTAATCACTGGGCATATAGCCAGGCACCGGGATAACTACTGTGGGTTTTCTTTTGCCCTTTAATGTAAAATATTTATGTATTGGGTTCTTTTTAAAAAGCAACTGACCACATAGGGAAGAAGTGAGGAAGGTAAAAATGCCTCTCTCTCATTCTGTGTCTCCACCATCAAATTCCTCTTCTCTGAGGAAATCTATTAGCAATTTCTTATGTGCCCTTCTCTCTCTTGACATCTCAGCACACAGGTTCCTGTGTGCTTTTGTCCTTAAATAATGTTATCTCAACATCATTCCATAGCAGTTCATAAAAAGTTTCTCCTGCCCTATGCTGCAGAGAACTTTATCGCGTGGCTGTGATGTATTTATTAAGTCCCGTATTACTGGACACAGAGATTCCCGCATTCATTGCGATCTGATCCAGCTTCCTAATACTTCTTTCTCCCCTCCTGTAGAGTGGCCGTCGTGACCTGGGAGGCAGCTGCTTGAAGGTGAGGGGGGTGGCCCCCCTTCGAGTGCCACGGAGATGAGCCTGGACCCCTGTTGCATTTGCTCCAAGAAGAATCCTGGAGAAGGAAGCCAGAGGCCAGCCACTGGTTGAACAGGGGAGAAGACCCCAGGAGCCGATCCTACCCCTCGATTGTATAGGGACCAGAGGACAATGGCTTGGGCCCATGACCCTCCGGCAGGCCCCCTGGGACATCTCTACCCCACCGTGGAGAGCTGTGAAGACCCGTCCAGCTGGCCCTAGCCCTGGCTGGTCAGAGACAAGGCAGAACTTTTGGAAAAACAAAGACTGTTGGTGACAGAGGGTGTGTGCATGTCTGTACATGAGTGAATGAGTGTGTAAATGTGTGTGTGTGAGAGAGAGAATTGGTGGGTTTAAAATAAAAGGTATTTTTAAATAAAAGATGTTCCCAACTGAGGAAGGGAAGGGTCTGGGGACATCGGCGGTCAGAGGTGACCCTTCTACTGGACCTCGGCAGAGGCACAGATGTCACCAGTGCTGCCCTGTGCCCTGGAGGGATGGGCTGGGAGAACGCAGGAAGACCCCAGAAGTCAAGATAACTAAACGTTCCTCATCGTCTTCTTGAATACCTGTTAGGTGTCTGGTATGGTTGGTAAAGAAATCTTAATTTTATTCATTTTTGAATAAGGAATATATTCATTCACATGGTTCAAAATTCAAAAGGTACAAGAAAGTATATAGTGAATACAAAGATTGTTGGTGCCAAAGGGTATCACCAGCAGACACCTATCCACCTACCACTTCTCTTTGCAGGCAGCCTCAGCCACCAGTTATGATACCCATTTCCCGTGAACAACCAAGCAAATACAGGAAAAAAAATACCTTTTTTCTTCCACTCTTTACACAAACGGTGCATGTTACACATACTTTCTGCTCCTTGCTTTTTTGTTTTGTTTTCATCTAACTTGGCTGTCATCTCAAATCAGATCACAGAGGTAAAGGGCCCCCTTATTCCGTTAGTGACTGCTCATTCCACTTTATGAATGTACGATGCAGGCATACCTCGGAGATATTGCACATTCAGTTCCAGACCACCACAGTAAAGCAAGTATCGCGATAAAGTGAGTCATAATCTTTTTGCTGGTGGAAGGTTTTTGCCTTAAAAAAAATCTGTGAAGCGCTATAAAATGAGGTGTGATACAGCGAGGTGTGCCTGTACTTGAACCCATCTCCTATTCCTGTCTTAACAAACGGCTGTGTAGGCACACAGTTTTCCACGTGTACTAAAAGGGGGTATTCTTACCCTGTTTTAATTGAGATTGTTTGGAGGAATGATGGCGCCTAAAGGTGCATGGCTGGCACGTGGCAGGGTGACTGTGTGAGATCTGCCCACCTTTAAAGCCTCAAGTGATCTCCCTCCCCTGCTGGAGACGCCCCAGATGCAGTGCCAGCTCCTGTGACCCCAGTTCTCCCAGCAGCCCCGGGAGGTGGAGGCTGGTGTTTCCCCATTTCACAGGTCCAGCTGAGACCGTGATGGGAACAGCTGGCCAGTGGAGCCGGGAGTTCTTGGCTCTCCAGCTGAGGCTCTGTCCCTGTGCGGCCAGGATCAGAGACGCTCAGGGGGCAGGAGAGGGGAAGAGAGGCAGAGGAGCTGGGAGAGGCTGCAGAGCCAGGCAGCGCCCTCCTAAAGATATGCTCATGTGCCTATTGTTTAAATTTATTTAGCAAACACTTTTATTGTTTACGACTGAAGTCTGGCTCCAAAGTCCATGCTCAGATCCTCTCTGCCACCCCCTACTTGCCCTCTCTGCCTGAGCCTGAAGTGAGCTGCCCTTTTTGCAGATCAACAAACACTACCCAGCACCCTCACTGTGCCAGACACCACAGGATATCTGCCTCACAGACAAACCAAGACCCCAGGAAATCAAAGGGGTCGCTGGAGTTGCCAGTCCAGGTTGGAGTAGGCCATGAAACCACTACATGTAGTCCATTTGGTATAAGAAGTAGAGGAAGGAGGGGCCTAAGTCCTGCCCAGGACAGCTTTCCAAGTGCCCTCTACCTTGCTTCCCCTGTGTTCCAGGGACACTAATGTTCCTATCCAGTTGCGCTTCCCCCTTCTGGAGCTAATTAGGAAAGCACATTGCACTCCCTGCACATACCCGGGTCCAGGTCCAGGCAGCCCCTGGCAAAGCCACAGGAAAAGGACTGTGACCTCGTCAATGGCAGGAAACCTGGGAGTGGGGGGCAGAGCAGGCACTTGGGTGCTCTGGGCTAGAGGCCCACTATTGCCACCAGATTTGCTGGGTGACCTCAGAAAAGTTGCTTGACCCCTCTGGGACTCCTTGGCCTGATCTCTAACCAGCAAAAAAAAAAAAAACCAGATGGGACAAAATGATAAGTATTTGTTCTGCCTTGTCAAATAGTTTTCATAGACCATTTATATCCTGGGCAAATAATTCAATTTGTATCTAATAATATGCAGTGAAAAGTACTTACCTCCCTCAGGCTCCTTCCCAAAGGCAACTGCTGCTGGCAGTTTCCTGTGTGTCCTTCCGGAAAGGCTCTATACTGATGACTGTTTCTGAAAGAAGATTGGTGGGTTTTCATTGTAAAAAAAAAAAAAAATCAAATGCTACAAGACCCTAGAGCTCTCACCCATCCCAAAGGTAAGCAGTTAACATGAATCCTGCAGAGTTCTTGTGAAACATACACTTACACAATCATTCACAGCATACTTGGTTAAAACTTTATCAAAGTGTATCATGCAGGCAGGAAAGTGCACATGCACTAAATGTACAGCACAACGAGTTTTCACAAGCTGAGACACCTGTATACCCAGCATGCACACCAAGGAATGCTGTCCACAGCATCCCAGGAGCTCCTCTTGCACTCCTTTGCTCAGACTGGGTTCTTTCAATTGTATTTCCTTTGAAGTAGATAACACATTTGCGGAGTTCACAGTTCAGAAGACCCTCTCATTTCCAATTCTCAGAGGCCATTACTTAACCAGGGTCTTGGGGATTCCCGGCTAGATAGTCTTTACAGATACAGGCAAGTCACAGAGTTTTTTCACACAAGTCATAACAGTTTACACACTGTTTTACCTTTTTTTTCTTTTTCTTAACAATACATCTTGGAGACTCTTCAGTGTTAAAAGAGCTGCTTCACACTTTTTCCCAGCTGCGTAGTGTTCCATTCTGCGCATTTTTCAGCTTGCTATCTTCCTTGAGTTCCTGGGTAATAGACAGTTAATGTCTATGAGCCTCTGTGAGCAGCAAGGCCAGCCCAACACATGTGACTTGAGAGAGGACAGCTGCGGACCAGGACCTCTGGGGCCATTTGGCTAACACCCCTGCCCCCAACGCACACTTTTTGCCATCAGGATGGGCCAGCCCAGCCAGGCTCCTCCAGGATCCCTAAGTGAGGGTATCTTAGAGCCAGAGGAGTAAAGGCGCTCAGGGAAAAGAAACTCAGGGTGGAGGGAGTGGATGACCAGCTTCAGCCAAGTCACCTGGGACCCTGAAGAGGAGGCTGAAAACTCCAGGTCACATCTTCCACCCCCATGAGGGGCATTAGCATGAGCAAGAATGATCTGGAGTTCATCATTTTACAATGAGGAGACTTAGCCAATACAGAGGCAGCAACCTGCTGGGCCTCCGCGAACTCAGGTCTCCCTCCTCTAAGGGAGTACACAGGGCTCCCTTCCCTAAGCCCACAATTGCAAGTAGGAAGGCCTCACAGTTCGCCCATGGCAATGGGGAAACCAAAGCCCAGAGAAGGACAGCAATGGGCCATGGTCACACAGCATTTGGAGCTGAGCAGAGCTAAGAAGGCCCCTTCCTCCAGACCAGGGCTTCTCCACCTCATTTAATTCCCCTCATTGGCCCAAGCCACATCCATTTTATTAGGCTCCTATTAGATTAAACACACACACACACACACACAAAAACAAAACAAAAAAAAAAACAAAACAGAATTCTGAAAACTGGCATATTTGGCAAGTTAATTCTTAAACACCCATACACAGTCACAAGTAGAATGCATTACCTTGAGAACATTAAGTAGAGGATTTACAAACACATTAGGACATCCATGTAAAGTTGAACGTCTTTATTCAATCCAGTCTGCGGGTTTTCCTTCATGTGGACATGACATCAAAAATCTAGACCTCAACAGAACAATGCAACACATGACCTGGACTAGATCCTGTACGGCAGCGGGAAAATGCTATAAAGAACATTATTGGGTAGTTGACAAAATTGAGATAAGGACAATAGATAAAAGTTTGTGTCAATGTTACATTTTCTGAATTTGCTAATAGTATGACTATGTAAGAGGGTCTCTTTGTGCTTAAAAAATACACCCTGAAGTATTATGAAGGGGTAGAGGAACGTGATGGAGGTGACATACTCCCAAATGGTTCAGAAAAAAATGTGTGAGTAAGAGAAGGATAAAGCAAATATGACCCACTGTTAAAACTTGTTGAATCCAGGTAAAGAGTACATGGGAGTTCTCTGTATTACTTCTGTCACTTCTCTGTATGTTTGTAAATGGTTGCAGAATGAAAAGTTGAGGTCGAGATTTTGGCCCGCTCGCATGTAAGGCCTGCCAGACGGTGTCCTGGCCCCCTCTGACTCTTCCTCACCTCAGCTGCTCCAACAGAGGGTAGAAAATACCCCCAGTGGACCCAGGCACCCCTGCCCATGACTCTGAGGCCCCCGTGCCCTTTGGGAGACTAAGGTGCTCCCAGCCCCCAAGCCTCCTGCCACCATGATTTATGTCCCTGTGAGCCTCAGCAGCTGTGAGCCCCGGTCCCACCAGGCGGCCTGCTGGGGGGTGGGGGGGCAACTTTTGCTTCTCAGCGTGTCTAATTCAGACCAGACTTACAGGCCCCATGGGCCTGGGATCAGGCTCCCAGGAGGCCAGGGTCAGAGGGCAGGCCAGCAGGGCTTGGAAACCCAGGAGGCGCTGAGGGTGAACTGGCTGCAAGGCAGGAGACCTGGCCTGGTCTAGCTTGGCCTCTGGTCCTGTGTGACCCAGGGTGGGTATCTGCCCATCTCTGGGCCTTGGGTTTCCTCATCTCGGTACAGCCTGCACATGGTGGACCAGAAGGACTTTGTAAACTGGGGCAGACTGGCCTTGTAGGAGGGAAGGCTGGTAAAATTTAGTTGATTTTTTTTTTCTGAATGGCCGGATCCTCAAAGGTTGGAAAAATTGCCTAACTTTTTTGGGGACCTACTATGTGTCAGTCCTTGGTCTTCCCACTTTACTAAGTTAATTAATACAGGCTATTCAACAAGTTGGTACTATTATTGTCCTATTTTATAGATGAGGAAACTGAGGCCCAGGGAGGTTAAAGAACATGCCGAGGGTCACTTGGTGTCTAATAAGCAAATGGATGTGAACCAGGTATTCTGGCTGCAGAGCCCCACTGGGGTCTCAACCACAGCCCCACACATCTTCATCTAGTCCTATAAGGGCCCGACCAAACTTGGGCTTCCAGAACAAGACAGAAAAGGGCATCCCCAGCCTGGCTCTTTACCCCAACCCCTTGCCCAGAGGAGCCCAGGACCCAGCTGCACCAAGGGCATCAGAGTCTGGGATGGTCCAGGAAGCTGCACCTCCCACGGGCTCCCCAGTATTGCGGACACTCCCAGGACTGGAGAGGCTCAAACACAGGTTCTTGGAGAGTCTAAATGGAAGGGCCTCTGAACCTTATCTCCTCAGAGCCCTTTAGTCACCAGTGGGGACACTAAGGCCCAGAGCAGGTGAGGCGGTATCCCCAACATCACACAGAGAGTCAGAGATGAGCCAGAACCAGATGCCATGTGTCCCAGTCATTGCCTGGTGTCACGTCACAGAGCAGTGATGAGTATGAGAGTGACACTGATGTGACTCACTAGTCAGATACATCGCTCTAAGTGCATACACAATGGCCTCACTCTTGCAACAGGATGCTCACTTCACAGCCTCAAAAAACAAGCCCAAGCTAGGCAATGGCGTAGCTGTGATTCGAACCCAGGGGGTCCGGTTCCGGATGCCATCACCTTAGCCACAGCAGGAAGGCATAGGATAGAGTATGACTTCACAGAGCCACTTCAGGTGGTGGGTCAGCCTGTCAGTCAGTTGGTCAGTCAACAAACAGACATTGACCTGCTCATGAACCACGCAAGGCTCTAAGGATGATCAGAGAATAAGACAGATGTGGTGCTTGCCCTGCGCAGGCCACACTCTATCAGAAAATCAAGTTTTGAGCAGATAATAAAAATGTGATGGGTGCCTCGATACACCAAGGTTGCAGATTCCCCGTTCAGGGCACATACAAGAAACAGCCAATGAATGCATAGTAAGTGGAAGAACAAATTTTCTCTCTCTCTCTCTCTCTCTCTCTCTCTCTCTCTCAACAATTAAAAAAAATTTAAAGACAAAAATAAATGTGATGGGTGCTTCCAATGCTCATGGACATGTGTGACCAGGAACGAGGAAACGGAGAAATTATGCTTCGGAGGCAAGAGAAGGGAGGCTTTGCCGAGTGTGAAAGGTTCTGCAAAGTTGTCCAGCCCACCTCTGCATCAGATGGCTGATGGGACACCTGCGGGTCCCTGGGTGTCCCCTGAATATAACCTGATAATCCCTGACATCTATCTATCCTCTGAGCAGCTCCGTGAAGCAGTCAAAGCAAGGCAAGCTTTGGAGAGTAGCAACAACCTAGCCTGACTGAGCACCACCCCTGTGCCAGGCACTGTTCGAGCCCTGTCACTCAGCTACCCCGCCCCAACCCAGTGAAACATGGCTCCCCAAGGTCCCACCGCCACTGCATGACAGGCCTGGATGTGGACCAGGTAGGCAGGTTCCAGAGTCCCCAGCCTCACCTACCTCCTCTACTGTCCCCCTGCTACAGGACGAGGTTCCAAGGCAGGCTGCAACTCTCCCAGATCACAGAGCCAGGCCAGAGCCCCTGCCCACCACACCCTCTGGCTGCCATCATGCTGCAGCATCCCCAGTGCCTCCCACAGTGCCAGCACATAGTGGGTGCTTCGCAGATACCTGCCAAAGGACCCAGAGGCATCGTGCTGTCATCTTGCACACCACCCTGCAGAGTCGATTTTACCCATTTCACAGATGGGGATCAGAAAGCAGTGGCCGGCTTGAGGTCACACAGCGAGGAGTGCAGTTAAACCTCGAACCCAGCTCTGCGGTTCCTCTGTCTGCAGAAAAACCCACGCTGCCTGCAGGCTCAGAAGACACTGGCAATGGGCCTTTAACCATAGAGGAGAGAGGGATGGGCCCAGAGCTCTGGGAGGAAAATAGGCGCTGACCAGCTGGGAACTCCGTGGGAATGTCTCTCACCCCCCAACCCCATCCCACCCCAATCTGTCCCCCAGGCAGCAGCCAGGGCAGGGCGAGGAAGGGGTCAGGGAGGCAGGCCATGGATTCCCAAGGAGGACATCCCCTCCTGCCCCTGTGGGATGGCTAAGGAGCCACCCAGGAGCTGGGCCTGTCTTGCTCCCGCTACTCTCACTCTTCTGGAGGCAGCCTCCCCTCCACCCCTCGCCCACCCTCCCCAGCCTCTCCTCCCCTCTCAGCCCAGACCCACCACCTCCTCTGCCCCGGCTCTCAGAAAGCCCTGGAAAGGCTGCTTTCTTTGAGACAGGAAGGTGTCCTCAAGTCTCAGGAAGGAAAAACAGTCAAGCTGAACCCACCAAGACCGTCTCCAAGGGGCCAGGGCTGGCGCCTGGCCAGGACTGACATCACCTGGGAACTGCCGAAGCCGCAGCTGCAACACGCCTCCTGGGGGGACGCGCTTTTGCTATTTAAAATAATAATAATAAAAAAAAAACATTTCCAGTCTGGTGTTTTTAAATGTGCTTTTTATAGTGGGCCCTGGAGTGTGGGTGTGTTGGTGTCCCCCCTCTTCTTTCTCCTCACGTCCTGACTTTCACATCACACAATGTAGCCTTTCACCAATTCCAGCGAATTCTTGGGAGTTCGGGGTGGAACCTCCTGCCAGTCTCTGACCCACCCCCTCAGATGATCTCTTATCTATGTAGATATATTTAATTTTAATTTATAGAAAAATATCAAAAATATTTGCTCACGGTAACAAATTCAAAAGGTACCTAAGAGCATCAGGCGAAAGTAAGTCTCTCACTACCTCTCAGACACCTCGTCTCCATCCCCCGAGGCAACCCATCTTTTACCCAGTGCTTACTATGTGCCAGGCACTCTTCTAACAATTATCTAATATTACCTCGTTTAATCTTCATAAAAACCATATGAGGTAGGGTTTCCATTGGCGATTGTCTTGTGAAGATTGCTGAAGATATTCTATGTATATAGAAGCAAATCTAGATCTATGATCTTACCTTCCCTCTCTTTAAAAACACAAATAGATGCTTTTTATATACCCTGGTCTGCACTTTGCTTCTTTTTATTTTTTTCTTTGTTAATCCTCATCCGAGGATATTTTTTTTCATTGATTTTTGGAGAGCGTGCAAGGGAGGAAAAGAGGGGAGAGAGAAACATTGATGTAAGAGAGATACAATTGGTTGCCTCCCACACACACCCTGACCAGCACCAAGGATCGAATCTGCAACCCAGATATGTGCCCTTAACCAGGAATCAAACCAAAGACCCTTTGGTGCGAGGACTGATGTTCTAACCACTTAGCTTACCGGCCAGGACTGCTTCATTTAAAATAATATAATGGAATGATTCCATGTTGGTGCATACAGAGGTTCCCCATTCACTTTCATAGCTGCATATTATTCCCTTATAAGGGAGGATGTACCATAACATAATTAAGGTGTCCACTATTGGTGGACATGAAGGATGTTTCCAATAATTTTTTAAAATTTTTATTGAATTTATTAGGGTGACATTGGTTAATAAAATAATATTAAATTGTTTCAGGTTTACAATTCTGTAATACATTATATATATATATATTGGATTGTATGTTTACCACCCTAAGTCAAGTCTCCCTTTTCCCCCTTTTACTCTTTTCTTCCTCCTCCAACCCCATTTCCCTCTGGTAATCACCATACTGTTGTTGTCTATGGCCAATATTTTCTCTTAGGAATAATGCAGCAATGAATAGCCAGAGTGATTTTCTAAAAGCATGGACCTCATCCGTCCAATATTTAAAAAACTCTCCATCCTTCTCCTTTGTATGCAGAAGGGCATCTGAAATAGAGGGGTATCAAGAACCCCTCCAAGACTGATGAAAGCTCCCCAAGTGAACCTACTCCCCAAAAGAAGTTCATGGACAATTGGCCTTCATGTGAGGTTCAGGGACTCATGGAGGCAATAATGCCTATACACCTCTCCCAGCTGTAAGGTGTGGCCATGGCTTTGAACTGGGCAGTTTGGACTGACAGCTCTCCTGCTTCAGAGTTACAGGGCCTTGGGAAAATGGCTTAATTGCACCAGAGCTCAGTTTTCTCATCTCTAAAATGGGGTTAATTATGGCAGCTTCCTCCTAGGATTGTGAAAAACAGACTGGATTCAGACTCTGAAGTGATTAGCCTGGCACACAAATTGGCTGGCGGTGATTCTGACTGTGGTGGTGACCATAGTGGTAGTGGCAGTGGTGGTGGGATTGTTCTTAAAAGATAAATTCCAAACTCATTCATTTATTCAACAAATATTTATTGAGAACACACTGTAGACAGGGACTTGCGAAGGACTACTTCACTAAGGGAAGGACTACTCAGAGGTGCAGGTGGAAAGCCCCTGGTGACCAAGGTGAGGGCTGGCTGGGGGAAGGCACAGAGGCTGGTTGGAGGCCACTTGGGTCATCCATGTAAAAATGATGACCTCAACTAGGTAACAGTCACGAAGGCAGGCAAAAGAGGGCAGCAGCCAGCAGAGATACACAGGAAGCAGAGGTGAAATCAATACCTCAGTTAAGAGACTGATGGAGTGTGGGAGAGAGGGAAGAGTTGAGTAAAAAGGGTCAGTTCATGCCCCTCCCCTGCCCAATCCTGCAAGGACTTCCCATCACTCTTACAATGAAATCCAAGGTTCTCTCCTGGGGTGCCAATCTCTGCCGCCCTTGTCGCCTCATCTCCCTCCCACTCCCCTTGCTCTCTGAGCTCCAGGCACACCAGCCTCCTTGCAGTTCCTGGAACACACCAGGCCCATTGACATCTGCCTAGAATGCTCTCCCCTCACCTATCCTCAAGGCTTGTTAATTCCCTTCACTCAAATCTCTGCTCAAATACCACCTTCTCGAGGAGGCCTGCCCTGACCACCCAAGCTAAAACAACACTCCTCCACCAATCTTTTGTTTTGTGTGTGGTAACATATACTAACATAAAATTCTCAATTTTAACCATTTTTAAGTGTACAATTCCATGGCATTAAGTACATCCACAATGTCGTGCAACCATTTTCATCATCCCAAACAGCTTTCCACCAATCTTTATCCCCTTGTCATAGTTTTTCTTCATAAGTCATTACCACCTGACTCTATGATACTTATTTATCTAGTTATCTTGTTTACTGCCTGTCTCCTTCGGCTAGATTGGAAAGTACAAGAGGACTAGGACTTTGCCTGTGTTGTCCACTGCTATCTCACCGGCCCTTCAAGAGTGCCAGGCACATAGTAGGTGCTTCATAAATGACTGTGGATAACTTAATCGATGAAAGAAGAAGGATGCAGGCAAAGGAATAGACTGATTTTCTGGACAATTCAGGCACATCCCTCCCTGCCAGTCCCTTTCCCACCACTTCTCTATCCTTCCCCTTCTCCCCAGCCCCACTGACTGTGCCAGCCCTTGCAGGTCCCACTGCCAAGCCTTTGCCCGAGCTGCTCTCCTCACTGGAATTATTATTTCTTCTTCATGCACCAAAATCCTCTTCATTTTTCAATACCCTACTCAAGTCCTACCCCTATCAGAAAGGATTTCCAGCCAAGTCTTCATCAACCCAACTGCTCTCCTTGTCCAATTTTCCATGTGTTTCTGCCTGGAATTGGCCAGTTCTCTTTTGGTTGTAAGTGACAGAAATCCAGCTCAAAGTGGCTAATGGAAAAAAAAAAAAAAAAAAAAGATAAGTTATTGGTTTCCAGAACTGACTTCAGGACACTCGTTTTATGGCTGAATGCAGATGATCTTAGGATATCAATAGAACTGTATCAATGTCAGCTTCATTCTCACACAGCCTCCCCTCTGTTAGAGACAAAGATGGCTGCCAGCAACTTTGGATCACAACTATCCTTTTAGAAACTCCTTTGGAGTGGGCCATCTTCCTAGCAGTTCCAGCAAAAGTCCAGGGGAAGGTCCCCATTGGCCTGACTTGGGCCATATGTCCAACTTTATGCCAATCCCTATGGCCAGAGGAATGAAGCATTCTGATTGGCCAGGCCTGGTCATGTGCCCACCTTTGCCGTAGATGTGGGGTTTGCCTGGCCTGAGCTACAAAAAGCAAGAGTGGCAGAGGGATGGTTTCCCAAAAGAAAATGGGGAAATGGACGCTCTGCAGGCAAAAGCCCTAGATGTCATTAGCAATGTCTTTGTTGGAGCACTTGCCACACTGCCTCCAGGAACTTGAATTATTTGTGTAGGATGTGTCTTTCCCCTGAATCCCTGAGTCCCCTTGGGGCAAGGTCCAGCACCCAGTGCAGGATCTAGCACATGCTCAGTGCTTGATGAACCCCAACGTGCTTCTCTTCTCTCCGTCAGGGCCCAGGCCCTTTCTGCCCTCTGGCTGTGACTTGGCCAGCTTTGGAGGACCCAGTGCAGTGGCAAGGCCGATGAGAGTGCACACGATCTCTGGCCCTTGCCCAACCCCTCTGGCACACATTGTCCTCACCACAGAGGGACCAGGCAGTCCAGTTCTCAGTCCATGTCGTTAGTGTGCCCTTGAGAAAGTCCCTTCCCCTCAGTAAGCCTCAGCGGTCCCTTCTGTTAAGCAGGGGCGGGGAGAAGCATTTGACCTGAGAGGCATTTCATCCTATCCAGCCCATCACACTCCTCTTTATTATTCTTTTCATGTCTGGGTACCACCTGTGCTGCCGGTTACATAACATGTTCTTCTTTAAACGGACCCTCTTTTAAAAACATAAAAATATTCATTTCAAAAGGGAACTTTAGATCCCTCCATAAATGGAAAACCAGTATCCCGTGCCATAAATAGAAGGTAACCATAAAAATAAGTACAATGAAAACAAAACAATGTCATTAAATTCTTGCCAAATCCGGCTGCCTGCAGAAGGCTCCGAGGTGGAGGCTGGCTCCCTGCTAAAAAGGGAAGTAAGTGTTAAGAGAGGTGCTAAAAACACACCAGCATTCAAGGGAGACTTTCTCCTTCAGAACAAGTTGAAGGAGAAATGGAAAGGGAGGAAGGTTCTCTTTCTGGGCTTTGCTGCTCTTTAGTTAGGTGGGGCTCCATCCAGCAGCAGCTCAGGCAGAGCCTATGGCACCAGCCCTCTCTTAGGAAACAGTGAACCTTGCTATCTCTTCCTCCGGAGGGGCTGTGCCTCCCCTGCCTGCAGGCCAGGTGGGAGGTCAGAGCCCCAGCCAGGATGAAGCCCAAGTCTGGGGCTCTGATTCAAGTTTCAGGATAAATGGGAGACGGATAGACAAAGCCCTACCAGCTCAGCCCTCACTACCCTCTCCAAGCATAGCCTTGGGCAATAACAATACAGTATATTTTTTTCATTTGCATAAATTTGCTTGAAGAAACTCTAGAAAGATCAGAAACTAATAAAAGTGGTGGGAACCAAGAGTGAGAATGAGACTTCCACAATATCTTTATTTATATATTTTAAACCATATGAATATATATGGTTTAAATATACTCCATTTTTAAATAATAAAGATAAATATTTATTAGTCTGTTGTGTAAGCAGACTTGATGTTAGGCACTGTGAGTTCATTCATTCATTCATTCATTCCTTTCATTTATTTACTCTCCTATAAACTAATCGATTCAATGAGCATCAGCACAAACATCTGAGGCTTTATTTGTTCATTGTTGATTTATTCAGTCAACTAATGCTTTTCAAGACTGTGACTTCGTTCACTTTGTGGGGATACATTGGTGGTAACTCCTGTTCTCAAGGAACTCACAGTCTAAAGGGGGAAGCACGTGGCCTGACAGACAAGAGAGCCCCACAACTTGTGCTGTAGAATCTTGTACATTCTTCTGGGTTGCGGGGAGGCGGTGTGGTGAGGGAAAGTCAGGAGTAGCAAGGGTGAGGCTGGAAAGTTCATGGGGCCACATCAGGAAGCCTGGTCACCTGGGAGAGGAGTTCAGGCATTATGCAGCGGGAAATGGGAGGAGGGGGCTCTTTGATGCTGAGGTGAATCCCACCTCATACCTGCCCACCCCCACAAAATGCCTCTCTAGTCCAACATTCTCTTCATTTCCAGGGCCATCTTTCTTTTCATATATTATTATTATTATTATTATTATTATTATTATTATTATTTTAGAGAGAGAGAGAGAGAAAAGGAGTGGGGGAGAGAGAGAGAGAGAAACATCATCAATGGGCGGCCTCTTGCATGCCCCCCACCAGGGATAGAGCCTACAACCCAGGCATGTGCCCCAACCAGGAAGCGAACCATGATCTCTCGGTGCATGGGACAACTCTCAACCAACTCAACTACACCGGCCAGGGCATCTGGGCCATTTTTCATGTCTGCTGTCAGCTTTTGCCCAAATAACTACTATAGCCTACTTGCTAGTCTCACTCCTCTATCTTGTCCCCCTCCCGTTTACAGCTGTCAGAGTTCTCTTTGGAAACTTAAAATCTGACATCGTCACTCCACAGTTTAAACACTGTAATGTCTTGCTCCTAGAATAAAATCCAAACTCCTTACTGTGGCCCACAGTATGTTGTAGGAGCCAGCCCCTGCCAACATCGCTGACCTCATCTCCCATGCTCTCCCTCAGTCACTGTGCTTTGGTCAGCGGCGCCTTTACAGGTCCTCAGATACACCAAACTCTTTCCCACCTCAGGGCCTTTGTGCTTTCTTCCCTCTCTGCTTGGAATGCCAGCTTCTTCTCATTCTCCAGGTTTCATCTTAAATAGCACCTTCTCAGGAAAGTCTTGCGTGATTTCAAACAGGGATCAGCAAACAATGTCCATATCCCAAATCTGGCCTACCACCTGTTTTTATAAAGTTTTTTTGGAACACAGCCATGTCCATTCATTTCCATATTGTCTATGGTTGCTTTCCCACAATGGTAGAGCTGAGAGTTGTGACAGAGACTGGATGTCCCTCAAAGCCTAAAATACTTACTGTCTGGTCCCTTCCAAAGTTTGCTGACCCCTAATCTAAAGCAATTCTCTCTTCCCAAGTTTATCTCTATTGTATCACTACACTTACTGATTTCATGGCACTTACAACAATCTGTAATTATTTTGGTTGCTGCTGTTGCTGTGTGTTGTCTCAAATAAAATTCAGAGACAAAAGCATTTAGAAATCAAATAAAAATTTACCTGAAAAGAAGTTTCACAAGAGGATCCAGGTTTTAGAACAATAAATCACCAAATGAAAACTATTAACAGATACTTTGAGGGGAAAAATTACCAAGGGTTAGCCTGTCCAAGGTAGAAGACACAGCAATTTTCTCACCTGATTTTTATATCTGCAAAGGTAATCACATGTTTTCAGATGGGGTTTTGCAGACATGAAATAAAGTCGTTTTTGTTAGGGAGTCAGTAACTCACAGGAAAGGCCCAAGACTTCATTTATTTGGGGATTTAGAGCTAGACAGAAGAGCCCTGGTTTTTCTCAGGGTACAAAGTACTTTTATAATCTGATTTTAGACAAAAATGGCAAAGACTCAGTTTGGCTTCCAGAAATTGTGTGTTCCCCAGCCCTCCACCCCACTATTACAACATAAGGCAACATTATAACCTTCCCCCTGAGGGAGATACTGTGTCTGTATGGCTTACCTCTGTGTTACGGATACCAAGCACAGGTCTGACTCATATCAGGGAAAATTGTAAAAGACTTGAAATAGAAAAAAAGACCACAAAGATCACTGAATAGCCTATGGCCGTGGTCGGCAAACTGCAGCTTGCGAGTCACATGCGGCTCTTTGGCCCCTTGAGTGTGGCTCTTCCACAAAATACCATGGCCTGGGCGAGTCAATTTTGAAGAAGTGGCGTTAGAAGAAGTTTAAAAAATTTGGCTCTCAAAAGAAATTTCAGTCGTTGTACTGCTGATATTTGGCTCTGTTGACTAATGAGTTTGCCGACCACTGGCCTATGGAATGCTATGCCTTGTCATCTCCGCATCTCGGGTTATCTGATTCTGTGGCAATCATGCCTTTCTAATATATATTACTTATTGATTTCAGAGAGGAAGGGAGAGGGAGAGATAGAAATGGTGAGAGAAAAATCATTAATCGGCTACCTCCTGCACACCCCACACTGGGGATCCAGCCTGAAACCCTGGCCAGGAATCAAACTGTGACCTCCTGGTTCATAGGTTGATGCTCAAACGCTGAGCCACACAAGCCAGGCAATTACGCCTTTCTTTATCTTCCAGCCATCATACATCTCTGTAAATTGTAACAAGGCTGATAGCAATACAAATAATTATTGTCCATAGAGATGCAAATATATTTTATCTGCTTGAGGTGCAACTGATCCCCGCCCACCCCTGGTCCACTTGAAAGAAAATCATTTTGCATCTTTAGCAAATTAATTTGAGCATTCTTCATTTTGTGTGTGTGTGTGTGTGTGTGTGTGATTCCCTCATAAGTTAATGATTTTAATAAAAATGCTGACACTTGTTCATTTTATATTTGAACAAGAGGCATGATTTTACTCTTTTGAAAAATGATCTTCTATCATCTCTCTTGTTAAATACTGGTATAATGAATGCTGGAATGAACACTGAATATGCTCTCAGAGCATCCTTTGCTTCTTTGTAGGGCTGATTTAATAATTTAATAATTATAGTTATTCATCCATTTATTTTTGTATCATCTGTCTCTATTGACCATAAACTTCATGAGGGCAAGGACCTTGTCTGATTTGCTTGCCACTGTACCTCCTGAGACTAGCATGGTAACTCCTGACACATATGATTATATATCCATATGTATGTATGTAGATTGTTCACATGTATACACACACACACACTCACACACACACACACACACACATACACATATATATACTAGAGGCCCTGTGCATGGATTCGTGAACTAGTGGGGGGCATGGCCTGTGGAAATTGGCCAGCTGTGGGAGCACTGCTCATCCTGGTCAGCCCAGCAGCTGTGGACCCATCCTCTGAGCAGCTGCTCGTGCTGTGGGAGCACACTGACCACCACAGGGCAGCTCCAGCATTGAGCGTCTGCCCCCTGGTGATCAGTGCACGTCATAGTGATTAGTCGACCAGTTGATCTGCCATTCGGTCGTTGGGCTTTTATTATATAGGATATATATATATATATGTATGTATATATAATAGAGGCCTGGTGCACAAATTCGTGCACTGGTGGGGTCCAGCTGGCCCGCCCTGATGGGGGCCACCGGGGGCAGGCTGGCTAAGGCGAGGGGCCATGGACAGGGCCAGCCAGGGCAAGGGGCCGCAAGCAGTTTGCTGGCCGGCCCCACCCCCGATCAGGGTCCAGGTGCCTGCTTAGGGGTGGGGCTGGCCAGGGGGAGGGGCTGCAGGAGTTCCAGTCGTTCCACCATTTGGTCGATTTGCATATTAACCTTTTATTATATAGAAGAGAGAGAGAGAGAGAGAGAAAGAGAGAGAGAGAGAGAGAGAGAGAGAGAGAAAGGGCTATTTGTTGCCCAGTTTAGAACAGACCTGGATACCTCTTTGAAGCCCCCCCCCCCCCCCGTACAGGATGAAATCCTTTCTGGAAAAAGGATTCAAATTATTTCTGGGACAAATTGAATAATTAGAGGAGGAAGGAAGGAAAGAGAGAGAGAGGATGAGAGGTGGAAGGAAGAGAGAGAAGGAAGGAAAGAAGAAAAAGAGGGAGGGAGGGAGGAAGAGAGAGAGGGAGGGGAGCAGGGAGGAAGGAAGGAAGGAAGGAAGGAAGGAAGGAAGGAAGGAAGGAAGGAAGGAAGGAAGGAAACCACTGATGGTTTTTTTCTGACAGGAATGGGCCCGTGGTATTTAAGACAAACACCTCCCCATCTACGCGCCCCCCCCCCAACCCCTCCAACTTTAGGCACCATTATCCTCACCAATGAGATAAGAGTGGGCTGTTGAGCATCCACTGAGGGAAGAGCTGTGGTTACTAAGCCATCCTCCCCCACCTCCATGCTGCTTCCGCCTTTCCAGACTCCTCTATGCCCCTTTACCCAGTCCAGCCCTCTTGCCAGTCACCTTCCTGTGTCTCTCCACTGATGCTGGCTGCCTCCCAGAGGCCCGGCCTGACCTTTAACCCTCTCCACTTTGTTCATCACCAGCAAGAGCCCTCTCACCCACTTGTTCTGATTCCATCAAATCATCAATCTCTACCCAGGGTCTGCGAGGTCCTCTCTGTAAGTCTGAGCTAGAAGCTGCCAGGGACATCAGGGTAATTAAATAGCCCCCTGCCCTCAGGGAACTTGCAGGCTAGTGGGAGAGAGGCTATTTTTCTCTATGGAGTCTTCTCACTGTGGACTCTACTGGTGCCCATACATCTTCTTATCTGTGCCAGAGACCACTAGCTGCCTCTCATATCCATTTCCCTTTCTCCTTTAGAAATAAAACTTCTGACTTTTATCCGAACACTTAGCCACATAGAATAAGACTGCATTTCCCAGCCTCCCCCTTGCATCTAGTTATAGCTATGTGACTAAATTCTGACCAGTGGTATGTGGACAGAAGTGATGTGAGCATCTTTTAATTCATGGCTGCCCCTTGCCTTTCCCCCTGCTCACAGGCTGTGGTGTAGACATGGGGGAGTCATCTGACCAGGGCAACACCCTAGAGATGGCAGAACTATAAGAAAGAAGAAGCCTGGGACCCCAACTCTATCATGCCAGTTCTGAATCATTTATACCCAGACTTGAGAAAAATAAAATTCTATCTTCTTTGTGCTATTATTACTTTGGATTTGTGTTAGAATATATGAACCTATATATTTTTTAATTGGTCACCCATTTTCTTTGCAATAGAATTCAAACAAGAGCAAACATTTTTTTGAGTGCCTACTATGTGCCAGGAACTGTTTAAGAGTCTGGGATACAGAAAAAAAGCTCCAATGTGATGGAGAATACAATTTACTAAATGAATAAATGTATCTAAGTCATGTACAATTCTCTTTTTTCTGCTGCCTCTCCTTCTTCCCTACTCATGCCCCATGCTGGGTGACTAGCATAACCATATACCATGCCCAAAGAATAATGAGAGAAAGGCAGGAAAAATACACTGAGTGGCCATATTATTATTATGATCTCTGAACGCATAATAATCTGGCCACTCAGTGTGTGTGTGTGTGTGTGTGTGTATTAGAGGCCCAGTGCATGAATTCGTGCATGGGTGGGGTCCGGCCAGCCTGGCCAGGGGGAGGGGACATGGGCAGTTCGCCGGCCTGCCTGCTGGTTGAACTCCTGGTCAAGGGGACAATTTGCATATTAGCCTTTTATTATATAGGATATACATTGAGTGACCAGATTATTATGCGTTCAGAGATCATAATAATCTGGCCACTCAGTGTATGTAGAATTTGTTGCCACGTGGACTATATTTAAGTCCTAGCTTAACCTCACAGAAGCTCAGTTTCCTTGTCTGGAAAATGGGAATAAAAGTAATAACTACTTGGGTTTCTAGTGGTGGGGGGCAATATGAAGTAATGCATGGAAGGCTTACAGACAGTGTTTAACACGTAATCAATGCTCAATAAAACATGGCTGCTAGAGTAGTAACACTATTAATATTAATTACCTCAGTAAAGGTAACAAGGACATACTAGGGGTCTCTTTTTTGATCCAACTTTACCTAAGAAGCTAAACCTAAGTGTTCCTCACCTCACCCCTTCCCTATCTTTCTTCCTCCCTCCCAAGGCCAGTCTCTCCTTCCCTTTGTCAAATCCATGCCAGTCCTAGGGTTTCTGCTGTTACCTCTTCCTGAATGGAGAGCCAAAGTCTAGAAGAATCCCCTTCTCTACTCCTGCAGCAGCAGCAGCAGCAGCAGCATTCATCCACAGCTTCGAGGTGGGTTCTTTCGCTTACATGTCCTCCCAGATTTGGGCAATGGAAACAGGGCTAATCCAAGAGACTGGAGGCCTGGTTGCAAGTCTCTGCCCCATTGCTAACTCTCAGTATGGTTGTGCACAGTCACTTCTCCATTTTAGGACTCAGTTTCCCCCCACAAAAACACCAGTGAACTTCTCCTCATCCCTCTAGACCAGTGGTTCTCAACCTTTCTAATGCTGCGACCCTTTAATACAGTTCCTCATGTTGTGGTGACCCCAACCATAAAATTATTTTCGTTGCTACTTCATAACTGTAATTTTGCTACTGTTATGAATCGTAATGTAAATATCTGTGTTTTCCGATGATCTTAGGCGACCCTGCTAGAGGTTCTCAACCTGTGGGTCACGACGATTCATTAACAGTAGCAAAATTACAGTTATGAAGTAGCAACGAAAGTAATTTTATGGTTGGGGGTCACCACAACATGAGGAACTGTATTAAAGGGTCGCGGCATTAGAAAGGTTGAGAACCACTGCTCTAGACCCAGTTCAACTGCCACCCTTTTGTGAACCTTCCCCTGATTCCCTCAGGTAGTGTGTGGCTCTCTTCTCTGTGTTCTCCCCCACAGTACATGGTGCAATCATTCCTCTATTATAGCAGCCATCACCTCGTGTATAACTCCTGGCTTTTCTGTCTTTCCCTACTAGACTCTGAACCATTTGAGGACAGATTGTAATTTATTTAGTCTGTATCCCTAGTACAGATTATATAGCAGGTGATATGAAGCACATGAATGGATAACTGGATTGATACATATAGACAGATGATAAAATGGTTAGATGAATTGTATGTGGTTATTTAGATAGATGTAAGATGCATAGACAATGATAGATGTGGCTAATAAATTATAGATATTTATGGAAAAGGTGAATGAGGGATGGATAGTGAATGGAAGAGGAATGAATGAATAAATCGGTGAATTGATGATTGGCTTGTGAATGATAGATATGAAAAAAATGAATGAGGAATATATGTTGGATGGATAGATGATCCATGAGAATGGTGTATAGATAAATGACCAATGGAATAATGGATGGATGGATGGATGAATGAGTGATAAATAGATGGATAGATGCATGAAGAATGAAAGGATAAGGATTAATGAATGCAGACAAGATGGTAAATGGCTATTAATGACTGGTGAATAGTAGACAGATGAATGATGGATAGATGATAGACAGATGGAATAATGATGGCTGGGTGAGTGGCCTGCTGAATGGATGTATGGATTATAAATTGATGAGGGATGGATATAGAATAGACGATAGGTAGATGGATAGTGGTTTGGTGGTGAATGCATGATGATGGATAAGGAGGAAATGATGGGTGAAGAATGAATGGACATTTGGCTAGATGGATGGTGAATAAATGATGAATGAATTGTTGCTATTTAAATTAATGTAAGAAAAATGGATAGGTAATAGCTGGATTGATGGATGATATGTGAACAGTCATGAATAGATGTGTGTTACTATAGACGTTCTTTGAGGATCCTTCTAACCCTGATATTTTGTGAATCCACTCTCTAGGGAAAAAACTGAAACTGATATTTGATGAGGTTCCAGAGCCAGGCATCTTCACATGTGCTTGACTTATGTCGTCTCAAGTACTCACTGCAACATCACTGCAAGGCTGGTTTTGTTATGCACACCTTACAGATGAGGAAAACAAGGCTCCCGGAGGAAGCAATCTTCCCAGCCTGACTCCACCTGCTTCTTTGTCCGTGTTCTCCTTCTTCCTCTAGTGGTACCTCCTCCTCTCTGCTAACAATTTTACACGTCCCTGCACCATTCATGGCTTGCCTCATCCAGGAGCCTCTCCACACTCTGGCCCTCCAGGATCTCTCTATTCCACACTTGAGACCTGCTAGCCCTGCCCTTCTCTGCCTTTCACTTGGTTCCTACCATGATTCACAATCTTCAGCAAAACAAACATAATCATGGTTTGGTGGTGAATGCAATAGCCCTAAAGGTAGTTATTGTTATCCTCATTTTAAAAGTGAGGAAGTCAAGACTCAGAGATGAACAGTGACTTGCCCAAGATCACCAGCTAGCTAGTGATGAAGATGGGGATATAATGCTGGTCTCTTCAATCCCAAAGTCTGCATCTTAAATCTTAATGTTATATTTCCTCTTGGCTACTGTGATGTTTGGTTATCTATATTTGTTTAAGTGTGTATGCCCGTGTATTTGTGTCTCGTCTCTCCAGATTGGAACAGAGATGCTTTATCATGCTTTTCCTGAACTCGCTTCAGTGTCAGAGACCAGGAAGAACCACAGAATATCAGTGCAAAAAGAGGCATCATCGACATCCTGAAGTTCAACCCCTTTAGGGTCCCAGTGAGATCACCAGGGCTCAGAAAAGGGATACAAAATGCTCAAGGCCGTTTGGGGGCTGGGCTGGGATCTGAACCTGAGCCTTGAGCCTTGGTGCTCAGCAAAAATTTATTGATGAAATTCTGGAACTGCTGGGCTGGTGCTAGGAATAATAACAACAACAACAACAACAATACTAATAATAATAAAATGTGAAGCAGATATAACTGTTAGCCCACACCCAAAATAAATAGCCTCCATTCAACTGGGTAATAGAAACTTAACCTTGGTCACTTCCAAGTGCCTTCTTTCTCTTTATTCCCCTCAGGTCACCTTCCCCTGCCCCCCTCTACACACACACACACACTTCCTTATGTGTGCAGAAAGGGTCCTGGTCCAGGGGCCTGCACACCCACTCAGGCATCTAGGTTTATAGGTTCCTTAGGTTTGACCTGGAGTAAGGCCCTGGGTCTTGCTCTCCAATCCCTCAAGATTGCCCAAGGTTTCTGTATTCTTTCTTCAGGGTCACACACCAGTATCTACATGCTCCATAGCTTCCTATATCTGACCCTCTGTATTACTTGGGATGCTAATTCAGTTCTTGTAACACAGGCCAAACTAACTGTGTTCTAAGTAAGATAGAAGTTGATGTCTCTCATTAACTAGTAGAGGGTAAGTAGTCCAGGCTGATATAGAGTCCCATGGTGTCAGAAACGGAGGCTTTTTTCATTTTGTTGCTCTGACATCCTTCACAGGTAGCTTCCATCTTGTGGACTTAGATGGCTTCCCAAGCCTCTACCACCATGTCAAATTCTAGCTGGCAGGAATGGGAGAATTTCTGCCACTTAAAGAATGTTCCGCCCTAGCCAGTTTGGCTCAGTGGATAGAGCATCGGCCTGCGGACCGAAGGGTCCCGGGTTCGATTCTGGTCAAGGGCATGTACCTTGGTTGCAGGCTTCTCCCAGGCCTGGGCCCTGGTAGAGGTTCTTGCAGGAGGCAACCAATCGATGTATTTCTCTCACATCAATATTTCTCTTCGTCGTTCCCTCTCTCTTCTACTCTCCCTAAAAATCAATGGAAAAATAGCCTCGGGTAAGGATTAAGCTCTCCCCCACCTCCCCCCAAAGAATGTCCCTTTTTTCTTTAAATACATGACCCAGAAATTGCACACACCATTGGGTTTACATACACATCCTTTGTCAGAACTTGGTCATGTGGCCATACCTAACTGCAAGGGAGATTGGGAAATGTAGTCATTAGGTGTGTGGCCATCTGCAGCTACAAAAGGGGAAGTCAGATAGTAGCATGACTACTAAATATCTCTGCTACACTTCTCTTCTCCCCAGATAATCTTTATCTCATTTCCTAAACAGGAAAACTAATTTGACTCATCTATTCTTCTTACTCTTCTAGCTATGGCAGAAATTGTATACCCTCAAATTACTCAGGGCTTTGACTAAATTTCCATAACTTTGCAAGCCAAAAGCTTTGGCCTTTGGGACTCAGAAAATAATTTCTCCCATTTCTGTCCATTTCTGTCCTCTATAAGGTAAGGGAGGCCACTAACAAACAGGGGAAAGGTTAGGTGCACTGACAAACACAGGAGATGCCTTCAATGTTACAAATATTTTACAGCTACAACTACAACTCAGACATCTCCCTTTCCTGCTAAGTCTTTTGGTGGCTTCCTTAGACTCTTAGTTTTGGCTTAAATTAAGACTTCTCAAAGAGGCATTCTCTGCTACCCTACTTTTTCCTTCATAACAGATATCACAATATGAAAGTGAATTCACATCCTAGAGCCTGGTGAGATTCAAAAAATCTTTGAAACTTGTCCCAAGTGACTGAAAACAGAGTGGATGTGACCCTACTTACAGTTAACGGCTCGAGACCCTAGAGGTCAAAGAATAGACCTGGGTGGGGCTTTTCCCAGTGGATGCCAATGGGGGAGGCATGCTGGAGGACCGGATGAGTGCTACAGCTTGAGAAATACCAGTCACAGACTCCTCTCCCTTCCCCCAACCAATACTAAGATGCCCCCACCATCCAGGACTAAAAACCCAGGAAAAAAGGGAGGAAGGGGAATGCTTGAATCACTCAATCATGTTCAAATCTGAAATGACTGGGTGTTTTGTGTTGTGTTTTTTTTTCTGGGTGGGGGGGAAGGGTTTCTAGATTTGATTGAAGTTTGCCTTTTCTGGCATTGGGAAAAATAGGAGCTCAGGAGAAGCAAAATGCAGTTATAAAAAATGGAATGTTACATTTCTTGCATACTTGAATCATGGCTATAGGTGTGTTTTGGCCATATTAGAATGATGGCATTCTGGAACCACAGATGGGTTAACTTACGAAAACTTATAATCACAGAGTTAATATATCCAGTCTAAGAATCGCATACGGTTAGAATAATAAACTCTATTCAGAAAGAACATTAGAGATTGTCTTAGTTTGGGTTCCCCTGAAAGTAGAGCCTGAGACCAGGATTTGGGTACCAGTAGCCCAGGAAGCCAGAGGAATCTGAGCGAGTAGGACAAGGAAGGGGAGGAAAGGCAATAAAGGTAAGTTACCGAGCCAGTCTCCAATATGGTCAGCCAGTGCCCTATTTTTTTTAAAAAATTGATTGACTGCCTGACTGGTTTGGCTCAGTGGATAGAGCGTCAGGCCGTGGACTGAAAGGTCCCAGGTTCGATTCCGGTCGAGGGCATATATCTTGGTTGCAGGCTTGATCCCCAGTAGGGGGCGTGCAGGAGGCAGCTGATGGATGTTTCTAACTCTCTATCCCTCTCCCTTCCTCTCTGTAAAAAGTCAATAAAAATGTATTTAAAAAAATAAATTAATTAAATAAAAATAAAAAATTGATTGATTGATTTGAGAGAGAGAGACATCAGTTTGTTGTTCCACTCATTTATGCATTCATTGGTTGATCCTTATCTGTGCCCTGACCAGGGATAGAACCCACAACCTTGGCATATAAGGAGGATGTGCTAACCAACTGAACTATCTGGCCAGGGCTTGGTGCCCTATCTCAGTGGTCAGCAAACTCATTAGTCAATAGAGCCAAATATCAACAGTACAACGATTGAAATTTCTTTTGAGAGCCGAAAACCGTCTTCTGCACATGGACCACGAAGTTTCAATCGCACTGTACGTGCGCGCCCGCACGTGGTATTTTGTGGAAGAGCCACACTCAAGGGGCCAAAGAGCCGCATGTGGCTCAAGAGCCGCAGTTTGCCAACCACTGCCCTATCTCATTCAGACTCCTGAGCTACCAGCCAATGGATAAAAGGCTGAGAAACTTATCCACCAACTCCCATCCTCCAGGGATTAAGGTTTCCCAGGGTGGATCCTGATTGAGAGTGTTCCCAAGGTTTCAGAGAAGCCAAGAGACTGACAGGCACTTGGAATGAGATGCTGTCTGTGTGCTGGAAGTACCCACAGTAGCTCCAGCTAAAGTTAGCAGTGGGTCGAGGGAATGAGGAGTGGGATACCAATAAAAGCAATGATCCAATTTCACCCCAAATAAGAATTCCCGCTGAAGGTCTAGACTAGAAGTCTACAGGCTGCATCAGTCTGCGTGGGTTTGTTTGGTTCCATTAGCACCTTGTTAAAATGAAATTGAAATCTAAAGGCCTTTAGAAGGCTCATGCAGTTTTCATTCTGTCCTAACCCCACTTCTCCCTATCGCTCACATGCCTTCAGATTTCCGTTACCTGCCTGGCCCCAGAGGCATTGACTTTGAGGCCCCTGCACAGCACATCTCATCAGCTACAGGGTCCTTCAGATCTTTGTTTCACATATGTATCTTCAGCTCCCTGACACACAGCCTGGCCCATGATAGGGCCTGATAAATGTTTGCCAGAGAAGGTAGCCTCTGCTTGCATTTTTCCCTGCCTGGGAGCTCACTCCTTTCAAAACTGCCTGTTGTATGTATTGTCTGCTACCTGCCCCCACCCCTACTGCTTGGCCCCCAGGCATTCCCAGTAGGGACTGAGGGTGAAACTCCCTGCTTGGGGTGAGCAGCAGGTTAATTTCCTCCTGGAGCTTCCCTCAGCAAACAATGAGACAATGGCCAGCCGGAGGTGGCCTGCGTAAGACAGCGGAGAAGGGGAAGTTGTAATCTGTGCTTGAAGCCAGCAGGCGGCAAAGGGGCGAGAAAAGCAGCCTGAGCCAGACCGGGCCCTCCACCCAGCCAGCCCCTGGGACCTCGGCAGGGCCCCAACCTGAAGGTCACCTGAGTCGCCCTTAAGGAAAACAGCCACAAACCACCATCTTTGAGGAGAAAACACGGATGGGTGGGGCTCACCCTACTACCCGCTCCCTGTCCAAATGGTCCTATTTCCTCTTCACATAACCCCATCTGCCTACCTTCTGGGCCCTGCTGGCAGGGAGACACCCCAGACAAGACAGACACCATCTGATGCTGGCTGTCTGGCCGTGGGGCATGTTACTAACTTCCCTGCACTTTATCTGTAAACAGGGAATAATACCACCTCCTTCCCCTGCGTGTCAAGAGGATTGTCGAGAGGATTCCTCCCTCCGTTTATGCGCATTTATTGAGCATCTGCTATGTGCAGGCGCTGTGATGGATGTTGTGGATACAATGTCCCTGCCCTCGTGGAACACAGTTGTAACATGGAGAGAGTCAATAACCAGGCAATTGCCCCAGGGCATGAAATCACACCCGTGGCAGGTGTTACAGGAGAGCAGGCAGCACCATTATGGCCAGGCAACACTGGACCCTAGGCTGCAGATTGATGTGGGCTTCCTCCAGGAAGAGGCAGCTAAACGGAGTTAAACTAGGCCAAGGGGAAAGGGCCCAGGGAGCAATGCAAAGGCCTGGATGTTGGAGCAAAGTTGGTGCTAATGGAGAAGAGCCGGGCCTGTGCACCCGGGACAGGAGTTTGTTCTTTATCTGGAGAGCAAAGGGAAGCCACTGAAGGTTCCAATAGAGTGACACCATCCCATTGGCTTTCCGATAATGCGTCGGGGTGCTCAGCACAATGCCCAAGCCGGTGGGCTCCCACCTCAACAGAGGGGTCCTGTCTAAGCACCTCATACACGACAAACCACTGCTTCCCCAAACCTCCTCATACTGCAAGGGCTGAGACTTGCTATGCCCACCTCCCAGATGAGGAAACTGAGGCTCAAGGCAGGGGAGAGAGAGAGGTGAGTGAGCACACCAGATGGGTCCCAGCTTCCTCTGGGAAAGGGTCAGCGACTGGCAGGACATCCTGAGACCACAGAGAAACTCAGGAGGACCCCCCCATCTCCCCCACACACACACACATCCCAGGGTAGTTTCTTGCCCCGCTTCCCATGCCCCAGGGGCTCCCCTAGATCCAGCTCTGTACCCAGAAAGGGAAGAGGACTACAGATAACTGAGAGATATACCCATCCCAGGACATAACCCCACATGTCCAAAAGAGCTGAGCAGCCTCGCCCAAAGCCATACCCACACCCGGGTTCAAAACCAGCCTTTGGCTCTGCCATCAGCGCCTCTCCCCCAAGAGACTGGCTACACCCCCAGAGTTTCCCAGAAAGAGCAGCTCCCACCATGGAGAGCTGTAGCTGTGCCCTTCAGGGTCCTTCCTCTTAGCTACCCGGTGCTATGAGCCCCACTTTACTGAGGAGGAAACTGAGGGATGAAGAGGGAAGGCTCCTGCCCATAGTCCAAGAGCCAGCAAGGAGCTGTGCCAGGTTCCAAGCTGATCAGCCTCAAAGCTGGTGTTCCACATCCCCACCTCCTGCAGGACCCCCTGGTGGCTCACTTTACAGACCATGTCACTGCACGCTCAGAGCCCTCCGTGGCTTCCATGAGTCAAGGGAAGTCCTTGCCTTGGCTCAGCCTCTGTCCACTCATCTCCCACTCCGCATAGCCTTTCCTTCTCTCACTCACTCCCACCTCGGAGCCTTCAGCACACGCTGCTCCCTCTGCTTCATTCATGCCTCTGCTCACATAACCCCAGAGGAAGCCCTCCGAGACCTTGCACCCCGCTTTATATTTCCCCACAGGACTCATCTCTGCCTGACCACATAAGGGGCATTTATTTGTCCTCTGTTTGTCTGAGCCCAAGAAGGCAGCGTGGACTTGGTTTCTTGTTCACAGCTGAGCCCCAGTGCTTGCACAATGGTAAGTGCTCAACCGGTATTTGTCACATGAATGAATGAAGGAAGGACGAAAGGTCTCCAGTCTCACTCCAGCCCCAACTACATCCCAAACCTGCATCCTCAACTCCCCCCAAACACCCCACTTGCTGATGCCAGCCTTTTGGGTTCAGGAAAGGCCCAAGCACAGCTAGCTCCTCACTGACTGACCGGCCACCAGCCTTGGCAGGTCCTGATCACACGCCCCTGTAAGGATGGAGGAAACCAGAGCTCAGCGAGAACATGTGGCTTATCCAAGGTCACAGAGCCCCAAAGGTCAAAGAGCCCTGATTCCCTGGAGGGAACATCTCACTCCCCCATCACTACAGCAGGAGGTGCCTCTGCTCGGAGGCCCAATGGAATGGGAATATGGAGGCTCCAGCTCACCCACTAGCTCCAGAGAACCCAGTTATGTTGGTGGGCAGGGTGTCACTCTGCTGCCAGCAGCTCCCTCCTTGCAGCACTGGGACTCCAGCTCCATGTGTTCCAGGAAATCCAGGCCACATTTCCCTCCAGGAGCCACCGCCCAAAGGGACCCTCTGGGGAGAGACAGAGCATTTTTAAGGAAAAGGGGGGTAAAGGTGGGAGGTGTGGGAGAAAGAGTCACCAAAAAAAAATAAAAATAAAATACTGTGGCTGGGCCAGGAATGTGCCTGGGTGAACCGGAGCCAAGCCTCCTGTCACATCCACAGCTGTGCCGGCCAGGGTGGGGTGCAGGGCGCAGGCGGGGCCGGGTCACTCTCAGGACAGGACACCAGCTGCCAACCTGCTCGTGGCAGGCAGGTTGGCTCCCTGCCTCCAGCCTGGGGGTGGGGTGGTGGGGAGGAGAGCTGGGCAAGCACCTGGGACAGAAGTCAGGGCTCCGGGCTCTGCTACCCCAGCCCATTCACCAGCCTGGACCTCAGTTTCCCCATCTGTGCAATGACAAGATTTGGAGGGTGACTTTTCAACAAGAGACCAGTTGAATAAAAGGAGGGACAGGGACAGCTACACGTTTTAGCAGGGTTTGACCTGGGGTTCCAAACTCAGGGACTCTGTGAACTTGGATAGAACAAATAACAACTTCATATTCACCAGCCTCTAACTGAAATTCAGCACTTCCTTCAAGTATGCATGTGGATCATGAGCCACAGCAGGGTTAGCAGTGGCCTTATCGCAATAGAAGTTGAAGGCACTTTTGTATGATAACACAGTGGTTGCAGACACCTTCACAAATCGTTGATGCTCCTCAAGACCCGGGCCCTGCATCCACACGGTTTATTTAATGTGCTATTAAAGGAACTCTTATTTTACTGCATCACAAACCCTTGTTACTATTGCAGTAATAGCGTTTCAATATAGTGGGTTTCCTAAAATACAATCATGCACTTTACTTTATGTGCTTAAAAAAAAGGAATATGAGAAGGGGGTCCAACCTGTCACCAGATGTCAAAGGGGTATATGATACAAAAAAGCTACAAATCCCCTTTTTATATGCAGTCATTTTTATTTTTAAATGGGGAAGTTCTCTGTATACTGACTTGGAACAATCTCAAAACACAGTGCTAAGAGCAGTCAGAAGAGCAGGATACACCAGTGTCTGTGTAAGAACCAGGCGGGTGCCTAAGTTCGCCTGATGCAGGGAGCCCTAAACCGTCATAGTGGTCATCCCCAGGGCCTGAGCTCCCTCAGACCTGCAGCTCTGCCTTTCTTCCACATACATATATATTCAGGAAGAGTTGAGATTCTGGAAGGTGGCTGTGCCTGAGGGGAAACAGGTTTTGAATCTTCCCAAATCCCCACATCCAAACAGACAAAGCAACTAGGTTGCAAACCAAAACCAATGGACAAGATTTACGACAAAACTAGGTGACAAGGTGTCCCCACAAATCCCAAAATCCATGTGGGTGGAGACAAATCTGCACATTATTAACGTTTGTGTGGGAGAACACTCCCACCATGAGTATTTATTTGTTTGGGGGACACACGAAATAATAATAAAGTCTCGGTCTCTGCCCCGGGATCGAGGAGTAGTGGGGAACACAGACAGTCACAGAAACTGTGAGAGGAGTAATTCTAAGAGTTTGAGACTCTGACCATGTATAAAGGAACCCATGTTTGAAATATTTCATTGCTAAAAAAAAAAGCACAAAGAACAAAGAAAGAAAGGTGAGAAAGAGGCCGGTAGACAAACAGACATGCTGGTAAGTCTTCCTTTGCAGGCCCAGACCAGTGGCCACCAGTGGCATCTGAGGGCAGCTGTCCACACACACAGGCTCCAGGAGAGCTACCCAGCCCCCAGTTCAGAACTCAATGCCCACTACCCAGCATCTTCCTTTTTGATGAATCATGTGTTTGTGGACTAAAAGGCAGGGTTATCCCAGCCAGGAAGTCCTTAGAGTCATCAGCGGGGAGGCAGCCCCTTAAAGCGGAAAAAACAGCCCTCAGAGGCTCGAAACACAGGTTCGAGTCCCAGGCCGGCCACATAATTCACAGCGTGATCTCACACTGGTCTCAGAGGCACAGAGAGAAGGCAGCTGCCAGGGATCACCCATAAACCTGCAGACGCTTCTGGACGCCCAGGTGGAGGATATCGGAAGCCCCTGGCAGCCACTAAAGGTAGGGGTGAGGGTGAAGCCATGTCTGTGCCTTCTCTCCTCGGGTTCTCCAGATACTCAGGCAGCACCACCCTCCGGGCAGGACAAGAATAGTGCACTAGGGACCCAGCCACACTCCTGTTCACTCTAGAGCAACCCCAACAGGGGGTATCCTTATCCCCGTTTTACAGATGAGGAAACTGAAGCTTAGAGAGGGGAGGAAGGCCCCAATGTGCTCTGACCTGGGTCTCTTGTGAGGGCCCTCACCCCTGGGACAGCTCTGTGCTGGCAATCCTGACCTCCACCAAGCCTGGAGGCCCACTCAGGGGTGTGGCTGTCTCCCTGTGAGCAGGGCTATTTTTAGTGGCAGCAGCAGGGGCTAAGGGCCAAAGCCAGGAGTGACAATGGGGGGAAGGGGGTGGGGCTGCTGGCGGCCGCCCCCGCACCCAAACAGCCGCCCCATTTCCTCGAGGAACCAGGCCATGCACAATACAAGGAAAGCCGAATGGGGAGCGGCTGGGGGCTCCTAGGGGGGAGGGGGCTGACCTGGCCCATCAGGGCAGCTGGGGGCCAGGAGGGGGACTCCAGACCAGGGGGAAATGGACCATTAGTCCAGCTGCCTGGTCCCGACAGAAGTGATCATTCATGCTCCACTCACTCCCATACACACACACTCACATTCATTCTCTTTCACACATACACACACTTTCTTAATCTCTCACACAATAATTCTCTCATACAATAATCATACTCATTCTCACACACTCATTCACCGACACTGACATATTCACACTCATTCTCTCTCACACTCACTCATTCTCACACACTCATCTCTCACATATATTCTCTCTTTCTCTCTCTCTCTCTCTCTCACACACACACACACACACACACACACACACACACACACACACGAGTCTTTTATTAATTCCTAGGCCAGGGCATGGTCTAATCCAGCCTAGAGGCTGAGAACTGGGCCCTGGGGACTCAATGAAGTGAGATTCCCAAGCAGGAATTGATTTGGGGACCAGATGGGAAATGTTGTCACGAGCACCCCAGACATTTTACCAGGGTCCTGGCCTCTTTGGGGAGGGACGTCCCTGCTGGGGAAGTTTCAAGCCTGGAGCTGGAGCTCTCAGACAAGCGAGGGCTATATGACAGGAACAGGAAGGTGGTCCTCCATAGCCTGGTAGCAAGGGCTCCTTCCTTGCTCCTCTACAAGGGGAATTCCAGTTTTGCCTGGGCAAGAGCCCTGAACTGAACTTGACATCTGAGGTTCCCCTATGTTCTCCCATGGCTTAGGGTAGGAAATGGCTTCTCCCCTTCCCCATCCCCGCTCTGCTAGCCACTGCAAACTGAACTCTGGCTAATGCCTCCTCTCCATCCCACCTCTGCACTCTTTTGTGTGCCATGCCCCATGCCCTATGCCAGGGATGCCCTCCTCTGTCTCCTGTTCTCCTACCACCATTAAAGCTCTGAGAACAAGAACAGTGATATTCTTGTTTGCCATCACATCCCCAAAACCAAACAAGTGCCTGACACATAGTAGATGCTCAATAAATACCTGTGGCATGAAATCCTTGCCTCTTCCTGGAGGCCTCTTCTCCTCCCCAAACCATGGACAAAATTATCTCATTGGGCCTTCTCAACTGCCCGGTGAGGCAGACATATTCATTCCCATTTTAGGGAGGAGGAAACTGAGACTGGAGAGGGAATGTGGCTGGCTGACGATCACACAATGGGTAGCAGCCTAGGCATGACTTATATCCTCAAAAGCCCATACCCACCCCTGGCCATCGTCAGCTCTGGGAGTGAGTCCACGGAGGAGAGAAGACGACAGAGCTTTACTAAGAGAGTAATCAATGATGGCAAGAGTGAGGTTTGCTTGTTTTGGGGTGGTCCACCCCAAGAGTGAGGGCTTCTTCCGCCCTCCCAAGACCCTCTCAGAGCTGGGCTCTCCTTTGCTTGGATGGAGCTGCGCCCAAGGATCAGGAAGGAAAGGCAGAGGATTTTTGGACACGTACTGAAGGCAGACTCTGCACCACATAAAAAATTACCCACTGGAGGTGTTTAAGCAATATTTGGGGAATACTACTAGGCAATAAAAAGAAGCAAACTACTGATACTTACAACAACATGGATGAATCTTGGAGACATTAAGACTAATGAAAAGCCAGGCACAAAACAGTACATGCTGTCTGATTCCACTTATATGTAATTCTAGGAGAGGCAAATCAAGCGATAATGACAGACATCAAATTAATGGTGGCCTGGGCCCAGGAGATGGGTTGATGGGTGAGGGGCACAGGTGTTTGGGAGTGATGGAAATGATCTGTATCCTGATTGGGTGGTGGTTACACAGGGTGTACATTTGTCAAAACCCATGGTAAGAGACACACTTAAGATGGATAACCTTAAGTACCTTTGATTTTATGTTAATAACATCCTGATACAATTGTTTTTAAAAATTAGCACCATGCTCTCAACTCTGAGAATCTATCATCACTTACCAGTCAGACTGTGTTCTCTCTGGTAATGGAGGGTGCCTCCTTCCAGATGGTTCATAAGCCCCGACACTTGAGGTTGCATTTAGGCACCTGCCAAACTTATTTCCAGGAGCAGAATGCTGCAAAGCAAACGCAGGCTGCTGTTTACTGAGCACATACTGTTCATAGGTAACTCACTTCCCCCAGCACCCAATGAAGTGGGTGCTCATATTATCTCCACTTCACAGAAAAGGAGAAAGGTGGAGGGAGAGGGGTCTTGCTCAAGATCACACAGCTGGCAGGTGGGAGAAAGGGGATTTGAACTCAGCCTGCCTCCAGGGGGTTACCGTTCCACCTTCCAGAAGGTTCCCTCTTTTCTGGCCTCAAATGCTCCCCACCCCTTCCATAAAACAAAATCCAGCAGGGGCGCAGGCGTGCCCTCCTTATCTGGGAATGCTGGAACTGCAGCCAGCTTGTTCTACTTCCTGGCTGTGTGACCTGGGACAAGTGCCTCTACCTGGCCGTGTTCATCTGTAAAATGAGGGGGAAAACACCACTTACCTTTAATGGGTATGAGGTTTTCTTTTGGTGACAAAGTGCTTTAAAACCAGACAGAGTGGTGGTTGTACAACATCGTGATTGCACTAAATGCCACTGAAATGTCAACTTTAAATGGTTAATTTATGTTATTAAATTTTGAGTCAATAAAAAAGAAAAAAGGGGAAAAGAGATCATCTGTGTAGATATCAATGGACAAGTACATTAAGAAAAAAACTGCCTACCTTAAAAGTTATAGTGAGGATTCAAAGAACAGCAAATATCAAGCACTTAGGATAATGCCAGGCTAGCAGTAAGCATGCAAGACATTTGTATTTCCGTTCATATTTAGTGGCCCCAATTGTTGGCCAAGCTGCCATCCTGGAGGACCAGCAGCTGCACAAGCCTCCCTGAGGCTGGGGCTCCCTGCCTCAGCCCATGTTCTCCTGTCTGCCCTTCATCTCCGATCACTCACTTCACTCATCTGTGCCCACCCACACTTGCCTCTTGGCCTTCCGCCCTCCCCCCTGCCAGGCAGGCTCCAGCTACAGGGCCTTTGCACTGGCTATTTCCTCGGCCTGGAACACTCTTCTCCAGACTCACACAGCTGCGTCCTCACTTCCTTCAGATCTTTGCTCAAATGTCACCTCTTCAGAAAGGTCCTCCTTGACTGCCCTCAGAAAACAGCTCTGCTCCAACCACTCACCATCCCCTCACTGGCTTTACAGTCTCATGTGAGATCTTACACTGATTTGTTTGCTGTGTTTTGTTCATCTTATAAGGTTTAATCAGAGATGTAAGACTTAACCCGACCGAAGCCAATAAGTTGACCAAGACAAGCAGGGTAAAAGCGAAAAATCGCGTTTATTAAAAGCTCTCGGGTGAGGTCCCGCGGTCCGAGAGCACAGGCCGAGGGAGTCACACTTATTCACCGGTGGGCTTCACCGGTGGGCTTAGAGAAAATGAATTCAAATTCTAAGCAAGACTACAAGCAGAACTTCCCTTTTTATTAAAGAGTCAGCCCTATGTGCACTTAGTGGTTATCTCGCTTCTGGCCTTGAAAACAACACAGTTCTATCCAATTAAAAAATGCACCTGGCATGGCATTGAAATTATGGGCACATCTAGTCTCTGGCCTACAAGGTCAGACAGCTTAAGTTTATTTTCCTCATTATTCAAGCAGGCTAAAGCAGGCTAGAAAGCAAAGTTTGTAAAGTTCCTGCTTTCCCAGCCCCAGACCTTACACATCTCCCCATGAGATTGGCAGCTCCTTGAAGAGGGGCGTTGTTTCCTGCTGGGAGCTCAGCCTGGCACATGGTGAGCCCTCCATAGATATTTGTTGAATGAATGAATGAATGAATGAATGCCCCGGACAGTGTCCATCTGGTCATTCAGCTGGGCTCAAATGTGTGAGTCACCAAGGACAGGGACCCTGGGCTTGCCTCAGTGGCCTCAGGATCGCTTAGTACAGGAGGTCTCTGTTGAGAAAAAAGACCTCTACTCCATTCAGGGTCCTGCCACCTGTAAGAGACTGGCCTGCCCCCACACCACCCCTAGCCCTGGCCCCTGGGACTCCCAGTTCTGCTTCCTCCCCTTACAGCTGTTCCTTCCACCTCCCAGCCTCTTCCATTCCTCCTCATCTGATCCCTAGAACATCTCCTTGGGCTTTTATCTTTCCCCTCATCTGCTCTAGGGGGAAGTTAGATACCTTCCTCCATCCTCTCCTTCCCCACCCTCCTGCTCTGGGTCCTAAAGCCCCCCCCCCCCTCAGGCTCAGCATTCCCCCCAGTCTCTCCCCTCACCTCCAGCAATTTCCAGGGAACAGATGTGGAGAACAGTGGACAGGAAGGTGTGGTCAGAGGAGCCTCAGGTCCCTCCTCAGGTCAGCTTGCTGTGTGACCCACCTGGGGAACTAGGCTCTTTGTGCTCCAAATCCAGCTCTACCACTTGCTAGCTATGTAGCCTTAGGCAAGTCACTTAACCTCTCTGTGCCTCAGAATTTGTCTCAGCACAAGGGTGCAACACAATAAAGCAGAAGGGCTTTGTAAATTGCAAAGCCCTAAACCACCCTTGGCTGTGTATTTGTGCTATTTCTGACCCAAGGAGCCCAGAACTGAAGGACAACCTCCAGTGGCCCTAAGCTATCGCAGATGTTATTTACCATCATCCTTATTACATGATCAGTAACATCCTCAGGTTTCACAAAGGCCACAGTTCAAGGGTCCATTAACTTTAAGACAACGGTAAAGTCCCAGAGAACACTCTAGAACAGCACACTTCCAGATAAACCCACTGTCCCGTAGGGGCCTCACAATAATCCCAAACAGGGAAGAGTCATTGTTATTCCATTTTACAGATTTGAAAGCTTCAGGCTGCCTCCCCTAAGCCCAAGCTTTATTGTTGTTCCTGGCTGACAGACTGGAGTCCTTGTCCAGCCCTCCATACCTGCACCCACCCTAGCACCTTTGGGACTCCTTTGAGTTCCCCCACTCCTGTTTAGTAACACCTCTCCCCGGTTTTCCTAGGCATTTGCCTATTCTCCCAGAATCCTTCTGATCCCAATCACCCTGGCAGTGGCCAATGCCAGATCAACCCCACTTTTCCTCCAGATTCCAAAACAAGATCAACTGCATTTCCCCTCCTGATTCCAAAACGAGGCAGGCTGGCAGCACTGAGCACTACTGGGGAAGGGGGCCGGGCAGGCCTAGATTTGTTTGTAAACATTACCAACAGCTACTACATGGGATGGGTTCTTATTTCTATCCTAAAATGCAGCTCAGAGGAATTAGGTGAGCAACTTGCCTGAGGTCACATAGCTGGAGAGAGTGAGAGCCAGAGTTGAAACTTAGGTCTATTTGACTCCAAGATGCTTGACATCAGCCTTCAAAGAGTTCACTGACATTGGGTGACTTCATTTCCAGCTCTTCCCCTAAGATTCTTCATCTCTAAAATTGAAAGAGTAATACTTTATTGGATTTGTTGAGTTGTGATAATTAAATTGGATGAGTTTATAAAGTGCCCAGAATAGCACAGGGCACCTGGATGTGGCTGGGGGCTCTGTGGTCAGGCCAACCAAGGGTTAAGTCTCAGCTTTTGCCTGTGGAGACCATTACTCTACCTCTCTGAGCTTCACTAGACCCATGTGGACAACAGACACCATCAGCCCCTCTCACAAAGATGGTGCTGGTCCCAAAAACTAATTTTCTAAAAGTTAGAAACATGGCTCTCATACCAATAAGAAGTGAGCACATGCCAAAATCATATGTGATTCATTGCTATTACCTCGTCAGCAGTGAAGCTGCTTCAAAAAGTGTTAGAGAGTCTGAAAGGTTTATAGCTAACGGAAGACAAAATGCTAAAACAGGATTGCAAAGTGAAACTGGGTAATGTCCTACAGGACCAAACAAATGTAGCCTTTGGGGTGATCTTTTCTACTGGAGAACAATGATTTGCAACTTAAATCTACAAGTGAGCCCATAACTTTCCTGAGTTTGGGCCTTAATAGGTAAGGAAATGACAAGTCAAACAAATATCTGTCCCCCTAGAGAGTTAGTTAACTAACCCTGGAGTGGGCCTGTCGGACAATGCTACTCAAAGAACATACAGTTCTCCTTTTGTTTTATTTCCAAGTTTTGGATTTTTTTAAAACCTGACAATACAATGTAATAATGGAGGTGGAAGAACTTTAAAGTGCTGAATGCCTCTTGGCTTGTTATCTGGGTATCATCTCTGCCCAACAACCCAGAACTCTGAGCAGCAATCCCTATGCTCACCAAATGAGGTGGACAGGGAGCTAGGAACACTCAAAAGAATGTAAAACTATTTGCAAGCATGGTCTTATTCATCTTTATTTCCTTCCAGAGCACGCTGAGCTCAGGCCTGGGACTAGGATGAGGTGATGTCTCACATCACACAATCCATAAGTCTCTTTTCCACGGAGTCCCTGCTCACCTACTGACATCCTATATAATAAGAGAGGAATGTGCTAATTATCCGTTATGCCCTGAGGCATAACGACCAACCGCATAATGACCAAGGGGAACGGATCACAGATCTTCAGGAGGGTGGGGCAGCGAACTACAAGGGGGCCAGTGGAGAGCTACAAGAGGGGGCAGGGCAGCAAGCTTTGAGGGGGGAGTGGGGGGGGGGAGCTACAGGAGGAAGGGGCAGCGGGTGGAGAGCTACAGGAGGGCAGCAGCGACCTACTGGCACATGGATTCGTGCACAGGGCTACTAGTTAGTTAATAAAATTATATAGGTTTCAGGTGTACAATTCCATAATCCATCATCTGTGTATTGTATTGTGTTCACCATCTCAAGTCAAGTCTCCTTCCATCTCTATTTATTCCCCCTTTACCCTCCTTTTAAAAAAATATTTTTATTGATTTCAGAGAGGAAGGGAGAGGGAGAGAGAAAAACATCAATGATGAGAGAGAATCATTGATTGGCTGCTTCCTGCATGCCCCCTACTGGGGATGGAGCCCGAAATCCAGGAATGTGCACTGACCGGGAATTGAACCATGACCTCCTGGTTCATAGGTTGATGCTCAACCGCAGAGTCGGTAGGCCCCCCTATACCCTCTTCTACTTCCCCCACCCCCTTTTCCCTCTGGTAATTACCATATTGTTGTCTGTGTCAATGAGGTTTTTTGTTTGTTTCCTTAACCCCTTCATCTTTTTTTTTTTTTTGTCATTTATTCAACCATTATTTTCTGGGGGCCTACCTGTTGCCAAGCACTGTCCTGGGCATTTGGGGTAAAGCACAAAACAAGACAGACATAGTCACTGCCTTCAAGAGCCTAAAGTCTAAACAGGAGGCAGATGATTGGTTAACTAAGATAGAGGCTAAATAATCAAAAATCACCACAAGCTCTAAGAAGGAAAAGAACAGGATGAACATGAGCAGGGCTGCCAGCCTTAGAGAGGGGCCGAAGAAGACTCCCTAAAAAGGTGACATTCAAGCTGAGACGTGAGGAATGAGGGAATGCCAGCCAATGGAAAACCTGGGGGAAAGGCACCCCAGGTGGGAGGTCCAGCATGTGCAAAGGTCCTGATGCAAGATGAGGCTTCAAGGAACATTGTGGCCATAGTTTGGCAACTGGCAGGAGATGAGCTGAGGGAAGAAAGCAGGACCTGAATCATGGTGGGAATGGGGGGAAGGGGTCTGCAAGAGACCTAGATGTAATTCTAAATATGATGGGAAGCTATGGAGTGTTTTGGTCAGACACCTTTGTAACCCCACCTGTGTTTCTACCATGGGGTCTTTTACACAGTAAAAAAGTTCACACAATGAGTAAGTGGCTGGGGTCTAGATTTGAAGTAGGAATTCTGGAAACTGAATTCCCTGCACCAGCAGCATCAACATCACCTGGAACTTGTTGGTAATGCAGATTCTTGGGCCCCACCCCAGAACTACAGATCAGACATCCTGAAGGTGGCGTCCATCCACTGGTGTTTTAACAAGCCCTCCCGATGATCTGATGATGCTTAGAAACCACCGCTCTGGAATCAATAATCCACGAGTTAGTAACACAACCTAGAGTCGTCACCTGGTGGCACTTTATGGGAACTACAGCCTGACTGCTGCTTCCTCCACCACCCCTTTTTGACACCACAACGAGGAAGGACACTTTCCACTGAAAGGACCCAGACCAGGGTCATGGACAGAAGGATGGCTTTAGAGTGTGCCTGTCTACTTCCTCACATGCAAGAACACACAACATGGGAGGGCTTCAATAACTTCAAGTTTCCTCTTGCTATGCTTTGAATAAAACCCTGATTCCTTACACAGTTGCTGTCCTAACTTCCTCTCTCCTCTCACACACTCCCTGCCAGCCACACTAGCTTTCTTGCTGTTTCTCGGATATACCAAGCATGTTCTTACCTCAAGGTTTTGTTATTTGCTGTTCTTTCTGCCTGGAATGCTCTTACTCCACACTTGCATGGCTTGCTCCTTCACTAATTCAGATTTCCTTTCAAATGGCATTTCCTCTGGGAAGCCTTCCATGACTACACTCACTATGGAGCTCTTGCCCTACTGTCTTTCTGTCTGTGACCCTATCTTCTTTGTTTAAGCAAAATTTTTATTACAGAAAAGCTCTCTGCAGCAGGGAGGGGACCCGAACTGGTTGCCCCTTTTTCTTCATTTTTGACATTATCTTATACTAGAGGCCCGGTGCACGAAATTCATGCATGGGGGAGAAGGGTGTCCCTCAGCCCAGCCTGCACCCTCTCCAATCTGGGACCCCTCGAGGGATGTCCGACTGCCCTCTCACAATCCAGGACTGCTAGCTCCCACTGCTCACCTGCCTGCCTTCCTGATTGCCCCTAACTGCTTCTGCCTGCCAGCCTGATCACCCCCTAACCACTCCCCTGCCAGCCTGTTTGCCCCTAACTGCCCTTCCCTCAGGCCTGGTCACCCCTAACTGCCCTCCCCTGTAGGCCTGGTCCCCCCCAACTGCTCTCCCCTGCAGGCCTGGGTCCCCCCCAACTGCCCTCCCCTGCAGGTCTGGTCACCTCTAACTGCCCTCCCCTGCAGGCCTGGGTCCCTCCCAACTGCCTTTCCCTACAGGCCTGGTCACCCCCAACTTCCCTCCTCTGCTGGCTTGGTCACCCCTAACTGCCCTCCCCTGCAGGCTTGATTGCCCCCAACTGCCCTCCCTTGCAGGCCTGGTCCTTCCCAAATGCCCTCCCCTGCTGGCCATCTTGTGGTGGCCATCTTGTGTCCACATGGGGGCAGGATGTTTGACCACATGGGGGCAGCCATCTTGTGTGTTGGAGTGATGGTCAATCTGCATATTACTCTTTTATTAGACAGGATAGAGGCCTGGTGCATGGGTGGGGGCCAGCTGGTTTGCCCTGAAGGGTGTCCCGGATCAGGGTGGGGGTTCCCTTGGGGTGTGGGGCGGCCTGGGCGAGGGGCCTGTGGTGGTTTGCAGGCCGGCCACGCCTCCTGGCGACCCAAGCGGAGGCCCTGGTATCTGGGGTTTATTTATCTTCTACAATTGAAACTTTGTAGCCTGGAGCAGAGCCGAGCCTTCTGCTTTCTCCGTGGTGGCAGCCATTTTTGGGGGGATTTATATATCTTCTGTCATTGACACTTTGTAGCCTTAAGCGGAGGCCTGGGCCGGCCAGGGTGTGCAGAAAGTTTGCCTTCCTCCATCACTGGGGGCAACCCTAGCCTCCTGCTCTTTCCAGCTCCGTGGCTGCTGCCATTTCTGTTTGGGTTTATGTATCTTCTATCATTGAAACTTTGTAGCCTTGAGTGGAGGCCTAGGCCGGCAAGGGCAGGCGGAAAGCTTGGCTTCCTCCATTGCTGGGGAAACCCAAGCCTGCCTCCTGCTCTCTATGGCCGTAACCATCTTGGTTGGGTTTATTTGCATATTCGCTCCTGATTGGCTGGTGGGTGTGGCTTGTGGATGTAGCAGAGTGATGGTTTATTTGCATATTACTCTTTTATTATATAGGATATTTATTTGACTTTTGTCTCTCCTCCTTATGAGACCATGAGTTTCAGTAAGGCAGGGCTGTTTCTTTTGTTCACTGTTGTAACCCCAGTACAAACAGTAGGTGCTTAATAGATATTTCCTGAATGAATGAATATACTCAGTGAGGCAAGTATTATCACCCTCTTTCCCACCAGTGGGGAAACTGAAGCCCAGTGAAGTGATCTGACTACTCAAGTTCACACAATGAGTAAGTGGCTGGGGTCTAGATTTGAAGTAGGAATTCTGGAAACTGAAGGGTGAGCTGTGTCCACACAGTCACCTTGAGGTTCCTGAGGCTGGGGAGAGTTTTCAATCAAGCAACCACGTCACTGTCACCCAAGATCAGCAATCAGGTGGCTGTGAGTTCTGAAGGATGTTCTTCATGGTAAAGGGACAGAGGGCAAGGTAGATCCTAGGTGGGGCAGTAACACCAGGAGCTGGGCAGTCCCCAGTGATTGCCCCAGCCATACAGCAGGAGGGGAGTAGGGGTGCAGACATCCCACAATGAGTACCAAGTCCTATGTGGTATTCATAGTTCCTTTTAGTAATTGGCATAGATGAAAACCCTGTTTTTAATTATCTGAGCCTGGGACCAAATTCTACTTCACATGCAATCATTATGTGTGTGGGGTTTTGTTTTGTTTTGTTCATTTTTACTAGACTTTATTTTTTATAGCAGTTTTTGGTTTCTAGAAAAATTATGCAGAAATGACAGAGTACCTCATACTCCCTCTTCCCAATACACACGGGTTTTTCCTATTATTAATACCTTATGATGCCTTTGTTAGAAATGAAGGACAAATGGTGATGCATTATTAACTAAAATCCATAGTTTATATTAAGGTTCACTCTTGGTGTTGCACAGCTCTATGGATTTTGAAAAATGCATAATACGCCCAGCCAGTGTGGCTCAGTGGTTGAGTGTTGACCTATGAAGCAGGAGGTCACAGTTTGATTCCTGGCCAGGACACAGTCCCGGGGTTGCGGGCTCAATCCCCAGTGGGGGGCGTGAAGGAGGCAGTTGGTCAATGATTCTCTCTCATCATTGATGTTTCTCACTCTCTCTCCCTCTCCCTTCCTCTCTGAAATCAATTAAAAATATTTTTTAAAAATTGCATATTGTCCTGTATTTATCATTACAGTATCACACAGAAGCCCACTGCCCAAAAAATGCCTTGTGCTCCATCTATTCATCCTTCCTCCCTCTCCAAATCCTTAGCAACCACTGCCTTTTTTATTGTCTCTATAATTTTGCCTTTTCCAGTGTAGAGTGTATTTGCTTGGTTTTAATGTATAGTGACCTTGCCAGGAAAGTGACCTCCACATAAGTTGGAACCAGACTCGGTCACATTTGGTTCAGAACTTTACCTAGAACTGCTCGCATTTTGGAGGATCACGGCCATGACAAGGTCGTGGTATTTGAGTTACCAGAGCTCCTAATTCAGCCCGCAGATTCACGGTGATTCCACCAAAGTCATGACCTCCCAACTACTTAGTTATGTTTCCTATGTATTGTGCTCAAATATTTATATAGTAATTTATTCTAAACTAATTTCACTTTGTTTCCTTTTGTATTACAACTAGAGGCCCGGTGCACAAAAATTTGTGCACTCAGAGGGGTCCCTCAGCCCGGCCTGTGCCCTCTCGCACTCTGGGAGCCCTTGGGGGATGTCCACCTGCCAACTTAGGCCCATTCCCTGGGAGATCAGGCCTAAGCTGGCAGTCAGACATCCTTCTGGTAGCCCAGGAGCCCTCGGGGGATGTCCGACTGAGGCATGTCCGACTGAGGCTTAGCACTGCCGAGAAGGTGGGAGAGGCTCCCGCCACCACCTCTGCACTCACAGCCATCAGCCCGGCTTGTGGCTGAGTGGAGCTCCCCCTGTGGGAGTGCACTGACCACCAGGGGGCAGCTCCTGCATTAAGCATCTGACCCCTGCTGGTCAGTCCACATCATAGCGACTGGTCATTTTGCAGTTAGGGTCAATTTGCATATTACCCTTTTATTATATAGGACTAGAGGCCCAGTGCACGAATTTGTGCACCAGTGGGGTCCCTCAGCCTGGCCTGCAGGATCGGGCCGAAACCAGCTCTCCGACATCCCCCGAGGGGTCCCGGATTGTGAGAGGGTGCAGGCCAGGCCGAGAAATCAGGACCGGGGAGGGATCGCTGGAAGGCTCCAGGGCATGTCCGGCCCATTTCACTCAGTCCCAATCAGCTGGAGCCCAGCAGCAAGCTAACCTACCGGTCAGAGCATCTGCCCCTGGTGGTCAGTGCACATCATAGCAACTGGTCGACCAGTCAACTGTCTGCCCCCTAGTGGTCAGTGCAGGTCATAGTGAGCAGTTGAGCAGCCTTAGCATATCATTAGCATATTACGCTTTGATTGGTTGAACAGTTGACTGGTCCACCAGATACTTAGCATATTAGGTTTTTATTATATAAGATTAGGACATTATTTATGTTGAAAATTATATGTCAGTAGGTTATATTATCCAGGAATTTCATTTTGGAAAAGAAAAGAAGCATTGTGCCCTAACTGGTTTGGCTCAGTGGATAGAGCGTCAGCCTGCGGACTGAAAGGTCCCAGGTTCGATTCTGGTCAAGGGCATGTACCTTGGTTGCAGGCACATCCCCCGTAGGAGGTATGCAGGAGGCAGCTGATTGATGTTTCTCTTTCATCGGTGTTTCTAACTCTCTCTCCCTCTCCCTTCCTCTCTGTAAAAAATCAATAAAATATATATTAAAAAAAAGAAAAAAGAAAAGAAGCATTGCAACTATTGTTAAAAGGAACAACTGGGAACCCTGGGTCCCCTAGGGTTTCAAGCCATAATTATACTGCATGACAATCACAATGGCAGCAAGCATTCAAAAGGCACTGTGCTGGGCCAGTGACTTCTGTATACAAATTATGTCCCTACAGTTCCCCTGCCAGGTGCTACATGGTGTGTAGTATTATCCCATTTTACAGAGGGGGAAACTGAGGTTCAGACAGAATAATGTCCCTTAGTGGGACTGGATATGGAATTCCAGCCCATGCTCCTAACAACCCAGCATCCATCCCTGGATTTCCTGGGCCTCCTGGAAAGACCATATTGAGCGAGCTGAATATCCCCAAGCTTACAAAGGCCCCCAGAAGAGGGTGGATGGGCACATGGGGGAACTGAGAGATCAAGAGCACAGGTTCTGGCCTGGGTTCCAATCTTGGCTGTGACACTTACTCTGAGTGACTCTGGGACAGTAACTCTCCCTCTCTGAGGCTCAGTTTGCTCATCTGTAAAATAGGGGTGATGTCACCAAAGTGTGGTAGGTACTATCTTTTTCCATGTTACCTAGGCAGAAACTATGGCTCATAGAGGGGAAGTGGCCTGCCCAGTGTTAAATGGAGAGTGATTCAATGGTCCTCTAAGGACATGCCCCATTTGCCTGATAAGGTCCCCATGGCTCCTTCAACTCTCAATTCAATATCACAGGTTACCAGGAAAAGGTCAGGGGTCACCTTCCCTGGCCACCTATCCCCCAATCCAACTACCTACTTGTTACCCCACAGGGAAGAAGTATCTGAAAGCCCCAAGACTGGGAGAGCTGGAAGAGGGGTGCTGTCCTTGGAAGCACTGGGGCTCAGTTTCCCTGTGGTGAACTCCAGGTCCTAAATTGATGCATTCCTCTCTATCTCCACCACTTCCTTCTCATGTAGACCACTCCTTCTTTCCTCCTCCCTTCCTACCCAGCAGCCAGAGATCTTATAAATGTAAAATCATATGAAGTCACTCCCTGGCTTAACCCTTCCATGGCTCCCTATTGTTCTTAAGCTACACTTCTCTGCATGGTGCACGGGACCTTGCCCACTCCTCCTCTGTCATTTCCCACAATGCTGCCTCCACTCCCCACTCCCCATGTATGTTCAGGGTACATTGGGCTCTTCCATGGTCCCTTAGTGCACCAGCATGTTCCTGACTTAGAACCTGTGCCTGTGTGCTTCTCCTCCTTGGTCAGCTCATAAACAACTCACTCCTTGCCTTCACCAGGCAAACTCCTCCACCTTCCCTCCACTAGGCCAGCTTTTCCTGTTATGCTCTCTCATACTCCACCCACTGGTCTCTCCTAGCAATAATCCCAGTTTTCAATGATAGACTCATCTAATTATCTTCTCCCCACTTGACTGAGCTGCACCGGGACCCGGATCTGTTTCCTTCTGCATACTGAGAACCGTGAGAAGTGTCTGCCCCTAAGTAGGCACTCCAGAGAACCTACTGACTGGCAGACTAAATGGCCACACAGAGGAAAGAGATGGCCCATCTCCTCCACCATGTGGACTAAAACATACAAGACAACTTGAAAGGAAGGAGAAAATGGGAAAATGGAAGGCAGAGGTAATCCCAGGCGCAATTCAATTCCCTGCTCAGCATGCCTGGACGTGCCAGACGCCATGCCGTGCACTCGGGATAGTGTATGTGTGCCACACTGCCTGGACTCAGAGCCCAACTCACTCCTCACTAAGCTGTGGAAGTTTAGGTAAGTCACTAAACCTCTGGGAACCTTGGTGTCTCTATCAAATGGAAGAAGCGGAGAAGTTACTTCATTACAGAAAACCCATGCCTTAGGGCAGTGGTCGGCAAACTGCGGCTCACGAGCCACATGCAGCTCTTTGGCCCCTTGAGTGTGGCTCTTCCACAAAATACCACGTGTGGGCGCACACGTACAGTGCGATTAAAACTTCGTGGCCCATGCGCAAAAGTCGGTTTTCGGCTCTCAAAAGAAATTTCAATCGTACTGTTGATATTTGGCTCTGTTTACTAATGAGTTTGCCGACCACTGCCTTAGGGCATTAGGACTTAATACACCCTTGAAACCCCAGAGGAACCAGCAATTCTGTTTGGTTACTATTGCTGAATCACACACCACTCCAATATTTAGTGGCTTAAAACAACCACTTTTTCTTTCACTGTTGTGTGAATCAGAAACATTGGAAAGAACCAGCTGGGTAGGTCTTTGTTAGAGTCAGATGTTGGCCAGGCCTGTGATTATTTGAAGGCTCAATGGCTGGCTATTGACTGGTGGCACCAACTTGTCACATTCGTTACCTGCACCCATCCACCCACTCTGACCATTATTTCAATTTCTATCCTATCACCTTCTATCGTTCCAGCTCACTCTCTCCAGTACCCCAATTCCCACAATCCTTCAGCCCCACTGAGACCTCTGATTCATTGAGCCTACCACCTTTCCCCTCATATCCTCACCTCCCTCCTCCCTGCTTAAAGCCCCTGGGGTGTCATTATTCTCATGCACTGCACACTCCCGAGAGGCCCCTGTTCCCCCCTGGTGGAACACCCAATGGTTGACACCAACTCTCTGTCCTTCTGCGCTTATTCCCCTGCAGTGCAATGTGGCTGAAGAACAACACACTACCATGTGGACTGGTCTCACTTTATTTACCTGACTGCTAGCCCAATGGGCCTTCAGTACACTGCAGTTCCCTTGGCCCATTCCTTCTCCCCAGGCAATTCCTTCCTATCTTCTCCTCAAACCTCCATCACCTTCTCTCCCATCACAGTCTTAGCTGAGGATCTTGCTTCCTATTTCACAGGGAAAATTCTAGCAATCAGAAAATACTTCCACAAGCTTCCATTTATAAATACTCTGCCCCAAGCCATGGTCCCATCTTGTGTATAGTTCTCTTGTCTTCTCCCTCTGGCATCATCATTATTTCCAATCTACTGAATCATTCTCATCAACATAAAAATATGCTAATATGTCTGCAGTTAAGTAACTTCTCTTAACCCCACTCTGCTCTCCACCTACCACCCCATCATCAGTCCTAAAGCAAAATTCCTCAAAAAGTTGTCTGTACCCACTGCCTCAGTGACTCTACTTACTCTTCCTCCATTACAAAAATAGTACAAAAAATACCCAAATATCAATCACCCAGATTTTACCATCTTTGCTTTATCATTCTTTCTTCCCCCTCCTCCTGAACTCTTATAGAGTAAGTTGTAGACCTGAGTCCCTTTATCCCTAAAAACCAGTATGTATTTCCTAAAAGCAAGGATATTCTCTTGCAATAACCAAGATCAGGAATTTTTACACTGATACAATATTATTATCTAATATAAAGACCTTACTCAAATTTCACCGATTGTTCTACTACTATCCTTTAAAGGCAGTGAAAACCAATTTTTCCTGGTCCAGGATCTCACACTGTATTCAGTTCTTGTCTCTCTTTGGTCTTCTTTTATTTTTTTTTAAAATATATTTTATTGATTTTTTACAGAGAGGGAGAAGGATAGAGAGTTAGAAACATCGATCAGCTGCCTCCTGCACACCCCTCACTGGGGATGTACCCGCAACCAAGGTACATGCCCTTGACCGGAATCGAACCTGGGACCCTTCAGTCCGAAGGCCGACGCTCTACCCTCTGAGCCAAACCAGTTAGGGCCTCTTTGGGTCTCCTTAATCTAGACTGCTCCTCATTCTTTGTCTTCCATGATCTTGACATTTTTGAATAGTACAAGCCAGTTATTTTATATAAATACCCTTCAATTTGGGTTCATGAATCAGTTAAGCATATCTGGAAGAAATACCACTGAAGGGATGCTGTGTCCTTCTCAGGAGGAACATGATGTCAATTTGCCCCATTAACGGTGACGCTCCCTTTGACCAGTTGGTTGATGTGTCTGCTGGGTTTCTTCATTATAAAGTTACCATTTTACCTTTTGTAATTAATAACTATCTTGTGAGGAGAACTCTTAAAACTATGCAAATATCCTGTTTCTCCTCAAAGTTTAATCTACTATTGATTGAAGCATCTATGAATGAGTCTCTCCTGAAACAATTATTACTATGGTGGCTGCCAAATGGTGATTTTCTAATTCTTACTCTTCTAGATTTATTAGGTGACTTTCTGCTCTTAAAAAGAGATTTCCTTTTCCTTTCTGTCTTTCTGTATTTAAATCTCTCTCTCTCCTTTCCCCCTTCCTCCACTTTCTCTGAAAAAAATATCCTCATTCCTTGAGTGAAGACTAAAAATAGTAATAATAATAAAACAAAACAAAGAATAATAAGTACATTTTTAAAATGCAGTAAAATTGATCCTATGGCACTTCTGAGCCTAGGTCTCAAGAGAGGCCTTGAAGGTTTTCTTGTCTTCCTTTTGGAGGTCATCCTGTAAGGAAGCCTGAGCTAGCTTGCTAAAGAAGCCACATGAAGAACCAAGGCACTCCAAACACAGAGCAGTCAGTGGCCAGATCTCTGAATGAGGCCATATAGGACCAGCCAGCCTGTCAACTTGCTGACCGCAAGGGCAGGAGTAAGCCCAGACAAGACCATGTGCACCAGAAAAGAGCTATCCTAGTTAAGACATGTCCAAACTGCCAATCCATACAAATAAGCAAATAATGATTGTTGGCTTAAGCCACTCTGTTTTGGGATGACTTGTTAAGCAGCAATAGAAAGCTGATACATCTAGGTTCTCAGTGCAGTGACCCAGGTTGAAATGCAAGTTCCATCTCTGTCATATGATCTTGGGCACGTCCTGTAATCTCACTGAATCTGTTTCCTCATCTGTACAATGGGATACTTTTAGTTTCTACCTCCTCCGGATGATGTGAGGATTAAATTAGATGATATACATTCAGTGTATGGCATAGGACAAGCACTGTCAACGTCTTAACTGTGGTTGTTGTTGTTTGAAGGAAGACTAGCTTGAGACTTGCTATGTAGGGGGTCAGAAAGAGTAAATGTGAAAGATAACTGAGCTTGTCTTTGAAGGCTCCATAACTAGTGGATGTTGGAGACTGGGAGCTTCTTGGGACCAGAGACCTATATCAGCTAGCCTGGCAGATGGCAGGGGTTGGGTCTCAACTGTGTCCTACAGAGTACAAAGGGGCTGTATGTGTGTGCCTGGTGAGCCCTATGCATGAGGTCACAGATGGAGGCTGGAAATGGGTGGAAGAATGAACAATAATGCTGTAGGAGAGGTGTGAGGGCTAAGTCTTGGGAAATACCCGTACTCTGTAAAATTACTTTTTAAAAAAATATATATTTTTATTGATTTCAGAGAGGGAGAAAGATAGAAATATCAATTATGAGAGAGAATCATTGATTAGCTGCCTCCTGTATACTTCCCACTGGGGATCGAGCCTACAAAGCCGGCATGTGCCCTGACCTGGAATTGAACCGTGACACTCAACCACTGGCCGGGCTGAAATTACTTTTTTTATTCTTTTGTTTACCTGTGCATAATCTGTTTCTCACTTTAGAAGGTGCGCTCCATAAGGAACTGGTATCGGTCTTGCTCATGCACCTCACACAATGTCTGGTTCATAGCAAGTGATTAATAACTATAAACTGAATAAATGTGAACAAAGGTGGTAAAAAGGGAACCATGAGAGCCAAAAAGACATGGTGAGAGAGCTAAGTGGAAGGCTAGTCATTTCCTGAAAGAGGGCTTCACAGAAACATTGGGATCATCTTCTCTAACTTCCTCAGTCCACAGGTGGGGAAGCAGAGGCCCAGAGAGGAGGAATGACCAGCCTGAGGACACCCAGGACTGCAGATTCCCCGCCTCTGAGATCAAATGCCACAGACTTGCCTGACAATGAGGCACAGAAAAATCACGGCCATCTCCCTGAGGCCATCACTCTAAGTCAGCAGCCGCCACCACCCCCACCCCATCCCATCCCATCCCACGGGGGAGAAAATTGTCTCTTTGGGAGCAGAGGTGCCAGTAAGCTAAACTGCCAAAGGAGGGCTGGAGCGGGCAGGCAGCTCTGGGATAACAGCTGGTAATACCAAAATAACGCAGCATCCTCACCTTGTTCCAGCCCTCACACCTCTGCCCCCTCAGAGGTGAGACCAACACGAATTGCTCAGTAACACTTCCACACACCAGCTTTTAGCAGGGCCTGCAGGAGGCGGAGTGGTCATTAGACGCAGCCCTGTCCACTGGGGGCTCACAGTCTGATGATGGAGGAGGCAGGCTGGGCACCAGTCAGGCTGCTAAATGATGGTGCCTAGGTCTCGGGGAACTCAAGAGAGGGAAGATCCTCCGAGAAAAGGACCCCTGAATTATTTTAATGTATGTTAGCCAGTCCAGGAGGTAACAGTAACCGAAGGAACTGCCAGTGCGAAGGGAGGGGGGTAAAACAGATAAATTTCAGGAAAATTTGCAGTGGGAGCATCAGGAATTGGGGGGGGGGGGGGGGGGAGGAGGGCAGAAATGGAGGTAAAAAGGGGGCTGGATGGGTTATCCAAATGATGTAGGAACATGGATGTCAAGAGGAGAGATTTGCTATTTTTGGTGTACAAAGGAGAGCCTTGGGAGATTTTTAACCCAGAAGACGCCACGATCAGGTTTGCACTGCAGAAAGTGCCCTGTGGCTGCTTTGGGGAGGTTGCCCCGGGCAAGAACAGGGGTGGGGCTGGGGTGGGGGCGGGGGGTGCAGACCGACCAGAGAAAACACTATTCTGGATGTGCAGCTCCAGATAAGACTCCTATAGGAAGCAGGAATTAGGTCTCAGTCTCTAGAAGGCTAGTATCGCCCCCTCCTCGACTCCTGTGCCACACCACTCCCGGGGTCCAACTTTCGTTCGCTAGTTCCGGACTCGAAGTTTGAGCAGACAAAAATGTACTACTGGAACCTTAATCCTAGACGAGGGGTCCGAGCAGGAGACTTCAACTTCCAAAATGCTCCGCTCCTCAGCTCTGCAGGTCGCGCATGCTTCTTTTCAAGAAAGGCGGGTCGGCTTGCAGATTGACGGGACTCGTCAGCGGGTGAAGTGCGGGAAACCTAGGGACCGCCATCTTAGCTTGGGTCAAACCAATTGGATACTTAGGGGGGGCAGGTTCGTGTTGTCTCTCTCGTCAGTTCTTAGAGGTACTGAAATAAAACGCGCTTAATTATTGCAAGTCTCTTCATTATGCTTTACCTTGAGAACTTCTTACATTTTGCACCCTAGTCCGGAAATGAACCCCAGGGTACAATAGCACATCCCAGCATGGCGGCACTCGGCGCGATTCCGCTGGGGGCGGGGTCTGAGGCAGTCCCGCCCCATCTCCTGGTAGAGAGGGTTTCCGCTTCCGGCAGTGGCGGGAGCTGCCTCGCTCTGGTCCCTGCGGCTGGCGGCCGAGCCGTGTGTCTCCTCCTCCGCCGCCGCCATATTGTCTGTGTGAGGAGAGGGGAGCGCGGCCGCTAGCGCTGCCGCTTCCACCACAGGTACAGTGGGAGCCGCCAGGCGAGGCTGTTGAGGGGTGGAGGTTGGCCCAGAATAGGGCAGCCGGGCGCGGCCGCCCCTTGTGCTTCCAGCGGACTCCGGAGTGCCCTTCGCCTTCCCCTGCCCCCCCCCCCCCCCCACACACACACCAGCCGAAGCGCCTGCAACCCACCGGAGAGGCCCGGGGCCACCTCCCAACCCGGGGTCGTGGGGGGGGGGCGAGAAGTGGGGGCAGAGGCTGATGTGAAGGTGGGAGCTAGCTTTCGGGAGTCCAGCTTATTCCGGGAATGGACTTCACTGAGGCGGGGACTAGGGGGTAACTTGGGAGGAGGGGGTTACCAAGGGGGAAGGGAGCATGAGGGGTGGGGCCGCAGGGGGATGCTGGGGCCGGTGCCTAGGGGAGTGGTGCCTACTGGGAAGGGCGGGGTGAACCCTCGGGCGGAGCAGAGCAGCTGGAGTGAGGGGGCCTTCACAGGGTCCCTGTGGGCGAGGCTGGGCTTCGCACCTGCAGACTGGGCTGCAAGGTGGGGGAACCCCGGGCGCGGTCGCCGAGGAGAAAGACGGAGAGGACCACGAAGTGGGGCAGACCGGGGTGGAGCTGGAGTTAAGGGATAGTTGGGAGCCTGGGTGGAAGAGGAGACATAAGTAGAGTTAAAGGCTGGCTAAGACTATACATATTAGTTTGTGACCTTTTGAAAGAGTAGGACTTTTATTTCGTCCGCGTCTCTCCGCCCCCCTCCTCCCCCGGCGTTGGAACATTTTTAGCCGAGGCAGGTGATGGGTGGCGCTTCTGGAGTTTGTTTTTGGGAAGCAAAGTCAGGGTCAGAAGTTGCTTCTTGGCTATTGCTATTGTGGGAAGGAAAGAGTTCTGAAAAGGAGGTGGCAAATTAATTTGAGAAGACTTGATTACCTTTCAGCTGCTGAGTTCTATGAGGAGGGTGTGTGGGAAGAGAGAGGAAAAGAAAGCTAGAAAGGGAAGATTCTTCTTCACAGTTGGGAGACCTCCTCCCATCCAAGGGGTTGCAGTGCAGCCAGTGGTAAGGAACCAGACTGCCTGGGTGCCTGAATCAGTGTGACTACTATTTACAGTGCTGCCACCGTTTAGTCGTGTGACCTAACCTCTGTAAACCTCGGCTTTTCTATCTTTAAATTGGGGTGATAATAGCTCATAAGTTTATGGTGAAGAGTAAATAAGATAATTTGTGTCAAGTGCTTACCACAGTGCCAGTAAGTGCTGGGTAGATCTTACTGTAACTATTATTAAAAGGGACCAGCTGGTATATTTGGTTCCAAGTAAAATTTATAGACAAGAATCTTAACAGTAGGGAAGGCTTCAGAATATTACCTTTGTAGTTGCTGCCGTGTTTTTGTTTCATTGTCAGTCTTCTGGGTTAACTGGCTTGTTGGACCTTGGGGATGAAAGATCAGGACCAATATTAGTTCTCCTGCAGATCATTTTAAAAAGTTCACCTGCAGCCCAGCCTGTGTAGCTCAGTGGCTGAGCGGCAACCAATGAACCAGGAGGTCACGGTTGGATTCCCGGTCAGGGCACACGCCCGTGTTGGGCGCTCAATCCCCAGTTTGGGGCGTGCAGGAGGCAGCCGATCAATGATTCTCTTTCATCATTGATGTTTCTATCTCTCTCTCCCTCTCCCTTCCTCTCTGAAATCAATAATATGTATATACATTTATATATATTTCTAAAGTTTACCTGCAGTTTACCACAGAAGGTTTGTCCTGTGACTTTGAAATAGATGAATTTTCATTTCTGTTGGAGGAGGGTGTATGACTTGAAAAAGGAACAAAAGGATTGTAAGTTTCCTTAGATTGATTTATTAACTGATTACAAAGTTAGGTCACCTTGGGGCAATGTATGCCTAGTTATGTCCTTTTGTACTGAATACAGTAGAGAAGCACACATTGGGGGGGCGGGGGGCACATTGTGTTATTTTCTGCATAATGGGTTCATTAATTGCCTTGTGTTGTGGATGAAACAAGTGGCACTTCCTTTTCCACAGTGTATTTTTAAGCTTTCCTGTCATCTAGCCACCCTCTTCAGGGTGAGGCTTTGAGTTTACTGTTGTCTCTGTCTCTGAACATACACCTTTACATACTCCTTTGGAGAAAGGAGAAATTTTCTTTAGGAACTGAGTTTAAAGCCTTACATAGGGTTCGGGTTTGTAATAAACAGAATGGCCTCTCCCCAAATAAGATGTTCATTCTCTAATCCCCAGAATCTTTACATATGTAACATGGTAAAAGGGACTTTGCAGATGTAATTAGGGTTAAAATAGGAAGATTGTCCTGGATTTTGTGGGTAAGCCCAGTCTAAAAGCAGAAAACTTTCTGTAGCTGGGAGTTAAAAAAGAGATGGGTCAGAAGCAAAATTGGGAGATCTGAATCATGAGAGGGACTCCATTTGCTGTTGTTAGAGGGGGCCACTGGAAACCCATGAGAAGGGATGTGGGTGGCCTCTAGTAGCAAAGACCAGCTCTGGCTGACAGCCAGCAAGGAAAAGGAAACCTCAGTTGTACAGCCACAAGGAACTGAATTTAACAGTTCTACATGAGTTTTGAAATAGATTCTTCCCCAGAGTTTCTGGCAAGGAATACACTGATTTTGGCCTTGTGAGACCCTAACAGGAGACTGCCAAGTTCACTCAACTTCTGACCTACAGAAACTGAGATAATAAATTTCTGTTGTTTTAAGCCACTACGTTTGTGGTAATTTGTTATGGCAGCAATCACACACTAGTATAGATTTTGGTACCAGGAGTTGGGGTACTGTTACTTAAAATATGGAAGGGGCGGTGGAGGCCAGAAATTTTTCTTTTCTTTCTTTCTTTTCTTTTTTTTTTTTTTTTTGAGAGAGGAAGGGATAGGGAGAGAAACATCAACGATGAGAGAGAATCATTGATTGGCCGCCTCTTGCATGCCCGCCATTGGGATCGAGCCCTCAACCCAGGCATGTGCCCTTGACCAGAATCAAACTCAGGACCCTTCAGTCCGCAGGCTGACGCTAGCCACTAAGCCAAACCAGCCAGGGCCAGAACATTTTTGAAGAATATGATAGAAAAGACTTAGAAGAACAGATTGTTGCTAGAAATATGGATGTAATGCCTTTGTTAGTGAGGGCTCGGGTGGGAGTGGGATATGCATTCATTGGAGACTGGAGGAAAAAGGATCCTTGTTACAAAGTAACAAATATACTTAAGAATTGTGTCCTGTGGTTATGTGGAAAAGACACCTTAATGTGATAAACATGGATATTTGGTTGAGATTTCCATGGAAAAGTTGAAAGTGCAGCCTGGTTTGTTTGTGGACCTGAATCTGACTAGTGGAGTGAACCTTAAGCCTTCTAAAGAGGGCTGTGAACCCCCTAAATGCTACTAGCAGAAAGCAGGCTGGTAAAACTAATCAGGTATAAATGTACTGGTTTTCATTAAAAAAAAGAAGGGTGGAACCAAGGGCGCAGAGAGCTGAATGCCACTGAGGATTTTTGCTTTGGACCAATGGATCTGTTTTATATTTTCCCTGTTCAGACTAGAATGTCTATAACTGGTGCCCTGTCCCTGACCCCCATTGCAGGTTGGGAGCAAATAACTTTTTTTAAGGAATTGTACGCCAGGGATTGTAGTTAATGTATTATACCCAGAGCCTCATTATACCTAATTTAGATGATGAGTTTTGAGACTTTATGAGCTTTAGTTGGGAGGCAAGAGAGTGGGTGTAGTAGATAGAATGACAGTCCCCTACCCCCAAAGATGTTCGTAACCTCATCCCTGGAATCTGAATTACAGTCACATGTGGCAAAGGGACTTTGCAGATAGGAAATTATTCTATTGCAGATTATCCTGGTTTTTCTTGTGGGGATTATTTTCTAGAGAACAAAGACAACAAAGATAATTCTGTAAAGTATTTGGTCCTGGAAGACTTCACAAAATGATGGGTTGAGTGGAACCTCTTCCTTCCTTCCTTCCTTCCTTCCTTCCTTCCTTCCTTCCTTCCTTCCTTCCTTCCTTCCTTCCTTCCTTCCTTCCTTCCTTCCTTCTCACCAGAAGATACTTTTCTTTTTCTTTCTTTCTTTTTTTTTTTTTTTTTAGAGAGCGGGAAAGACGGAGAGAAATTTCAATGTGAGAGAAACATCAATTGGTTGCCTCCTGCATGTGCCTTGACCAGGGCCCAGGCCAGGGAGGAGTCTGCAACCAAGGTAGTTGTCCTTGACCGAAATCAAACCCAGGAGCCTTTGGTCCTTAGGCCAACGGTCTATCCACTGAGCCAAACCGGCTAGGGCTTTATGCTTCTTTCTTAATGTTTAAGTGTCCCGTTACTGGCTTTATATGCAATTTGAAGGGACTACATGACCAGCTTAGTTAAATGTAGATTCTAGAGCTACAGGTCATTTTAGTAGGATTTCTATAAATTGATGATTCTTTCATGCCTATAATAAACTTCTTGGGTAAAGGACACAATTTCTTCATTAATATTTATTGGCTGAGTAAAGAAATGCGTTTATGTGACAACCTTTTAAAGACTTAATTTCCTATTTTTTAGAGGAGATAGAAATGGGTGATTGTTTTTATGAATTGATAGCCACCTATACGTACAGTGGTCTGTCTGTTCTTTCACACTTCCCATCGCAGTCCAAAGATGTTGTAAGGTCGTTTCTCCCTGTCATTGTTATTTGAGGTGAAGAGTCAGATTTGAGGATCATACTTGCAGAATGAACTTCTAGCTTTTAAGAAAAAGCACTGTTTTTTGTTCTTCCAACAATATCCTATTGATTAGATTCATAAATTACTTTACTGAGGTAGATTTCAGAGGATGGAGGAATTTTGTTTTCTTTTTTTGAGTTAGTTACCTAATTACAGAGATGATTACAAAATCAGAACATTTCAGGGTATGAGTAACTTTTGAGATTATTTGTTGGACTTTTGACTTTAGAAGAAAAGAAATTGGGCCACATGAAGGTTAAATGGTTCAACCAAGTATTTTAGCCCTCGAGCTGGCCTAGGATCCTGGTCCAGGCAGTGGAGATTCATGGCTTTTGAACTACACCACATCCTTGAATAATGTGTTTTTTGTTGTTGTATTTTTGTTAGAGGCTTGATGAGATGCCATAGGAACTTAACTCTTGTTTATATTGATTAGCCTGCAGTAAAATTGGTTTCCTTATACTTATAGACAACATTAAGTGAAGACTTACTATATATCCCTGTGCACCCCTCCCTGCATTGTCTTTTTTCTAGATTTTACCTTGGAAAGGTTATCTTTGTGCCTCAGTTTCCTCATGGGGTCATTGTGAGTATTGAGATTATGCATGTAACACATCTATATATATAAAAGCCTAAGTGACCGTTCGACCCATAGCTATGACACACACTGACCACCAGGGGGCGGATGCTCAACACACAGGTATGGAAATGTGGAACAGACTGATGAATCTCAGGGGGGAGGGTGGGAAGAGATTAACCAAAGATCTTATATGCATACTAGAGGCCCGGTGCTCGGATTTGTGCACTGGTGGGGTCTCTCGGCCTGGCCTGTGGGGCCTGCAGGGATCAGGCCGAATCCGTGCACCAGGCCTCCGACATCCCCCAAGGGGTCCCAGATTGCGTGAGGGCGCAGGCCAGGCTGAGGGACCCCACCGGTGCCTCTAGTTTAGCATAATACTTAACACAATAAGTGCCCAAAAGATGTTAATTGTTAAAACATTTATGATTATTATTTTGACAACTATATGACATTTGCATAAATTATAGTATAAGCTGTATAAGTTCAAAAATTGAGAACTGATTTGGCATTGGATTAGGTAAGAGCTTAGAATTTTAAGGTAATAATGCTTATGGTACTTGATTTAAAGTGACAAACTGGATTTGATCCTTGGTCTAACATAATTCATTGGGTGACCTGGACCAAGTTCATTTCACAAGAGTATTAGTGTGTTTATACACCTAAATTACTTTGAACTCTTAAGGTGGAGAATTTCAAAAGTAGAGTATCATTTAATTGTTTCTTAATAGAAATCTAGGCCACCTGGCTTTTCAAATGAAGAAATTCCTCTAGGATTATTAAGGAACTGCTGTCATTGTAACAAAGCATATATTTACATTGGGTTATAAGCCATTGGCAGTTTTTCTTAAATATTTGGTGTGCTCCAGGGTAGAGAATCAGCAGACTTAGTTGTTGATGAAACTTTTTTTTTCATAATGTAGAAATCAAGGATTAAGTCTTTAAAAATTTTAGGTAAATGAATTCACAGTGTCATGCTAGGAGTGGCATTTCACTGGTTTCTACAAATTCTGTGTCTTAGACATAAGAAACCTACTTAGCAACAGTTACTATGGTGGGCAAGCTTTTTTTACATTAGCGATAATAGTGTTTTCCTGCATAGAAAATAATTGTTATCCAAAATGAGTGTTTTAGGGTTCAATACCAGGGTACACTTAGAAATATCTTTAAATACCTTTATATTGGCCACTGTTTTTCTTTTCACACTTACTGATTTTGTGGGTTTTTCTGACAGGTTTTTATTAGCTGAAACATTTTAATCTGCTTGAAAAAGTGAACACTAGAAATTTTTCTGAATTTATGACTGATACAGTAACAGGCATTTCTCAGTTTTAGTTATTTCAATAATGTTCTACAAAATTTAGGAAAGCAACCCTGTTAAAAATGAATAGTAAATTATTTTCCTAAAGAAATGAACCATAGCATATTATAAAGTACAAAATAGTCATTTTGGGCTATTGAATTATAACCAGTCAAAAGATGTTACTCATTCAATAGACCCTCAGTGCCTACTACATTTCAGATAGATGCTGTGCTAAGGATCTCTAGATTGTCTCTATCCTCAAGTTTACAACTGAGGACATTTTGTAATGATGCATATATCATTCTACAATTTAGTAGCTTTCTGAGATGTTTTCTTACGAAAATTTCTATTGGCTTTCCTCAGACTTGGGGAAAATTCAATTGTATAGTTTCTGAAACAGCTACAGAAATTTGGGGGTGGGGAGTTCAGACTTTCTCATTCTTTAACATTGCTTGTTGTGGGCGGGGGCGGGGGCAACAGGATTGTTGGAATGAGACAGACCAAATCTGGGAACCGTTACTTAACATCTCTCAAGCCTAGATTTATTCTAAACAATTTAGATAACTACCTTGAATAACTTAATTATTAACCTGTAAAATGGGGGATAGTAGTACTTGTGAGGATTAATAACTAAAGCAGCAGATAAATTTATCTCAGGGTTACTGTGAGGATTAAAGGAGATAATTTATGAAATTTTGGCACCTGACTAATATGAGATCTTTCTCTTTTCTGTCAGTGAAATTAATGTGTTCATTGTCAGTGTTACTACTTTTTATTCTTTATTTTCATTTTCTGCTGCCAGTAGTTCTTATTTTTTAATGAGGCCTTTTGACCTGTACTTCCTGTTTCTGGTCTGGCCTGCTTAATGGGTGAGGTACTAAATCGCTGCTGTTGATAGGTGGGTTGGTATGTAACTCAAGTTCGGTGTAGATGCCTCAGTTACTCATATACAGTGCAAATTGTGAGAGTGGTTCTTGAGTCTTCATGAATATAGGATTCTCTTGCTTCTAGGTAGAGAAGTGAATTCCATCTCAGACTTGGGGAAAATTCAAAGTTTGCTTACCTTATAGATTTGTGAACCTGGATTAGAGGTCTTATTTCTCAGTGGTCCTTTGATTTATTAAATATATTTTTTATTGATTTTTACAGAGAGGAACGGAGAGGGATAGAGAGTTAGAAACATCAATGAGAGAGAAACATAGATCAGCTGCCTCCTGCACAACCCCCACTGGGGATGTGCCCGCAACCAAGGTACATGCCCTTGACAGGAATCGAACCTGGGACCCTTGAGTCTGCAGGCCGACGCTCTAGCCACTGAGCCAAACCAGTTAGGGCGGTCCTTTGATTTATAATTTGGGAATTACTTATGCATTGTATGTTAGGGATATGTTTGAAGAACTTTATCCTGCATTGACATTTTCTGTATGCCCTGTTCTCTTAGGTAAGGCGCTAATTTGCTTTGTATTCTTAAATAATACACTCCTTAGATAGAGAAGGAACCTGTCTTTATCAGTAGTTTAAAGTAGTTAATATGTTCTGTGTATTTATGACTATATAGCATGAATACAAATAGCCATCTGCCTTGCAATTTTTCTTCCTAAACAGAGGGGTTCAGATCTGACCTCAGCCACTTAGTAGTCCTGTGACTTGGCAGGTTTAACCTCTGGACATGTTTATTTCTAAAATGGGAGTGTGCATCTCATACCAGGCCAGGCTATTAGAGGCATTTAAATGATAGCAATAATTATTACATATGTAAATGCTGGGTTATACTTTAAGTTATCTAGGTCTCAAATGAAGTTTTCTTTTAGTACCAGAAAGTTGTGGTCAGTGGAATAAAGTGTCAGTTGTGACTTTATTTTGTTTTTGTTGCCTGGTAAAAATATATACAGTGATATCTTTGCCTATCATCCTATATAATAAACTATATAATAAAAGCCTAATATGCAAATCAACCGAACAGTGGAATGACTTGGGGGCAGGGCCGGCGAGTGGGTGGTGCCAGGCCAGCCAAGGTGGGTGCCAGCAGGCAGAGGGAGGGGACAGCGATTGGGGGGCGGTGCCAGCCTCTCACTAGCCGGCGACATCCCCCGATTGGCCTGCAGGTAGCCTCCCGCAAGAGGGAGGCCAGACTGTGGCTTAGGTCCGCTCCGCGCTATCATTTGCACATCCCTCGAGGGCTCCTGGTCTGTGTGGGCACAGGCCAGGTTGAGGGACACCCCACCCCACCCCCGAGTGCACGAAATACATGCAGGGGTACAGTCCCTAGGCCTGGCCTGCGATCAGGGCCATCTTCCCCAGCAGCTGGCCCCGCCCCTCACCACTACCCAGCCCCCGTTCCCTGATCGCCATCGGGCAATTGGAGCCTGCTGGCCTGGGGTAAGGACTGAGGGGTTGGCCATGCCTGCCCACTTGCCGGCCCCGCCCCCCCGCCACAGGTCGCCCTCTGTGTGTGGGGTGATTGGCGTGGCAGGGGCCTTGGCCTGGCGCCACCAGAGTTCACTGCTACCCACCCCCGGTTCCCCAGTCGCCATCGGGCCATTGGAGCCTGCCCTCCAAGGGAAGGGACCAAGAGGTTGGCCGGTAGACCTCAGTCAGGGGCTGCGGGCTGGGGGCAGCTCCTGTGTTGAGCGTCTGCCTCCTGGTGGTCAGTGCACATCATAGTGACTGATCCTTCCAACATTTGGTCGATTTGCATATTACCCTTTTATTATATAGGATTATATAGGACTAGAGGCCTGGTGCACGGATTCGTGCACCAGTGTGGTGCCTCAGCCTGGCCTGTGGGGATTGGGCCAAAACCAGCTCTCCAACATCCCCTGAGGGGTCCTGGATTGTGAGAGGGCGGTTCTTGGGTGACGCACCCTGGAATCGGACCCCCACCTCTCGGGTTCCAGGTGCATCACCCGAAAACTGCAGCTGTCAAGTCACCGAAGCGCGGCAGCTCCTGTGTTGAGCATCTGCCCCCTGGTGGTCAGTGCGCATCATAGGTAACTGTCAGATGGTCAGACGTTTGGCTGGTCACTTAGGCTTTTATATATATAGATTATTGGAGACAATACTGGACTTTAGACTTTTGCCAAGTGTTTGAGTTAGAACTATATTAATTCATATCAAACTGCTTGGGTTTCCTTACAATACTTCCCTTCATTGGAAGACTTCCCACTGTTGCTATGTTATTTATGTTACATTGGCTCTTTGATCCTTTTCTGGTTTAAAGGTGGAGAAATAAAATTCACAGAGGGCTCGAATGTTATTTGTTACTCCATACATGCTGGTTCATTTTATAGAAATGCTTGAGTGTTTTGCTTCTTAAAATAAGAATGTTGTAAATTTTGTACATGACAATAAAAACAGAATCCTCAGTGATATGTTAGGATTATAATGTCTTAAAAATCCTGCAATTTTACACAAGCAGTAAATTAATGAGTTACCAGGTCTTACTGTGAATGCTTATATTCTGAATTCAGCTCCTTTGCAGGACCAGGAAAAAAAAACCCTATACTCTGGCTTTGAACAGGTTGTTTCTCTGTGCACTTGGAGTCTTGAGATTTGAAGATCAGCGTGGGTTGGAGATTTGAAGATCAGAGTGGGTCAAGGAGCTAATTGTTAACCATTTTTACCTGTTTTCCCCTATTTAAAAAACAAAAACACCACTATTTATATTGCATTAGTTTGATAGATGATAGAGAATGTTGGCCATGATTACCACCTTAAGTTGAGACAAGAAAAGAGAACCATTATAAGGTGGAGGAAAAAGATAATTTGATTTAATGTTAACATTCATTTTTACCACTAACTTATTCTTTGGGCTTATTCTTCCAACCTAGGGACAAAAGGTTTAGTTTGTGTTTGTTGTTTTTGTGGGGGTTATTTGTGCCAGTTACCTCCAAATATATGATCTCCTAGAAGAGATGGTTGCTTATTAGTGTCATATCTGGACTATACTTGAAATAAGGGGAGTTATGAAATAATTTTTTCAACCTGTGAGGGTAATTTTTTCAATCTGTGTGGGTTTTGACTAGCCTGTGATCTCTCTAGGTCAGTGGTCGGCAAACTGCGGCTCGCGAGCCACATGCGGCTCTTTGGCCCCTTTAGTGTGGCTCTTCCACAAAATACCACGGCCTGGGCGAGTCTATTTTAAAGAAGTGGCATTAGAAGAAGTTTCAAGTTTAAAAAATTTGGCTCTCAAAAGAAATTTCAATCGTTGTACTGTTGATATTTGGCTCTGTTGACTAATGAGTTTGCCGACCACTGCTCTAGGTGATTTAAACCAGAAATTTTGAGCTAGTGTGCTATATCAGGAAGAATAACAAATGTGTGGAGATACTGGTCCCCTCAGTCTTCTGGCCGTTTGTGTGAGATACAGGGCATCTAAGTCAATGTCTTAGTTCTGAAAGTCTTGATCATTTATCCCAGTGTGCCACACAAATATTATGTTCTCTTTGTATTTTGACTTTTTAAAAGGCTGTAAGCACTAATTTAGAAAGTTCAGTAATGGTATTTTAACAGTTTTAAGATTCAAGAGGTCACTGACCAATCTTAAAATAATCGAGACTTTTAAGTTCAGAAGAGACCATTTTTTTTTCTTTTTTTCTTCTTTTTTTGTTTTATTAAGGTATTATATGTGTACATATCTTACCATTGCCCCCCCCACCCCACTCCCATACATGCCCTCACCTCTCAATGTTTTGCATCCGTTGGTTATTCTTATATGCATGCATATAAGTCCTTCGGTTGGTCTCAGAAGAGACCATTTTAAAGTATCTCTCTGGCCCTCAAGAAATTCTCTTTCCACTTATAATTCAAGGGATATACTTAAAAATGTAAGCCCTGGCTGGGTAGCTCGTTTAGTTAAAGCATCATCCGGATACCGAAAGGTTTCAGGTTCGATCCCTGGTCAGAGCACATACAAGAAGCAACCAATGAATGCATAAATAAGTGAAACAACAAATCAGTGTTTCTCTTTTTCTCTCATCAATTTAAAAAATGTAAGACACTAAATGATTTAAGTTTGGACACTTAAGAAGAAAATCAAGTTCTTATTTTTTAAGCAGTAATGTAAAACAAAAATAAAGTTTCCTTATGTAAACCGATGTCCTCACCTGATTGATTCTGAATGCCACTGTATCTTTTCTGAGGCTGACATTTTGTTAATCATTCATCAAGCTTGGGGCTCATGCTGGAACATAAATTGAAGCCTAGGATACATTGTCATCTTCTCTGCCTTTAGGAAAGAATGGGGTATACTTAATTTGAGAAATTTAATTAATATTTGTGTAGATTGTCAAGTTAATCTTTTTAAATAAATATTAAACAGTGTTAAAAATGTACATTTCCTTTTGTCTAACTCAGTGATTCTTAAATCTTTTGTAGTTTACAGATTTCCTCTGAGCCTGTAATAAAAGCTCTCAAGTTTTTCTTTAAAAAAAAAAATGTACATGCACCTGTTTTTTGGTATATTCTTTTCTTTTTTTAATCCTCACCCGAGGATATTTTTCCATTGATTTTTAGGGAGATTGGAAGAGAGAGGGAAAGACAGAGAAACATCGATGTGAGAGAAGCACATCGATTGGTAGCCCCCTGCACAAGCCCCAAACAGGACCCAGGCCAGTGAGGAGCCTGCAACCAAGGTACAAGCCCTTGACTGGAATCGAACCTGGGACCCTTTGGTTCACAGGCCAATGCTCTATCCATTGAGCCAAACTGGCTAGGGCTTGGTATATACTTTTAAGGAGTTCATGGACCTCAGATTTCATTAATGAACTCCATTTTCAGTGTTATAATTTGTATTGTCCAAATAATAGTTTCCCCTCTTAATTTTTTAACTATTGCAACATTTGCTTGATTTATCACTTGTCACAGTGTTATTCTTTAAACAAGTATTTCTGGATCATCTACATGACTGTGGTAGAGACTCTTGGGGATACCGTTTTCTGTCCTTGGAGCTTTGTGTAGCTAGATGGATGTGTAAACAGTACAATGGCAATGCTCAATGGAAGAGGTAAGCAGAGTGCTGTTAGAGTACAGAGAAGAGGTCTTGACCATTAGAATTTTTCTGTAAATCCATGGTCAGTTCTGTATTTCTTAATTGACAAAAGGCATATTGTAAACTGATCCAAGATGTTTTTTTGAAGTTCTAATTGGACTAATAATGGAAACTAAGTCAAAGAGCAAATAGTCTTAAATTGAGAACTTAAGTGTGTTTGCCATTGCATGTGATAATGCTATATTCAGTATAGAGCAGGGATTGCTAACTCAGATAACCACAGAAGTTGGGCCAGTAAGCTAAATTAACAGAGTTGTCCAGATTTACCTGTCATCTCCAGTGGATGGGTTTTAGAACCCATTGCTGTGTATACACAGCTCAGTACAGCAGAGTGATTTTGTCAGTGCAGGAATGCAGAATTATTGGTACCACACAAACCTTACCTGCCTTCTCTTTTTCTTTTGAGAAACAGAAGGTTAATTTTTTTTTAGTGTCAGCAACTAAGTCACAATTAAAAATAATTTATTACAAAACATTTTTTAAGTATATTTTTTTATTGGTTTCAGAGAGCAAGGGAGAGAGAGAGATAGAAGCATCAACAATGAGAATCACTGATCGGCTGCCTCCTGCATGCCCCACACTGGGAATTAAGCCCACAGCCCAAGCATATGCTCTGACTGGGAATTGAACCGTCACCTCCTGGTTCATAGGTCAACGCTCAGCCACTGAGACACACAGGCCGGGCTATTACAAAATGTTTTAGCACAAAATTTAACCTAATAACTGATCCAGGATAGGCAAATTCATAGGATTAGTGGTTGTTGGGAGTGTGAGGAATGACTGCTGTGTGGTTTTGGGTTATTTTGGGGGGTGATGGAAATGTTCTGGAATTAGATAGTGGTGGCGATTGCACATTGTGAATATACGAAAAACCACTGAATTGTGCACTTTAAAATGATGAATTTTATGTTATGTGGATTTTACCTCAGTTTTTAAAATTGGGATAAAACATACTGTGAGCCAAATAGGACATAAATGTTTGCTGTAGAGCAAAATGAATAGACTGTGAACCTAGACATAATACTTTTAAATCACCTCTCTGTGACATTGTAGCAATTACTCAGATTTGCCTTTTGTGAAATGGGAAGAATATTACCTAGGTCTTGGACTTGTTAGGTTTAAAAGTGATCAATATAAATCCCAAGAAGCAGGGACTGACTCATCATAAGCATTCACATACCTTTATATTTAGAAGCAAGCCAATGTTTGCTGCCCTTGGTTCCAGACTACTTTTTGTTGGCAAGTCTAGGACAACACGCTCTTTTAGTTATCGCTTACCCGTCATCTGCAGAAGTATGGTTGTCTCTTTTGTAATCTACCTCTGGACAGTAAAGGAGGAAATAGGAGAGAGTAGTATTACATTTTGCAGTTTCTTCACTGTAATCAGATGGGTGAAATGACAGAACAAGGTCATATTTGTTGTTAGTGGTTCCAAGGTTAATGCCTTTCAGTAACAGTACTGAATTGTTTCTGTAGCTCTATCAAGGATTGTTGGACACTGTGCTCATCACGTGGATACATCACACAGCCTCATAAAAGGGCAAATGGAGCCATATGGCTCCAAAGAAGCATCTCATACATATTAACTGTTTTCACATCTGTTTGGGAAGTGGTAGTATGACTTTTACCTCTGGTGTTAATTATGGATGTGAAAACATTTATATGTAAGACTGAAGAGCATCTTTAAAATCAGTTGCAGATCAAGTATTCTTTGTACAGCTAAACTTTTCTCTTTTTTTTAAATATATTTTTATTGATTTCAGAGAAGAAAGGAGAGGGGAGAGAGAGATAGAAACATCAATGATGAGAGAGAATCATCGATCGACTACTTCCTGCACGCCCCCTACTGGGTATTGAGCCTGCAACCCAGGCATGTGGCCTTGACTGGAATCAAACCTGGGACCCTTCAGTCCACAGGCCGACGCTCTATCCACTGAGCCATACCAGCTAGGGCTAAACTGCTTTTCTTAATTTTGAACAGGAGAAGGTCTGTATGCAAGCAAGGTTAATTTTTGCCAAAATATTGTTTACTACTATCTCGATAATTCAGTTCTTCAAACATTTATGAAACACCATGCTAGGCACTGATAAATACAGGGTGTATATCAAGGGAAATAAGTCAGGGTCCAGATCCTTGAGTTATCTGCTGAGAGAGAAGTGTATAAATAAATTATATGTGATAATATAATATGTGGAAGTGCTTGACTCATTTTGGAGAGGTGTGCAAAGGCTTCATTGTTGATGTGAAGCTGATTCTTGAAGGATGAATAGAAGTTCCCCCAGCAAGCAGTATTGGAGTGCAGTGTAAAGGCATGGGGTGGGGTGGAGTATGTTCAATACTCATTTGCTTAACATTTACAAAGTTTGTAACTTTTTGGAAGTGTTAAGCTGTACAGTAAAAAGACATTAGGATAGAACAGGTTATAAAGTGATACCCAGTTACAGTACTGATTGAACTGGGTATGGGACTCTAGGGTTTTCATTTTTGTGTCAGTTTTGGTAAGTCTTTCCTCTAGAAATTTCAGATTTACTGGCATAAAGTTGTTCATGTTATCCTATTTAAATTTAATTTTTACAATTAATATACAGTAAAATTGATTTCTCTTTGTGTTTTCAATTCTATGAAATTCAACACACACATAGATTCAAGTGACCACATCACAACCGGGATACAGAACCCTTGGTAGGTAGTCACACCGAGTCTCCCACCCCTATTTGTCAACATTATTGCCTCCTTCACTCAGCATATTGCTTTTGAGATTCATTGAAGTTGTGTTAATGGTTAGTTCCTTTTTATTGCTAAACTAGAGGCCCGGTGCATGAAAATTCATGCACTGGAGGGGGGGTCCCTCAGCCCAGCCTGCCCCCTCTCACAGTCCGGGAGCCCTCGGGCAGGAGGCGACCAGCAATCGAGAAGGTGACGCCCCATCACACCTCTGCTGCTGCCACTGCTGGCAGCACAAGCCTCGGGCGGCCCTGCACAGCCGCCATCCGAGGCTTGCCTGCGCCTCGGGCTGGCCCTGGGGAGCTGGGGGACTAAGGGGACTGGGGGACTCTGGAGGCAGGCACGCAGAGTGCCTGCCACCCCAGCAGGGCTGAGGGGACTGGGCACTGCTATCTTTGAGGTTGTGGCAGTCACTTAGCATATTCCCTCCTCATTGGCTGTGGGCGTCGCCATCTTTGAGGGCGGGGCAGTCAATTAGCATATTCTCTCTTTATTAGATAGGATAGTTTTCCATTGTGTAGATGGACCACAGTTATCCATTTACTTAACATTCTTTGATTATGAATAGAGCTTCTATAAATTACCTGTATAGTCTTTTATGAACCTAAGTTTTTGTTTTTCTAGGATAAGTAGCTATAAGTGGGATTGCTGGGTCATATGAAAAATATAATTTTAACTTTATAAGAAACTGCCAAACTGTTTTCTAAGGTGACTTACTATATCCTGTTGCATTCCCACCAGGGGTGAATTGCATAATTTATGTTACTCTGAATCCTCAACTTATTGTCAGCTTTTTTAAATTTTTATTATAGCCATTTTTATCTGTAGTGTATCTTATTTTTATTTTAATTAAACTTCCCTAATGACTAAAAATAATGTGCATCTTTTCATACTTATTTATATATTTTTTGTTAAGCGTCTTAATATTTTTTTGCCCATTGTTTAATTTGTTTTATTGGTACAAGTCCTTTTTTATATAAGGTGTGAGGTTTAAGTTGAAGTTCATGATTTTACAAATGGATGTCCAAGTTTTCCAAAACCATTTGTAAAAAAAAACAAAAACAACTATCCTTTTTCCTTTGTACCTGTGTCAAAAATAAATTGGCTATTATTTGTGTGGATCTATTTCTATATTCTTCATTCTGTTCTTTTGATCTGTTATCCCTTTGCCAATATCACACTATTTTATTTTATTTTTTAACATATTTTATTGATTTTTTACAGAGAGGAAGGGAGAGGGATAGAGAGTTAGAAACATCGATGAGAGAGAAACATCGATCAGCTGCCTCCTGCACACCCCCCACTGGGGATGTGCCCGCAACCAAGGTACATGCCCTTGACCGGAATCGAACCTGGGACCCTTCAGTCCGCAGGCCGACGCTCTATCCACTGAGCCAAACCAGTCAGGGCCAATATCACACTATTTTAATAACTAGCTTTGTAATAATAGTCTTAAAATTAGTGTTATTCCTCCAACTTTATTTTTATTTTTTAAAACTGTTTTGGTTACTCTAATTCATTTGGATTTCTTTTTTAATCCAGTCTTTGTCTTTTACCTGGATATTTTATTTCATTTATATTTAATTAGCCATATTTCTGTTTAACTTTTCCCTGTGTGTCTTATGTACTATAGTTTTTTTCCTACCATTCTTTTGGATTCTTTTTATCACTTCATTCCCCCAAACCCCTTTCTAGTTTGGAAATATATGGTATTTTTCTTCTGTAAGTAAATACCATCATAGATATTATAAGTTAGAGCCATAACATATCAAAGTCTAATATTAATAGTCAATGTTTAATTGAACATTTCCATAAATTTTTCTCTTTTGTGCTCCTTTTTCAACTCAAACTTTCTAAGTGGGATTATGTTCTTTCATTACAGATATTTACTGGATATAGAATTTTAATTTGGCAGGTTTCTTTTCTAAGCACCCTGCAGTATTAAACTGTCCTTGGCTTCATTGTTGCTTTTGGAAAAATCAACTACTATTCTCATATTGCTCCTTTGAATGTAATCTGTCTTTTCTGCTTGGTTTTCCAAATTTCTATTGATTTTTTTTTAGAGAGGAAGGGAGAGGGATAGAGAGTTAGAAACATTGATGAGAGAGAAACATCGATCAGCTGCCTCCTGCACACTCCCTACTGGGGATGTGCCCGCAACCAAGGTACATGCCCTTGACTGGAATCGAACCTGGGACCCTTCAGTCTGCAGGCTGACACTCTATCCACTGAGCCAAACCAGTTAGGGCAGGTTTCCAATTTCTCCTTGTCTCTGGTTTTTCTGCTTCCTTATAATTATACTAGACGCCCGATGCACGAAGATTCGTGCAGAATGGGCCTTCCTTACCCTGGCTGCCAGCACAGCCTTTGCTCTGGCCCAGAGCCGCCTTTCTGCCTTCGTTCCACCAGGAGCCGTCTTTCCACCTTCCCATGCTGCCCAGAGGCCTGGAGCAGCTGGGGCAGTGTGAAACTCCTGCGTCGTCGTCATGGAGACGACGCAAGCTTCCCCGCGGCTGGGCACCTGTGTATGCAAATTAACCCACCATCTTTGTTGGGTTAATTTGCATACTCCTGATTGGCTGGTGGGTGTAGCGAAGGAATGGTCAATTTGCATCTTTCTCTTTTATTAGTGTAGATGTTTAGTTGTGGATTTCTTTTTATTCATCTTGTTTGTAATTTGTTGGTTTCTAGAATGTGACTGTATCTGGTTGCTCCTGAGAAATTCTCAACTGTTACTTATTCGAATATTGCCTTTGTCCTGTCCTGTTTTCTCCTTTTCTTCTAGTACCAATTAAAAATATATCAAACCTTTCACTGTATTATTCCTCTCATTTTTTTCATAGTTTTGACTTATCTGCTACATTGTGGATAATTTCTAGCCTATATCTTAAAGTATCCTGTTCCCTACAAATATTCTGAAACATCTCTTATTCCTGTAAGCATAATTGTTTCGTAGTTTGAGTCTGATAAGATCAAAAGTCTCTGGCCTTTTCTGTTGTCTCTTTTTCTGTCAGTTTTCACTTTGGAGTTTTTCCTTCAATGCCTAGTTATCTTTTATTATAACTGGATGTTGTATTTGTTTCTTTTTTTTTTTTTCTCACCCGAGGATATTTTTTCATTGATTTCTTTCTTTTTTAGAGAGAGTAGAAGGGAAGGGAAGAGACAGAGAGAGAAACATCAGTGTGAGAGAGACACATTAATTGCCTCCCGCACAAGCCCCAACCAGGGCCTGAGATGGAGTCTGCAACAGAGGTACAGCCCTTGACCGGAATCAAACCCAGGATGCTTCAGTCTGAGGGCCAACGCTCTATCCACTGAGCAAAACTGGCTAGGGCTTGTGTTGTATTTGAAAAGTTATTTGTAAGAATCGTTTGAGGTCCATACTTTGCAAGGAACTTTTCTCCACAGAGAGCTTATTTATATCAGGTATCTAAGCATTACTAGTCCAGGGACCACCTTAAAACAAACTTCAGATTTGATAGTCCCTCCATGGGGTCATAATTCTTCTCTGGATCTACTCACCCCATCCCCTTCAACGCTCATCCTAAGGTAATAACTGAAATCTCAGCCTATTATGGAGAGGTTCTCCTATTAGACTCTTTACCCTGTGAGGGCCCTGGGCTTTGGTTTCTGTCAGAACAAAATTTTAATTTTTAGGGATCAACAGACCCTTTTGGCTTGCTTGCTTCTCTGAGTTCTCATTTTCCCTTCTTTTGTTTATATGTTTTATTTAAGAATGAGAGACAGAAAAAGGAAGAGGGACAAAGAAAGGGGAGGGATATGTGTGTATGTGTGTGTTTAGGAAGGTTGACCCAAATAACCTATCCCACCATTACTGGAAACAGGAATATTATCTGAAAAATTCTTGCTTTCTTACTTTGAAAACTGACAAGCTCTAATTACATTTTCAGGCATCCATCTACACTCCCCTAGTTATTTGTCCTTTTGAAGCATTTTGCTCTGTGACCTCTGCAGTAAAACTGATTTGTATAAGGAGTGGAGAAAGGAAGAGAATGAGATTTGAATTGTAATAATTTTGAATTAATGATTCTATTTTCTTTTAGGCACACATAGTAACAGTCAAGTAGGGTACACCAGTATTCTCCAAATCATATAAAAGGGTTGCTGATCTGATGTGCTTCTTATAGGAGTTAACAAGGTGTTCCAGCCTTTGGCAATTTTAGGGTCAAAATTACAGGTGTTTAAAATTCTTAACTTGCTTGAAGTATTGTTCTTTACAATTTCTTGTTTTAGTGTTCTTCACCTGAATATTTCCTGTGCATTCTTCAAAACTAAGCTTAGATGTTATTATTGCCTGAGCCAATAATAACAGGTACTCTATAAATATTTATTGGATGAATGATAATGGGTTGCAGGGTGACTTAAATTCCTTTCAGTGCCTTCAGAGTACCCTGACTTAATTATTTCAGGTGCTGATCACTTGGGATTGTAATTGTTTGTTTTCCTTGTTCCGGGAATTAGAGAAAGAATCCCTTTCTGGCAATAGGCACACATTTCTTGGTACATAGTAAATGCTGATGAACATTCTGCTCTTGATTTAAAAGGAGAGCACTGGAAATTAAGGGCAACTGTGGAATTTGAAATAAGTGTTCCAGATAGTATTAACTATTGAATGCTTTTTTGTGTTCATATGGCCTTCAAGCAGTGCCACTTTTTCTTTTTTCTTTTTTTTTTTTAAATAGTAGTTTACATTAGAGTACACTCTTGGTGTTGTAAATTGTATGGGATTGGACAGATGTATGATGGACATGTATCCACCATTGTAGTATCGTACACAATAGTTTCATTGCCCTACAAATCCTCTGTGTTCTACCTATTCATCCTTCCCTCCTCCCAACCCCTGACAACCCCTAGTCTTTTTACTGTCTCCTTAGTTTTGTCTTTTCCAGAAAGTCGTAAAGTTGGAATCATAGTTTGTAGCCTTTTCAGATTGGCTTTGTTCACTTAGTAATATGCACATAAGTTCCACTGTGTCAGCCAGGAAAAGAAAAGCTGTGCCACTTTTGAAAGGGGAAAAGGTAAGTTTATGTGACTCAGTATTTGTCTGCTTCAACAACAAAGCACAAGCATATATGTAGTTATGCTCTCCCTGAATTTGTTTCTCTCTTACTGGTATGTGCTGCCTGATTGCTAGGAAGAATTCATTCTCTGTAGCAATGCTTAAAGGGTGTTGTTTTCCTCATACAACTGCTTTTCCTCTCAACAGTCTGTCCTAAATCATGCTTACAGTGCAATAATAAGCACATTCCTCATTCTTTGCCATAGAAATCTTTGCCCTGTCTGGATGGTTATGAGATCTTGTTCATTCACTATGGTTGATCTAGGTATGGGCGGTTGGCTGGCTGGCCCCGCCCCCAATTGGGATGGGGTCAGGCCGTGGGCAGTTGGCTGGCCCTGCTCCCTGGTCGAACTCCCGGTTGAGGGGACAATTTGCATATTAGCCTTTTATTATATAGGATAGGTTAAGCAGAGCCATGTAATTGGTTATAGGTGTGGTCTGACTTCAGTAGGGAAAATGTTGAAGACAAGATAATTTTTCATAGTTGATTATAATTGGCTTTGTTAGGTTAAACATTGAATAAACAGAAGTTAACCATGTCTTCAGAATTAATCTGGTGGCTTTTTAGATAGAAATAGTAGTATGTTAGATTTTCTTGAGGTATATGGTACATGTGTTATGAACAGTAAGTAGGAGAATAGACCTTCAGAGTATCCGGGACTTAGGCACTTCTCCAAATTCCCAAATAACTATAAAAAAATTGCTAAAATAAAGTTTCTCCAGTATTCTCTTAATTATTGAGGTGGGGACAAATTTTAATTGTGGCCCAGTTCTTTAGCAGAAGAAGCTATAATATTGGGAAGGAGAGAGAGCAAAGGGAGCAATTTCTCAAGAACCCTTGAGTTGGTCTTTTAGTTCCCCCTAGCCGTGCATCAAATGATCAGAAGTGTTTGAGGCACCCTGCCTTTCAGAGGCCACTGCATTTTCTTTTCTTAAAATATATTTTTATTGATTTCAGAGAGGAAGGGAGAGAGAGAGAGACAAACATCAATGATGAGAGAGAATCATTGATTGGCTGCCTCCTACCTGCTCCACACTGGGGATCAAGCCAGTAACCCAGAAATGTGCCCTGACTGGAAATCGAACCATGACTTCCTGGTTCATAGGTTGATGCTCAACCACTGAGCCACACCAGCTGGGCGTCATTTTATTTTATTTTTTTTAATAAATCAAGCCCAGCTGGCTACTGTAAAGTAACAAGGTAAATTAGACATGGATCTTGACTTCAGGGAGCTACAGGTGTAATAGAGAAATTAAGGTTTGAAGACTGCTGTATAAAGGGTTTAGAACGTGATACGTTTTATATAGGCATGAAAAGAATTGAACCTTGGGAGGTACGCCAACTTGGATTTGCATCCCAACTCCATTTTTACGGGATATTCTAGGTCAAGCTCCTGAGCTTACTTAACTGTAGGTTGGGGAAAGAAATGCCTGTCTCATGGAATTGCTGGTGAAGGTTAGATATTTAAAGCTGAGAAGCTTTTTCAGCTCCAGACTTGTAATATCTAAGTTCCACTTCAGTATCCTTTTTAATGTCTCAAAACCATTTTCAACTTCAGTCCAAAACTTGACTTTGTGAGTTTGCTTCCAGAGTGTTTTCTATTTTCATGAAACATCAGCAGTCTGTCCAGCTAGAAACCTAAAACTCACCTCCCACTCCTTACCCCATTATCCAGTCCACCCAGAGGTGTTTTGTTGTTGTTGTTGTTTATTTTAGAGGTAGTCATTGAGGGAGGGAGAGAAAGAGAAGCATCAATGTGAGAAAGAAACGTTGATCTGTTGCCTCCCATACACAACCTGGGTATGTGGCCTGATTGGAAATCAAACCCAGGACCCATTGGTGCACTGGATGATGCTCCAATCAACTGAGCCATACCAGCCAGGGCCAGAGATACTGTTTTACACCGTAAATTTTTGTTCCTCGTTAGTCCACATATCTCCATTGCTACCACCATTGGTCAAGCTTCCATTCTCTCTCTCACATAGGTGACTGTTAGCAGCCTTTTTGTCTGTCCCTAAATCTAATCTCTGCCTGTCCCATACCTGGACAGAACAAACTTTAAAAATGTACATGAATCACTATTCTGCCTAAAACTCTGATGAATTTCCATTATCCTTAGTCTGCAGATAAAGGCATATGTATCTCACCCTGTTCTGCCTTGCTCATTATATTTCCAAGGCCTAGCATAGTACTTTTTCATAGTAAACTAATAGCCCATCGCGAGCAGTAGGCCACCCGCTGCTTCCACGGGAGCTGGCGAGAAACAACGTGCCGACGGGAGCCGCGCTGCTTCCGTGGGAGGTGGGCCGACCATCTCCTCTCCGGGCCTGCGCTCGGCCGCGGAAGCTGCGGGCCGGCTGCCCTGTCCCCCAGAGGCCCTCCGCGACCGGGGCGTTGCCACAGCGACAAAGCAAGCGTCCCGCCCTGGCCGCACCGTGCCCAATGCCCAGAGGCCCTCCGTCACCACGGCGATGAAGCAAGCATTCCACCAGGCCGCTCACGCTGCCCACTCTCAGTGGCTGACTCCGGCGAGGCTGAGAGGGCTGGGTGCCGCCATCTTTGTGATGGAGTGACAGTTAATTTGCGTATTACCCTTTTATTAGATAGGATAGGATGCTCATATATTTAAGGGATGAACAAAGGAAGGGATGTATGAAAGGATCAAAGTAATTGAGTAATTCATGCTATCCTTGTATTTCCTTCATGTTAGGCTGCATGTGAATATACATACACGTCTACCGAGATATGAGCAAAATACTATTTGAATAAAATAATGTTTATCTTTGATAACTTCTCTTTCCTATCTTTTCACATCCCCACTCTGTCCATCTCATTACCTTCCTTCTTTGCACCATTTTATTTATCTAAAGTTGCTGAGTCCAAGAACCCTGTTATCTTCTCCCCATATATTTAATGAAGGCCAACCATTGAAATTCATGTCAGTGAGCCGAAACCGGTTTGGCTCAGTGGATAGAGCGTCGGCCTGCGGACTGAAGGGTCCCGGGTTCGATTCCGGTCAAGGGCATGTACCTTGGTTGCGGGCACATCCCCAGTGGGGGGTGTGCAGGAGGCAGCTGATGGATGTTTCTCTCTCATCGATGTTTCTAGCTCTCTATCCCTCTCCCTTCCTCTCTGTAAAATATCAATAAAATATATTTTTTTTTTAAAAAAAAGAAAGAAATTCATGTCAGTGACTCTTATAAGCAAACTAGAGGCCCAGTGCACAAAACTTGTACACCAGTAGGGTCCCTAGGCCTGGCTGGCAATCAGGGCTGATCGGGGCCTTCCCTCTGCTGGCCAGGGCCTTCCTTCATTCCACGCCGCCCCCTGGTGGTCAGTGCAGGTCACAGCAAGTGGTCGAACTTCCTGATCAAACTCCCGAGGGGATAATTTGCATATTAGCCTTTTATTATATAGGACTAGAGGCCTGGTGCACGAAATTCGTGCACGGGAGGGGCGTGTCCCTCAGCCCAGCCTGCACCCTCTCCAATCTGGGATCCCTCTCACAATCCAGGACTACTGGCTCCCAACTGCTCGCCTGCCTGCCAGCCTGATCATCCCCTAACCACTCCTGTGCCAGCCTGATTGATGTCTAACTGCTCCCCTGCCAGCCTGTTTGCCCCCAGCTTCCCTCCTCTGCCGGCCTGATCCCTCCCAACTGCCTTCCCTTGCAGGCCTGGTCCCTCCCAATTGCCCTCCCCTGCTGGCCATCTTGTGGTGGCCATCTTGTGTCCACATGGGGGCAGCCATCTTTGACCACATGGGGGCAGCCATCTTGTGTGTTGGAGTGATGGTCAATCTGCATATTACTCTTTTATTAGATAGGATAGAGGCCTGGTGCATGGGTGGGGGCCAGCTGGTTTGGCCTGAAGTGTGTCCCAGATCAGGGTGGGGGTTCCCTTAAGGTGTGGGGCAGCCTGCTTGAGGGGCCTGTGGTGGTTTGCAGGCTGGCCACACCCCCCAGCAACCCAAGCAGAGGCCCTGGTATCTGGGATTTATTTATCTTCTACAATTGAAACTTTGTAGCCTTGAGCGGAGCCAAGCCTTCTGCTTGCTCCCTGGCGGCAGCCATTTCTGTTGGGATTTATGTATCTTCTATCATTGAAACTTTGTAGCCTTAAGTGGAGGCCTGGGCGGGCCAGGGTGTGCGGAAAGCTTGACTTCCTCCATCACCGGGGGCAACCCTAGTCTCCTGCTCTCTCCAGCTCCGTGGCTACAGTCATTTTTATTGGAATTTATTTATCTTCTATCATTGAAACTTTGTAGCCTTAAGCGGAGGCCTGGGCTGGCCAGGGTGTGGGGAAAGCTTGGCTTCTTCCACCGCCGGGGAAACCCAAGCCTCCCTCCTGCTCTCTCCGTGGCTGCAGCCATCTTGGTTGGGGTTAATTTGCATCCTCACTCCTGATTGGCTAGTGGGCGTGGCTTGTGGATGTAGCAGAGTGGTGGTTAATTTGCATATTACTCTTTTATTAGATAGGACTGTTTGGTATGCATGACAGTAAAGTGAAGTTTTTTGGGGGTACTGTAAAGCAAATAGTTGCCCTCCCATTGGAGAGTCAAATCCACTAATTCATAAATTAGGTTCCAGCTAATAATGAGGCACAAAGCTGCAAGGGTCACTCAAACAAGTACTTGAGAATCTCAAGAGTTTCATTGGTAATAGTCTTGCTCTGCTCATTAGAGAATTCCAAGGCTTTAAGAGAGCAGCAGAAGATTGGGTGGTTGTGATACATAGGCTAGTAAATGGGAGTTGGGGAATATTTTTCATGTGAGTTGGGTGGTTTCTGAAAGGGAGAAATGAAGTCTCATTTTGTAATGTCAAGGTTCACCCATGAGTTGGCCCTGAGAAGCTGGGAATTAACCACAGCTTCTATAATTTTTGTAAAGAAAAGAAAACTAGAAATGAAAACTAGTCTTTTTTTTTTTTTTTTTTTTTTTTTAGAGAGAGGAACATTGATCCGTTGCCTCAGGTATGTGTCCCAATCAGGGATAGAACCTGCAACCTCTTGGTGTACGGGCTGGCACTCCCAACTGATTAAGCCATCTGGCCAGGGTGAAATCTGTAGCTTTTTAAAGATAGGTTTCTTATTAGTTTTCACTGAGGAGCTATGGCATAGTAATAATTTAATAATAATTTATATGTGTTTGGTGTTCCTGAGCCCTTCTGGGAGCTATCTCATTTGATCTTCTCTTCAGTCAGCAAGTACAGTTAGGCAGGTTTTGTAAATGATGAACCAACGCTGGAAGAAACCCAGTAGCCAATTAGGGATTCGAAACCAGGACTCTACTGTTTCATCACCCTATTGCATCTAATCCCTGTTACTAAATTTGTGTTGATTTTACAAACTTCTTAAGCTGAGAGCAGAAGTTAAGGCTTTGCGATCCACAGATGCCTACAAAGGAATATGGAGACTGAAGAGGAAGATTATTTTTATCAGGCTATTGTCTACTGTTTTAGCTGTTTGGAGGTGCGCACACATTCACACCTTTGGTTCACTTTTTAATAATTATTTGAACAATTTCTTTGTTTTCTGGCCATTTAAATTTATACTCATGGGGCTCCAGAATATCATTGGTTGTTTGTCACATTTTCCAGTACAGCATTAATCCCCATCCCAGTCTCTTGCTCATCCTCTGAAAGCTTTAAGCCATTAAATCATGTGCACAAGAAGACATCTTTTCTGGTTTATCTTCTTTGTGTATGCTCACTAAGCTCCAGCTTAAATAAACATTGGAAAATCATAGTTACCATAAATGGGTCTCTTAGAGCTATCAAATAGGCACAGTTGTAAACAGTTGGCATTCATTAACTTATTGAATCCTCACCACAAACCTATGATGTAATTACAGTGATCCCTATTTTTACAGTCTGTTTAAATGTCAGTTCCTCCAGCTCTGTGTCCTTTGGCAAGTCACTTAACCTTTCTTTACTTCAATTTCCTCATCTGTAAAATGGAGATGATGATAACGTTCTCACCATTTGGGTGGTGAGGATTAAATGAAATTCATATAAAGCACATAGTGAATGCTTGCAGAGTTAGCTATTGTTATCTAATTAGTTTATATGATTGATGGCAGAGAAATCACTGTCAAAAGAATCTACAGTTTGGTTTCTGGTCCTCGCTCTGCTATTAAGTAGCTATGGGATTATAGGTCAATTTTCCTCTTTCTGGGCCACAGTTTTCTTATACAGATTTTATTTTAACCTTTTATTTGGAAGTAACTTCAAATTTACAAAAAAGATAGTACAGATATGACACTAAAAGTATAGACAACAAGAGCATACCCAGTCTATCATCTAAATTACGGTTTTGTCATTTGATCTTCATAGTGTTCTTTTGTTTGTTTAAATATATTTTTATTGATTTCAGAGGGGAAGCAAGAAGTGAGAGAGAGAGATAGAAACATCAATAATGAGAGAAAATCATTGATCGGCTGCTTCCTGCACGCCCCACATTGGGGATCAAGCCCGCAATCCGGGCATGTGCCCTTGACTGGAATCGAACCTGGGACCCTTCAGTCCACAGGCCAACACTCTATCCACTGAGCCAAACCAGCTAGGGCCATAGTATTGTGGGGTTTTTTTAATTTAATAAATCTTTATTGTTCAGATTATTACAATTGTTTCTCCTTTTCCCCCCCATAGCTCCCCTCCACCCGGTTCCCACCCCACCCTCTGCCCTTACCTCCCCCCCACTGTCCTCATTCATAGGTGTACGATTATTGTCCAGTCTCTTTCTGCACCCCCCCATACCCCTTTCCCCCTGAGAATTATCAGTCCACTCCCTTTCTATGCCCCTGATTCTATTATATTCACCAGTTTATTCTGTTCCTCAGATTTTTAATTCACTTGATTTTTAGATTCACTTGCTGATGGATATGTATTTGTTGTTCATAATTTTTCTCTTTACTTTTTTCTTCTTCCTCTTCTTAAAGAATACCTTTCAGCATTTCATATAATACTGGTTTGGTGGTGATGAACTCCTTTAGCTTTTTCTTATCTGTGAAGCTCTTTATCTGACCTTAATTCTGAATGATAACTTTGCTGGGTAGAGTAATCTTGGTTGTAGGTTGTTGCTATTCATCACTTTGAATATTTCTTGCCACTCCCGTCTGGCCTGCATAGTTTCTGTTGAGAAATCGGCTGACAATCGTTTGGGTGCTCCCTTTTAGGTAATTAACTGTTTTTCTCTTGCTGCTTTTAATATTCTCTCTTTGTCTTTTGCCCTTGGCATTTTAATTATAATGTGTCTTGGTGTGGTCCTCTTTGGATTCCTTTTGTTTGGGGTTCTATGCACTTCCTGGACTTGTAAGTCTATTTCTTTCACCAGGTGGGGGAAGTTTTCAGTCATTATTTCTTCAACTACGTTTTCAGTATCTTGCTCTCTCTCTTCTTCTGGCACCCCCATAATTCTGATGTTGGTACGCTTGAAGTTGTCCCAGAGGCTTCTTACACTGTCTTCAACTTTTTGGATTCTTTTTTCTTTTTTTTGCTTTTCCGGTTGAGTGTTTTTTGCTTCTTTGTATTTCAAATCTTTGACTTGATTCTTGCGTTCCTCTAGTCTGCTGTTGGGTCTCTGTATAATACTTTTTATTTCAGTCAGTGTATGCTTAATTTCTAGTTGGTCCTTTTTCATATCCTCGAGGGTCTCGCTAAAGTTATCGGCCTTTTCTAGGATATTATTGAAAAGCCCTTATAACCGTGGTTTTGAATTCTATATCCAGTCATTTGTTTTCCTCCATTTCTTTCATTTGTGATCTGTTTCTTTGTCTCTGCATTTTCGCTGCTTCCCTGAGTTGGTAGAGTAGCTTTGTGTGCTAGGTTTCCTATATGGCCCAGTGGGTCGGCCTCCCCAGTTAACCTGAGGTGGACACTCTTGGTGCACCCCTTTGTGGACTGTGTGTACAGCGTTGTTGTAGTTAAGTCTTGATTGTTGTTGGTATCACTGGGAGGAATCGACCTCCAGGCCAATTGGCTGTGAGGATCAGCTGTGTCTATGCTGGGAGAAGTTAGGTGCTGGAGACAGCCTTATAGGATCAGACTTGCAAAATTGCAAAAGCCTCTGTGCTCAGCTTGGATGGGGCAGAATCTCAGGGCGAAGTCTCAGGGTGGAGCAGACAGTCTTGGCTTCCCGTCAGCCCTGCCCTTGCGCGCGTGCGCCTCCAGACCTCTGCCTTCCACGGCTCCCCTGAGTTTCCGCCTGACAGTCCAGATTCCTCCCGTAAGAGCGTGGGTCCCCAGGGGCTCGCCCGGAACTGGGGTTCAGTGCAGTCAGGAGCTTCCTACTCCCTTCCGTTAGGGAAAGCCTCTGGCAACCTCCGCATTCAGTCTTCTCTGCGAGCACTTGCGCGCACGCACCTCCAGACCCTTGCCCGCCGCGGATCCCCCGAGTCTCCGTGTACCTTTCTCTCTACCTGACAGTCCAGACTCCCCCTGTATGAGCCTGGGTCCACAGGGTTTCGCCCGGAACTGGGGTTCAGTGCAGTTGGGGGCTTCCTTTCCCCTCCCGCCAGAGAAAGTCAGCCAGGCACTCAGCCGCCTTTCCTCTCTGCGCGCGTGTCTCCGTACCTCAGCCCTTTGCAGCTCCTCTGATTCTCCGTGAGCTTTTCTCTTTCCTTCTAGTTGTAGAATTTCCACTCAGCCAGCCTTCCTGTGGTTCTGGATGATGTCCGTTCTATCTTTTAGTTGTAGTTTTGAAATTGTTCTACGCGGCAGCAGTTTGGGTGCTTACCTATGCCGCCATCTTGGTTTCTGCCCATAGAATTGTTTTTTAACAGCATTTCTCTCCCCTTCTTCCCCTCCAGTACAGGATAGGGTAGGACATTATATTTAGTTGTCATGTCTTTTTAGCCTTTCTTTGTCTTATAATATTTACATTTTTGAAGAGCACAGTATATCCACCCCTCTCTTTTGTTAGTTTATTGATTTTGTTTTGTTTTATTTGTTTAATTTTAGAGAGGAAGAAAGAGGTAAAAACATCAGTGATGAGAGAGAATCATTAATCAGCTGCCTCCTGCACACCCCCAACTAGACATCAGGCTCACAACCAGGGCATGTGCCCTGATCAGAATCAAACTGTGGCCCTCACCAGTTTGGCTCAGTGGATAGAGCGTCGGCCTATGGACTGAAGGGTCCCAGGTTCGATTCCAGTCAAGGGCACATGCCTGGGTTGTGGGCTAGATCCCCAGTGGGGAGCGTGTAAGAGGCAGCCAATCAATGATTCTCTCTCATCATTCCTCTCTGAAATTAATAAAAAAATATATATTTTAACAAAAACAAAAAAGAATCGAACTGTGACCTGCTGGTTCATGAGTCGACATTCAACCACTGAGCCACACCAGCTGGGCCCTCCCCCCACCCCCTTCCTTTTAATAGACTCTTCCTCGTTTTCTGTTTGTCCAGTGTTTCCTTGTAATATGAAGTTATGCAGTCTTGGATAGAAAAATGCATAGTTGGTGATGTGTCCACAGGTTATGACCTCTGGAGACTCAATGCATTTTTTTAAATATATTTTATTGATTTTTTACAGAGAGGAAGGGAGAGGGATAGAGAGTTAGAAACATCAATGAGAGAGAAACATCGATCAGCTGCCTCCTGCACACCCCCTACTGGGAATGTGCCCGCAACCAAGGTACATGCCCTTGACCAGAATTGAACCTGGCACCCTTGAGTCCATAGGCCAACGCTCTATCCACTGAACCAAACTGGTTAGGGCTAAATGCATTTTTAATTAAACGCAGAGTAACAGGAATCAACATGCTACAGGAATCTCAGAACAATCAGGGAAGACATCATAAAGGGGACTTAGTTTACCATTTTGTCTGTATTTCTAAAATTTCACAGATTTTTCTCTCAAATTTTGCATTAGTTCATCCAATATATGTTAGTTTTCTATCAGTTTTTATTAAGCTGGCACCTGTATTAAGTAAATAAAAGGAATATTACTGATTTTATTTTTAAATTTAATGAAATAAAGTATATATTTCAAATGGTGATTAAGGATGTACTGATTATTACATAAGATTCACCAAATGATTTGGATTAATATAAAATGACATTGAACTTTGATGTGTGAGAACAACAGTCTATTTCCTTCCTTGTTTCATCAAATATTAGAGTCAGACTGGCGGTTTATATTGGCTTTGTCACCACTCCAGAGCCTTTTAGCATCCCTACTTGAGCTGTAGAAAGCTGCTGAAAGGAAAGTACTATTCTTGCCAACATTTTCTGTAGAATGTATAAATAGTAGTAATGCTGATGGGTCTGTCCTCAATGCCATGTTTCCCTTCCAGGCTATCCAAACTTTAGCTGAGGAGGTAACAAACTACTTTGCAGAATAGGATTAGGGCTGATACAGGGTTTTTTTGTTGTTGTTCTGTGTTAAGGGAAACACTATGACACAGTTGGGATATATTCATTGGTTTAACAGGTAGGAGAGCCAGAACTATATTTAAGGCCATTGTTGTAAGGTGATTTTTATTCCTGTATGCTTTTAAAAAGTAATTCCTTGGCCCTTGTGCATTTTTTTCTGCAGTTTGAAGAAAACAGTTCTGAAACAAAGTCTTACCCCACCCCACAGCTGCCTCTGAACACAGTGACTGCCAGATCTCCATACATCAAGTTCAGCTTTGTTCGCCAACCTGTCTGACATGTCGGGACCCGTGCCAAGCAGGGCCAGAGTTTACACAGATGTTAATACGCACAGACCCCGAGAGTACTGGGATTACGAGTCACATGTGGTGGAATGGGGGTAATTGTTTCCTTTTTATTTCACTATATTCACCCAAAGAGCTGGTTTATGGATTTGTAGAGTCAGACAACCTCTCTGACTGAGATTTGTAAACCTCAAGATTAAAGTCCGATTTGTGTTTTCTTCTGCAATGAAGAACCAAGGTATTGCTTTGACAAATTAACAATTTTGATGAGCTTATCATTGAAGAATCATTTCAGTCTTTTTCTTATTCTTTGATTTATATATTTTGTATACAAAGCTGATAAAGAGTTACCTATCAACTTACCTCCACTAAGGGCTTTGTGGTTAGGTGAGAATTAATACTTAAGAGATTTTGAAAACACTAAACTCTTACATAAAGTGTTTTTGAGGTCAGAGAATGTTGTCCCATGATGATTCTGAAGAATGAAACAGTTCTCCAGAAAGGTGTCCTCTTTCTAATGAGAAGCAAATTTAAACCCTTAAACACTTGCCCTTATCATAAGACCTAGACATGTGTAACATGGAATTCAGCCAAAATTCCATCTTGAACAGTTGCACTCTGCTGAAACAGCAGTATTTGCTCTCCTAATTCTCTGTGCAATCTCATTGGGATGTTTGCATTTCTTGTCCCAACATGGTATGTATTTAATTCATCAGGTCATACTTTTGTGATAAAAAGCTTTTTGACATTCAAATGCAAAAGAAAACTATTTGAAAACTCATAAAGCTACAGTTTCCATATGCTATATTTTATATCTATCCACATGTGATGTCCATAGCCTGTAAGTGGATAAATATAGCCTCCAAAATTTGTGAGTATATTTAATCATGATTGGGTTGTGAATCTTAACAGTTAAGTCATTGCCTCTGCACAAGGAAACATAGTGTGCTTTAAAGATATACTGTCAAGAACCAGTGGTACAATACCAGTAAATGTTATCATCTGTAATAATAAAAGAGTAATATGCTAATTAGACCAGACGTCCTTCCTGACAAAGCCAGGACCGGAGGGAAGCCAACCTGGGTCCCGGGTGCCTGCCTGCGGCTGGAGGAGGGAAGCCTGGGTCCCGGGTGCCAGAGGGAAGCTGGTGCCAGCAGGAAGCTGGTGCCAGCAGCCAGGGGAAGGAAGACCTACTCTTGCATGAATTTTCATGCATCAGGCCTCTAGTTATTTATAATCTAACAATTTTCCTTATATCAGGCTTTGGGTTCTAGGGATACCTCTCCATTTTACAGAACTTCAACTACTCTGTTCAAATTTAGTGCTCTGCATTTAGTTCTGCTAAAATAGCACTATTTTTTTTGGCATGGTCCTATTTGCATGCTTGCTTTTATTTCCTATTATGGGCCCAGTGCACAAATTCATGCACCTTGAAAGGAACTGTGGCCAGCGAGGCTGCAGTGGGCCCAGGAGCGGGTCTTGGCCCATCCTCCGCACCGCCACCCAGCCCCTCCCATAGCAGCCCTGGGTCCCCTGTCTGCCTGCAGCCCTGCTCCTGCCGGCCTCACTTGCACCTGCTGATGGCGCGGAGCGATTGGGGCTGGTGCCAGCAGCGGTTGCGAGCGGGGTTGATGCCATCAGCGGGTGCAAGTAGCTGCCCTGATCGCCCCTCAGGAGCAGGGGGAGGTGGAGAAGCCCTCAGGGGCAATCAGGGCCGGCAGCCGCCGCTCACACCAGCTGACTGTGCCGAGTGATCGGGGCCAGTGCCAGGCCCTGGCAGCGGGTGCAAGCAGCAGCTCCAGTGCCAACAGCAGGTGCGAGCGCTGGGAGCAAAAAATTTTTAGTAACCACCAGAGGCTTGCCCCAATGACAGTGACCGGCGCCCCACCTTGGTCTGGCGCCCCCGCTCACCTGCTCCACCATCCCGCCACGGCTAAGGCCCACCATGTTCCACACTCTGCCACCTGCTGCCCATGCCCACCATGTTCTGCACATGCCCCCCTGGTGGTCAGCACACATCATAGCGACCAGTTGTTTGGTTGTTCTGCCGTTTGGTTGATTTGCATATTAGCCTTTTATTATATAGGCTACCTTCCCACAGGAGGGTATCTCAACCAGAACTAAGAGCTCCCTTTCCCTAGACCTGCCATGATTATTATGTTGTTCATTGTCCTTACTACCTTTTGCCTTTTCTGTTCATTCACTTTCTTTTTAGTTGCTTGAGGAAAATTAATGGCTGATTTATTACATGTTAGATTCTCAGTGTCTCCAGCAGGAATAAATAGAATTTAGATGTTACTAAAAGGACTATGTCATTCTTTAGTGCAGAGTGTTCTAAATTATAAGCAGGGGCAGAGAGAAAATGTTAGCGTTTTTGTTGTTTTACCTCTGATATTGTTTAGTGGTCATGAAATAAATATGGGTAAAATAGAGCAGGGGACCCCCTAACTATGGTTCATGATCTATAATATAGTTTGCAAAACTCCATTATATGGACTGACCTCGGGGCTTGCCTAGGAGAACAAGTGGGAGGTCAAGCCTATATATTTGAAAGCCACTTAACCTACAAAGAAGCCCATTCAAAATAGGCTGCTCCCAAATGTGGCTGAATTGAAATATTCTTATAATGTGTATTTACTTCCTGCTAAGTGCCAACAGTGGGCCAGGCACTAGGAGACAGGAATATATAAAAATTATTCTCCAAGGGAAAGCTTTTTGTTGTTGTAGGTCAAACATGTATAATGAATCCTAATACAAGCTATCTATGTGTTGTATGCCAATATTGATGTAAACCATTTCGGATTTGAAAGAATAATTGAAAGGATTTGGAATGTGCCCATTTTTAATTGGCCCAATTAAAATAAACAAACCTATTTCGGAATTATTTGAAATTAGAGGCCCGATGCACAAAATTCGTGCTAAGGGCTCAGCCCTCACAGCAGCCCTAGCTGCCACCTTGGGAGCCTCCCTCCCCACCCTCCTCCCCCCCTCCAAAACTGGCCGTTCCCAAAGGTCGTTCCACCATCCGGTCTAATTAGCATATTAACTCTTTATTATATAGGATACCTCATTTCTTTTACTGGTAATAAATTTTATAAGTTGAATTAGTGCTTGATAAGTTGAACTTTTTAAATCATTGTGATTTTGACTCTTTGTTTACAGAAATCAAGATGACTACCAGCTGGTTCGAAAATTAGGCCGGGGTAAATATAGTGAAGTATTTGAAGCCATCAACATCACAAATAATGAAAAAGTTGTTGTTAAAATTCTCAAGGTGAGTAAGAAAGGAGAAGAGATTGTAATTTCAGAGGTTTTTGGAAGTTAGATTTGTTTTAAGTAATAGTGATGCCTTTTTTAAAGTAGCATTTGAAAGGGCGTTTAACACCTTTATTTTGTCATCTGAAATCAATAGAGATTATCTTCATTTGACAGATCAGGAAACTAAAGCAAGAGAAGTGATTGGCTCCAGTCATACAGCTATATTGTGGCAGAGGAAGGGAGGTTCAGTCCTCTCTCTAAGCCTAATACTGATTTGATTTCCTCTGTTTTTAATTCTATTTCATGCTTTTGTTTTCAATAAATTGTTACCTTTACGGTGTAAGGATGAGGAGTCACAAATGCAGGCCTTTAGAGGTCAGGCAGATGACATGCAGCTAGTCTGATGTAAAAGCCCATGATTAGAGGAGGTGAGTGATGGGTGCTGTAGTAGTGCAAGACCAGCATTGCTTGATACTCCTTTGCAGAAAGAAACTATAAAGATTTATATATGTATATGAATTCTCCTGATTTTTAAATGTTGGCTCAGTTTTTTAAAAAAAAACAAAACACTGTACAGATTCTGATTGAGCATATGTAGGTGGATCCTGGGAATCTGTGTATTAAAAAAATCCAGGTTATGGATCATTAAAGTTTAATAGCCACCGATCTTGTTAATGAAGAGATTATATATGCTTAAAATAATTTCTGAGAATTGTATGCAGTATGTCAGTAGTCTGAGGTGACTGACACCCTGGGAAAGAGCTGCAGGTCCAGTATAGGAGGTACAGGTCACATGTGGCTATTGAGCATTTTAAGTATGGCTGGTCCAAACTGAAATATGCTATAAGGATAAAATATACTAGATTTCAAAGGCTTAGTAAAATAAATATATCTATACTGCCCATTAGTAATTTTTTATATTGATTTACATGTTAAAATAAGATTTTGAATATATTTTGTTAAATAAAATATTTTATTAAAATTAGTTTTGTCTGTTTATTTTTTTAATGTTTTTATTGCTTTTTAGAGAGAGAGGAAAGGAGAGGGATAGAAACATTGATGAGAGAGAAACATCATCAATCCTGCACGCCTCCCCCCCCCACCCCCCACACACACACACACACACACGGGGGATTGAGTCCACAACCTGGACATGTGCTCTGACCTGGAATTGAACCGGCAGCTTCTTGGTTCCTGGGTCAGTGCTCAACCACTGAGCTACATGCTGTTTATCTTTTTTTAACATGGATACTAGAACATTGAGAATACATAGGTGGCTTGCATTATATTTCTTTTGGACCAGCACTGTTTTAGACTATTTAGGAGGAAGGCTTTGTGGAGGTGGTACAGTTGGACCAAAGCCCTCCTCAGAAAAATGAAAAAAATTCTGTCCCAGAGCAGATGTGGAAATGATGAGTGAGGACAAAAGAATATGGAAGTATGTTAAGGGACTCTGCAGAGTGGTCTTTTTAGAATAGAGAGATGAGTTCATTTATAGGAATACTGGTCATAAGGCTAGCTAGATTCTGTGTCCCAGTAATATTCTGAGATCTCATATATTTCACTTGATTCTTATAACAATCTTATGAGATAAGTACTCTTGTTGATCATTTTTCCCAAATGAAGGCTTAGAGAGGTCATGTCACTTACCTATAGGCCAGCAGGTCATGAAAGTAGGATTCACATTAGGGATTTTTTACTCCAGAGCCCACATTTAACCCACAAGTTTATGCTGCACAAGGATGGTTTGGCTGTCCTTGATGTTGGTCCTGTTCACCTAACCTTTGTTGGGTGTTTGTTTATAGACTTAGAGGAAGGAATAGAAAAAGTCTGTGTTTCATTCTAATTGGTAAAAAGATTTTTCAGGATTACCATTTATAGTGTTAGTATTACCATTTATAATCCTAGTTTGTATAGTTGTAAAGAGTTAACATTTTAAGACTGATGTTTGGAATTAAATGCTAATTCTTCAGAGGTCTAATCTTTAGAATGGAAATCTTTTTCAACATTTGCTAAGTAACCCACAGAGTGCCTGGCATAGGGCTAGGAGAAGGGGATTCAGAGATGAATCTGACACATTTCCTTCTTTCAAGGAGCTCATAAATATGTATGTATTACATTATCTGTTGAAATATCCTGAAATACTTTATTTCACTGATGTACGTACTTTTACTTTTTCAGCCAGTAAAGAAGAAGAAAATTAAGCGTGAAATAAAGATTTTGGAGAATTTGCGAGGCGGTCCCAACATCATCACACTGGCAGACATTGTAAAAGACCCTGTGGTAAGTATAGTATGTGCTGGCAAGGCCCACCAGGGCTGAGGTGGTGTTTGACTCAGAGCACAGCTGGCCTCTCTCTGTTGCCCCCTCTACTGTTAAGTCCTGCTTTAAAAGTGCTTAATCAGTTACAGCATTTAACTAGTTTGGGTCTTTCTTTCAAAGAGACCTCCACCCACAGACTATTTCTTATTCTTCTAGGATAAGAGACTGATAGCACTGGAAACTGAAATGTGTTAATCCATTTTGCAAACTCAGGTCCGATGCCGATGGGCGATGGGCGCATTGTCGGGCTGCCTAGAGCCTGGTGAGACTTCAGCTCCATGTCTTCTGTTTGAAATCCATCCCAAAAATGACCTAAGTGTGGTGATCAGAGCGGGAGGGCTTGTAGCAATAGAGGGATTCCTACTACTGAGGCAAGGACTGCCAAATTCACCACGTAGCATCCGAAAACATTGTGCTCATTAAAGCTGCCAGGGCTTTTGCTAATGTGTGTTTTCTTTTTCTTTTCCCTAGTCACGAACTCCCGCCTTGGTTTTTGAACATGTAAACAACACAGACTTCAAGGTATAATATATAACCAATCATTCCAAGCTGTTGGGTTTTCAGACCACATAGAAAGCCTTTTAAGGATGTTAGTATTAGAAGAACTTCCTTCCAACTTGCTTAAAAGAGCTTTTCATCTTCACAGTGTTAAATTATAAGATAGAAATACTGCTATACAAACTGCCACTTTCCACATCTTGGTAGTTTGCACTTTTATTTGTTGTGTGCTCTCTTTAATAACCAAATACATTTACTTCTCATCGCCTTTACCATTCACTTAACAGTTTCCCCTGATGTCAAATGTAATGAAAGCAATAACACATGTTCAGTCAAGATCTGTCCGTGGACATTTTACTTTAAAATGGCAGTGTTCAAGGAGGAATGTATTGTGTATGAAAAGCAAAGTCTTCTTATACCTTAGGATTCCTCTGGGTTAGGGTGGTGTAAATTCTGCTACAATACATACCTCTACAACTGATCTCTGACTTTCTGCCCATTCAGCAGCCTACTTTAAACAATTCTCAATTCTAATACAAAAGAAAAATATGGACACTCTTGGGTTTCAAGTTGTAAGGGTATTTGAATTGCCTTTGAACCAATTCAGTATGAAGAATTTTAGGTATCAATAAATGTATGAATTCTTTTGCTGAAATAAGAAAAAAAGGAACTGTTTTAGAATCAGAGCAATAACTTCAAAGAAAACGTCGGATGACATCACTAACCATTTAATGACATGCATGTGTTGTTTTTTTTGTTTTTTTAAAGACCATAACTCTTTGGAAGCTGGAAAAGATACATAACAGTTGTTCAAAGTTTATTTCAAATTGGGAGAGGAATAATTCTGTTAAATTGGCTTGACAGATTTGGCAGTAAGCCATCTGTACACTCACTGGTGATCTGCAGATGAGGTAGTTTGCTACTAAGGAGGCTGTGTATTTGCCAAAATGCCTTTTATGAGAAAGTCTGGAGGTAAATGAAAAGCAAACTTGATTGCAAATGTATATCAATGCATATTAGATAAACTGGTATATTCCCAACCATGGATTTTAGCTTCAGAAATACGAGTTAAGTAATTCTTGACATTTGCGTATATAAAGACTCAACGTATCTCTTTAAAGGGAATGTTATGTTGAAGAATTAGAGAATGATGTAGATAAGATCTTGGAATGATGGCAAATGAGCCAAGTCTTGGTTTGAATTTCTATAAATGAGGATGAGAAATTGCCTTCCATCAGCAGTATTTCATGGCTCAAATGTTACATTTGTCTTTAACAGCAATTATACCAGACGTTAACAGACTATGATATTCGGTTTTACATGTATGAGATTCTGAAGGTAAGGGAACTTTGAATACTAAATACCTTTAGATTGATCTTACCTTTGTTAAATAACTCAAATGACTATAGAAAAGCTAGTGAATTAACTTTTTAAAATATGTTGAAAGAAGGGGCCTTTTCATGTAAGTTTTTAATAAGTTAATAGCATCAGAACTCTTCTGCTAATGTAAGGGTATGGAATAGGGTCTAGTAGGAATATAATTTAGAATGGTTTGGAAAGGGTATTTAGAAGAGAGCTGGGGCCCCATAAATGTTTGTAATCTCCATCTTGCTCCTACGAAAGTTAACAGTTAAATTGTTCAAACTTGTAAATATATCTCCAGATGTGTTGGCTTCTGGTATACTTTATTTCATTTAAAATTGAACAAGTAAAACAAGAAACTTCCTCAGCTGTCAAAGGGTCATTGTCCTAAAATTATATAAATCACTGCTTAGAGATTGCTGATTTAGAGTGGACTTTGACTTCTAAATTGGGATCACCAAATTATCTTCTTCCTAGTAGTCACAAGATCAACTTAATATATGAGAAAATTGCTAAGAGTTGGCTAAAGTTTCTTATTAAATGAGGGTTGATGGTAAAGCCTGTATTCGAACTTTAGAAGTACCTTGAAGAGACTATGCCAGTAGAGATATTTGATTTTCCTATTGGCTCATGCAGTCTTCTGGCAAGCAGGACTTCATAAAGTTAAGGATATGCTTGCCTAGTCCTAGAAACCATAGGAACTCAAGTTGCCCTTTAAAAAGGACAAGAATTTGGCCAATGACATCAGCTGATCTAAAAGCCAGGATTAGCAAATCCCAAAGGTTGCACCACTCAGTTCACCTTAGTTTGAGTTTGGACATGGTTTTCAAATTGGATTTGATGTCATAAATCAGGAGTTGGCAAGCATCTTTACAGGAATAAACAGTAAAAATTTTGGCTTTGTGGTCCATAGGGTCTTTCTCAAGCTACTTATCTCTGTTGTAGTATGAATGCGGCTACAGATAACATGCAAATATGTGTGGCTGTGTTCCAATAAAATAAACATTCACAAAAACAGGCACCAGGCAATATATGGGCCATGGACCTCTACTGTAAACACTTAGCTGCTAAAGAATTATTGTCCTTTGAAGAACACTTTGTAGTACGACCAGTTTTCTTCTTTTGAGAGGCCTATGCTTATGAAAATAATCCAGTCTTTATATAAGGGAGAGAATTAGAAGTGATGCAATTGGTGTCACTTTGGGTCCTTTTGAACAGAAAGGATGTCGTAACAACTGTGTAAGAACAGAACTTGAATTCCAGAGGCCGTGCGTTTGACTTTAGGATCTTGAGCAAGTCTGCAAAATAGCTGTCGGAGTGATTGTCCTAACCCTGACTCCCAGGGATGTTGTAAGACTAGAAAGAAAACTATAGAGGAAAAACTAAAAAGCTTTAACTAGAAAATCACTCTTATGTAAGCTAACCTTTTTTTTTTCCTGTTTCTCTTACAGGCCCTGGATTATTGTCATAGCATGGGAATTATGCACAGAGATGTGAAGCCCCATAATGTCATGATTGATCATGAGCACAGAAAGGTAATGTGATAGACTAATAAATTTTTTCCTGCCTGATAGAGTGAACAGCCCATCTTCAACACTTTATCCCTAGCATCTGTTACAGTTCCTGGTACCTATTAGGCACTTGACACATATTTGGTGAATGAGTAAATTAATCAGAATGTTAAAATCATTATTCAAATTCCTAATGATACTATCAAGAAGGACGCCTTGGCCGATGTGGTCCAGTGGATAGAGCGTCAGCCTCTGCACTGAAGGGTCACAGGTTCAATTCCTAGTCAAGATACGTATCTGGGTTGCAGGTTCCATTCCTGACCCCAGTCAGGGAGCATGCGGGAGGCAACCAATTGATGTGTCTCACATTGATGTTTCTCTCTGTCTCTCTCCCTCTCCTGTCTCTCTCCCACTCCCTCCCTTTCCCTTCCACTCTCTAAAAAAAAATCAATGAAAAAAATACCCTCAGGTGAGGAATAACAACAACAAAAAGAATACTGTCAAGAAGGAAACATTAGAATAGTGGGCAAATCAGTTTTGGGCATGGAACCTGGCTTCTGGTTTTATTTATTGAATAACTAGTATCTGGGAAACTCCTTTCTTGTTTGCCTCCTCTCTCTTACCTGTACAACAGGTATAATAATATTTGCTCTGCATGCCACTAGGTTATTGTGAGAATTAAGTGTGCACAGTTGTGAAATGGATGAAATATTTAGCAAGTACAAGTTCTATTAATGAGAGTTCTACTGAACACATACTTTATAATATTTCAGTTTTGTAAGATAACTAAGCGTACCTTTTATAGGTAGTGATGACTGTTGTATACTTTGGAGATGTAGAGGATTTATTCATTCAACTAAAATTTTTTTAGACACACACTATGCATGGTATTGTTCTAGAAGCAGGGGATATATGCTTGAAGCAGATAGTAAAAAATTCTTGTCCATAAGGAGCTTGCCTTTGGGGGGTATGCTGGTAGGCCAGAAAGTTAAAAGTGATGTGGAAGAGAAATAGTCAGGAATAGGGAAGAACGGGGGATGTTGCGGTTTTAAACAAGGAGTAAAGGGAAGATTTCATTGGGAAGATGACATATTTAGAGAACACTTGAGGGCATCAGCCATGCAACCTTAGCAAGAAATATGTCTCAGAGGATGCAAAGTTCTGAGGCAAAAATGTGCCCGGCTTGTTGGAACAGTGGCAAGGATATACAGTGGAGACAGGGATGGGAAGTGGGAGTGGGATGAGAGAAATAAAGAAAGCCAGGTCATGTAAAACCTTAAATATTGTCAGAACTTTTCTCTAAAGATGCAGAGCTTTTGCAGGGTTTGAGGGAAGGGTCGGCAAGCTCTCACTTGGCATTTTTAAAGTTTACTACACACCTGTTAGAACAATTTAAAAAATAGTGCAATACCAAATGCTGGCAAGGATGCAGAAAAATTCAATCTCTTATACATTGTTGGTGGGAATGTAAAGTGGCACAGCCATTTTGGAAAATGCCAGCCTATTGTTTTATAGTTTGTTGGTTTCTTTAAAAGCTAAACAAACAGCGCCAGCTAGAGTGGGTCACTTTGTTGAGCATCATCCTGTTCACTGGAAGGTCACTGGTTCAATTCCAGGTGAGGGCACATGCCCAGTTTGTGTTTCCAGTCCCCAACGTTTCTCTCTCACATTGATATTTCTCTCTTTCCCTCCCATTCTCTCTAAAATCAATTTTTTAAAAAGACATATTACAAGTAAAAAAGCTAAATAAACATGTTTACCAAACAGTCCAGCAGTGGCATTTATTCCAGAGAAACCAAGCCTTAGGTCTGCACAAAAACCTGTATATGAATGCAGCTTTATTCCTAATAGTTAAAAATTGGGCCCTAGCTGGTTTTGCTCAATGGATAGAGCATCGGCCTGTAGCCCAAAGGGTCCCGGGTTCGATTCCGGTCAAGGGCACATACCTTGGGTGCAGGCTCCTCCCGGGCCCTGGTCAGGGCACATGCAGAAGTCAACCATTCGATGTGTTTCCCTCACATCGATGTTTCTCTCTGTCTTACCCTCTTTATTTAATTTAAAAAGACTATTTTTTTAAAAAAGAAAATTGGGGGGGCCAAATGTCCTTCAGTGAGAGAATGGTTAATCAAACAGGTATATCTATACCATGTAGTGTTACTGCTGAATAGTATTACTCAGGAATAAAAAGGAATGAACTATTACTGATAATGCAACAACTTGGTTGGATCTCATGCTGAGTGGAAAAAGGAAAGTTGTGCTGATTTTTCCATTTATAATACATTCTCAAAGTCTTAGAGCTACAGAATAGAGGTTGCCAGGGGTTAGAAGTGGAAAAGTAATAGCAAAAGGGACATCTGTGATGATGAAATAGTTTTGTATCTTATGGTAGGAGTTATCTGAATCTACACATGATAAAGTTACGCAGAACTGTGCACACACACACACACACACACACACACCAGCATGTAAAACTGGTGAATAATAAGGTATGTCTGTGGATTGTGCCAATGTCAGTTTCCTAGTTTTGATGTTATACCATTCAGAAATGTAAAGTTGGGTGAAGGGTACACAGAATTCCCAACTTAGTATCCTATCTAATAAAAGGGTAATATGCAAATTAACCGTCCCTCCGTCACAAAGATGGTGGCACCCATAGCCACAAGAAGGCAGCACCCACCCAGTCCTCTCAGCCCCTCTGGAGTTCCCCAGTCGGGCAGCATGAGCAGCCCGGTGGAATGCTTGTGTCATCGCCCCAGCAACGAGGCAAGCGTTCCGTGCCCGGCCGCGGATGGGCCTCTGGGCCGTGGAGAGCCTCTAGACAGCGGGCGTGGAGCAGCCAGGCCCTGCAGAGAGCTACTGGCGCATGGATTCGTGCGCAGGGCTACTAGTAAATTTATAATCATTTTAAAAATATAAAGCATTTAGCCCTAACCAATTTGGCTCAGTGGATAGAGCGTCAGCCTGCGGACTCAAGGGTCCCAGATTCGATTCCGGTCAAGGGCATGTACTTGGTTGTGGGCACATCCAAAGTAGGGGGTGTGCAGGAGGCAGCTGATTGATGTTTCTCTCTCATTGATGTTCCTAACTCTCTCTCCCCCTCCCTTCCTCTCTGTAAAAAAGTCAATAAATATATTTTTAATGATATATATATCATTCAAAAGGGATCATTCTTGTTGCTGTGTAGAGAATACAGGGGGGCAAGAGTGAAAGCAGCTTGACAAGTTATGAGAAGGGGCTATTGCAGTAAATCAGACAAGGATGGTGGTAGCATGAACCAGGGTAGTAGCAGTGGAGGTGATAATGATGGTCAGAATATGAGCCAACAAGATTTGTTGACAGATTAGATAGATATGGGTTGTAAGGGAGACAAGAGTCCAGGGTGGAGTGTTTTTGGCCTGAATGATAGGGTAAATGGAATTACCTTTAACTGACAAGGCGGGGGCTGTGGGAGAAAGGGAATAATTAGAGGTTTAGTTCTGAGATGTTTGTTAGGTGATCAGACAGGCAGAGATGGCTGGTAGAAGACATGGGCTAGAGCAGCGGTCGCAAACCTTTTGGACCTCACAGACCACCAGTGGTCCGGACCACTGGTTGGTGACCGCTGGGCTAGAGAGTGAGAAACACTGATACGCTGTGTGTGAAGCCAGGGGGCCAGAAATACTCATCTGGGAATACTTGTTGCTAAAAAAAGGAAACTCAGGGATAGCTCTGAAGCACTTTTTTTAAGGGGTTGGAGAAAAAGACTAAAACAATTTTACTTTTATACCTTTTGTTATATATAATTCCCTTTGTTCACCAAAACAATGAAGACACTGTACCTAGTTAACAGTGACAGATTAGTCACACCTTAGTACCCACAATTCAAATCATGCTTATGTTTTATACAATGGACAAATAAGGTTGCCTCTTGACTGTACTAGTACTTTTACCACTTTCAGGATACATTTTGGTAAGGGCCATTTTGTGCAGCTTTTCTCTTCATTCACTCAACAAATACTTTTTTGTTTTTCTTGTGTGTACTAGGCATTATGTTGAATTTAAAAGGTGAATAAAACAGTCCCTACCTTCAAGGAGTTTACAGTCCATTTTGGAAAAAAAAAAGATAGGAAACAAATCCTATATAATAAAGAGGTAATATGCAAATTGACCATCACTCCAATACACAAGATGGCTGCCCCCATATGGTCAAAGGTGGCTGCCCCTGTGTGGACACAAGATGGCCAGCAGGGGAGGGCATTTGGGAGGGACCAGGCCTGCAAGGGAGGGCAGTTGGGGGCTATCAGGCCTGCAGGGGAGGGCAGTTGCGGGGGGACCCAGGCTGGCAGGGGAGGGCAGTTAGGGGCGACCAGACTGGCAAGGGAGGGCAGTTAGGGGTGACCGGGCCAGCAGGGGAGGGCAGTTAGTGGTGACCAGGCCTGTAGGGGAGGGCAGTTGGGAGGGACCAGGCCTGCAGGGGAGGACAATTGGGGGCTATCAGGTCTGCAGGGGAGTGCAGTTGTGGGGGCATCCAGGCTGGCAGGGGAGGGCAGTTAGGGGTGACCAGGCTGGCAAGGGAGGGCAATTAGGAGTGACCAGGCCAGCAGGGGAGGGCAGTTGGGGGCTACCAGGCCTGCAGGGGAGGGCAGTTAGGGAAAACCAGGCCGACAGGCAAGGGTAGTTAGGGGTGACCAGGCTGGCAGGGGCGGGCAGTTAGGGGCAATCGGGCTGGCAGGGGAGCAGTTAGGTGTCAATCAGGCTGGCAGGGGAGTGGTTAGGGGGTGATCAGGCTGGCAGGCAAGCGGTTGGGAGCCAGTAGTCCTGGATTGTGAGAGTGGGATCGGGCCTAAACGGGCAGTCAGACATCCCTTGAAGGGTCCCAGATTGGAGAGGTTGCAGGCTGGGCTGAGGGACACATTCCTCCCTCCCCCCCCCCCCCACGAATTCCGTGCACCGGGCCTCTAGTATACAATAAAGAATTGTGGGTTCACCCTGGCTGAGTAGTTAGAGCATCAACTTCATTGTTTGCGGTTCAGGGAGGGGCTAAAGGCAATGGTTGGTCCTACTTGATAATTAGAAAAGACTTCAGTGAGGGCCTAACTTAACTATCTCAAAAGATGAGATGTTCACCAATAGGAGTCTAGGAAAAGTCTAGACATTCTATTCAGCTGAGCAGTATAAGAAATTTGCAGAAGCACAAAATGAAATTGTCTTTCAGCAGGTTTCCCTAGAGCACAAGATTTAAGTCATGAGAACTCAATATATCAAGCTAAACAGGGTTTTTCCAAAAAGTTTGATTTTCATCTTAAATACAGTGGTTCGCAAAACTAGGTTTACAGTTGTTGGTATGTGAAACACAGTTTATTCCTGTATTATTTATTTTTGTATTATATTTTTCCATAGGAAAACTGTAAATCTACTTTTGTCTCCCCTGTTTAATAGGTAGTTACTGAAGGGGTTTTAATTTAAAGTGACATGGCTGGTATCCTCCTATATAATAAAAGGCTAATATGCAGATCGACCAAACAGCAGAATGACCCGTTGCTATGATGTGCACTGACCACCAGGGGGCAGACACTCAACGCAGAAGCTGCCCCCTGGTGGTCAGTGCACTCCCACAAGGGGAGTGCGACTCAGCCAGAAGCTGGACTCATGACTGGCGAGCGCAGCGGCGGTGGCAGGATCCTCTCCCTCTCCACGGCAGCGCTGAGGATGTCCCACTGATGTCAGTCGGACATCTCCCGAGGGCTCCCGGACCGCAAGAGGGTGCAGGCCGGGCTGAGGGACGACCCCGCCCCCCCCCAAGTGCACGAATTTCGTGCACAGGGCCTCTAGTCCTATATAATAAAGAGGGACTATGCAAATTGACTGTCACTCTGCCAACTCTGCCACAAAGATGGTTGTGCCCACAGTGGACGCTGAGTTCCCATAAGGGGCCTTAACAAGCAATCAGCAGGAACCTAAGGCTGTGGCCTCCCCCCCCTTAGCCCCCGTGGGGCTTGACAGGGGACCTCAGGCTGCTCCCCCCACCCTGGTGGTAGGCCAGGGGACCTCAGGCCATACCCCCAGCCCGGCGGGACTTGACGTGGGACCTCAAGGTGCGCCGTCCTCGTGCTGGGCCGGGGGACCTCAGGCTGCTCCCCTCGCCCTGGGCCGGGAGGCCTCAGGCTGCACCTCCCGCCCAGCAGGGCTAGATGGGGGACCTGAGGCTGTGCCACCCACCTGGTGGGTCTTGACGGGGGACTGCAAGGCATGCCCCCCACCTGGTGGGGCTTGACAGGGGACCTCAGGCCACACCCCCTGCCCGGCTGGGCATGACAAGAGTGGGACCAGCCGGGTGTGGATCTAGCCCAATGCGGGGGGCCGGCTGGGTCTGGGTCTCACATGATTTTGAGGCGCATGTGGGTGGGTGGGGACTTGACTCTGGGTCCCATGGTGCACCCCAGATTCTGACAAAGGAAGATTTTCATATACATTTTACTAATTTTCTTTCATTTCTGACACTTCTATTATAGAGAAAGGGCAAATAGCAATATTAAAATATTTCCTCTAATCCCCTTTTAATGTGCACGAATTTTGTGCCCCGGGCCACCAGTGTGTGTGTGTGTGTGTGTGTGTATGTGTATATATATATATATATATATATATATATATATATATATATATATATATATATATATTTATGCGCCTAACCGGCCATTATGACGGAACAACCGGTCACAATGATGTGCACTGACCACCAGGGAGCAGACGCTCAACAGATGGAGCTGCCCCCGGCCCGCAGGCCCTAGGCTGGGACGGGGAACCGGGGGTGGGTGGTGGGGGATGTGTCCCCTTTCCCAGGGCGGCTGAACGCCACCTCCCTCTTTGGGGCTGGTGGCCAACCTCCTAGGTCCCTCCCCCCAGCCAGCAAGCCCCCATCACCCAATCGGGGCAGGGCCCTGGGGTGGGACGGAGAATTTGGGGTGGGTGGTGGCGACAAACCTCCTATGGCGCCCAGGCGGGGGGCTGTGATCTCTCGCTACCTTGGGGCAGGGTTGACGGAGATGGAGATGCGGTGAGAATGTGGGGTGTCCGCTAAGCTTGCTCGAACTCCCCCTGCTACCCTCCCCAGAGACGCCAGGGCTCAGGCACCGGGGAAGCCCCCACGCTCAGGTGCCTGGCAACCCAGGTGCTGCCCAGGACCCAAAGGTCAGCTGGGACCTGCACTTCTATGCCAGACACTTGTGCTTTGATATCCAGCCAGGCCTAGGGACCGCACCTGTGCATGAATGTCGTGCACCAGGCCTCTAGTTTTTAAAAGAGTACCCTAAAGGCAACGTATGGAGTAGCTTGGAAGATAAAATTGCTTATGATTTATTCTCTTTTTTTCTTTCAGCTACGGCTAATAGACTGGGGTTTAGCTGAGTTTTACCATCCTGGCCAAGAATATAATGTCCGAGTTGCTTCTCGATACTTCAAAGGTCCTGAGCTACTTGTAGACTATCAGGTGAGAAGAGAAAGGCAAATAAAATTTCTGTCCTAGCTCTGGCCAGTGTTGCTCAGTGATTAGAGCGTCAGCCCCAAACCAAAGCGTTGCATGTTTGATTCCTGGTCAAGGGCACTTACCTGGGTTGCAGGTTTGATCCCTAGCCCAGGTCAAGGCATATACAGTAGGCAAATAATCAGTGTGTGTGTGTGTGTGTGTGTGTGTGTGTGTCTTTTTCTCCACCCCTCCCTCCTCCCTCCCTTCCACTCTCTCTAAAATGGAAAAAATATCCTCAGGTGAGGGTTAACAAACAAAAAAGTGTCTGTTCTATGCTTATTTTTGTACGTAATTTGTGAAAAATGTCATTTTGAGTAGGTTACTTAGACATGTCCATGGCTGTCCCTTTTATATAAATTTAAAATATGAATCACCTCAATTCATCTACTGTAACTTATGTTTTTATTATCATGTTGTCAGTAGAATATGAATAGATCTGCATTTGATCCTAACTGAAGAAAAAGTACACCAAAGATAACCTTTTGTATTTAGAAACTCCAGAGCTTAGGTTTAACCAACCTAAGGACTAAACTAAAATAATGCTCTCAAGATTTTCATAAATTGTATCTATATATATAAAAAGCCAGCAACCGGAACGCCAGAATGACTGGAACCACTGATAGCTATGACGCCCACTGCGGCCAGCCAACTGGCCTGATCGGGGTAGGGCCCGCTGGCCAACCACCCACGGCCCCTCCCCTTGGCCAGCCAGACCCCACCTGTGCCCAAATTTGTGCACCAGGCCTCTAGTTATATATATAAAGACCTTCCTTTTACTAAAAAAGCCCTCCTCTCACAAATAAAATCCTTGGGCGTATCTTTCATGCCCAATCCTCCCAGATGTTATCAGGTACCTTAAAAAGTTCAGACTGTCCTAGAAATTAATTTTCTGGGATCTTGATATAACCCTGAGCTCGAACATTTTATGCATAAAAATACTCTTTCTTTAAAATAATTACTGCTTTTTTGAGAGAGAAATATTGATTTTTGTTCCACTTATTTATGCACTCAGTGATTGATTCTTATATGTGCCCTCTCTGGGGATTGAACCCACAACCTTGGCGTATCAATGCTATAACCAACTGAGCAACCTGACCAGGGCCAAAAATATTCTTTATGATATTATTTATAATTATTGTATTATTAAACAAAACACTATCCTATTATAGGGAAATTAAAGATTAAATTCTGAAACATTTGTTCAATAAAATAATGTTATACATTAAAAGGTTTCCAGAGGCTAACAACTTGAGATGTTTTTATGTGAGTGAAAAAGGTAATTCAAAATAGTATGTACAGATTGTTTTAAAATGGGGGAAATGCATAAAGAAAAAACTGAAAAATATATGAAGATATTATTGGTGTTTAGACATTTTAGTGGAGTGATTTTTTTTTTTAAAAATAGTAATGTTTTATTTGGAAAGTACAAGATAATTTATTGTCATTTCATTTATAACTGACTTTTTTTTAACTTCATTGCAGATGTACGATTATAGTTTGGATATGTGGAGCTTGGGCTGTATGCTGGCAAGTATGATTTTTCGGAAGGAGCCATTTTTTCATGGACATGACAATTACGATCAGGTGATACATGTTGTTCTCATTAGGCAACTTACTGGGCTAACCTAGTGATGATGAGATCTGGCTACTTAGTAGAAACTGTGGTGGATTTTGCTAAAATCTAGATGCCCATCCCAATCATTTAGAGTGAGACCCTAGAATAATTTTCAATTCATGGCTTATTCAGTTAGCCCAACATCGATCCTTATATTGGTGTTTTAGGAGCTACCGTCTAGCCTTTTGAAATCACTGAGTTTTTCCCCTAGTCTTTTGATTTGTTTGCTTGTTTTATTGTAAATTATACATATAAAATAGGACATTACCTTAGAATTCTTTAATGTGAATTTTTACTAAAGTTGGGAATATTTTCTTCAACATGTTGGTTTATATATGGTATTTCTATGATCCTTTTGTCTCTTTATATGGATTGAGTTGGTGTATGTCAGTAGAAATATAGATTTTTTTATACTAGCTCCAGTTCCCCTTGAAGATCAATTAAAATCAGCTAGTCTTTATGAGGTGCCATGCAGGGTTGGGGAAGACTTCTTCTTCTTCTTTTTTTTTTTTTTTAAGTTTAGTCTAGCCCTGGCCTCTGTGGCTGAGTGGTTGAGCGTCCATCCAGGCACTAAGAAGTCACTGGTTCAATTTCCGGTCAGGACACATGCTGGATTTGGGGCTCGATCCAAAACTAGGGGACTTGCAAGAGGCAGCTGATCAATGATGTTTCTCTCATTGGTGTTTCTATCTCTCTCTCCCTTCCTCTTTCTATAAAAAGTCATTAAAAACATATTTTTAAAAGTACTAAGAAAATAGAATTAGTCCAGCCTCTCAAATAGTTCATAGTTTAGTAAGGGAATCAAACATACAAGGAAATAAGTTACAGTTATAAATGTCAAAATAGAAACATAGACAAGGTACAAAAGGCAGTTGTGGGAGTGAGTGGTCTGAGTGTACAAGGGGAGTTTCCCAAAAGAAGTGACACCCTTAGCTGGGTTATGAGGGTAAAAACATAAGATTTCATCTGGAAGACATTTCAAGGGGAAGGAACCAGGTTATATCATTGTTCTTTCTTTTTTTACACCATCACATTGAGTTCTGATTTAGAGAATATTGTATGGAAATTATTCCTACGGTACACAGGAATCTAAAGTAAATTGAGTGTATATTCATACCTGTAGCCATGATGATCCCTTGCTGTTAATCCAGTAATGGCTGTTCGTTGATTTAATCTTGTAACATGATTGTTGTGTGGGTTTTTGTCTTTCTTCAAACCTAGTTGGTGAGGATAGCCAAGGTTCTGGGGACAGAAGATTTATATGACTATATTGACAAATACAACATTGAATTAGATCCACGTTTCAATGATATCTTGGGCAGGTGAGTCAAAACAAAATCTATGCATCTGTGCATTAATCACTTTAAGACACACTGTAAATTGACCCTTTGGATCCTCAAAAAGTAGTTATGACCCTGGCCAGTGTGGCTCAGTTGGTTTGGTGTCATCCTGTGCACTGAAAGGTTGCCGGTTTGATTACTGGTCAGGGCACATACCAGATTGCAGGCTTGATTCCCCGGTGGGGGGCGTGCAGGTGGCAGCTGATCGATGTTTTGTTCTCACATTGATGTTTCTCTCCCTCTCACTTCCTCTCTCTAAAAACCATTAAAATATATTTCTTTAAAACTATTTAAAAAAAATAGTTACATCCTCTTTGCCAGCATTGCTGAAGCATCACTGGTCCTGTACTGTAGGATGCTGCTTGGGTGATCCTGTGATAAAATCACTGGATTGAGTGGCCATTTTCCCAAATTCACTTACAGGATGGGTGTGGAGATTATTGTCAGAGGATTCCTGTAAAATTAATGAAATGTGGATTCTAATAGAAGGGTTACAGTTGACTTAGCTTCTCCAAATGACAAAACCCCCTAAGAGAAATAAATAGTAATAGGAAATGTATGTTTCAAGACTGATGTGCAGACAGACAATGAACAGACTCTGAAAATAGTGGCTAGGCACAATACTAATTCATTCACCACTTACCAGGAGGTGGACTTTCCTGATGCAAAGGTTTTGCTGGCCAAGTGACAGAGATGCCAGGAATGTGTGAGGGGATGGGAAAGAGGCCTGGTTAGACTAGCCACCTGACCCTCCTTGCTGTGCAGAAATATTCAGTATTGTAAAGGAACATGAATTATGGTTTGTAAAATTGTGAGCAACCAGATTTCTCTTTTGTGCAACACTGCTGTTTTCAGTCTCTCCAGTTAGCTTGGTTGTCTCCCTAGTGACAGAGTGCTATAAAACTGCTCTCTTGAGTTTTGATTTCTTTTTGCTAGTGGCTGGGCTCCTAGTCACTAAGGAAAAATTTAGGAGGGAAATAAATGTTGGGCTTCTTTACCCCTTGTTTCATTTCTCATTACCCCTTTTGGCTCTGCAGACACTCCCGTAAGCGATGGGAACGCTTTGTCCACAGTGAAAACCAGCACCTTGTCAGCCCTGAGGCCTTGGATTTCCTGGACAAGCTGCTACGATACGACCACCAGTCACGGCTCACCGCAAGAGAAGCCATGGAACACCCCTATTTCTGTGAGTCCAACTGTTCAATCCACAGAGCCTGTGTAGGTCTGCCCAGCAGACAGTACAAGACAAGGGAAAATACATGCTGTGAAGAAATCTGTGGACCCACGGTCCCGCAAGAAGAGAGTTGGAATCCCAGTTCTGCTTATCTGTGGCAAAGTTATTTCACCCACAGTGAGCCTTGGTTTCTTCAAATGAGGACGGTGATGGCAACTGTCTTACAGAATTGTTGGAAGGGTTCTTGTCTAACAGTACTTAATACATGATTGTTCCTAAACAAACTGCTTTTCTTACTGTGTGAGTGACACTTATCAGGGGTTAGCTAGTCTGGAGTGGTTGGATTATAATGAACTAGAGGCCTGGTGCACGGATTCGTACACTGGTGGGTGGGGTCCCTCCGTCTGGCCTGTGGGGATCGGGCCAAAACCAGCTCTCCAACATCCCCCAAGGGGTCCCGGATTGCGAGAGGACAGTTCTCTGGTGACGCACCCCAGAATCAGGCATCCTCCTCTCTGATTCCAGGTGCATCACCCTAGACCTGCAGCTGCCAAATCACCACAGCTCGGCAGCTCCTGCATTGAGCGTCTGCCCCCTGGTGGTCAGTGCACATCACAGCTACTGGTTGGACAGTCAGATGGTCGCTTAGGCTTTTATATATAGACTAGTAGCCTATAGTGCAATATCGCGCAGTTGGCTGCCCGCCACTTCTGCGGGAGCCAGTGGGAACTGTAGCGCACCGCCAGGAGCTGCGCTGCTTCCGTGGGAGGCGGGCCCACCGTCTCCTCTCTCAGCCTGCGCTCGGCTGTGGAGGCTGCGAGCCGGCCCCCTGTCCCCCAGAGGCCCTCTGAGGGGCTGGGGCAGAACGCTTGCCTTGTTGCCATGGTGACAAAGCAAGCATTCTGCCAGGCCGCTCATGCTGCCTGCTCTCAATGGCCGCGCCCCCCTCCCCCCCAGGACTGGGGGACTCCGACAGGGCTGAGAGGACTGGGCACTACCATCTTTGTGATGGAGTGATAGTTAATTTGCATATTACCCTTTTATTGGATAGGATAGCCCTATATCTGTCCTGTCTCTGGTTATAATTTATTGGAGAGCCAAGGAAGCTTGAAAATCATAACTGTATGAACACCTTGACTTAGGTTTGTGATATAGCTAACTGTGCTGTCCTGGGTGAAAATGTCGATTAGACCCACTCCATCTCCACTGTGATGTTAGCTTCAACATTGGATTATTTCTTGGAGTGTTGGAGTGGTTTTGTAGTGAACTGATTATGTGGTTGCCCAGTCTCCTGTATCTGAAGCAGACTGACCTGAAGTCTATGGTAATAGCACTAATTTGCACAACCTATAACTTTGGCCTATTTGGCAGCATGCTTAACCAGTTGAGTTGTGGACTGCAATAAGATCATTTCACTCTGATACTATATCACTCTCTAGGCCAGGTTAGATTATATTATCTCATTAAACCCTAACAGGATCAGTTTTGTGTTAAATTAGATCTACCATGGATCATTACCTCATCTTCCTACCATTTAGTTTTAGAGGTTGCCTTTACTAATTTGACAGGAAAGATAATTCTATTTTCTATTGTCTAATTCATGGTGAAGACAAGGCAGTTGCCACCGTAAGTTCTTCTGGGAATTATATGGAATATAAATAAGATTGAAAGCATGAGCGTGACTGCTTTAAGATCATTAGTTTAATCATTAAGCATAACAGAACTTAACATATTTGTCTTTTTCTAGACACTGTTGTGAAGGACCAGGCTCGAATGGGCTCATCTAGCATGCCAGGAGGCAGTACGCCTGTCAGCAGCGCCAATATGATGACAGGTCAGTTCATTAGTGAATTTCTTTCCTTTTTTTTTAGCGGTAGAAGTCAATTATTCTTCCCTGTTTGTGGCCTGATTTGGTCCCTGTTGTGACCTGATTTCTTGTGAACTTCCTCTTCTCTCTGTTATGATTACCTTATTGATAATTGATATACTAACCTGTGCAGCTCTCTCCACTAGGCTTCAGGATGCTTTTGACATTTGATATACTTCAGTGACACTACTTTGAGTAGGCTATCAACAGGCTCTTCTAGGCCAGAATCCCCAAAATGTCTCAGAGGGACATGAATGTCCCAACAAGCCATGAAAAATAAAAGGTGATCCTTTTATTTCACAGTTTAGAGTCACAGTAGTTGACATGGTCCTCAGAAACAAGATTAAGAAATTGGGGAGAGAAGAGGTGGGGTTTGCACGTGGGGTGTATATGAGTAAAAGAATGGTTCTTTGATTTTTTTCCCCCCAAAGCAATTACAGTGTACCTAATAAATTGTAAATATATGAAATTATTTTTCCTTACTGTTGAATCACTACGATTTAGAGCAAGTTTTTGTGCAGAGTGCACAATTATTCTAAAGAAATTATAGGTCCATATTGTGAGAATTATACATACAGGCAGATCCACATGGGTACACTTGTAGTGAGGGCCTTTACTCAGACCCCTCAAAGAATTACTGTTAATGAGCTAGCTGCCTTCTAGAATCTATCCCCTGGTACTCTTGCCTTTGTGCAAAATGATGGTTGTCCGAGGTTGTAGCCTTATTTGTAATAGCAAGATATTGAAAACAGCTCTCAGTAGGGAACTGTTAAATGAATTATGGGACATCCATTCAGTGGAATGCTATGCAGCCAGAGAAAAGAATGAATGTTTCGTGTTCTTTTCTAGCTCCAACTCCAGGATAATGTGAAAATAAAATAAGCAAGATGCAGAGCCATGTCCAAGACCAGGAGTGGGCAAAAGTATATAATCACATTTCTATATATGGTATCCATATGAATATTCTGATAAAATTGTATTCATGTATATGCATAAAATATTTCTGGAAGGCTATACCCTAGAAATGGTGCTATAGTGACAGGGCAGGGGAGATTTATTAACTGTATATTCTTTTGAACTTTCTCAAATACTGTTTTAGCTTAGAGGTGGGAAGTGCTCCTTTAAGTAATTTTGAAATTTTAGCTGGCAGTGTGATATAAGCACATGAGTTTTTACTCTAGCCCTCTGCTGTTCAGTATGGTGGTGACTAGCCACATGTGGCTATTTAAATTAAGCAAATTTTAATAAATGTTTATAAAAAAGTTTTGTAGTTACACTAGCCACATTTCAAGTGCTCAGTAGCTACATGTGGTTAGTGGCCACTAGGTTAGCACAGATTATAGAACAGGAAATTTGATTGTACAGTGCCGTCCTAGGTAGGCCTGGGTTGGAATCCAAGCATAGTTGCCAACTTTACTAGCTGTTTACCTTTGGTCAAACTGCTTAAACTCTCCAAGCATTGATTTCTTTACCCCCTAAATTAATTAGAACTTGCCATTTTAATTTGTGAGGATTTAATTTGAAAGTTTAATTTGTAAAAATCTGGCAAAAGATAGGCCTTAAATAAAGAGAATTTTTGTGTGCGTGGAATATAATGAACAACATAAACTGATGAACAAAAATAGATCCAGAGACATAGAAGCATCGAACAGACCAAGAGAATTGTGTGTGTGTCACTTCTTTTGAGGTAGGGTCTATGGAAAACTGGTGACTAAGATTTCCATGGTTCGTGTCTCTGGCTTACCCTCATCTGTTTTCTTTCAGGGATTTCTTCAGTGCCAACCCCTTCACCCCTCGGACCTCTGGCAGGCTCACCAGTGATTGCTGCTGCCAACCCCCTTGGGATGCCTGTTCCGGCTGCCGCTGGCGCTCAGCAGTAATGGCCCCTTCTGTCTCCTGATGCCTGAGCAGAGGTGGGGGAGTCGACTCTCTCCTTGATGCAGCTTGCGCCTGGTGGGGAGGGGTGAAATAACTTAAGAAGCACCGTGTCTGAACCGTTGCTTGTGGATTTATAGTAGTTCAGTCATAAAAAAAGAATTATAATAGGCTGATTTTCTTTTTTTTTCTTTCTTTTTTTTTTTAACTCGAACTTTTCATAACTCAGGGGATTCCCTGAAAAATTACCTGCAAGTGGAATATTTCACGGACAAATTTTTTTCTCCCCTTCCAAATTCAGTTTCTCATCACTAAAGAACAAAGATAAACCAGCCTCAATTCCTGCTGCTGCATTTGGGTGGAATTTCTTCCCATGCCGACCATTGCTCACCCACCATCCCACACTTTGGGGCCAGGGGCTTGTATCTCATGCTCTTTTCCAGAGATTACAAAAATGTAGCTTCTTCAAGGGAGGTGGGAAGGAAGGAGGGAGGACCCAACCTATAAAAGCAGTGTCCTGCTCGTCATTTACATCACTTTATTCCAAAAGTGCTTCAGTGGGGTTATCCTGATGAATCTAGTGGAAATATGTCTTAATTATAGTTACATTGAGATGCTGAAAAATCTACCCAAAGTGCTGACAGGTCGTGAAAACTTCTGTTCAGTCTGAATCATGTCTTATTGACCTGACCCTAAATCCAACTCACTTATAAGTTTAGTTTAAAACTTCAATAACCTTCCCTCCCAGGCTCCTTACCTTGGTCCTCGTCCCTCTGTCTCCCAACATACTCTATAGCTGGAAGGAGACTTGGCCATTTTGAATTCAGTTAGCTACTGGGTATAATTTATTGCTTTTTACAAAAGAAAAAAAATTGTATAGGTTTCATGTTAACAACGCTTTAAGAGCTAATGGGAGATGTGACCACAGTTTCATTTTAAGCTTTCCACCTTCTTTCCCTCCTACCTTCCCCTTCACATGCCATTCAGTGAGAAGGCCTGCCCCTCAGTCTTGTAAATGTATCTGAGAGGTAGGAGCAGAACCACTGTCTCCAGTGAAACTGAAATGGTAGACCTGTAATTGTGGGAAAACTATAAACTCTCTTGTTACAGCCCTGCCACCCCTTACTGTGTGTATATATATAATACTTTGTCCTTCATATGTGAAAGATCCAGTGTTGGAATTCTTTGGTGTAAATAAACGTTTGGTTTTATTTATCAAGGTTAGATTTAAGTTCCCTGTGTAAAGGTCTCGCTGGGTGGGTGTCTCACGTTCACATCTGAGGGGCCTGCAGCCCTGTACCGTGGAGGCTTCCTGAGGCCACCATTTTTATACACCCCTCATTTGACCCATGGTACCGGGCAGGGCAGAGAGGCCTTAAAAAAGCACCACAAGCCAAAGCGTCTCTGGGGATTAAGGATCCTTTGCCATAAAATTCATTTTGTGTCTCAGCAGTGCAGGGATTGGGGATGGAAAAGTCGCCAGTTTTGTGTGTTTGTGTGTATGTAAAGTGGATTTTCCACTGTAATCCAACCACCTAAGTTTATCAGGTGCTTCACTGAGGAAGCCTAGTTTTTTAAGCACAATAGCAAAATCATCAGCTCTGTATTTTCTCCTGTTAATTTAATTACAGTAGCTGCTTGTGGGGACTAGGAAAAATTCTTCCAACATATTTAAGGCCTAAAATCTTAGTTCCCCATTCTCCTACCTTTATAGATTCATAAGCCTTTCTCATCTGGGCGTCATAGATAAATGTAATTATTTGAGGAGTTGAATCTAATGAACTTATCTAACTTTGTAACCCAAATTGGCTCTAGTAACTTACTTTATCAAGGTGATGGCTTTAGTGAGTATAATGGTGAACTTTAGAGAAAGCTAAAGCCTCCTTTTATAATGCTTCTCAACCATAGGGAGAACATTCTGTGTGGCAGGTGGTTTTCTTTCTTGTCGCCACTTAGAGTGGATATTTATTGTTCTTGACCCTTTTATGCCCTAGAATGTTGTGTGGATTACCATGTTGAATTTGTGCAGAAGCTAAAAGCACCGGATGTGCCAGAGATGCAATTTGTGATTACGTTTGCACTGGATTGTGATTTGAACAGGACACGATGACTAATGAATTCTTTCTTTTTAGGTGGGGAGGAGGGTTGTTGTAAATCAAGACTTCACATCCTACCCTTGTAGCTCAGAGAATCTAGGTGTAGCAGAGGCTGATGTGAGGAGCTGCAGACAGCTGAACCTCCTAACACGCATCAGACCTTGCAAGAAACTGAAGGTAAACGCAGAGGACTCTGAAATGCCACCCAAGAGCCTTTTAAATGAAACAAACTTTTTTAAATGCTAATTAAGGAGTCACTGCAAAAGCATGGAAAAAAAAGACCCAATTGGGGGGGGGGGCAAGGGTTTACAGAGTAACAACTTCTTTGTTGTAAATTACCTCATCTGTATACCTTGTATTGGGACACTTTATTTCTCAGCACTACCTGTGTCTGCATTAATCAGATTGCAGGAGATGGAATGCCAATATAAGACAGTTGTGTTGGCAATTACTCTGAAAGGTTTTTTAGTATTTTTAAACTTTGTTTGAAGTGGGCTCCCCCTCTCCCCCCTCCCCCCCCCTTTTTTTTAAGTTTGAAGTCAGAAGTTCCCCCTCTCCCCCTTGATTTATTGGTTGTAATTGTATTGTAATTGGTATAACTAAAACATAACTGTGCTGGGAAGAAGTTGTGCCATGAAGGTCTTTAAATTTTTTTTTTAATAAAAACATTTAAACAAATGAAATGTCCCTACAGCCTGAGCAGTATATGCTTCTCCAACCGACACCGTATGTGATAGATGGCTTAGTTCTCACGTACTTTAAATTTAATATTGAGTTTATAGGGATATGAAGAGGGATGACTTAAGATTGGTTGAGGAGCTCTAAAGTCTGGGAGTTTTTGACATTGAGATACAGTGAAAGAGAGCATGATGTTGCTAAACAGGACTGGTTTCATTCCTGCCCTTGTCACGTACTTGGCTACTTGGCAAATGGCAAATTACTTAACTTCTGAATGGGTTTCATCATCTATAAAATGGGGCCACTGCTTCTTTGGAATTGAATCAGTGTAAATGTCAAGTATTATGCACCTATCAAGCCCTTGATAAACCTAGTTTCCTTGTCCCCCTGTTATGGAGGATTAGTCCTTGGTCCTGACTTTGCTAGTAATTTCACTATACAATCTCTGGATCTCTCCAGACCTCTTTGTGTGTTCAATCAGGGGAGACTATGTGAGTTGTCTTCTGAGTTCCTTTTCAACTCTGACATTAATTTTAGAAAGTTTGAATGATTCTTAAGTGAAAAGGTCCATAGAGACAGCTTATTCACAGCAGAAAAGACCAGTGTTCAATGAATGGCAATAAGCCCTGTGGAAGGTGATAACCCCAGTCCCGGAGACAATTTGGCAAAGTCTCAGTGCTTGGAATGAAGGTGTGCTGGTGAGCTTATGAGAACATACTTGGCAGCTCCGATCAAAACTATCAAGAGTTCTGGTAAAAGATGAAACTGGGTTTTACTTGCTTATCAATGCCAAATAAGTAAATTCTACAAAAGTATATACTTGAATTGCCTTTTATTCTTTCTCATTTACAGTTTTTAAAAATTAGTTTCCTTTAAATCTTCACTGCATACTATCTTATGGCATCTACATCTTATCAATATTTGGAGTTAAGTGTGGTTTAGATAAAGAAGTCATTATGTAATATCTTGAAACTGAAATGTCTAACATGAACTTTAATTTCTAACATTCCCATTTTATACATGATAAATATAGGAAGATTAAATTGTTAGAGTGAGCCTGTTAAAGACAGGAATATATTTTGTAAAATTAGATTTTCAGGGTATGGCTAATTATTATAGCCTTAAAGTAGTACAGAAAATTGGAGATTGGTTGACATACTTGGGAATGTTAATTTCCTCTTGGTCTTTAAATTTCATTTTGTTTCACCTATTGTCAAGTGTGGTTATAATTTATACTGATTGTTTGAGCATCTCTTGAAAAAACTAGTTTTGTCATAACTGCCTAAAGATTCCCACCAGGAGATTCTCTCCTAAGATTAGAGTTGGGTTTGAGTAGTTGTTTAATCATTAGTCTTTATCTGCCTCCCTACTGGTGATTCCTCCTCCCTGTGCCTCAGCTGTAGGGACTGTATAGCCTGTAATCGGTGACATGCATGTTAGAAAGGCTGTCTTCCAGGGCCTTTTCCTCCTTAAGGAAAAAGTTAGCCAAAGGCTTTGAAGTAAAGTAGCCCCTAGTTCCCTCCTCAAAATGGGTCTGAAAAACTTGATGTCACCTGATGCTCCACCCTATATAAAGTGTCTCCTTGCTCCTCCCACTGCCTTCACTACCACTATCCCATTGCCCTTTTTTCTTAACACCTGAATTTTTTTTTTTAACCTCACCGAAGGATAACATTGGTTGCCTCCTACACAAGGCCCAACTGGGGCCAGGGATTTAACCTGCAACCCAGATACATGCCCTTGACCAAGACCCTTTGGTATGAGGGTCAATGCCCTAACCACTGTGTCACACCAGCCAGGGCAACACCTGCATTTTTATGGTATTTTGTTGATTTATTTATTGTCTCTCTCCTCACCTGCATATAAACTCCCTGATGATCTTGTATGTCTTACTAATCTGTGCTTAATTATAAAAACCTTTTTTTCTTTAAAGTGGGCCACTATCCCTCAGTATTGAAGATGATTGACTGGAGTAGCACAAGGACAATGCTTAGCACCAGACCAGACTCATAATAGATGCTCAATAAATGGTAATTTCATCCTCTATTTCCACCTCCACCTTACCCCTCCAAACCACACAAAAAGTTAATAGAAGTATTGTTGCATAAAGAGCATCTCAAGGTCAGTAGAAACTTGACCTGAGGCTTGCAACTGTAATTATAAGCCACAAACCCCAGACTGAATTAACATAAGAAAAGGTTGGTTTAAAGAGTGGTTGGTGAAATTATATGTGACTGGAGGCTAAACAGTGATCCTGACCAGATTATGTACAGAAAATGATGCCACATCTAAAGGGATGCTATACTTTTATGGGTAAAGTGGCTGTAAAGTGTCTTATTCTAGAAAGGGAAAATATGCATACATTAAACATGACAGGTTCTCAACAGATGCAGGTCAAGGATCTAATTTGAATTGCCTTTTTCCCACCCTCTATGATTTCCCTCTAAGATTCTATCACTCTGTCTCCTCTGAATTTTTAATTTCTCTACTAAAAGCCAAATATTCTTGCACTGGATTTGCCTCTCTGTAGCTATATTCATTGGCCTTACTGTAAGAAGCTCTCCCCAGCTACCTCCATATGGGAGTTTATAGGATGGCCAGTCTGTTTATTGGAGAAGTTTCTAAGGCGATTGGGTATTTCTGAATCAGCTTCATTCTTACATCACCTGCTTTGGCAATGTTTTCTTGGCTCCTCTAAAAAGGGAAAGCAACAGTAGCTGGTAAGTGGTTCCCTGATCCCACCCTGTGAGTCAGAGTCAAACATTTGTAGGCTTACCTAGAAAGGCAGGACCTTGCTTTTGTGTATTGAGCAGTTCTATGAAGGAATCCAGATAGCCACAGCTCTCCGCATCTCATGTATACCTCATTCTGTTCCTCATTCACCCACTCAGCTTCTTCTCAACCCAGTTCCTTATGTACTCACCTGTAAGATGCCTTTCAACAAACATTTGTTGTCCATGGGACTCAATCCTGTGGGGTAATGTGTTCTTTTCAAATACAAAAGCAGGAAATGAAATTGTGTATAAGGAATCATTTCATCTCTGTAAAAAAAAAAAAAAAGTTGCCCAGGGGAAAAAATCAGATTGCCCAGTCGAAATGGTAGTCAGCTAACTCCTCCTGCTCCAAATACATGAAGATGCTGACTAAAATAACATAATTTACTTTCAAATAAATAGCCAATTTCAAGGAAAGAAATGGAAATTCCTGGGTGGCAGAAACATTCAGAATTCATCCTGAAGGTAAGTGGATGTTGAAGTCACAGTGGCCTCTAAGACACCAGGCTTACAAACAGATGAGCCTTAGGGGATAGGGTTAGAATGCCCCCAGGGAGATAGGAGACAACCTCTGGGCCTTTCAAGGTGGAAACTGAAACAATCCCCTGGCACTTGAAAGGGCTGTTTCTAGAAAAAAGGATTGGAAGAAAACAAAATATTAATTGTAGTTGCCTTGGGGTTGAGGTTAAGATAGATGTCACAGAAAAACTCAGTAGAAAGAAAGGAGTCCTGAGTTCTTAGGGAAGGCAAAATAGTCAGGGAGTCCTTACCAGAGGAGGGGCTGCTGGAGCTGGCTAAGAAGAGGCCCACCCTTAGCAATTCAATCTGCCAAGGCCAGCACCTGAGATTCGAGCCCATTTTTCCTAACTTAGTTCTGCTTCCTGGAATGCTTTTGCATACCTGTGCTGCCAGGAATCCCTTTCCAGGTTTCTAGCCAGCCAATGTAGATAAACTTTTTTCTTTCTCTTGCTTTTGCTCTCTGGTCCTTTCAACAAAAATTTTTATTCTCACACAAATTTCTAGGTCAGCTGATGATCTAGGTTCAACTGATATACACGAGGCTCAGCCAAGCAGCTCTACTCCAGGTTGAGGATTGGCTGGGCTGAGCAACTATGTTGATTGGCTTCGGGTTTGTTCCATGTAGGGGCAGCTCCTTCTGAGTCCCATGCTGAAGTTGCAGCAGCTACCCAAGACATGCTCTTCTTCTTCTTCTTCTTCTTTTTTTTTTTAATCCTCACCCAAGGTTATCCTTAGAGAAAGAGGAAGCGGGGGAGAGAGAAACATTGATTATTTGCCTCCCCTACAGAACCCAACTGGGGATCAAACCTGCAGCCTTTTGGTGTAAAGGATGATGCTCCAACTGAGCCACCAAGCCAGGGCCTAAGGCATGCTCTTGTGGATTGCTGGAGCACAAGAGCCCAAATGAAATCACATGGGCAAAGAAATATTTGGAGGAACAAATGTTGGGAATTTTCCAAAATTGAAAGACACCACACCATAGATCCAAGACACTCAACACCAAGCAGAATAAATTTATACACACAAGGCATATCATGTTCAAAATGCTTACACAGAAAATCTTAACCCAGGGAATAAAGTGGCACATACAGAGGATAGTTAAGAATTACCAGACACCATTCAAGCTAGAAGACAATGGAATGGCTTTAGTGCTGAAAGAAAACTCAACCCAGAATCCTATGCCCAGTACAAATAACTTTCAAAAAAGGAAAAATAATGCCTTTCTCAGATAAAAACTGAGGAAATACATTGCCAGAAGACCTATAAGAAATACTAAAGTTCTCCAGGCATAAGGAATATGATACAAGACAAATTTAGATGTATACAACAAAATTAAGAATACTAAAAGTGGGCCCTAGCCAGTTTGGCTCAGTGGATAGAGCATTGGCCTACAGACCAAAGGGTCCTGGGTTCAATTCCAGTCAAGGGCATGTACCTTGGTTGCAGGCACCACCCCAGTCCAGGCCCTGATCAGGGCTCATGCAGGAGGCAACCAATGATGTGTTTCTCTCACATCGATGTTCCTGTCTTTCCCTCTATTTTCACTCTCCCTAAAAATCAATGGGAAAATGTCCTCAGGTGAGGATTAAAAAAAGAATACTGGGAGTGGGATAAATGAAAAATTTTAATTACCTTTGTTGAAGTCTAAAGTATGATGTCGGCAAACTTTCTGTAAAGGAGCAGATAAGTATTTTAGGTTTTGCAGGTCATGATTTCTACTGCAACCACTCTACTGTTGTAGCATAAATAAAAGCAGTCTTAGGCAATAGGCAAATGAGCATGGCTGTTTCAATAAAACTATTTTTGGACAGATTTAAATTTCATATTTTATGTGCCACTAATCTTTTGATTTTTTTCTCTCCACTTAAAATTGTTAAAGGCCATAGAATGTCAAGTAGTGGGCTGGTTTTGGTTTGTGAATGGTCCATCCTTTGCTAACCCCTGGTCTAAAGCAAAAATATTAGCAATGAATTGTGTGTTTATAGCATATGGATAAACGAATTGTAAAATCATACGATGAAATGTTGAGCAATAAAAAAATAAACTTGATACATGCAGCAACATGGACTAGTCTTAAAATAATTTTGTTGACTGAAAGCCATTCCAAAAAGACTATATTCTGTATGATTCCATCCATTTAAAATTCTAGAAAATGCAAACTATAGCCACAAAACATAGTTAAGTGGTTGTCTGCAAGTGTGGGGCCAGGCAAGCAATGGGAAGAGATGGGGAAAAGAAGGGATTTTAGAAGAAAATAGAAGTATGATAACTTGAAGAATAGGAGGAAGAAAATGGGAATCTACTGTTGTAAGGTCTTTAGACTTACTCTTCATGAAGCAGGATATTATTTGAAGGCAAACTGAAACTGATTAATTAAAGATGTGTGTTATAAATCCTAGGGCAATCATTAAAATCTTTCACCTTGCCAAAACCGGTTTGGCTCAGTGGATAGAGAGTCAGCCTGCGGACTGAAAGATCCCGGGTTCGATTCAGGTCAAGGGCATGTACCTTGGTTGCAGGTACCCCCCAGTGGGGGGGTGTGCGGGAGGCAGCTGATTGATGTTTCTCTCTCATCGATGTTTCTAACTCTCTATCCCTCTCCCTTCCTCTCTGTAAAAAATCAATAAAATATATTTTTTAAAAAAATCTTTCACCTTTTCCCCAGTCAGCTCTAGGGTTTTAGACAAGACTTCATCCCTGGCTTAATGGTAGAGCATAAGATTCAGCCCTAACTAATGGGCACATGGTGACTACAGTGACTGGTTCAGTCTAGGCAGGTGACAGTAAGACAAACACTCTTCTTGGAAATGCCGAGACAAAGAATTTAAGGTATTCACAGTCTGGTGTAGAAAGTATGGTGAGACCAGGCTGTCAGGGTCGTGTTAAGACCCGGAAGGCCTATGTGGGGTTGTAATTCAGTCAACATGAAGAGGTGGGCAGCTGAGAGGTGGAGATATGGGATCAGAAGGGCAAGAACTTAAGTTATGTGAGCCAATAAATCTTTGCCTGAGCTTTTTTGGGGTGAGATTTTTCAGTCGCTTGCTGTGTAACAAAATACCACAAATTTAATTATCTTCGTTTTTGCAGTGCAGGTATCCAAGTGTGGGTTAGACAGGTCCTTTACTCAGGTCTCACCAGGCTAAAATCAAGTCAGGCAAGGCTGTGATCTCAACTGAGGCTCCAGGCCCTCTGCCAAGCTTACTGTTGGCCAAATTTCATTTCTTTTGGTATAGGACTGAGGCCCTCCACTCCTAGAAGCTGCCTGCTATACCCTGTTTGGCCTTCTCCACAACATGGGAGTTCATTTCTTAAAAAGCAACAGGAGAATTGCTGCTTAGAATTTCTCCTTCAGAGAAGGCCCCCAACTTCTTTTAAATGAATCATCTGATTAGGTCTACCCAGGTCAAACTCCCTTTTTAGGGATCCTAGTTTTATCTGCAGAATCTCTTCATCTTTGCCTTATAACATCACATAATCACAAGAGTAAAATCCCATTATATTCAAAAGTGCTGCCCACACTCAAGGGGAAGAGGATATGTTACAGCCTAGCATGGGTTTGGTGTTCCATAAACAGTTATAGGGATAAGTAAAGGTGATTCTTATATTGGAAATGAAGATTGAAGTAGGTGACATCAAAGACCATGTGCACTGCTAAAAATATTTAATTCTACCTTGCTGACTTCATCCAGTCCAAACTCCCAAGAGATCCTGCCTGACCTGCTCCAGCACACATCTCTGCCCTCACTAGTGTCAAAGTCCACTTTCTCTTTTATACTGTGCTATAAGGACACTAAAGCACAGTTTCTAGACTGATTTGCTTTCTCTTAGCTTCATGACAGTGCCTGTGCTATTTTCTCAGCTAAAATGCTCTTCCCTACACCAACTGACTGGCTGCTACCCACCCCTCTATAAAAGCTTAGAAATTTTCCTTCATCACCCCTCTATGTGTTTTGGGCTTCTACAACCTCTAAGCTTCTTCCCCGCTTTCTAGAACTTTTCACCTCATATTTGAAGAGTCCCTCTCCCTAACAACCTGAGCTGTCCAGGAAGGCAGAGAAGAAAGCTTCATTATGTTGGGTCCTAGCACTGGCCTGGACTGGTTAAGGTCCATGAATATTCGTTGAGCAAACAAATGGGTTCAGTAATCTACATGTTTGTGATTTGGGGTCTTCCAAGATACATGTGCTTCCTGGTGTCCTTGTCCCCATGACAGACCAGCCCAGCAGGCTCTGGCTTACCTACAGGCTCCAAGCTCATGTAACAGGGCAATGGACATGACAGTTACAATGCTTGAGTAGGTTCATTTCTGTTGACCCAGGAAGGCTTTTTTAAAAATTCCCATCTCACTTGGCCAGTGTCGCTCAGTGTTTGAGCATTGACTTACGAACCAGGAGGTCACTGTTCTATTCCCGGTCAGGGCACATGCTCCAGTTTGTGGGCTCAATCCCCAGTAGGTGGCATATGGGAATCATTGGTGTTTCTCTTCCTCTTTCTGAAATCATTTTTTTAAAATACATTTTAAGTAAATGGTAATTCATTATTTTAAAGAATTCTCATTTGCCACCTAGATCTCCTTTCAAAGAGAGTGAGCATTAGGAATTATGAGGCCAAATGACTGATCATGCTGACATAGAGTTCCATAGTAATGAACTGCAATTAGACAATGTGCTGCACACAACTTGGGTATCGGCCCAGGACAGGAATTGGTTATCTCCATTCATCTTGCTAAGCACCTGGCAGTTGCTTGACCGTCTCTCTTTTCCCTGAGAGCCAGTCACTTTCTTGTTTTACAGAGAATGAGAGCTAGCCCAAGCCTCACAATAACAACATACTGCTTAGCCCTAAAATTGTGATGATGGGGAGGAGAGCGGGTCCTTGTCCCATCATTACTATAGGCAAGAATCCACTGGCCAGCACAGTAACAAGGAAGTAAATACCCCAAATTGCTTGAGTATATTACTCCCAAATTGGAACGACAACCTCAACTACAATTTAGAATCACGACTAGAAATGTTTTAAACTCACAGTACTAATATTTTTGCATTAAGCAATCTATGCAAAAATGTGATGCTTTAAATTCTTATAATATTTAAGATAATTTTGGAAATTCTAAGATTCTTGTACTGATTACAAAAATGTATTTGAATAATAGATTTGACTTGTGATTTTAAGTCAAAGTCTTATTAAATTTGTATTGACACATTTAAAAGAACTCATGAAAATAAATAAAATAAAAGAACTCATGACTTAACATATACACTGAGTGGCCAGATTATTATGATCTCTGAACGCATAATAATCTGGCCACTCAGTGTATATCCTATATAATAAAAGGCTAATATGCAAATTGTCCCCTCTACCAGGAGTTCGACCAGCAGGCAGGCCAGCCAACCTGCCCATGTCCCCTCCCCATGGCCAGACTGGCTGGACCCACCCATGCACAAATTCATGCACCGGGCCTCTAGTGTGTGAGTGTGTGTGTGTGTGTGTGTGTGTGTGTGTGTGTGTATACACACTGAGTGGCCAGGTTATTATGCGTTCAGAGATCATAATCTGGCCACTCAGTGTAAGCTTATTTCAGTCACAAGAATTACATAAAAACTCAAAAGGCTTTGTTAGAAAATTGTGATACTTAGAAAAGTGAATTTTTAAATTTATAAATGCAATTTCAAATCTTCAAAAGGAATTTAATCAAGTTTGTTAATGGGACCTATGATGTGATTGTTAGAATTGACTAGATTTATGAATGGAATTGTAAAATTTGTTCGTTGAAATTAAGAAAACTTGATTTGGGGATTTCTAATGTTAATAAATTGAATATTCGTTTTAAAAATCAAATTAACCTCAAAGTAATCGTTTCTGCTCATGAAACCTATGCAGAGGACCTTTTTAAAAATGACTTGTAATGGTAGATAGACCATGGAATTTGAATTGAACAGGATGGGCATGAAGGCAGGGGAGGCCAGTAGTAAACCCAGTGGCCTGGATGTCTGGAAAGAATAAAGAGCTGTTTTGGTAGGAGTCATCCAGCAACCAGAATCTAGGGAACTTGAGGTGTGTGGGGCAGTTTCTGGCCTCAACAATAGGGGTGTGACCGAGGGAATGCGTGGCCAATTGGAGAGAAAGCACTGTCATTGGAGATGAGAAAGTGGTCAAAGATCTGATAAGACATGTTCATCTTGAATGAGTGGCCAGTTTTGAACAACTCAAAGGGGGACACTGGTCACATAATCGTCTGTGTGAAAGGCGCCTCGTGGCGTTGTGCAGTGAACAGCCTGCGGAACCACATAAAATGGTTCTGATAAAAGCCTGAAGTCGCCAAGTATGATGACAGGAGTATGTGGGTACGTGAGACAAGAGGTAAAATCCTTGTAAGCAAAAACACGAGCTTTTAATTGTGAAGCAGTTACTATATGCTTGGTAGTATTCTAAGCACTTTCCCAATAACTCTGAGTTCAGTACTCTCATTATTATCAGTATCACTTTACATATAAGAAAAGCAAAATAAATGACGAAATCTGGTCCGGAACGCACTTGCTCAAGAGCGCTACGCTCTATATACTTCTGGTGGAACTCTCTCGGGCGCGCTCCCGGCGCTTTCCCTCCGTTTAGGGCGCCTGTGCGCCTGCCCGGAGACCGGCGCTCGTTCTCGCGTAGAGAACGGTCACGTGCCGATACGGGGGCGGGGCCCTTGCGCAGATGCCTAGGCGCCTGCGCGCAGCGGGCTACCAAGCCGGGCCTGCCGGGAAGTGCGGGCGCGTTTTCTCTCAGCTCCGCCACCAGCCGGGGCTCGGGCCGGGGCCCGGGCCCCCGGGACATGGCCTCCCCAAGTGCGCAGGGCGACGTCCCCACCTCCAGTCACTGGGACGACGGCGCGGAGACGGCAGGTACGGAAGCCGGCCGGGGCGTCGAGGGGTGGCCTGCGAGGACAGCCCGAGGGACAGGGGCGACCCTAGGAGACGGGGACAGCTGTCGGCGGAGCGGGTCCCGGCGCCAGCGGCGCTGGACGGGCCACCTGGGTGCGCCCAGGGCCGTAGGCCGGGGGCCGGGGGCCGGGGGCCGGGGGCCGGGGGCCGGGACGGCGGGAGAGGAAAAGGCCGAAGCGTTAGAGAGCCTAGTATAGGGGGTCCACAGATGCGGAGACCAGAGGAACCATGGTGGCAGAACCGAATCCCCAGTGGGAAGGACGGCGGGGACTCGGCTCCGTCGCGTCTGAAAGGGAGAATTGGGTCTGAGAACTGGGGCTAAGCCTCACCCCGGCCCGAAACTGTCCGGCCACGTCCACAGACTCCTGCCACCTCCCTAGTTGTAAGGCAGGTTTCCAGACTTCAACTATCGCCGTCTTGACTTCCGTGGTGTGAGTGAACACGTATTTCTTTTAATTGCCATAAAATCCAATCCTTTTAAAGTGCACCGTTCAGTGGTTCTTAGTACTCTCACAGGGTTGTGCAATCATCACCACTGTTTAATTCCAGAACATTAATATTCCAAAAAGAAAGCCCATCACTCCCCATTCCCCAATCTCCACGGTTCCTGGCAGACATTAATCTACTTTATGTCTCAATCCTGTCCCACCTGTGTTAATGTTATTTAATTGTGTGAAAAGCTATTTTCTATTTTTATACTGTTTTATCCTAAGCAATTATTTCTATGAAATCATGATTTCATTGTGCATTGTTTTCAAATATGTTTTACATATTAAGATATGACAGCTAAAAGTATTCATGTTTATTCTGTACCAAGTAAAATAATCTCTTTTTCCTCTGGGGAAGATAATTAGCTTTCCCACTTTTTCATCCTCTAATGGGTGGTATCCATAATAGAACCAGTTGACATATTCAACCCACATATTATGATGAAGCACCTGGTATCCACATCTTGTTTCTCTGGGCTCATTTTCTGTTATCCCCCTTTTCTCCTACTCTAGTCCTGGATGGAAGTGGAACTCACTCATCATATTACTTCCCTGGGCCCTTTGGCCTTGTAACCCTTTGATGGTGTATGACATCTGTCCTCATGGCATAATAGTCCATGCCCCAAGTAGTACAGGTCTTGTGACCTGTTGTAGTGCAATTGTTTTGAGACTCTACCTCCCAGTTTCCTTCATTTTATTTCTCTGGATGAATGGGAGGAACTTAGAAATCAGAGTATTTTTGTTTTGTTTTGTGGTTTTTTCCTGTTTGTTTTCATTGTGGTTTTAATCATATTGGAGAATTGACAGTTATTAACACTGGCAGCTCTCCTTTGTAGAGGTCATGGTTTACGCTCTAAAATATGTTTCTGCATTGTTGAGGTAAAGCAGTCTTTCTTAATGCACACTTGTTTTTATGTTTCAGTAACGAATCTCTGCTAACTCTGGTACTATTCATTTAAACTAAATAGGACCTCCAAAAACAAAGGCTACTATGTTTTATTTAGTTTTTAATAGGAACCTTACTCACAAAAAGGTAAGGTTTTCTTCTCCCACTGACTTTCTCCAGTACAGATAAGAAGTTCAAACATAAAAATTTTAAGTTAATTTTCTTTTTTTGTTTTTAATTAATTTCAGAGAGGAAGGGAGAGGGAGAGAGATAGAAACATCAATGATGAGAATCATTGATCAGCTGCCTCCTGCAAGCCCCCTACTGGGGATCAAGCCTGCTACCCAAGCATGTGCCCTTGACTGGAATCGAACCTGGGACCTTTCAGTCCGCAGGCTGACGCTCTATCCACTGAGCCAAAAGGACTAGGGCTTAAATTAATTTTCAATATCAACATCAAGAGTTCAAGGAGCCGAAACGGGTTTGGCTCAATGGATAGAGCGTCGGCCTGCGGACTGAAGGGTCCCGGGTTCGATTCCGGTCAAGGGCATGTACCTTGGTTGCGGGCACATCCCCAGTGGGAGGTGTGCAGGAGGCAGCTGATCGATGTTTCTCTCTCATCGATGTTTCTAGCTCTCTATCCCTCTCCCTTCCTCTCTGTAAAATATCAATAAAATATATTTAAAAAAAAAAAAGTTCAAGGAGTGGGGTAGGGCAATATCTGAGGGGATGGATCTCTCCCTCTCTCTCTGATTGGTTCTTTCATTGTTTGATTAAGGCTAACATTGCTTAGTTTGAGTTTTAACTTCTATTTTAAGACTTCAGAGCTTTCTTGATGTGCAAGCTTAAACCAAGTAAGTATGGAATTTTGTACTTAAACCAATTAAGTATGTAGACCTTTTACCTGATGTAAGCCATTGATGTGTATTTTGCTGATATGGAAAAACTTTTAGAGGAATCATAGCTAGTGTTCATCTTTAGTCCTTTTCCTTTCCCTATATATCCAGTTCCCAAGCCAGGTGTTTTTGGAGATAACCTGTTGCTCTGAGGGGGCAGAAATCTTCACCTGGGTTCTGTAGCCAGAGTTGGGAAATATTTGAAACAATAACGGGCTCTTCCATCTTTTATCTGAAATGTTAAGAACTGCTGCTTCAGTGCCCTTATTAAAAAGATAGTTTTAATGGACAGTAGGCCAAATAGTACCTCTATCATTTTTTCCTGTGTTGAATGAATTGCTTTTCAGGCATCAAGGATTTATTTATAGCAGTGTCTTATATTTTGCAGCCAATTGTAGGACAATCATTTCATTCTGTCATGGTTATCATAGCCAAGATCTCTTACTGTAAAGGAATTTGGAAAGTCTCAACTTTGGAATATGTAACACACCTCTCTTATAAGGGGGGCAAAAAGGAATTGGAGAAGAAAGGATTCGGGGAATTGGGATTACATATATACTACTTCCTAATGAAATGTGGACTTTTATCCCAAGCCCGATATTAGCATTCTGGAGTCAGGAAGTGTGTGTCCCACCCCAAAATCCATATATAAAATTTATCTTAAAGTTAGATAGTAGGCATTAATTTTTATATTTTCCTGAGCATCCCAAGAATAGTTCTATAATTTTTCTCTGAGATGAAGAGGATACGTGTAAATTAGTTTCGAGACTCTGTTAACCTTTTTTTCCCTCTTTGTGTAATCTAGCAGTTGACCTTATCATTCTATAATTTACACATTTTTAGCTTACTTGAGTTTTCTGTTTTCTCTTCCCTTTTTATGTCACAATGGGAGTTTATATATTAAGTGTAATAAATGTGGGGTGGGGACACACTTAGGAGTGCCTTCTTTATCTGCCATTAATACTTAATCACTCAACTGTGGGATTGAGGAAAGTGATATTGGGGCCTGAACAGACCTCACATTTGAGCAGCATCCAACTCTGGGAAGTACCAGTAGCTTTAGAAAAAGGCCAAAGAATCTGCATCTCTACAGTCATATGCTGCATAACAGTGTCAGTCAATGATGGACTGCATATACAAAGGTATACCATATAGTCTAGGTGCATAGTGGGCTATACCAGTGGTCGGCAAACTTATAGTCAACAGAGCCAAATATCAACAGTACCACGATTGAAATTTCTTTTGAGAGCCAAATTTTTTAAACTTATACATTGTTATTAAGTTAATTAGGATACTCCTAAGCTGGCCTTTGCTAAAAACGTCCTCAGTCTGATTGAGGTACGTTCACTGAGGTCGACCCCTTCCAACTCTCCCATCCACACTCGTCTTGTATACTTGTTTCGTCTATCTCCTTTCATTCATCCTCTCTATATGTCCAAACCATCTTAGCATACCTTTCTCAGTCCTCGACACTACATCCTTCACAACGTTCCCTAAAATTAACTTAATAAACTTTACTTAAAGTTTTAAGTCTTAGTTAAACTGTAGGTACGTTGAATAAAGCCTGGTATCATACTTAATAACGATATTATTTATTGATAAAATTAAATTCCTTACAATTTACCTTACAATATCCATAAAATTAAATCATGACAATGACTGACAAACACTAATGTGAACAATGGCCTTGCATCTCCTTGGAAAGTTTGTGTAAGTCAGGTTTGTATGTTGTTTTTAATTTTAGGCACGATTCCAGGTTCTCATCAATAAAACGACTTCTCAATTTACTCTTGATAAGGTTCATGCTTGAAAATGATTGTTCGCATAAATTTGTAGACCCGAATAAGGAAAGAACAGCAAACGCTAGTTTTTTCAGTTGATTATATGAGTCAGGAATACTATTCCAGGTGTTAAAAATCAACATATCTTCCTTCTCCAGGTCTTTCAAAGCAGACCACTTGTGCTGTGAACTAAGTTCACATTTGTTTTTCTCCAATATTTCTATATCAGCACAAAGACGTTCAAATTTCGAGCTCCACAATTCTTTGTTTTTTAAATGCAGCAATTGCATTTCAAAGTTGCCAATGTCAATATTAAAGGGAGAAAATTTTAATTCTGTTACAGTATCATTAAGAGGTTTTTTAACAAAGGCTAATGTCGCTTTGCTGTTTCTGAATTCCTGAAACCTGTTGAGAAAAGCTTCCCTCATATTTAAAAGTGTTGTTTTAAAATAGCAAATGTCAATATCAGAATTATTTTCTTGACGATGTTTCAACAGGCTTGGAAAGTGAATTAGAGTTTCTCTTTCAAAATCTTGAGCAAAAAGAGATAATTTGTTTTCGAATGAAATAACTTCTTCTAACATCGACAAAATTGTGTTTCCTTTCCCCTATAGTTTACGATTAAGCTGATTTAGATGAGACGTAATGTCTACCATGAAATAAAAATTTTGGATCCACTGATAGTTCCTTAGTTCTGGATAGTGAACACCCTTCTCAAGGAGAAATGCTTTAATTTCTGTTAATAAGTAAGCAAAATGTTTCAAAACGTTTCCTCTTGATAACCAACGTACCTTGTTATGCAGCAGCAGATCTGCGTACTCACTCTCCATTTCAACTAAAAATTCTTTAAATTGGCGATGATTAAGAGCTTTAGCTATAATGGAGTTGATGATGTTAATCGCCAATTCCATAACTTTGCAAATTTCTTCTGGAAATGTCTGCGCACAAAGCGATTCTTGATGAATGATGCAATGGTAAGTAAGTATCTCGTGATTTTTTCTTTCAAAATAGCAACAAACCCGTTTCTTACGCCAGTCATACTTTTTGCCCCGTCTGTTGAAATTGAGACAATTTTATTGAGTGGAATATGATGTTTTTCAATGCACTCAATTACAGCATTTGCTATATCCTCTCCACGTGTTTGACCTTTGAGTGGCAATAATCCTAAAAGTTCTTCTTTAGGACCTGTAGATGAAATAAATTGTACAAAAAGTGAAACTTGCCCTGTATCATTTATGTCACACGACTCGTCAACTGCTATTGATAAAGCTGAAACAAATTTAAGATCTTCGACTTGCTGGTCGGTTATATTCGAAGACATTTTGACTGTTCTATCTTTCACTGTTTTAGCAGACAATGGTAACTTTTTAATTTTTTTTTAGAATACCTGCTTTGTTCTTAAAATCCTAAAATAGCTCTTCAGATGCATTTATAAAACAACTTTTTATGTATTCACCGTCTGTATATGGTTTTCCTCTCTTAGCAATCTCTTGACCACAAAACTTGCAATATTAACATTGTTGGAAGATTGCATCCAGTAATTAAATACAGAACTTGATTTTTCTTGACTCTTCTGAAGTTCCTCAACTGCTTTCTTCCTTGCATCACCGACAGGATATTTAGTACTAAATGACACGTGTTTAGTTGTAAAGTATCTCTCCAAATTTGATTTCTTGTTATGCGCCAATTTTTCCTGACAAATAAGACAGGTCGGAAGGCCATTTAAGTTTTGAATGAACGCAAAAGTCTCGGTCCATTCAACTTTAAATTCACGGTTTTCGTCTTCCGTTTTTCTTTGCTTCTTCTTTGTAGCCATGTCAGGGCACCTAAAAAAAAGTTTCATTTTTTAATAATAAAGCCACCAACACAAAATAATTACAATTCTTAAATTGATGGCAAAAATACCTGTAGGATTTGCAGCTGGTTGGAAAAATACAGGTAACTTTATGCTTCAAGTAGGTACTTTTGTCACCGGCGCACGATTTGGGCATGTGACTAGCACTAACCACTGCACAATGAGACTGCTGACTGACTGGCTCACTCAACTTGTGCATGAATTGCGCGCGCCTCCCCTGCGCTGGTATCCCACTGCCCACCTGTGCCGCGTCTCCCGTCGCCCGACCGACCGACAACCCCACTTCTTCTAACGCCACTTCTTCAAAATAGACTTGCCCAGGCTGAAAACCGACTTCTGCGCATGGGCCACGAAGTTTCAATCGCACTGAACGTGCACGCCCACACGTGGTATTTTGTGGAAGAGCCACACTCAAGGGGCCAAAGAGCCGCATGTGGCTCGCGAGCCATGGTTTGCCGACCACTGGGCTATCCCATCTAGGTTTGTGTAAGTGCACTCTGTGATGCTCACACAACAATGAAATTGCCTAACAACGCATTTCTCAGAAGGTATCCTCGTTGTTAATTCGCACATGACTGTGTTTAGAGTTGTGCAGTAAGCATATTCTTAACAGTAGTATGGGCAAAATTATGTCAGTTATTATAGGCCAGTGTTTCCAAAGGAACAATAGCTAAGCTAGCTTTTTATTCTATTCTGTACATACTGTGTTCCCACAGAGCACTGAAAACCAGAAGGTGGTAGTAAATTTTGTAATGCAGGATTAAAAATAGAATTGGAACTGTGTTAAGAGAACTAAGTACAGGAGCTGTGGTTTGGGTTTAGAAATAGTAAAAATTCTGGCAGATTACTTACCCAAACCTAATAGAAATCTAGGTGATTGCAAACAGTGTTATTTCCTTCAAGATACAAGCAAGGATTTTCCTTTCCCCCAGATTGCTGAATGAATAGCTTACTTGGAAAGAGGGGCAGGGTGAATATATGTCTAAACAAATGAAGGAAATTTTCCCACACTCTTAGTAAGTAGGTTAACAAGATTTCAAAAGTCAGCTTATCTCAAACAGTATTCATATTACCATTTAATTGTTCTTAATTTATGATGTGTAGAAAATACAAGGAAACTCTAAGTAAAAAAAAAACAAACTTACAGGCTATCTGGTACTTTATATTCTTTGTTGGAAATTAATTCAATTCCTGCTCATATTTTAAATAAAAAGTCTTCTTGCCTTTGCTGGTTTGGCTCAGTGGGTAGAGTGTTGGCCTGGGGACTCAAGGGTCCCATGTTTGATTCCAGTCGGGGACACATGCCCGGGTTGTGGGCTCGATCCTTATCGAAGGGCATGCAGGAGGCAGCTGATCAGTGATTCTCTCTCATCATTGATGTTTCTGTTTCTCTCTCCCTCTCTCTTCCTCTCTGAAATCAGTAAAAAAATATATTTTTTAAAAAGTCTTTTCTGTGTCTTATCTATGATCCCTCTTTGAAAACATACAGCCTTCTCTTACAAAGGATGGCCCCTCGATCCTGTCTTTCCTGAGTGTAGGATAAATCAGCCCACACTCTTCCATAAGCTACATTTTCTGCAGTCCTTCAAGCCTCTGTCCTCTTCTTTTACCTAACACTTCAGCCTCATAGAATTATCTCTGTGTTTTCTGGACATGCTATGTCTTTCATGTAACAAGGTCTTTGCACACACTCCTCTCCCTGGAATGCTCTCCCTTCAACCACTCTTCCATGTGCAGTTTTCTTTAAGAAGATACCAGATATATTCTTGGCAAAGCCTTTCCTGATTGCATGAGAAGTAGTCATTCTTTCCTCAGGAGTTTCATAATTCTGTTATATCATGTATAATGATTGTTTGTACCCTCCCTACTGTGAGCCTCTCAAGTGCTGGGAAGGAGTCAAATTAATCTTTTTATCCTTAGTACAGTGCTTACTATAAATAGATGATAGGCTGATAAATGTATGGACTAATGGACAAGTGGATAGATGGACAGATGGATGGATACACTCAAGCCAAGAGCATGAAGCACCTTGTAAATAAACATTTAACTAGTTAGGTGTCATGCTGACAGAGGAAATTGGGACTTAATTTTTATTATTTCTAGATAGAGTAACCATTTAATTTAGCATCCAAGCTGGGACATTTTTGAAAGTACAGATAGCAGGAGGGATTTGCTATGAACAATTATGCCAGAATTATAGGCGTGAGCCAGGAATCTCTCAAACTTGAAAGAGATGATCACTCTACTAGGTTACCAGGGAAAAGAACATTCTAGACAGGAGAACAGGTTTACCTAGGTGAAAAGTGACCTGTGTTATTTTCCTGTCGGCACCTCCAATTGCATGTGACTCTAAAGCAGTTAATTTATGTCACATCTCTCATAGGTAGGTAACCATGACCACTAGGTACCAACTTTCATTTGTGTTAATAATGTGCAGCTTTGCCCTAACTGGTTTGGCTCAGTGGATAAAGCGTCCGCCTGCGGACTGAAGGGTCCCAGGTTCGATTCCCGTCAATGGCATGTACCTTGGTTGCGGGCACATCCCCAGTAGGAGGTGTGCAGGAGGCAGCTGATCGATGTTTCTCTCTCATCGATGTTTCTAAATCTCTATCCCTCTCCCTTCCTCTCTGTAAAAAAGCAATAAAATATATATATTTAAAAATAATAATGTGCAGCTTTGTCATGGAAACAATTTGTAGACTGTTGCCTCAGAACAGAAAATTATTGAGGAAGACTGCTTGTTTAAAAAGTGTCCCTTCTGAACCTAATCTACCTTCCGTTAATCTTCTCTAAAGCCTAACCTACTTTCTAGTGTTTATCTTCCCCCTTCTATTACTCCAGTGCCTTACACCTAATATATGCTACATACGTATTTTCAATTATCTGTTTACTGTTAAAGGAAAGGGTCTTGTGTTGCCTGTCTCCAAGCTTTTTTCTGCTCTCTGCCTCTCTTCCCAGCCTCTTGAAATCCTCCTTTTCCTGTTTTTTAAAACATGTTAACTTTATTATATATTTTTTAAATCCTCACCTGAAAACATGCTTTTTTAAAAAATTAATTTCTTTATTGATTAAGGTATCACATATTTATCCTCATCCCCCCATTCCCATCCCAAACCCCTCCCCACGCATGCCCCCACCCCCCTGTTGTCCGTGACCACTGGTTAGGCTTATATGCATGCATACAAGTCCTTTGGTTGATCTCTCCCCCTTACCCCCACCCTCCCCTACCTTCCCTCTGAGGTTTGACAGTCTGATCGATGCTTCCCTGTCTGTCTCCAGGTCTGTTTTTGTTCATCAGTTTATGTTGTTCATTATTTCCCCTGGATGAGTGAGATCATGTGATACTAGAAATACACTTCTAAGAACCGAAAATGAGACAAGCAATAATGGTTATGCTGAGAGGCAAATGAATCAGTCTGTAGTGAGTTTCTTTCTGGGCCAACAGTTCTTTTGAGTCCCAATTTCAGTGTCAAACAGTTCCTTATGTGTACATGTCAGCAATGATATTTCAGATCTGGATGGTGGACAAATGGTGGTAATGCAGGTCCGACCCTCTCTGGTTTGGTCCTGGGCAACCTGCCGCGACGCACAGCTGCTGCCACCATTTGTGCGACTGAAAACATGCTTTTATTGGTTTTAGAAAGAGGAAGGGAGAGAGAGAGAAACATCAATCCTCTGTCTCCCCCAGGCTCCTGACTGGGGATAGAACCCTCAACCTGGATATGTGACCTAACCGGAAGTCGAACCTATGATGTTTTGGTGTATAGGATGATGCTCTAAACAACTGAGCTACCTGGTCAGGGCCCTCCTTTTCCTTTGTAAATTATACTCTGCTAATGCTTTCTCAGTTTAGTCTGACTCACAACATTCTCTGAGCTCTTAAGTGTCTGCACATTCCTTTTTTTTTTTTTGGCAGTTATAGTGCACTTCTTTGTGGCATCTCTTTTATGGTGTCTGTTTAACTTTTGTTGTGTTTGCTGTTCTTAAAATTAGACATTCTGCTTGAAAACTCTAGGAGCCTGTTACTCCATTATTTTAAATAGAATAATTATAATAAGATAAACATCAACCACAAATTCTCAAACTATTTCCTAAAAAGGCAATTAAACACAGTAAAATGCCTAAGTATAAATAACAAACTATCACATAAGGATGTAAGATGCTTAAAACATAACTTCCTGATCACAGTAATTAATACGGTTTTTAAAAAACAGTTGTTTTGTGTGTAGTATCATGCCTCTCTTGCCACCCACACTGGACATTCTGATTTTGTCCAGTATACCCTTTGACATTCTGATTTTGAAAATATTTCTGTGATTTTGATATTTTATCAGTAACTGGGAACTTTTGTGGTTTTGTTTTAAAATGTATTATTGAATTTTGGTGGCATGTATATACATTTTTCCTCTATAAACAACAGGAAAAATATTAAGAGATAGATATTAAGAAAGAACAGGCATTCTATTAGGAAAACATTAACAGTAACAGATATGCCTGAATTTACTGAGCATTTATTATAATTTCTCGCTGATTACTTACATGGCATATCTCCTTAGTGTTTTGTACATAATGTGCTAATTAAATATCTGTAGGTTGGCTTTAACTCAGACCAAATAAGAAGATTGAGCCCTAAATAGAAAATGTACACATGCTGAATATGTGCCTAATGCCCCTCCAACCCCTGTGTGTTGTTTGTTTGTTTTTGCAGGCTTTAATGCCAAAAGGAAAAAGAAAGTAGCAAAGATATACCAGGCTCTGAACAGTGATCCCACTGATGTGGCTGCCCTTAGACGCATGGCTATTAGTGAAGGAGGGCTCCTAACTGATGAGATGAGACGAAAAGTGTGGCCCAAGCTCCTCAATGTCAACACCAATGACCCACCTCCTATATCAGGTAAGATGGGGAGTACTGTAAGGGGAGCTTATTTAGGAGGCAAGGAAAAAAGAATTTCAGAATCTTTGATTTTTATGCTAATGTCAAACCAAGAGTAGATGAGTAAATCTAAAGCATTTGAGGATATGATTGGTCCAACTCTGAAAATAAGGCCAAACTAATAAGTAGAATTTTATTCAAAAATGGAATGAGCTTTTATTGGCTAGATAGAGAAGTTTATTAAAAATGTATATTCCAACCCGACCCGTGTGGTTCAGTGATCCCCCGAGAACCAGGAAATCAGGCTCAATTCCTGGTTAGGGCATATGCCAGGTGTTGGGCTCAATCCCCAGTAGGGGTGGTGCAGGAAGCAGGCAATCAATGATTCTCTCTCATTTATGTTTCTATCCCTCTCTTCCTCTCCCTTTCTCTCTCAGAAATCAATTAAAACATCCCTAGCCGGTTTGGTTCAGTGTATAGAGCATTGGCCTGTGGACCAAAGGGTCCCGGGTTCAATTCCGATCAAGGGCATGTACCTTGGTTACAGGCTCCTCCCCGGCCTGGGCCCTAGTCGGGGCTCGTGCAGGAGGCAACCAATTGATGTGTTTTTCTCACATTGATGTTTCTGTCCCTTTCTCTCCCACTCTCCCTAAAAATCAATGGAAAAATTCCTCGGGTGAGGATTAATAACAACAAAAAATGAAAAATAATGTATTTTTTTTTAAATGCATATTCCAGTCCATTTTCACTTAGAGATGGGTTGTAGGAATCTGTATTTTAATAAGCACTCCACCTAATTCTGATGTAGATGGACTACATTTTGAGAAACGGGCTATGAGGAGAAATAATACCTTTTTTAAAAAAAAAAACGAACACAAAAGCCCTAGCTGGTTTGGCTCAGTGGATAGAGTCGGCCTTCAGAGTGAAGGCTCCCGGGTTCAATTCTGGTCAAGGGCACATGCCCAGGTTGCCGACTCGATCCCCAGTAGGGGGTGTGCAGGAGATGGCCATTCAGTGATTCTCTCTCATCATTGATGTTTCTATCTCTCACTCTCCCTTCCTCTCTGAAATCAATAAAAATACATTGAAAAAAAAAACACAAAAGAATTTTTATTGGGAAATACTATGCTCATTTTGGATTCTAAAATTCTGAAGTTCTGTGAAAAGCTATAACTTTAACTAATCTGCAAGGCCTGTATGGTAAAAGGAGTTCCTTGGAATATAGTGTAGAACAGTGGTCGGCAAACTGCGGCTCGCGAGCTACATGCGGCTCTTTGGCCCCTTGAGTGTGGCTCTTCCACAAAATACCATGGCCTGGGCGAGTCTATTTTGAAGAAGTGGCGTTAGAAGAAGTTTATGTTTAAAAAATTGGCTCTCAAAAAGAAATTTCAGTTGTTGTACTGTTGATATTTGGCTCTGTTGACTAATGAGTTTGCCGACCACTGGTGTAGAATACAGATAGAAGTACTACAGAACAATGAACCCATTTTTGTCATTCACTCAACAAACATTTATTGCTTTATTGCTATGTATGGCAAAAGTCCGGCTCTTGGGGATTCTTTCACTCATTTGGAAGATACTAGTTGTGCTCCTGTTGTGTGCCAGATACTGGAGATAATTAAAACAGCCTCTGCCAGTAAAAGTTCACAGTGTCATAGTGCAGCAAGTAGGTGTTAAGTTGCCACTTGTTTAATCTTTGAAGCTGGCTGCCTTGGAGCAGTAAGCCTTTTGTTGGGAGGAAAAGGCATTACCGTGTTCACACTCTGAATCCTGAGATGGTATTCTTCTATCAGATTTCAGATTTCCCCTATTTTTATAAGATGAAGTTTGTGTGGGAAAGTTTTGCCCAGGCTCCTCTGTTACCTTTTGATTTCGGTTTGTGAAGGAAATGTAGACTTGTTACACAACACTCAGTTTGTGTTGAGGGAAATGTACACTTGTTATATACGTGTATATATAACAGCTAGAGACTGCCTCCTTACATTCACACTGTATTGGGCTTATCACCTGAACAGAAATACAATGTCCTATTTGCAGTGTGTTAGCTTTAGAATTTCTGGGTCAAGACAAGTTAGGTTCTCCTTTATAGGAGTTTATTTTAATACTCCTTTCTGAACAGCTCAGTCCTTCCTAGACTTTACATATGTTAGAGTTTTTTTAGTGGTCTATGGTTTCCACATTTATAATCTTATTTGATCCTTACAGTAACCTGAAAGGTACATTATGGAAGGGAATATTGCCATTTTATAGATGTGGACTTTAAACTTCAGAGCCATTCCCCAGTGACAACACAGGAGGCCCCTGGCCTCCCGACGTCTCTGCAGCTTTTCCATCTAATTCGATTACCTCCTTGACAATGCGATCCTTCCTTACGTCATCAAGACTGCATGTTTGCAACTAAACTTGTGATTTCTCTCCAATTGTATTTTGAGTCATGTTCTTTTCAGGAAAATGCAGGAGTATATCCTCCTGGCCTTTGGTGTAATACCACAATATTTTGTTCCTGATCTGGCTTCCCAGACATTCCTACAATGACATGTTCCTTTTCCTCCAATAGGGAAAAACCTACGACAGATGAGCAAGGACTACCAACAAGTGCTGCTGGATGTCAGGCGGTCCTTACGGCGGTTCCCTCCTGGTGAGAAGCTCTCTCCGTCTGTCTTGTTACATGGAGGTTTCTGTCCCATTTGCACTTACTTTCTTGTGTTGATGCTTGCCAGCCCCAGGGAGTTTCCATCCCAGCACACAGTGTGACCTAATATCTATTCTCATTTTGCTGAGCCATTCTTTAATTTACTCCATCACACTCAGACTCCCACTGAAACCCTGAGCCAAAAGTAATTTCTCTTGGCCTAGAAGTGGTAAATGAGAGAAGTTTTTTCCCCCCTTTCAGAGCCACAGAAGAGACTTCATAGAGATTGCTAGAGCCATGAGTCTGGCTTTAAAGAGCAGGTTGGTTTGAAAGGGGGCATTAACAAGAACTTTTTTCTTTCTTTTCTTTTTCAAATTTTTACTGATTTCAGAGAGGAAGGGAGAGGGAAAGAGAGAGAGAAACATCAATTAATGAGAGAGAATCATTGGTTGGCTGCCTCCTGCACAGCCCCCACTAGGGATCGAGCCTGCAACTAGGGCATGCGCCCTGACCAGGAATCGAACCATGACCTCCTGGTTCATAGGTCGATGTTCAACCACTGAGCCACGTTGGCCAGACTAACAAGAACTTTTAACATCTTCTTTGATTAAATTTACAAATAGTGATATCTTGCATATATATGTATTGAGTTCCTTAGACTAGAAGGGAGGCCATTCTCTGCATGTTTAAAGAGTTTATTCCTAAAATTGCCTCCCCATTCCAGGAAGAATGAGAAGAATAACCATTGTCTCCATTTTCACAATGAAGGCAATTGGGCAACAAACCTCATGTTTATGATCTATTTCTCTTCTTTTGGCAACTCCACATTTAGGTCCATGAAGAGAGGAGAATTGCTAACAGAAAATCAGTTGCCATGGCAAACTACTGTATCCCAAGAAATTTTAAGGGGTTGGGAATGCAGCAGAGGGGGCGCAATAGCCTGGGTGGAGGCTTAGCATGGTCCTAGAGATGTGGAGATGCCGGTGTCTGCAGTGAGGCCTGGGAGGTAGAGCTGTGCCAGGTACGGCTCTGGACCATGTTGGGGCAGACCCACTGCTGTACCATCATGTTGGGGGACTTGGGGAGTGTGGCAAGACGGCGCTCCTTCGGGTGTTTGCCAAGGACACCTACCCTGGGAGTTATGTCCCCACCATGTTTGAGAACTACACTGTGAGCTTTGAGATAGACAAGTGCGCATTGAGCTCAACTTGTGGGATACTTTAGATACCTCTTACTGTGATATTGTCTGGCCTGTGGCCTCTCCTAATTCAGACGCGGTGCTCATCTGCTTCAGCAGCCAACAAGAAACACTGAACAGTGTCCTCAAGAAGTGACAGGGAGACAGGAATTTTGCCCCAGTGCCAAGGTTGTGCTGGTTGGCTGTAAGCTGGACGTGTGGACTGACCTGGCCACACTGAGGAAGCTGTCCAAACAGTGGCTTATTTCTGTTGTACATGAGCAGGTCACTGTGCTTGCCAAGCAGGTGGGGACCGTGTCCTACATTGAGTGCTCTTCCCGTCCTCTGAGCACAATGTCAGGGATGTCTTCCATGTGACCAGAGTGGCCTCATTTGGCAGTGACCATAGGTAGCTGTGCTGTAAGGACTCACACCTGGGACTGCAGCAATCTGCTCAGCTGGCAGAAAGGCCAGACTGTGGGAACAGGACAAAGGCGAGATACACAAGAATCGAGCCAAGCATTGCAACCTCATGTGAAGGGCCAGGGAGGAATAGTGTGTCAAGAGGGGTGGTGAAGGGCACAATTGTTCCTCTGCTCGCACCTTGTATTCCTGACCTCCTGACTTTAGCTGAAACGTCAGGGAGGCTGAATGAGCAATTCTCTTAGGCAAGGGACCCAGAGGCAGAAAGGGGTGCCACCATTCCCCATATCTTCATCCCCCTCCTCTCCATAAGAAGTTGAGGGAGCTAGCAGGGCAGGCATCTGAGCCCGGAGCTGGGATAGGGCAGGGGCGTTAGGGTAGCTGACATTAAGCAGTGACCTTGGTTAAGTCTCGGTATATGAAGGTTGCCTTCTCTCCCCACCTCCAGTCTCCATATCCGGGTTCAGGCTTCCTTCCCTAAGGAAAGTGTCCATTCCATGACCTTCCCTTTTCCTCTTCTCTCACTTCTACAGCTGTTCTCACTCATCCTAACCTCCAGGCAACATGCACTAATTTAAAAAAAGCAAGTTGAAAAGCCCCTTCCCCTATATATCCACCAGTCCTAGCTCCTCCCTCTCTTCCCCCAATAGTCCACAAATAAAGCCCATGTCCATGGAGTGGGGGGAGGGTTTGTTTTTTTTTAACATGCAATAACTGTTTAGTCAGGGCGCATGGCGGGGGGATGTTCATGGGGGGGAGGAGGATTTTTTTTTTTAACATGCAATAACTATTTAGTCAGGGCCACTGATCTCTTTTTCCTTAGCATGTCAAATTTTAAAATAACAACAGATGATACAAAAAAAGCCATCTGTTGTGAATGAGTCAAAATTATACTTTTTTTTTTTTTTGGTCAGGTCAGCAAAAAATATAAAATATTTTAGTAATGTGTTTAGCAGAATTTTAGTAATTAGTTTATGTGTGCCATGAGATAAAAAAGGTGGAAAAGCACTGCTAAACCCATTGCTTCACTCTTCTGAAACCATGCTTTGGCTTGGATTTTGTCTGTTAAAGAAAGCTTTCTTTCCTGCTTCTACCTTTGCTCCCTGGAGGGCTTCTTGTGATTCTCATTTAGCCAGTGGCCTGCCATCTTGGTTTTTAATGTTTATTTTATTTATTTTTACTGAGGTACCAGAGGCCTGGTGCACAAAATTCGTGCATGGCAGGGGGAGGGGAGTCCCTCAGACCGGCCTGCTCCCTCTCGCAATCCTGGACCCCTTGGGTGGGATCCCTAGGTCTGGCCAGTGATCAGGGTCTATCAGGGCTTTCCTTCCCCTGGCTGCCGGCAGCTGGCCCCACCCCCACCACTGCCACTGTTTGCATCTGTGCAGCACTGCTCCTCCCCTCGCCCGCCACTGGTTGCCTCCCTCTGCAGGCAACAGGCATGCGGGTGCGATCCCTTGGCTGGCCTGGGTCTCCCTCTGCGGGGCGATAGCTGGCCAGCCCCGCACACCCGCCACAGCGTCACTGGTCAGTGGCCTGGGCCTCCCTCTGTGGGGCGAGCGATCGCGGGGCCCCCAGATAGATCGCTCCACAGAGGGAAACCCTGCCCACCCGGCCAGGGCTCCCTGATAGATCACCGTGCAGAGGGTAACCTGGGCCTCCCTCTGTGGGGCGATTGCAGAGCTCCCCCCCCCCCGTCCCCCGCGTCCCCTGTCCCCCAATTGATTGCCCTGCCAGCCGGTGGCCTGGGCCTCCCTCTTTGGCACTATCGATCGCAGAGCCCCCCCATCGATCACCCCGCAGAGGGTGGCCTGGGCTTGGCCTGGCGCCAGTGTGTGTGTCATAGCATGGTCATCCAGAAAGTCATCCGGACGGTTGTTCTGCTGTTCAGTCATTTGGTTGATTTGCCTATTATGCTTTTATTATTATAGACAATTGGCATATAACAATATATTAGTTTCAGGTGTACAACATGATAATTCAGTATTTGTATATATACAACTTGGTTTTAATGAAAACATATGCCCATAGTCCAATCCCCATTTCCCTATCCTGTTACTTTTATTCTTTTTTTTATTTGTGTGTGTGTGTTTTTAAAATACATTTTTATTGATTTCAGAAAGGATGGGAGAGGGAGAGAGAGAGAGAAACATCAATGATGTGAGAGAATCATTGATTGGCTGCCTCCGGCATGCCCCACACTGGGGATCGAGCCTGCAACCCAGGCATGTGCCCTGACCGGAAATCATACCGTGACCTCCTGGTTCATAGGTTGATGTTCAGCCACTGAGCCATGCCAGCCGGGCTTATTTGCATGTTTTTTAAAAATAAATTTAATTTTTTTTATTAATACATTTTTATTGATTTCAGAGACCGGGGGTGAGACAGAGAGAGAGACACACACACACACATTGATGAGAGAGAAACATCAATCATCTTCTTCCTGCATGCCCCCTACTGGGGATCAAGCTTGCAACTCTGGGCATGTGCCCTTCCTGGGAATCAATAAAAAAAGATCAGCCTAAATTTTCATAATTTAGGTTTTTATGTTGAAGATCAACTTTTTAAAAGGAACTCTACAGTGACATTTATTTTTAAATTTTTTTTAAATTTTTAATTGTAGTTGACATTTAATATTAGTTCAGGTATACAGCATAGTTAGACATTCATATAACTTAAGAAGTAATTTCCCTGATAAGTCTAGTACTCATCTGGCACCATACATAATTATTACAATATTATTGACTACTAGTGGCCCATTGCACGAAATTTGTGCATGGAGGCGGGGGGGGGTGGTGTTCCCTCAGCCCATCCTGCACCCTCTCCAATCTGGGACCCCTCAAGGGATGTCCGACTGCCCGTTTAGGCCCAATCCCCTAAACGGGCAGTCAGACATCCCTCTCACAATCCAGGACTACTGGCTCCCAACCACTCACCTGCCTGCCTGATTGCCTTTAACCACTTCTGCCTGCCAGCCTGATCACCCCTAACCACTCCCCTGCCAGCCTGATCAACGCCAAACTGCGCCCCTGCCGGCCTGGTTACCCCTAACTGCCCTCCTCTGCCAGCCTGGTCACCCCCAACTGCCCTTCCCTGCCGGCCTGGTCTCCCCCAACTGCTCTCCCCTGCAGGCCTGGTCGTCCCCAGCTGCCCTCCCCTGCTTGCCTGGTCACCCCTAACTGCCCTCCCTTGCCGGCCTGGTCGCCCCTAACTGTACTCCCCTGCAGGCCTGGTTGCCCCCAACTGCCCTCCCTTGCTGGCCTGGTTGCCCCCAACTGCCCTCCCCTGCAGGCCTGGTCACCCCCAACTGTCCTCCCCTGCAGGCCCAGTTACCCCTAACTGTTCTCCCTTGCAGGCCTGGTCCCCCCCCATCTGCCCTCCCCTGCAGGCCTAGTCACCCCTAACTGCCCTCCTCTGCAGGCCTGATCGTCCCCAACTGCCCTCCCTTGCAGGCCTGGTCCCTCCCAACTGCCCTCCCCTGCTGGCCTGATTGCCCACAACTACCCTCCCCTGCTGGCCATCTTGTGGCAGCCATCTTTGACCACATTGGGGTGGCCATGTTGTGTGTTGGAGTGATGGTCAATTTGCATATTAGCTCTTTATTATATAGGATTATATAGGATATTCCTTGTGCTGTACTTTACATCCCTGTAGTATTTTGTAACTACCAGTTTGTACTTCTTAATCCCTTCTCCTTTCCCCCTAGCTCCCTGGTAATCCTCCCATCTGGTAAACATCAGTTTGTTCTCTATGAGTTTATTTTTATTGTTCATTTAATTTTGTTTTGTTTTTTGGATTCCACATATAAGTGGAATCGTATGGTATTTGTATTTCTCTGTCTGACTTATTTCACTAAGCATAATAACCTCTACAGCATGATCCATGTTCTTGTAAATGGTAAGATTTCACATTCTTTTTTTATGGCCAAGTAATATTCCGTTGTATATATGTCCCATATTTCCTTTATCCAATCGTCTGTTTATGGACATTTAGGTTGCTTCCATACTTTGGCTATTATATATGAAATGCCCTTCTTTGTCGCTTGTTTATAGCCTTTGTTTTAAAGTCTATTTTGTCTGATATAAATATTGCTACCCCCAGCTTTTTTTTATTTCCATTTGCATGAAATATCTTTTCCCATCCCTTTACTTTCAGTCTCTATGTGTCTTTTTTCAAAATTTCTTTTGTTAATAATTCTTTATTCTTGAAAGTATTACATATGTCCCCCTTTTTCCCCCCACTGACCCCCTCCAACACCCCCCCCCGTGTGTCTTTTTAAAAAAAATACATTTTTATTGATTTCAGAGATGGGGGGGGGCAGAGAGAGACACATTGATGAGAGAGAAACATCAATCAGCTACCTCCTGCATGCCCCCTACTGGGGATCAGGCTTGCAACTCTGGGCATGTGCCCTTCCTGGGAATCAAACCAGCAACTTCCTGGTGAATGGGATGACACTCAACAACTGAGCCACACCAGCTGGGCTCTGTGTGTTTTGCTCTAATGTGGGTTTTTGTTGGCAGCATATGTATGGATCTTGTTTTCTTCTCCATTCAGCCACATGTTATTTGATTAGAGCATTTAATCCATTTACATTAAAGTAAATGTAAATGGATTAAATGTTCCAAATGACATAAATATACAGTTATTGATAAAGGATGGGTATATAGTTATTGCTACTTTCTTTTCATACTTTTGGTCCCTTTTTTCTCCCTCTTAAAGAAGTTCCTTTAATATCTATAATAATAAAAGCATAATATGCAAATCAACTGAACGGCCGAACAGTGGAACGACCATCCGGATGACCTTCTGGATGACCTTCCAGATGAAGCTGGATGATCTTCCAGATGAAGCCGAGGCAGCCGGGGCTGCGAAGGCCTATTCTTGCACGAATTTCATGAATTGGGCCTCTAGTTTCTTATAATACTGGTTTGGTGGTGATGAACAACTTTAGCTTTTTCTTCTCTGGGAAGCTGTTTATCTCTTCGGTTCTAAATGATAGCCTGTGCAGTAGAGTAATCTTGGTTATAGGTCCTTGCTTTTCATCACTTTGAATATTTCATGCCAATCCTTTCTAGCATTGAAAGTTTCTGTTGAGAAATCAGCTGACAGTCTTATGAGAGCTCACTTATACATAACTAACTGCTTTTCTCTTGCTACTTTTTAAATTTTTTATCGATTGTTTTTTATTCTTTTTTTTAATATATTTTATTGATATTTTACAGAGAGGGAGGGAGAGGGACAGAGAGTTAGAAACATCGATGAAAGAGAAACATCGATCAGCTGCCTCCTGCACAACCCCCACTGGGGATTTGCCTGCAACCAAGGTACATGCCCTTGACCGGAATCGAACCTGGGACCTTTTAGTCCACAGGCTGACGCTCTATCCACTGAGCCAAACCGGTTTCGGCATATTCTTAAATCTTTTTTAAATTAAGAATGAGAGAGAGAGAGGACCAGCAAGAGAGAGAGAGAGAGAGAGAGAGAGAGAGAGAGAGAGAGAGAGAGAGAAATACCAGTTTGTTGTTTATTTATACATATCCACTTATTTATACATTCATTGGTTGCTTCTTGTATGTGCCCTGACCAGGGATCAAACCTGCAACCTTGGTGTATTGGGACAATGCTCTAAGTGAGCTACCTGGCCAGCCGTAGCTCAGTTAGTGTGTTTTTTTTGTTCTTGTTGTTGTTAATCTTCACCTGAGGATATTGATTTTTAGAGGGAGTGGAAGGAAAAGGGAAAGACAGAGAGAAAAACATCAATGTGACAGGGACACATCAATTGGTTGGGATTGAGTATGCAACCAAGGTACATGTCCTTGACTGGAACCGAACCTGAGACCCTTCTGTCTACAGGCCAATGCTCTATCCACTGAGCCATACCTGCTAAGGCTTTCTTGCTACTTTTAAGATTCTCTGTCTCTAATCTTTGGCATTTTAATTACAATCTGTCTTGGTGTAAACCTCTTTGGGTTGATCTTATTTGGGACTCTTCATACTTTTTGGACTTGCATGTCTATTTCCTTCACCAGGTTAGGGAAGTTTTTTGTCATTTTTCCAAATAGGTTCTCAATTCTTTGTTCTCTCCCTTCTCCTTCTGGTACCCCTATGGTATGAATGTTGTTATGGTTGAACTCATTAAAAAAAAATTTTTTTTTCTCTCTTCTGATTGGGTGTTTTCTACTTGTTTTCCAAATCACTGATTTGATTCTCTGCTTCATCTAGTCTGCTGTTGATTCCATCTAATTCTTCACTTTTGACTGGTTCTTTTTTATGGTTTTTATCTCTTTGTGAAGTTCTCACGGAATTCATCTATTGTTTCCCTAAGTTATTGAGCATCCTTATAACCAGTGTTTTGAACTCTGTATCTGGTAGATTGTTTGCCTTCATTTTATTTAGGTGTTTTTTTTTCTGGGGTTTTGTCCTGTTCTTTCATTTAGGATACTAGTGGCCCAGTGCATGAAATTTGTGCACATTAAAAGGGGATTGATTAGAGAAAATATTTTAATATTGCTATTTGCCCTTTCTCTATAATAGAAGTGTCAGAGATGAAAGAAAATTAGTAAAATGCATATGAAAATCTTCCTCCTGTCAGAGTCTGGGGCGCACCACAGGACCCAGAGTCAAGTCCCTGCCCAACTGTGGAGCCCCAAAATTGCATGAGACCCAGACCCAGCCGGCCCCACCCCCATTGGGCGAGATCCAGACCCACCCCTGTCAAGCCCCACCAGGTGGGGGGGTGCAGCCTCAGGGCCGCCGTCAAGCCCCACCGGGCAGGGGACACAGCCTCAGGTCCCCTGGCCCCACACTGGGCGAGGGGTGCAGCCTCAGGTCCCCCCAGCACACCCTCAGGTCCCCCAACCTGGTGCCGGGACAGAGGGCATGGCCTGAAGTCCCCTGGCCCGGCACCGGCGTGGGGGCGTGGCCTGAGGTCCCCCGTCAAGCCCCACCGGGCGGGGAGTGTGCCTTGAGATCCCCCATCAAGCCCCACCACGTGGGGGGGGCGCAGCCTCAGGTCTCCCGTCAAGCCCTGTTGGGTGGAGGGTGCAGCCTCAGGTCCCGTGGCATTGGGGCTGGGGGAGCAGCCTGAGGTCCCCTGTCAAGTCCCACTGGGTAGGGGGCGTGGACTTAGGTCCCCTGCCCCGGCCAGCAGGGATGATGGGAAGAACTAATGCCATACAGCCTCAAGTCCCTGCTGATTGCTCCTTAAGGCTCGTTACGGGAGCTTGGCCTCCGCTGTGGGTGCAGTCATCTTGTGTTACGGAAACCCTGCCTCTGCTGTGTGCACCACCATCTTTGTGATGGTGTGATGGTCAATTTGCATATTCCCTCTTTATGAGATAAGCTGTTTCTGTTTCTTCATTTTGGCTGCTTCTCTCTGTTTGTTTCTCTGTATTAGGAAGATTTTGTTACATCTCCCAGTCTTGGAGAGTGAGTGGCCTTATATAGTAGTGCCCCATGGGGCCCAAGGTTCAGACTCCCTGGTCACCTGAGCCAGGTGCTCCAGTGGTGTCCCTTTTGTCAGTTGAGTGTGTCCCTCTGTTGTAGTTGGCCCTTGACTACTGTTAGCACATCAGTGGGTGGGATTGATCCTCAGGCTGACTGCCTATGAGGACTGACCATGAGTATAGCAGATGAGCTATTGTGCAGGGGCTGACCCCACAGAGCAGGATTCAGTTTAATGTGGCTCTGGTGCCTGCCAAATCCACTCTTTGGGTGTGTCATTTGTGGAGCTAATTGGGTGGTGCTCTTAGGTGGTCTGAAGCTGGCCACTGGTGTATTGATTCTGGGGCCTCTTGGGAGGAGCTCTGGCACAGGCTGAAGTCTGCCACTGCCTGTGCTCAGTCCAGGGTTACCTGGTAGTAGCTATAAAGTGATCTGTGGTTGGTAGCTGCGTATGCTGGACTTGGAGGTACCTAAGAGATGCTGCAAACTGATGCTGGCTGTCACTAGTGCCAGAACCCGCTTAGCAAGAGGGACAGAGCATACCGAGGTCAGTGGCTGCTTAATTAGGGTTTGTGGACCTTTGAGAGGTTTTAGGAAAGTCTGCAGCGTGGGCTGAGATCAGTAGCTTGTGAGCAAGAGCTGCTGAAAGAGGTTGGGGCTGGTACACAGGTTAGGTGGGGCGGTCAGGGTCTCCCTCTCCTGCTGCTTTGGATGAGACCACCTAGTACAGATGCCTCCCATATTTTTCCCCTAGGAACCCTTTATCCTTTTCTTTTTATGTAACATCAGCCTATGGTTTTCTTTTTGTACGCTGAACTTTCCATGTGGTTTCATATTCTTTTTGCATTCATGTTCTTAGCTTAGCTTAGCTTAGTACTCCTATATTGAAAATTCAAACAGGGTTTAATGTTTTCTATTATTACTTTTACTAGTGGCCTGGTGCACAAAATTCGTGCATGGGATAGAGGGAGGGGTGTCCCTCAGCCCGGCCTGCACCCTCTCCAATCTGGGACCCTTCGGGGGATAACCGGCAGTCGGACATCCCGCTCACAATCCAGAACTGCTGGCTCCTCTAACTGCTCACCTGCCTGCCTGATTGCCCCTAACAGCTTCTGCCTGACAGCCTAATCGTCCCTAACTGCTCCCCTGTTGGCTTGATTGCCCCTAACCACCTCTGCCTCAGCCCCGCCCCTAGGATTCAGGATTCCCTCCTCCAGCTGGCCACAGGCACCCAGGACCTGGGCTTCCCTCCCTCTGGTCAACCATAGGCACCCAGGACCCGGGCTGGCTTCGCCCGGGCCGGCTGCAGCCGCAGGGGATGGTGGACAGGTGGCTTCGCCCGGGCCACAGCCACAGGCACTGGCGCCTGGGAACGTGGGGTGGGCATCTCCCAGGCCACAGCCAGCCACAGGTGCTGGTGCCCGGAACTGCCAGCAGGCAGCTTCGCCCAGGACTGGCTTTGTCAGGAAGGACGTGCAGATGTTTGCCCAGAAGATGTCCAGTCTAATTAGCATATTACCCTTTTATTAGTATAGATCAGTGGTCAGGAAACTGCGGCTCGCAAGCAACATGCGGCTCTTTGGCCCTTTGAGTGTGGCTCTTCCACAAAATACCACGTGCAGGCGCACACGTACAGTGCAATTGAAACTTCGTGGCCCATGCGCAGAAGTCAGTTTTCGGCTCTCAAAAGAAATTTCAGGGAAACCAAGATGGCAGCATAGGTAAACACCTAAACTGCTGCCCCGCACAACAATTTCAAAACTACAGCTGAAAGACAGAACGGACACCATCCAGAACCACAGGAAAGCTGGCTGAGTGGAAATTCTACAACTAGAAGGAAAGAGGAAAGCTCACAGAGAAGGAGCGGCAAGGAGCTCCGAGGTACTGAGACGCGCGCGCAGAGAGGAAGGGCGGCGGAGTGCCTGGCTGGCTTTCTCTGGCGGGAGGGGGAAGGAAGCCCCCCGACTGCACTGAACCCCAGTTCCGACTGCACTGAACCTCAGTTCCGGGCGAAACCCTGTGGACCCAGACACATACAGGGGGAGTTTGGACTGTCAGGTAGAGAGAAAGGCACACGGAGACTCAGAGACTCAGGGGAGCTGCGGCGTCAGGGGTCTGGAGGCGCGAGTGCGCACAAAGACTGCGGAGGTTACCACAGGCTATCCCTAGCGGAAGGGAGTCGGAAGCTCCTGACTGCACTGAACCCCAGTTCCGGGCGAGCCCCTGGGTACCCATGCTCTTACAGGGGAAATCTGTACTGTAAGGCAGAAACTCGGGAACCGCAGAAGGCAGAGGTCTGGAGACTCGCGCGCAAGGGCAGGGCTGATGGGAAGCCAAGACTGTCTGCTCCGCCCTGAGACTCCACCCCTTCCAAGCTGAACTCAGAGGCTTTTGCAATCTGGCAAGGCTAATCCTATAAGGCTGTCTCCAGCACCGAAAATCTTCCAGTGTAGACACAGCTGATCCTCACAGCCAACTGGCCTGCAGGTCAATTCCTCCCAGTGATACCAACAACAATCAAAACTTAACTACAACAAGGCTGTACAAAGAGGTGCACCAAGAGTGTCCACCTCAGGTTAACTGGGGAGTCCGACCCACTGGACCATATTGGAAACCTAGCACACAAAGCTACCCTACCAACTCAGGGAAGCAGTGAAAAATGGGGAGTCGAAGAAACAGATCACAAATGAAAGAAATGGAGGAAAACAAATGACTGGATATAGAATTCAAAACCACGGTTATAAGGCTTTTCAAGAATATCCTAGAAAAGGCCAATAAATATAACGAGACCCTCGAAGATATGAAAAAGGACCAACTAGAAATTAAACATACACTGACTGAAATAAAAAATACTATACAGAGACCCAACAGCAGACTAGAGGAACACAAGAATCAAGTCAAAGATTTGAAATACAAAGAAGCAAAAAACACTCCACCGGAAAAGCAAAAAAAAGAAAAAAGAATCCAAAAAGTTGAAGATAGTGTAAGAAGTCTCTGGGACAACTTCAAGTGTACCAACATCAGAATTATGGGGGTGCCAGAAGAAGAGAGAGAGCAAGATACTGAAAACCTATTTGAAGAAAGAATGACAGAAAACTTCCCCCACCTGATGAAAGAAATAGACTTACAAGTCCAGGAAGCGCACAGAACCCCAAACAAAAGGAATCCAAAGAGGACCACACCAGGACACATCATAATTAAAATGCCAAGAGCAAAAGACAACGAGAGAATATTAAAAGCAGCAAGAGAAAAACAGTTAATTACCTACAAGGGAGCACCCATACGATTGTCAGCTGATTTCTCAACAGAAACTATGCAGGCCAGACGGGAGTGGCAAAAGATATTCAAAGTGATGAATAGCAAGAACCTACAACCAAGATTACTCTACCCAGCAAAGCTATCATTCAGAATTGAAGGGCAGATAAAGAGCTTCACAGATAAGAAAAAGCTGAAGGAGTTCATCACCACCAAACCAGTATTATATGAAATGCTGAAAGGTATTCTTTAAGAAGAAGAAGAAGAAGAAAAAGGTAAAGATAAAAATTATGAACAACAAATACATATCTATCAACAAGTGAACCTAAAAATCAAGTGAATTAAAAATCTGAGGAACAGAATAAACTGGTGAATATAATAGAATCAGGGGCATAGAAAGGGAGTGGACTGATAATTCTCAGGGGGCAAGAGGTATGGGGGATGCAGGAAGAGACTGGACAAAAATCGTACACCTATGGATGAGGACCGTGTGGGGGGAGGTAAGGGCAAAGGGTGGGGTGGGAACTGGGTGGAGGGGAGCTATGGGGGGGAAAAGGAGAAACAATTGTAATAATCTGAACATTAAAGATTTATTAAGCCAAAACCGGTTTGGCTCAGTGGATAGAGCGTCGGCCTGCGGACTGAAAGGTCCCAGGTTCGATTCCGGTCAAGGGCATGTACCTTGGTTGCAGGCACGTCCCCAGTAGGGGGTGTGCAGGAGGCAGCTGATCGATGTTTCTCTCTCATCGATGTTTCTAGCTCTCTATCCCTCTCCCTTCCTCTCTGTAAAAAAATCAATAAAAAATATATTTATGGGGAGGGGGTGGGGGGCAATGGTAAGATATGTACACATATAATACCTTAATAAAAATTTGAAAAAAAAATATATTGAAAAAAAAAAGATTTATTAAATTAAAAAAAGAGAAATTTCAATCGTTGTACTGTTGATATTTGGCTCTGTTGACTAATGAGTTTGCCGACCACTGGTATAGATCATGGTGTGTTTTTTCTCGCTATCATTAACCATAGTAACTGTTGCTTATGTATTAAAGTTCTATTCCTTCTAAGTCTAGAAGCAGCCTCAGAATCCTTCTCACCATTCATCTTAAGTCTGATGCTTAGTTGATCAGAATTAATACCTGAGGTGAAGCCTCTTACTGCAGATGTATCCCAGAATGTATGGCATCCTCTCTGCTTTATGATCCAGCTAATAATACATTGCCTCAATCATGTTGATTGAGGTCATTTTTCCCCTTTCAGTTTCTAGTAGTAGATTACCATCTACTGCCTAGGAAGCAAAACTGACTGTCTCCATGTAGATCACAAAATAAGGTTTTTTTCTCATGAATAAAATTTCATTCTTTCAGCATGAGTAATTTTGTCAACAACGTTTTGAGGTAGTAACAGTTTATAACAAATTGAACTATTTCAGGTACTGTGCTGTGTCATACACAGATTTCATTTTATCTTTGCAATAACTCTATACAGTAGGTATTATAATTACACAAATGAGAACACTGAGGTATAGAGAAATCAGGTAACTTGTCCAGTAAAACCTGAAAGTGGCCGAGTCTCGTTTCAAATCCATGAGCCATGCCCTTTAACCATTATACTCCACTCAGTATTGTGCTGGAGCCTGCTCTTACTGGCTCACAAATTTTCAGGAGTTTTGTAAGCTGGTTGTTAAAAATGTTCATTATTAAAAATTAAATTATATAGCCCTAACCGGTTTGGCTCAGTGGATAGAGCGTCAGCCTGCGGACTGAAAGGTCCCAGGTTCGATTCCGGTCAAGGGCGTGTACCTTGGTTGCGGGCACATCCCCAGTGGGAGATGTGCAGGAGGCAGCTGATTGATGTTTCTCTCTCATCGACATTTCTAGCTCTCTATCCCTCTCCCTTCCTCTCTGTAAAAAAATCAATAAAATATATATATTTTTTAAAAAACATTAAATTATATAATCTTAAAAGTGAATACATTAAAACCAAAGGTAATACATACTCTAAATTCATCACTCCTCAGTTATTTACTACACCTTACTGTTCTGGCTCTTGACATTATTTATATCTTTTGGGTCTTTCTGGTGGAATATAGTAGTGTATTACTGCACGTTTCTCCTCAGCTCTGCATTTAGTGGCATCACATTAGCAGCTGAAATCAGCCATGGATGGAGAATTTATGCCACAGAAGTTGGCCGATAGTGTAAATCAGGGTTTTGTTTTCTTTGATTGAGAGCCAGTTGTTAAACATTTACCAGCACAACACTGACCACATTGGTGGCGGTGGTCTCATTAGAATGTGTTATATTATGCAGATGAAAATCTATTTAAACAGACTTGATATTTTCAAAGATGGAAGAATTGTCCCTGTCAACTATTATAGTTGATTCATATCCTCACTGTCATCATTGCAAAGTTTTCAGTCCCCACATGGATTGCTGGATACACTATGTCTTGCCCTGTCCCTGTCCCCTCCCTTTCTAGCCTTTGTTACCTTAAGGACTCTAGTTTTCCATTTATATGTTTAAGTACCAACCTTACCTGCTTAAAAATGTAAGCTTTTAACACTGCTCTCCCTGTTCCCTATCCTTCAGATGAAAAGTGGAGTTGGGTTGGGGCAGCAGAGAGAAATTCGGAAGGGGAATATTGGAGTAATGACTGTAGTGGGAGAAGAGGGAACCTATCTCCTGGACCGCAGGCGCTGGTGCCCTGGACCACAGGGCTGGCAGCTTCTCCGGGTGGCTGCAGCCTGGGACCTCGGGGCGGGTGGCTTCTCTGTCTCCTGGGCCACAGCCAGCCGCAGGCGCTGGCACCAAGACTGCAGGCGGGCGGCTTTTACGTCTCCCCTGGGATGCATTGTGGGCAGCTTCTCCGGCTGGCAGCGGCCTGGGATCATGGGGCACGCAGCTTCTTCATCTCCCGGGCCACAGCCAGCCTCAGGCACTGGTGCCTGACTTCTCCATCTCCCCCAGGCCCGGAGCAGCCAGTGGGGGCCTACTTGCGGCCAGGGGGGGACGCTTGCGTCCCAGCTCCAGCCACTACCAACTTTGTCATGTTAATTTGCATATTCCCTCCTGATTGGCTTGGTCATCTCAGAGTGATGGTCAATTTGCATATTTCCTCTGTATTAGATAGGATGACTTTACCTATTCATAGTACCTGATTTACTTCGTTTTCTTTTTTTTTTTTTTTTTTTAATATATTTTATTGATTTTTTACAGAGAGGAAGAGAGAGGGATAGAGAGTTAGAAACAGCGATAAGAGAGAGACATCGATTGGCTGCCTCCTGCACGCCCCCTACTGGGGATGTGCCCGCAACCCAGGTACATGCCCTTGACCGGAATCGAACCTGGGACCCTTCAGTCCGCAGGCAGACGCTCTATCCACTGAGCCAAACCGGTTAGGGCCGTTTTCTTTTTTATTTATCTTTTACAATGTTCCCTTTTGAAAGGGGTGGGGTAAATATAGGCAAGAGATGAGGTTTGCTTTCACCTTAAACCTTTCATTCAGTTTATTCTGGGCCCTTATATTAGCTGTTTTGTCTCATAGTATCTTTTTAACTGACAAAGCTAATGGTGTAGGAAAACTAGGCTGTGTGCCGTTCTTCTAAAGCAGTTCACAAGGTCAAGATTTGGTCTTTTTATACTAAAAGTCAGATGAGCTAAGGAACCACACTGCCCACTGCCAGAACCAGCTGCATTTTCAGAGCTCCCAAGAAGGCTCCCTTTTTCCAGCCATATCTTTGGAGCAAGGAGATCAACATTTCCTATATTTAGTTTGCTTTAGTAGGAAACATGCAATTAAGTCTTTTTTGTTTTTATATGATTTCATACCTACAGAAAGTTACAAAAATAGGACAATTTCCCATATACCTTTTACCCAATTTTCTTATATGTTAATATTTTATTATATTTGCTTTCTCTCTTTCTCCATATTCATACATATAAGTTCTTTTTCTTTTTTTTTTTAATAATTCTTTATTGTTGAAGGTATTACATATGTCCCCTTTTTTTCCCCCATTGACCCCCTCCAGCCTCCAATCCCCCACCCCCACCCCAGGCCTTCAGCACCCAATTGTCTGTGTTCATGGGTTATGCATATATGAATACAAGATCTTTGGTTGATTACCTCCCACCCACCTACCCTCCCCCAACTTCTGAGATTCCACACTCTGTTCCATGTTTCCATGTCTCTGGATCCACTCCATTCATCAGTTTATTTTGTTAATTAGATTCCACATATGAGTGAGACCATGTGATACTTGTCTTTGACTGACTTATTTCACTTAGCATGATACTCTCCAGGTCCCTTCATGCTGTCTCAAAGGGTAAGAGATTCTTTTTTACTGCTGCATGGTATTCCATGGTATAAATGTACCACAGCTTTTTTATCCACTCATCTGCTGACGGGCACTTGGGCTGTTTCCAGATCTTAGCTATTATAAATTGTGCTGTTATGAACATAGGGGTGCATCCATTCTTTCTGATTGGTATTTCACATTTCTTAGAATATATTCCTAGAAGTGGGATCACTGGGTGAATTGGCAGTTCCATATTTAATTTTTTGAGCAAATTCCATACTGTTTTTCCATAATGGCTGCACCAGTCTGCATTTCCACTCGCCAACACTTGTCATTTATTGATTTGTTGATGGTAGCTATTCTGACAGGAGTGAGGTGATAACTCATTGTTTTTTTAATTTGCATCTCTGATGATCAGTGACTTTGAGCATTTTTTCATAATGACTCTTGCCATCTCTATGTCCGCTTTGGAGAAATACCTATTTAGGTCCTTTGCCCATTTTTTAATTGGATTGTTTGTCTTCCTTTCGTTAAGTTGTATGAATTCCTTATATATTTTGGATATTAACCCTTTATCAGATGCATCATTGCCAAATATGTTCTCCCATACAGTGGGCTCACACACACTTAAGTTTCTTTCTGAATTATTTAAGAATGAATTACAGACATGGTGTCCCTTTGTTCCTAAATATTTCAGGGTGTAGTTCCTAAAAAACAAGGCACATATATAATCGCAGTACGTTTATCAAAATCAGTAACAACATTAAAAAATACTGCTGTCTAATCTACAGATTTTATTCAGATTTCATCATTTATATCAGTTATGTCCTTTATAGGAAAAGGAAACACAAATTCATGCATTTCCCATTCAGGCATCATATCTCTTTAGCCTCATTTAACCTGGAATAGTTTATATTTTATGACAGGCCAGTTATTTATTGATTTCAGAGAGAAAGGGAGAAGGAGAGAGAGATAGAAACATCAGTGATGATAGAGAATCATTGATTGGCTGCCTCTGCACACCCCACACTGAGGGTTGAGCCCGCAACTGGGGCATGTGCCCTGACTGGAAATTGAACCGTGACTTCCTGGTCCATAGGTCAACGCTCAACCACTGAGCCATGCCGGCTGGGCAATAGGACAGTTATTTTATAAAAAATCCCTTAATTTGAGCTTGGTATTTTCTCACTGTTTAGGTTGATGCGTTCTTTCATGTGTTTTGTTTGTTGGTTTGTTTGTGTGTTTTTTAAATTCTCACCAGAGGATATTTTTCCATTGATTTTTAGAGAGAAAGTGTAAGGGAGGCAGGAGAGGGAGGGAGGGAGGCAGGAGAGGAAGGGAGGCAGGGGAGGGAGGGAGGAAGGCAGGGGAGGGAGGGAAGGGGACAGGGGAAGAGGGAGGGAGGGAGGGAGGGAGGGAGGGACATTGACTGGTTGCCTCCAACCAAAGTACATGCCCTTGACCCAGAATCTAACCTGAGACCCTTCAGTCTGAGGGCTGATGCTCTAACTCGAGTGGGCAAACTTTTTGACTCGAGGGCCACAATGGGTTCTTAAACTGGACCGGAGGGCCGGAACAAAAGCATGGATGGAGTGTTTGTGTGAACTAATATAAATTCAAAGTAAAGGAGCGGAGGGGAGAGCAAGAGAACCGGATAGAACAGCCGGATCCGGCCCGCGGGCCATAGTTTACCCAAGGCTGCTCTAACTACTGAGGAACTGGCCAGGACGGTTTATACACTCTTGATAGGAATACCACAGGAGTGATGCTGAGTTCTTTTCAGTACATAAGGGGGGACATGCTGTCAAATAGTCACACTTCTGGCCTTGTGAACAGTGGTGACTTAGTTAAGAAGGTGGCTGGGCTCCCACTGTAAGGTTGCTAGTTGGTGGCTCTTTTCTGTATGTCACATATTTCCTATATGTGTGTGGATCTAGAAATGTGTTACTAGATGCAAATTTTCTTTTATTAAATACTTTCTCTGAAAATCCATTACTGTCCATATTCCTAATCTCTGTTACAAGGCTAATCTCTGTTACAAGGCTGCTTGCCATACTTAAGTGCATCTCTCCACCCCATCCTAGGCATGCCAAAAGAACAGAGAGAAGGGCTCCAGGAAGAACTGATAGACATCATCCTCCTCGTCTTGGAGCGCAACCCTCAGCTGCATTACTACCAGGGCTACCATGATATTGTGGTCACATTTCTGCTGGTGGTAGGAGAGAGGCTGGCAACATCCCTGGTAGAAAAAGTATCTACCCACCACCTCAGGTACCAGCACAGAGGGATATAGGAGACTGGGCATCACTTCCCAAACCCCCTGGGGGTAACTCCACAGGCCATTTTCTAATCAGTGTTTTTAATGGTGTTAGCTCCATTCCATTCTTACCCTTATCTAAGTGTTTGGTCTGATCATATTCATTGATTTGTCTCCCTCTAGGGATTTCATGGATCCAACAATGGACAACACCAAACATATATTAAACTATCTAATGCCCATCATTGACCAGGTGAATCCAGAACTCCATGACTTCATGCAGAGGTATATATGTGTCTATATTTATGTGTACACATACACACACACCCCTTCAACTTTCTCTACCCTTTATTTCTTCCTCACAAGTCTAGCTCATTATCTTACTAGAGGCCCGGTGCACAGATTCATGCACCAATGGGGTCCCTCAGCCTGGCCTGCGCCCTCTCGCAATCCAGGACCCCTCGAGGGATGTCATACTGCCGGTTTTGGCTCTGCAGGGATCAGGCCAAAACCGGCAGTCCGACATGCCCCAAGGGATATAGTAGTGTACGAAGCCGCAGGCGGCCAGGGAGGAGCCCAAGCCCAGGCCAGGTGCCATGCCGCTCCCGCTCATCCCAGCCCGCTGAGCCTACTGCCACAGCTGTGCTTGCCAGCCGTGAGCCTGGCGTCTGGTGCCTGTTGGACAGCTGAGTGGCACTCCCGCTGTGGGAGCGCACTGACCACCAAGGGGCAGCTCCTGCGTTGAGCGTCTGCCCCCCTGGTGGTCAGTGCGCATCATAGCAACCAGTCAGTCGGTCATTCAGTTGCTTAGGCTTTTATATATATAGATAGATAGAGATATGTAGATACTGATCTTCAGAGTTTGCTTTTATTTAAAATATATTTTTATTGATTTTAGAGAGGAAGGGAGAGGGAGAGAGATAGAAACATCAATGATGAGAGAGAATCATTAATCATCAGCTGCTCCACACTGGGGATCGAGCCCGCAACCCGGGCATGTGCCCTGACCAGGAATCGAACCGTAAACTCCCAGTTCATAGGCTGACAGTCAACCACTGAACCATGCTGGCCTGGCCTGAATTATTCTTTCTAATTAACCAGCGATCTGGATAATTCAGTTCTGTACACAGTCTTAGAGCACATTTTGAGTGCTCTGCTCTTTTGGGGCTATATAAGAGATGTGACAGCTCATTCCCTTGAGGAGTTTACATCTAGAGGGAGTAGGTGGACACGTTAAGTATGCCAACGTAGACTTTGAGGTTATTGCCACAAGAGAAGTACAGAGTCCTGTAGGATCCAGGGCTAAGAAAGACAAGGCCATCTCTGGGTGGTAATATTTACCAAGTACCAAGGAGAATAAATATTTCTTTGCAAATTTCATATGATTTACATTTCTCTTCTGTTTATTTTTTTTAATTTTTATTTATTTCAGAGAGAAAGGGAGAGGGAGAGAGAGAGAAACATCAGTGATGAGAGGGACTCATTGATTGGCTGCCTCCTGCATGCCCCCCCACCAGGGATTGAGCCCGCAACCCACGCATGTGCCCTTGACTGGAATCGAACTCGGGACCCCTGAGTCCCCAGGCTGATGCTCTGTCCACTGAGCCAAACCAGCTAGGGCATATTTCTCTTCTGTTTAGTTGGAAATTTGTCCTTGGCCAATGTCTGACTTTTTAAAAAATTTTTATTGATGGATTAATTGGTTTTTAGAAAGGGAGAGAAACATCGCTTTGTTGTTCCACTTAATTTATGCATTTATTGGTTGATTTTTATATGTGTCATTACTGGGGATTGAACCTGCAGCCTCGGTGTATCGAGACAACGCTGTAACCAACTGAGCAACCTGGCCAGGACCTTTTCCTTTCAAATAATAGCTATGTCTTAATATGTTTCAGTCACCTCATGTTAACTAAAATATTAACAGTTGTTTTCAATCCTGAGAATATGTACCTGTGCCCCCCAAAAGAGCATGACTTTCTCAGAAGGAAAATTATGGTATAGTTTTCTCTAAATAGGTACTTTTTTTTTTCCTGTAGTAGACATTTGTTGGTCATTAGGAGAGCACCTAGTGAAATAAGGCAATCAGGGACCTATTGTAGTGTTAATATCATGATGGGGGTACAATTTAAGGACTTTGTGTTTTTTGAGGAGAAAATGCTGAATTCCTAGGTGGCTGAATTTTCCATAAAGTGTATTTCCCAAATGCTTCCTTCTAATTGCACTGGGGACAAAGAGGGCCCAGAAAAAGGGAAGGGATGACTCAGCAGGGAGCCTAACATCTGGATTTCCTTCTTTCTAGTGCTGAGGTCGGGACCATCTTTGCCCTCAGCTGGCTCATCACCTGGTTTGGGCACGTCCTGTCTGACTTCAGACACGTGGTGCGGTTATACGACTTCTTCCTGGCCTGCCACCCTCTGATGCCCATTTACTTTGCAGCTGTGGTAGGTACAGGCCATAAGCCAGCAGCTAGGTTCACATCACCCAATCCAGCTTGATCATTTCCCCTAAAGGGAAACCTGGTGGTTATGGAATGATGCAGAAGACAGCATTTCCCAGGCTGGTGTGCCTGGACACCATTTTGTGCAATGGTAATGGGGAATCTCATGGGGGGAAAAAATGTTCTGTGTAACACTAAGGTTGGGAAATGTTGGTTAAATGAAGATAAACAGATTTGTTTATTACATGACTAGAGGCCTGATACACGAAATTCGTGCAAGGGGCTCAGCCCTTGCAGCCCCAGCTTTGTCCAGAAGGTCATCCGGAAGGTCGTCCGGCTCTTTGGTCTAATTAACATATTAGCTTTTTATTATATAGGATTCTTCTGAACATTTAAAGTGCTTCCCCACACTTGAATTCTGTGTTCTTCTTGTCATCTTCTGGAATGAGTGCAAATTGCCAACTTTGGGTCTAAGAAAAGATGGGGTGTGGTATTATGATAGAAAGTTGCGATGGTTTGGGGGTACTCCAGTTATTAGAGGGCTTGAATCATTGGGGTGGGGTGGAGGTGAAGGTGTGGACTTACAGGCACTCTTCATTATTCTTTAATGAGAGCAAGACCATTCTTTCTATGGTTTTGAACCATTATTTTCTGTGCTGGAGTGCTCCAGGAATCTTCCAGGAATCCCTCTCCTCTTCTTCCTTCTAAAAGAATCTCCTTCATTTAATTGGTCAGTCTTTCACATCTTAGGGTAGAAGTTTGCCTCCCACAGGAAGACCCAGCCCAGTAGGAAAAGCACTCAGATATGTATATTATTGTGTCGTAGATGGATACAAGCGTTTGCTGAACATTTGGAGTGAACCCTGTCACCAGTTTAAATTCATCTCTAAGGAGAATGAAATGCACATGGCCAAGACTTGGTATGTTCTGGTCCCTGATGTAAGGCTTGCTCTTCACAGATCGTGTTGTATCGAGAAGAGGAAGTCCTGGATTGTGACTGTGACATGGCCTCGGTTCACCACCTGTTGTCCCAGATCCCTCAGGACCTGCCCTATGAGATGCTGATTAGTAGAGCTGGAGACCTTTTTGTTCAGTTTCCCCCATCTAGACTTGCTTGGGAAGCAGCTGCCCAACAGCAAGCCAACAAGTGAGTGGACCCAAGCCACTGGTTGGGGGTGGGAGGTGTTTGTTAGTGAGCAGAAGTGATGGAAGATGGTGTCTGGTCAGGACAGGGCTGGGGGATGTTTCCAGAGTTCTAAGCTTGTGCCAGCAGAATCCCTACTTCAGTCTTGATGGGTCTTTATCAAGAAGCGTTTCTGAGCAGTGGATGGCTCTGCCCTCAGCCTATGTAATCTAGTTTTTCTTTCCTGTCTTCTCTGTTTCTTTCATATTCTTCCTTTCTCCTGTCTCCTTTTCTCCAGAACGGCAGCCTCTACCTTCAAAGACTTTGAGCTGGCATCCACCCAGCAGAGGCCTGACATGGTGCTGCGGCAGCGGTTTCGGGGACTTCTTCGGACTGAGAATCGAGCAAAAGACGTCCTGACCAAACCAAGGACCAACCGCTTTGTGAAGCTGGCGGTGATGGGGCTGACAGTGGCACTTGGAGCAGCCGCTCTGGCTATGATGAAAAGTGCCCTGGAGTGGGCCCCTAAGTTTCAGCTGCAGCTGTTCCCCTAAATGCCAGAGGAGATTCTTCCTCTGGCATTACGTTAAGGTCTCGCCCTTCCATGGAAGGATGGGGAGGGGTGGGATGTCCTTTATTAAAAGGGTTTCTGTCAAGGGTTTTGTATTCCTACCACCCTTCCCTGCCACTCCATGGTTTGCCTTTGCTTCAGAGGCCAATAGCAGAACCTGTGTGACACTGGGCACTTGGGGCCTGGGCATAGAACTCTTCTCCCTCACAGTGGGCTTCTGAGTGTGCTCTCCACTGCCTCCTCTTGTGTTGGAGGAAGTGGGGTTTTTAGCTCCCAGCTGCCTTTGGAACCTGCTGGGCCTGGTCCCTGGGGACCTTTTGGCTGCTGCCTAGTAGTAAGTAAGCTGGACCTTTGAATGCCTGCCTCACAGCTCCTCCTGTTCTGTCTGCTTTGGCCAAAGAAGTCCGACAGTAGAATGAAGGCAAGGGGGCAGAGAAGGTAGCCCAGGAACAAGATTGGCCCTTGTTAAGAGCAGCTCTATTAGCTGGTCAGAAATCAAAGAGACAGATGGGAACTGGGTTACTGGATAACTCCTACTGATTTTCAGTCTAGAAATCACAGTATTTCCAGACAAACAGGAAGGAATGTTAAGTTGTAGGGCCCAGACACAGACTGGTTTTGCCTACCGTTTTTGTTTTTTTTTAAATCCTCACCCGAGGATATCTTTCCATTGATTTTTAGCGAGAGTGGTAGAGAGGGAAAGACAGAGAAATATCAATGTGAGAGAAACACATCGCTTGGTTGCCTCCTGCATGCACCCTAACCAGGGCCCAGGCTGGGGAGAAGCCTGCAACCAAGGTACGTGCCCTTGATCAGAATCAAACCCGGACCCTTTGGTCTGCAAGCTGACGCTCTATCCACTGAGCCAAACCGGCTAGGGCAGGGCTTTTTTATTTTTAATCCTCACTCCGAGGTATGTTCCTTGACTCTAGGGAGAGAGAAAGAGTGAAACATCGATGTGAGAGAAACATTGATAGGTTGCTTCCCTCACTCGCCTTTACTGGGGATCAAACCCGCCACCTAGGTATGTGCCCTGACCGGGAATCGAACTTGTAACCCCTTTGGTGCACGGGATGATGCTCTAACCAACTGAGACACCCAGCCTGCCTTGTCTGCCTTTTTTTTTTTTTTTTTTTTTTTTGCTACCTATTCTCTTCCACAAGCCACACAACGTTGCTTTAAAAAAGATACTTTTATGACTATTTTTAGAATTATATAACACCCAATATATAAAGCACCCTCGCTTTAAAAATAATAGTTCCTTCTTGGAAGAAAATAGTTCTCATTGGAAGGATGAGCTTCGAAGACCGTGAGGGTTCCTTTTTACCCAATTGTTTAACATTTCACATTAGCCAGAGCTGCTGTTTGTAAACAGCCCCACATTCCCAAAGTGCCCTCCTTGTGTCTCCCTTTCCTGTTTTCCTCAGATCACCTGTCTATTCCAGGTAGACACCCACTCACTACCTTGGCTCGTTTTGGGGGTTTGATTTATCTCCTTAACAGCGGGTCTCTCCTTCCTGGTTGGAAATGTCAGTGGAGACGTTCAGCTCCCAGAAAGGGACCGACTGCAGCCTGAAGAGTGGCAGGAGCCAGAACGGGCCACTCCTCACTAAAACCTGAGGGGACAGTCCGGGAAAGCTTTTCCTGTGAGCCACGCCAGCTGTTTGAGACGAGCTCTGGCTTGGAAAAAAGTGCCTTTTGCTTTAAAGAATTGGGTGTATAGTCTTAAGCAGCCATGTACTTGTATTTTCATGGTCTCTCTCCAGCACTGTTCTATCTTGACAAGTGTTTTAATGTGAACGTGCCAGAAGCACTCTAGCTCCTCTGCTCAGACCTCCCCTCCTTCCCGTATGCCCCTGTGTGCAGAGTGGAGGGCATGCAGCGTGCCAGGCAGCTGGCAAGCCCAGAGACATTCAGAGAGGCGGCTATACTAAGTTACGCTCAGCACTTTAGAACCAAAAAAGCTCAGTGATGGGTCATTCTCCATAGCAGGAGTCGCACCTGGGGTGAGTGTGGTGTGGATGGGTTAATCCAGAAAGGGGAAGATATGTCAAGACAAAGGAAATTCTTTCAGGATCCAGAGGTGATGACGTGACAGATATTCCCAGTCTTCTCACTCAGCAAGTTTGTCCTCTTGTTACAAATGGACAGCAGCAGCAGCACCTCCTGCCACAAGCACTCGAACCTGTCTATAATACTGAAGGAATTGATGGGGGAGAGGAAAGGAGGTGCACATGAGCAAGGCCCCAAGGCCACAGCTTTTTGGAACCTAGGAAGCAGTGCATTTGCTTCAGTTGTGGCCTAAGAAGGAACAAGTTCATTTGTGTGATAAGCTTTGCTGACATCAGGATTCACCTTGTCAATGAGAAGAAACCATTATCTTTTTACCTTCAGGTGGTTACTATTCTGTAAAGAATGTGTGTAAATATTTTGTACAGAGTCATGTATGAAATACACAGCCATATGTGGTTACTAATCTCTGTCATTCTGTCCTGTCTGCCACTTGGTAGGACTAGACTCTGGTCTTAGACAAATGGCCTTGATGCTCCCTGTTTTCCACCCTGGCCTGGGACTGTGCTCTGGTCTCTGGACTCCTGGTCAGCCTTGAGTGGCCTGGAGAGCTGGGATGATACCTGCAAATCCTGTTTCTGTTTCACCTGCAATAAGTATGATCTATACACGCCAGCCGCTGCCAGGTGCCACTGGTTAAGCAGCAAAAGTGGTGTGGGGTGTTAGTCTGGGCGATCTTGACTGTTTTTCACAATAATCTGGGGATGCCCTTGTTTCCAAAGGCTGACATTCAGGTTTGGAACCTAACCAGAGCCTCGTGAACATAACTTTGCCTCCACGTGTAATTTCTGTCCCAGAGGAGCTGTGAGCTTTTTCTTGCCAAGCTTTTCCAACATGACAATCCCAGCAGTTGGGTATTGGGAGCCAGAACAGTTGCCGAGTGCCTGTTGCCACCATCCTGTGGATGGGCCAATCACAGAGGCAAGAATCCATGTCCTCTGGGATGTTAGTTTCCCTGTCCCAGAGGGGTGAGGGGAGAGTGCCCAAGGCTGAATGGCATCACAGCCCCCTGACCTTGTCCCACCACTATAGCCAGCTGCCCATGCTGCCCTCTGATCTGAGGTGGAGAATGCAGAGCTGGGACACAGGCCAGGACACTCCTGGCCTCTGGAGCTCACACCAGAGTTGCATTGAAGGAACAATTTGTTTGGGTGGCAGATTCACTGGCAGTTTCATGGGAATTGATTAGTGTACAAAGTAGAATTTTGAGAATTGGAACACTGAAGGAAATGTGTACGCTGTATGAGAAATATTTGTGTGTTTTTTGTTCTGTTTCCCTAAAATTCTTGGAATTTCCTGATAGGAGTAGATGGCTTACAGTGGGACTGCTAAATGGCCTCAAAATGGAGCAGGTCCCCAGAAAGGCCAAAGTGATTAGAGAGTGGGGACTTTTGGCCCCATCCCCTGACCTTCTAGGAGGGATGGCTGGAGATTGAACTCCACAACCTTGATTCAGATTCTGAGAGCTTCTGGGTTGGTGAACACATCGAAATGCTGGGAGGGGAGTACACCCTCTCCCCACACTTTGCTCTATTCATTTCTCCCATTGAGCCGTTTCTGAGTGATATCCTTATTAAAAATCGGTAAACATAAGTGTTTTCCTGAGTTGTGTGAGCCCTACTAGCAAATTATTGAATCTAAGGGGGAGTTGTAGGAACCCCTGAATTTGAAGTTGGCCAGGAAGAAGTGTGGGTAGCCTGGGCACCGTTTGCAGTTGGCATCTGAAGTGGGGCAGTCTTGTGGGACAGCCCTTTAATTTGTGGGATCTGATGTTAACTCCAGGTAGTGTCAGGATTGAATTGTTGGACACCCAGTTGGTGCTGGAGGATTGGAGAAGTGCAAGGCTGAGGGGAAAGAAGTACAAAAATAACAGCTGAATAAAGTGTGTGGGTGTTCTGTAGACAGGAGGATCGGAGTTTGGGGTGTGGAGATGGAGAGGGCAATGGCAATGGAAGGTACTTAGGGTTCAGGTCTGGGACAACTTTGAGCTGTGGAGGAGAGTGGGACTCTAGGCGATTTGGGGGTGAGGATGGGCCCAAAACTGGGTCCAGAGAGAGAATTACTGGAAGCATTATGGCAAGTGTGTTACTTCATGGCAGTTTGAGCTGTTGCAAGTTCAACATCTGAGACTCATCCTATATAATAAAAGGCTAATATGCAAATTGACCAAACAGCAGAACGACTGGTCGCTATGACGTGCACTGACCACCAGTGGGCAGATGCTCAATGCAGGAGCTGCCCCCTGGTGGTCAGTGCACTCCCACAGGGGGAGCACCACTCAGCCAGAAGCCCTGAGCTGGGCTCATGGCTGGTGAGTGCAGCAGCGGTGACAGGAGCCTCTCCCGCCTCTGTGGCAGCCCTAAGGATGTCCAACTGCCAGCTTAGGCCCACTCCCCGCATGTTGGACATCCCCTGAGGGCTCCTGGACTGTGAGAGGGCACAGTCCGGGCTGAGGGACCCCTTCCCCCGAGTGCACAAATTCTGTGCACCGGGCTTCTAGTTGTCAATAACAGCAAGATAGGGATAGTCCCATCTCACACGGACAGTAATGAAATGATGTTTGGACCTTACAAACTGTGAGGTCATGCCAGTGTTTTGATACCATTTTGGTGAACAGTTATTGCAAAATGCCTTTAGCCAGCCCTGGGCTTGGGACCCATGTTCATTCAGAGAGTAAGTGGTGATTAAAAGGAATAGACCAAAGGCTTTTGCCAAATCCAACCAAGAGATGATGGGCCTGAGGCTCAGCCTGACTTTGTCCTTTCCCTACCCTGCTGTCCTTCGTGTTTTCTGTGGCTCCTGCTGCCTTTTCCCCTGTCTTCACAAAGGCTCTCTACTTGCTAGCAGTATTCTTCCCAGACTTACATATGGTTGGAATTTGCCCAGGAGCCTTTGTGAGCCAGCAAGGCTGTGGGCTTGCCTCCCACTTCCTGCTTTTGAATGAGTGGCTTTCATACCAGCCCAACACTAGAGGAAGACACATGCAGCTCTGACATGGGCTGTGCGCACGTCCTCCACTCCCTGCCCATAGCAGCAGTGGCGGCGCTTTGAGCAGTGGGCTTCCACTTGCCTTTTCCTGTCTGGGAGACAAAGATTACGTCACAAGTATATTTGGGACCTCTTGCTGCTTCCTTAGGTAGGTGGTTTGAGTCCAAAGCTCATGGGGCTTGGTTTCAAGTCTGCTCTAGCCAGTTGGTGATGGATTCTCAAGAGCTGGGGCCTGGGCCTGGGGTGGCCCCTTGGGAGAGGGTGGCACTTCCCCTTGACCCTGCAAGAGAGAGCACTTGTGAACCTCACCCCCTGGTACATTGAGCGTGGCACTGGAGGCTAGAACCCTGGGGCTGCCCTGACCCCCCCATTTTGGCTGCAGCAGACTCACTCCCTGTGCATGCTGGCATGGATGGAGTGGGCCGAGGGAGAAACGTAGCCAACGAAGCCCCTTCTGCCTGTCTTGTATTTATTTTGATGCAGCCACAGGTAAACCAACACCTCGTAATATTATGGGGAAGAATGGCAGGCATTGAAAAGATCTGTGTTAGCAGTCTGCATCCTCTGAACCAAGAGAATTGTCTCTGCTTTTCTCTTGTGCCCTAGCCCCTAAGGCAGAGGTGGGGAACGTCCAGCCCTCAAAATCATTTGGTCTGGCCCTGCCAAGGCATTAGGGGTGAGTTAAATGTTTGACCAAATATAGCAGGCTAATTTTTCAAAAACATTTTTATTGATTTCAGAACAAGGAAGAGGAAGAGATAGAAATATCATTGATAAGAGAATTATCAATTGGCTGCCTTCTGCACGCCTCCCCACCAGGTATTGAGCCTGCCACCCAGGCATATGCCCTGACCAGGAATCAAACAGTGACCTCCTAGTTCATAGGTCAATACTCAACCACTGGGCAACACCAGTGGTGCTAGCAGGCTAGTTTTTAAGTTGCTAATTTTGTATGGCCCATGAATGATGTTATATGCAAACGGCCCTTGGCAGAAAAAAGGTTCCCCATCCCTGCCTAAGGGACGCCAAGATGGACCCCGGCAGGAGAGGAGGGAGGAAGGATGTGGTAAGAGAGAGCGCTCTGCCCTGATACGGGCCCCATCTTACTCCTGTGGTCCAGGTCTCAACCTCTGTGTCCTCCAGGTCAGTGGCTCTGCCTGTGTCTCGCTCAGAGTGGGAGGCTGCCCGAGCGTGCCCTCGAGCCACCACAGCCGCTCTGAGCCAGCGCTGGCGAAGCAGGAAGGCATTCATGTTCTCTGATAGCTCTGCTCACAGTGCCTGTGGTCAACTCCAGTCTTGGCCTCCAAGGACAGGGTGGCATTGCGTTTCCAGGGGTTAGAATAAGCACATTGCCCCAAAACCACATGCCCCAACTTCTGGAGCCTGGAGTCCAGGCCTTGAACAGCAGAGACACGCTCTGCCTCTTTGATGATGACCCATGGCACAGCTCAGACATGTTGGCCATCAAATACCAGGTCTCACGGGAAGGGAGTGAGTCCAAGAATGCAGTAAAACTTACAGAATGAACACCCAGAACTCTTTTTATTAATCCCTGACCAACACAAAAAGGAGACTGATAAATATTGCTGGACCAATGCTGTGCCCTTTTTACCTGAGATGCTAAAGTTAGGATGGGCAGCATCACCCCTCAATTGCAGCAGTTTTACCTGATCCTGAAATGTTTGTTCCCCGACCTTGGATGCCCACTGAGCGGCAGAGGGAACAGCAAGCCTTTCCTGCCAGCCTACACCTGCTGCCTTGGCCCCTTCTGCCCCTCCAGCCCACACGGATCTGCAGAACCTGCTTTGTGGCCTCTCAACACACTGCAAACTTCCCCTGTGCAGGCGAACGACTCAAGAACATCCTACCCGCTCAAGCTGGGCACAGGGATACACTTCCTGCTGCAGTTTCTGGAGAGGCTGGGATCCTGCTTTCTGCAGAGTCCCAGCCCTTGTTCCTCTCCCTCAGACGTCACACTCATCCCTTCCTGGAAAACCATCTTAATTAGCTACACAAGCAGCAGAGAGGGAGATGTGGAAGCTGGGCCAGATGAGCTGTGCTTTAGAAACTGCTAGGTCTCCCTCATGACTCTGAACAGGATTAGCAGCAGTTCTTAGAGGCCCCATGCCTCCAACAGCAAAGCCAGAGAAAAGTCAGCCCAGAAAGCCGACGGGAAGTGGCAGGCTGTGAGTGCGTGGTATTCAGGAGACCAGGTGGTGGGTGGGGTGGGGATGTATGGACTCACACAGGGCTCTCTTGGAGGCTCTATCCAGCAAGGCCTATGGCCAGGGCTGTGTTTAAGGCTGGGCCAGGCAGAGGTGGGAGCCACAAAGAAGAGATGAAAGGTCTGGCCAGCAAGCCCCAGGGAAAGGGCAGAGACACTGGGACAGAGGCGGCTATGGACAACAGCCAGCTCAGGTGGGGCCCTTGCAACACCCACAACAAACAAGGCCGCCATGCAGCTCAGAGGCCGTGGGCTCTGCTGGGTCCCTGTCTCAGCCAAGCATAAAGGCATCTCCCAGGCCAGAATTCAGAGCCAAAGCACCTGCCCTGTCCCACAGCAACTGTGGACCTGGGGCTGGGTCAGCATGGGGACTAGGCCATCTTCAGCTCAGTGACAGTTCTGACAGCTGGGGTGGCAAGGAATCCCATTCACCCGGCAACGGCAGCCCCCGCTGGTGTCTCCAGGACCCTACAGAATGGGGGAAAGAGGTCAGGGCAGGGAAGACAGTGGCCCCATGATATTCCATCACACCAAAAACACTCCAGGCCCTGCTTCTAAACGGGCCCTCGGCCTCAGCAGCCTGATGGAGGCCATCACGAAGGCCTTTCTGGGCACCCAATTACATGGCCCCAATCTGCCTCCCCCGAGACCCAGAGCAGGGAAGGAGCTGATGGATCTCTGCATATTCTGGAAGGGTCAGGACATGGCAGCATGAAAAGGGCTGCTTCCTCCACCTCCACTGTCTCAAAGCCTGTCTGTAACAATGACCCCCCAATTCCAGGAACACACCCCTAATTTGATAGCTGCCACATATGAAGTGCTCACAATGACAGGCATCCTGCTACGCCCATTTCTTACCGTTTTTCATTTGATTCTGACAATAAGCCTAAGTAAGACAGGCCCAGCTATCACCTCCATTTTCCAGATGAAGAAACTGAGGCTCAGAGAAGGCAGTCACAGCCTAACCCACACAGCCCACGTGTGCCAGAGCCAAGGACCCGCGCCACCTCTGACTCCACACTGAGCCCTTCGTCACTGTCCTTGGGCAAGGGCTGTGACTTTTTTTCTGTGAAGAGCCAGACGGTGATTTCCGGCTTTGCAGGCCACGCCGTCTGCCTTTGGATCACAAAAGCTGCCACAGACTCCATGTAAAAGAATAAGCAGGACTGTGCTCCCCTAAAACTTCACTTATGGACCAAAAAAATTGGATTTCATGTGATTTTCACGTCACAAAATACTCTCTTCATATTTTTTAACCATTTAAAAAGTAAAAAATGTTCTTACTTCCCAGGCTGTACAAATACAGGCGGGGAATTGGATTGGGCTGTAGTTTTCCGATCCACACTTCTGGGCAAGGCCCACAAAGGCCCCCTCCCCACCTCTCCTGAGCCTCTGCTCCCTAAGGACTCACCCCTGGGCCCCAGCGCGGGCCCTTGGTGACCCAGCAGATCTCGGTGTGGCAGACAGTGCAGCGGATCCAGTCACAGCCATCCTTCTTCTGCACCACGATCTGGCACTGCGGGCAGTGCATGGCCTCGCCCTGCTGCAGCATGGACTGGGGCAGAGCAGGGGCTGACGTTGGGGCCAGGCGGGAGCAGCGGCCCGGCCTCGCTCCCTCCCTGCGGCCCTCCCGACTATGGAGGAAAACCGCGACTCTGCTGGAGTGTGGAATCCCTCTCCTAGGCTCCCTGTTTCTGAGGTCTCCTCCCTCCACCCAGACACTTGTCCTGCTGCTGGCCACCTGAGCACCCATCCCGAGCCCCAGCTCTGGATGGGAGTGATGCCAGCAGGGGGGCCAGAGCCTCCAGGGCCCATAAACCACAGCCCTTCTAGCTCCCAAAACTCAAATCCCCAGGTCCTCAGCCCTTCCCAGCCTCACCCTCAGCATCTCCGTCGTCTGCCGGGCGGCCAGGTCGTTCTGAGCCCGCAGAGCAAGGTCATCCTGGTACTCCCTGCAGTTCATGTGCTCGTGGATGGCCTGCAGGGAGTGGGGAGCTCGAGATGAGAAGGCTCCCGTTAGGAATCTGGGAGAGGTGGGGGACAGAGCAGGCACCCACACAAATACATAATGCCTCTAGGTGTTGTCACTGACTGGGCCTCACGTTATAAACCATACACGCACTTTACAGAAGACACTGAAGCCAGGGAGGTAAAGCCAAGGTCGGCATGTATAATAATATTTACCTATTTATTTTAAGTCCTGATGGGCACAGAAACCCTCAACCACCTCTCCCCCAGGCTGTGGCCCCTTGTGCCTAGCTAGGTTGAGACTAAGCCTGCGTAGGGTGACTAGGCTCAGACCTGTCTACTTTCACCAGTCTCTTTAACCATCAACTGTTGAGATGACAGGGGCAGGGACAAGTTGGGGTCAAGGCTCAGTGTGTGGTTAAGGTTCAGTCCAGGGCCACGGCTCAGTCTAGGATGAGGTTCCATCTGGGATGGAACTTAGGGTCAGGGCTCAGTTGAGGGTCAGGGCTTGGTCCAAGGGCCCAGGCCAGGCCCATCAAGGACATGCAGCTCTAAGTCATGACAACCAGGCCCTTCACAGAACAAGCACTGAAGGGCAAGAGCTCCTAGCAGGACTAGGTGACTAAGCAGCGTGGGTCCCCATCCCACCTTGCAGAGCAGGCAGTTGACGCGGAAACACACGGGGCAGGTGAACTCATTGACGTCATCCTCAAAGAAGCACCACCCCTTGCAGTCCGGGGTCTTGCAGTGGTAGCTGAAGGCACTGCGGTTCTCGGCGATGGAGACACCCAGGTCCAGAAACCGCTGGTAATCCTCAGGGGTCAGCAGCTGCCAAGACCATAGCCTCAGTCTCTGGGACTCAGATCACCTGCTATGCGGCTCTCCCTGCCACAGAATATGCTCCTGGAAGCCCCCAATCCATAAAGTCCCACCCAGCCCCAGGCTCGTTTCTTCTCGTCAGTATTTAAAAACTCCATTCAAAATGTAGATTAATGTTCTGGAGAGGCATGGTGGTGATGGCTGCACAACAGTGTGAATATACTTAATGCCACAGAACTGTGCGTTTAAAAGTGGTTAAGATGGTAAATTTATATACATTTTACCACAATAAAAAAAGAAAGAAAAATATGGACAAAAATAATAACAAGTAACGCTGGGGAATATGTGGTTAAACTAGTGCCCTGGTACATTTCACTCTGAGAAAGCAATGTGGCAGTAACATGTCAACCACCCAAACTTTTCTGATCTTTTGGGACTCACTCCTCTTCTACAAGTTTATCCTAAGAAAATAATATTAAGAAGAAAGAGACACCATGCAAAATGTTCCCTGAAGCATTACTTACGAACTGAGACATTGGAATTAAGAGGTATAAACAGGATCTATGCCATAGAGACAATAACCTTTAGAAAGACTTTGTAGCAAAATAGCAAAGGCTGCCCTAGCCAGTTTTACTGAGTGGTCAGAGCGCTGGCCCACAGACTGAAGGGTCTTGGGTTCATTCCGGCCAAGGGCACGTACCTCAGTTATAGGCTCCATCCCCGGTGCTGGTCAGGGCAGGGGCAGGAGGCAACCAGTTGATATGTCTCTTTCACATCAGTGTTTCTCTCTGCTTCTCCCCCTCCCTTCTACTCTCTCTAAAAATCAGTGGAAAAAATATCAAGTGAGGATTAACCAAAAAATAAATAAAATAAAAAAATAGCAAAGGCTGTTCTAGCTATGCTAATTATTACCAGTAAAAATCATGCCCGGCCGGCATGGCTCAGTGGTTCAGCATTGACCTATGAACCAGGAGGTCATGGTTTGATTCCTGGTCAGGGCACATGCCCAGGTTGCAGGCTCAATCCCCAGTAGGGGGCATGCAGGAGGCAGCCAATCAATGATTCTCTCTCATCATTGATGTTTCTCTCTCTCCCTCTCCCTTCCTCTCTGAAATCAATAAAAAAAACATATATATATTTTTTTAAATCATGCCTACATTCTATATCTTGATTGGGGTGGTGGTTACAAGAGACATTTGTCAAAATTCACCCAATAGTACACTTACAATGAGTGCATTTTATTGTATGCAAAGTGTACCTTAATGAAGTTGATTTAAAAAAGGAAAAATATCATGTCTGCCCAGAGACACCAAAGTTAACAGAAGAAAAATGCAATCAGGGATCTGCTGGGATGGTAGGGTCGGGTGGCTTTTCTTTCATTCCTGTTCTAGTTCTATGTGGTTTAGACATTTTTTTTTAAAAAACAACCTGCACTGCGTTACTCTGCTGATCCCCGTCCCTTTTACTCACTGCCACACTTGATCACTGTGAGACTCTCAGGGGCTCCAGGCAAGCATGGGCCCTGTGCCCCTTGGCATGGGAGGACTGCACAGGGAACACCTCTGGGCAACGACTATGGGTACCAGGTCATAGGGACTGACCCTCCAGGCCCCAGAGAGGAGGCCTCAGCAACCTTCTAGAGCTACCCTTCTCAGAGACCCCACAGAGGAGATAAAAATGGGGCTGCTCTTGGGGTTAACTGTGGAAGTTCTCAAGTTCTACCCCTCTGTCGGCCCTTTTTCCCTTGAGGCAGAACTCCTTGGGCTCCACGAAATGCTTGGTGAAGTCAGAGGGTCACAGGAGAGGCAGGAGTGATGGGGAGAAACAGGGGTCTGGTGTATGTACCTGTGGGGTCCCCCATTTGGACCTCAGCCACCTTGGCCATGCCTCATGTTTTTGCCTGGGTATCCGAAGATGACCAGTTCTGGGAAGGCCACTGTCCAGCAGTTTAAAAACCATAAATTAAGCCCAACAGTCCACTTTACAGATGGGGAAATGAAGGCCCAGAGGAGGGAGAGATCAGTCAGGGAAAGAATCTGATAATAGCATTAACAGCAATAGCACACACACACACACACACAGGTACATACACAGACAGCACTGTGATAGACTGCACACACAAACACAGGTGAACACACAGACAGCACTGTGATAGACGGCACACACACACAGGTGCACACAGCACTGTGATAGACTGCACACACACACACACACAGGTGCACACAGCACTGTGATAGACTGCACACACACACACACACAGGTGCACACAGCACTGTGATAGACTGCACACACACACACACACAGGTGCACACAGCACTGTGATAGACTGCACACACACACACAGGTGCACACAGCACTGATAGACTGCACACACACACAGGTGCACACAGATAGCACTGTGATAGACAGCACACACATACACACACAGACAGCACTGTGATAGACAGCACACACAGGCACATAGGTGCACACAGCACTGTGATAGACCGCACACACAGGTGCACACAGCACTGTGATAGACTGCACGCACACACACACAGGTGCACACACAGATAGCACTGTGATAGACTGCACGCACGCACACACAGGTGCACACAGATAGCACTGTGATAGACTGCACGCACACACACACAGGTGCACACAGATAGCACTGTGATAGACTGCACGCACACACACACAGGTGCACACAGACAGCACTGTGATAGACGGCACACACACACAGGTGCACACAGATAGCACTGTGATAGACGGCACACACACACAGGTGCACACACAGACAGCACTGAGATAGACGGCACACACACACAGGTGCACACAGACAGCACTGTGATAGACTGCACACACACACAGGTGCACACACGCACACACACACAGGTGCACACACAGACAGCACTGATAGATGCTGGAGGAATGGCCCCAGTTTGTTGATGTCTCCCTGACTCCATGCTCATGGGTGTCTGCTTCTGCACAGAATCTGGGCTTGAGCCTGTGACTTGCTTTAGCCAGTGAAACAGCAGCAAGTGTGAAAGGAGCAGATTGGAAAAGCACTCCTGCACTGGGGCTCCCCTCTGGCTGCTCTGGGAACTCGGAGACCCTACCACATGAGCAGCCGGGCCAGCCTGCTGGCAGATGGGAGACCAATGTGGAAAGAGGCCCAGCCATCCCAGCCATCGCAGATAAGCCCATCATAAGCCAGTCCAGGACAGCTGTCCACCAGCTAAGCCCAGATGAGGTCAGCCAGGCCCAACCTGGACCAGAGGAATCGTCCAGATAAGCCCCACCGAAATTACTAAGTGGCAGATTCATGAGCTAAACAAATGGTGGCTGTTGTAAGGCACTACGTCTGAATGACCTGTTACACAGCACAAGGTAACTGGTAAGCACTTACCATATGCCAAGCACTACTCCCGATTCCTTACACAAATCCTTTACAACTTTGAAATAGAAATAACGCTAACTTTGCCCTTCATTGAGATGAGAACACTGAGGCACACAGAGGCTAAAAATCTGACTGGAGGTCACCCAGGCCCACTAACTGCTTGGCTGTCTTTCCTTCATAAGGGGGTTTCTTGACTAGCTACCTCCCCCAATTCCTGTGGGCCCCCAGCACCCCACACAGAGAAGGCTCTTGATAAATGTCTGCTGCCCGAGACCGGCACCTGAGCCAGTTCCCACCTGCCGGCTCAGGGCCCAGCTCCCTGGGACGAGATGTGCCCCTCCCCGCCCCCAAGCTTACCGCCCGGATCTCCCTCTCCAGCAGCTTGCCCGAGCACGAGTAGGTGTTGTCAATGAAGGGGCAGGCGACCTCTGCCTCCTGGCTGTTGCGGATGGTGCCTTGCAGACACTCCCTGGGAGAGGGATGGAGTGGAGGTGAGGGTCATCTGAACCCCACCCACCGGGACTCCACCCTCGCAGGGTGAGCCTGTCCCCAGGTGGGTTTCTCCTCAATGTCTCCCTTCCGTCCCACCAACCCGTCACCATGGCCTCAACTCCTGCCCACCCCACTGCTCTGGTCCAGGTCTCCGTCCCACTCACCTGGAAGACAGCAGTAGCCCCCTCCTGGGCTCCCAGTGTCCCCCACATTCCCCCCCAGTGGCTCCCATCCTGTCCTGCTCAGGCTCAGAACAAATCCAAACTCCTAACTGTGCTCATAAGCAACCCCATGACTTGCCCTCCCTAACACCTCTCTGTCCATCCGTCTGCTCCAGCCACACTGACCCCTGGTTCCTGTAGAGGCCAGGCCCATCCTCACGCCAGTGCCACCTCCCAGGGCTCCCTGGCCCCCTGCTGGAGCAGGGCCCTGTTATAATCCACTGGTGCCTGGCATGTCACAATTATAGTTAATCGTGATTATGTGATGACTAATCGGCCTCCCCACTGGAATGACCCCAGAGGGCAGTAACTGAACTTTTTGATCCCTCCTGGATGCCCAGGCCTAGCAGGCCCTGGCACCCAGGGGCTGCTCACCAAATGTCAGGACGTGTTCTCCACAGCCCAGGATGGAGGGGCCGGGAGAGGAGAAGCCTGGGAGGGGGGCAGACTGCCCACCAGCCAGGTGCAGGGCGAGGTTGGCTCAGGTGGCCAGGGCTAGGGCCTCAAGCTCTGGAGCCAGAATGCCTGAGCTGTATGGCACTGAGCAAGTTGCTGGCCTCTCTGTACCTCACATTTCTCCCCTGCGAAATGGGGAGACAATGCCTGACAGGATTTTGTGGGTGTCCAATGAGATGTGAGAGCACACGATCCACCCCCTTTCTGCCTGGTTAATTGGTGGCCGGGACCCATGCTGCGTTGCAGGGGTGGGGCCCGCACCTGCAGAAGGCGTGCAGACACTCCCGCAGCACCACGGCCTCGCCGGGCGCCAGCACCGAGTAGCACACGGGGCACTCGGCGGGCTCGGTGTTCAGCACCAGGCTCCTCTGATCCAGCTGGACGTGCTGCAGGTAGTTCCCCTCCTGCTGCTGCTGCTTCCGCTGGGCACACGGGGCGGGGCCATGGGCAGGTCAGGGTCTCGGGGATGGGTCAGACCAGGAAGGGGGCAGGACAAGGGGTCCTGGTCAGATCCCAGAGAGGGGACAAGGCTGGGAGAGTCAGGATTCCCAGGTAGGGGTGGCGGTGGCTGGGCAGTGGGCATGAGCGAGAGCTGCTGGGAAGGGTGAAGCCCGGAGCAGGGCCAGGCAGAGTAGCCAGGGCAGGAGGGAGGCCAGGCAGGGGCAAGTTGGAGCTGCAATCAGGAGTCAAGCCAAGCCAGGGAGCGATGGCGGTAAGGAAAGGCCAGGGTCTGAGGAGGCAATCAGAGGTACCAGGGCTCACATTTCTGCCAAGCTGAGCAGGCGGGGCCAAGGGCTGGAGGTGGGGCAAAGTCAAGGTCACAGAGTAGTCAGGGGTATGGGAAGGGGAAGTGATGCTATGGAGCAGAGCAAGGCGGGAGAGGGGAGGAATCTGGCCAAGGTTGTAGATGGACCAGGAGTGAGATCATGGCTCGGTGGGTAAGGACAGCAATGGGGCCAAAGGAACGAGGTGGAGGATGGGGCATCCGATCAGAACAGGGAACATCAGGGTCAGGTACCTGTGTGAGCAGTACTGACAGGACGGGACTATAAGAGGGACGGGCCAGATAGTGGGGCCAACCTCCAGAGAGCAGTGAGGGGCTGGGTCCTGAGGTCACAGGAAGTCAGGGGTGGGATACAGCCAGAGAGGCAGGGTAGACAGGAATAGTAGGACCCAAGGTGAGGTCACAGGTGGACGAGGGGGTGGCAGGTGGGACACGGTCAGGGTCTCAGCCAGGATGTTGGAATCCCAACCAGGCACACCTGTATGCACAACTGGTGTGTATGTCAAAGCGAGGGGTGGAACCACAACCCACAGGGGGCAGGACAGGAGAGCCTGGCTGGGGCCACAGCCAGGGAGCAGGGCCTCAGCCCCAGGAGAGGGAGGGTCAGTCAAGTGCAGGGTCAGTGCCTGCGGTCTGTCCAGGAGGGGCCAGGCAGCAACTGTGGAGGAGCAGGGTATGGAGGGCCTCCCTTCCTGGCTTCCTCCTCCCGGTCCCGTCTGCAAGTGTCTGCCTGGGGACATCCCTGCCCACCTGCTGGTACTGGCGCAGCGCCTCCTCCTCGCTGGCCAGGCGCGCTCGCTCCTCCGCGTCCGGCTGGTACGAGGCGGGGACCTGGTAGGTCTCAGGCCTCGCCCGGCAGCACATCTCACAGCCGGGTCGGGTGGGCTTATTGATGAAGGTACAGCCAGGGCACTGCCAGCCCACCTGGGGACAGAGGGGCGGTGAGCTCAGCGCATTGAGGGGCCAGGCAGGGTGAGTCAGGGACCAGGGGCGGCTTACCGGTGGGGGCTCAGGAATGGTGTCAGGCCCCTGACCTGGCTCCTGGGGGGCCCCAGGCTTCGGAAGTGCCGGCTCCTGTGGGCCCCTGGGCTGCAGCGTGAGGTCCTTAAAGCCCAGATCTGGGAAAGAGGGTTAGAAGTTGGTGGATCCCTGCAACCCACTTCATCCACAACCCCTAGCCAGCCAGGACCCACACCCTGCACCCCACTCCCTCCTATCCTCTCCCTCCTCCCTGGAGGAGTCTCCAGCTTGGTCCTACCAGGTGGACCCAGACCTGGCTGAGTGTCCTGGTGCCCACAGGGTCAGAGTCCCTCCTCCACCCACGAGTGCCCCTGTGTCCTGGGGGCTTAAAAATCCTGCCTAACAACCACCCTCTTGTGCTCCTGCAGTGAGGTACCTCGATGGACAAACAGCACTCCTGAGCTGGACCTGTCAAAATACTGACTCTGATCCATTCATGAGACACTGGACGAAAAAACAAAAACTGGACTCAACACATCAGTATCAGGAGGGTCAAGGGAAGACTGAGTAGACCAAGGACTGAAGGGACGGAGAGGACAGCTGAATGCCAGGGCTTTTGTTATAAAGGACATCCATACTAATAAAAGGGTAATATGCTAATTAGACCACGTCTTCCGGATGTCATTCCAGACATCCTGCCTGACAAAGCCAGGGCCAGAGGGAAGCCAGCCCGCGTCCCAGGCGCCTACGAGCAGCCGGAAAAGGGAAGCCTGGGTCCCGGGTGCCGCAGGGAAGCCGGTGCCGGCAGCCAGGAAAAGAAATGCCTACTCTTGCACAAATTTTCATGCATCGGGCCTCTACTTAGTACATAACAGTGCTATATCAATGCTAACTTTCTAAATTTGATAGCTGTATACGGTAATACAAGAAAATGAGTCTTTTTTTTTTTAAAGGAAACACACACAGAAGTATTTATGGGAGAGGGCTATCATGTCTGCAACTTACTCTCAAAACAGTTCAGGAAAAAATTATTTATACCCATACCAATAACTTTAATAAATAATGTTATGGAAAGGTGATAAAGCAGAACAAATATGGGAATTTGTTATACAGTTATTTATATTATTTTGTAACTTTTCTGTAGGTCCGAAATATTCAAAAGTATAAAGCAGCCCTATCCGGTTTGGCTCAGTGGATAGAGCATCAGCCTGCAGACCAAAGGGTCCCGGGTTCGATTCCAGTCAAGGGCATGTATCTCAGTTGCAGGCTCCTCCCCAGCCTGGGCCCTGGTCAGGGCTCCTGCAGGAGGCAACCAATCGATGTGTTTCTCTCACATTGATGTTTCTGTCTTTCCCTCTCTCTTCCATTCTCTCTAAAAATCAATGGAAAAATATCCTCAGTTGAGGATTAACAAAAACAAACAACAAAAACAAAATAAAATAAATAATAAAAATGTGAAGTAAAAAATTTAAACACTAGTAATTATTATCTTATCTAATTTACAGTTAGAAAACTAATGAGCAAAGACAAGAAGGGCCTTGCCAAGACCACCCAGCTGATAAGTGCCAGAGCCAGGACTGAACCCAGCCCCTCTGCCCTAGGCCGCTGTCCCCAAAATGGATCCCGAAATGACTCCCTCCCGGGGTGTCCTTTGTCCTCTCTTCCCCACCACAGGGAGGGTCCTCCAGGTGACCTGACCAAAAGCCCAGGGGCTCTGCTGCCTCGAGTCCCATGGCCTCCGGCGAGGCCCCTGTCACTCAGGAGCAGAGCCTCACCTTCCAGCATCCGCAACTGGCGCTCCCGCTGCAGCTCATGAGGGTTGAGGGAGGTGTTGCAGGCTGACAGCAGGTAGAGGTAGGCACTGTCACCATTCCGCCGCACGCCATGTGAGTGCAGCGTCTCCTGGTCCCGGGCCAACCGCTGCCCAATCACCCATTGCTGCAGGGCTGGCGGGAAGCCATAGTCCAGGAACACCTGGAGGGGGAGGGGAGAGGGGGGGTGGGAAGGGGACCAGAGAAGAGTCAGAGCAAAATGGAAAGCCTCCGTCCTGATGTCTCCCTTCAGGCTCCTCACTCACCATGTCCTTGAGGGAAGCCACTGTCATGTCAGGACGCACTGTGAGCCAGATGGTGACAGTGTGCATCTGAGGGTCCTCCACACTCACCCACAGCCTGCAGAGAAGAACTGGGGAGTAACACGGGCTCGGGCTGCAGGTCCCACCTCAGCCGCCAGCTATTCACATGGACATGTTTGTACACTTATGCATGACATGAACACACACACACAAGCCCCCCCACACACACACCATCCCCCCGTCTGTGTCAGGGGCCTCTCCTGGATTCTTGCACCCCTGTGCTTCCTTTATCAGAACCCACTGCTTAAGCCCCTCCAATGGCTCCACAGTGCTCCTAGAATAAATCCACACTCACTATGCACCCAAGGGCCTCTGTGATTGACCCCTCACTACCTCTCTGACCTCTCCTATCATTCTCTCCCTTGCTCCCTAATGAAGTCACCCACAGTTATTATTTACCATATGTCAAGACTCTGCAAAGCACTTGACATGCATTAACTCACTTAATCCTCTCAACATACCCATAAGGCAGGTACTGTTGTTATCCCTAATTTACAGATACAAACACAAGCCCAGCCCTAGCCGGTTTGGCTCAGTGGATAGAGCGTCGGCCTGCGAACTGAAAGGTCCCAGGTTCAATTCCGGTCAAGGGCACATGCCCAGGTTGTGGGCTCGATCCCCGGTGGAGAGCTTGCAGGAGGCAACCGATCAATGATTCTCTCTCATCATTGATGTTCCTCTCTCTCTCTCCCTCTTCCTTCCTCTCTGAAATCAATAAAAATATTTTTTTAAAAAAAAACACACACAAATGTATAAAAAAAAAAACAAAACATGAGCCCAGACAGGTTCCCGTGACTTTGCCAAGTAAGCAATTAATAACTGTTAGAGGCAGGATTTCCATCCAAAGAGTCTAATTCCAGAAGCATAAAAAGGGGAAGCTAAGCCTTACCCCGTTTGGCTCAGTGGATAGAGCGTTGACCTGAGGACTGAAGGGTCCCCGTGCTGATTCCAGTCAAGGGCACGTACCTCCGTCCCCTGCCCTGGTGGGGGCTGGGGGTGGAGTGCAGGAAGCAACCAACTGATGTGTCTCTCTCACATCAATGTTTCTCTCCACCCCTCCCACTTCCTTCTACTCTCTCTAAAAATCAATGGAAAAATATTAACAACAAAACCAAAAAAAGGGGCGGGGGGGGGCGGGGACTAAGATGAAAAACCAGAAATGAGGCCAGAAGAACCGGTTAAATTAGGGTACAAAACAATAACAGTAAAGTCTACTTCCTATCTTCAGAGAGATTTGGGAGAACACTGCATCCATAAAGCAAGAACAGCAAGAAGCAATCATAAAATGAGGAAGAATTCCTGAAAACTTACAAAGTGACTCCAGATTAACCTAGCCTTTAGATCCAACTACAAGTTCACAAGAAAAATGGGAGATATTAAATGACACACTGAGGAGGCAATTAATAAATCCAGAATGTAGGAAATTTCTAAAAGTCAAAGACCAGTTTTCTTAAAAAACTAATGGCATAAAAACAGAGGAGAATAAAACAGGCTTAGACAATATTAAGAAACGCTGCGTGTAGATCTCATTTGGTTCCTGAATGGAACAAACCAAGTATAAAAAACAGTAATGAGATAATTAGGGAAATTTGAATATAAACAGAGTATTAGGGGATGTAAAGGAATTAGTAATTTGTGAAAATGGTTTTGAGGTTATTTTTAAGTCCTTACTTTTTAAAAGATACCAAATTATTCAGGAATGAAATAATATCTGAGATTTGCTTTAAAATACTCCAGAAAATACTCTCAAAATTCCTCAGGATAATGATTTTCAACACCCAGCCAACTATCAATGAAGTGAGGGCAAAACATAGACATTTTTAGACATGTAATTTTAGACACATAAAGACTTGAAAAGTTTAGCATCCCCTTTGCCATACAAAAGGTTTTGAAATATAAGAAATAAGAATAGCCTGGCCAGCATGGCTTAGTGGTTGAGCGTTGACTTATGAACCAGGAGGTCAGGGTTCAATTCCTGGTCAAGGCACATTCCCGTGGTTTCGGGCTCAATCCCCAGTAGGGGAAGTGCATGAGGCAGCCAATCAATGATTCTCTCTCACTGATGTTTCTACCTCTCTCTCTCCCTTCCTCTCTAAAAGCAAAATATATATTTTTTAAAAGAAGTAAGAATAGCTGAGTCTGATGCTAGAGAATGGAAGAGAACTAGTAGGGAATTGAGAACTTCACCTTCAAAACATCAGTCTTTAAACAATAGGGGTTTTGAAACATAGAAGTGTATACGTTTTCAATTGCACTACTTAGTCTACAGTGAATAATATTTCCATAATCAAAGTACTATACATGCTATTTTAGTGGGTTTAGTATTTTAGAATCAACCTAAAGGCAAAGCATAGGAGTCTGAATTATAGTTAGAAAGCAAAATCTAAAAGCTATAACTTTAGCACCAAAACAAAAAAATACAGGTGGAGAGGAAAACCAAGATGGCGGCATAGGTAAACACCTAAACTGCTGCCTCACACAACAATTTCAAAACTACAACTAAAAGACAAAACGGACATCATCCAGAACCACAGGAAGGCTGGCTGAGTGGAAATTCTACAACTAGAAGGAAAGAGAAAAGCACACTGAGACTCAGAGGAGCTGCAGGAGGCAGAGGTACTGAGATGTGCATGTGGAGAGGACTAGCAACTGAGTGCGCGGCTGGCTTTCTCAAGCAGGAGGGAGACAAAAGCTCCCGACTGCACTGAACTCCAGTTCCAGGCGAGACTCTGGGGACCCAGACTCATACGGGGTGAAACTGGACTGTCTGGCAAAGGGCGGAACTCGAGGGTGGCTTTCTCTCAGAGGTGCTTGCAGCGACTACCACAGGACACTGAGACACAGGGGCCTATTAGGGCAGGGCTGACGGGAAACCAATGCTGTCTGCTCCGCCTGAGACTCCGCCCCGTCCAAGCTGAGCACAGAGGCTTTTGCAAGTCTTGTCTCATAAGGGTGTCTCCAGCACAGAAGTTCTCCCAGTGCAGAAACAGCTGATCCTCACAGCCAATTGGCCTGGAGGCCAATTCCTCCCAGTGATACCAACAACAATCAAGACTTAACTACAACAAGACTGTGCACACAGCCCACAAAGGGCTGCACCAAGAGTGTCCACCTCAGGTAACTGGGGAGGCTGAGCCACTGGGCCCTATAGAACACCTAGCACACAAAGCCACTCTATCAACTCAGGGAAGCAGCCAAAATGCAAAGACAAAGAAACAGATCACAAATGAAAGAAATGGAGGAAAGCAAACAACTGGATATAGAGTTCAAAACCACGGTTATAAGGTTTTTCAAGAATTTCCTAGAAAAGGCCGATAAATTTAGCGAGACCCTCGAGGATATGAAAAAGGACCAACTAGAAATTAAGCATACACTGACGGAAATAAAAAATATTATACAGAGATCTAACAGTAGACTAGAGGATCACAAGAATCAAGTCAAAGATTTGAAATACAAAGAAGCAAAAAACACTCAACCAGAAAAGCAAAAAGAAAAAAGAATCCAAAAATATGAAGATAGTGTAAGGAGACTCTGGGACAACTTCAAGCGTACCAACATCAGAATTATGGGGGTGCCAGAAGAAGAGAGAGAGCAAGATACTGAAAACCTATTGGAAGAAAGAATGACCGAAAACTTCCCCCACCTGGTGAAAGAAAGACTTACAAGTCCAGGAAGTGCACAGAACCCCAAACAAAAGGAATCCAAAGAGGACCACACCAAGACACATCATAATTAGCTCTAATCAGTTTGGCTCAGTGGATGGAGCGTCAGCCTGCGGACTCAAGGGTCCCAGGTTCAATTCCGGTCAAGGGCATGTACCTTGGTTGCAGGCACATCCCCAGTAGGGGGTGTACAGGAGGCAGCTCATCGATGTTTCTCTCTCATCAGTGTTTCTAATTCTCTATGCCACTCCCTTCCTCTCTGTAAAAAATCAATAAAATATATATTTAAAAAACAAAGACACATCATAATTAAAATGCCAAGAGCAGAGAGAAACCAAGATGGCGGCATAGGTAAACACCTAAACTGCTGCCTTGCACAACAATTTCAAAACTACAACTAAAAGACAGAACGGACACCATCCAGAACCACAGGAAAGCAGGCTGAGTGAAAATTCTACAACTAGAAGGAAGGAGAAAAGCTCACAGAGAATTGGAGGTACGGCAAAGGGGCTTTGTGCGCGCAGAGAGGAAGGGCAGCTGAGAGCTTGGCTGACTTCCTCTGGCGGAAGGGGGAAGGAAGCCTCGGACCGCGAGCTGGGAAAGGCAGAAGTCTGAAGGCGCACACGGGCCAGTGCGCACAAAGGCTGCGGAGGTAGCCATAGGCTTTCCCTAGTGAAAGGGAGTCAGAGGATCCTGACTGAGCCCCAGTTCTGACTGCAGTGAACCCCGGTTCCAGGCGAGCCCCTGGGGACCCACGCTCTTGTAGGGGGAGTCTGGACTCTCGGGCGGAGACTCAGGAGCCGGGGAAGGCGGAAGACTGAAAGTGCGCACACGCGCCGCGCCGGTGCGCACAAAGGCTGCGGAGGTCGCCACAGGCTTTCCCTAGTGGAGGGGAGTCAGAGGATTCTGACTGCACCGAGCCCCAGTTCTGACTGCAGTGAACCCCAGTTCCAGGCGAGCCCCTGGGGACCCACGCTCTTGTGGGGGGAGTCTGGACTCTCAGGCGGAGACTCGAGCTGGGGAAGGCGGAGGACTGAAAGCGCACATGCGCGCAGGGGCGGGGCTGACAGGAAGCCAAGACTGAGACTCCACCCCATCCAAGCTGAGCACAGAGGCTATTGCAATTTGGCAAGTCTAATCCTATAAGGCTGTCTCCAGCACCGGGCTTCTCCCAGCATAGACACAGCTGATCCTTACAGCCAACTGGCCCGGAGGTCAATTCTTCCCAGTGATACCAACAACAATAAAGACTTAATTACAACAAGGCTGTACACACAGTCCACAAAGGGGTGCACCAAGAGTGTCCACCTCAGGTTAACTGGGGAAGCAGACCCACTGGGCCATATTGGAAACCTAGCACAAATATCTACCTTACCAACTCAGGGATTCAGTGAAAATGCGGGGTCAAAGAATCAGATCACAAACGAAAGAAATGGAGGAAAACAAACGACTGGATATAGAATTCAAAACCACCGTTATAAGACTTTTTAAGAATATCCTAGAAAAGGCCGATAAATATAACGAGACCCTCGAAGATATGAAAAAGGACCAACTAGAAATTAAACATACACTGACTGAAATAAAAAATATTATACAGAGACCCAGAAACAGAATAGAGGAACACAAGAATCAAGTCAAAGAATTGAAATACAAAGAAGCAAAAAACACTCAACCGAAAAAGCAAAAAGCAAAAAAAAAAATCCAAAAAGTTGAAGATAATGTAAGAAGACTCTGGGACAACTTCAAGCGTACCAACATCAGAATTATGGGGGTGCCAGAAGAAGAGAGAGAGCAAGATACTGAAAACCTATTTGAAGAAATAATGACCGAAAACTTCCCCCACCTGGTGAAAGAAATAGACTTACAAGTCCAGGAAGCCCACAGAACCCCAAACAAAAGGAATCCAAAGAGGACCACACCAAGACACATCATAATTAAAATGCCAAGAGCAAAAGACAAAGAGAGAATATTAAAAGCAGCAAGAGAAAAACAGTTAATTACCTACAAGGGAGCACCCATACGACTGTCAGCTGACTTCTCAACAGAAACTATGCAGGCCAGACGGGAGTGGCAAGAAATTTTCAATGTGATGAATAGCAAGAACCTACAACCAAGATTACTCTACCCAGCAAAGCTATCATTCAGAATTGAAGGGCAGATAAAGAGCTTCACAGATAAGAAAAAGCTGAAGGAGTTCATCACCACCAAACCAGTACTATATGAAATGCTGAAAGGTATTCTTAAAGAAGAGGAAGAAGAAAAAAGTAAAGAGAAAAAATTATGAACAACAAATACATATCTATCAACAAGCCAACCTAAAAATCAAGTGAATTAAAAACCTGAGGAGCAGAATAATCTGGTGAATATAATAGAATCAGGGGCATAGAAAGGGAGTGGGCTGATAATTCTCAGGGGGAAAGGGGTATGGGGGGGTTCATGAAGAGAATGGACAAAAATCATACACCTATGGATGAGGACAGTGGGGGGGAGGTAAGGGCAGAAGGTGGGGTGGGAAAGGGGTGGAGGGGAGCTATGGGGGGAAAAAGGAGAAATAATTGTAATAATCTGAATAAAGATTTATTTAAAAAATAAAAATAAATAAAAAAAAAAATAAAATGCCAAGAGCAAAAGACAAAGAGAGAATATTAAAAGCAGCAAGAGAGCCGAAACCGGTTTGGCTCAGTGGATAGAGCGTCGGCCTGCGGACTGAAGGGTCCTGGGTTCGATTCCGGTCAAGGGCATGTACCTTGGTTGCGGGCACATCCCCAGTGGGAGGTGTGCGGGAGGCAGCTGATCGATGTTTCTCTCTCATCGATGTTTCTAGCTCTCTATCCCTCTCCCTTCCTCTCTGTAAAATATCAATAAAATATATTTAAAAAAAAAAAAAAAAAAAAAGCAGCAAGAGAAAAACAGTTAGTTACCTACAAGGGAGCACCCATATGACTGTCAGCTGATTTCTCAACAGAAACTATGCAGGCCAGATGGGAGTGGCAAGAAATATTCAAAGTGATGAATAGCAAGAACCTACAACCAAGACTACTCTACCCAGCAAAGCTATCAGTCAGAATTGAAGGGCAGAGAAAGAGCTTCACAGATAAGAAAAAGCTAAAGGAGTTTATCACCACCAAACCAGTATTATATGAAATGCTGAAAGGTATTCTTTAAGAAGAGGAAGAAGAAGAAAAAGGTAAAGAGAAAAATTATGAACAACAAATACATATCTATCAACAAGTGAATCTAAAAATCAAGTGAATAAAAAAATCTGATGAACAGAATAAACTGGTGAATATAATAGAATCAGGGGCATAGAAAGGAAGTGGACTGACAATTCTCTGGGGGAAAGGGGCGTGGGGTGTGTGGAAAGAGACTGAACTAAAATCGTACACCTATGGATGAGGACAGTGGGGGGGTAAAGGCAGAGGGTGGGGTGGGAACTGGGTGGCGGGGAGCTATGGGAGGAAAAAGAGGAACAATTGTAATAATCTGAACAATAAAGATTTATTAAATTAAAAAAAAAATACAGGTGGATCCGGGGAGAGGGGCTTCCCTCACACCAAGCAATTCTCAGACACCTCCAATTCACTTCAGTACTTGCACTATCTACCTGGAGATAGCGTCAGCTCCACAGGGTAAGGGCTCAGTTCTATAAGACGGTCCCTCCCCATTCAGACCAGCCCCGCCTTGGACTTCAGACACCAGTTGCAAGTCCAGGTTGTCACATGTACTTCTGACCAACTGGCTGTAAATCAGAAATTTATATGTCTATATAAAAACCTAAACACAATTGTTCATATCAGCATTATCCATATTAGTCAAAGAGTGGAAACAACCTAAATATCCAATAACTGATTAACAAATAAAGAAAATATGGTGTATCCACATGATTATTATTCAGCAATAAAAAGGAATGAAGTTCTGATACATGTTACAAACTTAATGAATTTAGAAAAGATGATGCTAAGTGAAAGAAACCAAACATAAAAAGCCATATATTATATGATTCCATTTATATGAAATTTCCAGAATAGGCAAATCGAGAGACAGAGACAGAGAGAGAGAGAGAGTGAGAGAGAGAGAGAGAGAGCAGATTAATGGGAGCCTAAGGATGGGCAATTGGGGAAAGGTAGGGAGATGAGGAATGACTGCTAGTGAGTACAGGGTTTCCTTACAGGATGACAAAAATATCCTATAATTGATTGTGGTGATGCTTTGTATAACTCTAAATGCAAAGCCTTGAGCTATACACTTTAAATTGTTGAACTGTAGGTCAATTACATCTCAATAATACTGTAAAAAAATAAAATGGGATCATCTAGCAAAAAGCAGGAAAAAATAAATAAACACCAGTGTTTCTTGAGTGATTAACATGTACCAGGCACCGTGCTGTGTTTCATATCAAGTTTTGGTCTCCTGGAGCAAAGCCTCTCTTACTTCTCTTGCTAAAAGAACCTCTGAGTTCTTGTTGGTTACCTGGCTCCATTTCACAACCTCCCTTCAGGCTGAGTATGGTATGAGAATACGTTCTGGTCCACAGGAATTAGTGGGAGAAGTGTGTGTCACTTTCTGAGCTGTGCTCTTAAAAGGACTGTGGGAGGGGTTACTTCCCTTCCTCCTCCTTGCTGATAAGAGTGCTGACGTGATTAACCAATGTCACCACAATAAATTCAATTTAAAAAAAGAATGCTAATGTAATGACTGAGCTGGAATCACCATGCAGGACCATGATGGGAACCTCAGAATGGAGGCCATGACTGACAAAACAAGAAGCATGAGGCTCTGAGGACCACAGGAGCAGACCACATCTGGAATACCTGCCATCAAACTTGGTTATGCCACTGTTCTTACGTTTTTTTCTGTTATATGAGCCCTAACATACTAGCATACTAATATACCTCCTAACAACCCCATGAGACAGCTACTATTATTGCCCAATTTTTTAAATGGAAAAAAAACAAACAAACAAACAATGAAAACTCTGAGAGGTGAAATGATCTGCCCCAGATTTCACCGTTGATTAGCGACAGAGTTGGGGTCTGAAGCTAGGTCTCCTGACACCCCGGAACCTTCGATGAAGAATAACTAACTATTCTAGTGGGGCTGAGAGTCCTGAATTCTTACTGGGTTGGTGAAGACTCCACGTAGTTTGAGGTTATCCTCTTTGATCCATTCCATCAGGCTATGAGAAGGAATCCTGACGCCCAATGGATCACCAAACCCGTCCACAAGCACAGGGAGACATGAGGGTCGGTTCTCACGGTGCAGCATGGAGAAGGTGCAGGACTCTCCCGCGCCACCGTTACTGCTAATGTAAGTAACGTGTGAAAATTCTTACCTGATAAACAACTTAGGACAGTCACGTCTGCGTAAAAGTGTCCTTTAATTTGCTGAAACTAGTTGTCTGAGGTTGTTTCATGAATGCACTGTCAAATAATGGACGTTAAAGTGTAATAATGTTTGAAGACTATTTAAGTGATGGATGGTGTATCTCCTTTCTCATAAGGTAAAAGCTTTTGTCTTTGCTTTATCTTATTAGGGGGTTTTCTATGTCAGTGTTTAAAATGCTGTTTGGCCGAAACCGGTTTGGCTCAGTGGATAGAGCGTCGGCCTGCGGACTGAAGGGTCCCGGGTTCGATTCCGGTCAAGGGCATGTACCTTGGTTGCGGGCACATCCCCAGTGGGGGGTGTGCAGGAGGCAGCTGATCGATGTTTCTCTCTCATCGATGTTTCTAGCTCTCTATCCCTCTCCCTTCCTCTCTGTAAAATATCAATAAAATATATTTTAAAATAAATAAAAATAAATAAAATGCTGTTTGGTAGCCCAGCTGGCATGGCTCAGTGGTTGAGCACTGATCCATGACACAGGAGCTCACAGTTCAATTCCTGGTCAGGGCACATGCCCGGGTTGTGGGCTCGATCCCCAGTAGGAGGTGTGCAGGAGGCAGCCAATCAATGATTCTCTCATCATTGATATTTTTCTCTCTCTCTCCTTCTCTCTTCCTCTCTGAAATCAATAAAAATATATTTTAAAAATAAAAATAAAATGCTGTTTGGTATAATAGGTATAAAATAAATTCTGTAGAAGAGGGAAAAAAAATAACTGTTCTATTGGCAAGAATATATTATGGCCCACTAGGGTACAGCAAGCCCTATGTCCCTGGCCAGCCATGCACTCCTCACCTGATGTCCTGTGTTGGGGAGATCTCAGGCTTCAGGTGCACACTCAGGGGTACCCGTTGCTCTGCCAGCCAGGTGGCACACTCCATCGCCACCTGCTCGTCCCCACCTGCCACTGCTCGGCTGAGTCTCAGGGCCATCTCCTCGGCTAAAATTCAACACCGTGGAAGCAAGTTAGCACAGGGTTTATTTTTCAGGATCTGGGGATGAGGGAGTGAGAAGTAGGTGATCCTTTTACATGCTGCTTCCTCTGTCATCCTGGTGAACTCCTACATATCCTTCAACACCCAGCTTAAAAATCCCCTTCTTGCCTGGCTAGAATGGCTCAGTGGTTGAGTGTCGACCTATAAACCAGGAGGTCAGAGTTCGATTCCCAGTCAGGGCACTGGGGACGTGCAGGAGGCAGCCAATGAATGATTCGCTTTCATCATTGATGTTTCTATCTCTCCCTCTCCCTTCCTCTCTCTGAAATCAATTAAAAATATATTTTAAAAAAAAAACAAAAAAAAAAACACCTTTCTCTGGGAAGTCTTCTCTGATACTCCCCAGTCCCCCTCCCTGCTCATTTGGTTCTATTTTTCCTTCATACTCCCAGGTCCCCCATACTTCCATTCATTTATCTGACAAGCATTTATTGAACTCCTACTGTGTACCAGCCACTGTCCCAGAAACTGGGATTCAGCCAGTGAATTAGCTAAACACAGTCCCTCTCTTCATATGTTTCACCCTGGTAATTACACAGACAACAAGTTTAATAACGGGAAAAAATCAGATTGTAATCCATGCTGTCAAGGAAATAAACAGGGTAAGGGGATTAGAGAAGGCCTCTAGGAGGAGGTGACACTGAAGCTGAGACCTGAAAGAGGAGCTGGATATTTCAAGACCCAGTTGGGGAAGAGTGTCCCAGGTAGAGAGAAAGGTAAGGGCAAAGGTCTTGAGCAAGAAAAGGTTGGATTAGATCAGAAAGAAGCGGGTGGGGGGTAGGGGGCTCCAGCAGAATGAGCAAGAGAGTGAATAGAGGAAGACTGTGAGGTCAGCCAAGGCAGCAGCAGGGCCTTGTGGGCTATCCAGGGCCCCAGGCTTTCTTCCAAGAACACGGAGGCGCACAGGAGGGTTTGAGCAGGGTGGTGACAGGGGGCAAGAGGCGAGTCAAGGGCCCTTGGTATTCAGGTCAGCGAGGTCTGCCCATCCCCAGCCTAGGAGGTTTGCTGTGTCCTCTAGGCGCTCCCATCGCGGCTCAGAGCTGGCCCACGGAGGCCTCGCGTAAATGAATGACCAGGCACCTCCGGAAGTAGCCGGGCCCCAAGGGAGGAAATGAAGGGCAAGTGGGCAGTGCCCTCTCCCAGGCCTTTCTTGGCAGGGGAGGCTGCGTCCGGGCAGCACCTCCCTCCTCCCCGCCCCCCCCCCGGGAGTTTCCCAGGCGCCTCCAGGCTGTGCCCACCTTTCTTGGTCTTCTCGTCCATCTGGCGTGGTTGCTCCCATCACCCCAGGCGGGGCCGCAGCTCCGGGAAAGGCTAGTCCAGGTCACCGGGGAGAGGGCGCGCGACCAGGAGCAACGCAGCCCGGCCCGTGGCCGCCGGCGTGGCCCGAGCCCTCTCTGTGCCTCGCTGTCCCCGGCAGCCGTCGGGTGGCATCACACTCCCGCGCACCGGGGACGGGGCCTGGGGTAGGGGGCCAGCCGGGACCCCGCGTGGGAGGTGAACGGTCAGGAAGCTCCGAGCCCGGTCCGCAAAGGGCGACAGAAAAAATGAGACACGCCTGGTGTGCGGGGGCGACTCCCCGCAGCCGGGACGCGGGAAGCCCGGGCAGGGCCCCCACTTCTCCCTGCGGCGAGCGCCCCCCGGCGCCCGGGAGTTCAGCCAAACTCCCTGCCCTCTGGTCCGGAGGAGGAGGAGAGCAGTTTCGGCGGAAGAGAAAGTGAAAGTGGCGGCCCCGGAAGTGGGGCGGGAGAGTGTCGCCAGATCCGGGACACCTTACCCCCGCGCCGGCCCACCCTAGGCAGTCCCGGGGGACGCCGCCCGCACCCCCCGAGCGGACTCCGACTCCTCACCCTTCACGCCGCAGCGCCGCGGGGGGAGGGGCGGGGCCGCGGGCGGGGTCGGCCTCAGCTCAGCCGAGCCGCCGGCACGTGGTGGGCAGACGTGGTCCTTCGCTTTGTTTGCAGAGAGGAAAGGGAGACTCCGTTTAAGAGCTGCCCAAGGCCAGAGTCGGAACCCACCCTTAGCCAGCCAGGCTCTGCCACCTCTCCGCGATCACTCTCCGCCTTTTATTGGGCCGCTGATGAAGTTTGCATTTGCTCGCCACAGGCTGGACGCGCTTTGCATCCGCTAGACAGCCTGTCCCTTAATTTTCCTTCCACCCCTCACCCCATAGGATCATCAGGTTACCTGTGGGCTCCACCTGCAGAAGAGATCCAGAATCTGTCACCTCTCATCTCTGTCCCACCCCGCCCCGCTGTTCCTCCATTTCTCCTCTGGTGTTTTGCAACAACCTCTTAATGGGCTCCTTGCTTCTCCTTTTGGCCCCTAGTCCATTTCCCACCCAGCTGTCAGAGGGCCCTATTAGAATGTAAATCAAGCCCTCACCGACTTGGCTTAGTGGATAAAGCATCGGCCTGCTGACTGAAGGGTCCTGGGTTCGAATCTGCTGGGTTGCAGGCTTGATCCCTAATAAGGAGCATGCAGGAGGCAGCCAATCAGTGATTCTCTCTCATCATTGATGTTTCTATCTCTCTCTCCTTCTCCCTTTCTCTCTAAAATCCTATCTAATAAAAGAGTAATATGCAAATTGACGGTCATCCAACACACAAGATGGCTGCCCCCATGTGGTCAAAGATGGCTGCCCCCATGTGTACACAAGATGGCCGCCACAAGATGGTCAGCAGGGGAGGGCAGTTGGGAGGGACCAGGCATGCAAGGGAGGGCAGTTGGGGGCGATCAAGCCTGAAGGGAAGGGCAGTTGGGGGGGACCCAGGCCTGCAGGGGAGAGCAGTTGGGGGAGACCAGGCCTGCAGGGGAGGGCAGTTGGGGGGGACCCAGGCCTGCAGGGGAGGGCAGTTGTTGGGGGGACCAGGCCTGCAGGACAGGGCAGTTAATGGTGATCAGGCCTGCAGGGGAGGGCAGTTGGGGGGGGACCAGGCCTGCAGGGGAGGGCAGTGTGGGGGGACCCAGGCCTGCAGGGGAGGACAGTTGGGGGCAGCCAGGCTGGCAGGGGAGGGCAGTTAGGGGCAACCAGGCTGGCAGGGGAGGGCAGTTAGGGGTGACCAGGTGGCAGGGGAGGGCAGTTAGGGGCAATCAGGCTGGCAGGGGAGCAGTTAGGCATCAATCAGGCTGGCAGGGGAGTGGTTAAGGGGTGATCAGGCTGGCAGGCAGAAGCGGTTAGGGGCAATCAGGCAGGCAGGCAAGCAAGCAGTTGGGAGCCAGCAGTCCTGGATTGTGAGAGGGATCCCAGATTGGAGAGGGTGCAGGCTGGGCTGAGGGACACACACCCCCGTGCACAAATTTTGAGCACCGGGCCTCTAGTCGATAATAATAATAATAAAAAAAAAATTGTTCCAGCCCTAATCGGTTTGGCTCAGTGGATAGAGCGTCAGCCTGCAAACTCAAGGGTCCCAGGTTTGATTCCTGTCAAGGGCATGTACCTTGGTTGCAGGCACATCCCCAGTAGGGGGTGTGCAGGAGGCAGCTGATCAATGTTTCTCTCTCATCCACATTTTTAACTCTCTATCCCGCTCCTTTCCTCTCTGTAAAAAATCAATAAAATATATTTTTTTTTAAAAAAAAGAATGTAAATCAAACTATGTCACTCCTCAAAACAGTCCCAATAGTTCCCATCTCATTAAAAATAAAAGCTTAGTAAAAGCCTGTAAAGTGCTTCCTCTCCTTTGACTTCTCCCACCTGGAGAAGCATTCAAGCCGCCCTGGCCTTCTAGGTTCAGGGACAAGGTAGACTGTACACCCACCTCAGGGCCTTTGCATTTGCCATAACCTAAATATCTTCATGGCTTGCTCTTTCCCTTCATTTTGGTCTTTACCTGAAAGTTTTCCCTGTCCACTCTACCTAAAGTTTCATATACACACCTACACGTAGCATTTCATAGCCTCTTTCCTGGCTTCATTTCCCCTACCCCCAAAGCATGTAGCACTATGTACAGCATATTTTATTTAGTTATCTTGTTTTTTGTCTGTTTCCCTCTTCTAGAGGGCAGGGACTTTTGTCTCTTTTGCTCACTGCTGAGTTCCTGGTGCTTAAGGATCATATATTAACTAGAGGCCCAGTACACGAATTCATGGACAGGTGGGGTCCCTTGGCCTGACCAGCAATTAGGGCCGATTGGGGCATCTCACCCAGTTCCAATCACAATTGGGGCCAGCCAGAGGGTGGGGGGGTGGTGGTGCCCTGGGAGGTTAGCTGGCCAGGGGGAGGGGCTGCAGAAGGTTGGCTGTGGGAGTGCCCTGACCACCAGGGGGCAGCTCCTGTGCTGAGCATCTGCCCCCTGGTGGTCAGTGTGTGTTATAGTGACACTGTTGGGGGGACCAGGTCAGCAGGGGAAAGCAGTTAGGGGCAATGAGGCTGGCAGGGGAGGGCAGTTAGGGGTAACCAGGTCGGCACTGTATAGTCATTCTGTGGCTTAGGCTTTTATATATATAGATAGATTGAATCATCACTTTCATCTGTGATCACTTTCCTTTTGCCTTAAAACAGAGGTTCTCAAGCAGACTGTACTTTTGAATCACTTAGGGCAGTGATCAGCAAACTGCGGCTTGCGAGCCACATGCGGCTCTTTGGCCCCTTGAGTGTGGCTCTTCCACAAAATACCATGGCCTGAGCGAGTCTATTTTGAAGAAGTGGCATTAGAAGAAGTTTAAGTTTAAAAAATTTGGCTCTCAAAAGAATTTTCAATTGTTATACTGTTGATATTTGGCTCTGTTGACTAATGAGTTTGCCGACCACTGACTTAGGGGAGCTTTAAAAAAATCCTAAACCCCACCACATCTCAGGTCAATTGATTCAGAGACCCTGGGGGTAGGCCCAGGTGTCAGGAGTTTTTACCAATGTCGCTGTCTGGTGTTTATAATGAGAAGTCAAGTTTAAGAACCACTGTTAAGGAGAGTCTTCTGGTGACAAACTTTCTTGTTTTTTGTTTGAAAATATTTATTTAGAACTCATTTTGTTGTTGTTAATTCTCACCTGAGGATATGTTTTCCATTGATTTTTAGAGAGAGTGGAAAGGGCGGCAGAGACAAAGAGAAAGAAACATCAATGTGAGAGACACATCGACTGGTTGCATTTTGCACATGCCCCGACTAGGGCAGGGGATCGAACCTGCAACCGAGTTACATGACCTTGACCCTTCAGTCTGTGGGCCAACGCTCTAACCACTGAACAAGCCAGCTAGGGCTAGACCTCATTCTTGAGAGACATTTTCACTGGGCATAGAATTCCAGCGAGCATTCCAGCACCTTGAAGACAGCATTCCATTGTCTTCTAGCTTCCATGTTTGCTATTGAGACATCATCACCTGTCAGTCTGACTGCTGTGAGTTTTCTTAAACAGTTTTATTGCGATGTAATTTGTTTTTCTTTTCTGTGATTTAATTTATATACCATAAGATCCACCTATCTAAAGTGTACAATTTAATGGTTTTAAGTACATTTAAAAGTTGTGCAACCGTCACCACAATCCAATTTTATTTTATTTTTTTTTTAAATATATTTTATTGATTTTTTACAGAGAGGAAGGGAGAGGGATAGAGAGTTAGAAACATCGATGAGAGAGAGACATCGATCAGCTGCCTCCTGCACACCCCCTACTGGGGACATGCCCGCAACCAAGGTACATGCCCTTGACCGGAATCGAACCCGGGACCTTTCAGTCCGCAGGCCGACGCTCTATCCACTGAGCCAAACCGGTTTCGGCCACAATCCAATTTTAGAACATTTTTATCACCCCTTTAAAAAAAAAACCCGGTACCCAATTGCAGACACTCCCCATCTGCCACCCTCCAGCCCTCAGCACGAATCTACTTTTGGTCTCTATAGATTTTCCTATTCTGGACATTTTATACTAATTAAATCTTACCATACATGGTCCTTTGTTACTGCCCTTCTTTCACGTAGCATAATGTTTTTTTGACATTCATCCATGTTGTATGGCTGTTCTTTTGAAAATAATCTGGTTTTCCTTTCTGATTCTTTTAAGATTTTATCTTTGCTCTTTTTGCATTTTCACTATGATGTATCTATGTGTGAAAACTTATGGAGTCGCTTAAATCTGTGATTAATATCTGATTTCTATCTCAGTAATGTCCTTTTTAGCCACATCTAATCTGCTGTTTAACCCATCTTTTGGATTTTTAATTTTGGTTATTGTGTCTTTTATTTTAGAAAATCTGTTAGGTTTTCAAATCTGTTATGTCACTTAATATAATCCCTGGTCATAGTATCAATTTGTTATTTATTTAAGCCCTGTTAGGAAACATTTTTGTTTTATAATTTGTGTACGATAATATGCTACCTGAGCTCTGAATGTCTGTTTCTGCTCTTTTTCACTCCTGGCCTTGTTTCTCCTGCTGACCCTGCTGGCGTATGATGGTCATGTTCCCTTCAGCCCTGAGGTCACCTGCACAAATCTGTCTTAGGGTAGAAATATTCTTTCAGTTGTTCTGGTCTTAGCCTTGGCCCTTCAAGGGCAGAGACTCTTCATCCCAGTGGGTAAACTCCAGTCATTCAAACCTGGGTTCGGTCCCATGGTTCACTATTTGTGTGACTCTGGACAAGACATCACCCCTCTCTTGGCCTCAGTTTTTCCCTCTGTACAATGGTGACCATGATGGTCCCTCCCTCATAGGGTTGATGTGAGGATCTGCATCAGTTATTGGTTATTGATATGTAACAAATTATCCCCAAACTTAGCAGCTTAAAACAACAGTTTCTATGGGTTAAGAATTTGGGAGCAGTTTCTGATGTCATTTGACTAAAGTTCTCTCATGAGGTTGTAGTTAAGATTTTAGCTGGGGCCTCAGTCATCCAAAAGCTTGATGGGGCTGAAGGGTGAACTTTCAAGAAAGCCCACTCATATGCCTGGCTGGTACTGGTTAGTGCAGGATGCTACGTCCCTCACCACATGTACCAATCCTTGGGGTGACTTGAGCGTCCTTGTCACATGGCAGCTGGCTTTCTCCATAGCAGATGATATAGGCATCAAGGCAGAAGCCACCGTATATTTTATGGCCTAACATGAAAAGTCATACTTCATCATTTTCACAGTCTCCTATTAGCTACACTGGTCAGCCCAGCTCAGGGTGGGAGGGAACTACACAAGGGCATGCATACCAGGCCTCAAGGACCAAGGACAAGGCTGGCTATCACATGTCCAATGAGATAACGTATGTAAAGCACGTAAAACCATGCCTGGCATGTGGTACTAGTATGTGCTCACAGTAAACATTAACCATTCCTAATAAGTGTCCTGGCTTTGCTCTAGGCATGTAAGATCTACACAGTAACCAATTTCATTCAGTCATTCAGCCAACATTTACTGAGCAGCTGTGTGTGTCAGGCACTGTTCTAGGAGCTGGGGACACAACAGCAAACAAAACATAGTATGAAACTAACACAAACAAACATCTAGAATGTTCTGTCAGGTGGTGCTAAGTGTTATGAAGAACCACAAAGGCAGGGAAGCAGGCGGGGGGAGAATGATGAGAGGATGAGGGCTATAGGTCTCTCCTCATAAAGCTGGTACAACAATAGTGGTGGCTTGTGGAGAGCGGCTACAGTGTTTGGACAGGTTCAAGCCTTGGACTAATGAGAGGGCACAGTCCTCTCATGGCCACGTGCAAGTCCCAGCTTGGAAGGCAGAGCCCTCCCAGCACAATGATAGCCAACAGCTATAGTTGTAAGCTTGAACCTATGGTCCGAACACGTGGCCCCATGTGCCTGAGTGATGTGGGCTTGATAGAGTTCAGGTACATGTAACTGAGTAGGATCAAAACCCACAAGAATGTTGTAAACATCTTGACCACGCCCTTACTTTGCCTCGTGAAATCTGGCTATAAAATAAAGACACTGCTTTTAGTCCATGGCGCTGTTGCTGTCTCCGTTAAGAGGACAGCATCCCACTGAGAACCCAGCTTTCATTCTCTTGTCTGTCTTTTCTCAATCCTTCACCGCCCCCTCTCAGGGTCACCGAACCTGGCTGAGGTGGCGCGGCACATAAGGCGCCCTGGGGCTGAGTATGCCATGGCAGTGCCGGCTCGCCAGTGGCTCAGAATTTGACCTCTGATAAAGCCCCCCACGCCTGTGACCCCATCCTAGCCTCACAGGCAGGTAGAATTTATACCCATTTTCCCCTGAGCTGGAGTCAAACACACAGAAGAAGCTGAAATGAACTGAGTCCCTAAGGAATCAGGATTTCTCCCAATACAGAGGTTCTCCAACTAGAATGCACAGCCATTGCGAAGAGGCTTGTTAGGAGGCAGACAACCCTCCCCCGCAACCCCACATCTGACTCACTAGGTCTGGGGAGAGTCCAAGGCTCTGCATTTTTTTTATTTTTAAAAATGTGTATTTCAGAGAGGAAGGGAGAGAGAGGTAGAAACATCAATGATGAGAATCATTGATCAACTGTCTCCTGCTCACCCCGCACTGGGGATTATTGAGCCCCAAACCTGGGCATGTGCCCTGACCGGGAATTGAACCTTGACCTCCTAGTTCAGTGGTCGGCAAACTGCGGCTCGCGAGTCACATGCGGCTCATGAGCCGCGGTTTGCCGCTCTGTTGACTAATGAGTTTGCCGACCACTGTCCTAGTTCATAATAGGTCGACTCTCAACCATTGAGCCACACCATCCCAGCAAGTATCTGCATTTTTAAGCAAGCACCGCAGGGGGCTGCCCAACCACATCTGAGAAACCCCGTTGTGAGGGCTGCGGTGGTGCAGGGGCGGGCAGGCCTGCTCTGACAAGTGCCAGAAGAGGCTCCAGGTCCAGCTGGAGGATGGGCAGGGCGTAGCCACACAGGAAGGGAACAGACTGAGGCCCAGAGACACCACACAGCTTGACTCCAGGCGCCAAGTACGACAGCGGACAGCGCCACCCTCCCTCTTCCTCAGGGAATAGATGTCTCTAATGTGACAGCAGGGACACAGAGCAAAGAGGCAGAAAGAGACTGGGAGCCGTTCCTGAATCAGCCAGCCCTGAAACCACACACCTGTTGACTTCTTGCTTTGTGTGAAATACATTTCCTTCTGCTTTAAGCTACTTTGACTCAGGGTTTCAGGTACTTGCAGCCAAAATTGACCCCAGGTGAGACCCATAGCCTCCAGAAGAAAGGAAGGGAGTGCAGACGGCTCGCAGTGGGGCTGGTTTGGGAAAACTGATGAGAGGCCAGAAGAAATGCCTGGGAGAAATAGAAGTATTCCATAACTCTTTTATTAGGCACAAGGTAAAAATATATACTCAGAGCATCCAAAACCTACAGTGCTGATGTGGGGTTCTGGACCCCAAGTGTCCCCAGAACTGGACTGAGGCCTTTCCAGGAGGCCAGGGGCAGACCCCACCTAATCCTGTCCCTCAACTCCAGTCAGCAGCTCAGGTCACGGGCTGCTGAGACGGACAGGCCTGGACCCTCATTCCAAACCACTCCTTGAGCTAGATGAGGACCCGCCTCACAACTTGAACTCTTGGATCTTCCAGCCCAGATCCTTGGCTCAGACCTGGACAGAGGATCCTCTGACCCAGAAGACACAGCTGCTGGAGCGGCATTCGCAGCAGGGCCTGGGCTCCGGGCCTAAGGTGCAGGGAAGGGGCTTGAAGGCTGTGGCACAGGACGCTTCCCTTTCTCTCAAAGGCGCAACATACAAAGGCCGCTGGGTGGGTTGTGAAAGGGACTGTCCGTGACAGCAGTGCCGGGGTGCCAGCACGAGTGGACGCCGTCACCTGCACCGATTGTGCCCAGCCCAGGGCAGACGCTGGCCTGTGAGGTGGAAAAGGACTGACAGCCCCGTGAACAGGAGTTCTGTCTCGTGTTCACAGCTGTGTTCTCAGCACCTGGAACAAGGCACACAGTGAGCTCCCCACAAAGACGCGTCGAATGCACCAGCCCGTGTGCACAGGCGTGTGAGCCACACAGGTGTGCCTACAGCACACTTCAACACGCCTCCTCTTTTCTCCCTCCTAGAAGGCACTTAGGGTTTATCTCAGTTCAAAGAGGCAGGAGAGAGTTTGGGGACGACCCAAACTCAATCCACAGTTCACAGCTGAAAACCGGGTAGGTAGTCCTAGCCATACAGGCCCACTTCCCTTTCTTCCTCCTCTGCCTCAACTTCCACCAGCCCTGGCCCTTCGGGGACCACCTGGTCAGCCTCCCAGAGGTGGGCTCGGGATGGGACTGGGGGGGTCAGGGTCTCTCGCAGCCAGGGGTGCAGCAGGATCCCCGAGGCTGTGAGACGCTCAGCTGGCTCCCGGCGGAGCAGGCAGCGGACCAGGCAGCGGGCCGGGGCAGAGAGACCCCGAGGCAGGGCGTAGGTCCCCCTGCGGATCTTGCCAAAAAGCAGGGCAGGCTCTGAGTCCTGGAAGGGGTAGCGGCCGGCCAGCATGGTGAAGAGCGCCACGCCCAAGCTCCAGACATCCGCCGCCTTGCCTGAGTAGGATGCCCGCGAGCTGAGGATCTCAGGTCCCACATAGGCTGGGCACGCGTGCTTGTCCCACAGGGAGTCGTCCGGCCCAGTCAGCAGGTAGGCGTCCTCCAGGTTCTCCAGCACCAGCTTTGTCCTGTGGCAGGGAGAGGGCAGCCGGTCAGCTCCTGCTGGAACTCCCACGCCGCCACCCCACCCTGTCTCCCTGCTTGTTACCTGCTTCCCCAGTGCCTGCTGCGACTGGCAGACATGAGACAGTCCTGTTGGCTGGGTCACTGAGCTCCTTGTACTGATGAGGAAGCCCAGGCCCAGAGAGGTTAAGCCATTGCTCGAGGTCACAGAGCAATTAAATTTGAAACGGGACTCTGAGAGGAACACATTTCCCAACAGTCTCTGCGGGAGAGGGCTGAGGGCATTAAGCTTCTCATAAAACAGATGCAAACTTAGGGTCCAGGCAGGTAATAAAATGAGAGAAATGGGAAGTGGGGCTGGGCCAAACACCTCAGCACAAACCCTGCCTGGAAAAGGTAATATTACAGTCAATATTTACAAACTGTCCACCGGGTACCTGGCCCTGAGCTAAGCTCCGTACCTGACGCATCTTATTCCAACCTCATACCACCTGTGAGAAAGACACCATTTCACATGCACAGGGCGCGGGGCTGGGATGTGAACCCCGCTCTCACGCAGCAGTCAGTGCTAGGAACTGCGCACATACTTCCCAAGGGGGCCCCACATTCTCATTTTTCTCCAAGAGAGGCCAGAAATCATATTTCAACAGAAAAGTCCCGTTTTTTGAAATGTTGGCAACCTATTTCAATTGAAAACAAATGAACAAAAAAATATGTGTGTGGCCCACCATTTGCAACTACTGCTTTAAACAACTCCCACGGAGCATTCTAGTTTACTTCAATAATAACCGTTCTGTTCCCACTGCTATTCATCGTATTCCCATGGCGCCACTTCCTGGGTGCCTGCTGGCATTTCATAAACATTGATCAATCCTGCGAATTACAGTGTGGGGGTGTGGGGGTCAGTGTCGACATTATTGGCTCATTTTGCAGCTGCAGAAATCAAGGCTTAGGCAGGTGAACCCATTGCTCAAGGCCAAAGAACAGGTTAAAAATTAGAATCGGGCCCTAGATGGTTTGGCTTAGTGGATAGAGCCTTGGCCTGTGGACTCAAAGGTCCCAGGTTCGATTCCGGTCAAGGGCACATGCCCAGGTTGTGGGCTCGATCCCCAGTAGGAGGCGTGCAGGAGGCAGCCAATCAATGATTCTCTCTCATCATTGATGTTTCTATCTCACTCCCTCTCCCTTCCTCTCTGAAATCAATAATATATATATATATATATTTTTTTTTTCTTTAAAAGTAGAATCAGGATTTGAACCCAGGTCTGTCTGAGTCCCCTGCCCCTCTTCTACCAACAATGCTTCTCAAACTAATTCCTTGAAAAAAGAAAGAAGCACTTTCTCACCTCTGGGAGATCTGGGGGTGTTGTACCCACCCTGAAGCTCAAAATGATTTGAAGTTGTGCATTAGCTTAAAAATTTTACATTCCACTTCTTATTAAAGGCATTTTAAAATATATTAAAATGGGTTTGGGGCTTGATCCCCAGTGGGGGGTGTGCAGGAGGCAGCCGAACAATGATTCTACATTTTATACATTTTTAGTATAAAATGTAGAAGGAACTAGAAAATCACCCTTAGACAAACATCACAGGGAAGATAGATGGCTGCTAAAATTAGTGGTGAAAGTCTGAGGAGAAACATATAACCTCAAAGCTCCTTGAGGTACTTATTAATGACAAGGTATTACTCAAGGCATTTATTAATTACAAAGGGTAAAATGGGAACTTTTCAGTAGAGGCACTTGGCAGACGCCACCCTAACCAATGATCGATGTTAATATCACAGTAATACATATCACCATCATGTATTTCCTGATATGCACTGAGAAGGACCTATCACTTTTTTTATCCTCACCTGAGGATATATTTATTGATTTTACAGAGAAAGGAAGGAAGGGGGATGGGGTGGGGAAGAGGAAGGGTCACTCACTGTTTAGTTGAGACATTGGGAGCTGAAGCAGCCTCCACCTGTTAGTCTTATGTAAATTCTTGCTGATTGGCTATTATTGGAATTGCCTGCCTAAAGGCTATGGGTATATCCCATAATCTTAATAAAAGGGATAGGTAGGCCAGAGCGGGTGGTAGTTCTCCCTCCTGGCCCCCAATATTCCCAAATTAATACTTTTCTAGTCTCTTTCATTTGTGTGCGGCCTCCTTCAGAACCCGAACCCTGAACCTGAACCCTGAACCACGTGGGACGTGAAAGGGGTTCCCACAGAAGGGAGAGAGAGAAAGAGGAGGGGAGAGGGGGAGAGAGGGAGGGAGAGAGAGGGAGAGAGAGGGAGAGGGAGAGAGGGAGAGAGAGAGAGAGAGAGAGAGAGAGAGAGAGAGAGAGAGGGAGAGAGAGAGAGAGAGAGAGAGAGAAACATCGATCGGGAATCAAACCCGAAACCTAGGTTTGTGCCCTGACCAGAAATCGAACTCGTAACCTTTTGGTGTATGGGATGATGCTCCAAGCAACTGAACCAGCGCGTCTGTGGTATTCTTGCCAAAGATGTATCACCTCAACTTAACCGTGAGAAAAACATCAGCTGAACTCTAATTGAGGGGCCTTCTACACAATGACTGCCTGGTTCTCTTCACAAGTATCAAGGTCAAGAAAGACCAGAAAAGCCTGAGGACCGGTCAGCCTAGAGGGCACTAAGGAGGCGTGACTGGCGAATCCAGGAATCCCGGATACAAGGGCAGAGGGGGAAACTGGTGAAATCTGTGGTTTAGTCAGTAGTACGAAACTGGTTAATTTTCTGGTTTTGGTAGTTATACTATGGTCATGTAAGATATTAACTTCAGGGGAAATGGTGAAGAAAATATGGGACCTCTTTGAACTATTTTTTGCAACTTTTCTGAAAGTCTAAAAGTATTTGAAAATAAAGTTTTTAAAAAATTCAATGGGGTCACCCTCCTCCCAAAAATATCTTGAAATGAAATCGATGTAATGGATGTGCATGTGCACCTGGTGGCTTGGCGAGCTCTCTGACACATCCTGCAACTCCCAGGATTTGGGGTGGGAACAGGATGCCAGGCCCCTTTCTGTCCCCCCTCCAAAAATCACTGATCTTCAGTTTTAGAGGAAAAGGTCCCTGTGTGGGAAACTCAGGGCGCATTTTGGCTGTGGCCCTGAGTTGTGTGTGACCTTGAAAACCTGGAGACATCTTGACAATCCAGCCTTTCCCCTACCAATCGGGAAACTGAGGTCCAGAGACACTGGGCCACCCAGAGTCGGCAAGTCACCCAGCCAGGCCTCCCACCTCAAGCTCAGAGGGAGCTAGGGCCACAGACTGAAGAGTCCAGGGTTCAGTTCTGTTCAAAGGCCCTGGTTGGGGTGCGTGTGGGAGGCAGCCAGTTGCTGTGTTTCTCTCCCATCGATGTTCCTCTCTCTGTCTCTCCCCCTCCACTCTCTCTAAAAATTGATGGAAAAATATGCTCCGGAGGATTATCCACAAAGGCAGTGCTCCACCCCAAGGGGCTTCCAACAGGACGGGGTCCACTTCCTCCCTGGAACCGGGCAGTGGTGCTGGTCCAGGCTTCTCTGCGGTCTGTGTCGGCTACTTTGCCTTCCTGAACCTTGGTTTCCCCATTAGGGCCCACCTCGTGGGTGGCTTCTCCGTTGCCACACTCACCTCTCACAGTCAGTGAAGACAAAGCGTCGCAGCTTGAGGTCTCGCAGGACCAGACCATGCTGGTGACAGTGCGCCACAGCGGCGGCCATCTGGCAGAAGAGCCCGGCGGCCTCGGGCTCGGGCAGGCGACGGCGGCGGCGCACCAGGCTGTGCGTGTCCCCATGGGGCCGCGGGAAAAAGGCGTAAAGATGGTGTGTGCCTGCCAGGACCTCCACTGGCCGTGCCACATGCTTGTGGGGAGGCAGCCTCGAGTAGGGCTCTAGCACCTTCAGGCTCTCGCAGACTGGGTACACCTGTGGGCGGAGCATGGCGTGAGCACAGGTGGGGACCACATGGAGCCCAGGCTGACCTTGAAAACAGTCAGCTGTCCCTTAGATACCACTGGGTGCTAGGCAGTGTGCCAAGCGCTCCGGCAGCAAGCCACTCAACCCTGAGAAGCCGAGAGGCCACACAGCCAAGTGTCCTTAACTGCTACCTTATATGTTCTTACACTTCAGAGAACTGAAACAATAGCAGAGCCCAGCCAGTGTTGCTCTGCGAGTGCTCCGCGTTGGGCTGCCAGCTGCGAGTGTCCCCGCCACATCCCGCGTGGTTCAGGGTTGGGGCTCTGGAGGAGGCCGCATGCAAATGAAAGAGACTAGAAAATATTAATTTGGAAATATTGGGGGCCAGGCAGGAGCCCAGCTCAAGAGGAAGGACTCCACCCCGCTCTGGCCTCGCTATCCCTTTTATTAAGAGTATGGGATACACCCATAGCCTTTAGGCAGGCAATTCCAATAATAGCCAGTCAGCAAGGATTTACATAAAACTAAAAGGTGGAAGTTGCTTAGCTCCCTTTGTTTCAACTAGACAGTGAGTGGTTGGCTCTGACCTTTCAGAGCTTCAAGGTTGACCAGCCTTCAGGTTCCTTGTCCACACCTCTCTGCTAGTGAAGGCAATGGGCGGCTTCCAACATTGCTCAGTGCTTGAGCGTCAGCCTATGAACCAGGAAGTCGTGGTTCCCAGCAATGGCACATGCTCAGGTTGCTGGTTTAATCCCCAGTGGGGGACATGCAGGAGGCAGTCGATCAATGATTATCTCTCATCATTGATGTTTTGCTCTCCCTCTCCCTTCCTCTCCAAAATCAATAAAAAATATATTTTTTTAACAAGAAAAGAAAAAGAATAGGTAACCCAAACAAAAATAACCCAGAAAGCAGGGAAATCCAAAAGAGCAGACGATGCAGAAGTACCAGTAGCTTTCTGCCCATTATCATCATCATAGCTTCCATTCTCTAGGATTCACACCGCCCACCCTTTCTTGCATTCCAACCTGTGCCAGCCACTGGGCATCTAACTTGATTCACAGCCATGGTCCCTGCCCTCCTGGTGCCCATCCAGTACAGAATGCAATAAATAGGTCCCAAAGTGACATATTTATGCACACTAAGCAATCAGCACAATTCTGATACGTGTTGCAAAGGAACCAAGAAAGGTGCTGGGATACAGAATAACTTGGAAGGGGGTACCTATATTAGAAAGTGTGGTCCTAAAGGGACTCTGAGGAAGTGACCTGAATGATTCAGAAATGCCCATGGGATATGGTTTCCAGATTGCAGGGGCGAAGGGGGGGGGGCACAGACAGTGCAAAGGCCCTGAGGCAAAAATGAGCTAGGAACACAACCAAAGGTCAAGGTGGCTGCAATAGGGTGGGGAGGGGAGAGGAGGGGAGGGGAGCATGTGGTGAGAGGGGCTGAGCTTGTTGGCTTTCCGGACATTAGATGGAAGCCTCCAATGTTCAGAAAAGGTGACTTGTTGGAAGTCAAACAGCTGGTCAGCGGCCAAGCTGGTGTACTCCCTTTGGTTCACTTGCTTTAAACCCTTTGCATGTTATTTTAACTATGCCACACAGAAAGTAAAAATCAATAAAGTATATACATATTTAATCCATCAGGAAAAAATGTAAGCATATGTCTTAAAAAATAAAGTTGAGTGGCATGGAGGGAATAATCCATAGAGACTTTTTTTAAAGTTAGGGTAAGCACATCCCTGCCTCTGTGCATTTGCACTTGCCTTTCTGCCTTCGGATGCTCTTCCCTGAAGCTACTCATGAGGCCGGCATCCCTGAGGCCAGCTCCCCCAACCCACACAAGTCACTACTCAAATGTCACCTCCTCAAAGAGGTCTTCCCAGACGTCCCTAACTAAAATCACCTGCACCTGCCACCCTCCCTGTTCCCCTCTCTGCCAGCTCCATAGCACTTACGATCACCTGACATAAATTATACTTATTTCCTTGTTTACTGTCCAAGTCCCTCACTAGAACCTCAGCTGGATGAAACACCAGCAGAACTTGTCTATTTCTGAGCCACAGCATGGTGCTCGCCGGTGCTCACTGGTTTGTTCAATTAAGGAATTAGGTGACAATCTACAAAGGCAGGTTGTTGATCTTTCTACATCCTGACCAAAAGACCCTAGGCATGTGGAAATGACAGGATACAGTCAATGACAGGTCAGCCCTCACAGTTCATGCTTCTAAATGTTTCTAAATAATTGGGGCCATATGAAAGCATGCGGCTCTGGTTCCAGCTCGCTTTAGTCACTCCCCTCAGCAAGGACTTCCTCTCCAGTGGGAACAGGAAAGAACCCTGATGCTGCAGGAAGGGGACCCAGAGTTCAGGGGCCCCTTAGAGTATCTGGGGCAGAGCACTGGGGAGCTGCATCAGGCAGCTCAGAGCCCTGATAAAGCTGATGGCTGGACCACTTGTCCAGATCTGTTCCCCTGTCCACTGCACCCCCATCAGCAGGAGCTGGAGCCAGCTGCTGCTGCTCCCAGTTGGAGGCTTGGGTCCTTTTGCTTCTTGTTCATTCCCAAGGGGACCCAGGCCCCCTTCTCCCTCTCCCTTATTAGTATGTGCCTGGGTCTCCCCTATCCCCATACCTCTGCCCACCAGGAGCAAATCTGCTCTGCTTGTGTCCGAACCACTTGTCCCAGCATGGGCCACGAGGCTCTGGGCTCAGCCTGCTGGGGCCCAATCTCAGCTCTGACACCTCCTGGCTCTGTGATGTGGCAAGTAACTGCATCTTTTTGAGCCCCGGTGTCCTTTATCTATAAATGGGCCCAATAACAGTAACTACCCTCATAGATCCTGTGACGATTAGAAGAGATTATGCACACTAAGCAAGAAACACAGTACCTGGTGCACAGCAAATGCCCGTTTTATACGTTCTCCTCTCTTTTTGGGCTGTGACCTGACAATGTCTTGTGTGGGCCTGACCCTCATGGGGCCTTGGTCCTGCCTGGTTCCCTGATTTTGGCCTAGAACCCTGGACCTTGCCCTGGGAAGCCAGGCCCAATGTTATGTGGATTCGTGCATGACCCTTCTCCTCTCTTGACCTCAGTCTGTATTTGTAAAATGGCTGTAGGTTAGGTCCTATGACCTCGAGGATCCCAGTAGTTCTGAAGCCTACTCTATCTCATCTTTCTCTTGTGCAAATGTCTTCCATGGCTTCCCACAGGAGGTCCTCTCTAGTGCTGTCATGCCCAGTGGCTATCAGCACCTATCTCCTGCCCCTGGCTGCACACCCTCTCCACTCAGCCGTTGTGAAGTCCTGTTAACTCCCTGAAGCGCCATGCTCTCACTCCTCTAGGCCTCTCTGCACAGCTGTTTCCCTGCCTGGGCCTCCCTTTTCCCTCTTCTCCCTAGCTAACTCCTCAGTCTTTTCTGATACCCCCTTGAGTACATTAGAGGCTTTCCCCCTCTGCTCTCAAGGTCCCTAAGCTCCACCCCTGCAACCTGTATCCATTATGGGGACCTAAGCTATGAATTCCCAGAGCTGGGACCATCTGGTTTACCTCTCTGGTCACAGTCCAGCCTGGGGCTTGACAGAGAGTTGGGGGGCTCACTGGCTGCCTTCCCAATAAACACAGGACTAAATGAATATAAGGATCCCTCAGGCCTGACAACCCTCTGTAGCCAAGGCTCCTTCCAGGCCCCTGTGATGCTGGAGGAGGGCCCCTTGGGGCACTTACCTGGCAGGTGTATTCGGTGCCTGTGGGGCAGTGCAGAGCCCGGTAGGCCCGGCCACCCTCCTCGGGTTCCAGGAGGACATAGGGCCCAAGCCGGGAGGCAGTGGTCACAGCAGGGGCACGGGCTGGAGCAGGGGGTGGGCTCAGGGGCAGAGGGCAGGGGGGCAGCCTGGGCTGGGGTCCACTTTGAGCTTGCTTCCGGGTGGGACACTGAGTGTCTAGGTCATCATCCAACTTCAACTGCTTCTTCCTGGAGGGAGTGCCCACAGGAGCTGCCAGAGGAGTGGCTCGCATCTAGAAAGGAGGAGAGAAAGGCACCAAAGTGAGGCGTCTGGGGGCTCCTGTCTTCCCTGCTGATGGGCGGGCACATTGGCACAACTTATACAGAGGGTGACTTGGCAGTGTGCACTACACTGACAGCAGCATGCACCCTTGACTGGGTGCCTCACTTCTGGGATTTACCCTCCAATTAAAATACCCCAAAATTAGCCTTAGCTGGTTTGGCTCAGTGGATAGAGCGTCGGCCTGCAGACTGAAGGGTCTTGGGTTCAATTCCAGTCAAGGCACATGCCTGGGTTGTGGGCTCGATCCCCAGTGTGGGGTGTGCAGGAGGCAGCTGATCAATGATTCTCTCTCATCCTTGATGTTTCTATCTCTCTCACCCTCTCTCTTCCTCTCTGAAATCAATAAAAATATATTTTCAAAAAATACCCCAAAATTAAATATGTAAATTAATCAGAGCCTTGTGACTAAGAGCAAAAGGCAGAAAACACCCCCACATGTCCAGTAGTAGGGGGCTGGTTAAAACATCATGATATAGCCATAGTGAAATACTGTACAGTTCTGAAAAGGGGCCAGGAAGCTCTCTCCACACTACTGTAATGATACAAGTACAAGGCTATTCCTGTAGCCCATGTGATAGAAACAATTGAATGTCCATCATTAGGGGACTGGTTACATAAATTATATTTCATCCATACACGGAACAATTGTACCCATTTGAAAGATTGAGGCAACTCTTTATTGCTAATTGAAAAGGTCTTCTGAGTGAATTATTAAGTGAAAAACAAAAGCAAAGTGGAAAGATGGATTTGGTAGTTAATGAGAGGAAGAAAGAGAGACTTTGCATGGTATCTATTGAGTTATAGGATAGGTAGCTGGTACCTATGAAAGGGAGAAAGGGGTGGGAGGCATGGAGAAGGAGGGAGGAAGGGTGATGAATGAATGAGGTAGGTACATATGACTATATACTCTGGAATGGATATATTGTCAAGTGAACAAAGCGAGCTGCCAAACAACACACCTAAGATGATCTCGTGTATGTAAAAAACCCCAGCAGCATATACTGCAATGTCTCTCCATATTTCCACAGCTATAGCTGTGGAAATGCACAGGAAAAAGTCTGGAAGGACCCAGGTTTAACTGGCTGCACAGCAGCTCCTGGCCTCCTGGGAAACTTCTAGAAGAGGAAGGGATTTGGTCAGGAGGCAAGTGAATTTTTTATTTCAATATTTTAAAATAAAGATTCTACACTCATTTATTGCTTGAGTATTTCAAAACAGATGAGTGGATTTCTTTTTTTCTATTTTTAAATATATTTTATTGATATTTTACAGAGAGGAAGGGAGAGGGATAGAGAGCTAGAAACATCGATGAGAGAGAAACATCGATCAGCTGCCTCCTGCACACCTCCCACTGGGGATGTGCCCGCAACCAAGGTACATGCCCTTGACCGGAATCGAACCCGGGACCCTTCAGTCCGCAGGCCGTCGCTCTATCCACGGAGCCAAACCGGTTTCGGCATGAATTTCTTTTTTTCAATTGTGAACTTTATGATTGCCTGGTGGCTGGTGGCCTGAGAGCTACCAGAATCAGAGTCCACACACAGAATTCACCTGCTGCCAGCTCAGTTTCATCATTAGGTAAGAAGTGAGGCAGGGCAGGGTGGTCTCTCAAAGGCCCCAAGAGTTCATTCATTCAAAGGTAGAGGAAGTCACCAGCCTTGCAGCTCTGTCGCTGTGTGCGGTGGGTGGAGGAACAGGCAATGGCATGTCAGGCAGAAAGGTTCTCTCTAGAACCCATCTGCCCACCCATTCAGAGTCCAGCTGTGGGACAAGGAGGCCCAGGTATAAGGTGTTAGAGGGAGAGAGACTTCGGCCTGATTAAAGACCTTCCCAAGAGTTTGAGGCGTGATTCATGGGGGAACATCACTCAGAGTCAATTCTCAGACTGACACCCACCCTCCAATCATGCTACTACCTAGTGCATGGGCCGCCTTGGGAGGGAGCCCCCCCTCTTGAGTAAAAGGCCATAATCCTGTCTTGGTAAGAATGCAGTTGGGGGTGGCATTCATCAAATATTCCCGGACCCTTCACGGCTGGGTAGCCCTGGGCAAGGTCTTCAACCTTCCTGCACCTCAGTTGACTCACAGGCTACAAATCTCAGGATTTTTGTGGAAAGAAATTAAAATACAAATAGGGTAGTATGGCCCTGTTACATGATAGGTGTCAGGAAATAGTCACTACTGTATTATTATTATTATTTATTATTTATTATTATTACTATTATTCATAGATGAAGATGGTTTAAGTGCTACCCTTGGGAGCCTCAGAAATCTCCCTAGGGATAGGCTAGGATGACACTCCTTACCTCACAGGTTTTTCTGAGTCAAGCAAGGTGATCCCTGGCTGTGTAGATGCTTGTGCCTGGGACACAGAGACACCTGGAGTGGTTCTCCCGTGGTTGTATCAGCACCCCAGGTTTATTGGACCCTATCCATGCCTCAGAGCCCGGTGGGGCAGTATCTGAGTCTATAGATGAACAAGGGAATTGGCAGGCAACACTGAGGGATCTCCACTGTAGGGTGGGGGCAGCGCCTAATCCCTGACACCTCGGGGTGGGGGATAAGGGCAGGTCATACCAAACACACACTTAAACAACAGGCCAGACAGTTGTGCACACGCCCCTCAAAAACACACTTTCTCCAAGCCAGCCAGCCCAGACACACATCATTAGGTGACACACGCGTCTCCCTCCAAGGGCAAGCGTGCACGTACACACACACACACAGAGGTCTCCCACCTATCGCATTCACGACCGCTCGACTGATACCAACAAGCCACACACAGTCTGACATCCCCCGCCCCTACCGTCCCACCCCCAGGTCTGGCTGGAGGCAGTCGCGGGCCTCGCCCAGCCTACCGCAGCCAGGCTCCTCCCTTGGGAGCGGAAGCGGAGGCTCCGTGTCCCAGGACAAAAAGTTCAGCGGAAACCGAGGGGCGGCGGGGAGTCATGGAGGGGATGAGGCAAAAGGAAGGAGGCTGGGCCCCAGGGTTGGGAGAAGGGGTGCACCTCGCCTCCCCCTCCCAGCCTGTAGATACAATGCACACCTTCTGCAGGAGCAAAACACGCGCGAGCACAGCGCAACGTGCGAACCCGTAGCCGCAGCTCTGGGTGCACACCTGTGGCGGACGCCCCGCACTCACCCGGGTCCCCATCCGCGCGTGGCATCCGCGCTCCCACGGGCCCTCCACAGGTCCCCCGCCCCCGAGGCGCCCAGCCCTGCCCAGCTGCGTCACCCGCACAGCCAGCACCTGCCACCAGGTGCTCGGCCATCCTCGCAGCTCGCACCGTCCACGGAGACACAGAACCCCGCGACACATCCCCACCCAGACCCCACGCAGATCCCACAGACACCCCCACTGTGACACAGACCCTGCACACAGTCCTCCAGCCCCCCAATGTCCCCCACAGTCCTTTACACACGACCGCCTGCACCAAACCACACGACTCTCCGGGTACCTTTCCTCGTGCAGCACAGGAGCCCGAGCTCAGAGTCTCGGAGCTCCGCTGCGGCCCAGCTCGGGGTCCGTGGGAGCTCTGGCCTCGACCCCCCACGGCCTCACGGGTACGGAGCCGCCGCCGCTTCCGACGCAGGTGTCTCGGGTCACGGGGCGCCCAGGCTCCGGCTCTGGCCCTGGCCCGGGTGATGTAAATCTGAGCTAATCAGCCGCCGCCTGATGCGCTCCGGGCCGGTATTGCACCATCCTCGGCGCTCCGCCCCTCGGGGTCGTGCCCGAGCGCGCCCCGCCCCGCCCCGGCCACACCCTCACACGCCAGGGCACCTCGCCTCTCCGGCCCTCTAGGGGTGTCTCGTCGCCAGTCCTTTCCCTTCCTGCCCGCGCCCCAAGTTTGAGTGTAGACACCAGCCACGGATTCTCCCTATCATCTCGGAAAACGCATTTTGCTTTTCTGAGCCTCAGTTTCTGTGAAATGGGAAAAAATGTCTTTCCTTCTCAGGCTGGTGCTGAGGAGAAAAAGGGCAAACCATGATAGTGTCCCGGGTGCTTCCCGTTTATTAGGCTCTTTCCCACCATTGCCTTTTTTTTTTTTATAATATATTTTATTCATTTTTTACAGAGAAGAAGGGAGAGGGATAGAGAGCTAGAAACATCAATGAGAGAGAAACATTGATTGGCTGCCTCCTGCATACCCCCTACTGGGGAAGTGCCCGCAACCAAGGTACATGCCCTTGACCGGAATCGAACCCGGGACCCTTCAGTCCGCAGGCCAACGCTCTACCCACTGAGCCAAACCGGTCAGGGCCCACCATTGCCTTTTTAAACCTTTAAAACTGGAGGAAGCTCCAGTTTTCCCATTCTACTAAGATGGAGCTCTAGGCTCAGCTATGGGAAAGCAGCCCAGGAACTTGCAAAAACCAGACTTACAGGAGCTGATTCCGGGCTCAAAGGGGCCAGTGTAGTGCCCTGGGGAGGCCTGATGTTGGGTGGGCTTCACAGCATTCATTTGCTAAGAACAGTGCAGCCTGGTGGTTAAGAGCAAGCACCCTAAAACCAGTCTGCCTAAGAGTGCAACCTCCCCTCTGCCCAGACCCACTGTGCTATGTCAGGAAAGCTCTTTAAAACCCTGCTTCAGTCTTGGGAGGTGTGGCTCAATTGGTTGGGCGTGGCCCCATGCATTTTAAGATTACCGGTTAGATTCCCAATCTGGGCACGTGCCTTGGTTGCACGCTCCATCGCCCGTAGGGGGCGTGCAGGAGGCAGCCAATCCATGTTTCTCTCCTCTCTCTCTCTGTTTCAGTTTCCTATTCTTATAAATAGCACAGCACTCACGTCGTGGGATTGTTGCTTGAATTAAATTAATACATGTAAAATGCTTAGAACAGTGGTTGGTACATTGTAGGTGCTCAATAGAAAGATAGATGCTTAATAGAAAGAGTGGACACAGTGGAGGCTCAGAGAGGAGAAGGCACCTTTAAGAGGACTTGCACCTCAGGCCTGGCAGGCCCACTGGCACTTGCTGTTTGGGGAAGCATTCCTGTGTAACCCCCCCCTCCACCACCACCTACCCACTCCCGGGCATCCAGCACCTTTCAGTGGAAATCCTGGTTGGGTCTTGATGTGGAATATACCAGTGTCAAAATATAACTCCTCAGGCAGAGGTTGAATGTGAGGCGAAGGGAGTCACCTTTGTTTCCCTGGTTCCAGAACCCCGGGGACCAGCTCACCTGGGTCTCAGAGCTTTCAGGGCACAGCAGGGGAGTCTGGGATCTCATTTAACCCTGGAGACTCCGCTGCCTGGGAGGGATAAATGAATTCATTTTCTACACCAGGACACTTAGACTCAGGTTGGAAGGACCCAGAGCCACAAGGGACAAAGAAAGAAAGGGGCTGTCTTCTGAGCACATCTATGAAGCCAGCACTCTGCTGGATTTATTCACACATTCCTAACTTTGTTTCCTGCTGTGTCATGTTCTGAATGCAGGGGACTTATCAGTGACAAGACTGACCTATCCCTGTCCTCACAGATTCTATAAATTAGTGGAGAGACAGACCATTATCAAGAAAATATAATTAAAGCCTAATATGCTAAATGTCTGGTCAACCGGTCGGCCGTTCAACCAATCAAAGTGTAATATGCTAATGATATGCTAAGGCTGCTGAACTGCTCGCTATGATGTGCACTGACCACCAGGGGGAAGATGCTCCAACTGGTAGGTTAGCTTGCTGCAGGAGTCCAGCCCATCAGGACTGAGCAAGACAGGCCAGACATGCCCTGCAGCCCTCCCGCAGTCCCTTCCCGGCTGGCCAACCTCCCGTGTCTGTCCCCGGCCCGGATCATGCACCAGTGGGGTCCCTTGGCCTGGCCTGCACCCTCTCACAATCTGGGACCCCTCGGGGGATGTCAGAGATCCGGTTTCGGCCTGATCCTGCAGGCCAGGCTGAGGGGCCCCACTGGTGCACAGATTTGTGTACCAGGCCTCTAGCCTATATAATAAAAGCCTAAGCAACCGTTACGTCAGAACAACTGGAACGACCGGTCGCTATGATGCGCACTGACCACCAGGGGGCAGATGCTTAACACAGGAGCTGCTCCCTGGTGGTGAGTGCACTCCCACAGGAGGATCTCCGTTCAGCCAGAAGCCGGGCTCACAGCTGGTGAGTGCAGCTGCCACAGCATCGGAAGCCTCTTCCAACTCTGCGGCAGCAGGTGCAGTGGGCTGGGCTGTGCTCCAAGAGAAGGTGTGTGGGGGTCTGAGGAGTGCTAAGATAGGAGCCACACCTGCTCCCTTCCATTCCACTCAAGTGTCGCTAGAGACTGCTGTATACCCAAAATTCCACGCCTGGTGTCCTTAAACTTTCATCTTTATAAATTCTCCCCACTAAAGCGTGGAAAGAGTTCTGGTTAGATTTTAGGTCTGGCTGAAGCCATTGACTCTGTGAGATCCAGGGCAAATCATCTCTACTTTTGGGGCCTTAGTTTTCTTATCTGTAAAATAGGAAGAGAGAGTTGGATTGGTCAGTATTTTCCAAAATATGATATGCACAGCAATGGTTTTAAGGGCTCCAGACTCTATTACATAACATCAAATCATATCATGATATGTATATTTCCTTTTGATTTTCTCCCTGTTCCTCCAATTACTGGGGGAGAAAATCTCATTTAATAGCTTCTGTGTCTTTAATACTTCACTTGCTAAGGAAGAGAAAGCAGGACTCAGCTCAGAGCTGTCAGCAAGAAATGGGATTTAACTGGAATTTTAAAATCTTGGTTTGTGGCCCTAGCTGGTTTGGCTCAGTGGATAGAGTATCAGCTTGCAGACTGAAGGGTCCCAGGTTCGATCCCAGTCAAGGCCATGTACCTTGATTGCGGGTGCATCCCCAGTGGGGGGTGTGCAGGATGTTGCTAACTCTCTATCCCTCCCCCTTCCTCTCTGTAAAAAATCAATAAAATGTATTTTAAAAAAAATCTTGGTTTGCTTTCCTGGTATTTAACTTTATGATTATTTCACCTTTATGGTAAATGATAGTGACTTTCCATTTGAGGTCAGTAATTTTCTACTTTATTTTATTTTATTTATTTTTTTTTTTATTGATTTTTTTACAGAGAGGAAGGGAGAGGGATAGAGAGTTAGAAACATCAATGAGAGAGAAACATCGATCAGCTGCCTCTTGCACACTCCCTACTGGGGATGTGCCCGCAACCAAGGTACATGCCCTTGACCGGAATCGAACCCGGGACCCTTCAGTCCGCAGGCCAACGCTCTATCCACTGAGCCAAACCGGTTAGGGCAGTAATTTTCTACTTTAAATAAATTTTTAAAAAATGAGTTGATCGAAAGAAAAACAGTATAGAATTAATATATGGATTTGGGCCAATGGACTTGGGAAAGATGGTGGGTGATTCAAGAGTTGCAGCTTTAGCCTCCTCTTGGGGAGCCCTTAATAAGAGACTGGGCACCACCCCTTCTCTGGGGTCTCCCAGGGGCTTTGTAGAAATCCTTCATCATCTGAATCAGGCTCTGGCTGGGCCCCGGGGAAGACAGGCAGGCCAGTGCCCAGGCAGCATCAACCCAGTGGTAGCCACAGCCCTGCTGAGTGATCTTGCTCTGTCTGCCCTGGAAGCCTGGGTTTTCTTTGCAAAGAATGTAATTCTTTTTTTTTTTTTTTAAATATATTTTACTGATTTTTTTACAGAAAGGAAGGGAGGGGGATAGAGAGCTAGAAACATCGATGAGAGAGAAACATTGATCAGCTGCCTCCTGCACACCCCCCACTGGGGATGTGCCCGCAACCAAGGTACATGCCCTTGACGGGAACCGAACCTGGGACCCTTCAGTCCACAGGCTGATGCTCTATCCACTGAGCCAAACCGGTCAGGGCCAAAGAATGTAATTCTTCTGCCAGTGCATCGAGCATGGACCCATGTGGGTGCTTCCTTACATCGTCTCACTGCATCCTTCAACCTCCCCACCAAATTCCTGTTTTCATCCCTGAGGAAGATGAGGAAACTGGGGTTCCGAGAGGTGACATTACTGCTCTAAGGAGGGAGAGGGCAGTGGGATTAGAAGCCAGCTGGTCTGGCTCAAAGCCTGGCGGGTCTTTGGCCACTGCTTTGTGCCACCTCCTTGACCTGAACTAGGTGTATGACACTGAGCAAGTCACTCAGCTACTCTGAGACCCAGAGCCTACATCTTTAAAGAGGAGTTAATAATGACATCCTCCTGCTAGGGTTATTAAACTGCTCGTTGTTATTGGTAACTGCTATTGGATTAAATGGAAATTAAATTAATTAATACAGGCAACGTGTTTAAGAAAGTTCCAGGCACTTCGTAAGCACTTGATGATAAGTGACTAATCTCATTTCCACAGAGCCCAGGCTGCCACCTCTCCCCCAGCTGCCCAAACTCCCCGCCCCCGCCCCACCTTGAAAGCTAAGGATGACAGGAGAAGTAGGGAAACATTTCCTGAGCATCGCCCCTGAGGCAGGCCTGGACTCTGGCCTTCATCTGCTCTCTCATGTAATCCTAACCACAACCCTATGAACCAAGGATGAATTGATTCCTTTTTACAAGTGAAAAAACCAGGTGTCAAGGGAGAAGTAACCTGCTGGGATCACACAGAAAGCCATGAGGATCTGAACCAGGTCCAGGTAGTCCCAGAGCCCACGTCAGTCTGTTATTTCAGGAGCCTCCATGAGACACATTGAAAGTTCCTGGGGGTCGCATGCCCTCCTCAAGGGTGAGAGGTCCTCTCCCTAACCTGTGGTGGGAGGAGCTAGAAACTGCACAAGGGAGAAAAGTTGGTTTCTGGTTCTGACCTTGCCCTGACAGGAGGGTGACCTTGGGCAGCCACTAGTCCCTGCCTGGCCTCAGCCACACAATTACTGCTCTGTGTGTCAGGGGTGGGGCTCTCCAAACTTCTAGGGGTCCTGCTTCTCTTGTTACCTTCCAGCAGGGAGGAGGAGGGAGCCGCTGATCCACCCCCTCCCATTACTGGCTTTGCTGATGAATTACTGTCATCGGATCCCTTCCTGCTTGCCCGCCTGCCTCCTAGGGGTCCTGAAGCCTAGGAGGCTAGCAAAGGAGAAGGATTATGTATATTCAATCCAGGCCAAAGCCCAGCCCTTCCCTTTCTGAGAAAAGACTGCCGGTCAGTAGGGAGTAGGAGGGAGTGTCGAGGTGTTCAGCCAGCAGCCAGTTGCATCAGAAACCTTACGCAAGGCGCCCCATAGCTCTTACCCCACCCTAGTCCCCTGAGGTGCCAGAGTGAGGACTGTTAGGCCTTGTAGGGGACACCAACCCAGGCCTGGTCCTCAGGGAGTGGCGGGGGAGGGCAGGGGATGAAGCGGAGGGTTTGGGGCAGGTGCTGCTCATCTGCTCGAGGCAACGGAACTTTAGGCTGAAAGGTGCTCCTGGAAGAATCCCGAGCCAAGCCACTGGCTCAGTCCTGCCCTGGAGACAGAGGACACTAGGCCGGTGCCCTGGACACTGACTGACCCTTATTCCCTGACCTTGGACTCCAACTGGTCTCTGACTTGAAACCTTGGACATAGCCTGGTCACTGAGCCCTGACCACTGCCCCTAGCCATGGCTAAATCCTGGCCCTATGCCCAACTGAGCGCTGACTTGGTCACTGACTGGGCACACTCCTTGTCCCAGGCTGACCCCTGACGTCAAGTCCAGTTCCAGCTCCTGAGTTATAATCCTGCAGACACTTAGCTCTAACTCAGTGATTTCCAACTGGTGTGCTGCATTTCAAGAGTGTTTAAAACATTCAAAGCCTGACTGTTTATTTAGTCACGGGCACTGCCCTCTTTTCCCTTAGATTGTCAAATAAAAAATTACAATAGCCAACACAACAATAGCTGTCCGGTGTGAATGAAACAAAATTATACCTTTTTTTTTTTTTTGGTCAGCTTGGCAAAAAAATATATATTTTGTTGTGCAGCAGAATTTCTGTAATTAGTTTATATGTGTCATGAGATAAAAAGATTGAAAATTGCTGCTCTAACTCATGAACCTGGACCCCAGTCCCCAGATAAATCCCAACTCTAGCCTCAGGCCTGGTCAGGGACACTCTGGAGAATCAGGAGAGCTGTGCTCAGGCACAGGCATCGAGAGCTTGGCACCTGCTGGTCTCCCTTCTGGTTCTTCACCCACTCCCAGGCTGAGGGTAGCTCAGGGGCTGGGTGGAACTGGGGGCCCCATGGAGCTGTCCTCTGGTCAGCCCCAAGCTGACTCAGCAGGGAGCTGGGTGTGGAGTCAGGGCAGTGCTGAGTCAGGGCACGCAGGGAGGCCAGACTCTCTGAGGTTCAAGCTGCAGGCGGGGTTTGGGGAGGGCCCGGATCTGCAAATGGATGCTGCATGTGGCCGGTAAGACCATTAAGGTAAAGCAGTCCAGCCCAAATTCTATCCACCCCATCTACCCATTTATTACACATTTTCCATCACTCATCCATATGATTGTCTCTCAGAGTATCTTTTCCTTTTCCTTCATAGCATATATGATAATTAAGAATTATATATGTATTTAATGACATGTAATTTTTAGATATCAATAATATGTAATTACATTATACTGTATATATCCCACTAAATTGTAAACTCCCTTAGGGTAGGTACCTGCTGGTTTGGCTCATCAGTATATTTCCAGTGCCTAGTATAGTCTTGGGCATGGTAAGCGTTCAGTAAATATTAGCTGAATGGATTTAATCCCTCCACTTATTTATTCATCCCTCATCCAACCATTTATCATTCACCCATAACCCATTCCCCACCATCTATCCATTCAACTGTCTCCTACTATCTCTCCATTCTGGAGCTACCTACATATCTTTTTAGCACCAATCAAACCATTTATATTTTATTCATCCATTCAACAAATATTTATTCCTATTACTTGCCAGGCACTGTCCTAAAGGCTGGAGATACTGCAGTGAAAATAACAAACAAAAATGGGGCTGTACCCCCCGCCCAGCAAATAGAAAATATGCAAGAAATAACATAATAAATACTTAAATGATAGGGTATGTTGAAGGGTGATAAGTAAAGGGTGATAGAAGAGTGGGAAGGGTGGAAGCAGGCAGTGGCTCTAGTGAGTTCCAGTGGATACCACGGGACTCTCTGGAGGGCCGAATGTCCAGACAGGGGCAATGGCTTATGCAGTGGCCAAGGGGGAGCTTGACTGGTGTGCTGGCCAAGGAGGTCAGTGTGGCTGGAGTGGAGCAAGTCAGGAGAGGTGGTAGTAGATGAGGTCGGGGCGGGGGGCGGGGGTCAGAGTGGGTTCAGACCATCTGGAGCTTTGGAGGCTTTTGAAAGGACTCTGGGAAGAAGGGAGCAGGGGATGCAATACTTTTGAGAAAAATCCAGTGGCTTAGAGCAGGGCAGTGGCTGTACAGGTGTGACTGGATTCTGGGTGTAGTTAAAAGGTGGAAGTAACAGGATTGCTGATGCTTCAGATATGGAGTGTGAGGAAATGGGAGGTGTCAAGGACACCTCCAAGGTGTCTTGGCCTGAACAACGGCAAGTATGTAGCTACCATCAAATGAAATGAGCAAGGTGTTTTGGGGAAGACCAGAGGTTCAAATTTGGGAATTTTGAGTTTGAAGTGTCTCCTAGGCATGCTAGAGGAGACGTTGGCTAGGCAGTTGGATGTATGTGCTGGAGTTCAGGGGAGAGGTCTGGGCTGAAGATATAGAACCGGAGAGCACCCGGGACTGAGTCCTGGACCACTCTAGCAGGAAGGGTTGGGAGAAACAAAGTTGAGGTAGGAGAACAGCCAGGAGAGTATGAAGGCCTGGATGCCAAGTGAACAGAGAAGGTTATTAGGGTGCAGGGAATGGTCAAAGCTGTTAATCAATTTGGAAGATGAAGACTGAAAGTTGAGCATTGGATTTAGAAACAGGGTGACCTTAACAAGAACAGTTTCAATGAGGGTGGGGTGGGCAGGTAGAAGTGTGATTGGAATAAATTTAAGAGAAAAGAAGAATTAAAGGCAGTGAGTACAGACCATTTTGCAAAGACCTTTGCTGCAAAGGGGAGCAAAATAAATGGGTATTAGCTGTGGGTAGGGCTGTAGGATCAAATGAAGGCTGTAGTCTTAAGATCCATCCATCAGCCATTCATTCATGAATCCATTCATCCACCATCTGTCTGTCCATCCACCATTCACCATGCAGCTACCTGACTGTCCATTCCTCATCTGTAAGCTAAGAAGTCTGCCCTGAACTCCTACAGAGTACCACCTCGTGCTAACCAGAGAAGGGCAGACAGGTTTTTTCTCTTCCAGGACATTCTGTCCAAGGGGACAGAATTTAGCTGGGGACAGGGAATGTGTAAAAATATGGTACTTTCCAGAGGACAAATTTTAAAATATTTTTACTTATTTGTATTTTGGCTCAAATTCCAAAGGTACAAGGTATAGAACTAGAAAGGTCTCCTCCCATTCCTGTCTCTAGCCCCCTAGTTCCTCTTTCTGGGGGTAACCAATTATCTTGTGTTATCTTCAAGACATTAAGTTGTGACTATTTACTTTCCCCTCGTACACAGATGAGAGCATACACAGTCCTTCAGATAGCTTTTTTCTCTCTATTTCATAGTTTGTCTTAGGGATTACTCCACATCAGTTCAGAAAGACCTTCCTGATTTTTTATAGCTTTGTAGTATTCCATTGCAGGGATGTACTGGTTTATTGAAACCATTCCTTGTCAATGAACATTTCGTTATTTCCGGTCTTTTGCTATAACAAACAATGGAACAATGTTGCAGTGTTCAGACATGGGGAGTAGAGAGAAACTCTGAACTAATTCCCTAGAAGCAGAATTACTAAGTCAAAAGTTTGTGCATTTCGCCCTAACCGGTTTGGCTCAGTGGATAGAGCGTCAGCCTGTGGACTGAAGGGTCCCAGGTTCGATTCCGGTCAAGGGCATGTATCTTGGTTGCGGGCGCATTCCCAGTAGGGGGTGTGCAGGAGGCAGCTGATCGATGATTCTCTCTCATCGATGTTTCTAACTCTCTATTCTTCTCCCTTCCTCTCTGTAAAAAATCAATAAAATATATTTAAAAAAAAAGTTTGTGCATTTTCACTTTCGATGGAAATTGCTGAATGATTCCCCCATCGAGATGGAGCCAAACCACCTCCTGCTAGCAGAGCGTGAGCGCCACACTCGGCAGAAGCCTGTGTTATGGAGGTGTTTGAGCTCTACCGATCCGATTTGGAAAAACAAAAGTGTCTTCATGCAGCTTTTATTCACCTGTGTTATGGAGGTGTTTGAGCTCTACCGATCCGATTTGGAAAAACAAAAGTGTCTTCATGCAGCTTTTATTCATCTCTCTTGTTCTGACATGAACCTTCTCACGTTTTACAGCTGCAAAGGCAGAGCAGAAAGAGGAACTTTCGAGGTCAGCGCCCCCAGGCCACCATGGTGGGCAGTGAGCTGCCCGGCTTGGGAGGTGACTCCGCAGAGGTAAAGGAGGCCAGGTGGTTGCCTGGCAGGGGCTGTGCTTCTGAGAGCAGCCTTGACTCCCTCTGCCGCCTCTGTCCTTGGCCTGCCCTCTCCTCCCAGATGTGCCTCTGAGCTGTCATCTCCTCCCATGTCCACAGCTCCACGGGCCACTCCAGATCCCACCCCCGTCCTCAGGAAGCCATCTCCCCCTTCCTGCCATTTAAAGTTCCCTTGGCTTCAAACAATTAAAAAAAATGTAAAAAAATAATAATAATAAATAAATAATAAATAAATAAAAAATAAAAAAAGAAATTAAGGGGACCATGGAAGAAACACAGGGCTGCTGAAGTATATTTCCATAGAATAGGGAATCTGAAAAGCTGCAATAGGTATATTTCCATAGAATGAGGGAGCTGGGAACAGCAAAAGGTCTATATTTACAAAGTAAAGTGAAGGAAGCCCTTCATCCAGAAGGAGAAGAAGAAAGCCCAAAGGGAATAGGAAAACAATAGGGAAGGTTGTGTGAGAACTATACCAGTCCCATGTGAGGTTTAACCTTGGAGCCCAGGAGTTTCTATAGTGACCAGTCTAAGGGATAGTGACCAATCAGAGGGGATATCAAGGCACCAGGATCTGCAGCCTTTATAAGCCATAGGGAAAAGGAACTCAGTGGGACCCTTCTCCCCCTCCCTACTTGGGAGTCCATTCTGTGGGACTCTCCACCCTCCCCACATGGGAGTCTGTACTTATTCTTCAATAAATCACCACCTTTGCTATACCAAAAAAATAAATAAATAAAAATAAAGTTCCCTTGGCCCAGAGCTTCTGGAAGGCTGAGCTAAGGTGACATCCAGCCCTCGTACGTGGCCTCTTAAGACACCAGGGAAAATGTTAGAATCTTAGGTTGTCTCTGCTAGTCTGGCACTCAGTGATGGTCAAGCCCACACCCCCTCATCATGGGGCAGTGTGCAGAGTGTATGTGTGCTGATGTGCATATATTGGTGTGTATTGCTCAGGTGTGTGTCTCTGTGGCAGCCTCGAGTAAAGGGGGAAAAAAGCCTGGTTCTGGCATTTCAAGCTGAACTTGAACCCCTGCTTACCCTCTAATCAGCGGTGTGACATTGGGCCAGTCACTCACCCTCAATGAGCATCAGTTCTCTTGTCTATAAAGTTGGAATGATAGCCCTGGCCATCATTGCCAAGTGATAAGAGCGTCAGCCCACACACCAAAGGGTCTCGGGTTCGATTCCCTGTCAAGGGCACGTATGAAGTACCCAGATTGCAGGCTCATCCCCGGCCCCAGTAGGGTCTCTGGGGCCTTGTGTTCAGGAGGCAACCAATCAATGTGTCTTTCTCACACTGATGTTTCTCTCTCTCCCCGCTCCCTACCTCTCTCCCACTCTCTCTAAGAAGCAATGGAAAAAATATCCTATCCTCAGGTGAGGATTAAAAAAGAAGTTGGAATGATAATCAAGGAGCTGACTCCTGCCAGCCTTGCTGAGTCATCACCTTCCACAGTCCCTCATCCCTCCTTCCAGCCACGCTCCCTTTTTTCTAGAGCTTGAACAAAACAAATTCTTCCTGCCCCTGCACTGTGGCCCTTGCTGTTCCATTTGCCTGGAATTTTCCCTACATCTTCCCAGGCTACCCCTCCTCTTCTTTCAGGTCTCAGGTCAAATGCATCTCCTCTGAGAGACATTCCCTGAAGGGTCATGCTCCCACCCAGGCCCCCGCAGCCTGCCTCCAATCCATAACTGTCTTGTTTTATTCACAGCACTTTTCAAAGTTTGAAATGATCTCATTTATGTACTAAATGGCTGTTGTCTGTCCCTCTTGCCCTTATTAGGAAGTCAGAACCCTGAGGGCAGGCTTGCTGTATCCCTATGTCTAGCACAGAGCCTGGCACCTACTAAGTGTTCAATTAATTGTTGAATGAATGAATGAATAAATGAATGAATGAAAAGTGCTCAGCACAGCCGAAACCGGTTTGGCTCAGTGGATAGAGCGTCGGCCTGTGGACTGAAGGGTCCCGGGTTCGATTCTGGTCAAGGGCATGTACCTTGGTTGCGGGCACATCCCCAGTGGGAGGTGTGCAGGAGGCAGCTGATCGATGTTTCTCTCTCATCGGTGTTTCTAACTCTCTATCCCTCTCCCTTCCTCTCTGTAAAAAAATCAATAAAATATATATTTAAAAAAAAAAAAAAAAAAAAAGAAAAGTGCTCAGCACAATGCTTGACATGTAATAAAGCTCAAAATTGCTGCTGATTATTATTACATAAGGGCTAGTGGCTATCATTGTTTAAGAGGAACAACTTTGCTCAGCAATTCTTACAGCAAGTACTTATGTGAGTGCTGTGTGGTAAAGTGTCGTGGGAGAAACAGGGTCATGAAGCCCAGTGGGTTGTTGAGGAATAGACCATGTAGCTGGGAAGACGAGGCCCCTGGGAAAACAATCATGATGCCTTGAGATCGTGATGCATTGAGTTATTCTCACAACAAGACTAAAGTGGCTATTATCACTCATTTTGTAGATTAGAGATTGGGGCTCAGAGAGGCTGAGATGCCTAATGTCAACCAGCTGCTCAGTGTGTCTCCAAAGCACTTAGGGTACCTGTGCCCAGAGCGAGGACGCAGTGGCCCAGGTGTCATTCGCACATCTGTCTGGACTTTCCTAGGGCAATTTGGCTGCTTGGCATGCGCAGCACATGCCTGGGCCTCACACACCTGGGCACAAGGGAGGTGGCCATGGGCTGCACGAGGGAGGTGGCCATGGGCTGCACGCTTTCTTCACAGGTCTGGGGCTCCGGTGGAGAAGTCCATGCAGAGGGGCACCAGGGCTGTGTCTGCTGGGAGGTTGTTACCACTGGGGGTAAAGCCTCTGGGTCTCTCTGTACCTCTGCTGAGGTCCAAGTTCTGGGCCAAGGAGGTCTTTGTTCTGTGGTGGAAAAAGCAGCTTTGACATAGGGCAGGACTAGGGCGGGTAGTGTGCTCACGGGGGGGACATACACTGGCAGACACCAGGCTGTTCAGGCACGTATGTGCGTGCGCGCGCGCGCACACACACACACACACACACACACACACACACACACTTCTTGCACACTCTCGTTCCCCCAGACATGCTGATGATTGCTCACACTGGCTGAGTCACGTTGCACCTGGCCTGACTGGCATCACTTGAACTCACAGTTTTGCAAAGACAGGGCTGTGTCCACTCTGCTCACCGAGCTTCCACAGAGCCCAGCCCAGGGCGAGCTGAGAGCAGGCACTCAAGATTTATAGAGAAGATAAATCCAGGCCCCCTCTATCCATCATTATCACCTCCACTCATTCTCTCGCTCACTGAGGGCCTCCAGGATCAGCACCAGGCGATGCTACAATCCGTCCTGCTCCCTCCCTGTCCACCTCTCCCCAGCATGCCTGTGCTGAGTGCCCCATTAGATGCCAAGTCTTGGCAGCTCTTGCCCTGCCAAACCTGGTTCCTGGATCCTGCCAAGTGCACACCCCAGTGGACATCCTGTTTCCCTCCCTCCTTCTTCCTGCTCTGACCACATGTCCTGGGCCAGACACTTATGCAATCCTATGAGTTCTTCCATCACCAGGCTCCTGATGGCCTGGTGCCCAGGGCTTGGCTTTGAGTCATGTGCTCTGGGGTTTGGCAGGGCTGGGACAGGAAGTTCACAGCCCTCGGAGACACTAACCCAGGCTGACTTGGAGGGAGGCCAGAGTCACTGGTTTCATCACCACACACCCACGGAGCACACCTGTGCACAGATATGTGAGGATGTGGCCTGGAAGAGGATGTGATATGTCCAAGGTTACAGGGAATATCAATGTCAATGTGGGAATCCAACCGTGGCACATCTGTTCATTCATGAACACAACTGCACAGCAATGGAGACAGGTTGCACTTCCAAATATCGCAGGGCCAGGGTTTGAAGCCCACCTGTTTACCAGCTGTGTGACCTTTGGCAAGCCACTCACTTCTCTGAGCCTTATCTTTGCTTATTTGCACATAGTAGATGCTAATAGTTGTAGCTGCTAAAAAAATCAATAGCAGAGTAAGTGCAAGTACACAGTTATCAGTATGTCTACAGACATACATCAACATAATGTACACGACGGTTGGTGTGCACGTGAATGTATATTGGTGCACACCTATGCATGTAACATGCTTATCCAAGGGCTTGTATAAGGCCCACCATTTTGTATATGGATGCATGTGTCTGTGAGGTCATTTGGGCTAATTATTTTTTTCCAACAATGCATACTCGTAGGGTGGTTTTCCAGAGGATTTTCTGAGCTCTTGTCGTGGGCAGGATTTGGTGTTTACCTGGGTAGACATGCATATGCTTGCCTGTGTCTGTGTGAACCTGTGTGAGGGGTAATGAGTACAACCCCATCCCTTATCAGGTTGGTTAGTTGGTAGAATCTGTGGGGATGGTGTCACCTCTGTATGGATGGATGCCAGGGGTTTGGGGCATTCTGAACCTGGATTGTTTGGGTTCACATCTCACCTGTGTAACCTTTGACAAGAGGCTTAAACGTTCTGTGCCCACTTTCCCATCTGTGCCTTGGAGATAATGATAACCACCTTATGGCGGTCTGATGACCAACAGAAGCAGTTGTGTGAATACTGACTACCCAGCCCAGCATAGACAAGTGCTGTACCTCTGCGTCTGTCCTCTGGGATACGTGATTTGCTTTCTATCACCGCTCTCACCCTCTTAGGTTTCCATTGCCTCTCTCCTGGGCTGTCCTTTCCAGCAGACTGGGAGGCCCGGAGGCCAGGGCCATGTCTGAGTCATCCCCAGTTATAACCTGCGCACTGCCTGCTAGTTCTGACCCTCAGGCTCCTTCAGGACACAGCTGGCCTTTATAGCGCTCTTCCATGTGCCGGGCACTGTGTTAAGCTCGTTAGATCTTCAACAATCTCAAGAGATTGGCATCATTTTTGGCCCCATTTTAGAGAAAAAGAAACTGAGGCTCAGAGAGGTTAAAAAATTGCCCAGGCTCACACAGTGGCTTGAACCTGGCAGACTGCCTCACTCTCGGCCTGATCTCGGCATAAGATTTGAGATGAAGAGTTTAGGGCATGAAGGTTGCATCTCCCTCTTAGACGCCCCTGTGTTGTTCTCTCTCTCTCCCTCTCTCTCCCTCTCCCTCTCTCTCTCTCTCTTGCTCTCTCTCCACATCTCACTAACACCTGCCCCATATGAATATCCCCGTGTTTCTCTTTCTCACCTTGGGGCATCTCAGCTCCCTGCCCAGGCACAGCGTCCCCAGAGGCCAGGCCCTGCTCCAGATCATCCCTTCTTTGGTCCAGTTGGGGTGAGGTGGAGGAGCTCCTCTGAGGCTGGTCAGCAGGGAGGACGGAGGGAATGCAAGACTTAGCAGGAGCGAGGGGCAGCCTCTGGGGAGTGTAGGGTTGGGTGCTCAGGCTCTGGCATAAAAATGGAGCAGAAGCCCTGGCTGGTTTGGCTCAGTGGATAGAGCATCGGCCTGTGGACTGAAAGGTCCCAGGTTCGATTCCGGTCAAGGGCATGTACCTTGGTTGTGGGCACATCCCCAGTAGGGAGTGTGATCGATGTTTCCCTCCCATCAGTGTTTCTGACTCTCTATCCCTCTCCCTTCCTCTCTGTAAAAAAATCAATAAGAATATATATTTTTTAAAAAATGGAGCAGAAGGTGCCTCCCTCCCCACCTCAGAGAAGGGAGGGAATGCAGGATAGAGGGAAAAGATCTTCCCTCTGAGGTCCAGGAAGCTGTCAAACTGCTGAGCTGCAACCGTTTTGAAGGACACCAGAGGGTTCCCTGATGCAGCTATGAGCTCTGTGTCTATTTAGTCCCCCCATGTGCCCCTGGGCCTCCAGGGGCTACCAAGGCCCAAGGTCTTGTGTATTCTGCCCTTGTTGGGTGGAGCGCTTATAGATGTCAATTAGGTCAAGTTGGGTGATGGTGTTGTTCAAATCTTCCCTAACCTTACTGATTTTCTGTCTACTTGTTTCATCATTTATTAAGGAAGTATTGAAATCTGTTCCATGGCCTGGAAACTCAGGGAAGTTGACTGGGACAACTATAGAAATGAGGAAAATGTATTCTCATTCATTTATTTCCTGGCCCATTCTTTGGTTCTTTCAAGTGGGAGAATAAACCTGATTCCTATTACTCCATCTTGGCCAGAACAACACTATTATTTTTAACTTTTTGGGGGGGAATAATTTTAGATTTATAGAAGAGTTACTAAGACAGTACTGACAGTTCCTAGATGCCCATAAACCATGTCTCCTTGCCTTTCCTTATCTTTCGTGCAACAATTATTACTGTGGCATGCAATTTTTTTTTATTTCTCTCAATCCTTCTGTGTCTATTAATTGAAATTCTATAAGAAAGATAAATCCCTTCTCCTCATTTATTAAATGCATTCAATCAAATATATTCTTTTTTAAAATTTAAAGAAATATAATTTAGAATGAAATATCCTCCCATGGTTCAAAATTTTAAATGGGTGCAAGTCTCCCTCCCACTCTTGTCCCCTCCCCAAAGACAGCCAAAGGCATTAGAGATTTCACACATGTACAAGCAAGGTCCATAAATCTTCTTTTTACACAAATGGTTTAGAAGAATTCTAAAAGATGCTTTGCACCCTTTCACCTAGCAATATCACGTAGAGAGCAGTGTAGCTCAGTACATATGGAGCTTTTTCATCCTTTTACATAGTGTTCCAGTGTGTAACTGTGCCAGGATTTATTACTTAGTCCCCTATCAATGAACATCTAGGTTGTTTCCAAATGTTTTCTGTTACAAACAATGCTGCCATGTCCAACATGTGGAATTGAACCTATAGATAGGCCCGCACAAGAGGGAGGGATCAAAGGGCATATGTGTTTCCCATTTTGATATTGCCACACTGCCTCAGGCTGCACCAGCTTACAGCCTGTTTCCTAAGTATGGGATGCTGTACAAAGAACCCCATACTATGTGGCTTAAAACAACAAAAATTATTCTCTCACAGTTCTGGAACCTAGAAGTCTGGAAAATGTTGGCTTTTACTCTGAGTGCGGTGGGAGCCATGGGTGGGTACTGGGCAGAGGAGGGACAGGACCCAAGTTATGTGGTAACAGGAGTTACCTGGTTGCTCTGAAAAGATTAGACTTGGGGGATGGAGAAGCGGGAAGTGGGGAGACCAGGGAGAAGCTGGTACAATAACCCAGATGAGAAGTGATGGTGGCTCAGGCCAGGGAGCTAGCTGTGGGGTTGGGTACAGGATGTATTTCCAAGGTTGAGTTGACAGGACTTGCTGATGGATTGGATTCAGGCCGTGAGGAAAGGGAGGAGTCAAAGATGACTCCAAGGTTTTGGCTGGAGCTATTGGGAGGCTGGAGCTGCCATTCTCTAAGGTGTGGACAGCACATGGGGTTTATTAAGCACCGAGAGCAGGGCCTGGGCCATGGTTCAAAATTTTAAGTGGGTGCAAGTCTCCCTCCCACTCTCGTCCCCTCCCCAAAGACAGCCAAAGGCATTAGAGATTTCACACATGTACAAGCAAGGTCCATAAATCTTCTTTTTACACAAATGGTTTAGAAGAATTCTAAAAGATGCTTTGCACCCTTTCACCTAGCAATATCACGTAGAGAGCAGTGTAGCTCAGTACATATGGAGCTTTTTCATCCTTTTACATAGTGTTCCAGTGTGTAACTGTGCCAGGATTTATTACTTAGTCCCCTATCAATGAACATCTAGGTTGTTTCCAAATGTTTTCTGTTACAAACAATGCTGCCAGAGGAGGGACAGGACCCAAGTTATGTGGAGCTTTAACCCCATAATGGGTTAGCTGTTCATATGGCTGGAAGAGATTCCATCCCTAAACTGTCCTTGCCCTCCTTCCCTCTCAGGGAAGGGGCAGTAGGTTGTCAAGATGGCTGAGAAATTTCCTTCCCATCCAGCAAGCATTTAAAATCTCCCCAGGAAGCCTAGGCAAATGGCTTCACTTCTCTGACCATGAGTTACCTAATCTGTAAAATGGAGATAATAATCTCCTTTCTTGTGAGAAGCAAATGAGAAATAATGGACTTAAGTGCCCAGCACACAAGACAGTCTCTTTCCTCCCTCCCCACACCCCAGTGGTCAGGAAGAAAAGAAGCAAAATCAGTATTACCCCAGCTGTTTATTGAATAGGAAGGTGGGATGGAAGAGGTGCAGAATGGGGAGACCATCTGGGGCACAAGAGCAGTAGGGCCTGCCTGGTGGGGGAAGACTGAGGATACCCATCCCCCCAAGGTGGCCTCAAGGCTGGTGGTGACAGGGAGCCCAGAGGGGAGGGGCGGGGTCCACGGAGGTCTCTTTCCAGCTGTCTTGGAGCTCCCCCTGGTGGCAGAGAACGGAGTTGATGCATCACAAGTGGGTGATGGTTTCTGTGGAGGGGGACTTTTTTTTTAATGTCTATCTCTTTTTCTTTCTTTTTTTAAAATATACTTTTATTGATTTCAGAGAGGAAGAGATAGATAGACAGACAGACAGAGAGAAACATCAATGATGAGAGAGAATCATTGATCAGCTGACTCCTGCACGCCCCCTACTGGGGATCGGGCCTACAACCTGGGCATGTGCCCTTGACTAGAATCAAACCCGGGACCCTTCAGTCCACAAGTGGACGCTTTATCCACTGAGCCAAACCAGCAAAGCTGTGGCTGTGTGGGGGACTTGAGGAACAAAGCCATCCTAGTTCTCCTGACCCCTGGCCCTTAGAGGCCATTTAAATGCGTTTTCAAAGTATTTTCTTAGCCACCTGGGACATCAGACTTCCAGCTGGTCTCTCTGGGCCGAGCCTGTCCCCAACCCCTGAGGTCCCAGGAAAGCCAGGAAGACGCAGGGCCCTGCTACAGCTATAGAACAAGAGCTGGTCCAGGAGGAGGCAGGAAACATGGAGCCTGCAGCCTGCCAGCCTCCCTCAGCCGCCTCATCTGTACACTGGAGCTAGTGATAGCCCAGGATGGGGTGGACGGGGAGGAAGGCGCTGATGCCAAAACGCATGAAGAAAACAGGGAGTAACTGTTTTTGCGCCATCCTAGACAGGAAGTCCAATGAGCATCTTTGACTCATCCTGAGGCATCCTGTGCAGCTGAGAGAGGGTGGGGTCAGTGGATGAGAATGACACCCACTTTTGCCTATAGAGGGTAATACTTACATCAGGAGAGATAGGAAAATCATGGAACTCGAGAATCTGGCCCAAACTCCTTTTACTTCAGAGGCAGGAACTGGTGGTCTGAACAGGTAAGGGGCGTGGCCACAGAGAGAAATGAGTGGGGACAGGTTGAGGGAGATGCTTTCTGCCCCTGAAGAGCCTAGGGAAGGAGGGGTGGTGGGGAGTTTTGAGTGGACTTGGGGAAGGTTGGCATCTTGGATGAGTTGGGCCCTGCCCCCTGGGAATGGGCATGAGAATGTGAGCTCCAGACTTCCTGACCTGGAGTTGAGCCTTTTGTAGGCTTAGACAGAGGGTCCCTGCTGAAAGGGAGACGTTAAGGAGACGATGGGGAATGGTGAAGAGGAGGAGGGGTCCAGTCTCTGGGTCTGGTGCCTCCTCCAGCTCTGTGGGCAGCTCAAGAGCTCCACTTCGGCTGGATGGTCTGTACGGAGGACTGCCCAAAGGCGCTGGTGGGCGGCGAGAAACAAGAATGGCCACTGGCATCACAGAAGATGGGGGAGAACTGCTGCTCTGACTCGTCCCCAAAGACCTCCACATGGCTGTCAACTTCAGTATCCAAAGGTTCTGCCTTGGTGTCCTGGCTCAGCCAGCCGGTCATGGCCCAGAACAGGCAGATGGCCAGCAGGACCCCGGCTGCCGCGCAGAGTGCCGTGCCTGCCAGGCGGCAGGTGCCCAGAGCCTGGTTGTAGTCAGCTGCCCGCTGATCCAACACCAGGAACTCGCCCTCTCCAATGCCCTCCAGCTTGGGGGGCACGGCATAGCCAGTGGTCAGGGCTGCCACACCCAGCAGCAGAAGCAGGGTCCCCGAGGACAGGCTGATCTGGAGAGAGGCAGACAGATTGGGAGGCAGTCAGCGTCAGTCGTGGGCCCTTAGGCCAAAGGATCCCTAGTGCACCTTGGATCCCAACTGGATTTAAAGGTAACCCCTTAATCCAACCTTAAGAGATGGGAATCACAGAGCACACTTGCTAGGATCTAACACTGTCATGTTCTATTTGGAATCTTGAGATTTCTTGATTAATTTCCTTCCCAGCTCCCACCTAGCAGTGGGTTTCCCTTGCCAACCTGAGTCCCCCTCCATCATTATTTGGGTCTTATCCCCAGTACCATCTACCCTCTATCCCTATGTCTCTGTCTGGTTAACTCCTACACATCCCTCAGATATCATCTCAAACCTCACCTCCTCAGGGAAGCCTTCCAGGACACCTCCGAACTGGGTCAAGTCACCTACCCTACACTCTGCAAATGCTCTGCCCATTCATTCTCCAGTGATTTCACCTTGGTGCACACTAGGATATGTACTTTGGTTACTATGTAAGTGATGTCGGCCTGCCCCATCACACTGAGAGCTATGAGAGCAGACTGTGTCCATTTTGGCTCACGAGGTGTCTTCCATGCCTAGCACAGTACTGGTACAGAGTCGTAGCCGACTGAACATTTGCAGAATAACTAAATGAACCACAGTTAGGAGCTCCTTGAGGATAGGAACCACGTCTTCTTCAGTTCTGTGTCCCCAAGAGCCTAGCACACTGCCTGGCACTTAGAAGATGCTTTAAAAAATGTAAAAAGGTACTGACTTTCCTGTAAATCTTCCCTGATCACCACAGGTGCTGAGAGCATGTCTTCTCCCAGCCTCCTCTGCACACCTGGCCTGAGGCTGTGATTCACTCTGCACAGGTTAGCACCTCAACTCTCTACTAGAGTAAAGCCTTTTGAAAGCAGAGGGGAGGGACTCTCTGCCTCAATCTTCTTATAGTGTTTATCAAAGAGCTATGCCCACTGTCAGGACTCTGCTCACTGCCACCTCCATACCTTTACCCACACAGTGGCCCCTGACTGACCACTCTACCTGGCTGATATGAATCAACTGTTTCTCTCACATCTTCCACTGCCCTGGAAACAGTACCCCACTAAATTGGGAAGCACAGTAATATTTCAGTGGGATGACCCCAACCCTGCCAGTCAGCATAAACGATCCCCCTGGCTACAATAATTAGTTCAGGCCTGGGCAAGTGACCCAGTCTGGGCCAATGCAATACTTGCCAGGACTTCTAGAAATAAAAAGCATTGTTTCTCTTCTGAAAGAAATACTAGAGGAAATTCTGATTTCCTTTGGATGGTGTGGAGTAGAAGATTGAGGGGCAGCATAGTAGCAGCCATTGGGGAACATGTGGGCAGAACCTGAAGCTAATAGGTTGCAAGGGTAGGGGTGGCATGGGAAGCCTGAAGACTAAGAGAAATCTTGAGTCCCTCAGTGTGATGGTTTGAACTGCTGGATCAAACTTTGCCTGAAGGCACACAGTCTCTGATTTCTTCTAGAAAATAAGCAGCATTTTCCCTTTATAGTTTAAACCCATCCGGGCTGGGTTTTCTATTGCTTGAACATGCAAGACTTTTAACTGCTACGCCATCCCTTTTCTTTCTATCCACTGAGTTCATCTTTTCCTGGAAGCCACAGGAAATCACCAGAGTTGCTCCTCCTCCAGCCTTACCTTCCAGCACAGTGAGGGCCAAGGTCGACGGGGACACAGAATAGGAGGCCCCTCAGGGTCATCACTGAGAGCGGTACCTGCACAGTCCTCATAGAAGAGGTGCAAGTAGGAGCGGACCCCATACCACTTGCCATCTTCCACATTGGGGCCTGGGCCACAGCCACAGGGACGGTCACAGTTCGGCATCCTGGAGTCCTGTGGGATAGGCAAGGTTCAGCGGACAGAGGGAAGGATCAGTGAGAGCTGCCTGTGGTGACCCTCCCAGGCTCCTGAATCTTTGTGTCCCATCCACTTCTCCCCTTTAAGACACCTCACACTCACAGCACAGCCTGGCCTTCTGGGATCCTGGCCTGGGTTTCCCTAGTATACAGTGAATGAGCCAGTGCACTGAAGGAATTAGCCCGGTGCCTGGCAATTGGAGGTGTCAATAAAGGTGTGTATTTGCTCTGGAGGCCACTCGTGGCTGGGGCTGTGGGTTCTGGAGCTTCACTGTCTGGACTGGAATCCCTGGTCCACCACTTCCTGGCTGTGTGACCGTAGACAAGTGCTTGCACTTTTCTAAGCCTTAGTGTCCTCACCTGTAAAACAGGGCTAATGATTACACCTGCTGTGTACAGTTATTGTGTCTTCTGGTAGCTGTTGTGCTTATTATTATTACTGTAATTTCTTTATTATTTTTTTTGTCCTGAACTTTTTGAGCTCCATATCTGGAGTGAGATGTCCTCATTCCCATCTTCTCTCAAAATCTCCCCCCTTGTAGAGTACTCGGGGGTATTGTCCTGGCTGCAGTCAGAGCTCCACAAACTGTAAGGCCTTAAAAGACCCCTCCCCAGGGCTGCCCCTCAGAAGGCAACAACTTCCAAGTCCCAAGGAATCTTGACTCTACAGGTGGTGAAAGTCGGGGGCCCTTGAGATTAGGGGCTCTTAAGTTCAACAGCTGTTAGAGTTCTAGAGAACCCTATCTAAGAACCCCTCTTCTCACAAATGGAGACACTGAGGTTTCAGAATGAAAGGTACTTATCCACACACAGGTAGAACTAGAATCAAAGTCGGAGGTGGGGGCAGAGCTGGGGAGGCCTGCGCTCCTGCCCTCCCACATCCAAGGTTGGCCCTCAGCCCCTCTGAGCAGCTTCAGGCAAAATAAAGCAATAAGCTTACACTGAAGGGTAAGACAAATTTCCAGTCCTCTCTCGTTTCCAGTCGGATGTGGCCCTCAAATCCCAGCACATAGACATCAATACAGACACACAAACACCACAGAGACATACCCAGACAGGCACACATATCATACCACACAGAGACACATGCAGATAAACACACACAGCACAAAGAAACACACAAAAACATACAAACACACATAAACGGACAGAGACACAAGTACAGACAGCCACAGTGTGTGTTGCGGGTGTTTCTTGGAGTCCCCACGGATCCATACAAGTCACAGGGGTGCTGTGGTTAAAGCCTGTCTATAAATTGCAGCTCTTCACAGCCCTTACCAACAATTCAGGCGAAAAAGAGGGGAAAGAGAAAAAGAAAAAAATAGACAGAGAATGGGGAAAAGCTGAGAAAGAGGGCGAGAGATCTGGAGGGCGGGCGGGGCGGAGCTTGGAGGGGGCGTGGCCACTGCGGGACCCGCCGCGGGTGGGAAAATGAATGGGGTCCGCGGGACAGTACGAGTTAGTGCAGCGACCATTAATTGAAGACCCTAAGGGAGAGGGCAGGGAGAGGATTCAGGGATGCTTGGCCTGGGTTAGCTCCTCCCCTGCAGCTAACTGTCCTCCTCCCCCAAATATACTTAATCACTGAATCCTGCTGTCCTAGGAGTAGGAAGGTGACCTTGACGCTGTCTTCCCGTCGGCCTCCCCCGCCCCTCCTATTCTTGGGTTGCTGGGAGGCGGTCTGGCGGTCTGGGGGTCTGGAGGTGGGAGGGAAAGGATGCTGAGGACACCGCGTGTATCCGGGACGAGGGTTGCCATAGAAACTTCTGGGGAGGGGGCAGGAGCTCTTAGCAAGGGATCAGGAAGAAGAGGGGGCTCCAGGGTGCGAGGGGGGAGACTGCGGCGGAGTAGGCGCTCGGGGGGAAGGCGCGCGGGAAGGTGACATGCGCGAGGGCCGGAAGATGGATGGAGTCTCTCTTCTTTGCGCGGCCTCACTCAGTTCTTCCCAGAGCCCCAGGCCCGCCCACTCCAGCGTCCGCACGGCTGAGGGCTCGAGAGGGGGCGCCCTCCTCCGGGCGAGGCCAGGGAAATCAGGCCAACTCCCCCGCCCCCACAGCACCACTGTTTCTGGCCCGCCCGCCCGCCCATCCCCGGGCCGAGATTCACTGCCTCCTTTCCCTGGGAGGTAAACTGAGTCGGGGCGGGAGGGCGATGGGATTTCAGTTGAGGGGTGTGCGGGTCATGTCCTTGGAAGCCTCCGCCCAGAGGGGTCTCGGGCGCGGGAGCTGGAGCGGTCACTGCCTGGCTGCTTCCCCGACACATCCCCTCCCAAAGTCCGAGGCACATCAGGGCTTAGGCGCTGCCGCCCTGCCTGACGCGGGGCACAGCCTGAGCTGGGGATGCGGGCAGGGGTGGGGGCTCTCCGGAACCCCGGAGAGGCCGGGGTGGGGGTCGGGCCGCGCGCGGAGCAGGGCTGAGCTCACCTCTGCCTGCTGTCAGCCAAGCGGAGTCGGAGCGCGAGCTGAGCTAAAGCGGGTTCGGTCGGTCGCGCCTGCGCCGCAGTCGGAGGTGGGGTGATGCTGGGGTGAGGAACCCCCACTCTCCCCCCCACTCCAGCAAGGGCCGGCTCTGCAGATTGCGGACCCCTGCCCGATCACCAGCCCCTGTCCCCTTCCAGGGTTCCCTTCTCTGAGATTCCAGGCCCTTCACAGAGACCGCACCACATCCTGGACCACACCCCTCACACAGTCCCCTCAAACTCCTCACCCGACTTTCCAATCACTCCCTCTCAGTGAACCCTTGCCCTCACTGAGCCTTCATCTCTTCACTGTCTTCTCAGTCCCTCTCCCAGGCTCATCCCCTCTGGGAGCCCTCACTCACCCCCGTATACAAACGCTCATCTTCTACCTGAGCCCCCCACGCCTCTCTCCCCGCCCCCACCCATCATTGAGCCTCACCTCTCTCACTGGGTCCCTAACAGGAATTACCTTCCTCTTATACCAGGGCCCCTTATCTTTTTCCCTCTTTGAGTCCCTACCCCTGGCTAGGGATCAGGCCCCCCCCCCCAAATCTTGAAAAGGGAGTTGGGGTTGGGGAGGAGGTGTTAGAAGGGAAGGAGCCAATGAGACAGCCTCCTTCCTTCTCTCCGAACCGCCCCCCCACCCTGGTTCTGCCCTGGGCGGTGTGTGCCTATAGCCCATGTCCCTGGAGAGCCAGCTTTTGCCAAGCAAAGGCTTGTTTGCATCATTCCTTGTTATGTGGCTGCAGCCTTGGTTTTGTCCCACATTTGCTGTGTGGCCTTGGGAGCATCACCACACCGCTGGGAGCTCCATCAGCTCCATCAGGCACCACTGCACAAACATGTCTCCACATCTTGAGCACCCATTCTGTCTCTCCCTACACTATGGGCGCAGGGATGAGTGAGCTCTGCACATCTCCTTCGTTCACTATTGTATCCTGAGCCTCACATAGTGCTTGGCATTGAGTAGGCAGCTCAATAAATATTTTCTGAACACAGGCTAATAAGAATATCAAATATATAGGATGGGGCAAAAGCAGATTTACAGTTGTTCATATTAAAAATAATACAATAGGAGAGAAACCAAGATGGCGGCATAGGTAAACACCTAAACTGCTGCCTTGCACAACAATTTCAAAACTACAACTAAAAGACAAAACGGACATCTTCCAGAACCACAGGAAGGCTGGCTGAGTGGAAATTCTACAACTAGAAGGAAAGAGAAAATCACACTGAGACTCAGAGGAGCTGCAGGAGGCAGAGGTACTGAGACGTGCATGTGGAGAGGACTGGCAACTGAGTGCACGGTTGGCTTTCTCAAGTGGGAGGGAGACAAAAGCTCCCGGCTGCACTGAACTCCAGTTCCAGGCGAGACTCTGGGGACCCAGACTCATACAAGGTGAAACTGGACTGTCTGGCAGCGGGCAGAACTCGAGGGCGGCTTTCTCTCAGAGGTACTTGCAGTGATTACCACGGGAAACTGAGACACAGGGGCCTATTAGGGCAGGGCTGATGGGAAACCAATGCTGTCTGCTCCGCCCTGAGACTCCGCCCCATCCAAGCTGAGCACAGAGGCTTTTGCAAGCCTTGTCTCATAAGGGTGTCTCCAGCACAGAAGTTCTCCAGCATAGACACAGCTGATCCTCACAGCCAATTGGCCTGGAGGTCAATTCCTCCCAGTGATACCAACAACAATCAAGGCTTAACTACAATAAGACTGTGCACACAGCCCACAAAGGGCTGCACCAAGAGTGTCCACCTCAGGTAACTGGGGAGGCTGAGCCACTGGGCCCTATAGGACACCTAGCACACAAAGCCACTCTATCAACTCAGGGAAGCAGCCAAAATGCAAAGACAAAGAAACAGGTCACAAATGACAGAAATGGAGGAAAACAAATGACTGGATATAGAGTTCAAAACCATGGTTATAAGGTTTTTCAAGAATTTCCTAGAAAAGGCCGATAAATTTAGCGAGACCCTCGAGGATATGAAAAAGGACCAACTAGAAATTAAACATACACTGATGGAAATAAAAAATATTATACAGAGATCTAACAGTAGACTAGAGGATCACAAGAATCAAGTCAAAGATTTGAAATACAAAGAAGCAAAAAACACTCAACTGGAAAAGAAAAAAGAATCCAAAAATATGAAGATAGTGTAAGGAGCCTCTTCAAGCGTACCAACATCAGAATTATGGGGGTGCCAGAAGAAGAGAGAGAGCAAGATACTGACAACCTATTGGAAGAAATAATGACTGAAAACTTCCCCCACCTGGTGACAGAAATAGACTTACAAGTCCAGGAAGCACACAGAACCCCAAACAAAAGGAATCCAAAGAGGACCACACCAAGACACATCATAATTAAAATGCCAAGAGCAAAAGACAAAGAGAGAATATTAAAAGCAGCAAGAGAAAAACAGTTAGTTACCTACAAGGGAGCACCTATACAACTGTCAGCTGATTTCTCAACAAAAACTATGCAGGCCAAACGGCAGTGGCAAGAAATATTCAAAGTGATGAATAGCAAGAACCTACAACCAAGATTACTCTACCCAGCAAAGCTATCATTCAGAATTGAAGGGCAGATAAAGAGCTTCACAGATAAGAAAAAGCTAAAGGAAGTTCATCACCACCAAACCAGTATTATATGAAATGCTGAAAGGTATTCTTTAAGAAGAGGAAGAAGAAAAAGGTAAAGATAAAAATTATGAACAACAAATACATATCTATCAACAAGTGAATCTAAAAATCAAGTGAATAAAAAAAATCTGATGAACAGAATAAACTGGTGAATATAATAGAATCAGGGGCATAGAAAGGGAGTGGACTGACAATTCTCGGGGGGAAAGGGGTGTGGCAGATGTGGGAAGAGACTGGACTAAAATCGTACACCTATGGATGAGGACAGTGGGGGGCGGTAAGGACAGAGGGTGGGGTGGGAACCAGGAGGAGGGGAGCTATGGGGGGGAAAAGAGGAACAACTGTAATAATCTGAACAATAAAGATTTATTAAATTAAAAAATAAAAATAATACAATAATTAATTAATAATAATATAAGAATAAACCCTGTGTTTTGTGTACTCATAACTGTAAACCTGCTTTTGCCCCATCCTGTACGATGCTCATTATGTGCAAAGGCTTGCCTGAGTGCTTCATAGGTATTACTTACTCATTTAGCTGTGTGAGAGAGAGAGAGAGAGAGATCCTGGAGCTCAAAATGATAGGCCTTGAGTGGAGAGGCAGGCCACATGAGATCTTTCAGGGTGTCATAAGGAGTTTAGGTCCTTGCAGAAGTGGAAAAGTCTAATGCCTCTTGAGCCAAAATAGAAAGAAATGATCTTTTAAAAGGTGCTGGACACAGTAAAATCTATTAATTCATTAAAATATTCCAAGACAAAGATAAGGTTAAGGCAGCGATTTTCAACTGGTGTACTGCAAGAATTTTTTAAAACATGCCATACCTGCCTGGCTGGTGTGACTCAGTGGTTGAACATTTACCCATGAACCAGGAGGTCACAGTTAGATTCCCAGTTAGGGCACATGCCTGGGTTGTGGGCTCAATCCCCAGTGAGGGGCATGTAGAGGGCAGCTGATCAATGATTCTCTCTCATCATTGATATTTCTCTCTCCCTCTCCCTTCCTCTCTGAAATCAATGAATATATATTTTTATTAATAAAAATATATTTTAAAAAATAATAAAGCAAACCTAAGCACTATGTATTGAAACATTGTGGGTGTGGTTTTAGTACATGGAACTGGCTAGAGTCAAATGGGTAAGATGACTAAATTATTATTATTACTAGAGGCCCGGTGCACAAAATTTGTGCACTCAGGTGGGGGGTCCCTCAGCCCAGCCTATGCCCTCTCGCAGTCTAGGATTCTTTAGAGAGAGTAGAAGGAGGGGGGGGGGAGAGAGAGAGAGAAACATCAATATGAGAGATCCACATTGATTGGTTGCCTCCCGCCGGTGCCTCAACTGGGGATTAAAACTGCAAACCAGGTATGTATGTGCCCTTGACCAGAAATGGAACCTGTGACACTTCGGTCCTCAGACCAACACTCTAAACACTGAGCCACACTGACCCAGGCTAAATTTTTGAGAGAATGCTTCTGTCAAAGAAATCACAAGCCTGGGATAAAAAGCTCATGGTTGTTTGAATCTCAAAACAATCCTAGCACTTAGGTCCATTAGCATGGCTACTATCTACACTAATAAAAGGGAAACATGCAAATTGACCATACCTTTGCTACACCCACCAGCCACGCACACCAGCCAATCAGGAGTGAGTATGCAAATTAACCCAACCAAGAAGGAGGCGGCCACGGAGCTGGAGCAAGCAGGAGGCTTGGGTTGCCCCCAGTGATGGAGGAAGCCAAGCTTCTGCCCACCCTGGCCAGCCCTGGCCTCTGCTCAAGGCTAAAAAGTTTCAATTATAGAAGATAAATAAATCCCAGATATGTGCTTCCAGCTGGCCCTGGCCTCCGTTCAAGGAGGTGCTAAAAAAAATAAATAAATAAAAGGAGGGGCTGGCAGCTTGGGTCGGCTGGGGGTGATCAGGCCAGGATGGGACGGCAGTTGTGGGTGATCAGGCTGGTGGGGGGTGGGGCCGTTGGGGGCAAGCAAACCAGCAGGGGGGCCAGTTGGGGGTGAGCAGGCCATCAGTGGGGGTCAGTTGGAGGTGATCAGGACAGCGGGGGGGGGGGGGCAGTTTGGAGTGAGCAGGCCAGCAGGGGGGGCAGTTGGGGGTGAGCAGGCCAGTGGGGAGGTAAGGTGGGGGCAAGCAGGCCAGCAGGGGGCGCAGTTGGGGGTGAGCAGGCTGGCACGGGGGGCATTTGGGGGTGATCAGGCTGGTGGGGGGGGGATTTGGGGGCAAGCAGGCCGGCGGCAGGGGGCAGTTGAGGGCGAGCAGGCCAGCAGGCAGAGTGGTTAGGGGCAATCAGGCAGGCAGGCAGGCAGGTGAGCGGTTAGCAGCCAGCAGTCCCAGATTTCAAGAGGGATGTCCAACTGCCGGTTTAGGCCCGATCCCTGTAAACCAGCAGTAGGACATCTTTTGAGGGGTCCAAGATTGGAGAGGTTGCAGGCTGGGCTGAGGGACACCCCCCTCCCCATGCACAAATTTTGTGTACTGGGCCACTAGTACAAAAAATAAAAAAGCAAAACCAGCCCTGGCCAATTTGATTCAGTGGATAGAGAGCGTCAGCCTGTAGACCAAAGGGTCCTGGCTTTGATTCCAGTCAGGGGTAGGTCCCTTGGTTGCAGGTTCCTCCCTGGCCTGGGCCCTGGTCAGGGCTCATGCAAAAGGCAACCAATTGATGTGTTTCTCTCACATCGATGTTTCTCTCTGTCTTTCCCTCTCTCTTCCACTCTCCCTGAAAATCCATGGAAAAATATCGTTGAGTGAGTATTAACAAAAAACAAAAACAACAAATAAAAAGCAAAACCAGAAAATGACAAGCGTTGGTGAGGACGTGGAGAAATTGGAACCCTTGTGTAATGTTAGTGAGAATGTAAAATGGTGTAGCTGCTATGGAAAACACTATGGCAATTCCTTGAAAAATAAAATTACCATATGACCCAGCAATTCCACTTCTGAGTATACATTTAAAAGAAATAAAATCAGGGTATCTTGAAGAGATATTTGTACACCATACTTATAGCAGCATTACTCACCAGTCTTAATGTGGAAGCAACCCAAATTTCCATTCTATGGATAAACAAAATGTGATCCTATATAATAAAACCCTAATATGCAAATCAACTGAACAGCAAAACGACCAGTTACTATGACGCACACTGACCACCAGGGGGCAGACGCTCAACACAGGAGCTGCCCCCTGGTGGTCAGTGTGCTCCCACAGGGGGAGCACCGCTCAGCCAGAAGCCAGGCTTGTGGCTGGTGAGCGCAGCGGCAGTGGCAGGAGCCTCTCCAGCCTTTCACGGCAGCGCTAAGGACCCTTTGGGGGATGTCCAACTGCGCTTTTGCTGGCAGCAGGCCTAAGCCGAAGTTGGACATCACCCGAGGGGTCCTGGACTGGGAGCACGAATGTTGTGCACTGGGCCTCTAGTATATACATACAACAGAATATTATTTAGCCTTGAAAAGAAAGGAAATTTTGACACATGCTACAACATGGATGCACCTTGAGGACATTATGTTAAGTGAAGTGAGATAGTCACAAAAAGACAAATAATGTAAATTCTACTTATATGAGGTACCTAAAATAGTTAAATTATAAAGTCAGAAAATAGAATGGTTTTTGCCAGGAGCTGGGGGGAAGGGGAAAGGAAGAGTTTTTTAATGGGTACAGAGTTTCAGTTTTGCAAGATAAAAAGAGTTCTGAAGATGGATGGTAGTGATGGTTGCACAATCATGGACTACTTGCCACTGATCTCTGTACCTAAAAATGGTTAAGGTGCTAAATGTCATGTTATTTACCACAAATTTTAAGCATCAAAATATTAAAAGAAGGAGGAGGAGAAAAGGAGATCATCCTAAGGTTCTCCAAAGTGTATAGGCAGGAAGTGGAAGGAAAATGCTGTGGGCCCCCAGGATCACAGGCAGCTCTGGGTCCAGTTGCCTTCCAGTCCATTCCTCGCTCTTTCCCTGCTCAGGCTGCATTTCCCATCCACCCTTGTCAGCGGGCATCCAGCTGAGCTCAGACATGAGGAAGAGGCAGGATAGGAGGTTGACAAGAAAAAGGGAGAAGCCACGATTTTTCTGCCCTTCTTCCTCAGCTTCTCTAGTTCCCCTGATACAACCACCTCATCTAAAATAGCGGCCCCTCCTCACACTTTATCCCCTTCATCACATGACATTATTATATACTAGTGACCCGGTGCACAAAATTCATGCACGGGGGGCAGTGTCCCTCAGCCTGGCCTGCACCCTCTCCAATCTGGGACCCCTTGGGGGATGTCCAACTGCTGGTCCCTGTGGGATCGGGCCTAAACTGGCAGTTGAACATCCCTCTTGCAATCCAGGACTGCTGGCTCCTAACCACTCACCTGCCTGCCTGATTGATTGCCCCTAACCACTCTGCCTGCCAGCCTGCTCGCCCCCAACTGACCCCCCCCCACCAGCCTGATCACCCCCAACTGCCCTCCCCTCCTGGCCTGATCGCCCCTAACCGCCTCTGCCTTGGCCCCGCCACCATGACTTTGTCCAGAAGGAGATCCAGAAGGTCTCCCGGAAGGTCTCCTGGTCTAATTAGCATATTACCCTTTTATTAGTATAGATATTTAAGTGTTGATATATTGTGTGTTTTCATTCACTAGCATGTAAAGCTTCATAAAGGCAAGGACTATGTCTGTTTTGCTCACTGAAGAATTCCCAATCCTTAAGACAGTGCCTAGAACAGAGCAGGCACTCAGTAAAGATTTGTTGAAAGAGTGAATAAATTTAGCAGTTGAATAAAATACACACAAAAGAAGGGAGAAAGTCCTGACTGGTTTGGCTCAGTGGATAGAGTGTCGGCCTGCGGACTGAAGGGTCCCAGGTTCGATTCCAGTCAAGGGCATGTACCTTGGTTGCAAGCACATCCCCAGTGTAAAAAATCAAATATATAAAAAAAAAATGTTTACCTTTGTATGCATATACCATAATTTATTTAAGCAGAAGCTGACCTTTTAAAAAGTCGTAAATACTAAATACTGGGGTGATCACACAGAGAAAATATACATATGAACAGCCATTAACAGAGTAAATTAAAAAAAAAAAAGAAGAAGAAGAAGAAGAAGGGGGAAAGCCCTAAGGAATACCTGACAGGTATTCATAAACTGCATTAAAAGCAGCGAGGTTAGGTAACTTAAGTCACACAGTAAATCCTTTAATGACCTCAAACCCAGACTTCTTTCCATTCTGGGTTGGTATCCAGGTTTCTAAAAAGATCCTTAGTGTAAGTTATTTTTTGGATAGAAGAAGCAGAACTTGACATTCATTTAGTTAACAGGAAATCCTGAAAACAACTGAGAGTGAAAAATTAAGTTGCTAAGAAACCTCCGAGGATTGGGGAGAGGGTTGGCATTCATTGCTAGGCAACCTGGAAAAAGCTAGACAGGCAGGTTTGTCTATAAACACCTTCCTCCCACCCTTTCATAGGCTCCTACAGTGCCGGGCTGGGAATGCGCTTAAAGACCTCTAGTCCAACCACCTAGCTACAGATGGGGACACTAAGGCTCCAAAAGGCAATGTGATTGGCCCAAAGTTGCTCCAATTTCTCAACAAGAGCAAAGGCAAATGGTATGAGAGGCCATTGTCATGGAGAGTGGCCTGGCATGGCTGAGGCAGTTTTAGAGCAGAGATGGTAGCTGAAGAAGAGTCTATAAAACACACTGCAAAAGGCCTTGAATACCAGGTCAAGAACTTTAGCCATTACCCTGAAGGTGGTGAATGTAGTGGGGAGCCACCGAAAGGTTTTCCATGATGGTCAGATTGGTGTTTTCAAAAGACCCCTTGGGTTTCAGTGTGGAGACTCTGGAGAAAGTCCAAATGTCTTCAAGGGCCTTCATGCTCTTGCCAGTCTATCTACTCTCTCCCAACCACTCCTCCAGCCACAGCCAACTTCTTCCCATGTCAGCCTCTCTGGATGAGTCTTCCCACTTGCCTTTACTGGTGTCTGGAAAGCTTTTTTCCTTCATCTGAATCACCTCATCCTACTGTTCTAATTGCTGCCCCAAACTCAGTAGTGTGAATAACCACCATTCATTATGCTCATGAGCACTATGGGTCAGGGACTGAAACAGGGCAAGAGGGGGTGGCTTTTCTCTGCTCCATGATGGCTGAGTCTCAGCTGGGAAGACTACAACAGCTGGGAATGACTTGAATGACAGGGGGCTGGAAACACCTGGAGGCTTCTTCACCTACATGTCTGGCCCCTGAGCAGGTGCCTGCATACCTAGAGCACCTGGTCTCCCCATGTGTCTAGGACTTCTTCCCCACATGATGGTCTTAGGGTCATTGGGCTTCTCACATGGTAGTTGGGTGTGACCGAATCTTGGAAACGTACAGCATCATGCCACTGTATCCTATTGGTTACAAGTGGATCACAAAGGCCAGCCCAGATTCAAAGGGAAGGACATTCATGGAAGGAATGTCAACAAACTTGTGGCCATATTCTAAAACCACAACTTACTGAGGTCTCACAGTTTCAATATCCTGGAGGGGAAAAATACGTATTTTTTAAAAAATTAAAAAAATATATCCCAGAGGAGGTGACCTGACCACACTCTGTTCCATGTCTGGACTAAGTGCCTCCTCTGTGTTCCCCAGCCCTGCTGTCCATCTCCACCAGTGCATTCCTATCCCTGTGTTTATGTATCTTTCTCCTCCTCAGATCTGTCTTTTTCATCTTTGTATGTCCAGAGTCTGGCATAAGTAACTTCTTAACAAATGTCTGTTGAATGGGTGAGTGAATGAGAGATTGAATGACCTACGGCACAGAGTCCAACGCAGAAGTCATTCCTTCCTCGTGAAATTTACATATTAATTGAAAAGACAGACACCCGAAACCTCTATGTTCATGTTGACCAATGTCACCCCAATAAATTTAATCTAAAAAATAATTGGAAAGGTACAAAATAAAAACTATATGTGATAAATGCTATTAAGAAAAATAAAGCAAAGGAGATATTATAAGGGGTGGTGGTGATACTTTGTATAAATGGTTGAGGAAGACCTTTTTGAGGTAATGACATTGGAGCTGAGACATGAAGAAAGTGAGGGAGTGTGTCATGTAAATATTTTGGAGAAGAGCATTTCAAGCGGAGTGAACAGCATGTACAAAGGGCCTGAAGTGGGTGGATGTGTGCTTGGCCGTTTTGGGGAACAGCAAGGAAGTCAGTACGGCTAGAGCATGGTGAGAAAAGGAAAAGGCAGTTGGAAATAAGTACCAGGATGAGCCACAGCCAGATCACACAGGGCTTTAGAGGACATGCTGAGGACTTTGGCTTTGAGCCTGAATGAGATGGAGACCATCAGAGAGTGTTGAGCAGAGGGAGGACATGGTCTGATTTACAGTTTAACCAGATCCCTTTAGCTGATGTGTGGACAGTAAGACTGTGAACAGGGCAAAGGAGAAAGCAGAGTCCAGGGAGGAGGTCCGTACAGGATCCAGAGAGGATAGGAGGCAGGACCGGCAGGGTGGCCATGACAGAGGCGAGAAGTGCTAGGACACAGGACACATGTTGAAGGTAGAGCCAAGGGATCTGACACCATGAGAAGAAAAGGAGCCAAGCGACAGAGAGGTTTTTGGCCTGTAAGTGATATTTGAAAATGTGGGTGGGACTAGCGAGCAGGCTTGGGAGCTTTGTGGAAACAAAAATTTACTTTCAGACATGCCAAGTTTGGGGGACCAATTAGATATCCCAGTGGAGATAACAAGAAGGCAGCTAGACAGACAAGTCTGGAAATGTTGGGATGGAGATACAAACCTGAGAACCCACAGCTGAGATAAGCAGAATTCTAAGATGGCCCCCAAGATTCCTACCCGGTGCTGTGCATGCCTGGCATAAGCTCTTCCCCAGTGTGGGCGAGACCAGAGCGCATCATAACCGTCAGTCTCGTGATTAGGTTAAAACAGCAAAGGTGAAGGGATTTTGCAGTTGTGACTCGGGTCCCAAATTATTTGTTTTTTAATTCATCAAAGGGTCCATTTTTCTCCGTAGCGTGATTGAATCAAGCACGTCCTTTAAAAGAGAGCCTTGCTTGAGTCAAGGGACTGGAAGCTGAGATTCTCCTGCTGACCTTGACAAAAGCAGCTGCCATGCTGTGAGAAGGCCTGTGAAGAAAGAAACTGTGAGCACCGGCTCTTAGGAATCAAGCATGGCCCCAGGTGACAGCCAGGAAGAAGACAGGGACCCCATTCTTAAACACAAGGGACTGAGTTCTGCCCACCAGCACAGAATTTGGAAGAGATGCTGAGCTCCAGAAAGGAATGCAGCCCAGCCAACACCTTCACTGCAGCCTTGTGAGATCCTGAGCAGAGAACCGTGCTAAGACATACCTGGCCTCCTGTGAAACAACAAACACGTTGTCTTAGCTGCTAAATTTCGGCAATTTGTTATGTAGCAATAGATAACCAACAAATCGGCGTGTAAGTGTCTTTAAGCCTTGGAACCAAAATGGCTCAAAGAACCCAGGCAAGGGACCTGAGTCAGTAACGGCATGAATGCAGTGAGCTGGGAGTTGGACACACCCCCAACTGCTTCCTACTCCTTTCAGCCACTAGGTGTCCCCAGAGTCCACACAAGTGGATCTCCCCACCTTTCCCAGGTCAGAATCCATTTCCTTCTGAAATGGAAGGAACCAAATAATGGTCTCGCCTCTATTCCTATCCCATCTCCTCCACTTTACGTATGAGGAAACTAAGGCCTGCAAAGGGAAAGAGCCTGGCCCAAGGCTGACACACTGTAAACTGCCAGGCATTTTACCCTCCCGCCCCCCTCCTCTCCGCCACCTCCCTGAGGATTCTGAAGGGCAAAGACTGATGACCGCCCTTTCTCAGCTTTGACCAGGAGAGGGGGTTCATATGAGAATGACATCAGCAGAGGGCTCTGGAGTGCCTTGTGGGCTGAAGCCGGAGTGTCTATGGGATGCCTACTGGAAAGAGTACAACCCTAAGGTTGGGGCTGTGTTGGTGGTGAGGTGAATAGACTCTTCCTGCCACCAACTCCCCAGGGGGTGGCAGGATCAGAGGTGCCAGACCAGGGTTGCTGAGCCAGCTACCCAATGCCCTTTGTCCAGCCCCTCGAATCCTCCATTGCAGACTGGGTTCTCCAGAAACAGACACAGAGACTGAATTTGGGGTGCAAAATATTTATTAGGGATAAACACCTGTGAAAAGAAAAGGGAGGAAGCAGGATTGGGTATAGTAAGTCAAATGGCACTGCAGGCCTGGCAAAGCCTCCCCCACCCTGGAGGGGCCTTGGGTGAGTGTGGGGGAGGGGCAGTACAAGTACTGTCTACCAGTCTGTCCCACCCTGAACCCAGATGGCCAGGCAGTCATACCTGATTTCACTCAGACACCAGACACAGGCAGCCCTGAATGAATGGCGCTCTGCAACTGGAGCGGACCCTCAAAGAGCTGACAGGGAGAGGCTCTCCGCTGACCAGACTTCCCACAGCTGGGGCAGTCCTTCTTTGAAGGGGGTTTTGGGGGACACCTGTCTCTTTCCACAGTTCCTTAGCTCTTTCTTATAGGACTTGGGGGGTGGGGTATCTTGTTTCCAATCAGAGAAGCCGAGAAACTGTCACTGTAATTTCTGCACTGCCCCAGACCACCTTTCTGTACACACCCAGCCCTCCCAAACTGTGCTCTAGGTCCCCCTTTAAATCACCTATGGGTATCCCAGTCCCCAAATACCCTCTCTAAATGAGGTCTGCACACTCGGCCTTGGTGCTTACTGGGGAAACAGGCTTTGTCCAACCTTAAGAATTCACAGGATCTGGTAGAGGAATAATTAAGGTGCAGGGGTGTCTGGGGGACAAAAGAATTTTGAAAGCCTTGGTCTGTTTCCAAAACACATGGCGAGATTCTCAAGGGTAGGGATCATTGTTGCTTACTGCTTTTCTTTACTCATTTAATAAATTTATACTTTGGGCCAATTATGTGCCAGACACTGGGAACACCACCACCACTCCAGGCTCCGAGCCATATGCAGTTTCAAATAGGGAGAGGTAGCACCCTGAAGTAACAGAGACCGACCCAAGATTTGGAGCCCTGTCTCTGATCTTGGTTGCTCTTCACCACTCTGACCCTGTTTCCTCCTCTGGACAAGGGAGTAATACAATTTCTGGAGCACCATGTTAAATGCTTCTCACTTTGAACTCCATTTCACCCTAGGAAGCAGGTACCACTATCATCCCCATATTAAACATATGGAAAGAAGAGTCAGGGTCAAGTGAATTTGCTCAAGGTCACACAGGTAATGGAGGTAGGCTTTGAGCCCAACACTGCTTCTTAATCCTCATTAAGATCAGGGTCAAATGGGCCCCCCTGGACCAGGTGTGTCTCACACATTTAATTTGCTCCACAAGGATTTAAAAATATGAGTCAGCTTTCATTTGGAAATTGAGATGATCATAAAAACAGCCACTTACCACTTTTTCTTGAAAAATCTAGCCATCTGGCCACTGTGGGCTGCAATCCTACAGGGTCAACTGACAGGATGTGAGCACCCTCTTCTCCCCGCAGTGGGTCATGAAGCCCATGTCCACCCAGACTCTCATTCATTTATGTTACCTGCCTTGCCCCTGCAGGAATGAGTTCGCCATCCTTATTAAAACCAGGGAGTCCTGAGATAGAGGGAGACAGGCTGGAGGGGCCAGATGCCTTGGCCTGGAACCCCCCAGCTCTTCCTGTATGGTGCTAAATCAAAAGACTTAAACCTGGCCAACTCTTTGGGAAGGGTTGAGGAAAGGCACAGACATGTAGAACCACAGGGCGAGGTAGGGGCAAATACACTTTATTCAGTCCTGGCATCAGACTGGCATTAAGTCCTGCTGTGGGTGCCAGTGCCCCAGATGGGAGGGATCCCTCCCCTCAGCTACTAGACTAGTTCTCCAAGACCACAGACAATGACATCTCTTCACTCACATGACGTTTTCTGGGTTTTTTTCATTGTCTTTTTGTTGTTTTACTTAAAAAAAGAAAGAGAAAGAGAGAGAGCGCGAGAAAAGGCCCAGAGCCGGAGCACCAAGCGTAAAGGAGGCAGCTGGTGGCTTTGTCAGCGACGGGAACGCGTGGGGCAGAGACCAGCAGAGACCCTGGGCAGGGGTCCCGGAGGACTCTGGGACCGTTTGTTCCTGAGATTTGTGTGTGTGAATGAGAGTGTGTGCACACCTGGGAGGGTGAACACACGCCGGTGAGATACAGGTAGTGAGGGCAAGGGGAGTCGGGGGAGGCCGGAGGGGCGGGGCTTGAGCCAAGAATTGGAGTAACAGGGGTAACATCAGGGGCAGGGTCCCGAAGGCACCCGAAACTGGACACAACTTCCTCCTACAGCAGCTCTATTCCTATTTTTCACGGAAAAACGGAGGCGCACAGGGCACACCTTCACTGCTCTGACCGCCCTTCAGTCTCACTGGCCCAGTCAATGGTCTCTCTCAAGTCAGCTGCTTAAAAACGAGGCTCTTCTTTAAAACGAGGCTCTTCTTGCCACTCCATCTGCTATCATGCCTCAGTCTCAACCCCTAGTAGCTTCGCGCCTCAATTTCTCCCACTGAATACGATCACCGTGGGCACAGAGGAGCTGGGGTGACAGAATGGGGCTGTGGGCTTGAGGAGGAGCCCAGGCTGGGAGTGTGCCCTGGAGTGACAGGGCACTTCCGGGGGAGGAGGGGAGCAGCAAGGACCCTGTCCCCAAACAGCTTGGTATGTGTCTTGGTTCTGAGTTTTCTTGGGTAGGTAGCCCCTTTTGTCTCCTGGTGAATTTCCAGAAAAAGACCCTACCCCCAATTCCCAGGTAGGAGAATGAAAGAAGTTTCTGGAAACCAAAATAGGCTGCAGAGGCATTCAAGCAGTCGGTGTGTGGGGGTGGGGGGAGGGGAGGAAGTTGCATGTGGGTCTGGGCGACCCCCCCGTAAGCGAAAGGGGGTTATGCCACTTGGGGCAGTTCCAAGTTCCAAACCAACACTTTCGGACCAGCTGGTCCCTTTCTCCCCCTTCTGAGTGCTCCTCCCATTAAGGCAGTAACGCCCCGTCGGGTTGAAAGGAAGCCGCAGCTCCCGAATCAAAATATTTCTCAGGATAGCTCCATACCCACCCCGCTTCTCCCCAGCGCTGGACAGAGGGACCAGCCCCCTCCTCCCAAGAAGCATTAAGCATACGCGAGAAGGGGGCGGGTCCCAGCGCTCCCGGAGAAAAAGGAGCGCGCCCCTCCCCCCGCCATGGAAGGGGAGGGGCCTGGGAGAAGAGCGCGCCCCCTCCAACAAGAGAGGAGGCGGGCTAGGAGAAGGCGGAGGGATCCCAGAGCAAGGGCAGGGGCGTGTCCTCCGGCCTCGAGGAAGGGCAAGTGCATAGTGGGGGAGGGGCACAGGTTTGTAGGAAAGGACGGGAGGTGTATCGGAGGGGGGCTGGCTGCTGGTGGCTGTGCAGGAGGGGGCAGGACGGGGAGGGGCTTGAATGTCAGGGAAAGGGTGGGGGTTGGGCTCTCTTGGGGTGTGTCTGCGGGGGAGGGGCATGTCTGGATTCGAGGGGGATGGGCACGTCTAGGAGGGGGGAGGCTGCGTGGGAGTTGGGGTGCCAGCCTCGGCCTCCGAGGGGCCCCAATACCTGATTCCTGTATGTAAACAGCTGGTTTGGGGGCTTGCGCGCCCCGCTGACGGTGGGCTCAGTAGGTGAAAACCAGGTCGGCGATGCTAGACGGGCGCCAGTCCCCCGCGATCATCTCGGTAACCTCGGGGGTGCAGTAGTCCGGGAACTCGAAGTGCGACGTGCCTGAGGGAGGCTGCAGGTCCGGGTCGCGGTCTAGGGCGCTGCAGTCCAGGCCGGCTGGGCACGGGGGCAGTTTGGACAGAAAGCCCAGCGTCTCCTCTCCGGTGGCCACCGTCTCTTCTTCGCCATCCTCCGCCGCCGCCGTTGTGTCCTCCTCCTCTTCCTCAGGCTCCTCGTCCTCCGACGGATTCGGGGAGGCGGTGGTGACAGCCGCCCCCTCGCCCGACGGCCCCTGGGCGCGCTCCGCTGGTCCCCGGGCAGCCCGCCCCGCCGGGACCATCTTCCACAGCTCCCGCCCGGGGGTCTCCACCAGGCGCACTTCTAGCAGCTCCTCGTCGTCGTCCTCTTCGTCGTCCTCGGGCGCCGCCGCGCCGCCCCCCAAAGGCCCTCCCGCCGCTCGGCGGCTCCCGCGGGCAGGCAGCTGCGGCCCGGACTTGAGCCGGCTGCCACCACCACCACCGCCGCCGGGGGGGCGGGGCCGCGCCTTGGCTGGCGCCCCCTTGCTCTTTTTGCGCGGCCGGTACTTGTAGTCCGGGTAATCCGCCATGTGCTTGAGGCGCAGCCGCTCCGCCTCCCGCACGAACGGGATCTTCTCCGAATCCTGCAGCAGCTGCCAGCGGCGGCCCAGGCGCTTGGAGATCTCGGCGTTGTGCATGTCGGGCCACTGGTGCATGATCTTCCGCCGTTCGTGTTGTGACCACACCATGAACGCGTTCATCGGTCTCTTAATGTGCCCGCTCGGGGTCTTGCACCAGCCGGGCTCACGCGCCCCATCTTCGGCCGGCCCGGGCCCCGGGGGCGGCGGCCCGCCGTCCCGTTTGGCCCGCGTACCCCGCTGCTGCACCATCGCGCCTGGGCCCGGGGCCGCTAGACGCCGCCGGGGGCCGTCCGCATCCTCCGCGGCTGAGGTGGGGGAGGAGGCAGCAGCGACGGAGGGGCGGCCCCGCCCCACAACTCGGCCCGGCCCCCGCGAGCTGAGGAGCGAGGAGCTGGGAGCTCGGGCCCAACGGACGGCGGGGGGAGGTCAGCGACTCAGTCTCAGGCGGGTTCGGCGCGCCCCCGCCGCCTCCCGCAAGTTGCGTCCCGCTGCACGCTGCACATTGTTTTGCGGGGGCGGAGGAATTGTACCCCCCGGACCCCCGCAGGCTCTCCTAGCAGCCTCCTGCTCAGCCGCGGCCCGCGCGCGCCGCTCCCCGCCCCGCCGCCTTCCAGTGTCTTTCTCCCCGCGCGGCCCCGCCGGCGCGCGCACCACCCCTCCCCCTCGCCGTCTGCGGGCCGCTGCGGCGCGCGCGGGGCCGCCCCGTGTAAACACCGAGGTGCCCGCTTGGGCTGCGGCCGGGCCACGCCTCGCGGTCGGGCGGCGCGTCACCCGTTGCTGGGCAGAGAACCCGGTATTTGCATCTCCCAATCGCTGGCTGCCAGTGCGGGGCGGGACTGGGCGGTCTCGCGTCTAGGATTGGGGGTGTCGGATGAGATCGGTTTCCTTTCTTAGATTGGGGACTGGAGGTGGGGGGGTGGGCGCCGATCGTGCTTCCCCTCTGGCTCCGAAAGCTTGTCCCCGCCCCGCCATGCCTTTGAAATTTTAGCTTATTCGATGACACCTGCTGCCAGGTAGGACCTCCGCCCTCTCCTCTCTCGGGGCGTCTTTTTGGACCGTCCCAGAACAGATTGTTGGGGAGCCTAGCTTAGAAAAGCTCCTTAAGGGAACAGACTCATCGTGCCATAGATGTAAGTCCCTGCCAGCACAGACAGGGTCCAGCTACTCGGCTCAACAAAATGCTTTTGGACCCAATGAACCCTCCCATATTTCTTGTTAGAGGCGCCAGTATATCCTGAGAAAGAAGGAAATATTACGCTCACTCGATGTACGGAACACTGAGGATGTGTGGACTAGGGCTCGAAACCCAGGCTCGAGGTCTTTCCTGCTCAGCGCACAAGGGCCCGGGGCACCTCGCCTACCAGCCAAATCCTGAGCAGGCGGACTTTCCGCTTTTCACAGTCCTCGGGTGAGGTTCGAGGATGTGTGGGTGCCGGATCACCAGGTCGCAGCACACATCGCAGCCCTTCTGCTGCGGGATAAGGGCGCGACGTACCTCTGAGGTCCGGACTGGCGAGCGCGTGCACAGGGGCGGAGCCAGACCAAGGGGCGTGGCGGGGACGCACGCTCGAGGCGCGTGGCGGGGAGGGGCTGCGCGCTCCCCGCTCACCACGTGTGAGCCCGCGCGGGCACTGCGGGGTGTGTGCTAACCCCGGGGGAGGTCACCTTCATGGCGACCCGCACTTGGGCGATGAGAGAAGGCGTTGAGGCCCAGCCTCTCGGAATCAGTCGCTGTTAGGGGTGGGAATTAGGGGCTCTAAAATGGCATTCTGCTGGGGCGTAGTGGGTGGGCACCATCCGGGCGAAGGGAACTTGTCTCCGGCAGTAGACCTCACCCTCCACTCCGCGGGTTGGGGCTGAGAGCCCAGCCCGAGGGTGTGGGGCGTGGAGGAGGGGTTGCTGTGCCGAAGCGGGCGGGGGCGGGACGATGCTCTGGGTGCCCTGGAGGGAAATTAGAGCATCGCGGGTGGGAGGGGTGACTCTTAAAGGCACAGGACACTCCAAAGGAGAAGGGCCTGCTCTCTACCAAATGCTTCCTCCGCTGACTTACTGGATGACGATGAAGTCATGCTATTCCCGAGTTTGAATATTCACAACGGCAGCCTGGCCGGTTCCATGCTCGATGGAGTCAGAATTACTGTATTCATATTTTGGTACCTCCTTTGCTTATCCTAAAATGGGGGGAAAGCAGTTTCTCTCTCATAAGGTTGTTTTACAAATTAAGTGGGATAATGGATGTAAATACAAACACATCCCTGCCTGACCCCCAGTAAAAGTATCAAAGAGTGTTCATGCGGAAAATAAAAGCTTTAAATATTTTTCTAACACTTTTCCACTTTTCCCATTTAATATTAATTTTATTTTTAAATGACATGATGGATACAGCCATCTTTTAAATGCTCAGGGCTTCTGAAATGTCTTACTCTGGTCCTGTAGCTGTTGTTGTTGTTGTTATTATTATTATTATTATTTACAAGCATACTGGCCTCCTGGATGTTCCTCAAAGACAGAAGGCTTGGACCCTTGTACAAGGGTATGGCCTTTGTACACACTGTGTCCTCTGCCCAGAAAATTTTTCACTCCCCACATGGCTGGACCATCTCGTTGTAGCCTCAGTTTAAATAGGACTGTCCAGAGAGGCCTGTCCCGACCACTCTCTATGTGGTCTCCTTTCTCTTCTTACTTTTTAAAATGTTTTTCTTATATATTCTCTAGCTTTATCAAAGTATCATGCTCTATGCAATATTCTGGTATTTACTTTCACGCTCATTATTATAGTGCTAAATTCATCTGCATTATCACACCTGTGTGGGGTACATTCATTTTCCTACTGTGGGATATACACGATTGGTGGAACTGATGCATAATCAGATTGGGGGAAGGAAAGGGACGGTGACTAGATGGGAGAGAGAATTTTATCTGGATGGTGGGTCCCATCTGGTGATTCTGAAATCACACCCCATTGGTTCATGTCTACATCTCCTGGAGTATAATCCTTAGCCCCCACCATCTGACTCTGAAATTCATTAGACTTTTCTCTTTGGTGGTGACCATATAATTTACCATAGAAGAGGACACTGTTAGTAATTATGCTGGAACAACAGAAATAAACTGTGACTGCCGGGGTAAAGGGGGAAGTCATCCTCACCTTATTGACTAAACTGTAGTGGATTCTCATCATTCTCAGAAGTCAAGAATGGAAATCCTAGGCAGGGCTTTAAACAATCAAAGCAACCAGGATGTTAAGTTAAACTCTGTTTAGTGTTGTAAGTCTTTTTTTTTAAAAATATATTTTATTGATTTTTACAGAGAGGAAGGGAGAGGGACAGAGCTAGAAACATCAATGAGAAACATCGATCAGCTGCCTCCTGCACACCCCCCACCGGGGATGCGCCGGCAACCAAGGCACATGCCCGGACTGGAATCGAACCTGGGACCCTTCAGTCCGCAGGCCAACGCTCTATCCACTGAGCCAAACCGGTTAGGACTAGTGTTGTAAATCTTTAGGGAGTTTCTTTATCTCATTTGCCTCAGTTTCCTCATCTGCAAAGTTGAAAGAGCATAATAAGTCAGGACATGGGACGTGGTAAAGGTGTAATGAGTGGTAGCTATAACAAGAGCAGCAACAAAAATACTCTGTTGTGTGTCTTCTATTTTTTTTTTTTTTTTTTTTTTTTTTTTTGTAAAAAGAGAGCCCTGGCCAGTTTGGCTTAATGGATAGAGCGTTGGCCTGTGGACTGAAGGGTCCCAGGTTCGATTCCGGGCAAGGGCGCATGCCTGGGTTGTGGGCTCGGAGGCAGTTGATCAATGATTCTCTCTCATCCTTGATGTTTCTATCTCTATCCCTCTCCCTTCCTCTCTAAAATCAATAAAGATAATTTAAAAAATAAATAAAAATAAAAAAGAGTAAAAAGGCAAAATTACAGAGGCAGTAAAAAGATCTGTGGTGGTTGGGGTTTGGTGGGGAGAGGGTTGAATGGGTGAAGCACAGAGCATGAAACTTCTGTATGATACTGTAATGGTAGGTAGAGGACATTATGCATTTGTTAAAACCCGTAGAATGTAATGCATGAAAAAATTTAAAAATCATTTAGGACATCTGGAGAATCCCAAGACAGAGTGTAGCATGTGACAAAACAATCAACTGTATTACAAATGTATGAAGCAAACTCACTAAAGGGGATCGGGGAAAGGCTGCTGACTTGAGTAACTTAGAAATGAGTGGAGTGTATAAAACTAAAAGCATAAGAAAGTGTCCAGAAGTACTATACTCTAGTTGACAAAATGTCCTATGGGGGTATGAGTTAACAATGCTGACACTGCTATATATGTATACTGTAATTGAACAATTAAATTAATGGATGGTGAGTTGCGGGAGCCAGGTTTCTTACTGTTGGAGTAAGAATTTACAGATAAGCAAGAGAAGGAGGCTAGAATGATTCATGTAGTAATGGATGCGAGTTGGAAATATAAATATGAACTGGTGTTTACCTTAATATAGATACAGGTGGTTACATACAGAAATATTTATAGATATGTGATAAATATGGATTAGTACATACAAATATTTCTTTGTTCTGTTAGGTTAGAAGGTTTCAAAGAAACAACACCCCAACAATGAGCACACTTAGTGCTCAGATCTTGGTTTCTAATGTCATTCTCCAATAGGAGGAATCAGGGCTGAATTCCATTGAGAAACGGCTGATTCTAGGACTGGGGCAGGAAATATGTAAGATGAGCCTGGGGCATCATATAGTGCCAGAAAGTAAGAGAATGCTCAGGAACAACAACAAAAAGAAAAAACATACAAAGATGGGGGCATGTCAAAAGGACACAGGAGCCAAGTAAAAGAGCTCGCAAGGCCAAAGCTGGAACAATTTTTTTTTAATATATTTTATTATTTTTTTACAGAGAGGAAGGGAGAGGGAGAGCGAGTTAGAAACATCAATGAGAGAGAAACATCAATCAGCTGCCTCCTGCACACCCACTACTGGGGATGTGCCCGCAAGCAAGGTACATGCCCTTGACTGGAATCGAACCTGGGACCCTTGAGTTCGCAGGCCGACACTCTATCCACTGAGCCAAACCGGTTAGGGCTGGAACAATTTTTTTTTATTATTATTATTATCGACTAGAGGCCCGGTGCACGAAATTTGTGCACGGGGGTGTGTGTCCCTCAGCCCAGCCTGCACCCTCTCCAATCTGGGATCCCTCTCACAATCCAGGACTGTTGGCTCCCAACTGCTTGCCTGCCTGCCTGCCTGATTGCCCCTAACCACTTCTGCCTGCCAGCCTGATCACCCCTTAACCACTCCCCTGCCAGCCTGATTGATGCCTAACTGCTCCCCTGCCAGCCCGATTGCCCCTAACTGCCCTCCCCTGCTGCCTGGTCACTCCTAACTGCCCTCCCCTGCCAGCCTGGTCGCCCCTAACTGCCCTCCCCTGCCTCCTGGTCACCCCTAACTGCCCTCCCCTGCCAGCCTGGTCGCCCCCAACTGCCCTCCCCTGCAGGCCTGGTCCCCCCCAACTGCCCTCCCCTGCCGACCTGGTTACCCCAACTGCCCTCCCCTGCCAGCCTCATTGCCCCTAACTGCTTTCCCCTGCTGATCTGGTCCCCCCCCAGCTGCCCTCCCCTGCCAGCCTGGTCACCCCTAACTGCCCTCCCCTGCAGGCCTGGTCACCCCCAACTGCCCTCCCCTTCAGGCCTGATCACCCTTAACTGCCCTGTCCTGCAGGCCTGGTCACCCCCAACTGCCCTCCCCTTCAGGCCTGATCACCCTTAACTGCCCTGTCCTGCAGGCCTGGTCCCCAACTGCCCTCCCCTGCAGGCCTGGTCCCCCCCAACTGCCCTCCCCTGCAGGCCTGGTCTCCCCCAAGTGCTCTCCCCTGCAGGCCTGGGTCCCCCCCAACTTCCCTTCCCTGCAGGCTTGATTGCCCCCAACTGCCCTCCCTTGCATGCCTGGTCCCCCCCAACTGCCCTCTCCTGCAGGCCTGGTCTCCCCCAACTGCTCTCCCCTGCAGGCCTGAGTCCCCCCCAACTGCCCTTCCCTGCAGGCTTGATTGCCCCCAACTGCCCTCCCTTGCATGCCTGGTCCCTCCCAACTGCCATCCCCTGTTGACCATCTTGTGGCGGCCATCTTGTGTACACATGGGGGCACCATCTTGTGTTGGAGTGACTGTCAATTTGCATATTACTCTTTTATTAGATAGGATTTTAGAGAGAAAGGGAGAAGGAGAGAGAGATAGAAACATCAATGATGAGAGAGAATCACTGATTGGCTGCCTCCTGCATGCTCCTTACTAGGGATCAAGCCTGCAACCCAGCGGAATCGAACCCAGGACCCTTCAGTCCGCAGGCCGATGCTTTATCCACCAAGCCAAACTTGCTAGGGCCAAAGCTGGAACAATTTGAGCAACAAAATTTAGTACTGAGTTATAACCTAAAGTGTGAAATAAATACCTATGAGTCCATAGTGACATAAAGAACTGAATAAATAAACAGCGGAAAAGACAAATCTTAAGTGTGGGCTAAGCATCATAACTTCCTTCCAAAGAGGACAGCATGAAAAGGGGTAAAAGAAAAGAACAGTGGAAAAACCTGACAAATATTGCCTTAGCCAAGTGATCAAGGTCAACACCATTAGGGATACAGCCAGGAGGAACCTAAGGAGACATGAGATCAACACAATGTGGCATATGGATGGGATCCTGTGGTAGAAAAAGAACATTAAGTAAAGAAATCTGAATAGCCCTAACTGGTTTGGCTCAGTGGATAGAGCTTCGGCCTGAGGGTTCAAGGGTCCCAGGTTCGATTCTGGTCAAGGGCATTGACCTTGGTTGCGGGCACATACATACCCAGTAGGGAGTGTGCAGGAGGCAGCTGATTGATGTTTCTAACTCTCTATGCCTCTCCCTTCCTCTCTGTAAAAAAATAATCAGTACAATATATTTAAAAAAAAGAAATCTGAATAAACTATGAACTTCTGTTAATGCCAATGTATCAATATTGATTTACTGATTGTAATTAATGTAAAATGTTAATAATGGAGAAAAAGGAATGGATGGAAGATCTAGGAACTTTGTATTATCTTTTTAGTGTTTCTGTAAATCTAAAAATGTTCTAAATGGCACAAGGTTTTTAAAAAAAGACATTTAATATATCTATACTTTAGAACATCAAAGCCATTACACGGCCTACCTTAAAAATGGTGTTTCTTCAATGGATTAAGAGAAATATTCATTTATCCTACAGTTTTAATATGCTTTGAATCCAGGAGTTAAATTGTCCAATAAAAGTCAGCTACCAATTACTTAGGTCAATGTCTCATGAACTCAGCATCAACAACTCAGCATCTTTAATTTGTATGTATTTGAAATACAAACAAGGAAAGATGACTAGTTCTTTGATTATTTTAAATTAAATGAAAATACCTATAATGAAAGAAATCCATAGGACAGATATGGATTGCCTAAAATTGTTTTAATAGAGAATGACATATATTGTGTAATTGGAAGTTTTGTTCTCCTTAAATAAAATACCAGCCAAAGATTATTCAAGGTACAACTGACAGAGGTGTTACTGCTAGTTTCTCCTAATTTGGAGAATTCCTTTTTTTGAAAAATCGAGTCTGTTGCTACTTTGAAGCTAGAGGGAAAGCAGGATCGAAGCTCATTGGTAATGTCCGTGGGCCGAGGGCGGGCTGTAAGCTAAGGGACATGCCCATTGGTGGGCTGCCCCGCAGCCTTAGGGCGGGGGTGCCCGGGATGGAGTTTGGAGCCCGGGATGGAGCTCGGAGGCCATTGGCTGCGTCGCTGGAGGATGGTGTAATAGACCGCCAAGGCCTGTGCAGCCCGTTTCTACGGCAACGGAGTCTTGAAAGAGCCACTCAGATTTCGGCGTTCGCCCCTAACTCCCCCTTCCGGAGGGGGCAGGGCAGCCTGGATTTGAGGGCCGGTGCAGGATATGTGGGGGCTGGGAGTTAAGGGGACAGGGCCTTCTTCAAACCAATCTAGCCAAGCAACATTTGAACTGGGTTCGGGGAACCCAGCCTGCATGGTAATTGGAAAAAAGAGCCAAACAGGCATAAAGAAGAAAAAGAAAAATGACATATAATTCCATCCTTTACTGCCCTCTGCACTGGTAACATTTCTCATGTGAATGAACACAAAGCCTGGCACAGAGTAGTAATTTAATACTCCATGGGAGGGAGACAAAAAGGAAGAAAAGGGGAGAGGGAGGGAGGGCCCAGGATGCGGGCAACGTGGCGTGAGACAAAGCGCCCGCCCCCTTGGGTGGAAAGTCCATAGACAGACTGCTAGAGCTGACGGAGTATGACGGCCTTGGCTATGAGGGATTGAAGGAGAGAGGGGTCGCCTGTGCACTGCAAGGGGGGCGGCGGCGGCAAGGTATTGGGGAGACCTGACTCAATTGTAAGACTCCCTGGGTTCACATTCCCGCTAGCTCTACCATGTACCAGCTGCCAGTGCTTCAGCGCTCCAGATCCCAGTGTCTTTGTGTTTGGGGAGAAATAAACAGTACCTACTTCATGGAGTTGGTGTCAGAACTGAATTGAGATAATACATGTCAAGTTCTTAATACAATGCCTGAAACAGTAAACGTGCCCTCACTAGTAGCTATTATCATAATGGAAGAAAGGGTAGGATTTGACTATGTGGAGAGAATAGGGAGGTTATCATTGGTGTAGGTTAGGAGGGAGGAGCAGTGTGGAAACCCTACAAAAGATACCAGTTTGGATGTCATGTCGTACAGAAAAGCATGGGAGATGATAGCCAGGGAGCAAGAAGGAAAAAATAACAATGATAGTTACTGTTTACTGAGGGCCTGGCCCTCTACCAAACCCTTTACATGAATTAATTGTTTCATTTTTTCACCAGCCCTGATGAGGCAGTTGCCATGAAACCCATTTTTCTGGTAAGAAGACAGGCCTGGAGAGGTTATGTGGCTCAGAAATGATACAACCAAACAGGGGCCCAGGACAGGAGTACAACTGGCGTCCCATATACTGTATGTCTGCAAATGGTAGTTGTATCAATCTACAGCAACGTGTTAAGTGAAATATGTTCTATTCTCCTCCTTGATGAATATACCTTCATAAGAACCTGGAAGGCCAGGTTCAAATTAGAATTCCAGGACCCTTGGAGTTATGGGCCAGAATGTGTTGACCTGAAACCGGACAACAAATGGGTCCGGGTTGCTTGTCACTACCTGAGCCAATTAAGCAGAGGCAGCGTTGAATCAGGGGTGAGCGTTTTTCAATAATGCCAGCAGTATGGGAGAGCTGCAGATTATTCATGAAAACCTGCTCTGCACTCCCCCATAAATCAGCTGTTTGTATGAGGTAGAAGGACAAAGCTTACATGGGGAAGTAGGCAAACAGAATAGAATGGGTATAATGATTACAGATTATAGGCAATGTGGGTTGGGGGGTTGCAAAGGGCTGAAACAAGGTTGTTAATCTTTCCATGATAATAGGCAGTTCTTGGATGAGAATGAACCACATTTCAAGGTAAACTCCCAGATCCCAGCCAGATCATAATATGCTTTTTTAAATCAGAACAAAACCATCGTGGTTAACAGAGCATGATTAATATTTCTCATAATTACGTATAGCTAGTCTTCAGTATTCTATTTCTTTTTTTTAAAATATATTTTATTGATTTTTTACAGAGAGGAAGGGAGAGGGATAGAGATTTAGAAACATCGATGAGAGAGAAAATCCATCAGCTGCCTCCTGCACACCCCCTACCGGGGATGTGCCCGCAACCAAGGTACATGCCCTTGACCAGAACCAAACCTGGGGCTCTTCAGTCCGCAGGCCGATGCTCTATCCACTGAGTCAAACCGGCTAGGGCCTCAGTATTCTATTTCTGCCCCCAACAAGCCCAGGAGAGCTACCCTCTGGATCCTGCATCCAACCTTTGTCCGGCTACTTCCCATCCCATCAGAGAGGGACATCATGTCCAAGCTGTCTTGCAAACAGCTACTTTGAGACCTAAGCCTCAGGTCTATAAGGTGTGCATCAGGTGGTGCAGTTTGCCCTCAACTGAGATAGACCCAGGAATGAGGCTCACGGTAGGCAGTTGTCTTGTGCCTCTGGGTAGGCAGTTGTGTTGTGCCTACAAAATCCTCTCCCTGTTCCCTGAGGAGAGTTACTGGGGACTCAGGGCAGGGGCTACCTTGCTAGGGGTAAGGCAGTGTTGAACCCAGGCATTCAGAATCCAGGAGCCTGGTGCTCACCTCTGTGCCTCTTAGTGCCAGTGGACGTGCAGGCTAAATTTCAGTGATATTCCCTCAGAGAAATAGGGGGTTAGGGGATGGTCCTGACCTCCCAGGCTGAAGGGAGCCTTACCAAAGGTGAGAAGACTGAAGGAGTGGATTAACTTTTTTAAATGAATGGATAAGTCCTTCTTCAGTATAGAGTCAGTGATGACTGTGCTTAAGGGTATTATTAAAGGACAAGTAGCCTACCCAGGTAGCTCAGTTGCTCAGAGCATCTTCCTGATACACCAAGGACGTGGGTTCAATCCCTGGTCAGGGCACATACAAGAATCAATCAATGAATGCATAAATAAGTGGAACAATAAAAATAAATGTCTCTCTCCCCTTCCTCTCTCTCTCAGATCAACAACTAAAAATGTTTTTGTGTGTTTTTTTTTTAAGGAAAAGTAGACACGTCATGATCTGTAACCTCAGCTAAGTAATTCTAGATCATTCATGCCATAAATATTTATCAGGCTTTCACTATGTGCCAGGCACAGTCCTAAATGCTGGAGCTACAACCAAGAGCAAAACAGTCATGATTCTTGCCCACTCTCTCAAAGCTCAAAATTGAGAGACAGAGGCAGATATTAATCAAACCATGGTATAAATAAACTCTAACCCTAACAGTAACCTAAACTGTTGGAAGGAGAGGAGGATGTAAGAGAGCAGGTCTGGTCTAGAAGATTAGGGAAGACTGCATTTCGGAAGTGGCATTAGAACTGAGCATCAGGGAAGGTAAGGGTTAACCACATGTCAGGGAGGGTGAATTCCTGGAATGACTAGCAGGAGCCCAGCCAGGGTTAGGGGGTGAGACTGAGGAGGCAGGCCTGATGGGCCCCAGGGAGGACACAGAGTCTTTGAAGGTCTTCAAACTGGGGAGTAAGTGATCAAATTTCATTTTGAGGACTATTTTTTTGGATTGAAGGAGACCAAGCTTGGAAGCAGGGGGACCAGAGTTTGTTGCTGTAGTTAGAGTATTAAACTTGCCTATTAACGTTTCTTATTTTTAAACATAGAGGAAATGGATTCCTGTCTTTGCAGAGTCTACAGGAATTTCTTTGAAGTCTTGTGTTGTGCTTTGCATTGATTTTTTGTTACTAATTTTTTTTTGGCCAGAGATAACATATGAAATAGTTAAAACAAAAACAAAATTAAAAAGCAAAATAAAAACCACAGGGCTATGCCATGGAAAATAAGTTTTCCTTCCATCCCAAACCCCAAATATGTAGATCTTCTCAGAAGCTACAACAGTTACCAATTTCATTAATAGCCTTCCAGAGTTATTTGTACATAAATAAGCATATATATATTTATTCCATCATTTAAAAATTGTAATACATGTATAAATAACATTGAACACTTTACATCTTATGATTTTTTGTCAAGTATATCTCAATAAAACTGAAAGGTAAAATTAAAATGTAAATAATAATATACCATATCTTGCTTTGTTCACTTTAAAATGTATCTTAGAGCTCACCTGGCTGGCATGGGTCAGTGGTTGAGTGTCTAGGTTGCAGGCCCAATCCCCAGTAGGGGGCATGCAGGAGGCAATCAATTATTCTCTCTCATCATTGATGTCTCTATTTCTCTCTCTCTCTTTCTCTCTCTCTCTCTCTTTCCCCCCTTTCTCTCTGAAATCAATAAATATTTTTAAAAATGTGTCTTAGAGATTATTTCATATTAATACATAATATAATTGTTCCTTTTAACAGCTGCATAGTGTTCCACTATTTGGAAGTGCCATAGATTATCTAACTAGCTCCCTATTGCTAGACAACCAGATTGCTTCCAGTCTTTGGTACCCAAAGTAATGCTTCGGTGAACATCCTGGTACACTGATCTTTGTTCACATGTCCAAGTTTAGCTATTAATGACTGCTGTGTTAAAAGGTTACGTGAATTTTAAATTTTGATATAGTGCCAAATTGCTTTCCAAAGATGTTACTCCATGTTTTATTTTAAAATGCTGCAAATTTTCCATTTTCTGTAATATATGTGTGTATTTTCTTTTTTTAAAATTTTCTGTGTGTATTTTCATGAAACCTGTCCTCCCCAAATATTCTTAGTTACACTGACAAGCTGTAACTAAGAATAAAAAATATCAGGGTACCCAGCCAGAGTGGCTCAGTTGGTTAAGCATCAGTCCAAATAGTGCTGGATGGATGGATCCACTGGCTTTGCACATGCCTGGTACACTCTCATGGAACGCCACTTTCACCTTGGTGTGACCTGACCACCACTCCTCTTATGCCACTCCTTACTCCACCATACCGAATTCCTCTGGCTGCCATACCTGCATTGACATGAAGAGACCTAATCGGCACTCTGGCTGAGCATGAGGTCCCGAAGGGCCCAGGAGCCTCCTGTGAAAGGAGTTGAATTGACTAAAATTAGGAAGATTCGTTGTTCCTTAGTCTGTCTCCTGCTCCAATCATTCTGCTCTAAAAGGCCCTCGCCAATAACTTCCACATTACTCCATCCAATGGGTACTCTTCAATTCTTTGACATTTGTCAGTCAGTTTTACTTGACCTCTTGTAGCACTCAATACAGTTGTTCATTCCTCCACTTGTAACTCTTCTCCCTGTTTACAAGTCTTTATACTTGTGTTTCCCTTCTCCCTTTCTGGCTGTCCCTTATTAGTTTGTCACGATATCCTTTTCCATCAGGGAAAACTCTCACATAGAGTTGCTTAAGGCACAATCCAAGTTGCTATAATTTTTCTCCCCTCTGCTTTCTCTCATGACCCATTAGGAGATTGTAAAATCAATTTAATGGGTCATAGAAGTATTTATAAAACATTGAAGCAATAGAATAAAAAATATCAGGGTACCCAGCCAGAGTGGCTCAGTTGGTTAAGCATCAGTCCTATCTCTTGCACTGAAAGGTTGCTAGTTTGATTCTCAGTCCGGGTACATGCCTGGGTTGAGGGATTGATCCCTAGTTGAGAAGTGTACGTACGTAAGGCAACCAAGATCAATGTTTCTCTCTCACATCAATATTTCACTCCCCTGCTCTTCCACTCCTCCTCCTCTAAGCATGTTCTGGGGTTAGGATTAAAAAAAAAATTGGGGTGCACTACCCACAGGGTTAGTATTATATATATATATCAAGGGTGGGGGACCTTTTTTTCTGCCAAGGGCCATTTGGATTTATAACATAATTCATGGGCCATACAAAATTATTAACTTAAAAATAGCTGGCTATATTTGGTCAAACATTTAATTAACTCACCTTGGCAGGGCCAGACCAAATTATTTCTTGAGCCTTATATGGCTCATGGGCCAGACGTTCCCCACCCCTTATATATATAGTTTACATATTGTTTTATATATAAATATATATATATTTATATATATATTTATATATACATATGAACACACGTGCATACATGTCTTTGATGGCTGCAATGTAAAAAGTACATATTAATGTAGGGTGTAGATAAAAAGTGTAAAAGCTATTGTTACAAGACTCATATATGTTTATTTCTCAAGCCCAGTACTTTTCTTAGAATTTAAGACGGTGCATATTGAACCACCTATTCCACACCTTCTCTTAGACATCCTCTATGGAGACCTCAAACTCAACACAAACTCAAGGCTTTCATCCCAATCTTGGTATTTTCTCCTTTGTTCTACATCTCAGGAAATGGTCCCACCATCGTTCCAATTGCAGAAGCGGGAAACCTGGGTGTCAATTATGGTACTTACCCTTTCCCAGCCCATGTCTGTCTTGTTGACTTAAATGTCTAAATATATCTTTACCCTGACTGCTCTTCTCTATCTGCATCATCCAGGTCCAATTTACCAGTCTCTCTCTCTCATCTGGGTAAACTGGACATCTTTCTACTTGGGCTCCCCTCTGACCCATTCTCTACAATGTCTCCTGAATGGTATTTAAAAAATATAGCCCTGATCATGTCACTTCCTTGCTTAAAAATCCTTCAATGGCTTCTCATCATTCCTAGACTCAAATTCTCTCCTTCTCCCTCTCCCTCTCCCTCTCCCTCTCCCTCTCCCTCTCCCTCTCCCTCTCCCTCTCCCTCTCCCTCTCCCTCTCCCTCTCCCTCTCCCTCTCCCTCTCCCTCTCCCTCTCCCTCTCCCTCTCCCTCTCCCTCTCCCTCTCCCTCTCCCTCTCCCTCTCCCTCTCCCTCTCCCTCTCCCTCTCCCTCTCCCTCTCCCTCTCCCTCTTCTTCTCTCTCTCTCTCTCTCTCTCTCTCTCTCTCTCTCTCTCTCTCTCTCTCTCTCTCTCTCTCTCTCTCCTTTCCCCAACCCCTTCCCCCAGGCAGGCACTTCTTTGCTTCTCTCTTTCTCCTAAGCTCCAAGGGCCCTTCTTTTCTTTTCTTTTTTTTTTTTTTTTAAATGGCACAGGAGAATCAGAGGGGGGATAACCATTTTTTTAAAATATATTTTATTGATATTTTACAGAGAGGAAGGGAGAGGGATAGAGAGCTAGAAACATCGATGAGAGAGAAACATGAGAGAGAAACATCGATCAGCTGCCTCCTGCACACCTCCTCCTGCACACCTCCCACTGGGGATGTGCCCACAACCAAGGTACATGCCCTTGACCGGAATCGAACCCGGGACCCTTCCGTCCGCAGGCCGACGCTCTATCCACTGAGCCAAACCGGTTTCGGCAGCCCTTCTTTTCTTTTGCCTCTGTAACTTGTTCCCTGAGTTCACTCATGCAGCTCAGCTGGCTCATTTTTTTTTTTAAATATCTTTTATTGATTTTTTACAGAGCGGAAGGGAGAGGGATAGAGAGTCAGAAACATCGATGAGAGAGAAACATGGATCAGCTGCCTCCTGCACACCTCCCACTGGGGATGTGCCCGCAACCAAGGTACATGCCCTTGACTGGAATCTAACCCGGGACCCTTCAGTCTGCAGGTCGACGCTCTATCTACTGAGCCAAACGTTAGGGCTCATTTCTTAAAAAAATAAAAAAAATCTGAACATGGCTGACCAGATCCCGTGTAAGATCTCCAGCCTTATTTCCTACCATCATCTCCCTCTCCGCCTCTGTATTATAGCCACACTGGCTGGGCTGGATAAGGTTGGTTGGCAGACAACATCCATTCCCACTCTGTTTATATGCCTTCCTGTGCTACACATATGTGCTACATATTTCCAGACTTCTTTTCAGGAGGGGCTCCAGCAATGAGATACACTTGCATGATATTTGGAAGGTAGAAAGAAGGCGGAAGTCACAGTTTTGGCTATTTTTGCTTGTAAGCTTGTGGAAATACCAGCTTATGGTCTCTGGCTTCAAGAACATGACATTTCGCCAAAACCGGTTTGGCTCAGTGGATAGAGCGTCGGCCTGCGGACTGAAAGGTCCCGGGTTCGATTCCGGTCAAGGGCATGTACCTTGGTTGCGGGCACATCCCCAGTGGGAGGTGTGCAGGAGGCAGCTGATCGATGTTTCTCTCTCATCGATGTTTCTGGCTCTCTCTCCCTCTCCTCTCTCTTCCTCTCTGTAAAAAATTAATAAAATGTATTTAAAAAAAAAAGAAAAAAAAAAAAAGAACATGACATTTCACTGTCTTGGCAGTAGGTTTCTGATCCTAGCATCCTGTCCTTGGGTGGCAGGTTCAGCAGTGTGTTCTCAAACTCAGCCTTTCCAGTGGTGAGCTCCTGGTTCCTTTCTGACTGAGAGAGGTAGTAGCTCCCCTGGCAGGTCAGTTTCTGAGGTGTTCTAGGAGTCATTCCTAATATCCAGCCAGAGGCCCAACACTTTCTTCACTAACTAGAGTGTTTCTATTTCTAAACCTGGACTTCACTGGATTTCTAGATTTGGCCAGGGCTCCTCCCATTATAGGGTTATACTTGTTATCCCCTTTGTCTAGGCCAGCCGTGGGCAAACTACGGCCCGCGGGCTGGATCCGGCTGTTCTATCCAGTTCTCTTGCTCTCCCCTCCGCTCCTTTACTTTGAATTTATATTAGTTCACACAAACACTCCATCCATGCTTTTGTTCCGGCCCTCCGGTCCAGTTTAAGAACCCATTGTGGCCCTCGAGTCAAAAAGTTTGCCCACCCCTGGTCTAGGCTAATACCCCCGTCATCCCTTTACCCTCACCCCATCTCTCAATTAACTCCTTATGTATCCTTTCAATCTCAGTTCAAACATGTTCTCTGTGATGTTATCCCTGACCCTTAAGACCAGATCAGTTTTCCTTGCTAAACATGATATCACAGCATATTTCTTTGAATGCATTATCACAGTTTGTAATTAATGGACCTATTTGTGTGATTCTGGAATTTGAGCCCCAGGGGACTTGACTACTTTGTTTTATTCCATTGCCTAGAAATAGTGCCTAACCTAACATGTTGAATGAATGAATGGAATGGAGGTGGCCAGACTGAAGGGTGTTAAGACAAAATCAAATCTTTTAAATAGCACTGACAAGCCCCGCGCCACCTCCTCTTGGCATTTCCCCAACCACATCTTCTGTGACTTTCCAGACTGAACATGCTGTGTGTTCCAGGTCTCTGCACAGGCTGTTTCTGCGCTTGGATATCTCTTCCTTCTTTACTGGGCTCTCATTCATCCTGCAGGTTTCAGAGGAGACATCATCTCTGCTAGGAAACTTGTACTTCACACAATTCTGTACGTTTTGTATTTCTTTTCAGAGTATTTAAAAGCACTTATTATTTTTAAGATTGCTTGTTACTTATCTGTATCTCCTTCTGCAAGTGCACTGTCTTGTTCATGGGTACTGTATATGCAGAGTAGCGCCTTGCACAGGCCTGGCAGCTAGTCCGCCAGCCTCAGTCTTGGGATCTCAGCACACTCCCCTGGAGCCCATGAACAGTGAGGAATTGTGATTTGGGGGCTGCTAGATGGGGAGAGGAAGCTGGGGGAGGTTTGTTCCGCTCCAACCCTTGGCTCAATCCCCAGAACGCTAGGCAGGAGGCCCTGGAGCGGATTCTGTGGGGGATGGGCAGGGAAAGTTTCTTGCTCTGCTCACTCCAGGAGAGTTGTAGGGAGGGGCGGGGAGAGGGAAGATCCTTCCTAAGAGGCTCCTTGGCACAGTGCCTGCTAGGAAGAAGGGGGAGGGGAGTATGATGAATGCAGGCTTTCTCCTGCCCACTAGCCTCCAAGCGCTGGGAGGGAGGAAAATGCAGGGCAGAGAAGAGAAAGATGAGGGGGAGGGAGAGAACAAGAGGGAGGACTCCAGGAGGGAAGGGTCTGTTTGCTTTGGGAGACAGGAAGGAGAGGGGCTGAGCTGGCTCTGAAAAAGAACAAGGGTTCCCCAGAGCCAACCAGGCCCCAACTACTCCAGATCAGCTCTGTAAATATCCTGAAATCATTGACTCAGAATCAATACACTGGGAACTTTCTTAGGATCATAATGGCTCAGAGCTGAAGTCCTTCAGAGATTTGGGTCTGGGACAGAGGGGAGGGAATCTTCAGGATTAGATCAGTTTGGAGTGAGTCAGCTCTTCCAGAAGAGTCCTTGGACCCTCTCTTCCTCCCTTATAGCTAGAAGAGATGGCATTTTAAAAAAGCCCATGAATACTTTGCATCCAATTCCTGGCACTTACAACTGTAAGATGATGAAACGGACATCTTCTCTCTGTCCTTCCCACTAGTTTGTAATTTCTCAAGGACAGAGTCCCTCTCACTCATTTTAGTACCATTCAGAACTGTGGCCTCAAAACTGGCCACCCATCAGAATTGCTTGGGGATGCTTGCTAAAAATGTTTTTCCTCGCTCCAGTGATTCTGATTCTTTGGAGCCGATTTAGGGACTTAAAACTTGAGTTTAAGGCAGCCCAAAGGGTGAAAATTCGGGGAGAAGACAAGGTATAGGGAGTAACAAGTACAAACCTCCCCTCCCCCAACTACAACTTGAGTTTTAAGTGTGTTAAGTGATTAGCACACTGGGTTTAGGGAGCAACTCCAAAGGGCCTGGTTCAACAGAGTAGGTGATTAAGTGTTGGCCTGCAGGGGCTGGAACTGTATTTGCAAGGTAAACAAGTGGTGTGTAGGAGGAAGTATGGATTGAAATAGGGTCTGTGTACCCACGCACCTAATACTTTGAAAGGAAATAGTGCAGCAGTATTAGCAATACAAAAGATAAATATTTATTCAGAACAAAACTTTTAACAATGGATTTTACATTCCAAGCCACAAGGAAATAGCAAAACTTAATGCAAAGGGAAGACAAAAACCCAAAGTAGTGTATTGTCTATTCTCCTTTAACTTGATAACTGTTGACCCAATGCTCTCTCGCATGTCCTATTTCACAAGTACATTTTAGAGTTAACAACTCACTTATAATTCTGGGTTAAAACAGCCTTTCTCCTGAGAGTCAGGAGTTTGCAGATGAACTCCATTAGCTGCTTCTCTGGGGTGTCTAACTATTGAGACTAAGGTGCAAATGTAAACCTTTACTAGGTTTCCTTACACAGGAGCACCCCAATTTCTCACTGGTGGCAACAAATGGGGAAGGGTAAGGCCCCCAAAGGACCAGGCACACTTTAACCCAGGTGTGATATCCCAGGGAACAAGTGCACCCTGGATTATGTCTCCCAAGTATTCAGAAGCCCCTGCTAAATCTTCTTTTTCTGCTTTCTGGCCCAGATGGCACATTATTCTGGAGAGATCAGACTTTCTGGGCCCTCAAGTGTTGAGGAAAATGTTGTGAAGTGTGAGAGGTAGTGGAATGAGCACTGGCCTTGGGGTCAGGGAACTCTAGGCTAGCTCCGGCACCAGACAGCTATGTGATTTTGACCCAGTCATTTAACCTCTCTGGGCCTGTTTCACTGTTGGAAAATCTGGGGATTGGTGTAAACCAATTTTTAGGTTCTTTCCAACAGGAAAATTCTAGATTCCATAATTTTGTGGCTCTTCTAAGCCACCAAAAGAGCTGTCACAAAGTCCATGTATTTTAATGCCATAAAGAGAGGCCCTTGGCCACCATTCAGAGCTTATTGACTCAGATTACATACACTTCTAACAACACTGGTTTCACAAATTCTCAGACCACAAAGATTAGAAGCAGCAAATTATAAGGGGGAGGGAAAGAGCTGCACAAGCTAGACATCCTGACAGAAGTCACAGTCAAAAATGTTTTCAAGTCAACAAACACTGATGGAGCGCAGTGTCTACCACGTGCTGGGCCCTGCACTTAGTGCTGGGACATCAAGATGAGCAAGGCAGCCCAAAGGGTGAAAATTCGGGGAGAAGACAAGGCATAGGGAGTTAACAAGTACAAACCTCCCCTCCCCCAATTACAAAAAAACATAAACAAAATTCAATAGAGGGACTGGCGACATATCTGCACACTAACAGTTGTCGGTAGTCATTACTAATGACAGTCACCAATTCGGAAAAGGCTGAAATGGAGTAAACTCGGTTTAAGAAGGCAGAGAGAGATATCTCTTGTTTAAAAAGATCTCTTTCAAACACGATAGAAAATGGTTTCAAAAAGTTTTGGCACTTAAGAGGGGTAAACTGGCTCTGTATTCACTCTGGCAGGCAGGCGGGTGTTCAGTGCCCAGCAGCACCGGGCAGCGGAGGTGCCACGGAATTGTGAACTGCTTTGGGACACTGAGCAAAGGCGTGCCCTCGCTTGCCACAGAGGTTGCACACGATGCCCTTTCGGCAATAAGGGCTCAGGTGCCCCTCCTCCCCGCACCTGAAGCACCTGTCCTGCGTGCAGCTGCCGCTCAAGTGGGTCCGGGAACCACATTTAAAGCACGTCTTGGGCTGCCCCTTGTACCAGCTGTAGCCCCGCTCGGCCCCTAGAAAGAAGGCCCCCGGAAGGTGCCGGACACCGCCCTCCCCCTGGCGCAGCTCGATCTCGCACTTGTACTCCCCGGTCCAGATCCCAAACCTGTCGGTCACTTTCACCGGCACGGCCAGCACATCGCAGTGGCGCTTGAGCCAGGTCACGATGTCCTCCACGTCCACGGTCTCGTTCCGAAAGAGGATGAAGAGCGTCTTCAAGCTGGACTTGCTCCGCCCCAGCACCACAAAGTTCTCCCAGCAGTCCTCCTCCTCGCGCTTCTCCTCGTAGACGCGCAGGAACAGGGCCAGCTTCTCCGCCGAGCGGAAGCTCACGTCGAACTCGCGGCTGCCGGGGATCTGGATGACGGCGTAGATGTCGCCCGGCTCCATGCCGATGGAGCGCAGGATGAGCGCGCCCACCACGAAGTCCCGGGTGGGGCAGGCGCTCTCGTCTCCCTGGAAACAGATGCGCACGAGAAAGCGGCCCTTGCTCGGGCCGGCCGCGGATCCCGCCGCCGCCGCCCCCGCTCCCAGCTCGTCCTGGGGGGATTCCTCGGCGGGGTCCTCGGCCGCGCCAAGCCGGGAGGGGGTCGCCATGGCCGCCCCCTCGGCCTTCTTCCTCCTACCCGCCTCCGCTGCGCCTTTCTTCTTGCGGGGGTCCGCCGCCTCGCCGGCCGGCTCTCTCCGTCGGCCCTTCGGGTCCCCGCGGCTGGCCGGAGGGAAGTCGCCGAGGCACGGCGCTGCTAGGCCCGCAGGGGCGCCGAGCGCGCCAGCCACGCCGCCGCTGCTCTCCTCGCGCCGCGGCGGCCGCGACTCGCGGAACTCACCCTTCTTCTCGGCCAGGTTCTTCACCACCTGGGCCCAGCCCAGCTTCTCGCGGCCGCCCTCCTTTTCCTCGGGGCGGGCCGCTGGGCGCGCGGGGGGCAGGAGCTGCGGGCGCCCCCGCTTCCTCTCCTCCTCGGGGCCGCCGCCGGTGGCCATTTTACCTACTTCCCAGCATCCTCCACTCGCTCCCGCAGCCAAAGGGCGCCCATCGCGCGCAGTGCGGTGGGTTTTGGATGCTTTTTTTTTTTTTTGAAATTTGATGCTGCTTTTCCCCGCCCCGCCAAAAATATTTACATGCGGCGCCTGGCGGCCGGCGCCGGCCCCAGGCCCTGGTAACGGCCGAGCGCGCTTCCCCGGGCGCGCCAGCCCCGCCCCCAGGCACCGCTTGGCCCGGAGCTTGGAGCGCGGCCCTGGCTTGCGAGGGTTTGGCAGCCTCGGCCTCGCTCTCGAGGATTTGGTGTTTCGCAAGCGGCCCTCGATGATTTCATTCAAGCCGCGTTACCGAAGGCCCGCAGCCCCAAGGCGGGACGAGCCGAGGATCTCGCCCATTTTGTCGTCTTTTTGTATACCTTTTCCATTCAGACGAAACAAAACTTAGCTCTTCCTCCTCCCGAAGCGTACTACAATGCGATGTTTTTCAACGTTGGATTATTTCAAACATACAGAAAGTTGAATTTAACTGCGAACGTTTCGCCTTTTGACTATTTTAACTTTCTAGCATGAAAATTTTACTGCACTACACCTCTATCACACTACCCCTCTATCCATCAGTCCTTATTTTTTGATAGTAATTTTTTTCAAGTAAGTTATATAATATCATTTTTTTTAAAAAAAGATCTCCCGCATACTCATGATAACAATTTATAATACATTGAGCGCCGAAGCGCCCAGTCCTGTTCTAAGCACAGTGCAAGCCTTGTCAAATGGAATCTTCCAAAGCAATGCTGCAATTACCATTTTTCAGGACAGAGGGGCTCGGAGATGGGGTTAAATTATGTGGCCTAGTGGCAGAGCTAATAGGGAGCTCCTAATTACAAATAGGTGGCTTATATTTATTTATTAAACCGCTTTGTTTCTGACATTGTGGATCAAGGACTATTTGCATCTGACTCTCTAGGAAACAATCTTAACACAGATTCCTGGCTAAAGTTAGCACGGGACAGAATCTATTCCTCTCTCATCTATCTCAACTGGTGTTTTGGAAATATAACATTTGGGTGATTGAGGGGATGGGTTTCACATTACCTTTCTGTCAGTTTTGTCTTTTTTCTGCATATCTGTACATTTCAGGGTGCTTCAGTGACCTTCCCCACTTCAGTGAAAGGAAAGGTGGACTGTGGAGTCAGGGAGACAGACCCTCCTTTAAATCCGAGTGCTTCACATCTCAGCCTTGTCCCGTGGGGCCAATGACTTCAGTTTTCATAGCTTCAATTTGCACCTCTACAATAAAGGGATATTAATGTCTACCGTCAAAGGAGGGATATGGGAGTTCAAGGAGACAACATGTGGGTTTGTTTTTTTTAAGTTTTTTAAAATATATTTTTATTGATTTCAGAGAGGGAGGGCGAGGGAAAGAGAGAGAGAGAAGCATCAATGATAAGAATCATTGATCATTACACAGTGGGTTTTCCAGGATTGGTTAATTTAATGCCTCAATGATGCTATCAAGGAACAGGTCCCCTCCACTTTCCCCTCTTCCATTCCGCTGTTTAGTTACCTCCCCTCACAGTTCCACAATTCTGGGAATGCCACACAGATATGACAGTATCTAGTAGCAGATGAGGAAATGTTTTTCTGCAATGTCTCTTAAAAAAATATATATATAATTTATTTCAGAGAGGAAGGGAGAGGGAGAGAGAGAGAAACATCAATGATGAGAGAGAATCACCTGTCCCCCCACCGCCCAATCGGGATCAACTGCGACGCAGGCCAGACCAAACACATAGGTCGAAGCTCAACCACTGAGCCACTGGCCTGGCTGTAACGTCTATTTTTTTTTAAGTGTGATGAAAATCTTTCCCAAAAGTCTCTAAGTAGACTTCTCACCCTATTCTTTGGCCCGACTTTTATCAGATGCCTATGACTAAACCTAAAACTGGCAAGAGAAATGGACCCACCAAACCTAGCTCAGACCAATCATGACTTCTGGAGAGGGAGCTGGGACTAGGGCTGGGGCCTGCCTCCTCTAAAGACAGTGCCTATCTGAGTAAGAGCAAGCTGAGATGCACCGGGAGATGGCGGTTGGGTAGGCAGCCACCCAGATTTGCCACATATTGCTACCTCCTACTTTTTAACTGTTTGTGGTACAGAGCTTCTCAGCTGGAGTTGTGGTCCAGTGGGCTTTGTAAATGGGGGTGCCTGACAGTGACTCCTTCAGCCCTAGGGGCAGCCAAGAAGATCCTGGATGGCCGGAGTACCCAGCTGATTGCTTTTACCATAGCAGTCTCTTCTGTTTACCATAGTGTGCAGTGCAATTTAAAACATTTTCCTGTGATTTTTAACAGGGGGAGAAAGTGGGGAGCTCTGGCCTAGTATTCTTTAGTAACATTCCCCTATTCAAGTTTAGGTGATTTCAAATTATTTGCTCCCTCCAAATTATTTTTTAAACTGGAATGTACTTTTATTTTATTTATTTTTTAAATATTTCATGCATTGATTTGAGAGAGAGAGAGAGAGAGAGAGAGAGAGAGAGAGAGAGAGAGAGAGATTTGTTGTTCCATTCATCCATGCATTCATTGGTTGATTCTTATATGTGCCCTGACCAGGGATCAAACTCTCAACCTTGGCCCTAGCCGGTTTGGCTCAGTGGATAGAGCATCAGCCCATGGACTGAAGACTGAAGGGTCCTGGGTTCAATCCCTGTCAAGGGCACATACCTGGTTTGCAGGCTCTATCCCTGGCCCTGGTCAGGTGCGTGCGGGAGGCACCCAGTTGGTGTGTTTCTCTCACATGGATGTCTCTCTCTCTGTCTCTCCCCTGCCTTCCATTGTCTCTAAAAATCAATGGAAAAATATCCTCAGGTGAAGATTAACGAACAAACAAGGAAGACACATTCACAACCTTGGCTTATTGGGACAATGTTCTAACCAACTGAGCTACCTGGCCAGGGCTGGAATGCATTTTTAAATTTATGTTATATAGCCCTAACCAGTTTGTCTAGGTGGATAGCGGACTGAAGGGTCCCAGGTTTGATTCTGGTCAAGGGCACACGCCTAGGTTGCAGGCTTGATCCCCAGTGGGGGGCGTGCAGGAGGCAGCTGATGGATGATTCTCTCTCATCATTGATGTTTCTTTCTCTCTCTTCCTCTTCCTTCCTCTCTGAAATCAATAAAAATATATTAAAAAATAAATAAATTTATGCTATATATAGCAAATCTGGAGTGTGGAGAGAGAATTGGAGTGGGGCAAGAGTGGACTGTAGTCCAGGCATGAGAGGAAAGCAGGGTATATGTATGGGTGACAGTAGTAAGTGGCCTGATTCCAGATATACTTTAAAGGTATTGCTGACAGATTTGGATGTGGGATGAAAGATGAGTCAAGGATGACTTCAGGGAGAGCTGTCATTTTGAGTTGGGTGAAAATGTTTCTGGGGAGAGAATGCATGCTAGTTGCCTAATGGTGTCCAAATGGAGATATTGAGTAGACAATTGGCTGTATGTGACAGGAATTCAGGGAAGAGGCTGAAGATATGAGGCTGGGAAGCATCTGGGTAGATATGGGATCTGAAGTCATAAGACTGGAAGGGAGCACATGGAGTGAAAGCAGATATTACTGGGGCAATCCAGTAAAAAAGGGAGAAGAGGAGGGGCCAGCAAAAGAGAAGAAAAGGAGGTAGGAAGGAACTCCAAAGAGTGGTTTCCTGGATGCCAAGTTTAGAAAGTGTGTCAAGGAAGGAGTGACCCATTGTACCAAATGCTGCACATAGTCCAGGTAAGATGAGGTAAGAGGAGATTTAGCAAAGTGGAGGTCACTAGTGGTATTGATTGACAAGGGGAGTTTCCAGAGGGGGACAGTGAAAGCCTGGCAGAAGAGGCAGAAGGGAATGGTAAACAGAGTAGGCAAACCTCTGTAGGAGTTTTGCTGTGAAGTGATGCAGAAATGGGAGGGGAGCTGGATGGAAGTGGTCACTTTAAAAAAATTTTTTTAAAAATATATTTTATTGATATTTTACAGAGAGGAAGGGAGAGGGATAGAGAGCTAGAAACATTGATGAGAGAGAAACATCGATCAGCTGCCTCCTGCACACCTCCCACCAGGGATGTGCCCGCAACCAATGTACATGCCCTTGACCGGAATCGAACCCGGGACCCTTGAGTCCGCAGGCCGACGCTCTATCCACTGAGCCAAACCGGTTTCGGCTAAAAATTTTTTTAAAAAATATATTTTTATTGATTTCAGAGAGGAAGGGAGAAGGAGAGATAGAAACATCAATGATGTAAGAGTATCATTGATCGGCTGCCTCCTGCATGTCCCACACTGAGGACTGAGCCTGAAACCGGGGCATATGCCCTGACTGGGAATTGAACCATGACCTCCTGCCATAGATTGACACTCAACCACTGGGCCATGCTGGCTGGGCATGTTCACTTTTTTTTCCTTTAATATTTTATTGATATTTTACAGAGAGGAAGGGAGAGGGATAGAGAGCTAGAAACATCGATGAGAGAGAAACATCGATCAGCTGCCTCCTGCACACCTCCCAGTGGGGATGTGCCCGCAACCAAGGTACATGCCCTCGACCTGAATCAACCCGGGACCCTTGAGTCCGCAGGCTGACGCTCTATCCACTGAGCCAAACCGGTTTCGGCCACTTTTTTTTCAATAGAAGAAATTAAAATATGTTGGTATGACAATGAGAATAATACAGAGAAAAGAGTGATGGGAGAAAATGGGGTGAATTGCTGGGGAAATATCTTAGAGAAAGTAAGAGAGAATAGGATTCAGTGCATAATTGTAGGAATTGGTCTCAGTAGGCAATTTATACAGTCACAGGAAAGAGGCAAGCAGGTGAGTAAATAAGGTGATGTGAACTTTTGAGTTTACTGATCCCAAGATTTTCTTGAAATAGAAAGCAAATTCAAGAGTAAGGATTTGTTCCTTCCTTTCTTTCTTCCTTCCCTTCCCTTCCATTCCCTTAAAAAAAAAAAGTAAGGAAGGGGAAGGAAGTAATGGAGGTTTGATGAGAGTAAAAATATGACATAATTTTTTAGGCTGTTGGGAGAAGCCAGCTGAGGGATATTTGAAACCAAGTTGAATGTGTAGAGAGCTACATTTTGCCCTGCGAGATTAGTCCCTCTAGGCACCCCGTAGTCTGCGTCCGTTTCCTTGGAGACGTAGACCCAGATGAAGCGTCTGGTCTCTAAGGGAAGTTTGAGTGGCCTGAGTTACCACGCGATCCACGCTGAGACTAGGAAGTTGGAGAAGACGAACAAATAGGCATCCCAAGAGATCGGTGCCCCGGGGACTCCCCCGAGTTTTCTTCCGTTTCTCCAATGGCGCATGTCTTTCCAAAGTAGGTAAAAGGAGTAACGCGAGGTGGTGAAGTGCGCATGAATTTGCCTCCCGCCCACGCTGGGGGGTTCTCCGCGGTCTTTTGGCCCCCCTCTCTTCGCCCACATCTCCCTAGCCCCGCCTCTCCCCGGGTTCTGGCTTGGCTGCGCCCCTAGGGAACTGCGGTTTTGGATTCGAGACCCCACGCCTGTTTCATGTTTGCTGCTTGCATCCCATGGGTTGAAATGATGGAAGGTCTTTCCCGCCCTCTTTTCTGACCTACCTACTCTAGGAGTCGCTCTACAACCCACAAGTACCAGACTCTGGTGAGTACGAGGTGGGTGGGGGTGGGGGAGGAAAGGGCTGGGGGTGGGGTGGAGAGGAGGGGAGGCGGGAGGTTCTCTGATCCTGAGCCTGCAGCCCTCCTGCTCTCCATTCCGCTGAAGCGACAGTCTTAGGTGGTAGAGTCCTGAGATCTGAATTCCAGGCCCTGCTGTGTCACACATTTGCTGTGGGACCGCGGCATGCCTTTGAACCTCAGTTTTCTTACCACCTTATCAGAATGTAAGGGTGTGGGTATATTAAGCTGCTCTCTTTTTAATCTGTGATTCTATTCTGGTTCCCTTTGGGTCTTTTTCATGCCTTCTGTTTCTCACAGTTCTTAGCACCTCACAGCCTGGGTGTGCTTAGTAAATTCAGGCTGGCCGATAAAAGAGTGATAGCTGACATTTATGGAGCACTTACCACCTGCTTTACAAATATCTCTCAGAATTCTCACACCAACCTATGGAGGTAGGTTTATAATTAGATCCAGGTTACAGATGAGAAAATTGAGGCTCAGAGAGGTAAAGTCACTTGCTCAAGGTCACTGATATCTGTAAGGAGTGAAGCTGGAATTATTATTATTTTTTTGGGTTGATACTTTTTTCCAGTTAGAATAACTTGTCTGGCTGTTGAAATCAGCTAATCTCATTACTGCAAAAGGCTCCCTTAAATTTTGTTTTAGGAACAAACACATAAAAGCACATCAAGATGTTCTTCTGACCAGAATCCTCTCCCATTGGAATTTTTTTTTAAGATATATATTTTTATTGATTTCATAGAGGAAGGGAGAGGGAGAGAGAGAGAAACATCAATGATGAAAGAGAATTACTGATCAGTTGCCTCCTGCATGCCCCCTACTGGGGATTGAGCCCACAACCCGGGCATGTACCTTGACCAGAATCGAACCTGTTACCCTTAAATCTGCAGGCCAACTCTCTATCCACTGAGCCAAACCGGTTAGGGCTGAAGCTGGAATTTGAACCCATAAGGCTGTGTGACTGATTTTGTTTTGTCTGGTAGGATTATGTTCCATGGCAGCGGTCCAAACATAAAATCAAGCCATCCCCTGTGCTTCCAGTCCTACATACCAGTGGCGGTAAGAAAAGCAAAATGAAGACTTGGATTAGTGACCAGCCAGGTGAGCAGAGGCACTTTGGGCTGGTATGGGAGTTGGGGATCAGATAGAGTGAATGCCCTTGGCCCTTGGTGACTCCATTTATTTTAGGGGAGGCTCACTGCTTTAATACAGAAGCTTATATGTAATATATGTCAAAGGACATTTGTGCATCTGGGCAGGAGGAGGTAATCATTTCTACATGATTATTTAGGGACCTAGACTCCTTTAGCCTTGTGGCTATAACATTTTGTAAGGCCTTAAAGTTCTCTGCTGGATACTTCTGCATCCAGCTGGCAGAGCAGGAACAGAGAGAAAGCAAGAATATGGATGATTTTGTGGGCATTTTATTTTCCAGGGCCCAGATTTGAAGTGACACAGTATCACTTCCAGTCAGTAGCCATAACTCAGTAATCTGACCACTCCTAACTACAAAGGAAGAGGGAAATGTAGCCCAGCTGTGTGTTCAGGAGGAAAAGAAAATAGGGTTTGGTGAATTCAGGGTCATCTCTGCTACATCATTGTCATGCCTTCCAGGGGAGTTCTGAGGCCTTGGGCAGACAGACATGGCTTCAGATCTTGGCTCTGCCTTTTACTCTCTCGGGAAAATCATTTGTTCCTCCATGCTTACCTGATAGGATTGTTGTGAGAATTAAGTGAGATGATCTCTTTAAAGCATTGTTGCTCAACCTTGCCAGACTCAAAACTCCTTTTAATAACAAATATTTTGTAATATTCCTTTAGTCTCCTGAAATAAATTTCATAGATAATATAACCTACCTACATATATAACAAATAATATAATACCCTAACTATAAAGAAAAAGTAAAAGTTTTTTATAGTTTAATAATGTATTTCGCCCTAACTGGTTTGGCTCAGTGGATAGAACGTCGGCCTGTGGACTGAAAGGTCCCAGGTTCGATTCTGGTCAAGGGCATGTACCTTGGTTGCTGGCACATCCCTAGCAGGAGGCGTGCAAGAGGCAGCTGATCGATGTTTCTCTCTCATCGATGTTTCTAGCTATCCCTCTCCCTTCCTCTACGTAAATCAGTAAAATATATTTAAAAAATAATGTATTTCAATATGTAAATGCTCAGGTTGGACTCCACTAGAAGATATGATAAAGTCATCAGAAGCTTACTTATAGATATACAGCAAGCATGTCAAACCCAAAGGCTAACATGGGCCAAATAAACAAGGTTTAAGTTTATGTGGGCCGCAAAAAAACAGAAGCTTCAATTTTTGTAGAAACGTAGGATTATTTCGATAGAGACATGCTGAATACAAAGGGCTGAAATAAATGAGTAATCGTTAATGTAAGATAATAGTACATTTTAATAAAAATTAATATTTTTTCTTGAACATTAACTTACCAGACACTGAATAACTGCACAAATTAATAAGCGTAGTGCAAATAAACCTATTCTTGTTCCCCGAAAGGGAAATATTTCCTGTTGCGCACACCAAATAAGTTAGTCCAAGACTAATGACGTGGCAATCAGCTGCTAAAATATTCGCTGCTAGTATTAGTGGAGAGAAATGGTGTGCCTGCGCATAAGGCACATAAGGGAAATGAATGCAACACGATTATAGTAATCAGTCATCAGTGAACGTTGTAGTTCGTTATTAATAATTATGTATAACAGGATATTGTAAAAATTAAGTTATGAAATATTTATTAAAACGGTTACTGGCTGGTCCACAAAAATACTCGTTGTGGGCCACATGCGGCCCATGGGCTGTAAGTTTGACATGCTTGATGTAGAGAGTCCTGGTGAATGTAACAGTTGCAAAGGAAGGCAGACTGACATGTGGTAGGATACTGGAACTCTAATACGAGGGGGATTTTTCATTGCTGCCATGATTTACAAAGTGGTACCCATCTTTTGATAAATTCCAAACAAAACAAAGCATGATCTTTCTCTTGATTGTAGCTGCTTTCTTGAAAAATTCTGTATTATAGTAAACCTATGCAAAATATTCTCTCTCTTTTTTTTTTGGTCAATCCTCACCCGAGGATATTTTCCATTGATTTTTAGAGAGAATGGAAGGGAGGGGGAGAAACAGAGAAACATTGATGTGAAAGAGGCACATTGATTGGTTGCCTCTGGCTTGTGCTCAGATTGGGGTTAGGGATCAAGCCTGCAACCGAGGTACATGCTCTTGACTGGAATTAAACCTGGGACCCTTCAGTCTGCAGACCACTACTTTATCCAGTGAGCCAAACCGGCCTGGGTGCAAAATATTCTTTGTGTTTATATGTGACCCACAGTCAGGTTCTGGGATCAAACCATTATAAATAGCGTTTTCACCTACATCAATATCTGTTAGGACTTTGGAAAGTCAGGTAGAACATAGGAGAATTCTGTGTTCTATGGGGCTGTCCTGTTTGGGGGATGTCTAGCATCCCTGGCTCCCACCCACAGATGCCAGTTGGGCCGCCCGATATTTGTGAAAACTCTGCCAAGGTACCTAAAACACCACTTTTGAGAGTCATTGATGTAAAGTGATGAGCTTAAGGCCTGGTAGTGGTGATAGAATTTTTGTCTAGAGCCCTAGACTCTATTCAGACAGCATCTTTATTTTATTTTTATTTTTTTTAAAAAAATGTATTTTTACTGATTTCAGAGGGGAAGGGAGAGGGAAAGAGAGATAGAAACATCAATGATGAGAGGGAATCACTGATTGGCTGCCTCCTGCACGCCCCCTACTGGGGGTCGAGCCCGCAACCCAGGCATGTGCCCTTGGCTGGAGTCGAACCTGGGACCATTCAGTCCATAGGCCGACGCTCTATCCACTGAGCCAAACCAGCTAGGGCTCAAACAGCATCTTTAATGAAACTCTTGCCCTTTTCCTTTACTGAGAAGCCAGTGAGGTATATAACAGACACAACCACAACAAGAACAAGAGTAATTAACATATGTCAGGCACTTACTACATGTCAGATACTGTTCTCAGCACTTTATAAGTATCACTTCATTTAATCTTCCAAACAAACCTGTGAGGAGGGTGCTGTTATTTTCATCTCTTACAGATGAGGCACAGACAGGTGTAACTCCCAAGATCACTCAGTTAGGAGGGGCATAGCCAGGCTGTGACATTTGACAATTTAGCTTTAGGATCCACAGCCTTTTTTTCTTTTTTTTGTTAATCCTCACCCGAGGATATTTTTCCATTGATTTTTAGGGAGAGTGGAAGGGAGAGGGAAAGACAGAGAGAAACATCAATGTGAGAGAGACACATTGATTGGTTGCCTCCTGCATGTGCCCCGACCAGGGCTCGGGGTGGGGAGGAGCCTGCAACCAAGGTATGTGTCCTTGACCGGAACTGAACCTGGGACCTTTCAGTCTGCAATCCGATGCTCTATCCACTGAACCAAACCGGCCAGGGCAGGACCCCCAGTCTTAACCATACATATATAGCTGGAGAGGGTGTGGGCACTGGAGAAATATAGACCTGAGTTGGTGTTCCAGTTTCCCTTCTTGCTGGCAATTCCATCTAAGTTACCTGTCACAACCTCAGTTTCCTTCCCTGTGGAAATGGGCACAAATATTCCTGTCCTATGCAAGTGAAATAAACTGTATAAATAACACTAAAAATAGCTACCATTTGCTGAGGATTTATTTTGTGTCAGGCTCTGTAGTAGAGGCCTCATTCATTCATTCATTCATTCATTCATATGTTCATTCCGCAGCAGTTTTTCAGAGCCCCCATGTGCCTGGCATTGTTTTGAGTGTTGTTGACTCCTGGTGAAGAAGACAGATTGGGTTTCTAGTCACTAAGAGCTCATGGTTCCAATCTCAAACATGTAACTACACAAACACTTTATACTTGAGATAGAAGGAGATCATCATCTCGTTCACTCCTTACAATGACAGGAGATGATGCTATCACCATTTTACAGATGAGGAAACTCAAGCTTAGGTTGGTAACATGTTCTGTGCAAAGTTGTGTCCTTGACGACAGTTTTGTGTATTCAAGAGAAATCAATCATCTCTACCAAGATGGAGTAGCCCTGTTCCTTTCTATTCCTCCCCTTTACAACTAAAACATGTTGGATATAACACACAAACAGAAAGACTCTGAAAACTGGAAAGAAGAAGGTGGGCTGTTAGGGGGGTGAGTGTACACAATCATCTGGCGTAACAATGAATATGTGGAAACCAAATTTAAAACAACACCTTTACAATCACTCTAAAGAAAATGATTGGCCCAGCCTGCATAGGCATCGCTCAGTGGTTGAGCGTTGACCTATGAGCCAGGAGGTCACATTTCGATTCCTGGTCAGGCCATATGCCCGGGGTTGCAGGCTCACTTCCCAGTGTGGGGCATGCAGAAGGCAGCTGATCAATGATCCTCTCTCATTATTGGTGTTTCTATCTCTCTCTCCCTCTCTGAAATCAATTTAAAAAACAAAGGAAAAAAATGATATTTAGGTATAAAATTAACAAAACATATATAGGATCTGTATGCTGAAAATTACATAATGCTGGTGAAAGAAATCAAAGAACTAAGTGAATAGAGAGACATACCCTGTTCATGGATTGGAAGACTCAACATAGCAAAGATGTCAAATTGATGTATATGTTTAATACAGTTCCTATCAAAATTCCAGCCATGTTTTATAGACAAAGACAGGTTTATTTTAAAATTTATATAGGAAAGCAAGGCCTTAGAATAGATAAGACAATTTTGAAAAAGGAAGAATAGCATGGGAAGAATCAGTTTACATGATTTTAAGGCCAACTATATAGCTATAATAATAAAGACAGCATATTATTGGCAGAGAGACACATAGGTCAATGGAACAGAATAGAGAAACCAGAAATAGAGGCACACAAATATGCCCAACTGATTTTATTGGTTTGTTTTGTTAATCCTCACCTGAGGTTATTTTTTCTATTGATTTTTAGAGAGAGTGGAAGGGAGGGAGTAAGTGGGAGGGTGGGAAGAGAGAGAGAAAGAGAGAGAAAGGGAGAGAGAGAAATATTGATGAGAGAGAGACATCAATTGTTGCTTTCCACATGAGCCCTGACCAGGATCAGGGATTGAACCTGCAACCCAGGTACTGCCCTTGACCAGGAACCCTTGACCTTTCAGTGCATGGGCAGACATTCCAACCATTGAGCCACATTGGCCAGGACCCAAATGATTTTTGACAAAGGTGCAAAAGCAATTCAGTGGAGGAAAGAAAGCCTTTTCCACAAATGGTGCTAGAGCAATTGGACATCCGTAGACAAAAAAGGAACCTCAATTTAAGTCTCACAACTTACACAAAAATTAACTCGAAATGTGAATGTAAAATGAAATGAAAATTAAATGTAAAAGTGTAAAGCTTTTAGAAAAAATCATAGTTAGAAAAATCTTTGAGCCCTAACTGGTTTGGCTCAGTGGATAGAGCGTCGGCCTGCGAACTGATGGGTCCCAGGTTCGATTCCCGTCAAGGGCATGTACCTTGGTTGCGGGCACATCCCCAGTTAGGGGGTGCGCAGGAGGCAGCTGATCGATGTTTCTCTCTCATCGATGTTTCTAACTCTCCTTCTCCCTTCCTCTCTGTGAAAAATCAATAAAATAATTTAAAAAAAGAAAAAAATAGAAAAATCTTTGAGCCAAGTAAAGAGTTCCTAAACTTTACATAGACAGCTTGATCTATAAAAGAAAAATGAAATAATTGATAAATTTGGCTTCATAAAAAACATACCCTTTCGTTCTGTGAGAGACTTTGTTAAGAGGATGAAAAGACAAGCTTTTTAGACTTGGAGAAAATATTTGCAAACCACATATCTGACAAAGGACTGCTATGTAGACTATATCAAGAATTCTTAAAATTCAACAGGAAAACAATTCAGTTAGAAAATGGGCTAAAGACATAAAGAGACATTTTACTGAAGAGGATATACAGATGATAAAACACATGAAAAGATGCTCAATATCATTATCCATTAGGAATGTGCACATTAAACTACAAAGGGATGTCACTGCATACCTATCAGAATGGCTAAAGTGAAAAATGGTGATAACACTAAATGCTGGCAAAGGGGAGAAACTATATCACGCATTCATTGCTAGTGGGACGGTAAAATGGTGCAGCCATTCTGGAAGAGAATATAGCACTTTCTAATGAAACTAAACATGTAATTCCCATAATAATCCAGCAATTGCACTCTTGCACATTTATTCCAGAGAAATGAAAACTTACGGAGCATGAATGTTTCATAGCAGCCTTATTTATAATACTCCCAAACTAGAAACAACCCAGATATCCTTCAGTGGGTGAATGGTTAAACAATCTATGGTCCATCCATACCATAGAATACCAGTCAGCAATGAAAAGGAAAGAACTCTTGATACCTTCAATGATTTGGCTGAATCTCCAGAGAATTTTGCTGAGGAGAAAAAAGCTAATCCCAGATACATATCATATGATTCCATTTATATGACGTTCTGGAATGACAAAATTATGGAAATGCGGAACAGAATAGTGATTGCTAGCAGTTAGGGACAGGTGGGAAGAGGATGGTAAGGGGAGGGAAGTAGGCGTGGCTGTAAAAGGCAGCATGAGTGATCCTGTGGTTAGGGAACTATTCTTTATCTTGCCCTTTAAAAAAAAGGCCCCGCACTGGGGATTGAGTCCACAACCTGGGCATGTGCCCTGACTGGGAATTGAACCGTGACCTCTTGGTTCATAGGTCGAGACTCAACCACTGTGCCATGCTGTCTGGGCTATCCTGCCCTTTTTTTTTTTTTTTAATCTTGCCCTTCTTAATGTTAATATCCTGGTTGTGATACTGTTCTTCGTTTTGCAAGATGCTACCATTGTGAGAAACTGAGTTAAGGGTACATAAGATTTCTCTGTATTCTTAAAACTGCATGTAACCTGAACTTACCTCAAAATAAAAAGTTTAATTAAGCTCTAGCTGGTTATGCTTAGTGGATAGAGCATCAGACTGGGGACTAAAGGGTCCCAGGTTCGATTCCGGTCAAGGGCACATACCTAGGTTGCAGGCTCCTCCCCTGCCCGGGGCCCTGGTCAGGTTGTGCGCAGGAAGCAACCAATCAACGTGTTTCTCTCACTTCGATATTTCTCTCTGTCTTTCCCTCTCTCTTCCACTCTCTCTAAAAATCAATGGAAAAATATCCTTGGGTGTGGATTAAAAAAAAAGTTTAATTAAAAAGAAAAGATAAATCAGGGCTTCTACCATTAATGAAAAGAAATACCCATTATTAAAGCTACCGATCTTTCTAAGTACTTAAGTTCAAATTACAAATCTCATTATTTTTATAAATACTTATAAGAGGGATTTTAGAACTTGGTTAATTAAATTCCCCTATGTCCTTTAAGCCCCATTAAAAAATTTAGTATATTTATTTTCATTTCTAAATAGTTCACTTATCTGATTAACAAAAACCATTGGGTATTTAAACAATGTTTTGCGTCTAATAAATAAACTGCTAAATATGGGTAATCTTATGTTTTTTATACATACATAAATATGCATACATATATTTTTTATTGATTTCAGAGAGGAAAGGAGAAAGATAGAAACATCAATGATGAGAATCACTAATTGGCTGCCTCCTGCATGTCCCCTACTGGGGGGGGGGGGGATTAGCCCACAACCCATGCATGTGCCCTTGGTCAGAATCGAACCTGGGACCCTTTAGTCCGCAGGCTGACACTCTATCTGCTGAGCCACACCAGCTAGGGCACCATCAGAGATGTTTCTATCTCTCTCTTCCTCTCCTTTCCTCTCTGATATCAATAAAAATATATTTAAAGCAAAACAAAACAGTAATTACTACTAATAAAGTAGAAAAATCAGTGACAGGCAGCTGCTATAGTGAGTGGCAGCTACCTGGCTGGGTATTATCATGACAAGCAACTACAAGTGCCAGAGTATGTAGCAAGCTAGATTGTGTTGCAACACAGCCTCGCACATGGCCATTTCCATGATAGGTAATAATAAGGGACAAAACACAATATGGTCTCGAATGGAAAGAGCCTAATAATTATTTTTTTAATATATATTTGTATTTATTTTTATTCAGAGAGGAAGGGAGAGGGGGAGAGAGATGGAAACATCAGTGATGAGAGAGAATCATGATCTGCTGCCCCTTGCATGCTCCACACTGGGGATCGAGTTCACAACCCGGGCATGTGCCCTGACCGGGAATCGAACTGTGACCTCTTGGTTCATAGGTTGATGCCCAACCACTGAGCCATGCTGGCTGGGCGAGCTTGTTGTTTTTTGTTTTTTTTTAAAATATATTTTATTGATATTTTACAGAGGAAGGGAGAGGGATAGAGAGCTAGAAACATCGATGCGAGAGAAACATCGATCAGCTGCCTCCTGCACACCTCCCACTGGGGATGTGCCCGCAACCAATGTATATGTCCTTGACTGGAATCGAACCTGGGACCCTTCAGTCCGCAGGCTGACGCTCTATCCACTGAGCCAAACCGGTTTTGGCCTTAATTGTTTTTTAACCCCATATTTATTATGTTATATTTACTATGTCAATGCATACCAAAAAGTTTGTAGGAAAATGCAAAAAAAAAAAAAAAAAAAAAGAGCCCCCTACAATCTGGAGGAGTTGGACGCAGAGTCAGAGGCCAAGGTGACCTCTGTCCAACCCATCCCTGACAGGTGGACACCAGACCTGTATGGGAACTGCTGCAGGGATGGGAGCCTGCCACCCACCAGTGCCTGCCCTCATGTGCGCAGCCCATTCTGGGTATAGACAGCCCTGTGATTAGAAGGATCTTCATTTTATCGAGACCAAATTATCATTCCCTGTAATTATGACCTTTGGTTCATGATTTGCCTTAAGATTAGATACATATGTCTAATCCTAAGTGTATACATTCAGCTGGTCCTTACTTAGCCAAGGATTAGCTCCTGAGGGACCTGAAAACTGGATTGGGTGATTTTCCTGAAAAACACAGAATGACTATGCTATGGAAAAAGAAAAAAAAAAGTAGATCAAACAATATACTGTACTGAAAATTATGTGAGTGTGGTCTCTCAAAATATTGACCCTTCTTCTTGTGATAATGTGAGATGATACAATACCTACGTGATGAGGGGTAGTGAGGTGAATGAAGTAGGCTTTTCGAGGTAGCATTAGGCTACTACTGACCCGATGATATGTCAGAAGGAGGATCATTGAGCCACGATGATGTCATGTCTTCCACTCCCAACTTAATGCCTTTCCCATCCTGACTAAGCAGTCACCACGCACTGTGGCTGTACCTTGTGCAGTCTGAGGTGCGACAGCAAAAATAGCACAGGTTTATTTTTTCTTCATCACAGTTTCATGGATAGAAGATGCGTTGTTATCATAGACCTTAGCAACCTCAGCATATGATTTTTTTTTCTTTCCTTGTTGAGAATTTTCACCTTTTCACCTAAAGGAAGCACTGCATGGCTTCTCTTTGGCACATCTGAATTGGCAGCATCACTTCTAGTGCTTTGGGGCAATTGTTAAGGAAAGTAAGGATGACTTGAACACAAGCACTGTGATACCTCCACAGTGGACCTGATAGCCCGGATGGCTGCTAAGCGACTACCAGGCAGGGAGCATAAACAGCGTGGAGATGCTGGGCAAAAGGATGCTTCACGCCCTGGGCGGGATGGTCTGGATGGCGTGAGATTTCATCACGCTTCTCAGAATAGTGGACACTTTAAAACTTATGATTTCTCTCTCATCGATGTTTCTAGCTCTCTATCCCTCTCCCTTCATCTCTGTGAAATATCAATAAAATATATTTAAAAAAAAATCTCTGAAATAAAACTTATGAGTTGTTTATTTCTGGAATTTGCCGTTATGTATTTTTGGATCCTTGTTGACTGTGAGTAACTGAAACTACAGAAAGTTAAACCATGGATGGCAGAGGGGTGGGGGTGGATACTATGCAGGTAATTCCTAACGTTCACACAAAATTATTTTAACTTCATCACTTCAATACTTAATATTAAGCTCTCCCAGGGCTGAGGGTATTGATTCATTAAAGAAGGAATATTTTCCTGAAGTGAGCTGTGTTGCACGGAGGCAGGGTTCTGGTAGGGGCTGCAGCATTCCGGTCACTTGTCTCCTGCCCTGCGTGCAGGACATGCTGAGAGGACGCAGCGACTCTAACGACGTGCCCTCCACATGTCTTACTTTGATCAGAATTATTTTCCTATATTCCTTTTCTGGCAGGACCACACAGCTTTTATAGGTATTTCAGAGACAGCCAGTTGGAGTTTTGTGTAGCTTCTGTGCTGATGGCGTGATCCTGATCCCAATTCTCAGGTCATTATAATAATAGCAGTGACAGCTAATAATGTGTATTCAGTACTCAATGCATGTTTAGGTACTATTCCAAACACTTTAAAATGTAGTAACTTATTTAATTTCCATGACAACCCTATCAGGTAGGCATGATGATGATTTCTACTTCACAGATGGGGCCACTGAGGGACAGAGAGATCATGATTCATGCCCAAGGTCACACAGCTGATATAAGGCAGAGCCTGGATTCAAACCCAGGCTGTCTGGCTCATTAGTTCTTGCTCTTGACCCTTACCCTGTTTGAGCTTGCCACTGTCCAGGTTGGTGGGAGAGATTGGGGGCATATGGCTGTTTCCTGTTCCTCTCTCCCCCCTCTGTTTGTACCCATAGTCACTGGGTATGTGGAAGTTCCCTGGGCTTCTCCATCCCTTAATATCAAGGCTCAGAGTGGGACTTGGGAGCTTACTGAGGGATATAAATTTCATCCTTTGTCTCACTGTCACACATTATAAAGTTGTCAGTGGCTAGGGCTGGGGCTTGGACCATCTTTCATGGATGGTGCATTCTTTGGGACCTGACCCAGGCCTGCTTATACCCCCCAACTCTCTGCCCTGTACCATGCCCTAGGGTATTCCAAGTCTACCACGTTGATGACATGCCAGCTGAGGAATCCACAAGACCTGTGCAAAGGGAAGTTGGACTCTGGGAAGAACAAGTTCCGGCTAATGAGGGTATTTGGAGAATCCTCCCAAGGTGCTGGGGCCCATGGGGATGGCGGTAGCAAACACGGACCGGGCACTTGTGGAAAACAATCAGAATCCCTTTTCATTTCAGTGTGTTAGGGACGCAATCTGTGTACTCATTTAAAAATTTCCCGTAAATTCCTTTCATGGAATACACAGCATTTTGAAACAAGGCTTAGAAGCTTACTATTAATTTTTCTACATCAGCGGACACAATTTTGGATAATGAATTTTCTCATCACCCATTGTTTTTTTTTTTTTTTTAAATATATTTTATTGATTTTTTACAGAGAGGAAGGGAGAAGGATAGAGAGTCAGAAACATCGATGAGAGAGAAACATTGATCAGCTGCCTCCTGCACACCCCTCCGCTGGGGATGTGCCCGCAACCAAGGTACATGCCCTTGACTGGAATTGAACCTGGGACCCTTCAGTCCGTAGGCCGATGCTCTATCCACTGAGCCAAACCAGTCAGGGCATCACCCATTGTTTTGTATGGTTTGGGACAATGTGTCAAAGTATTTGAAATGACTAAAAGAAGGAGGGGGCTTTCATGTCTATAGCAAGAAGTAAAATACTAAGTACTGTAAGTACTATCGAATACTATAGAAGAATTCTTAACTTCTCCAGGGAAGTGTTTAATAGCTCGATGAGCAATGACTGCTAAATAAAGAAATAGGGGGAAATGTATTTGCTTTGAAACCTTTTTACCCCTTTAACCTTCAATTTTGCAAAATGATTTAGAGACCGCCCAGCATTCTTTTTTTTTTTTTTAAATATATTTTATTGATTTTTTTACAGAGAGGAAGGAAGAGGGATAGATATTCAGAAACATCGATCAGCTGCCTCCTGCACACCTCCCACTGGGGATGTGCCCGCAACCAAGTTACATGCCCCTGACCGGAATCGAACCCGGGACCCTTCAGTCCGTAGGCTGACGCTCCATCCACTGAGCCAAACCGGTTTTGGCCCGCCCAGCATTCTTAAAGGAGGAACTCATATTTCCGATGTTATTTTTATCCTGACTTTAGAAGGGTTCATGTATTTTTGTTTGATAAAAATTAATGAACTTGCACAATTTGGCTCTAAAACCTGTGCTACCAATTTCTGATACTGTCTCTTGTCATTCGTTTGTTTACTTATGGAAACAAATACAAATATTTATGGAACACCTATGTGCCAAGCCCTGTTCTAAGTGTGGGGATTCACCAGTGGAGTGGCCTCTGACATTAGATAGCTCACATTCTACTGGGGGAGACAGACAATAAACAAGACAAATATGGAATACTAGAGGCCCAGTCACGAAATTCATGCACGGGTAGGGTCCCTAGCGCTGCCAGCTGCTGGCCAGGCCTCCCTTCCCTGGCTGCTGGCTGCAGGCCAGGGCCTTTCTTTGTTACGTGTGCTGCGCCAGCACAGCCAAGGGTTTGGCGAGCCTGAGGGAGAGCCGGCGAAGGATGAAGAAAAGACAAAGAGAATGCGCTGGGTCTAGGTGGATCTCCTGTGCCTGGCTGAGGCCACAGAACAGATTCAGACTGCAAGCTGATGCTTTATTTTATAGTCAGAGGTAAACAAGGTAGTGGTCACCATAGTTACAATGTTCTTGTGAGTTTCACTTGTTTTGGCAGCACTTGCTGCACCTCCCACAGCCCATTAGCTACCCAGGAAGGATCTAGGGAGCATCACAAGGTCAAGCTTAATTATGCTAAGAGGGCTGTGCCCTCTAAGCTGGGACTTGTTTGTGGCTTTTCCAGCAGGTCAGTCTGAGGCTTAACCCTATAACCGCTCCCTACAATTATGTGCCACCCTCTGGTGGTCAGCGCACATCATAGTGAGTCATCAAACTCCCAGTTGGTCAAACTCCCAAGGGGACACTTTGCATATTAGGCTTTTATATATATATACTAGAGGCCCGGTGCACGAAATTTGTGCATGGGGGGTGTGTGTCCCTCAGCCCAGCCTGCACCCTCTCCAATCTGGGACATCCCTCTCATAATCCAGGACTGCTGGCTCCCAACTGCTCGCCTGCCTGCCTTCCTGATTGCCCCTAATCACTTCTGCCTGCCAGTCTGATCACCCCCGCTTCTGCCTGCCAGCCTGATCACCCCCTAACCACTCCCCTGCCAGCCTGATTGATGCCTAACTGCTCCCCTGCCAGCTTGATTGCCCCTAACTGCCCTCCCCTGCAGGCCTGGTCACCCCTAACTGCCCTCCCCTGCAGGCCTGGTCACCCCTAACTGCCCTCCCCTGCAGGTCTGGTCCCCCCCAACTACTCTCCCCTGCAGGCCTGGGTCCCCCCCAACTGCCCTTCCCTGCAGGCCTGGTCGCCCCCAACTTCCCTCCTCTGCCGGCCTGGTCACCCCTAACTGCCCTCCCCTGCTGGCCTGATCACCCACAACTGCCCTCCCCTGCTGGCCTGATCCTCCCAACTGCCCTCCCCTGCTGGCCATCTTGTGGCAGCCATCTTGTGTCCACATGGGGGCAGCCATCTTGTGTGTTGGAGTGACAGTCAATTTGCATATTACTCTTTTATTAGATAGGAATAGATGTGTGGTAATGCTAACTGCTATGAAGAGGCATAAAGATAAGGTTTTGGGGCTAGAGAGGCATAGAGGAGGGAGCGACTGTGACTGTTTCAGATGGGGTGGTCAGGGAAGGCTGCTAAGGTGGTAATATCTGAGGGAAGAAGGTTCCAGGTAGAGGAACCTCAGTGCAGGGGCTCTGAGGTTGGTGTGAGGTCAGTGTGGCTGGAGCAGTTGATGCCCTTGACCTGAATCGAACCTGCAACCCTTCAGTCTGTGGGCCAAAGCTCTAACCACTGAACAAAACTGGCTAGGGCGATAAATGAATGTTAGAAACCCAGAGAATAGGTCCTCATCAGTGTATTCAACTCATACCTCTGGAGATCTTGGTAATGTCCCATGTGCTGGCTGTGACATTTTATTTTATTATTTTTATTTTTTTAAATACATTTTTTTATTGATTTCAGAGAGGATGGGAGAGGGAGATAGAAACATTAATGATGAGAAAGAATCATTGACCGGCTGCCTCCTGCACGCCTTACACTGGGGATCGAGCCCTCAACCCGGGCATGTGCCCTTGACTGGAATCAAACCCGGGATCCTTCAGACCACAGGCTTATGATCTATCCACTGAGCCAAACAGCTAGGGCTGGCTGTGACATTTTAGTGGGGGACACAGGAAACAAGGTAATAAGAAAAATATCTGTTACGTTGATTGGTGATAAGTCCTAGGGGAAAAATACGTTGGAAAAGGGGAGACATAATTATAAACTATAATTAGTAATTACAGATTGGAGTAAGGCTCAGGAAGGAAGCAAAGAAGGGTTTCTACTCTAGATCTGGTGGTCAGAGAAAATCCATTTCTAGGGCAGAGGTCTATCGTGTATCTAAATCACTGGGAGTCCTAGCCAGTTTGGCTCAGTGGATAGAGCGTCGGCCTGAAGTGGGGTGTGCTAAAAGTAAGGTTCCTGGTGCCAACCCCAGTGATGCTGGCTTAATGGACCTGAGACTTGGAGACTGGCATTTTTCACAAGATGCTCTGATCCCTAAGGTGGGCCATATTTGGATATTTTGGTGTGGAGATGTGGAGGCAGGATAGTGGAGTGGGCCCTGCCTGGTGTTCTCAATGGTTAGAGCATTGGTGCATGGGTTTGATTCCCAGTTAAGGGCACATAGTGAGGTTGCAGGATCATCCCTGGCCCTGGTCGTGGCATGTGCGAGAGGCAACCAATCGATGTGTCTCTCTCACATCAATGTTGCTCTCTCTTTCTCTCTCTCTGTCTCTCCATCCCTTCCATTCTCTAAAAATCAATGGAAGAACTATCCTCGGATGAGGAGTAAGAACAACAACAAAAAGATTGTGGAGTGGTTAGGAGCCCAACTTTAAGGATAATAGCTCTGCTATGTGTGACCTTGGATAACTTACTGAACCTCTCTGAATCTGTTTCTGCTTCTATAAAGTGGGACTAATAATAGTGCCAAGTGAGATAGTGGGTATAACGTGCTTAATACAGTTTTGGGCACATAATAAGTACATAGGTTTGCCCTCTTACTCTTTTTTTAAAAAAATACATTTTTTTTTATTTTTTACAAAGAGGAAGGGAGAGGGAGAGGGATAGAGAGTTAGAAACATCCATGAGAGAAACATTGATCAGCTGCTTCCTGCACACTCCCTACTGGGGATGTGCCCGCAACCAAGGTACATGCCCTTGACTGGAATCGAACCTGGGACCCTTCAGTCTGCAGGCCGACGCTTTATTCATTTAGCAAACCGGTTAGGGCTGCCCTATTACTCTTATTATTATCTGAGGAATATGAAAGCTGAGGACTAGTAACACATGGGGGTTCTAGCAAAGGACAGAGAAATAAGGAAAAAGAGAAGGAATGAAGAAGAGGGCACATAGGTATGGCAGAGGTGGAGGGTTAGAGCTGGTGAGAATAGTATCAGCTCCTGTTCACTGAGTGCACTCTTTTGAGTACGTGAGACTTGCCACAAAGTGGCTTGATTGTGAATATGATCTCGCTGATTTTTTTTACAGCAGCTCTCTGAGTGGGTAGTAGTTATCTATGTTTGAAATCATAGTGGGGCTCTGGGATTCTAATTTGCCCGGTTTCCCTTAGGTGGTAAGTGCCAGAGCTGGGATTTTTGTTGTTAATCCTCACTTGAGGATATTTTCCATTGATTTTTAGAGAGAGTGGAAGGGAGGGGGAGAGAGAAAGAGAGCGAGAGAGAGAGAGCGCGCGTGAGGGAGAAACATTGATGTGAGAGTCACATTGCTTGGTTGCCTCCTGCAGGAGCTCTGACTGGGGGGCCTGGAATAGAACCTGTAACCCAGGTATGTGCCCTTGACTGGGAATCGAATCCAAGACCCTTCGGTGTGTGGGCTGTTATACTCTAACCACTGAGAAACTCTGGCTTGGGCCAGAGCTGGGATTTGAAGCAAGGTATGTCTTGGCCTAACATCCACGTCTTAATCATTTTGAGGTTCAGCCACGCCTTGCAGCTTTAAGCCCATTCAGTTCCTTGTCTTAGTGTAGTGAAAAGACAGGCATAGTCAGAAGTCTGCCTTTCCAGTTCCGGTGACCCCACTTCCTGGCTGTGTGAGTTTGGGCAAGTCACTTAACCTGTCTGAGCTTACACCTATCAGTAAAATAGAGTTAGTAAACATAGGTCTGTTAGAGGATGAACTGATACCATGTGCCATGTACCAAATGAGGCACAACGTGCAACCCATAGTAGGTCCTCAACAATTGTTATTGCTGTTATTATTGTGATTATTGTACTTGCTGGGGGTGACTTAAGCCCTTATACCCTCATTGTTTCCCCAGGGGTATTGTATGAAATGAGAGATTACTCAGTTCAGCTGCCTAATGAAAAATGTTAGCAATCATCATCCACTCTGCCTCCCTGCTTCTCCAGACATGGCCCATTATCTCTGCCACCTCTTTACCTACCTGGGGCATTTTCTTTTTTTTTTTTAAAATATATATGTATATATTTTATTGATATTTCACAGAGAGGAAGGGAGAGGGATAGAGAGTTAGAAACATCGATGAGAGAGAAACATCGATCAGCTGCCTCCTGCACACCTCCCACTGGGGATGTGCCCGCAACCAAGGTACATGCCCTTGACCGGAATCGAACCCGGGACCTTTCAGTCCGCAGGCCGATGCTCTATCCACTGAGCCAAACCGGTTTTGGCTGGGGCATTTTCTATTACAATAATTATTACTACTATATTTCATTGATTTTAGGAAGCCACTGATAATAAACCGCACCTTTATTTTATTTATTCACTAATAAAATATTTGTCAATTAGATTGAGACAGGCATCAACTGTAAGATGCATTCCCAGTTCAGAGAAGTAAAATTATGGGAAAATGGCTATTTCAGAATGGATGAAATAGTTGGCGGTGCTGTGACCCGCTGACAATGGGGAACCGCCTCCCAGCATGGGTCGCATTTACCAGTCGAGGCCACTAGGGGGCGAGCGTGCGACCGGAGGGAAGTGGTCCTTAGGCTCAGGGATGCGCAGGCCGCCCCGCCCGGCGCAGCACCACCTCACATCCTCCTCCCTCCGCCCACAGACGTTGCTCAGGAGCCGGAGAACCTCACTCCAGGAGCTCTGCAAGCAGGAGGACTTTCTCATCAAGCTCAATCAAGACCTGATCAAGACCATCAAGGACATGGAAGACAGCTCAGCCCTGAAAACACGCGGGATGCTGCAGCAGCAGGACATCTTTGGGGTGAGGCTCCACCTTGGCCCTGCAGCCCCGCCTCTGCCCTCTGCGCCTCGGTCCCGCCCACCATGCCGCCTTCCTGGGCGCTTTGGCGCCCTCTCCTGGTCTCCTGGCCGGTTGCACAGCTGCTGCTTCCATCTGGAAGATACATCTCTTACACACTTGGCCCCACCTACCAGGGCTTTGAAATCAGACCTGGATGGGGGGCTCATCCTAACGTCAGTACTAATTAGCTGAGAGACTTTGAGTTAACCTCTGAGTGGTGTAAAATAGGGCTCAATAGCACCCATTCCAAGGGGTGGTTGTGGTGTACTTGGTACACACACAGTAGATGTGCAGGAGAAAGTAGCTGCTGTCATCACCAGCAGCAGATACTTATACAGTGCAATACTAAGTGCTTTGTATATTCTCAAGTAGCCTTACAACAACCCTGTGGGCTGGGTATTATTATTATCTTTATTTTATATATGAAGAAATAGAAACATAGGCTAGGTGACTTGGTCAAGGTCAGTTTAAGTCACCCAGCTAGCAGGATCTGTATTCCTTCCACCAGCTGTGATTACACTCTCATCCAGTGGTGGCACTTCCGGCCCATGGGTTAAGAGTGAGTGGCTTTGCAGAGAGCCCAGGGAATGTCCTCAGCCTCCTTAGGAGAGGCTAGGTAAGCTGCGGTGAGAGGCTGAAAGTTCACAGGAGACCCAGGAAGTCAGGATGAAGAAGAGTCGGAGAAAATGGTTTAATGGAGAAGTGATTCTCCTCTCTGACTGCCGTCTGCCCAGGGAGAAGAGGGAATGGGCTTGCCTGAGCCTGTGAGATGAAGAGAAAATTAAGTCTTGTGAACTCGGTTGGTCTGCTCAGGCTGCCATAATAAAATACCACAGACCAGGTGGCTTAAACAGCCAAAATGTATTTCCTCATAGTTCTAGAGGCTGGAAGTGTAAGATCAAGATGCCAGTGGGTTGATGTCTGGTGAAGTCTGTCTCCTGGGGGTGTAGACGGCTGTCTTGCTGTTCTCTCACATGGCCTTTTCTCTGTGCTCACATGGAGTGAGAGAGGTCTCTGGCATCTTTTCCTCTTCTTATAAGGATACTAGTCCCATTGGGTTAGGTCCCCACCCTTTTGTTCACTTATCCTTAATTACTTTCCTAAAAGCCTTATCTCCAAATACAGTCACATTAGGGATTAGGGCTTCACTTTATGAATTGGGGGTGGGGCGGAGATACACAATTCAATCTATAACAGAGACCAAGGACATACAAGGTATTTGGCCCAAGGAAACTTGGTAGAATGTTCTCCATACCTAAAGTCATTGTCCCTCTCCTATGTCATGGATTAATTAATACATTTTTACATTAATTTTACATTAATTAATACATTTCCTTGAGTATTTGGAAAACAGTGATCAGTGTACCATCTTGTCCTTCTCAAGCTCTCATTCTAGTGGGGTCCCAGGCAGTTAGAAAGCCATTTGTGTGTACTGATGGGGATGAGGGACTCGAGCTTAGTGGATCTCTCTAACCCAGACCTGGGAGGATTGGGAGGGCTTCCTGGAGGAAGTGGTGCTTGGATTGAAACATGCAGCCAAGGGTATTAACTGGTAGAGAGCAGAAAAGTGTCCCAGGCAGAGGAAATGGGTATAAACGGCCTGGGGTGAGAAGGAACATAGCCAACTCAAGGAGCCACATGTTGCTTAGTGTGGCTAGACAGTAAGATGTGAGGAAGGGATCAGGGAGAGAGGAGGTTGGCCCAGGCAGGGGGGGAGGAGGGCTTTGCCAGACAAGGTAAGGGGGTTGGGCCTTATCTACAGGGCAGAGGGGAGCCATTGGAAAGTTCTAAATAGGAGAGGGACAAGGTCACTGTTTTTTAAAGAAAGATCATTCTGACTGCTGTGTGGAGCATCACTCAAAGGAGAGGACCAGTTAGGGGTAGCTGTTGTCATATTTCAGACAGGAGTTGGAGAAAACTTAAGATAGTGGCAGCAGGGATGGAGAGAAGGGCATGACTGTGAGCGCTCTTTGGGGTATAAAAACCATACCACTTGGTGACATTTTGAGTGAGAGAGGGGAGTAGAGGCTGATGCCTGGGTTTGGGCCTGTGTGCCTGGGTGTGTGGTAGGGCCATTGGCTGATTGGGTGGTAGGAAAGGGGAACGTTGGGAGGGGTAAGGTAGTAGGTGACTGCTTTCTAGCCTTGGAAAGGTTCCTGGGCCTGGGAGTGGGACTGGGTTTGAGGACTCCTCGGAGGCAGTGCTGAATTCCCTGAGAGGCCATGCTCTTGGGGCTGGGGGAGGCGAGCTAACCCCACCACTCCCACAGACCATCATCAACAGCTTGGGGTACTCAAACAAGAAGAAGCTGCAGCAGATGACGTGTGAGCTGCAGGAGTGGAAGGAGAAGGAGGAATCCAAGATGAGCTGTAAGAATCCATGAGGCAAACTCCTTGATCCTCCCCTGGCCCTCTGGGGAGGTCAGCTGCAGGGCACTCACCTTGTGCCTGCTGTTCTGGAACCAGCAAGCCCATCATCTCCCTTCTTAGGCAGATGGAACTGTTAACATCCAGAGCTAATAGCTTGCTTATGGAGCGTTTAGCACTTCCAGGTCCCATGTGTCTTCATTTTTATGAGCGCACTCTCAGTCATTACAACTATCTGTAAGGGAGGGAATATTCTCCCATTTTACAGATGAGGAAATGGAGGCTAAGAGAATTGAAGTAGCCTGCCAAAGGTTATACAGCTAGGAGCCAGAATCCAATCCAGGCCTGCCTCTGTTTCCTGATAAGTTCGCTGTGGGCGTTGGGGCCTGGGCCAGGTCCCAGGTCTCCCGGTCTCTCTCCTGCTGAGCCTGTGGCTTCATTCCCCTGAACAGACTAGAAGCTTTCTCAGCAGAGGGACGGTGTGGTGTGTCAGAAAGCATCAGATAGTGGGGATCCCCTCCAAGGAGGACGGCAGGATAGACTTTGTCTTAATCCTACTGTGGCTGTGTCTTGGGAGCCAGTGTTGCCCCATCTCCCTGGGCTTGTGTTGTAGGTGTGAGTACGAGGAGACGGAAGTCCAGGGAGGGAGGTCTTGGTGAGAGTCACATAGCAAGTTGCTGATAGAGCTGGGACTAGTCTTGGGGTCTTGGGATCTTGCACCAGCTTAGTTTCTGTTTCCTACCCTGTGTTGCTTCTTCAGTGGGTGAAAGAGTCTCTGGGGCCTTAGTTTGTCACCACCTCCCAGCCTTGTGTGAGCTCGCTTCAGCCCAGAACCCAATCCATTGGCCAAGGAGAGCTTTGCCTCCTGGAATCCTGGGAGGGGTCCTTGAGGGAGGATCCTGCCTCCTGTTCCCCTGACTTCTCCAGACCTGAAGCAGCAGGTGGAGCAGCTGAATGACAAGATCAAGAAGACCCAGGAGGAAGTGAATTTCCTGAGCACTTACATGGACCATGAGTATCCTGTCAAGGTGGTCCAGATTGCCAACCTTATGCAGCAGCTGGAGCAGGTGAAGGACAACCAGCAGGTAGGTGAGCCCCTGGCTTTGCCCTGATAGGACCAGGGGGGAGGCAGGGCCAGTGGCCAACATGCTCTTGCTGTCCCCCAGGATGAGTTGGATGACTTTAATAAGATACGCAAAATGGTCCTGGAGTCTTTGTCTGATCAGATTCAGATGAAGAGAAAAATGCTTCTGCACTCTCTGGTGGCGGTGAGTAGCCAGCTCCGGCACCCAGCCCTGCTTTCGTTCCCATCCTCTGCCTCCAGGCCCCCTGCGCCCCCACCAGCCTCTCCCGTGCACGGCTGCCCAGGAAGAGGCACGTGGGGGCCAGACACTCCTTCATTCACAGAAAATCCAGCATCCCAGTCAGGGAGTTCTTCTGAAGAAGACCTGGGAAAACCAGAGCATGGTGAAGTGCACGGACAAGTACAGAGAAGTGAGTGGGCCAGGACGGGATGGTCCCCTGAGGGAGCAGAGGGGTGGGCAGTCCCCAGCACCTGTGGGAGACAAGCTTGTCCTGACCTGGTGCTCAGGAGTCATGGACTCTGGGTTGGCCTTTCTCCTTGCCAGTGCCATTACTGTCACTTGTTACTCATCTGAGAAGGGGATTTGTGGTGGCCTAGGCCTTGCCTCAGAAACCAGCATCACTGGGCACGACCCATTAGCAACATCACCAAGCATTGCCCACTCAACCATATTTTACTGTCACTAGCCACCCCTGTCTTCACCCTTTAATTCTTATCATTGACCCTCTATCATTACCAGTGTTAATGAATTTCACCATCACCACCCTTTTGTGTTAATTTTCATTACCTTCACCATCTCCGTCAGCCCTCATTAATCCTCATTATCAAGCACTGCCCTCTGCTCTGCAACCTGTATCCATTCTCCATGGTCCCCTGACCTTTCTCAGGACCATCAAACATTGTCACTAATTTGTGAGCCAGCCCTGCCCTGCCAGAGAAGCCCCTCTCTGGAGTCCCAAAGTCCCTGGGACAAAGCCCAGGCCATTTCCCTAAATGTCTTTACTCCTCACCCATTTTGCCCTTTCCTACCTTTGGTTGGGGTCATATGGATTCTCATTTTCCCCTGCTGTCCCTTACTCAGTTTGTCAACCAGTTTGAGGAGGAAATTCCCAAATTAAGGGCCGAGGTGGAACAGCTCCAAGTCCAGACCCAGGAACCCCGAGAGATTGCGTTTGCAGATGTTCTGCTTCGGAGACCCAAGTATGTGATCATTTTGCAGCTTCTCAAACTAGATGGGAGCCCCTGCCTCTTGCTACTGTGTGGAAAGAATAATGCTTGTCATTTAAGAGCATTTATTGCATGCCAGCCTGATCTCATTGTTCCTGCCAGTGACTGAGGTTGAAATTATTACTCTCCTTTGATCGAGGAAACTGAGGCCCACCTGCTGTCTGTCACATAGTGAGTGCTTGTTACATAGGTTCCAACAGGAGGACCAAGGATCTGAGAGGGCAAGTAGGAGGCTCAAGGTGACACAGAGCCAGGTTTCCAGAGGAGTCATCTGACTTCAAAGAGTGCTCGCTCTGAGGGGCCCCAGCATCTTAGAGCTGAGTTCCTGCTCCCTCTTGACCTTAGACCTTTGTAGGGGAGCATCAGTCCTGTCAAACCCATTCCTTTTTAATTTTTGAGTGTGTGTGTGCATTCTTATGTGGTTGGGCTGTGAGGTTACAGATAGGGCTCCCCAAATAAGTACCAGTGTTCTCAAGAGCAGGGCTCCCCTGAGGACATGCTTCCCCACCCTACAACTCTGGTGCCCCTACTTGGCCTCTCACACCTCTCGTTGCTCTTCCTTACCAGGTGCACCCCAGACATGGATGTCACCCTCAACATCCCTGTGGAAGAGCTGCTACCCTTCTAGATGGCAGGGCCATGGCCACCCTTCCCTCCCTGCTCTCTTCCCCACACCTGGAGCCTGAGTCGTCTCCTTCTAAGACCATATTCCCATTGGTACCCTCCTTGTCTGCCTCTCCTTTCCTCCCTCTGTCCTTTGGTTTGGGGCTACCACTGGGCCAGGTGGGAATTTCTAGTCAAGTCCACCATTTCCTTTTACCCATAGAGCTGGATCTGCATTTGTTCTTTGCCAGTGCCTGGGGGAATGGACTTTGTCTTCATATGAGGGCAGCTGTGCTGGCTGCATCTGGGGCTCAAAATTTCTCGAGAAATGCCAGACTGACCCCCAGCTTGAATATCCGTGGCTCTGTGGCTCCAGGCCGCCCCCTTCCTGGTTCAGTGGAAGCCCAGGTTCCCTCCCAATTTGTGCCCAGTCCTGTTAGGACCAGTGCCAGGGTGAGTTTAATACACTTGGAAACTTGCTGGGCCTTCATTGACAAATGAGCCCCAATAAAGCTAAACGTAACAAAAAGGCCATACAGTGACAGTTCGTGGTCATGGTCATTGTGGCTGAATCCCACCATTGTAGGTGCGTAGGAAGGGGGTGGAGGGAGGGAGTTGCCCATGGGTTAGCAGGAGTGTAGGTCTGGGTGACAGCACTTGGTAGGGAGGGACCAGCCCACATACATTTGAGGATATTTCTCATGTGTGTCCATTTTAAGCTACTCTGCCCACAATTCACTATCCACACCATATATTTACCTCCACCTCCTGTGAAAGTTCATCATTATTAGCTGAGTTGGCTCTTATATCCGTGGAATTTTGGCAAAGTTTCTGCCTTAGGCAAATTAGGATTATCAGGATTCCAAATCAGCATATTTGGGATCATGGGGGTGGGGGTGGGGCACTAGATAATGAAAGGATCCCATCCTGTTATCTGTCCTTAGTCTGTCCACCATCCTTTATTGGAGCATTGGAGGGCGGCAGGAATGAGAACGGTGTATGGGGATGTGGAGGAGGAGAAGGGGGAAATCAGCTTGCTGTTGCCTTTAATGGCAAGAATAGGTGTCTCCAGAGCATTTTGCAAACATGTAGAATGCCCCAAAGGTGGAAAATTTAGCATAATAAAGGTAGACAGGCATGACCCAGGCACTATTAGATGACCAGGCATTATTTTTTTCTCTTTTTTAAAAAATATATTTTATTGATTTTTTACAGAGAGGAAGGGAGAGGGACAGAGAGCTAGAAACATCGATGAGCTGCCTCCCGCACACCCCCCACTGGGGATGCGCCCGCAACCAAGGTACATGCCCCTGACTGGAATCGAACCTGGGACCCTTCAGTCCGCAGGCCGACGCTCTATCCACTGAGCCAAACCGGTCAGGGCAAGGCATTATTTTTAAATTTTAGTAGGGGATGTTTGAAAAACCTATTCTGGCATTGGGGCCAGCTAATCGAGTAAATGTAAGTTTCTCGTTCTAAGGCCAATTTCTGGTATCTTGTGAAGTTCCTTGATCTAAATCTGATTTAGGACACCAGTAGGAATTAGGAGGGCTTTGGCCCTGACTGGTTTGGCTCAGTGGATAGAGCGTCAGCCTGCGGACTCAAGGGTCCCAGGTTTGATTCCGGTCAAGGGCATGTACCTTGGTTGCGTGCACATCCCCATAGCGGGTGTGCAGGAGGCAGCTGATCGATGTTTCTCTCTCAGCAATGTTTCTAACTCTCTCTCCCTCTCCCTTCCTCTCTGTAAAAAAATCAATAAGATATATTAAAAAAAAAAGGAATTAGGAGGGCTTTGGTATGGTCCTGGGCAGCAGAGTCACACAGTGTCCTGGTTATGCCCATGTTGTGTGTAGACTTTGGTGTGGGCGTACCAAGTATAACCAGAAGATGGCAGTAAAGGGCTAATAAAATTAACCTGTCAACAACTTTAAGGCCTGGCGGAGGGGGGGGAGGGGCGCGGGCGGGGGTGGGGTGGGGTGGGGGGAATGGATCCCCAGCTTTTAAATCTCCAGTGTATTTTTATTGTAGAGTTCACAATTGGAGAAGATCCTTTTGGCCATTAGTGTGTGAATGGGAGGCCGTTGTTTTGCTCCTATTGCTATTCCTTGCTTCCTGTCCACCTGAGCTGGCCAGCCTCCAGACTCATCTCACCAGTCTCCTCCTGTCCCTATTTCTTAGTCCAAGGAGCCTTCCTTACTCTGCCAGATGAGCTCCTTTCCTGCTTAGCCTTTGCAGTGGCTAGTCCCCTGCTCTGAAGACTGTTCTCCAGGTCTTCATGCAGTTGAGTCACCTTGCCCTCTGAGTTCAAGTTTCCTTTCTCAGGGAGATCTTGCTTGACCATTTCTTTTCTTAAAAATATATTTCTATTGATTTCAGAGAGGAAGGGAGAAGGAGAAAGAGAGAAACATCAGTGATGAGAGAGAATCATTGATTGGCTGCCTCCTGCATGAACCCCAACCTGGACATATGCCCTGACTGGGAATCGAACCATGACCTCCTGGTTCATAGGTCAATGCTCAGCCACAGCTGGCTGGTCTCTCTTTTCATTTTGTGATGGTTTCTTTTGCTGTGCAAAAACCTTTTAGTTTGATGTAGTCTCGTTTATTTTTTCTTTTAATTCCCTTGCCTGAAGAAGTATATCAGAAAAAATACTGCACCCTAGCCAGTTTGGCTCAGTGGATAGAGCATCAGCCTGTGGACTGAAAGGCCGTGGGTTCAACTCTGGTCAAGGGCACATACCTTGGTTGCAGGCTCCTACCCGGCCCGGATTCTAGTCAGGGTCTGTGCAAGAGGCAACCAATCAATGTGTTTCTCTTACATCGATATTTTTCACTGTGTTTCCCTCTCTCTTCCACTCTCTCTGAAAAATCAATGGAAAAATATTCTCAGGTAGGGGGGTGAGGGCATGTATGGGAGTGGGGTGGGGGGGCAATGGGGGATATAGATATATGTAATACCTTAATCAATAAAAAAATCAATTAAAAATATCCTCAGATGAGGATTAAAAAGAAAAAATTAAAAAAGGAAAAATATTGCTATGTAATATGCTCAGTAAAATGCCTGAGATTTTGCTGCCTATGTTTTCTTCTAGGAGTTTTATGGTTTCGAGTCTTACATTTAATAATTTAATTTATTTTGAGTTTATTCTTGTATATGGTGGAAGAATTTGGTCTAGTTTTATTTTTTTCCACAAATGTTTCTAATTTCCCCAACCATTTATTGAATAGAGCCATCTTCACAGAGGTGTGTCCCCTGTTACACATTACATCATTTTGTGCAGCTTTTTTTCTGGTTGGATTGAACCTGCAAATTGTCTCCTGAGAATACAGCAGTAGCTAGTGTCCCATCTCCTTCCCCTTCCTACTCCCCACCCCTACCTGAGTAGGATTCAATTACTTCCATTTCCTGTGAAAGTTCATCATTGTTATTAGCTTTGAGTTGGCCCTAATGCTCATGGAATTTAAAAAAATATATATATTTTATTAATTTTTTACAGAGAGAAAGGGAGAGGGATAGAGGATTAGAAACATCGATGAGAGAGAAACATCAATCAGCTGCCTCCTGCATACACACCCCCTACTAGGGATGTGCCTTCAACCAAGGTACATGCCCTTGACCAGAATTGAATCTGGAACCCTTGAGTCCACAGGCCAACGCTCTATCCACTGAGCCAAACCGGTTAGGGCATGCCCATGGAATTAAGCAAAGCTCCTATCTTAGGCAAATTAAAATTTGCATAGGGGAGATAAATAAGGGGGGATAATGCAAGAAGGTCAGAAGATATAAGCTCTCACTGCTTCAGTCGGTGGTTTGGTTATGAGTCAACATCTTGGGACTGGGGTGAATTTTTGTTAGTACAGGCATATTCAGTTATAAGTTAAAATGTTTAGATAACTATATTTAACTTAACGCAGATTTGTGTAGTTATGGGCAGAGTCATTTTGAACAAGCCAATGAGAACACTGCTATAACAGTGACTAAACATTTTTTTCTTTTAAAATGTTTACTGTAAAAACAATTCTAAATTAAAAACAAATCTGAGCACATGGCGCTCATGGCCCTGAGTCATTCCTGAGAGGTGCAGGGTGTACTCCATCATGGTGCATCAGTGTGACTCTAGACTCATTCTCTAAGGCTGGCTCTCAGCTTTGATTTTGTTTTGTTGTGTTTTTAAATTTATTTTTATTGATTTCACAGAGAGGAAGGGAGAGTGAGAGAGAGAGAAACATCAATGATGAGAGGGAATCATTGATCAGCTGCCTCCTGCACTCCCCCTACTGGGGATTGGGCCTGCAACCCAGGCATGTGCCCTTGACTGGAATTGAACCTAGGACCCTTCAGGCCACAGGTCGACACGCTATCCACTGAGTCAAACCAGCTAGAGCTAGACAATTTTTTTTTTACAAATGGTCCAAGTGAACCAAACACTCAAGAAAAATAACCAACAGTATTTTTGGCAACGATAAAATTCAAAGTGTATCCATCACTGAGTTTGAAGCTTCTCAGGTTTTAAAGACTTTTCTGATAAATGGTGATATTAATTAATATGATATTTTGATATTGTATAATGCACTCTTGCACATTTATTCCAGAGAAATGAAAACTTACGGGGCATGAATCTGGAAGATCTGTATAACTCTGAATCAATATTTTCCAAGGGACCAGTGCAGGAAGTGACTAAATCATGGGTGGGTAATAGATCCATTTAAAGAACAATATAGGCCAATGCATTTTAATGTAACGGAGGACAAGAAATTCCTTTGACATGGTTTCAAATTCCTTGTTGCAATTAACCTTTAAGAATTTACCACATGTTTGAGTTTTGGTGTAATATCAAAGAAGACTATCTACAAATATCTGAAAAGGTTATTAAAATACTCCCCCTTCTTCCAACTATACACATTTCAACCATAGCAACATATGGCAGCAGGGTGAATACAGAAACAAATATGAGAGCAGTGATGTCTTCCATTACTAGTAAATCTATGAGATTTGCAGATATTAAAATAGCCACTTTTCTTATTCAACTTTTTCAAAATATAATTATTTTTCATAATGTATTTATATTTGCATGTAATGAGTTTATTACTGCTATTTTAAAATCAATTAATAGCCCTGGCTGCTGTGGCTCAGTTGGTTGAGCATCGTCCAGTGCACTGAAAGGTCATTGGTTCGAGTCCCAGTCAGGGCACATACCTAGATTGCAGATTGTTTTCTTATTTTTTTTAATTTAACGAATCTTTATTGTTTAGATTATTACAATTGTTCCTCTTTTTTCCCCCCATAGCTCCCCTCCACCAGGTTCCCACCCCACCCTCTGCCCTTACCTCCCCCGCACTGTCCTCATCCATAGGTGTACGATTTTAGTCCAGTCTCTTCCCGCACCTCCCACACCCCTTTCCCCCCAAGAATTGTCAGTTCACTCCCTTTCTATGCCCCTGATTCTATTATATTCACCAGTTTATTCTGTTCATCAGATTTTTTTTAAAAAATATATTTCTTTATTGATTTCAGAGAGGAAGGGAGAGGGATAGAGAGAAACAACAATGATGAGAGAGAATAATTATTGGCTGCCTCCTGCATGCCCCCTATTGGGGATCGAGCCCACAACCCGGGCATGTGCCCTTGGCTGGAATCCAATCTGGGACCCTTCAGTCCGCAGGCCGAAGCTCTATCCACTGAGCCAAACCAGCTAGGGCTCATCAGATTTTTTATTCACTTGATTTTTAGATTCACTTGTTGATAGACATGTATTTGTTGTTCATAATTTTTATCTTTACCTTTTTCTTCTTCCTCTTCTTAAAGAATACTTTTTAGCATTTCATATAATACTGGTTTGGCGGTGATGAACTCCTTTAGCTTTTTCTTGTCTGTGAAGCTCTTTATCTGCCCTTCAATTCTGAATGATAGCTTTGCTGGGTAGAGTAATCTTGGTTGTAGATTCTTGCTATTCATCACTTTGAATATTTCTTGCCACTCCCTTCTGGCCTGCATAGTTTCTGTTGAGAAATCAGCAGACAATCGTATGGGTGCTCCCTTGTAGGTAATTAACTGTTTTTCTCTTGCTGCTTTTAATATTCTCTTTTTGTCTTTTGCTCTTGGCATTTTAATTATGATGTGTCTTGGTGTGGTCCTCTTTGGATTCCTTTTGTTTGGGGTTCTGTGCGCTTCCTGGACTTGTAAGTCTATTTCTGTCACCAGGTGGGGGAAGTTTTTGGTCATTATTTCTTCAAATAGGTTTTCAGTATCTTGCTCTCTCTTTTCTTCTGGCACCCCCATAATTCTGATGCTGGTACACTTGAGGTTGTCCCAGAGGCTCCTTACACTATCTTCAAATTTTTGGATTCTTTTTTTTTTCTTTTTGCTTTTCCGGTTGAGTGTTTTTTGCTTCATTGTATTTCAAATCATTGACTTGATTCCTGCGGTTCTCTAGTCTGCTGTTAGGTCACTGTATAATATTTTTTATTTCAGTCAGTGTATGCTTAATTTCTAGTTGGTCCTTTTTCATATCCTCGAAGGTCTCGCTAAATTTATTGGCCTTTTCTAGGAAATTCTTGAAAAACCTTATAACCATGGTTTTGAACTCTATATCCAGTCGTTTGTTTTCCTTCATTTCTTTCATTTGTGATCTGTTTCTTTGTCTCCGCATTTTCGTTGCTTCCCTGAGTTGGTAGAGTAGCTTTGTGTGGTAGGTGTCCTCTAGGGCACAGTGGCTCAGCCTCCCCAGTTACCTGAGGTGGACACTTTTGGTGCACCCCTTTGTGGACTGTGTGCACAGCCTTGTTGTAGTTAAGTCTTGATTGTTGTTGGAATCACTGGGAGGAATTGACCTCCAGGCCAATTGGCTGTGAGGATTGGCTGTGTCTATGCTGGGAACACTTCTGTGCTGGAGACACTCTTATGAGACAAGACTTGCAAAATTGCAAAAGCCTCTGTGCTCAGCTTGGATGGGGCGGAATTTCAGGGCTGAGCAGACAGCATGGGTTTCCCGTCAGCCCTGCCCTATGAGGCCCCTGGGTCTCAGTGTCCCTTGGTAATCGCTGCAAGCACCTCTGAGAGAAAGCCGCCCTCGAGTTTCGCCCGCTGCCAGACAGTCCAGTTTCTCCCCGAATGAGTCGGGGTTCCCAGAAACTTGCCCAGAACTGGAGTTCAGTGCAGTTGGGAGCTTCCGTCTCTTTCCCGCTTTAGAAAGCCAGCCATGCACTCAGCCGCCCATGCATTCAGCAGTCAGTCCTCTCTGCGTGCGCGTGCCTCCGGACCTCTGCCTTCCGCTGCTCCCGAGTCTCATTGTGCTTTCTCTTTTCCTGACAGTCCAGATTTCCCCCCGAATGAGTCTGGTTTCCTAGCGTCTTGCCCAGGACTGGAGTTCAGTGCAGTCGGGAGCTTCCTTCTCCCTCCCGCTTTAGAAAGCCAGCCGTGCACTCAGCCGCCGTGGACACAGCCGCTTGTCCTCTCCTCATGCGAGTCTCCATACCTCAGCCTTTTGCAGCTCCTCTGAGTCTCAGTGTGCTTTCCTCTTTCCTTCTAGTTGTAGAATTTCCACTCAGCCAGCTTTCCTGTGGTTCTGGATGGTGTCTGTTTTGTCTTTTAGTTGTAGTTTCGATATTGTGCGAGGCAGCAGTTTAGGTGTTTATGCCGCCATCTTGGTTTCTCCCCTAGATTGCAGGTTTGATCCCTGTTTGGGGTATGTACGGAAGGCACCTATCAATGTTTTCTCTCTCTCTTCCCCCTTTCTCAAATCAATAAAAACATTTAAAATCAAATAAATACTTAAAATTTCTTAGTTTTAACTTCAAATGTAGTAATTATTGATAGATATAACATACATAAACAAGCTCGCTAAGGTCCCCTATAATTTTTAAGAGTATAAAAGGGTCCAGAGACCAAAAATATTTGAAACTGTCCTAGCTTATTTTAACTGATAGAACTGTAAGTTTTAGCTACATTGTTTAAGTATTCTTTTATTTGGTCATTTATGTATTAATTCAACAAATATTCATTGAGCACTGCTACATGCCAATCATTCCAGGCCCTGGGATTTCAGCAATGAATTAAATACATAAGACTATTCACTTTTATGGAACTTACGTTCTAGTGTGTCAGGAACAAAAAATCCCCCAAGTAGACATGTAATATTTGTAACATGTTAGATAGCATTGAACCTGTGGAAAAGAGGATAGGAAACTCCTGGGATTAGGGTATTCGATTTTAAATATGAGCCGTCAGGAAAGGCCTCACCTAGTGACATTCGATGGAAGACCTGAACACAGCGAGGAAGGGAACCATGTGGATGTGCAAGAAAAGGTCACTTTAGTAACAAGGAATTGTTACTGTGCAAAGGCCCTGAGTAGGAGCGCCTGTGGGGTATGTTCAAGGAATATCCAGGGACACAGTGCGGCTGTTGTGGTGTATTGCAATCAGCACGATAGGATAGATGTGGATCCTCACTGTTTATATGGCATAATCAAGTGGATATAGGCTATTTTGCTGGATAATTTTGGTTGGTATCTTCAGAATGTGACCTATAATGTTTGTTTATTGCTCATATTTTAAATTATTACTCATATTATCTCAGACAGCAGGTATGTCCTAGTGAGGATTTATCCCTATTTGCAAGGCCCTGTTCTAGGCTCTTTTTATTTTATTTTAAATAAATCTTTACTGTTCAGATTATTACAGGTGTTCCTCTTTTTTTCCCCCTATAGCTCCCCTCCACCTGATTCCCCACCCCACCCCATGCCCTTACACCCCGCCACTGTCTTCATCCATAGGTGTAAGATTTTTGTCCAATCTCTTCCCGCACCCCTCACACCTCCTTCCCCCTGAGAATTGTCAGTTCACTCCCTTTCTATGTCCCTGATTCTATTATATTCACCAGTCCATTCTGTTCTTCAGATTTTTTATTCACTTGATTTTTAGATTCAGTTGTTGGTAGGTATGTATTTGATGTCATTTTGTTGTTCATAATTTTTATGTTTACTTTTTTCTTCTTCTTCCTCTTCTTAAAGAATACCCTTCAGCATTTCATATAATCCTGGTTTGGTGGTGATGAACTCCTTTAGCTTTTTCTTGTCTGTGAAGCTCTTTATCTGCCCTTCAATTCTGAATGATAGCTTTGCTGGGTAGAGTAATCTTGGTTGTAGGTTCTTGCTGTTCCTCACTTTGAATATTTCTTGCCACTCCCTTCTGGCCTGCATAGTTTCTGCCGAGAAATCAGCTCACAGTCGTATGGGTACTCCCTTGTAGGTAACTAACCGTTTTTCTCTTGCTGCTTTCAAGATTCTCTCTTTGTCTTTTGCCCTTGGCATTTTAATTATGATGTGTCTTGGTGTGGTCCTCTTTGGATTCCTCTTGTATGGGGTTCTGTGCGCTTCCTGGACTTGTAAGTCTATTTCTTTCACCAGGTAGGGAAAGTTTTCTGTCATTATTTCTTCTAATAGGTTTTCAATATTTTGCTCTCTCTCTTCTTCTGGCACCCCAAAAATTCGGATGTTGGTACGCTTAAAGTTGTCCCAGAGGCTCTTTACACTACCTTCATATTTTTGGATTCTTTTTTCTTTTTGTTTTTCTGGTTGGGTGGTTTTTGTTTCCTCATATTTCAGATCTTTGGTTTGATTCTTGGGGTATGTTGATCTACAGTTGAATTTCTGTATATTCTTTATTTCAGACAGTGTATGCTTAATTTCTGACTGGTCCTTTTCCATTTTTTTGGCATTCTCATTAAGATCCTTAAAGGTCTCACTAAGTTCCTCAGCGGTTTTTAGAAGATTCTTGAGTAACCTTATAAATGTGGTTCTGAACTCTATGTCATCCAGTAGTTTGCTTTCCTCCATTTCTTTAATTCGTGACATGTTTCTTTGTCTCCGCATTTTGGTTGCTTCCCTGTGTTGATGGAGTGGCTTTGTGTGGTAGGTGACCTATAGGTATATCTGTGAACAAAACAAAGATTCCAATAAATCACCTGAGGTGGACGCTCTTGGTACACCCCCTTGTGGGCTGAGTGCAAAGTCTTGGTGTAGTTAAGCCTTGATTGCTGTTGGTACACTGGGAGGAATTGACCTCCAGGCCAATTGGCTGTGAGAACCCGCTGTGTCTATAATGGAAGAACTGCTGCACTGGAGACACGCTTATGGTGCAGGACTTGTTTCAGTGGGGCTTTGGTGTTCACTGAGTCTACCTCTTGAATGTGTCACTTATGGATGTGAGGAGTTGAAATCTGGTGTCTCACACTGACCACTAGGTACACTGGCTTCTGGATCTCCAATGGGGTGCAGGTCAGCCACTGTCTGAGGCCACACAGCAGGTGCTACAGCAAGAACTAGTTTTTCTCCTCTTTGCTTGGGGTTTGGAGGTTTTGGAGCTGTCTGACCTGGGCTGCAAGTTTGCTAGGTTAAGCTGCGATAGGGCAGACCATTCATATGCTAAAGCTGCTGCTTGGAGCTTGGGTGGGTTTGTAGATTGTGCGGGGTGGGGTCTCAGGGCATCACTAGGCTAGGGCGTGGCAAACAGCGATGGCTGCCAATTAGCCGGCTCTGCGTCTCTGACCACGTCCCAGTGTCCCGCGCCCCAGCGCAGTAAACAATTATTCCTGCACGCAGCCCTACAAGCAAGCCACCCTCACTTTCGGACCCAATGGCAGACAGTCCAGCTTCTCCCTGTAGGACTTTGGGTCCCCGCGTCTCCCCAGAAACTGGAGTTCGGAGTAATTGGGAGCTTGTCTCCCTTCGGGTTGAAAAAAGCAGTGCTCCCAGTCTCCCGCCGCCAGCCCGATTCGCGCGCCTCCGTACCTCAGCTTTTCAGCGCTTGTGCATGTCTCAATGCTCTTTTCTCTTTCCTTCTAGTTGTAGAACTTCCACTCAGCCAGCTTTCCCGTGGTTCTGGGTGATAGACGTTTTGTCTTTTAGTTGTAGTTTTGAAATTGTTGTGCGAGGCAGCAGTTTAGGTGTTTACCTATGCCGCCATCTTGGATCCTCCTGTTCTAGGCTCTTGAGGTATATCTGTGAACAAAACAAAGATTCCAGTCCTCAGGAAGCTCGATTTTTAAGTAAGGGGAGGTAGAGGCTAAGCAATAAATGTCACAAGTAAGTGAATTGTATGCTTTTTGTTGTTAATCCTCACCCGAGGATATTTTTCCATTGATTTTTAGGGAGAGTGGAAGAGAGAGGGAAACACAGTGAGAAATATCGATGTGAGAGAAACACATAGATTGGTTGCCTCCTGCACTAGCCCCCACCAGGGCCCGGGCCAGGGAGGAGCCTGCAACCAAGGTATGTGCCCTTGACTGGAATCGAACTTGGGATCCTTTGGTCCTCAGGCTGATGCTCTATCCACTGAGCCAAACTGGCTAGGGCTATGTTGGAGAAACTTATGGCCTTGATTGTGGTGATGGTTTCATGGGTGTGTACTTATCTCCAAACCCATCAAGTTGTATACATTAAATGCCTACAGCTTTTTGTATGTCAATTATACCTCAGTACAGTGATTTTAAGAAAAGGGAACTGATAAGTGCCATGGGAAAAAGGCAGAGTAGGGGTCCTGACTTAAATTTTTGTAAAAAAATTTGACACACAAAAAGTTTGTGGCAAATGCTTTTTTACTTTTAAATTTAGACTCACATATTCTACCTAGGTAGTGACCTATGAGGGTGGATGTGACCCCTGGTGGTTATCAGGCTAATTTTTTTCTCTGTGTCTAGAAAATTTTAGTGCCTGTTATTTGACACTCTTCTTCAACGAAGGAGAGGTTAGGATTGTAAATATTTATCTCTATTTCTTGTCTCTTTATTGGTATTAGGTCATATAACAAACAAACGTTCCAATTCAGCTGTTCAACCTCATAGTTTACTTCTCACATACATTCTAATCCATAGTATGAGGTGTGGTTTGCTCCTCTGTGAAATTAGTCAGAGGCCCATGCTGGTGGAGGCCCTGACATCTACATGTGTCTTCCAAGGTCACACTGGGCATTACCATCCCCCTGAAGATATTCAGTGAGGGAGAACGGGATACTCTGCAGGAGGATTTTATAGGTCACCAAGAAGAGGCATAATCATTTCCACCTACATTCTGTTGGCCAAAAAGAACTCAGTCACATGACCTCCTTAACTGCAAATAAGTCCGTGAGATGTAGTGTAGCAGTGTATTCAGGAGGGAAAGAAATTAGTTTTGGTGACCAGCTACCCTGGTTCTATTTCTTTCCCTATGGAGAAAGATCATTGTCATATCTTTAGTAGGGAAAAAAGGGCAGTGTGTTTTTTCTGCCCTAGAAGCTGTAATCTCAAAAAAAAAAAAATACAAGCTATAATCTCATATTCAGCTGCCCTGTGGCCAAGACTGTGCTAGTAACTGGAGAAACAGATATGGAGATGATGACATTTCATATGGTCAGAAGCTGCAGGTGCCTCTCGTCCCATGTAAAAAAGTTTGCCAACAAACAATTGGTTACAATTTAAAAAATTATCCAAATATTAAAGCTTATCAATTACTTTTTTTCCCTTTTCTGATTTTCCTCAGTCTTTCTCTCACTTATAACTGGTATGACAATCTTAAATCTTAGTTACTACACTACACTTAATAATGTTAAGATAATATTACCTATATTGTCATATCAAAGTATGTTTAAATTGTAACATTATTTAAAATGACAATCTTAATTAAAAACAATTAAATCTAACAAGTATATTATTAAGATCTTTAGGTATACATGAGTACTTACCATTATATTAAAGTCTCAAAAGGCATTTTTAAAATATCAGAAAATACAACATGCCAATGCAAAGAATATCAATGTTAAGAATTACTAGAAAAATGTTATTCTGTTAAATCCACACAGAAAATTTTAGTGGAATTTTAGTTCACAAATTTTTATAATGTAATCTGGGTATACCCAATTTGTAAGTCATTAATTCATAAAATCAAAACCCATTTTAGCTGGAAATCTGTATTGGTTCCCAGTGCTGCATAACAAATGCCCACAGAGCTAGCAGCTTAAACACCACATATATTTGTTTGCTCACACATATATTTATTAGCTCATGGTTCTTGGGTCAGAAGTCCTGGTGGGCTCGGCTAAGTTCTATGCTTAGGGTGTCACAAGTCTGAAATCAGGGTGTCAGCTGGGTTGGACTCTGGGCAAGAGTCAGCTTCCAAGCTCATTCAGGTTGTTGACAGAATTCAGTTCCTTGGGTAGGACTGAAGTGCTTTCAGCTTCTAGAAGCCACCCACATTCTTGGTCATGGGTTCCCTCCATCTTCAAGCCAGCAAGGATGCATCAGATCTTTGTCATGCTTCAAATCTCTGACTCCTACTAACCAGAGAAAACCCTGCTTCTAAAGAGCTCCCCTGAAGGCAGGCCCATACGGATAATCTCTGTATATGAAGGCCAGTTGACCTGAGACTTTAATTATATATCTGCATACTCCCTTCACAGCAGTACTTGGATTAGTGTCTGACTAACCAGGGGACAGGAATCTTGAGGATGGGGCAACGTTAGAATTATGCCTACCACAAAACCCATGTTTACAGTACACTTACATGTCCTCAAAGTAATGGGAGATCTAATGCTTTATAGAAAGGCAAAGGAAATTAAAATGTTTATAGATAGATTTGCTTTGGTTTAAAAAACTCATTAAAAAAAAAAAAAGTATGGCTCTTTCCCTGCCGCTGCGGAGTTGCAAGGAGGTGGAGGCTTGGGTGCGTTCAAGATTCTGCTCTATCCATAACCCACCGCCATGGCCGAGGAAGGCATTGCTGCTGGAGGGGTAATGGACGTTAAAACTGCTTTGCAAGAGGCGCTGAAGACCGCCCTCATTCCCGATGGCCTCGCGCGCGTAATTCGTGAAGCTGCCAAAGCCTTAGACAAGCGCCAAGCCCACCTTTGTGTACTTGCATCCAACTGTGATGAGCCTATGGACGTCAAGTTGGTGGAAGCTCTTTGTGCTGAACACCAAATCAACCTAATTAAGGTTGACGACAACAAGAAACTAGGGGAATGGGTGGGCCTCTGTAAAATCGACAGAGAGGGAAAACCCCGTAAAGCGGTTGGTTGCAGTTTTGTGGTGGTTAAGGGCTATGGTAAAGAGTCTCAGGCAAAGGATGTCATCGAGGAGTACTTCAAATGCAAGAAATGAACAAATAAACTTAGCTTTTGTTTTAAAAAAAAGTATGTCATGTCTTTATTTTAAAAATTTTCTACATTATGTAATCAATGCACTATTATAAAAGAATTGAAGCAGGTCTATATTCATTCTCTCAAAACAATTACAATTACAACTGTGTACCAATAGATATGTTTATTTCTGCTAATTGGTAATATTAAGTATTGTAATTCCCAAACTGAGTGTTATGAACTGAATGTTTCTGTCTCCCCCAAATTCACATGTGTTGGTTCACAAACTTAAGGAGTTCCCAGGGTGAAGTCTGAAACTGGCCTCCTGAACATGGAGGGCAAGGAGAGATGGAAGACAGATGCAGACCACTTTAGGTTGGTGGGTGGCAGTTTATTTTGTTTTTAATATATTTTTATTGATTTCAGAAAGGAAGGAAGAGGGAGAGAAAAATAAAAACATCAATGATGAGAGAAAATCACTGATTGGCTGCCTCCTGCACGCCCCACACTGAGGATCCAACCCACAACCCAGGCATGTGCCCTGAACGGCAACCTTCTGATTCAGAGGTTGATGCTCAACCATAGAGCCACACCGGCCAGGCGGTAGGTGGCAGTTTAATAACCAAGGGAACTTGCAAACGATGTTTGTCTTGGGGGGTCACAAGATGAGACCCCTTCACCCAGCTGCCAGAATCTTAAACGGCTAAGATTCTGTTTAATAAAATAAGTAAATAGACGTTTAATAAATAGGGACCTTGCCCAGCTGGTGTGGCTTGGAGGTTAAGCATCAACCTATGAACCAGGAGGTTGCAGTTCAATTCTGGGTCAGGGCACATGCCCTGGCTGGGGGCTTAATCCCCAGTGTGTGGTGTGAGAGAGGCACTGATCAATGATTCTCTCTCATCATTGATGTTTTTATCTTTCTCTCCCTTCCTTTCTGAAATCAATAAAAATATGTAAAAAAAAAATAGCCTTTATGGGTTCAGTCGCTTATACAGTTCAGATGGTCTGTGCAACACATTGCTCTTCCAAGGCTGTGTCCTGGAAAATGACTCCCGCTGTGGTACGGGTGGGCGGAACGTAAATCCCAAGGAACATACATTCCGAGGACCCGGCGGGGAGTGAGGAGCCTCTGATTGCCGAGGTCCAGCGTCCGGGTCAAGCTGGGGTCACGTCCTCGGGGTGAGGAGACGCTCTCTCCACCATTTGAGGACCCACAAACCAAGGAGAGAGCTCTCACCATAAACCCACCCTGCCAACACCTGACCCAGGACTTCCCGCCTCCAGGACTGTGAGCAAATATATTTCTGTTGTTTACGCCCCCCAGTCTATGGCGTTTTGTTAGCCTGAGCAGACTAAGGCACTGAGAAATATTAAACTTTACAGTATGATTATTTTATTGTTTGCCTTTATACTTGGAAGTAAGATAATTATTAAAATTTAAAAATCAATCCTCATATAAGTTATACGACAAGAGTGGTGGTTTTATTCTTTTCAGCTTAATAATTAGGGCCATAAGATTTTTTTTATTTTTACAAAAAAGGAAAAGAAACATTTTATTTTAAAAAGCCCCAGGATTTCAGCCTTGGAAAAGAATGTCTTGACAGAAGCTACTGTGCCATTTTTTTCTGGGCATAATGCCATGGTAAATACATTATTTTATCAATTTCGTCCCTGTCTGCCAGTTTGCAGTTTTGATAGCTCACAAGTTCAGTTTCCCCTGTGAATACGATTATACTTTAGGATAGAATATTGAGGACAATTTAATTTCATAATAGCATTTGGTTTTATTGGTTAAAATTCCTGTTGAAGTGGGTTAATAGTACAACCTGTTAACACATCTCTCCCCTCTGTCTCTCCCCACCCCACCCCCCCTTCCTTCTTGGCCAAGAATACAATCATCAGAAAATTAGCTTTGAAAGAACAAGATTCAGAACTGTTTTTCTTTTTCTTCTTTATAAGAAAAACAACTAGTTAAGAAATAGGAGCAAGCTAAGCACATACCTATTAAAATAGTTATTGAGATTGAACGTGTTTAAAGCTCTGTTTTCATCTTTTCCAGCATTACCTGCTCCTCACAATTACTGTTTCTGTTAAGCTTTAGGACTTTCTCGTAGCAAAACGAGAATGGGAGAGGAAAAGAGAAGGAAAGAGTCATTCTTCTCATAGGAGAGTTGTTTACTTAAGTTATATGATGGAGTTTGTCATAGTTCTTGAAAGTTTAGATTTTAATATTTTATATTAACATTTTATTTTATGAGAGTCACGTTTGTATAAATTAAAAGTTCTCTATTATCTTGATATATTAAAGAAATTTTTCCTGTGATAATGAGATTTTTGTGATTGTATCTTACTTTTTAACTTATAAAATACAGTAAGATGGACTATATTTTGGGTGGACGGTTGCATGAGGTTTTTTTTTTACTCTTGTCAAAAAGGTTTATTAACATGGAATTACTTCAAATACAGATAAAAGCACCTTTCTGTTCAAGTTTGAATATTTTCAATATACAGGAATTTAAATGAAAAAATTCTGAATCTTCATGTTGCAGTTTTATTTCATTTTAATTTTTACCTTTTAAAAAGGTATTGGCACTGCCTGGCTGGCATGGCTCAGTGGTTGAGCATTTATCTTTGAACCAGAAGGTCACAGTTCAATTCCCGGTCAGGGCACATTCCCGGGTTTGGGGCTCGATCCCCAGTGGGGGGCATGCAGGAGGCAGCCGATCAATGATTCTCTCTCATCATTGATGTTTCTCCCTCTCTCTTCCTCTCTGAAATCAATAAAAACATATCTATTTTTAAAAAAGTATTGGCACTACAAGGTTTTATAAAAAATAGAAGTGACAAATTTAAAACACATGAAAATCTTTTCTTAAATGAGTTTGAACTATCATGGAAATCAGAATGCAGAAGAGTTCTATCACCTCCCAAAATTCCCTTGGCATCCCTGATGACCACAGAAAGGAATTCTTGCATCTCCTGCCCAGGAAATCTAAGCCTGGCTGCCAGCCTATTTAAAGCTGAGAAGGGGAAGGAACCAGCCGTCTTATAGTTCAATAGATGTGTTCTTTTTTTCCTTTTTTTAAAAAAATTGAATTTATTGGGGTGACATTGGTTCACAAAACCATACAGGTTTCAAGTGTATAACTCAACAAAACATCATCTTCACACTGCATCTTGTGCTCATCACCCAAAGCACAGTCTCTTTCCGTCCCCAATTATCTCCCTTTGCCCACTTCCATTTACTCCCACCCCCTTTCCCTCTGGCTATCACTATACTGTTGTCTGTGTCTATGTGTGATATGTATATATATTATTATTATTTTTTTGCTTAATTCCTTCACCCATATTCTCTGACAGCTGTCAGTCTGTTTCATGTATTCGTGCCTCTGTTTCTAGTTTGTTAGTTTATTTTGTTCATTCGGTTCCATATATATGGTATGTGACAGCATATGGTATTTGTCTTTCTCTGATTGTTGTATTTCACTAAGCATAGTAATCTCCAGGTCCATCCATGCTGTCGCAAAAGGTGTGTTCGTATGGCTTTCATTTGACCTGGTGTCCTTGAATCCAGCAGCTCCTTTTCATACTTTCAACGGAGACGACATTTGGTTTTCTCTTTATATTAATTTCTCTTATTTTGCTCTGAGTAAAGACTGTGTAGTATTGAATTTATGCTTTTAATTTTTAAAATTTATTTATTTATTTATTTATTTATTTATTTATTTATTTATTGTTAATCCTCACCCGAGGATATTTTTCCATTGATTTTTAGAGAGAGTGGAAGGGAGAGGGACAGACAGAGAAAAACACTAATGAGAGAGAGACATCGATTGATTGCCTCCCATATGCCCCCAGCCAGAGTTGGGAGTCAGCAACCGAGATATGTGCCATTGACCAGAATTGAACCTGGGACCCTTCAGTCTGTAGGCCGATGCTCTATCCACTGAGCAAAACTGGCTAGGGCTTAATTTTACTTTTAAACATTTTGATTCCTACCTGAAACTTTGCTAATTTTTGTGACTCTTCCATAGGTTTTTGAAAGAAATGCTTATTTTTTCTAATCATGCAGAATCTTCTTTCTTTGTATTGATTACTTCAAGTTTGTTGATTGTTTAGTACAAGTTCTCTGTGTTCTTATTTTTCCCTCTTTGTACTTGATTTCTAATAAAATTGGAGGTCATTTACTGGACAAAATTTTAGAGAGACATTCTGGCTGGGAAAACTATAAATATAAATATTACAGCACCTTTTTAGTATCCTCTCAATTCTGCCTTTCTCCCTTCTCTGTGGATGAAGGGGATAAAAGTGAGGTGTGGTATCGTATCTTTTCCAGGGGTTCTGTTTCATCCTTTGATGGTTCACCATTGATAGCACCTCAAATAATTTTTGGATTGTGCCTTGAAGAAACTATTTACCTAAATCTTATGTATCAATGGAACTGTTCCTTTTTATAATTATATTCTTTAATAAATTATCTATATAAAAGGCTAAGCAACTGTCCGACCGGCCAGTAGCTGTGATGCACACTGACCATGGAGCAAAAAGAGTACCTGTAGATATGGCCCCAGCATTTTGGGTATCTGACTCTGTGTGTGCATGTATTTTTATTATAAAATGAGATTAACCCACCATGATTCTAAAATTTTTTTGAATGATAACATGACTAGATTTATTCTATATGATTGAAGAAACTCTAAACTTACATTTTTTTAAAATATATTTTATTGATTTTTTACAGAGAGGAAGGGAGAAGGATAGAGAGTCAGAAACATCGATGAGAGAGAAACATCGATCAGCTGCCTTCTGCACACTCCCCACTGGGTATGTGCCTGCAACCAAGGTACATGCCCTTGGCCGGAATCGAACCTGGGACCCTTGAGTCCGCAGGCCGACGCTCTATCCACTGAGCCAAACCGGTTAGGGCTAAACTTACATTTTTTAAAAAAATATATTTTATTGATTTTTTACAGAGAGGAAGGGAGAGGGACAGAGAGTTAGAAACATCGATGAGAGAGAAACATCAATCAGCTGCCTCCTGCACACCCCCCACCGGGGATGTGCCCGCAACCAAGGTACATGCCCTTGACCAGAATCGAACCTGGGACCCTTCAGTCTGCAGGCCGACCCTCCATCCACTGAGCCAAACCGGTTAGGGCTAAACTTACATTTTTTAAAGGAATGCATAGCGTTCCACATTATGAATATATTTATTTATTTATTTATTTATTTAAAAAATATATTTTATTGATATTTTACAGAGAGGAAGGGTGAGGGATAGAGAGCTAGAAACATCGATGAGAGAAAAACATCGATCAGCTGCCTCCTGCACACCTCCCACTGGGGATGTGCCCGCAACCAAGGTACATGCCCTTGACTGGAATCGAACCTGGGACCCTTCAGTCCACAGGCCGACGCTCTATCCACTGAGCCAAACCGGTTTTGGCTGAATATATTTATTTAACAATCCCCTCATATCTGGACATTTAGGTAGTTTTTAGTTTTTCACTATTTTAAACTATGTTGCTAGGATTATTTTTGTGCATTATTTTTTATATTGGTTCTGCTTATTTCCTCAGAATATATTTATTCCTAAAATTAGAGTCTCTGAGCCAAAGAACATCAACATTTTTAAGTTTTTTGAAAAGTGTCTTCCAGAATTTACCCATTTACTCCTAATTAGGAGTGTTTGATGACAAGACTTGTTTCTGTTTATACCTGTCAAACTTGGGTTTGCAAATCTTTTGACTCTCTGGAAATCTAATAGATAAAAGAGATGTCATAGTTTTAATTTGCATTTATTTCCTTATAAGTAAGATTTTATTTTTTTGCCTATGTTTTTTGGGCATTTTAGTGGTTAAGTTGCTACTTCACATCACATTCATTTTCTACCTGAGGTTTCATGTTTTCCTTGTTACTTTATGTTAACTTGTTAGGTTTTGGGGGTATTAACACTTCATTTTAAGATTTAAAGAAAATTGATTTCAGAGAGGAAGAGAGAGGGCAAGAGAAATAGAAACATCAATGATGAGAGAGAATCATCAATTGGCTGCCTCCTGCACTCTCCCAGGACATGTGCCCTGACTGGGAATCAAATCATGACCTCCTAGTTCATAGGTTGATGCTCAACCACTGAGCCATGCTGGCTGGGCTCTTTTTTTTTTTTTTTTTTTTTTAACTATGACACTTTAAATTTTCTGTTTCACTTTGAGGTTTATTTTAATAGCTTTTATTGAGATACTAGATGCCCGGTGCACAAAATTCGTGCATGGGTAGGGTCCCTAGGCCTGGTCGGTGATCAGGGCTGATCAGATTCCCTGCCTCTTCCTTCCCTTGCTATCCGTGTGCTGCCACCATGTGGTTCCCCCTGTCTCCCCACCTCCCCACCTCCTCCTTCCCTTGCTCCCTCAGCACCCTGCTGCCTGTCATGTTCTGTGCCGCCCCCTGGTGGTCAGTGTACGTCATAGTGAGCGATTGAATTCCCGGTCTCCTGGTCAAACTCCTGAGGGGACACTTTGCATATTAGCCTTTTATATCCTATCTAATAAAAGAGTAATAGGCAGATTGACCATCACTCCAACACACAAGATGGCTGCCCCCATGTGGTCAAAGATGGCTGCCCCCATGTGGACACAAGATGGCCACCACAAAATGGCTAGCAGGGGAGGGCAGTTGGGAGGGAACAGGCCTGCAAGGGAGGGCAGTTGTGGGTGATCAAGCCTGCAGGGGAGGGCAGTTAGGGGTAACCAGGCCGGCCGAGGAGGGAAGTTGGGGGTGACGGGACCTGCAGGGAAGGGCAGTTGGGGGGGACCCAGGCCTGTGGGGGGGAGCAGTTGGGGGGACCAGGCCGGCAGGGGAGGGCAGTTAGGGGCAATCAGGCTGGCAGGGGAGCAGTTAGGCATCAATCAGGCTGGCAGGGGAGTGGTTAGGGGGTGATCAGGCTGGCAGGCAGAAGCGGTTAGGGGCAATCAGGAAGGCAGGCAGGCGAGCAGTTGGGAGCCAGCAGTCCTGGATTGTGAGATGGCAGTCGGACATCCCTTGAGGGGTCCCTGATTGGAGAGGGTGCAGGCTGGGCTGAGGGACACCCCCTCCCGTGCATGAATTCGTGCACCGGGCCTCTAGTATATAGATAATTAACATACAATAAACTGCACACATTTAAAATTTGGTAAATTTCTGACTTACTAGTACGTATATCCACGCTTAAGCCATCACCACAATCAAGACAATGAACATATCCATCATCTCTCAAGGTGTTCTGATGCCCCTTTGCATTTCCTCCCGCCAGTTGTTTCTACCCACCCTCATATCCACAGGCAATCTGCTTTCTGTCATTAGAGCTTACTTTGAATTTTCTAGAATTTTATATGTATGGAATCATATAGAATATACTGTTTTGGGTAATTAGTTATTAAAGAAATGCAAATTAAAATCACAATGAGATACCATTACACACCTATTAGAAAGGTTAAAATTAAAAAACTGATTGTACCAAATATTGGTGAGGATGAGAAGCAACTGGAATTTTCATATGCTGCTGGCAGGAATGTATAGTGATACAACTCTCTTGGAAAACAGTTGGGTATTTTCTTAAAAGTTAAATATTCACCTACCATATGATCTAACCATTCCATGCCTAGGTATTTACCTAAGAGAAATGAAAACATGAATCCATACAAAGACTTATATATGAACGTTCATAGACACTTTGTAACCGCTCCAAACTGGGACCAAACCAAATGTCTATCACCAAATCAGCGGATAAAAAAATTGTGGTATATTTACACAAAGGAATAGTATTCATAAATTAAAAAAAGAACTATTGATACATGCAAAAATATGAATACATTTAAAAATGTATCTTCTGACATATAGAAATTTATGCTATGTAATCAGTTTATTCTTACATGAGTTTTGCCTTTTTTGCCATACCTACTTAGAACTTCCTTGCTCCCAAATTAAATATTTAATTATATAATCTTTTAATACTTTATTTTTCACCCTTTCATTTTAAAACTACCTGGAATTAATTTTGGTCTTGTAGGGAACTGGTAAATTATTTTTGGTATGGTTAGAATGTTTGCAGAATTGCTTTAAATTGTTTAGGCTCAAGTGTTCTGACTTGTTCTCAGGTTGAATTTGGTACCTGTCACACAAATGTTATACAACATTAACGGATAGCAAACTTTAAGAGGAAATTTATACATCATCTTGCTGTCCCATTAAATAAGGAAGTCATAATTTTTATGAGTTTCATTGTATTGCTTGGAGGCAATTTTGCCATAATAGCAACCATATTATAAATGCTATTTTGAATAATATTACTAGTATGTATCAATATTCTATAAGCATTTCTTTTCTATTTGTCCATAATTATACATGTTACTTGTATATAATATTTCATCATTTAGAACGTTCTAATTTTCTTGCCATTTAAATAACATTGCATTGAACCCCTGTGTGCCCATAACTTTTTGCTTCTTTGGAATAACTTATGATGCATAGAGCCAGAAGTACTGTTAACTGTATTAAACAAATAGAAGTTCTGTTTCTTTGTACTTATTTCCACTCTGCTTTCCAACAGGGTTATGCCAATTTTATATTGTGGGTGGGCACATATGAGTCACCAGCATCATTTCAGCCTTGTTTTCAGAGTATTACCAATATTAGGTCTACGTACAGTGCGGGACAAAAGTACATCTACAGTTGTTCGTATGGAAAATAATACAATAATTAATAAATAGCAATACAAGAATAAACTGTGTTTTGTATACTCACAACTGTAAGCCTACTTTTGCCCCATCCTGTATTTTGTCCAGTTTATTACATGAATGAGTAAATGAATACCTCATCAGTCAATCCACTGGTCATGCATACACTTTCAGCTCTTTTCTCTCACTCCTAATGCTCTGTGGCAGCCATGAGGGTACACCACTCAGATCTCCCTTCAAGAGAACCTGTTGGCAGGATGTAATTGGTGGACAGCCCCTAGTTGCCATAACTCCAGAATTCCAGTAGCATTCACGCCAAGGCCATGCTCTCCCGGAGCTGCTCCCAGCTGGTGACAGCGGAATGCTAGGGTCTGGACATTCCTTCCCCTTGGTGGGGCTCCTCTGAGGGACAATCTTGCTTTGGGCCTCCCCACCCCGTCTCATGGCTGAGACTTCCTTAGATCTGCAGCCTCAGGCTCCTTCTATCCAGGCCTCCTCCTGTCCTCTCTCCTTGTACAAGTATCAGACCAGCATTGCAGTCTGAAGGCTCTCCTTGCCTACTGTTCCCTCTCACCTTTGTCCATCACAGGCGTTTCTCTTCAGTAAATCTTTCCAAGTCTAATTCTGTCTTGGAATCACTCTTGGGGGACTCAAACTGACATACCCTGTGGATGAATCCACATGGCATAATTCCTGTAGGGCAGATACAAACTCCAAATTCTTTTTTAAGTGAATGACAGAATGATGTAGAAAATAGGAGCTTTGAGGTTGGTCATAAGTTGAAGCCCCAGAAGGAGGAAGCCCCAACAATTCACTGGTAGGTGAACTGATGATGTATAGTTCTCTGAGTCACTGGAGGTGATAGTGGTTTTGGTGTTACACTCTTTCCTGGTGTTATACTTGTTCCTGGCTGCTGCTTTTTGCTTTTTGTGGTTTGTCTGCATGGGTGCCTATGGGCAGGTGGTGGCTTAATGGGCTCTGGCACCAAGCCATTCATGACACAACATAGTTTGTACCTGCCACACATGAACATAGATCTTTCAGAGGAGTGACATTGTAGCCTGCAGTGTCCGGGGACCTTACGCCCACATCTTGTTCCGCCCCCACTGGCTGCAGGGAGAGAAAGAGACCAGAGAAGTCAAAGTTAGAAGCAGCATAGGAACTACCAAGGGATGGGGGCCAGATGGGGACATTTGGATTTTTATTTTGAGATGTATGCTCGAGATATCCGGTGAATGAGACTTGGGAAGGGCAGTGAAGAGCAGACACAATCTTCCTTGATTGATGGCCTCTGGGAACTTTGAGGAGCTTTTTCTCTTTGCCAGTATCTGCATCTTTGCAGCTTATTAAGACCTAGCTGGTACTGCAGAATGTAAGGGTGAAAATGGGAGAAGGGGAGAGCCAGGTCATCATTGTCAGGGAGGCGCATGAACACAAATAAGGGGGAATTGGGGCTATTTCTACCCACCCACAGTCTCCCCTTTTATGGTGTTTCTGCTTCATTTGTTCTCAGGGAATATAAAGCTGTAAATATCAGTCAATCCGGGCCAAAAACCCCCACAAAAAAGTCATATCATTCTCCAAGAGCATTAAAGGGCAACTAATGGTAGCTACCAACAGCTTTTGTGTGTGTGTTTGCATTCAGACACTGCCCAGCACCGGAGACCATCTTCTAGCTAAACCTGGGGCTTTATCTCAGCTGTGTCTGCCATCGGCTTACAGCACTGGCATCTTCTGAATATTCCCTCCTCTGGCTGACTTCACACCTATTGCCTGGCTTTCTCATCTCTTTCTGTCTTTGGTTCTTCATTCTTTCCTTGTCCCAGGGTTTGAGCTGAGCACCTTGTTTGCCATCTCTTGTGGAACTTGCCCTCTAAGAGGTCTCATCACCCTGCATGCCAGCACTCTGGATGGAACCCTAAGTCTCTTCCTCCCAGGCTCATTCTCACCTCTGAGCACTAACCAGGGTTGGTCTCAAAGAATGAAAATTGTGAAGAAAAATGCCTTCTCAGAGTCTTAGGAGCTAAAGGGAGGGTGCAAAAAGTGAGGAAAGATATTTTAGATGAGGTTGAGGCCGACTTTTGCTTTAGAACAGGAAAAATGTTTTGGGAAAGTTTTTTGTTTTTTTTTTTGTACAAGGTTGTATAGGATTGTGGCTGGGTATGGGGTATGAGGCCAATGGTGGATGTGGGGAGATCCTTAGCTTAAGTTGGAACTGAGTGGAGTGAGCCCTGCCTCCTTCCACCCTCACTTGTCTGTTACCAGAGCGACCACATCTAGTGTTTCTGGCCCCCAGGTCTCCTTTTCCCTCCTCCACCCAGTTTACCTGAAGTCACCAGGAATCCGAGGGCTGCAAAGACCAGGATCAGGAGCTTCATGGCCGAAGGGATGGATGGCCTGGAGAGCAGATGGAGTTTTAATGGAGTCAGGGACCTTTATGTAATGTGCTTGGAGCTGCTGCCTTTATAGGATCCACACGATGCCAGGATACTTGGCAGTGAACCAGAGGGAGAGGTCTCTGCCACCCAGATCAATCAGATTAGGTCAGAATGTCTACTAGTCTGCAGCCTGGATTGATTTATTGGGCACCTGTACTCTAGGCTGTTAGGAGAGAGAGAGGCATAACAAAGACATCAGTTCATAGTGCCCCATCTTTAAAACTATGCTTCCCAGCCAGTGATGGGGAGGGTGTGGGGAAACTGGTGTTCTCTTGCACTGGAGCTGGGAGTATTAATTGGTAACATTTTTAATTCTGGAGAGCAATTTGACAATATACATCAGAAGTAAAAAGTGCCTGCCTTTTTATTCAGAACCTTTATTCCTTGGACTTGTCTAATGGAAATAATTGAACAAGCACACAAAGGATTATCTCAACATTGCTTGCACTAGCAGAAAACCAAAGCTACCTAAATGATGGTATAACATAGATACAATAAAATATAACAGAACACTATACAGTCATTAAAAATGATCAAAATGTAAAAATACAGGCTACAAGATAATACATCTAGCATGATTTAATATCTGAGAAAGAAACTTCTGTGCTTCTGATCAAGATGGCGGAGTAGGTAAATGTGGTACTTTCATCCTTCCACAACCACATAAAAATTACAACTGAATTATAAAACAACCATCATTCAGAACCCCTGAAGTCTGGCTTAACAGAACTCCTATAACAAGGATATAAAGAAGCTACATAGAGACTGGTAAGAGGTGGAGACTTGGAATGGGCTGGTCACACACCCACATGTGGCTATTAAAAATCAGGAGGAATTTCTCAGCTGCGGAGACCCCTCCACCCACCTGAGGAGCTGGGAGTCCCAGCCCCACACCAGGTCCCCCAGCCCAGGGTTCCAGTGCTGAGAAGAGAAGTCCCCATAACTTCTGGCAATGAAAATCAGGGAGATTGTGGCTGAGTGAGACAGAGGGCTGTGGAGTCCCAGGCTTTCCCCTTAAAGGGGCCATGCAAGGACTTACTTGCTCTGAGCCTCAGTGCTGGGGTAGCAGCTCAAAAGGCACCAGGGACATATGGGGAGAGACTGGATTATCTGGCATCAGGGTGAGGGCTTGATGGGTAGCTTTCTCCCAGGCAGAAGTGCTGGCAGAGGCCATTGTTCCTTTGCTGAGCCCTCCCCTCACAGAACCAGCTGGCAGGCACCATATCTGAGTCTCCATCAACCTGGCTAACACCATTTGCCCCACCCTGGTGATTCCCTGAGACCCCACCTCACCAAACTTGCAGGCCACTGAAGCCTTTCCAGTGGTTTTTTCATACAAGTGGCTTATCTTGGCTCAAGCTGTGGACTTTTCCTAAAATTTCTCAAACAAGCAGCATCTGGCCTCGGTGTGCCCTGTACCTCTTGCTAAGTGGCCCCAGCTTGGCCTCTCTAGGGCACCTGTAAGCCTGGCACAAGTATCAGCCATTTGCAGATTGCTCTATAGCTCATGCTGGGTGGCCCTGGGCATGGCACAGGTGGCTGCTGAACTTGGTCTGCAGGTCCTGGGAGGCCCCAGAGCCAACGTACCTGGTGGCCAGCTTCAGACCACTATAAGGCACCACCCAACCACTTCCACGAGTGACACATTCAAGGAGTGACCTCAGAGGGCATTAGAGCTCTATCTAACACATAGAAAGGAACACAGGGAGGCAGTCAAAATGAGGAGACAAAGAAACATGTACAAATGAAAGAACAGAACAAATTCCGGAAAAAGAACTAAATGAAATGGAGGCAAGCAATATACCAGATACAGAGTTCAAAACACTGGTTATAAAGATGTTCTATGAACTTAAGGGAGGAGTGGATGAACTTAGAACTTCAACAAAGATATAGGAAACAAAAAATGGCGGTAGAAAACATAAAAAAGAACCAGTCAAAAATTAAGAGTACATTAACAGAAATGAAGAATACATTACATGGGCTCAACAGTAGAGTAGATAAAGCAGAGGATCAAATCAGAGATTTGGAAGATAAGGAAGCAGAAAACACCCAATCAGAACAGCAAAAAGAATAAAAAAATGAGGATAGTTTAAGGAACCTCTGGGACAATTTCATGCCTACCAACATTCACATCATGGGGGTGCCAGGAGAAGAGAGAGAGCAAGAAATTGAAAACCTATTTGAAAAAGTAATGACTGGAAACTTTCCTAACCTGGTGAAGAAGTAATCATACAAGTCCAGGAAGTGCAGAGAGTCCCAAAATGATGAACCCAAAGAGGCCCACACCAAGACACATCATAATTAAAATGGCAAAGGTTAAAAAAAATGCCAAAGGTTAAAGACAAAGAATTTTAAAAGCAGCAAGATGTAACAGGTAAAGTGAACCCAGCTTTTTAACATAATACTTGCTTAAACATTCCAATTTTCACAATCTTATTAACCATTACACTTTCACATTCTTTTGATCTAATTGTAGCCTGAGTTAGGGCTTTACCAATGGATTTTTGGTACCATAGTTAATGGGATTTCTGTGTCAAGGAGTTTTGGAAATTTCTCCACCTCTTAACCATTTTACCCATTCTTGTGCAAAACAAGAGGTGGAGCCAAGGGACCCTGTCCCCCCTCTTTTAAACAGAAAAAATTTGCTATTGTGGTTGTCTTTTTGTTGTTGTTGAGGGTTTGCTATTTATTTTTTAATAATTTTTTTATTTTTCAATTACAGTTGACATACAATATTATATTAGTTTTAGGTGTATAGCATAGTGATTAGACATTTATATAACTTATTAGAGGCCCGGTGCATGAAATTTATGCCCGGGTAGGGTCCCTAGGCCTGGCCAGCAATCAGGGCCGATTTGTGGGGAGACTGGAGAGGTGATCAGGGGGACCCTGCTGGTATCCACCTTGGAGGTGACCGGCGGGGCGATTGGGGGGTGGGGAGCGGCACTGGCCTGCTCGCCAGCCAGTCCCATCCTCTGCTGCTGCCGCTGCCGGTTGCCTCCCTCTGCGGGTGCGAGCGTGGGGCCAGCGCTGCCAGTGGTTGCGAGTGGGGCCGTTGCCGGCAGCGGGTGCGAGAGGTGGCTGCCAGCCCTGATCTCCCCTCAGGAGCAGGGGGAGGTGGAGAAGCCCTAAGGGGCGATCAGGGCTGGCAGCCGCTGCTCGCACCCATTGATGGCGCTGAGCTATTGGGGCTGGCTCTGGGTGCCAGCAGTGGGTGCGAGTGGTGGCTCTGGTGCTGGCAGCGAGTGCAAGTAGGGCCGGCACCGGTGGCAGTTGCGAGTGCTGGGAGGGACCGTGGTGTGTGGGAGCAAAGAATTTTCAGTAACCACCAGAGGCTTGCCTTGATGACAGCGACTGTGTCCCGACTTGGTCTGGTGCCCCCGCTCACCTGCTCCACTATCCCGCTGTGGCTGACACCCACATGTTCCGCACACGCCCCATGGTGGTCAGTGCACGTCATAGCGACTGGTTGTTCTGTTCCAGTTGTTCACCGATCGGTCTATTTGCATATTAGCCTTTTATTATGTAGGATGTAAGACCCCAGAGGGGAAGTTGTGACAACAAATTTGATTTTTAGTTTTTTAGTTTTGCAACAATAAGATTATATGGGGTGTCCATGTGAAAGGGGCCCTCTTAACAGCATTTACCATGACCTGGATAAAGGGCATATTCAGCAGGTGACTATCCTGGTTATCATAAAGCTACTCCCACATGGCTTGCATACAAAGCATAGCAGCTGGGTGTTCCATCTGGCATTCACAGGGGGAGAGGAATAGTCCACATTCTCAGGGTAAACATGCCTTACTTCTGTCCAGTGTGTTAGGCTGGCTGTTCCATCAGGAATAACCTCCTGTGTGTTTGAAGCATATATAGCCATCTGTGATTGTTCCATAGTGAGCTGTGGGTCCTGTACAAACCCAACATGCTTTTCCACACTGCAGCATTCAAAACCAAAGACACAGCCCCCAAATTAGTTACTCCCGCAATCCATTTTAGTAAAGGTTCTTCAGGAAGCTCATGATACTAATCCAAAATGAAACAACTCCCTCACACTAATACCCAGGTTTTTTTCCTCTTTCCGAATGTTGATTACCTTCTTGTTTCTGCATAATTGGGAGTCAGTTTTGAGGCTAGTGGTGGAAGGTCAGACTCACCGAAATCTAAGCTTGGTCTAGCATGAAGATCTGATGCAACTTTTTTTTTTTTTTTTTGAGAGAGAGAAAGAGAGAGAGGTGAGAGAGAAACATTGACTGGTTGCCTTCTGCATGCGCCCAGACCAGGGATCAAACCCACAACCTAGGTGTAAGCCCTGGCTGGGAATTGAACCCAGTAACATTTTGGTATACGTGATGATGCTCCAACTAACTGAGCCACCCAGCCAGGGTTTCTTAACTTTTAGTTTAGCTATTACAGATAACGATAACCAAGGGATTGAATATTTTGCTTATTTCTTATTTGTTTGCATTTCTTTATGCATCCAACTTCCCAGGAGTTGGAATCATCTCTAAATTCCATTGGTAACTTTTACCTTGACTGATTGCAGCTCAGCTGCTGCTCCATACCATGGGGGACCACATCAAAGGTTCCTCATCCCATGCCCTTTCATACATTTTCTTCCCAAACTACATGTTTCTATGAGCTAGGATAGTTTGAGCATATCCCAATTCTGACACTGATTTGAATGTGTGTTTTCCAACACCAACAAGCAGTCAACTCAGTCTGACACTATCTACTAGGAAATAGCATCAGATCCCACAGTTTAAGAGCTCAGTCTGAAAGACTGGCCCTCCATCCCCATCAGGTATCAATCGCAAGTCTAGGTTGTCGCTAGTGCTTCTGACAAACTGGCTAGACATCAGAGGTTTCCACAGCCTCCTCCTTTGGTTCAATCAGTTTGCTAAAGTGGCCCACAGAACTCAGAGAAACATTTTGCTTACTAGATTACCAATTTATTATAAAAGGATATAACTCAGAAACAACCATATGGAAGAGATGAATAGGGCAAGGTATTGGGAAAAAGGGTGCAGAGTTTTCATGCCCTCTCTAGCCATGCTATTCTCTGAATCTTTTAAGTGTTCACCACCCGGAAGCTCTCTCTTTCTAGTCTTTTCACAGTGCTGGAAGCTGGCAATCCAAGATCAGGTGTCAGCAAGGTCAGTTTCTGATTAGAGTTCTCTTCTGGGCTGTTAAAATGGTTGCCTTCTCACTGTGTCCTTACATGGACTTCTTGGTGTGCATGCATGGAAAGTGAGTGAGCTCTCTGGTTTCTCTTCTTATGAGGAGACTAATGCTATCAGATCAGGGATCTATACTTATGACCTCATTTACCCTTAATTACTTCCTTTGAGATCTCATTTCCAAATACATTCACAATGGGGATAGGACTTCAAAATATGAGTTTTTAGGAGACACATATATTTAGTCCACGACACCCAGTAAGACCTATTTCAGTTTGTTTTGCCTCTTTTACTTCCTTTAATTTGGAATATTTATACATCATTTCTTTGTCTTTATGACATTGTAATTTTTTGAATAATATAGCCCTTCCTATTTTGCTTTAATAAAATGTTCCACATTTGTTTTTATTTGTTGTTTCCTTGTGATTAGATTGCACTTAGGCATTTTCAGTTGGCATTTAGCATAGATGATATTGTACCCTTCTCAGATATCACATCTAATGTCCATCTGTCCCTTCTAGGCAATGTTAATTTTGATCAGATGTTGAAGGTGTTGCCCAATTTCCCCACTACTTTATATGTATAGTACTGTGATGTTTCTCTCATACTCTTAAGACCTTGCAAATCTCTGCTCATGATAAAAATTTCATCCTAGATTTAGCAACCATTGGAAATTTTTTTAAAATTTAATAAATCTTTATTGTTCAGATTATTACAATTGTTTCTCTTTTTTCCCCCCATAGCTCCCCTCCACCCGGTTCCCACCCCACCCTCTGCCCTTACCTCCTTCCAACTCTCCTCATCCATAGGTGTACGATTTTTGTCCAGTCTCTTCCCGCACCTCCCACACCCTTTTCCCCCTGAGAATTGTCAGTCCACTCCCTTTCTATGCCCCTGATTCTATTAGATTCATCATTCCATTCTGTTCTTCAGATTTTTTATTCACTTGATTTTTAGATTCACTTGTTGATAGACATGTATTTGTTGTTCATAATTTTTATCTTTACCTTTTTCTTATTCTTCCTCTTCTTAAAGAATACCTTTCAGCATTTCATATAATACTGGTTTGGTGGTGATAAACTCCTTTAGCTTTTTCTTATCTGTGAAGCTCTTTATCTGCCCTTCAATTCTGAATGATAGCTTTGCTGGGTAGCGTAATCTTGGTTGTAGATTCTTGCTGTTCATCACTTTGAATATTTCTTGCCACTCCTGTCTGGTCTGCATAGTTTCTGTTGAGAAATCAGCTGACAATCGTATGGGTGCTCCCTTGTAGGTAATTAACAGTTTTTCTCTTGCTGCTTTTAATATTCTCTTTTTGTCTTTTGCTCTTGGCATTTTATTATTTATTTATTTATTAAAAAAATATATTTTATTGATTTTTTACAGAGAGGAAGGGAGAGGGATAGAAAGTTAGAAACATCGATGAGAGAGAAACATTGATCAGCTGCTTCCTGCACATCCCCCACTGGGGATATGCCCTCAACCAAGGTACATGCTCTTGACCAGAATCCAACCTGGGATCCTTTAGTCTACAGGCCGACGCTCTATCCACTGAGCAAAACCGGTTAGGGCTACTCTTGGCATTTTAATTATGATGTGTCTTGGTGTAGTCCTCTTTGGATTCCTTTTGTTCGGGGTTCTGTGTGCTTCCTGGACTTGTAAGTCTATTTCTTTCACCAGGTGGGGGAAGTTTTCGGTCATTATTTCTTCAAATAGGTTTTCAGTAACTTGCTCTCTCTCTTCTTCTGGCACCCCCATAATTCGGATGTTGGTACGCTTGAGGTTGTCCCAGAGGCTCCTTACACTGTCTTCAAGTTTTGGATTAGTTTTTCTTTTTGCTTTTCCAGTTCAGTGTTTTTTGCTTCTTTGTATTTCAATTCTTTGACTTGATTCTTGCGGTCCTCTAGTCTGCTGTTAGGTCACTGTATAATATTTTTTATTTCAGTCAGTGTATGTTTAATTTCTAGTTGGTCCTTTTTCATATCCTCGAGGGTCTTGCTAAATTTATTGGCCTTTTCTAGGAAATTATTGAAAAACCTTATAACCATGGTTTTGAACTCTATATCCAGTCGTTTGTTTTCCTCCATTTCTTTCATTTGTGATCTGTTTCTTTGTCTCCGAATTTTCACTGCTTCCCTGAGTTGGTAGAGTAGCTTTGTGTGGTAGGTGTCCTCTAGGGCACAGTGGCTCAACCTCCCCCAGTTACCTGAGGTGGACACTTTTGGTGCACCCCTTTGTGGACTGTGTGCACAGCCTTGTTGTAGTTAAGTCTTGATTGTTGTTGGTATCACTGGGAGGAATTGACCTCCAGGCCAATTGGCTGTGAGGATCAGCTGTGTCTATGCTGGGAGAACTTCTGTGCTGGAGACACCCTTATGAGACAAGACTTGCAAAATTGCAAAAGCCTCTGTGCTCAGCTTGGATGGGGCGGAGTCTCAGGGAGGAGCAGACAGCCTTGGCTTCCCGTCAGCCCTGCCCTATGAGGCCCCTGGGTCTCAGTGTCCCTCGTAATTGCTGCAAGTACCACTGAGAGAAAGCCGCCCTCGAGTTTCGCCTGCTACTAGAGAGTCCAGTTTCTCCCCGAATGAGTCTGGGTCCCCAGAAACTTGCCTGGAACTGGAGTTCAGTGCAGTCGGGAGCTTCCATCTCCCTCCCGCTTTAGAAAGCCAGCCGTGCACTCAGCTTCCCGTGCATTCAGCAGTCAGTCCTCTCTGCGCACGCGCGCCTCCGGACCTCTGCCTTCCGCTGCTCCCGAGTCTCATTGTGCTTTCTCTTTTCCTGACAGTCCAGATTCCCCCCGAATGAGTCTGGGTTCCCAGAATCTTGCCCTGGACTGGAGTTCAGTGCAGTCGGGAGCTTCTGTCTCCCTGCCGCTTGGGAAAGCCAGCCACGCACTCAGCCGCCCGTGCACTCAGCTGCCTGTCCTCTCCACGTGCACGCGTCTCTGTACCTCAGCCTTTTGCAGCTCCTCTGAGTCTCAATGTGCTTTCCTCTTTCCTTCTAGTTGTAGAATTTCCACTCAGCCAGCTTTCCTGTGGTTCTGGATGGTGTCCGTTTTGTCTTTTAGTTGTAATTTTGATATTGTTGTGCGAGGCAGCAGTTTATGTGTTTACCTATGCCGCCATCTTGGTTTTTCCCAACCATTGGAAATTTTGGCCTGATATAATCTCTACCCTGATGGTTTCAAAATCACTCAATCTACTTTTGAATGTGCTCAGTCTTTATGACTTACTAGAGGCCCATTGCATGAAGAGATTCGTGCAATAGGCCTTCCTTCCCTTGGCTTCCAGTATTGGTTTTCCTTCCGCACTCGGGACTTAGGCCTTCGCTCCGGCTGGAGTCTGCCATCTTCGTCTTCGCTGCAGACTCCGGAGTCTGCAGTCTTTGTCTTCGCTGCGCTGGAGTGCCGCTCCTGTAGATCCTTTTGCCCTCGCCCTCCCTCTCATAGCAGGAGTCCTGCCCCACCTGGCCACTCCGTACCTGGAGCAGCTGGGCAGCCGGCATATTTGTCCTTCTAATTTGCATATTCCCTCCTGATTGGCTGGTGGGCGTAGCGGAGTGATGGTCAGTTTGCATGTTTCTCTTTTATTAGTGTAGATGATCACAACCTTCATTTCCTTAGATTTCTTCATTCACATATGAACATTAGAAGTTTATTTTTTTTTAATTGATTGATTTGAGAGAGAGAAGGAGTGAGAGAGAGACAGATCAATCTGTTGCTCCACCTATCCATGCATTAATTGGTTGCCTCCTGCATGTGCCCTGACCAGAGATGGAACCTGAAATCCCAGCACATTAGGAAAATGCTCCAACCAACTGAGCTACCTGTCCCAGGCCAGAAGTTCATTATTCTTTGAAGTTATGTTTCATGAAGAAACACAATTTAAAAGTCAGTTTAGAAGAGTTATCAGTTATCGTATAAGCAGAGAATAATAAAACCACTATCAACTGAGGGCATCAGCAGTTGCCTGGATTTCTCCTATATTGGTAACCTAAATATGTGTGTGCCTCAGAAAAATGAATAAAGCCATAAATTTCAGTGGTCTGCAGGGTTGCCCACAAATTATGGAAGGAAAATTTTAATGTATGAATTTGAAGAGTAAAGTATCTTTGTACTTTTATTAGTAAAACCTAAAACTTCACTTCCGCCCTGACTGGTTTGGCTCAGTGGATAGAGCGTCAGCCTGCGGACTGAAAGGTCCCGGGGTCGATTCCGGTCAAGGGCATGTACCTTGGTTGCGGGCACATCCCCAGTGGGAGGTGTGCAGGAGGCAGCTGATCGATGTTTCTAACTCTCTATCCCTCTCCCTTCCTCTCTGTAAAAAATCAATAAAATATATTTAAAAAAAACAAAAAAAACTTCACTTCCTTTTTTACTGGCTACTCTTTGTTCATAAAAACTCTATACATTTTGCAAATGGGCTACTAATAGAAGTCTCCTTGTCTTCGTGTGGATTATTTTTAGATCAAAGTCCACGGACATTTCAATTTTCTCTTCATTGTGTTGGGTTCAGTCCATTGCTATAGCTAGTTGAAATTTCCAACTCTGTCTTCTTGCATATTTATTATTCTTTCCAGCTCCATGTCATCATCAAATTTTGTAACCATGTTTATTCTTGCTTCTTCCAAAAAACTAGTTAAAAGTGAAATATATATATATTTCAGGCAGTTCTGAATGATGGTTGTTCTGCATTTTAATTGTAATTTTGATGTGGTTGTGGGAGGTGGTGAGTACTGGTGTTTACCTACTCTGTTGTCTTGGTTCTCCTTTCAATTATTTTAATTCGTTGTTATTTTTACCCAAATAATATATATTTTTAATTTCTCAGTTTTAAATTCTAAAAAATACTTTTGGGATCTCAATATATAAGTTTTCTCTCTCCCTTTCTCCCTCCTCCATCAAGACTGGTAGGAGGGGTAGAGTTGTGGAACAGGCTGGTCCAAAAGCCAAGTGTAGTGTTTTCTTAATTGGGAGGGATATATCTGCTGTGGAGGTCTCTTGTGAGAAGCAAGGGGTCCCAGCCCCACACTAGCCCCCCAGCCCAGGGTTTCAGAGCTAGGGAGAGAAGTCCCCGTAACTTCAGGCTGTAAAAACCAGCAGCAGTTGTGGCTGAGTGACATGGAGGCTGCCAGAGTCTCAGGCAGTTCCTCTTAAAGGGCCAGTGCATGAACTTACATGTATGGTCCTGCTCGCTCTGAGCTCCAGTGCTGGGCATTGGCTTTGGGGAATCCAGGGCCATACAGGGAGGAACTGGATTGTCTGGCATTGGAGCAAGAACTTGGAGGCAGCTTTCTCCCAGACAGGGGTGCTTGCAGGGGTCATTGTTCCAATGCTGAGACTTCCCCCATTGTAGAGCTGACTGGCAGCCATATATGAGTTTCCATCAGCCTCGCTCACACTGTTTGCTCTGCCCAGGTGATTCCCTGAGACCCTGCCCCATCCAATTTGCAGCCTCAACCAAACTGTTGGCAGCAGTTTTTCCATAAGAATGGCCTATTCTTGCCAAAACCGGTTTGGCTCAGTGGATAGAGCGTCGGCCTGCGGACTGAAGGGTCCCGGGTTCGATTCCGGTCAAGGGCATGTACCTTGGTTGTGAGCACATCCCCAGTGGGGGGTGTGCAGGAGGCAGCTGATCGATGTTTCTCTCTCATCGATGTTTCTAGCTCTCTATCCCTCTCCCTTCCTCACTGTAAAATATCAATAAAATATATTAAAAAAAAAAAAAAAAGAATGGCCTATTCTGGCTCAGGTTTCAGACTCCTAAAATCTCCCAAACAAGCAGCAGCTAGCATCAGTGTGCCCCATACCTATCAATAAGAGGCCCAAGACCTGGCACTAGCACCAGCTTGCCTAGATTCACAGCTTGGCCTCACATGGGGACTTCCAAGCTCAACACAACTGCCAGTCATCAGCAGATTGCTGTGTAGCTCCTGTTGGATGGCCTCTAGCAGTGGCTGACTTTGCACCTCTCAGGAGGCCCAAGAGCTAGTGCACCTGGTGGACAGCTTCGGGTCATACCAGATTACAACTCTACACATCCACAAGTGACACATTCAAGGGCAGACTCAGTGAGCACCAAAGCCCCACTGAAACAAGTACTGCTCCATGGGGTTGTCTCTTGCACAGCAGTTCTTCTACTGTAGTCACAGCTGGTTCTCACAGCCAATTGGCCTGAGGGTCAATTCCTCCCAGTGATACCAACAGCAATCAAGGCTCAACTACAACGAGACTGTGCACACAGCCCAGGCTCAGCTAGAGTACCCAGCTCAGGTGATTAGGGAGGCTGAGTCACTGGGCCCTACAGGACACCTACTACACAAGGCCACTCTACCAATTCCAGGAGATGTAGCAGCTCTGCCTAATACATAGAAACAAACACAGGGAAGCAGCCAAAATGTGGAGACAAAGAAACATGTCACAAATGAAAGAACAGAAGAAATCTCCAGAAAAAAAAAACCCAAAACTAAATGAAATGGAAGCAAGCAAACTACTGGATACAGAGTTAAAAACAATGGTCATAAGGTTGCTCAAGGATCTAATGAAAGCTTCAAAGGACTCTTTCAAGGATCTTAGTGAGACCTTCAAAGACATGAAAAAGGACCAGTCAGAAATTAAGCATACACTAACTGAAATAAAGAATAATTTACAGGGATTCAACAGTAGAGTAGAGGATTCTGAGAATAAAATCAATAATTTGGAATATGAGGAAGCAAAAAACACCTAATCAGAAGAGCAAAAAGAAAACAGAATAAAAAAATATGATGATAGTGTAAGGAGCCTCTAGGACAACTTCAAGAGTACCAACATTCGCATTATGGGGGTACCAGAAGGAGAAGAAAGAGAGCAAAATATTGAAAACCTATTAGAAGAAATAATGACAGAAAACTTTCCCTACCTGGAGAAAGAAATAGACTTACAAGTCCAGGAAGCACACAGAACCCCATACAAGAGGAATCCAAAGAGGACCACACCAAGACACATCATAATTAAAATTCCAATGGTTAAAGACAAAGGGACAATCTTAAAAGCAGCAAGAGAAAAGCAGCTAGTTACCTACAAGGGAGCACCCATACGGCTGTCAGCTGATTTCTCAACAGAAACTATGCAGGCCAGAAGGGAATGGCAAGAAATATGAAAAGTGATGAATAGCAAGGACCTACAAACAAGATTACTCTACTCAGCAAAGCTGTTGTTTAGAATTGAAAGTCAGATTAAGAGTTTCATAGACAAGAAAAAGCTAAAGGAGTTCATTATCACCCAACCAGTATTACATGAGATGTTGAAGGGTATCCTATATAATAAAAGCCTAATATGCTAAGTGCCCGGTTATCCATTCAACCAAATCAAAGTGTAATATGCTAATGATATGCTAAGGCCGCTCAACTGCTCGCTATGACATGCACTGACCACCAGGGGGCAGACAGTCGACCAGTTGCTATGATGTTCACTGACCACCAGGGGGCAAAATCTCCAACCAGTAGGTTAGCTTGCTGCTGGGGTCCAGCCCATCAGGACTGAGTGAGTTGAGCCGGACACGCCCTGGAGCCCTCCCGTGGTCCCTCCCGGCTGGCCAACCTCCCGCGTCCCTCCCTGGCCCCAATCGTACACCGGTGGTGTCCCTCGGCCTGGCCTGCTCCCTCTCGCAATCCGGGACCCCTCGGGGGATGTTGGAGAGCCAGTTTCAGCCCAATTCCGCAGGCCAGGCCGAGGTACCCCACTTGTGCATGAATTCATGCACCGAGCCTTCAGTGGTTGGCAAACTCATTAGTCAACAGAGCCAAATATCAACAGTACAACGATTGAAATTTCTTTTGAGAGCCAAATTTTTTAAACTTAAACTTCTTCTAATGCCACTTCTTCAAAATAGACTCGCCTAGGCCTTGGTATTTTGTGGAAGAGCCACACTCAAGGGGCCAAAGAGCTGCATGTGGCTTGTGAGCCGCAGTTTGCCGACCACTACTTTAGTTCTTTAAGAAGAGGAAGAAGAAGGGGAAGGGGAAGGGGAGGGAAAGGAGGAGAAGAAGAAGGGGAGAAAGGGTCTTTATCTGACTGCAGCCATAAGGTAAAACAAGATGGGCACTTACAAGTACATCCAGGAGCTGTGGAAGAAGAAGCAGTCTGATGTAATGTGTTTCCTTCTCAGGTGCATTGCTGGCAGTATTGTCAGCTCTCTGTGCTCCATAGGTCCCCCGCCCAACTTGGCCTGAAAAAGTGTGCAGGCTGGGATACAAGGCTAAGCAAGGTTATATCACATACCAGATTCATGTGCACTGTGGTGGCTGCAAAGCTCAGTTTCTAAGGGTGCGACCTACAGCAAGCCTGTCCATGTAGTGTTAACCAGCTAAAGTTTGCTCAAAGTCTTCAGTCTGTTGCCAAGGAGTGAGCTGGATGCCACGTGGGGCTCTGAGAGTCCGGAATTCTTATGGGTTGGTGAAGATACTACTTACAAATTCTTTGAGGTTATCCTCATTGATCCATTCCATAAAGCTATGAGAAGGAATCCTGACACCCAGTGGATCACCACAGCAGTCCACAAGCACAGGGAGATGTGAGGGTTGGCATCTGCAGGCTGTTTGGAAAGGGCCTCAGGTTCCATTACACTATTGGTGGTTCTCATCGTGCAGCATGGAGAAGGTGCAGTACTCTCCAGTTCCACCTTTACCACTAATATAAGTAATGCTTGTAAAATTCTTACCTCCAGAACGGCAATAAATACATATCTATCAACAATTGAATTTAAAAATAAAAATAAACGAACAAAGGATCTAATGAACAAAATAAATTGATCACTAAAATAGAACCATGCCCAGCTGGTGTGGTTCAGTGGTTGAGCATTTACCTATGGACCAGGAGGTTCCAGTTCCAATCCCAGTCAGGGCATATGCCCTGGTTGCCGGCTCGGTCCCCAGGGTGGGACGTGCAGGAGGCAGCCAATCAATGATTCTCTCTCATCATTGATGTTTCTATCTCTCCCTCTCCCTTCCTCTCTGAAATCAATAAGAATATATTAAAAATAAATAAAACCAGAGGCATGGAAACATGGAACAGACTGACAAATCTCAGAGGGGGAGGGGGTGGGAAGAGATTAACCAAAGATCTTATATGCATATATGCATTACCTATGGACACAAACAATAGGGTGGTGAAGGCCTGGGGCGAGGTGGGAACTGGGTGGAGGGGGCCAATGGCGGCGGGGGGTGGGGGGAATATCTGTAATACTCTCAACAATAAAGATTTAAAAAAATAATTGAAAGATTACAATGTGTATTAGCCATTTCTTAGACCATGCATGAGGTATGGTCACTGTTTATTTACAAATTCAGGACAATACAAACTCCACCCAATATGCAGCCATTAAATAGCAATTGTAAGCTTATTGCACAAAATATTAGAATTTGAATTTAAGCAGGGAAAGAAATTTCTCATTTAAAGAAGAAACTTCTAAAGAAAGATTAAAATTGTCCAGAATTAAAAAAAATATATGAGACCATTACATGGGTAAAATTAAGAACATAATTTTAATGAAAATAGCTATTTTTCAAAACAGAAAAGTTAGAATAGTGGCATTATTTTACATTTTCTCTAATCTCTTAAAAAACCTGGCTAAATAGCCCTGGCTCAGTTGGTTGGAGTGTCTTCCCATACACCAAAAGGTGGGTTTGATTCTCAGTCAGGGTACATAACCAGGTTGCAGATTCAATCCCTGAGGTGTAGGTGGGAGGTAACCCATCAATATTTCTCTTTCACATAGATATTTCTCTATTTCTCTCTTTCCCTTCCTCTCTCTCTCTAAAATCAATAAAAACATATCCTCAGGTGAGGGTTAAAAAACCAAAACCAAAAAAACAACACCTGGCTAAATAAAAGACATCCGGATTCTCATAACCACTTCTGCATTATAATTGGTTGTGACATCATATGCCATGCAGCCCCTGGAAAATGCACAGGGAGAGGATGAGAGTGAAAATGACAAGTAATGTTTTAGTATTCTTATAAAAATAGTTTTAATTTCATGGGCCCCTTGAAAGTATTTTTGGAACCCCCAGGAGTTTCCAAACTAGACTTAGAAGAGAATTTTTGATTCATAAAGAAGAGAGGTCTGTCTTAGAAAGTATTACAGACATGCGTTTTGGATCATGATATCAATGCTAGTCAGATTCATGCAAGGTCCACCAAGTTTTAAAGCTAATTGTACAAGCAAAAAACACCAGCTAGGAGTAAAAGAGATGAGACAGTGCAAAATGAAAAGATTCCTCTAGCACTCCAACGCCATATAGGCAGAAACAAGATAAGCAGCTGCAAACACTGGCCCTTCTTATATCTCATGGGGTGGAGTCAAGTGCCCAGGGTAAATCCAAGAGCAGAAGTGAAAAAGTGAATTAGGGAATCATTCCTAGGGCATGGAAGTGCTTACTAATTAGAGAATATTCTCTGTCCCCAGAGAACAGGGAACTGTCAATGTATGCCTGACTGGATTTAAGAATTATTTTGGACCAGTGACTGTTATGTATGTCCCCTCCTGTTCCCCACCTTCCCCTTTTGAATAGGAGTGTTAATTGTTGCTATTCTGTCCCTGTGTCTCCATTGTACTTTGAGTGAGATGTGTGTGGGCGGTGGGCAGATAACTTACTTTTTTAGTTCATAGGTGTCTGGATCAAGAGGGTCAAGTTGAAGGAGTTTCATCTATATTTGGACCCAATTTAGATGATGGGATCTTAGTCTTCAAACCTAAACCCAAGGTCATGATATGATAAGAGTTGGGAGTCATGGGAAGGAGGGGTTATATTTTGTATGAGAGAAAGATATGAATTATTTGGGGCTAGACTAGAAGAAAGAATGTAGACTGTTGGATGGTCTCCACTGAATCATGTCTCCCACTGTTCCCATCCTTGTGTTGTGACTCCAACATTGAGATCAAGTTCTGGCCCTGATGCCACAGACTCCCACAATCTCAATGAGATATAGTAGATTTTCTTAAATAAATGCTTCTTGTATTTGCTGTATATACTTAGATCAGTTTCCAGAGACTTTAAATGGTTGTTTATAATTCTCCCCCTCCTGTAGATGTCCATAACTTTTTTTTCTTCATTTTAAAATAGATGTATCTAATGCTTTTGTTTCTGTCTCCCCTCCCCTCCATCACTCTCTTCTCAATATGGAGAATTTCAAGTTACTTAAGGTCATTGAAGCCAGGAATAGGAGAGCAACAAAAGCCAGAGGCAAGAACTTCATGCCTGAAGGACAGGGACATGCCTGGGGAGAGTGCAGTGGGTGGATGGGACAGAGCTACTTGTGTCACTTGCCTGGAGCTCTAACTTAGACTTTAAATGAGATCAAAAGTTGGGCAGTGAGCCAGTGATGAAGCAGAAATTCCTGCCATCAGGCAAACAGATTTGGTCAGAGTATCTAATTGGCTATTGCACAAATTTACTGAGTACTTACAGAATACCTGAAAGTCTAGCACCCATTCTTTGCAAATAAGCTTTCTAGCTACTGTTGGCAAGGGTGAGGCAAAACAGGAACAACTGTGTTTGTGATTTTATTTATTATTTATTTATTTTTAAAATATATATTTCTTTATTGATTTCAGAAAGAAAGGAAGGGAGAGGGAGAGATAGAAACATCAATGATAAGAGTGAATCATCCATCAGCTGTCTCCTGCACGCCCCCCACTGGGGATCGAGCCCGCAACCCGGGTATGTGCCCTTGTCCGGAATCAAACCTGGGACCCTTCAGTTTGCAGGCCGACGCTCTATCCATTGAGCCAAACTGGCTAGGGCTGTGCTTGTGATTTTAGTATTTTGGTACAATATATTTTGTCAATATATATTCAAAATCTAAAACAGAATTAAATAAAACAAAATTATGCTTGTCCTTTGACCCAGAATTAACACATAGAATAAATGGATAAGTTCACAAGGATATAAAAACTATATCCCCTTCTTAGCATTACTTATAACAAGGGTTTGAAAATCTCAGTGTTCATCAATACTTTGCTAATTTATGGTACATTAATTAGAATTTCATGCAGCTTTAAATGACAATTGAGGATTTAATGACATAAAAAGCCATCAATGATGTATTAAGTGTAAAAGGAGAGGAAGTATGCATTGTATGATTTAGTCTTTGTTACATATATATATGTATAAAATTTTTAAAAAATTTGGTAGGATAGATACCAAAAATTTTAAGGATTTTCATCTTTGGGAAAGATTATTTGTGATTTAAAAAAGTATATATATGTATATATATACACATACAGTATGTGTGTGTGTGTGTGTGTGTATATATATTTTTATCCTCACCCAAGGATATGTTTTACTTATTTTTATCTTTTTGAGAGGGAGAGATCGATGTGAGAGAGAAACATCGATTGGTTTCCTCCTGTACATGCCCTGACCAGGGATTGAACCGGCAACCTAAGTATGTGCCCTTGATAGGGGAAGGACACATAATAAGAATTGAACCACAGTTTTTTTTTTTAAAAAATGTATTTTTATTGATTTCAGAGAGGAAGGGAGAGGGACAGAGAGAGAGAAACATCAATGATGAGAGAGAATCATTTATCGCCTGCCTCCTGCACGCCCCCTACTGGGGATTGAGCCCGAAACTGGGCATGTGCCCTTCAGTCCGCAGGCGATTTTACCTTTTTCTTCTTCTTCCTCTTCTTTAAGAATACCTTTCAGCATTTCATATAATACTGGTTTGGTGGTGATGAACTCCTTTAGCTTTTTCTTGTCTGTGAAACTCTTTATCTGCCCTTCAATTTTGAATGATAGCTTTGCTGGGTAGAGTAATCTTGGTTGTAGGTTCTTGCTATTCATCACTTTGAATATCTTTTGCCACTCCCTTCTGGCCTGCATAGTTTCTGTTGAGAAATCAGCTGACAGTCGTATGGGTGCTCCCTTGTAGGTAATTAACTGTTTTTCTCTTGCTGCTTTTAATATTCTCTCATTGTCTTGCTCTTGGCATTTTAATTATGATGTGTCCTGGTGTGGTCCTCTTTGGATTCCTTTTGTTTGGGGTTCTGTGCGCTTCCTGGACTTGTAAGTCTATTTCTTTCACCAGGTGGGGGAAGTTTTCTGTCATTCTTTCTTCCAATAGGTTTTCAGTATCTTGCTCTCTCTCTTCTTCTGGCACCCCCATAATTCTGATGTTTGTACACTTGAAGTTGTCCCAGAGACTTCTTACACTATCTTCAACTTTTTGGATTCTTTTTTCTTTTTTTTGCTTTTCCGGTGGAGTGTTTTTTGCTTCTTTGTATTTCAAATCTTTGACTTGATTCTTGTGTTCCTCTAGTCTGCTGTTGGGTCTCTGTATAGTATTTTTTATTTCAGTCAGTGTATGTTTAATTTCTAGTTGGTCCTTTTTCATATCTTCGAGGGTCTCGTTATATTTATCGGCCTTTTCTAGGATATTCTTAAAAAGTCTTATAACCGTGGTTTTGAATTCTATATCCAGTCGTTTGTTTTCCTCCATTTCTTTCGTTTGTGATCTGATTCTTTGACCCCGCATTTTCACTGATTCCCTGAGTTGGTAAGATAGATATTTGTGCTAGGTTTCCAATATGGCCCAGTGGGTCTGCTTCCCCAGTTAACCTGAGGTTGACACTCTTGGTGCACCCCTTTGTGGACTGTGTGTACAGCCTTGTTGTAATTAAGTCTTTATTGTTGTTGGTATCACTGGGAAGAATTGACCTCCAGGCCAGTTGGCTGTAAGGATCAGCTGTGTCTATGCTGGGAGAAGTTCGGTGCTGGAGACAGCCTTATAGGATTAGACTTGCCAAATTGCAATAGCCTCTGTGCTCAGCTTGGATAGGGTGGAGTCTCAGTTTTGGCTTCCTGTCAGCCTTGCCCTTGCACGCATGTGCGCTTTCAGTCCTCCGCCTTCCCCAGCTCGAGTCTCCGCCTGAGAGTCCAGACTCCCCCCACAAGAGCGTGGGTCCCCAGGGGCTCGCCTGGAACTGGGGTTCACTGCAGTCAGAACTGGGGCTCAGTGCAGTCAGAATCCTCTGACTCCCTTCCACTAGGGAAAGCCTGTGGCAACTTCCGCAGCCTTTGTGCACACTGGTGCGCGCGCGCGCGGCCACTTTCAGTCCTCCGCCTTCCCCGGCTCCCGAGTCTCCGCCCGAGAGTCCAGACTCCCCCCACAAGAGCGTGGGTCCCCAGGGGCTCGCCTGGAACTGGGGTTCACTGCAGTCAGAACTGGGGCTCAGTGCAGTCAGAATCCTCTGACTCCCTTCCACTAGGGAAAGCCTGTGGCAACTTCCGCAGCCTTTGTGCACACTGGTGCGCGCGCGCGCGGCCACTTTCAGTCCTCCGCCTTCCCCGGCTCCCGAGTCTCCGCCCGAGAGTCCAGACTCCCCCCCGTAAGAGCGTGGGTCCCCAGGGGTTCGCCCAGAACTGGGGTTCAGTGCTGTCAGAACTGGGGTTCAGTGCGGTCGGAAGCTTCCTTCCCCCTTCCGCCAGAGAAAGTCAGCCAGGCTCTCAGCCGCCCTTCCTCTCTGCGCGCACAAAGACCCTTTGCCGTACCTCCAATTCTCTGTGAGCTTTCCTCTTTCCTTCTAGTTGTAGAATTTTCACTCAGCCAGCTTTCCTGTGGTTCTGGATGGTGTCCGTTCTGTCTTTTAGTTGTAGTTTTGAAATTGTTGTGCGAGGCAGCAGTTTAGGTGTTTACCTATGCCGCCATCTTGGTTTCCTCTGCTCTATCACTATTAAATTTTTTTTTAAAAATATATTTTATTGATTTTTTACAGAGAGGAAGGGAGAGGGATAGAGAGTTAGAAACATCGATGAGAGAGTAACATCGATCAGCAGCCTCCTGCACACCCCCAACTGGGGATGTGGTCGCAACCAGGGTACATGCCCTTGACCGGAATCGAACCTGGGACCCTTCAGTCCGCAGGCCGACGCTCTATCCACTGAGCCAAACCGGTTAGGGCCACTATTAAATTTTTGCATTATTAATATTGCTTTTATATAGATCCTCATCCAGGTTGCTATTTTTTCTTTAATACCCCTTGGTATTATCATGAATCACTTCTTAATTCATTGGGTTGCTTTTGAATTGAATTCCTATATACTGAACTTGTTCACCAGGATCAATTTTCAATTCTCAAGTTTTCTGAGAATTAGAAGGTGTGGGAACCCCTTTCACGTCCCGCGTGGTTCAGGGTTCCGGTTCAGGGTTCGGGTTCTGGAGAAGGCCGCACACAAATGAAAAGAGACTTGGAAAAGTATTAATTTTGGAATATTGGGGGCCAGGTGGGAGCCCAACTCTAGTGGAAGGACTACCCCTTGCTCTGGCCTTGCAGTCCCTTTAATTGAGACTATGGGATAAGCCTATAACCTTTAGGCAGGAAATTCCAATAACAGAAATTTACATGAAACAAACAGAGGTGGAGGCTGCTTCAGCTAACAATGTTTCAACTAAACAGTGAGTGATCAAAACAATTAAGGTTGTTGACCAGCCTTCCCAGTTTCCTGTCCACATCTTTCTATTAGTGGTAGAATGATTGGTTTCCAGCAAGAAGGCATCAGTCACAAGCCTTGGATATGTGAAATCCAGAGTTATTAAGAGGTTCTTTGTCATAGATGCTTAGAATCTCTAGAGCCAAGGTCATTTCCCGATTAGCATCAAATGGTACTTTCATTATGATTATTTATTAGTTTTGGGATTGTGCTCAAAAGTTGAAATCTGAGGTGGAGGACAGAGGGCAGAAAGCACAGTGAGTCTTGTTTCCTTTCTTTGCCCAGACTCACTGAAGAGAGGAAGCAGCAGCCCACGGTATCAATTACCCATCATGTAGTTCTTAAGCAAATTGTTTTCACATAGTAGACACTGCAGTATACTATCATCATCTTGTCTAATGTTGTTTCCATAATTTGGATCAACAGGAAGCTTGACAATTTTATCAGCCCACAGAATATTACACAGGTCCACAGTGAAGACCTGGTGAAGAGAAAGTTGTTGTATCCTAGTGACTGCTAGTTGTAAGCCTAAGGATGCCACAAAAACTCCAGGAAAATAGTGGAACCTTCCATTTCAGCAGAGTTGTTGTAGATCCATAGTCTGGGGTTCAAAGAGAAACAATTGCCTCATCCTGTACACTTAGATGCCAGCTGTGTCTTTTTAAAAAAAATATATTTTATTGATAATTCACAGAGAGGAAGGGAGAGGGATAGAGAGCTAGAAACATCGATGAGAGAGAAACATCCATCAGCTGCCTCCTGAACACCTCCCACTGGGGATGTGCCCGCAACCAAGGTACATGCCCTTGACCGGAATCAAACCTGGGACCTTTCAGTCTGCAGGCCGACGCTCTATCCACTGAGCCAAACCGGTTTTGGCTCAGCTGTGTCTTTTTGAATTTTTGAGGCATATGAGAATGTTCTCTGGCCTGTGCCTTCAAGATTTTACTGGGGCCAAGAGCAGGCAAAAGCTTTTCAGCTGGTCCAGGCCACAGTCCAAGCTACTCACTCTCTCATTCCCACTATTTTTTTGATCTGAGCTATTGAATTGATCATTCTCCCCCATTTGTGACAAACCAGCTAGGGCTCCCTTCCCTCTTGTTCTAAAGAGTTTAATGACTTTATTTTACATGTATACTTTCTGCATATATTTTTAGTTATATAAATGGCATTGTAGGTCTGCTTTTCTTTTTCACTCAGAGCTGTAGTAGTTAAAATCCACTCACATAGCTATATGTACGTTGAATCTGTTGCTCCTAACTTATGCGTGGTATTCTAAAATGTGCATCCATATACTTTTACTGATCCAGTACTCCAGAATGGCTATCTAGATTGCCTTAGATTGATATTGGACTTACCAATTGGGTAAGAATATCTAGGATATATTTAGTAGTAGAGTTCTTGGGTCATAAAGATAAGTATCTAATGAATTTGATAAATGGTAGCAGATTGTTCGCAAGAAATAGGAACCGTCCATACTTCTATAAGCAGTATTAGAAAGGTTCCTATATTCTTTCATCTTCCCTAATATGTGCCATTGTGCAGCTTTTATTATTATTATTTTTGAAATTTTATTGAATTTATTGGGGTGACATTGGTTAATAAAATTATATAGTTCTATAATACATCATTTGTATGTTGTACTGTGTGTTTATCACCCCAACTCAATTACCATTTATCCCCTCTTTCCCTCTTCTGCCTCCCCTAACCCCCTTTCCTTCTGGTAATCACCATACTGTTGTCTGTGTCTATGTGGTATGTTTTTCTCTTTGCTTAATCGCTTCATGTTTTCACCCAGCCCCTCAACCGCCCTTGCAGCTTTCTAATTTTACCAATACCATTATTGGTTTGGTTTGCTTTTCTCTGATTACCAGTGAATCTGAGCATCCCTTCTTATATTTTGTTGCCTATTGGGTCAACACAATCCCTATCAAAATTTGAGTAGGACTTTTCAGCAGAAACTGACTAGCTTATCATTTATGTAACAAGGCAAAACATAATACAAAAATCATTTATTTAAAATATATTTTTATTGATTTCAGAGAGAAAGGGAGAGGGAGAGAGAGATAGAAACATCAATGATGAGAATCATTGATTGGCTGCCTCCTGCACACCCCACATTGGGGATCGAGCCCACAACCTGGGCATATGCAAATTGAACAGTGACCTCCTGGTCCATAGGTCGAAGCTCAACCTATGGCCAGGCAATAAAAACAATTATTTATTTATTTATTTATTTATTTATTTATTTCTTTCTTTTTTTTATTGTTTAAAATATTACATATATTAGTACATATATCTCCTTTTTTTCTCCCCATTGACTTTCCCCCTACCCCCGTTGCATTCCCTCATCCCACCCCCCCAGTGTCTTGTGTCCATTGGTGTGCTTATATGTATGCATACAAGTCCTTTGATTGATCTATTTCCCTCCCTCCCCAACACTCCCCAGCCTTCCTGCTGTAATTTGACAGTCTGTTCGGTGCTTTACTGCCTCTGTATCTATCTTTTTATTCATCAGGTTATAATGTTCTTTATTTTCCATAAATGAGTGAGATCATGTGGTATTTTTCTTTCATTGCCTCGTTTATTTCACTTAACATAATGCTCTCCAGGTCCATCCATGCTGCTGCAAATGGTAAGAATTCCTTCTTTTTTATAGCAGCGTAGTATTCCATTGTGTAGATGTACCATAGTTTTCTAATCCACTCATCTGCTGATGGGCATTTAGGCTGTTTCCAAATCTTAGCTATGGTGAATTGTGCTGCTATGAACATAGGGGTGCATATATTCTTTCTGATTGGTGTTTCTAGTTTCTTGGGATATAATCCTAGAAGAGGGATTACTGGGTCAAAGGGGAGCTCCATTTTTAGTTTTTTGAGGAAACTCCTTACTGTTCTCCACAGTGGCTGCACCAGTCTGCATTTCCACCAGCAGTGCACGAGGGTTCCTTTTTCTCCACATCCTCACCAGCACTTGTCGTTTGTTGATTTGTTGATGGTTGCCATTCTGACAGGTGTGAGATGGTACCGCATTGTTGTTTTGATTTGCATCTCTCGGATAACTAGTGACTTTGAGCATGTTTTCATATGTCTCTTGGCCTTCCTTCTGTCTTCTTTAGAAAAGCTTCTATTTAGGTCCGATTCTATTTGCCCATTTTTTTTATTGGATCATTTATCTTCCTTTTATTAAGTTGTATAAGTTCCCTGTAGATGTTGGAGATTAAACCTTTATCAGTGATAACATTTGCAAATATGTTCTCCCATACAGTGGGCTTTCTTGTTGTTTTGTTGATGGTTTCTTTTGCTGTGAAAAAGCTTTTTATTTTGATGTAGTCCCATTTGTTTATTTTCTCTTTAGCTTCCATTGCCCTAGGAGCAGTATCGGTGAAGAAATTGCTTCGGCATATGTCTGCGATTTTGCTGCCTGTGGATTCCTCTAGTATTTTTATGGTTTCCCGTCTTAAGTTTAAGTCCTGTATCCATTTTGAGTTAATTTTTGTGTATGGTGTAAGTTGGTGATCTAGTTTAATTTTTTGCATGTATCTGTCCAATTTTCCCAACACCATTTATTGAAGAGTCGGTCTTGACTCCATTGTATGTTCATACCTCCTTTGTCAAATATTAATTGAGCATAGTGGTTTGGGTCGATATCTGGATCCTCTATTCTATTCCATTGGTTTATATGTCTGTTCTTGTGCCAGCGCCAGGCTGTTTTGAGAACAGTGGCTTTGTAGTACAGCTTCAAATCTGGTATTGAGATCCCACCTACTTTGTTCTTCTTTCTCAGGATTGCTGTGGCTATTTGGGGTCTTTTTTTAATCCAGATGAATTTTTGGAGAGTTCTTTCTAGGTCTGTGAAATATGCCGTTGGTATTTTAATGGGGAGGGCATTGAATCTATAGGTTGCTTTGGGTAGTATGGACATTTTGATGATGTTGATTCTACCAATCCATGAACATGGTATGTTCTTCCATCTGTTTACATCTTCCTCTATCTCTTTTTTCAGTGTCCTGTAGTTTTCTGCGTATAGGTCTTTTACCTCCTTAGTTGAGTTTATTCCTAGGTATCTTAATTTTTTTGGTGCGATGGTAAATGGGATTGCTTTTTTAGTCTTTCTTTCTGTAAGTTCTCTATTGGTGTATAGAAATGCCATAGATTTCTTGGCGTTAATTTTGTATCCTGCTACATTGCCGAATTCATTTATTAAGTCTATTAGTTTTTTGATGGAGTCTTTCAGGTTTTTTATGTACAATATCATGTCATCTGCAAATAAGGACAGCTTTACTTCTCTTTTCCAATTTGGATGCCTTTTATTTCTTCTTCTTGTCTGATTGCAATGGCTAATACTTCCAGTACTATGTCAAACAGGAGTGGTGAGAGTGGGCATCCCTGTCTTGTTCCTGTTCTTAGGGGAAATGGTTTTAGTTTTTGCCCATTGAGTATGATGTTAGCTGTGGGTTTAACATATATGGATTTTATTATGTTGAGGTATGATCCTTCTATTCCCACCTTGTTGGGAGTTTTTATTAAGAAAGGGTGTTGGATTTTGTCAAATGCTTTTTCTGCATCAATTGATATGACTATGTGATTTTTATCTCCCAATTTGTTTATGTGATGTATCATGTTTATTGATTTGTGGATATGTACCATCCTTGCATTCCTGGGATAAATCCTACTTGGTCATGGTGTATGATCTTTCTGATGTACTGCTGGATCCGATTTGCTAGAATTTTGTTGAGGATTTTGGCATCTACGTTCATGAGGGATATTGGCCTGTAATTCTCCTTCATTGTGTTGTCTTTATCTGGTTTTGGTATTAAGGTGATGCTGGCTTCATAGAAGGAGCTTGGAAGTGTTCCTTCCTCTTGAATTTTTTGTAATAGTCTGAGGAGGATAGGTTTTAGTTCTTCCTTTTTTTTTTTTTTAGAAATGAAACAATTAAGTATTTGCTTTATTTATATATTAGGCTTAGACCCGTGTTTAACAAGCCAGCCTAAAATAGCACCATGGTTAGACTATAGCCTGCTTTTCAAAGCCATCATTTTACAACTTATTAAGCAAAGGGATCAAACATCTCCATCCACCTGATGAGATCTTTATATACACATACTGCTAGTAAATCCCATTTGGAACAGCTGAAAATCTTTTTAAAAGCTTTGTAGATGAGCTCATGAACACAAATTTCACCAGTTAAGCTAGGTCGAACAGAAGGAACTCAAAACAAAAGTTGTTGCCCAATCAGAGCTCATTATTTGTAAATCAATGGCCTGCTCCCCATCTCCCACCCCCCTTAAAACAACCTGACTCAATTATTGAAAATCTACATGTAACGAAGTGAAAGAATTTCCATTACCCAATTTCTCAACCCAGATTAAAAAAAAAAAAAAAAGCCCTATAAGGAATACTTACCAAAATCTGATAGGAAAATTAAAGCCTGCATAGTTATGAATCAGAATTGTTCCATCACAACCAGGTTGCATACAATTACATCAACTGGTTCTGTATACAATCTAGAATTGACCAGGACAAAGTTTAGGATAGAAAAGCTGTAAGAAATAGGTTCCTAACTATAGAAATTGTAAATTTCAAACGGGTATGAAAAAACTAATGGAAATTCTACTCTTGTGCATTTACATTTCAAAGAAATAGACTTTCTGTAAAAATATATACAATTTTTACAGACAAACACATTTACAAGTTGTTTTTATCTTAAAAATTGAGGATAATCCACATTTGTAACTACAATTATTGAGCCTTAAGTCAAGTATTCCTGGCCATTACAAGGCTAACGAACTAAACCACTCAAACCATGTCAAAGTAGAACAGGTATAAAGTCCTGAGCACTTGGACTTTCTATTCTTCAAGAAGCATACTTGGGAAAGCCAATTATACAGAGGAAAAAGCTTCCCTTCACACTCTGTTGTACAGTACTGAGGCTTCTAGTCATATTTCTGTTGTAGCTTAAATCCACTTTACAGTTTACTGGCATTGTTAGTGCTTCTCTTTTAACACTATAGAAATTAATGGGCATATTTAATGAACTCTATATGACTAGCCTGGCTACTGGCCACTCTCCTGTTCTAGGCAAGGATAGCAAGTCTCTCCACCCTACCATCTTCACGAAATCTAAAAGTCCTCCTTCAGGGCCTCCCAAAGTTTGCAGGTTGCTGAAACTTAACTTTGCTTCTTTTAGAGACAGTGACTCTTCAATGGGGACTACTTTTTCCATGAAATTTATTCCTGTTAGCCATAATCCTCTTGCCACTTGTTTTTCTATGTTGCTTGGAGGTTACAGCCTGGACAGCTTTGAAGTCCAACTTCATAAATACACTGGTTTCACAGCAGATGGTTGTGGATCTGGTGCCTGGAGTTGGTTGGTTAAGAGTCAGTTCTTTCACTTAAAAGGCTATCTTATTAGATATGCCAAACCAGCTCCTACTCCAGCAACACCTGCAAAAGCCAGCAGCACATTTCTGATGCCGCCTTCTAGGTCCTCTACATGGAAGAATTCCACAAACCCATCCCAGCCTCTTTGTTTCACTAGCCAGTCTCGTTTCGTCCTTACGAGAACATCTGTGATGCTTTCTGCTAATGGGTCAATGCAGCTTTCTTGGTTTATGCTTTTCAAGTGTTTGGCCACAAAGGCACCAAAAGAAATGAGAGTCACAATCCTGCCCCAGTTTGTTACTCCGTCACTAAAAACATGAACCATCACGCGAGACAAAGACTTGACGTCGTCCTCGTTTTTGATGTCCAGCTTCCGAAGCATACCTTGGAAGGCCATCTCGTGGTTTCGCTGCACGCCGTCCCCGACCCGCCGAAGGGTCTCTAATGCCTTCCGGCTGGAGGCCGCAGACCCGCCATTGGGCTTCGCGTCCTTGGCGCCGGTCGCCTGTTCCCCGTCCAGCTCCTCTTCCGGCGACATGATGGCGTCGGCGGCCGCGGCTTCCATCTCCTCAGGCAGCGACGCGCGGCCGACGGGCGCGAACAGCCGCCTAGCGGGGGTCGCGGTGACGTCGGGACCCTCGGCGCCAATGGGCGAGGGCCGCGCGACCCTTCGGGCATCCGGCGCCAGAGTGGCAGGGGGGGGGGGGGGGGCTCGCGCCGGCGCTCCCGCCAATCATCGGGCCCGCTTCCCCTCCCCCTGCCTCTCGCCGGGCCGCGGCCTCCTTCCCCGCAGTCGGAAGCCCTTTTCCGCAAGGCGAGGCGTCGCTGCCGCCGGCCCCCAACTTGGCCCCCCCACAGTAGAGGTTGAGTCCGATTACTGCGTTTCTCTTGAGGCCAAACATCTCAAGCCTTCGCCGCCGTCGCTTGGCTGAGAAAAAAGGGGAAGGCACCGACTCCTTACTTGAAGGAAGCGGAAGTAAGGAGTCAGTTCTTCCTTGAATGTTTGGTAAAACTCTACTGTGAAGCTGTCTGGCCCCGGGCTTTTGTTTGGTGAAGCTTTTTGATGACTGCTTCAATTTCTTCCATAGTTATTGGCCTATTGAGATGTTTAGATTCTTCCTGATTGAGTTTTGGAAGGTTATATTTTTCTTAGAATATGTCTGTTTCCTCCAGGTTGTCCAGTTTGTTGGAATAGAGTTGTTCATAGTATTTTTAAACAATCCTTTGTATTTCGGTGGGGTCTGTTGTTATTTCTCCTCTTTCATTTCTGATTTTGTTTATTTGGGTCCTCTCTCTTTTCTTCTTGATGAGCCTGGCTAGAGGTTCATCAATCTTGTTTATCCTTTTAAAGAACCAGCTCTTGGTTTTGTTGATCTTTTGTATTGTTTCTTTGGTCTCTAGGTTGTTTATCTCCGCTCTGATCTTTATTATTTCCTTCCTTCTGCTTACACTGGTGTTTTCTTGTTGCTCTCTTTCTAACTCTTTGAGTTGTAGGGTTAGGTAATTTATTACCATTGTTTCTTGTTTTTTTGCAGTAGGCTTGTAGAGCTATGAACTTCCCTCTCAAGACTGCTTTTGCTGTGTCCCATAGATTTTGGATTGTAGTGTTTTCATTGTCATTTGTTGCCATGATGTTTTTTATTTCTTCTTTAATCTCTCTGGTAACCCAGTCATGGTTTAATAGCATGCTGTTTAGTTTCCATGTGTTTGATTTTTTTGGATTGTTTTTATTGTAGTTGATTTCCAGTTTTATGCCACTGTGATCTGAGAAGATGCTTGATATGATTTCTATCTTCTTGAAATTGAAGAGACTTTGCCTATGACCCAACATATGGTCTATCTTTGAAAATGACCCATGTGCACTAGAGAAGAATGTATATTCTGTGGCTTTGGGGTGAAATGTTCTGAAGATGTCAATTAATTCCATCTGGTCTAGTGAGTCATTTAGGATTGATGTTTCTTTGCTGATTTTTTGTTTAGAGGATTTGTCCAATGGTGATAGTGGGGTATTAAAGTCTCCTACTATGATTGTATTGCTGTCAATCTCTCCCTTGATATCCTCCAGGAGTTTTTTTTATGTATTTGGGTGCTCCTGTATTGGGTGCGTATGTGTTTACCAGAGTTATTTCTTCTTGTTGGATTTCTCCCTTTAGTATTATGAAGTGGCTTTCATTATCTCTCTTTTTTTAAATAAATCTTTATTCAGATTATTACAATTATTCCTCCTTTTTCCCCCTATAGCTCCCCTCCACCCATTTCCCACCCCACCTTCTGCCCTTACCTCCCCCCCACTGTCCTCATCCATAGGTGTATGATTTTTGTCCATTCTCTTCATGAACCCCCCATACCCCTTTCCCCCTGAGAATTATCAGTCCACTCCCTTTCTATGCCCCTGATTCTATTATATTCACCAGATTATTCTGTCCCTCAGGTTTTTAATTCACTTGATTTTTAGGTTCACTTGTTGATAGATATGTATTTGTTGTTCATAATTTTTCTCTTTACTTTTTTCTTCTTCCTCTTCTTTAAGAATACCTTTCAGCATTTCATATAATACTGGTTTGGTGGTGATGAACTCCTTTAGCTTTTTCTTGTCTGTGAAACTCTTTATCTGCCCTTCAATTATGAATGATAGCTTTGCTGGGTAGAGTAATCTTGGTTGTAGGTTCTTGCTATTCATCACTTTGAAAATTTCTTGCCACTCCCGTCTGGCCTGCATAGTTTCTGTTGAGAAATCAGCTGACAGTCGTATGGGTGCTCCCTTGTAGGTAATTAACTGTTTTTCTCTTGCTGCTTTTAATATTCTCTCTTTGTCTTTTGCTCTTGGCATTTTAATTATGATGTGTCTTGGTGTGGTCCTCTTTGGATTCCTTTTGTTTGGGGTTCTGTGTGCTTCCTGGACTTGTAAGTCTATTTCTTTCACCAGGTGGGGGAAGTTTTCTGTCATTCTTTCTTCCAATAGGTTTTCAGTATCTTGCTCTCTCTCTTCTTCTGGCACCCCCATAATTCTGATGTTGGTACGCTTGAAGTTGTCCCAGAGTCTTCTTACATTATCTTTAACTTTTTGGAATTTTTTTTTTTGCTTTTTGCTTTTTCGGTTGAGTGTTTTTTGCTTCTTTGTAATTCAATTCTTTGACTTGATTTTTGTGTTCCTCTTGTCTGTTTTTGGGTCTCTGTATAATATTTTTTATTTCAGTCAGTGTATGTTTAATTTCTAGTTGGTCCTTTTTCATATCTTCGAGGGTCTCATTATATTTATCGGCCTTTTCTAGGATATTCTTAAAAAGCCTTATAACCGTGGTTTTGAATTCTATATCCAGTCGTTGGTTTCCTCCATTTCTTTCGTTTGTGATCTGATTCTTTGACCCCGCATTTTCACTGCTTCCCTGAGTTGGTAAGGTAGATTTGTGTGCTAGGTTTCCAATATGGCCCAGTGGGTCTGCCTCCCCAGTTAACCTGAGGTGGACACTCTTGGTGCACCCCTTTGTGGACTGTGTGTACAGCCTTGTTGTAATTAAGTCTTTATTGTTGTTGGTATCACTGGGAAGAATTGACCTCCGGGCCAGTTGGCTGTAAGGATCAGCTGTGTCTATGCTAGGAGAAGTTCGGTGCTGGAGACAGCCTTATAGGATTCGACTTGCCAAATTGCAATAGCCTCTGTGCTCAGCTTGGATGGGGTGGAGTCTCAGTCTTGGCTTCCCGTCAGCCTTGCCCTTGCGCGCACGTGCGTGCCTTCAGACCTCTGCCTTCCCGGCTCCCGAGTCTCCGCCCGAGAGTCCAGACTCCCCCTACAAGAGCGTGGGTCCCCAGGGGCTCTCCTGGAACTGGGGTTCACTGCAGTCAGAACTGGGGCTCAGTGCATTCAGGAGCCTCTGACTCCCTTCCACTAGGGAAAGCCTGTGGCAACCTCCACAGCCTTTGTGCGCACTGGCGCACGCGCGCTTTCAGTCCTCCGCCTTCCCCGGCTCCCGAGTCTCCGCCCGAGAGTCCAGACTCCCCCTGTAAGAACGTGGGTCCCCAGGGGCTCGCCTGGAACTGGGGTTCACTGCAGTCAGAACTGGGGCTCAGTGCATTCAGGATCCTCTGACTCCCTTCCACTAGGGAAAGCCTGTGGCAACCTCCGCAGCCTTTGTGCGCACTGGCGAGCGCGCGCTTTCAGTCCTCCGCCTTCCCCGGCTCCCGAGTCTCCGCCCGAGAGTCCAGACTCCCCCCGTAAGAGCGTGGGTCCCCAGGGGCTCGCCCGGAACTGGGGTTCAGTGCAGTCAGAACTGGGGTTCAGTGCGGTCGGGGGCTTCCTTCCCCCTTCCGCCAGAGAAAGTCAGCCAGGGCTCTCAGCCGCCCTTCCTCTCTGCGCGCACAAAGACCCTTTGCGTACCTCCAATTCTCTGTGAGCTTTTCTCTTTCCTCTAGTTGTAGAATTTTCACTCAGCCAGCTTTCCTGTGGTTCTGGATGGTGTCCGTTCTGTCTTTTAGTTGTAGTTTTGAAATTGTTGTGCGAGGCAGCAGTTTAGGTGTTTACCTATGCCGCCATCTTGGTTTCTCCTCTAGGATATTCTTGAAAAGCCTTATAACCGTGGTTTTGAATTCTATATCCAGTCGTTTGTTTTCCTCCATTTCTTTCGTTTGTCATCTGTTTCTTTGTCGCCGCATTTTCACTGCTTCCCTGAGTTGGTAGGGTAGCTTTGTGTGCTAGGTTTCCTATATGGCCCAGTGGTTCGGCCTCCCCAGTTAACCTGAGGTGTATACTCTTGGTGAACCCCTTTGTAGACTGTGTGTACAGCCTTGTTGTATTTAAGTCTTGATTGTTGTTGGTATCACTGGGAGGAATTGACCTCCAGGCCAGTTGGCTGTGAGGATCAGCTGTGTCTATGCTGGGAGAAGTTCGGTGCTGGAGACAGCCTTATAGGATTAGACTTGCCAAATTGCAAAAGCCTCTGTGCTCAGCTTGGATGGGGTGGAGTCTCAGGCCGGAGCAGACGGTCTTGGCTTCCTGTCAGCCTTGCCCTTGTGTGCGTGCGCGCCTCCAGACCTCTGCCTTCCCCGGGTCCCGAGTCTCTGCCCGAGAGTCCAGATTTCCCCCCGTAAGAGCGTGGGTCCCCAGGGGCTCGCCTGGAATTGGGGTTCAGTGCAGTCAGAACTGGGGTTCAGTGCAGTCAGGAGCTTCTGACTCCCTTCTGCTAGGGAAAGCCTGTGGCAACCTCTGCAGTCTTTGTGCACACTGGCACGTGCGTGGAAGCTGCAAGTTTAGATTAAAGTGCCTGCAGGTTTGGTTTCTCCTGGGGCCTCCTCCTTTGGCGTGTAGATGGCTGTCTTTTCTCTGTGTCCTCACACGGTCTTTCCTCGGTGCGTTTGTGCTCTAGTGTCTCTTCCTCTTCTTACAAGGAAACCAGTAATATTGGATCAGGGTCCACCCATTTACCTTGTTTAACTTTATTTGCTTCTTTAAAGGCCTTATTCCCAAATATAGCTACATTGAGGGTTAGGGCTTCAATACATAATTTTTTTGAGGGACACAATTCATAACATGGCCCTTGGCTCATTTAGTGTGTTGTCAATGGAAGTAGACAACCCCTGTCTTCCACAGGAACAGGTCAGGCCAGAACGGTCTCTGAATAGATGAGCTGAGAGCATGGAAATTACCTTGATGCTCTTTCTTGCTCAATTTTTTTTAAATATTTTTTATTGATTTTTTACAGAGAGGAAGGAAGAGGGATAGATAGTCAGAAACATCGATGAGCGAGAAACATCGATCAGCTGCCTCTTGCACACCTCCTACTGGGGATGTGCCCGCAACCAAGTTATATGCCCTTGACCGGAATCGAACCTGGGACCTTTCAGTCCACAGGCTGACGCTCTATCCACTGAGCCAAACCGGTTTTGGCTCTTGCTCAAATTTTCACTTACTCAGTTGGATACAGGCTGAGCCTGGACAAGCCATGCCAGCTGCCATGTACCTCCCTTGTTCTACAGGACTCTCCATACTCCATTTACTTCCTGAGCCTAGTTATTGACAGATGGCTTTTACTTTATTAAAATTAACATTTTCCCTGGACATTATCTCCAGATCCCAACTTTTATTTTTTTATTTTTTTAATTTTTTTAATATATATATTTCTTTATTGATTTCAGAGAGGAAGGGAGAAGAAGAGAGAGATAGAAACATCAATGATGAGAAAGAATCATTGATCGGCTGCCTCCTGCACACCCCCTACTGCAACCCAGGCATGTGCCCTTGGCCAGAATCGAACCTGGGACCCTTCAGTCTGCAGGCTGACGCTCTATCCACTGAGCCAAGCCAGCTAGGGCTCCAGATCCCAACTTTTAATCTATAGTTTTGTTTCATGTCCTTCTTTCCATCATCTTAGGTTATTTACAGGCCAACTTAATTTATATGTACTAATAGGCCTCAATCTTTACAATTTTTATATGACAATTCATGTTCATAAATAACATTTAAAAGTAGTTCTAAACTGGAAATTGGGCCATTATAAATAATGTGGATAATAAAGGGAAGGCCTTCTGATGTGAGCAGCAACATCATCATTATGTATGGGATTAACCTGCTACTTGTCAAAAGCCGGAAGGATTCAGCTTCATACCTAGTTCAGGGTAGGGTAGCAGTTAGTTTATTTTTGTATGTATTTATTTATGGATGACTCACTGTGAAGTGCTAGCATGTCAAACTCGCTGCCCGTGGGCCGCATGCTGCCCCACAATGAATATTTTTGTGGCCCAGCCAAAATAATGGTATGTAAGAAACGTTTTAATAAAAATTTTGTAACTTAATTTTTATAATATCCTGTTATACATAATTATTAATAACGAACTACAATGTTCACTATTGCCTGATTACTATAATCGTGTTGCATTCATTTCCCTTACACACCTTACGTGCAGGTGCACCATTTCTCTCCACTAATACTAACAGTGAATATTTTAGCAGCCGATTGCCACATCATTCGTCTTGGACTGACTTGTTTGGTGTGTGCAACAGGAAATATTTCGCTTTTGGAGAAGAAGAAAAAGAGGTTTATTTGCATTACGCTTATTAATTTGTGCAGTTATTCAGTGTCTGGTAAGTTAATGTTCAAGAAAAATATTAATTTTTATTAAAATGTTCTATTACTTTATGTTAACAATGACTCATTTATTTCAGCCCTTTGTATTCAGCATGTCTCTATCAAAATAAGCCTACGTTTCTATGAAAATTGAAGCTTTTTTTTTTTTTGCGGCCCACATAAACTTAAACCTTGTTTATTTGGCCCGTGTTAGCCTTTGAGTTTGACATGCTTGCTGTAGAGGCAGTGATAGTGAGATGTTCATGAGTATGTAATTTGAGTATTCTGGTTTCGAATATTGGCTCTGAGATTTGAAAAATTCATAGTCACACAGCTTCTGAATGGTGCTGTGTGGGGGCAACACTGGATATGCCAGCGTGAATCCCAATCTCATAGACTCTGAGTAGCAGAGTCTGGGGGTTGCACTAGGATGTGCTAGGGAGAATCCCAAGGGAGAACTTACAGTCACTGTGGGGCTCTCAACACTTAGAAAAAGGCCCCTCTTTGTCCCTCAGAGGGAAGGCAGGGGTGGGTGGTGGGTGGGAAGAGATCAACCAAAGAACTTGTATGCATATATACATAACCCATGGACACAGACAATAGGATGGTGAAGGCCTGGGGTAGGGGGTGAGGCCTGGCTAAAGGGGCCAATGGGGAAAATAAGTGGACATATGTAATACTTTCAACAATAAATATTAAAAAATAAAATAAAGTAAGACTCTTTGAAAAAAAAAAAAAGGAAACTCTGTGTTCACCAATGATATTAATGCACAAGAGGCCCCGTGCATGAAAATTCATGCACTGGAGGGGGAGTCCCTCAGCCCAGCCTGTCCCCTCTCACAGTCTGGGAGCCCTCAGGGGCAGGAGGTGACCCATCACACCTCTGCTGCTGCCACTGCTGGCAGCGCAAGCCTCAGCTGGCCGTGGTTACCTGAGCTTTGGGCGGCCCTGGGCGGCTGGGCAGCTGCCATTCGAGGCTTGCCTGTGCCTCGAGCTGGCCCTGGGTAGCTGGGGGGCTGAGGGAACTGGGGGACTCTGGAGGCAGGCTCGCGGAGCGGCTGCCCCTGTGGGCCCGGCCTTGCTGTGCACCTGCCGCCCCAGCGGGGCTGAAGGGACTGGGCGCCACCATCTTGTGGCTGTGGGTGCTGCCATCTTTGAGGGTGGGGCAGTCAATTAGCATATTCCCTCTTTATTAGATAGGATAATTTTGAGAGTGGCCAGTTCTGGACTCTCTGCATAAAAGTATGGCTGTTCCATCTGGCGAATGTATTACTGGCTGGTCTTGGTCCAAGCTGACATTAGGAGGATTCTACTACTGTAGTGAAAGGAGAGAGCAGATATTGGAGACTTACCATATTTGTTATGTGAAATTTCCCTGAAGGAAAAGGGTATTCCCCAGTATCAGTCATCCTGAGAAGAGATGATGGGTGAGTTCTCTGACAGGAAATGAGGATTCAAAAGGAGGCCTTAAACTTAGGTGAGAAAGGCACTTTCTCTTCTTTCTGTAGGTAGACCATGAAGAAAGCACTCCAACTCTGGGAAGGTAGGCTGGACTTTCAAGAGTTTGGCTCAGTTGGTTGGAGCATCATCCCTACACTTAAAGGTTGCGGGTTCAATTCTCATCAAACCTAGGTTGCTGGTTTGATCCCTGGTTGGGGTGCATATGGAAGGCAACTGATGGATGTTTGTCTCTCACATTGATGTTCTTCTCTCTCTCTCTGTATCTCTCTCTCCCTCTTCCTCCCTCTCTCTGTGAAATCAATAAAAACATACCATCGGTGAGGATTAAAATAAAAAAGGAGTGTGGCAAATGGCTGTAGCAGGGAGGAAACCTAATGCCCATAAGATATACTTGGGTTCTTCAGGGAACACATATGTAGCTGGAGTTGAAGTTATTCTCTGCATAGCAACTTTTTTCCTGTGGTACAAAAACTTCCAGGGACACAATTTAAAAAGTTGCACTCTAGTATCACTGTAGGGCATTGTGGGAAAATCTTTGCCTTTCTTGGGGTGACACTATAGTAAAGAACCAGTAGGTTAAGGAAAGATGGTCTTTAAATTGATGGAAGTAATATGTAGCAGAGAATAATACGTTAAAAACTGGAATAGGGGCCCATGCCATTATAATTTGGGCAATAAAAGGAAGTGAGTGTGACCTGAGATATAAGGAAATGGATTCTGGGGTATAATATCTTTACATTTCTATTTTATAAATGAATAAGTGGATGCTCATATATGGATAAGTGATATGTTCAAGGCCCACATAGCTAAAAAGTTACCAGAACCAGAATGCTAGCCCAGGCACATCAGACCTGGATTTCTATATTTTTAATTCTATACTACAGCCCTCAGAAATATGGCTGCCTTCTCTAGGTTAGATCATCCCCTTTACCTAACAATACCTACATGTGCCCCAGAACTCTCCAACCAGGTGCTGTCCTATATGGTAGCCACTAGCCACATGGGACTATTGAGCAGTGAAATGTGGCTAGTATGAATTGAAATGCGCTGTAGACATACTGAGATTTCAAAGCCTTAGTGCAAAAAAAAAAAAAAAAAGGATGCGAAAAGCCCCAAATATTTTTTATATTGAGTACCTGTGGAAATGACAATGTTTTGGATTTATCACATCAAATAAAATATATTATTAATATGCATTCTACCTATGTCTTTTTGCTTTTTATAATGTGGCTACTAGGAAATGCCAAGTTGGTTTGCATTGTAGTCTGCATTCTGCATCTGTTGGAAGCACTGTCCTACTGTGCCTTTTCTCATATCCTCTCCTCCTTCCTCTATTCCTCCATATTCTTATCTTAAATGGCTTCATAAATTAGGTTATGGTCTTTTGTGGGGAATAGACCTGACCCTCCCATATTCCATTTTGCATATGGGCCTTTGCCCCCCAAAATGTATGAAAAAAGAAAATATGTCTCTTGATAGTTTCCTTCCCATTGCTCTAAGAAAAGAACACCATGTGAGAACAGTAAATCCTTGTTACAGAGGCCTAATCTGGGTCATCCATGGGCCAAATTCAATGCAGTAGTCACCACTCCAGGTGCTTGCTTTCTCCGGGGCATGTAAATGAAAATTCCATCCTTCTCCAGCTCTGTCTCCTCTGTGAGGCTCTGTGAGAATAAGATTGTGTAAACTCTAGGTACTTAAACAGTATCTATTGAATGACTCATGACAGAGGAAACCGTTCTATGTCTTATTTAATAGATAGCAAAGATAGAGAGGAACTTAGTGTTTTAAGGGAAAGACCTACATCCCTTGCTCATCTGTTTCCTCCAGCTCCATTTGTGGTATCGGCAGTGTCTATGGTGGTGGTGACGGTGGGGAGAAGTCAGTGGCTGAACCTCTGCTTTTTTTGGTATCACTCTTGGTAGAAGTAACAGGGTCTGTAATCTTTCCTAAGATCATGGCATTGGTGATGGCAGGGTTCATTACACTGGCATTTGAGATAATGGTAGTGTTGATGTTGGCAAAAGGGCTTTTGATTTTGGGAGAGAGAGATAACATATATTTTGTTTGTATCACAGCCCTAGAATTCTTGATAGGTTTTAGCTGTTTTGAGGAGTCCTCTTCATGTCCATGGGGCATTTCATTTTGCAGGTAGTTATTTATCAATTGAAGTGTTTTGGGTCCAATACAACATTTTTTCTTCTTGCATTTCTGTACCTCTTTTTCATCCACGGTGCAGTGGTTTTTGCATCTCCCCAAACCCATTAAACATTTTCTCCAGCCAAAGGGTTCTGCACAAAGAAAAAACAACTGGGTTAAGTTAATAACTAGAGATAATCTTAAAGCTGCTGGAGGGAGAGAAATAGAGTAAGAGGGAGTTTGTCAATGCTAAGCCTTAAGTACAGTGTTTAGGAACATTGATGAAGGCCCCTGGAAGACCGAGAGAGTCTCTGTACACCTATGAAACCCAAAATAAATCTCTCTAGTCTCCCTCACTGAGTTACTTTAAAAATCTAGGGCACACACAAGAGAGAAGAAAAGGAATCCAATTATTTGCTTCTGGATAAGATTTTCGACCTCCAACTTAGTATCTTAGACACTTGTAGGGAGGGCATCACTATCTCTCCGCATGATCCTAGGAAATACCAACAGGAGTAAAATCTGTCATAAAACTAGTCCAGGAAAGAATTTCAAAAAAGAATCAATAGCACTTTCAGGAGTGCTGGCATCTTGCCAAATGCAGTGGTTTATGACCTTACTTACCCTCCTTGATCAACGGCTTGACCTGTGTTTCCTGGGGCATGGAGTTCTATCATTTTCAGCCTCTCTGGACACTCTGTTCCTCAGAGGTATTAGTTATTATCATAACCTCACTGCTATCAAGATAATTCCCACATTGTTACCTGTAGCTCTAAATTCCCTGCTCAGTTTAGTACTTTATCTTCATCTGCTGGATGATCTTTTTTTCCACCCCAGTGTCTCACCTTTTTATTTCTGAATCAAGAAAGTTCTTTCTCACTCATCTTAACATTTCAACTCATAATGTTCACATACATTCCAACATTGTTTCTCATCAAAGACAAGACAGTAAAATTAATGTATTTCAAGCAGCTACATTGATTAACCCAATTACACTCACATGGAATTTGAGGCTCAAAGTGGCTAAGCTATTTTACCCAAGATGACACAGTCATACTTGCTTGTGCTACTCCCCTTCTCTTAGGATCCCGAGATAAAAACATTAGAAACATCTTGGACTCTTACTTTCCTTTCCCTGACCCATTGCCAGTTATTCCAAATATCTGGATGATTCTTGTATTTTGAAACATGTCTCAATGCTTTGCTTTTCTTGTCAAGTGACAATGGCCAATCCTGTTTCAGCCTTTTGCCACAGTGTATTCCTAGATCAGTGGTTGGCAAACTCATTAGTCAACAGAGCCAAATATCAACAGTACAACGATTGAAATTTCTTTTGAGAGCCAGATTTTTTAAACTTAAACTTCTTCTAATGCCACTTCTTCAAAATAGACTCACCCAGGCCGTGGTATTTTGTGGAAGAGCCACACTCAAGGGGCCAAAGAGCCACATGTGGCTCGCGAGCCGCGGTTTGCCGACCACTGTCCTAGATGCTCTTATGGGTAACTTGTGGGTTTCCAAGACAAAAAAGACTGAGATAAGGGATGAAACTGTAAAAATCTGAAAAAGTTGAGATGGAGAACATAGATCTATTTACTGGATCCTAAAGGAGTTTTTTTTTTTTTTTTTTTTTTTTAGCATAAGGGTAAGGGTCTCTTCCTTATTATGCCAAAGTACAAATTGATAGGAATCTTTGCTTCAAGAGGTGGTTTAAATTAGAAATAGAGCAAAGATGAGGGAGACTTGGGCTGAGTCCCAGATAATTGCTCTGTAGGGGGTAGGAAGGCAGCTTTGTATGTTGGATAGTTTCTGTTTTAAAAATATATTTTTATTGATTTCAGAGAGAAATGGAGAGGGATAGTAAGAGAAACATCAATGATGAGAGAGAATCATTGATCAGCTGCCTCCTGCACACCCCACACTGGGGATCGAGCTCACAACCCAGGCATATGCCCTGACCAGGAATTGAACCGTGACCTCCTAGTTCATAGATATACACTCAACCACTGAGCCACACCAGCCGGGCTGTTGAATAGCTTCTGAGTACCCCCAAAAAACACACCCTGCTTTCGCTTTAGGGAGCTCCCAATGTGTCCCCATTAGACACAGTCTGGGGTTGGAGCCTATGGGGATGCATGGGGGATGGCACATAACTGATGCAATAGGTAGACTCTACTACCATCTCTTTGGGCAACTCATCTTTCAGCATCTCTTGGGGTTCCCATTGTCATGGACAACTAAGTCCCTGCTTCCTCACACCAACCCCTTTAAAACCCGGGATTCCACATTACCTGTGTTCACCTGTAACTGTAGCATGAGGCTGGCAAAGATAGGGAAAAGGAGCTTCATGGCTGGGTATCAGAGAAGAAGGCTTGGCTCTGGGTTGATGATCTTGAGTTCCAGTCTTTATTGGCCTCTTCATGGCCTTGGGCCATGAGCAGTGAAGTGCAACAAAGCTCACAGAAGTTGTGTTTCCTCTGATTCTGTTTGAGAACAACCTTCTCTGAACACTTTATGCAACGTGTTTCCTGCTCTTGATTCTGGAGGGAATACAAGGCATAAGATGTGAAAGAAGTGCAGGCCCTTTGCATCTCTTTCTTAAAGTTTGAGCAGGGGGTGAATATTGTATTTGCTTCACTATTTGTCAGGTAATTATGCCTAAGGCACTCAGTGTGTAAGAATCAGAAGAGCAGAAATTGCTATAAGCATGGACTCCTGGAGGGTAGAGACTGCCTTTTTTGTACTCATGTCTCCAATGGCCAGCATGGCTACTAAATCAACATAAGAACTCAGTACGTGTTTGTTAAATGAATTTGTGAGAAGCATCTCTTGGCATAAATTTAACTTATTTTTTTATTGCGATATTATTGACATGTAACATTATATTAGTTTCAAGTGTACACAGTGATTCAATATTTGTATAAATTGTAGAATGATCACAATGCCTAGTTAACATCCATCACCACACAGTTACAATTGTTTTTTTCCTGTGATGAGAACTTTCAAGATGTACTCTCTTAGCAACTTTCAAATAAGTAATATAGTATTATCAACTATAGCCACCCTGCTGTACATTACATTCACAGAATTTATTTATCTTATAACTGGCCATTTGTGCCTCCTGACCACTTTCATCTACTTTGCCCCTCACCTCTGGCAACCACCAATCTTTTCTCTGTATCTTTGATTTTTCTGTTTTGTTTTTAGGTTCTATATATAAGTGAGATCATATGATTTTTGTCTTTCTCTGTTTGACTTACATAATTTAGCATAACGCTCTTAAGGTCCATCCATGTTGTTGCAAAAGATGTGATTTCTTTCCTTTATGTCTGGAAAAAAATATATATCACATTGTCTTTTTTTTTTTTAATTTTTTTTATTTATTTTTATTTTTTTAAAATAAATCTTTATTCAGATTATTACAATTATTTCTCCTTTTCCCCCCCATAGCTCCCCTCCACCCATTTCCCACCCCACCTTCTGCCCTTACCTCCCCCCCACTGTCCTCATCCATAGGTGTATGATTTTTGTCCATTCTCTTCATGAACCCCCCATACCTCTTTCCCCCTGAGAATTATCAGTCCACTCCCTTTCTATGCCCCTGATTCTATTATATTCACCAGATTATTCTGTTCCTCAGGTTTTTAATTCACTTGATTTTTAGGTTCGCTTGTTGATAGATATGTATTTGTTGTTCATAATTTTTCTCTTTACTTTTTTCTTCTTCCTCTTCTTTAAGAATACCTTTCAGCATTTCATATAATACTGGTTTGGTGGTGATGAACTCCTTCAGCTTTTTCTTATCTGTGAAGCTCTTTATCTGCCCTTCAATTCTGAATGATAGCTTTGCTGGGTAGAGTAATCTTGGTTGTAGGTTCTTGCTATTCATCACATTGAAAATTTCTTGCCACTCCCGTCTGGCCTGCATAGTTTCTGTTGAGAAGTCAGCTGACAGTCGTATGGGTGCTCCCTTGTAGGTAATTAACTGTTTTTCTCTTGCTGCTTTTAATATTCTCTCTTTGTCTTTTGCTCTTGGCATTTTAATTATGATGTGTCTTGGTGTGGTCCTCTTTGGATTCCTTTTGTTTGGGGTTCTGTGGGCTTCCTGGACTTGTAAGTCTATTTCTTTCACCAGGTGGGGGAAGTTTTCGGTCATTATTTCTTCAAATAGGTTTTCAGTATCTTGCTCTCTCTCTTCTTCTGGCACCCCCATAATTCTGATGTTGGTACGCTTGAAGTTGTCCCAGAGTCTTCTTACATTATCTTCAACTTTTTGGATTTTTTTTTTTTTTGCTTTTTGCTTTTTCGGTTGAGTGTTTTTTGCTTCTTTGTATTTCAATTCTTTGACTTAATTCTTGTGTTCCTCTAGTCTGTTGTTGGGTCTCTGTATAATATTTTTTATTTCAGTCAGTGTATGTTTAATTTCTAGTTGGTCCTTTTTCATATCTTCGAGGGTCTCGTTATATTTATTGGCCTTTTCTAGGATATTCTTAAAAAGTCTTATAACCGTGGTTTTGAATTCTGTATCCAGTCGTTTGTTTTCCTCCATTTCTTTCGTTTGTGATCTGATTCTTTGATGCCGCATTTTCACTGATTCCCTGAGTTGGTAAGGTAGATATTTGTGCTAGGTTTCCAATATGGCCCAGTGGGTCTGCTTCCCCAGTTAACCTGAGGTGGACACTCTTGGTGCACCCCTTTGTGGACTGTGTGTACAGCCTTGTTGTAATTAAGTCTTTATTGTTGTTGGTATCACTGGGAAGAATTGACCTCCAGGCCAGTTGGCTGTAAGGATCAGCTGTGTCTATGCTGGGAGAAGTTCGGTGCTGGAGACAGCCTTATAGGATTAGACTTGCCAAATTGCAATAGCCTCTGTGCTCAGCTTGGATGGGGTGGAGTCTCAGTTTTGGCTTCCTGTCAGCCTTGCCCTTGCGCGCATGTGCGCTTTCAGTCCTCCGCCTTCCCCAGCTCGAGTCTCCGCCTGTGAGTCCAGACTCCCCCCACAAGAGCGTGGGTCCCCAGGGGCTCGCCTGGAACTGGGGTTCACTGCAGTCAGAACTGGGGCTCAGTGCCGTCAGGAGCCTCTGACTCCCTTTCACTAGGGAAAGCCTGTGGCAACTTCCGCAGCCTTTGTGCTCACTGGCGCGCGCGCGGGCACTTTCAGTCCTCCGCCTTCCCCGGCTCCTGAGTCTCCGGCTCCCGAGTCTCCGCCCGAGAGTCCAGACTCCCCCCCGTAAGAGCGTGGGTCCCCAGGGGTTCGCCCGGAGCTGGGGTTCAGTGCTGTCAGAACTGGGGTTCAGTGCGGTCGGAAGCTTCCTTCCCCCTTCCGCCAGAGAAAGTCAGCCAGGCTCTCAGCCGCCCTTCCTCTCTGCGCGCACAAAGCCCCTTTGCCGTACCTCCAATTCTCTGTGAGCTTTCCTCTTTCCTTCTAGTTGTAGAATTTTCACTCAGCCAGCTTTCCTGTGGTTCTGGATGGTGTCCGTTCTGTCTTTTAGTTGTAGTTTTGAAATTGTTGTGCGAGGCAGCAGTTTAGGTGTTTACCTATGCCGCCATCTTGGTTTCTATCACATTGTCTTTATCCATTCATCTATCAATGGACACTTAGGTTGCTTTGATGTTTGGCTATTGTAAATAATGATGCAATGAACATGGGATTGCATGTATTTTTTTGAGATAGTGTTTTTGTTTTGTTCAGAAAAATACCCAAAAGTGGAATTTCTGAATTATATGGTAGTTTTATTTGTAATTTTTTGAGGAACTACCATACTGTTTTGTAGGTGGCTGCACCAATAGCATTCCCACCAACAGTGCACAAGGTTCCCTTTTCTCCATACCCTCATGAACACTTGTTACTTTTTGGCTTTTTAATTATAGCTATTTTAACAGGTGTGAGGTAATATTTCACTGTGTTTTTGACTTGCATTTCCTTGATAATTTGTGATTTTGAGCACATTTTCATGTACCTCTTGGCCATCTGTATGTCTTTTTTGGAAAAAATGTCTATTTAGATCTTTTGTTCATTTTTTAAAATATATTTTTATTGATTTTAGAGAGAAAGGGAGAGGGAGCGAGAGATAGAAACATCAATGATGAGAGAGAATCGTTGATTGGCTGTCTCTTGCACACCCCCTATTGGGGATCGAGTCTGCAACCCGGGCTTGTGCCATGACCAGGGTTTGAACCATAATCTTCTGGTCGATGCTCAACCACTGAGCCACCAGAGCCTGGCTCTTCTGTCCATTTTTAATCAGAATTTTCTTTTTGCTATTGAGTTGTATGAGTTCCTTATATATTTTAGATATTAACATCTTATCAGATATATGATTTGCAAATATTTTGTCTCATTTAGTAGGTTGCTTTTTCATTTTGTTGATGGGTTCCTTTGCTGTGTACAAGCTTTTTAGTTTGATGTTATTCCACTTGTTTATTTATTTTTGTTGTCTTTGCTTTTGGTGTCAAATCCAGAAAAATCATTGCCAAGACAGATGACAAAGTGCTTACCACCTGTTTTCTTCCAGAAGTTTTATGATTTCAGGTCTTATATTTAAACCTTTAATCCATTTGAGTTAATTTTTGTGTACACCGTAAGATAGTGATCCAGTTTCATTCTTTTGCATGTGGCTGTGCAGTTTTCCCAGCAGACTGTCCTTTCCACATTTTATATCCTTGGCTCTTTTGTCTTCAATTAATTGACCATACATGCCTGGGTTTATTTCTAAGCTCTCTATTTTGTTTTACTAACCTGTGTGCCTGCTTTTATGCCTAAACCATATTTTTTTATTTACTATAGCTTTGTAAAATAGTTTAAAATCAGAAAGCATGATGCCTCCAGCTTTGTTGTTGTTGTTGTTTTTTTCAGGATAGCTTTGGCTACTCAGGGTCTTTTGTGTTTCCATACAAGTTTTAGGATTGTTTTATCTATTTCTAAGAAAAATGGCATTGGAATTTTGATAAGGATTGCATTAAATCATCAGTTTCTTATAGTTTTCAGTATAGGTCATGAATGTATAGGTTACTTCTTTAGTTAAATTTATTCCTGGGTATTTAATTCTTTTTGAAATGCAATTTAAAATTGGGTTCTTTTTTTAATTCCTATTCGCAACAGTTCATTATTAGTGTATAGAAATGCAACTAATATTTGTATATTGACTTTGTCTTATAACTTTATTGAATTTGTTTATAAGTTCTGTCAGTGTTTTGGCAGAGTCTTTAGGGTTTTCTACATATAGTATCATGTTATCTGCAAATATTCTTATGTCTTCCTTTCTGAAATGGATGCCTTATATTTCTTTTTCTAGCTAATTGCTCTGGCTAGGACTTCCAATATTATTTTGAATTTAAGTGGCATATATTGTGTCATTTGATGGTGTCTCAGAAGTTCCATAGGCTTTCTTCATTTTAAACAATTATTATTTTTTCTTTCTTTATTGATTAAAGTATTACATATGTGTCCTTATCTCCCCACACCTCATTCCCTCACCCCCCTGGTGTTTGTTTCCATTGGTTATGCTTATATGCATGCATACAAGTCCTTTGGTTGATCTCCCCCCCATACCCCCCAGTCTCCCTTACCTTCCCTCTGAGGTTTGACGGTCTGATTGAGGTGTCTCTGTCTCTGGATCTGTTCTTGTTCATCAGTTTATGTTGTTCTTTATATTCCACAAATGAGTGAGATCATGTGATATTTATCTTTCTCTGACTGACTTATTTTGCTTAGCTCTCCAGGACCATCCATGCTATTTCAAGTGATAGGAGTTCCTTCCTTTTTACCGCATTGTAGTATTACATTGTGTAGATGTACCACAGTTTTTTAATCCACTCATCTGCTGATGTGCACTTAGGCTGTTTCCCAATCTTAGCTATGGTGAATTGTGCTGCTATGAACATATGGGTGCATATGTCCTTTCTGATTGGTGTTTCTAGTTTCTTGGAATATAATCCTAGAAGTGGTATTACTGGGTCAAATGGGAGTTCCATTTTTAGTTTTTTGAGGAAACTCCATACTGTTCTCCACAGTGGCTGCACCAGTCTGCATTCCTACCAGCAGTGCACAAGGATTCCTTTTTCTCCACATCCTCACCAGCACTTGTCATTTGTTGATTTGTTGATGATAGCCATTCTGACAGGTGTGAGATGGTACCTCATTGTTTTGATTTTCATCTCTTGGATGATTAAAAAAATTTTTTATTTCTCTGAGTGGATAATTTCAAATATCTGTATCTGAGTTTGCTAATTCTTTCCTCTGCTTGATAAAGTCTGCTGTTAAAGCTGTGTACTGAATTTTTCAGTTTAATCATTTAAAAAAATTAAGACTTTATTTTTCAAATGCAGTTTTAAGTTCACAACAAAATTATGGGAGGAGATACAGAGATTTGCCATATTCTCCCTGCCCCTGCACATGAATAGCCTTCACCATTATTGACCTACTCCACAAAGTAGTTCACTTGCTACAATTGAAGAATCTACATTGACGTATTATAATTGCCCAAAATTCATAGTTTGCATTATGGTTCCTTTTTGGTGTTGTACTGTCTGGTGTTTGGACAAATGTATTATGACATGGCTCCATTGTTATGTTACCATAGAAATATTCACTGTGCTTCACATATTCATCCATCCCTGCACTCCAGTCCCGGACAACACTAATCTTTTTATTGTCTTCATACAGTTTGTATTTTTTTTGAGATGGGCTTCTTCCACTCTAATATGCATTTACATTTTCTTCACATCTTTTAATGGCTTGATAGCTCATTAACTTTTAGCACTGAATAATATTCCATTGTCTGGATGTACCACAGCTATGTCATTCATCTTCCTACTGAAGGACATCGTAGTTGTTTCCACATTTTGACAATTACAAATAAACCTGCTTTAAACTTCTGTGTGCAGGTGTTTTTTTAAAAATATATTTTTATTGATTTCAGAGAGGAAGGGAGTGGGATAGAAACATCAACAATGAGAGAGAATCATTGATAGGCTTCCTCCTATGTGCCCCCTACTGGGGATCAAGCCCACAACCCAAGCATGTGCCCTGACTGGGAATTGAACCGTGATCGGGTTCATGGGTTAATGTTCAATCATTGAGCCATACTAGCCGGAGTACTCTTACATACCTTTTGGTGCCTATTCCCTTCTGTAATAGACACTGACACTTTCTTTTAGCTGCCTAGTACCTTACAACTCCCTCTCTGTTTTCAGAATTCTACACCTGTGGCAACTATGGGACCTTTTCCCTCAAACACATGCTCTCCTTCCATAGTATACATTGTCACGTCCCATTCCCCTTGTGTCTACATGTGGTATATGATTTATTCTTACCAATGGAATGTGAGGTGAAGTGAAGTGATTGTCACTTTTAGGAAGAGGCTTTTAATAATGGTATGATTTCTTTTCGTTTCCATATATTTGTACCAATAGTCTGAACCTCATTGATCTGTTTATGAGAGAAACATAAAGCAAGTGTGTGAAGTTGTTGAATGATCAGGATTAAGGTCTCCTTGCACTGGGAGATGCGGATCCCGGTAAGGAAGGCTTTGATGTATATGATGGTGGCCTCTATAAAGTGAGATTCTTTTTTTTTTTTTTTAAATATATTTTATTGGGTTTTTTTACAGAGAGGAAGGGAGAGGGATAGAGAGTTAGGAACATCGATGAGAGAGAAACATCGATCAGCTGCCTCCTGCACACACCCTACTGGGGATATGCCTGCAACCAAGGTACATGCCCTTGACCGGAATCGAACCTGGGACCCTTCAGTCCACAGGCCGACGCTCTATCCACTGAGCCAAACCAGTTAGGGCCAAAGTGAGATTCTTAAAATGCCTCTCTGCAATGTAGCTCATGTGAACCCAGTCCCTGTGCTGCTGACCATGATAATCATCCTTGTTAGGACAGATTAGCAGAGAGAGACTCTTGTACTAGGTAATAGAATGGCATATGCATTTTACAGGAACATAATGCTTTGGAGTAATCTGCCAGCACATCAGGGAGTCCATGAATGTCCAAGAGCACCCTCTAGAGGAGCCACAGGCTGTTTTACCCTGTTTCTTGTAGGATAAATCCATCATCTCTTTACTGTAGATCTTATTTTCCTAAGTGCTATGGGCGGCGTGTTTGGCTTTCACTTTCCTAGTTGTATACTTCTAGATTAGTTTAGTTTAATTTTTATATAAAATTATAGAGTACTTTGCTATTTAAAAAACAAAATAGATTATACATAAAACTATAAAAAATATCACTCTGGTTGTTGGAGTATATACTACTGGTGACAGGGAGGCCAGGGAAGAGAGGTCTGCAAATAGGGAGGAGGTGATGAGAGATGAACTAGAGAGGTGAAGTTGGAGAGTGGGGTATGTGTGTGGAAAATCTGGGCGTGGCCTGGAGAGGGGAAAGCTTAGGGTGAAACTTCTAGGTATCTGGTTCACTCACTAGTGTATGTGATAGGGACACAATCCATATCCCCCCTCCCAGTGATCATTTATAATGCTCTTCCTTCTTTTTGGAGGGGCTGTATTTCCATCTGACATAATTTCCCTTTAGCCTAAAGAGCTTCCTTTAACATTTATTGTAGCATAGTCTGCTTACTTTTCTTTTATCTGAGAATATATTCCAGTTTCATTCTTTTTTTAAAATTTATTTTTTATTGATTTCAGAGAGGAAGGGAGAGGAAGAGAGAGATAGAAACATCAATGATGAGAGATAATCATCGATTGGCTGCCTCCTGCACGCCCCCTACTGGGGATCAAGCCTGCAACCCAGGCATGTGCCCTTGACCGGAATTGAACCCGGGACCCTTCAGTCCACAGGCCGACGCTCTATCCACTGAGCCAAACCAGCAAGGGCCAGCTTCATTCTTAAATGATACTTTTACTGGATATAGAATTCCAAGTTGACTGTTACTTTTTTCTTTCAGCACTTTAAATATATTGTTCCATTCTCTTCTGGTCTCCAATGTTTCAGAAGAGAATTTAGCTACTAATCAGATTGTTATTCCCTGTATGAAATATATTATTTTCTTTTCTGGCTGCTTTCAAGATTTTTTTTAATCATTAGATTACAACATTTTGACTATGACGTGCCTTGGTGTGGGCTTCTTGTTTATTCTGCTTAGTATTTGATTAGAATCTTGTGACTGCAAATTTTTATCTTTCATCAAATTAGGAAAATTTCAGCCATTATATCTTAAAATTTTTTTCTACCTCATTCTTTCTCCTACTTCTGGCATTTCAATAACATTCTTAATATGTTTAACTATTTGGTATCACCTAACAGGTCCATAAGTTCATTCATTTAAAAAAATATTTTTCTGTTTTTCATCTTGGATAATTTCAATTGATCTACCTTCAAATTCACCTCTCTTCCTCTCTTATACCTATACAGTTGTTAGATTTATCCAAGGCATTTTTTAACTTTAGAAATTGAATTTTAATTTTTATTTATTTAATATATTTTTATTGATTTCAGAGAGAAAGGGAGAGGGAGAGATAAATATTAATGATGAGAGAGAATCATTGATTAGCTGCCTCCTGTACACCCCTCACTAGGGATCAAGCCTGCAACCCAGGCATGTGCCCTGACTGGATTTGAACTAGTGACCTCTTGGTTCATAGGTCGACTCCCAACCACTGAGTTACATCAGCCAGGCGATTTTAAAATTGAATTTAAAATTTTAATGTTCTATTTTTTTAATTGTTTCTAAATTTTTTTCTGTTTAGACATCCCATTTCTTCCTTCTTCTTTATTTTATTTTATTTTTTTAAATAAATCTTTATTGTTAAGATTATTACAGGTGTTCTTCTTTTTTTTCCCCCATAGCTCCCCTCCACCTGATTCCCCACCCCACCCCACCCCATGCCCTTACGCCCTGCTACTGTCTTCATCCATAGGTGTAAGATTTGTGTCCAATCTCTTCCCGCACCCCTCACACCCCCTTCCCCCTGAGAATTATCAGTCCACTCCCTTTTTATGTCCCTGATTCTATTATATTCACCAGTCCATTCTGTTCTTCAGATTTTTTATTCACTTGATTTTTAGATTCACTTGTTGGTAGGTATGTATTTGATGTCATTTTGTTGTTCATAATTTTTATCTTTACCTTTTTCTTCTTCTTCCTCTTCTTAAAGAAGACCCTTCAGCATTTCATGTAATCCTGGTTTGGTGGTGATGAACTCCTTTAGCTTTTTCTTGTTTGTGAAGCTCTGTATCTGACCTTCAACTCTGAATGATAGCTTTGCTGGGTAGAGTAATCTTGGTTGTAGGTTCTTGCTGTTCATCACTTTGAAAATTTCTTGCCACTCCCTTCTGGCCTGCATAGTTTCTGTTGAGAAATCAGCTGACAGTCGTATGGGTACTCCCTTGTAGGTAACTAACCGTTTTTCTCTTGCTGCTTTCAAGATTCTCTCTTTGTCTTTTGCCCTTGGCATTTTAATTATGATGTGTCTTGGTGTGGTCCTCTTTGGATTCCTCTTGTATGGGGTTCTGTGTGCTTCCTGGACTTGTAAGTCTATTTCTTTCTCCAGGTAGGGAAAGTTTTCTGTCATTATTTCTTCTAATAGGTTTTCAATATTTTGCTCTCTCTCTTCTTCTGGCACCCCAAAAATTCGGATGTTGGTACGCTTAAAGTTGTCCCAGAGGCTCCTTACGTTATCTTCATATTTTTGATTTTTTTTCTTTTTGTTTTTCTGGTTGGGTGTTTTTTGTTTCCTCATATTTCAGATCTTTGGTTTGATTCTTTTTTTTATTTTTTTTATTAAGGTATTATATGTGTACATATCTTACCATTGCCTCCCCACCCCACTCCCATACATGCCCTCACCCCCCAATGTTTTGCATCCGTTGGTTACTCTTATATGCATGCATATAAGTCCTTCAGTTGATCTCTTATTTCCCCCACCTCTCCCTAACCTTCCCGCTGTAATTTGACAGTCTGTTTGATGCTTTACTGCCTCTGTATCTATCTTTTGGTTCATCAGTTTATACTGTTTTTCATTATCCCCAAATGAGTGAGATCATGTGGTATTTTTCTTTCATTGACTGGCTTATTTCACTTAGCATAATGTTCTCTAATTCCATCCAGGTGCCTACAAATGGTAGTAATTCCTTCTTTTTTATGGCAGTATAGTATTCCATTGTGTAGATGTACCATAGTTTTCTGATCCAGTCATCTGCTGACGGGCACCTAGGCTGTTTCCAAATCTTAGCTATTGCAAATTGTGCTGCTATGAACATAGGGGTGCATATATCCTTTCTGATTGGTGTTTCTAGTTTCTTAGGATATATTCCTAGGAGTGGGATTACTGGGTCAAATGGGAGTTCCATTTTCAGTTTTTTGAGGAAACTCCATACTGTTCTCCACAGTGGCTGCAACAGTCTGCATTCCCACCAGCAGTGCACAAGGGTTTCTTTTTCTCCACATCCTCACCAACACTTGTCGTTTGTTGATTTGTTGATGATAGCCATTCTGACAGGTGTGAGATGGTATCGCATTGTCGTTTTGATTTGCATCTCTCGGATAATTAGTGACTTTGAGCATGTTTTCATGTGTCTCTTGGCCTTCCTTCTGTCTTCTTTAGAAAAGCTTCTATTTAGGTTCGTTGCCCATTTTTTTTATTGGATCATTTATCTTCCTTTTATTAAGTTGTATAAGCTGCCTGTAGATGTAGGAGATTAAACCTTTGTCAGTGATAACATGTGCAAATATGTTCTCCCATACAGTGGGGTTTCTTGTTGTTTTGTTGATGGTTTCTTTTGCTGTGCAAAAGCTTTTTATTTTGATGTAGTCCCATTTGTTTATTTTCTCTTGGCATATGTCTGAGATTTTGCTGCCTGTGGATTCCTGTAGTATTTTTATGGTTTCTCGTCTTATATTTAAGTCCTGTATCCATTTTGAGTTTATTTTTGTGTATGGTGTAAGTTGGTGATCTAGTTTCATTTTTTTGCATGTATCTGTCCAATTTTCCCAACACCATTTATTGTAGAGACTGTCTTGACTCCATTGTATGCTCATGCCTCCTTTGTCAAATATTAATTGCGCATAGTGGTTTGGGTCGATATCTGGATTCTCTATTCTATTCCAATGGTCTATATGTCTTTTCTTGTGCCAGTACCAGGCTGTTTTGAGGACAGTGGCTTTGTAATACAGCTTGAAATCTGGTATTGAGATCCCTCCTACTTTATTCTTCTTTCTCAGGATTGCTGTGGCTATTCGGGGTCTTTTTTTATTCCAGATGAATTTTTGGAGAGTTCTTTCTAGGTCTGTGAAATATGCCGTTGGTATTTTAATGGGGAGGGCATTCAATCTACAGGTTGCTTTGGGTAGTATGGACATTTTAATGATGTTGATTCTACCAATCCATGAACATGGTATGTTCTTCCATCTGTTTACATCTTCCTCTATCTCTTTTTTCAGTGTCCTATAGTTTTACGCATATAGGTCTTTTACTTCCTTGGTTAGGTTTATTCCTAAGTATGTTAATTTTTTTGGTGCAATGGTAAATGGGATTGCTTTTTTAGTCTCTCTTTCTGTAAGTTCATTATTGGTGTATAGAAATGCCATAGATTTCTTGGCGTTAATTTTGTATCCTGCTACATTGCCCAATTCATTTATTAAGTCTGTTAGTTTTTTGATGGAGTCTTTCGGGTTTTTTTTATGTACAATATCATGTCATCTGCAAATAAGGACAGCTTTACTTCTTCTTTTCCATTTGGAATGCCTTTTATTTCTTCTTCTTGTCTGATTGCAATGGCTAATACTTCCAGTACTATGTTGAACAGGAGTGCTGAGAGGGGGCATCCCTGTCTTGTTCCTGTTCTTAGGGGAAATGGTTTTAGTTTTTGCCCGTTGAGTATGATGTTAGCTGTGGGTTTATCATATATAGCTTTTATTATGTTGAGGTATGATCCTTCTATTCCCACCTTGTTGAGAGTTTTTATCAAGAAAGGGTGTTGGATTTTGTCAAATGCTTTTTCTGCATCAATTGATATGACTATGTGATTTTTATCTCTCAATTTGTTTATGTGATGTATCACATTTATTGATTTGCGGATATTGTACCATCCTTGCATTCCTGGGATAAACACTACTTGGTCATGGTGTATGATCTTTCTGATGTACTGCTGGATCTGATTTGCTAGAATTTTGTTGAGGATTTTGGCATCTACGTTCATGAGGGATATTGGCCTGTAATTCTCCTTCATTGTGTTGTCTTTATCTGGTTTTGGTATTAGGGTGATGCTGCCTTCATAGAAGGAGCTTGGAAGTGTTCCTTCCTCTTGAATTTTTTGTAATAGTCTGAGGAGGATAGGTTTTAATTCTTCCTTGAATTTTTGGTAAAACTCTACTGTGAAGCCGTCTAGCCCTGGGCTTTTGTTTGCCGGAAGCTCTTTGATGACTGCTTCAATTTCTTCCATAGTTACTGGCATATTGAGCTGTTTAGAATCTTCCTGATTGAGTTTTGGAAGGTTTTATTTTTCTAGGAATATGTCCATTTCCTCCAGGTTGTCCAGTTTGTTGGAATAGAGTTGTTCGTAGTATTTTTTAACAATCCTTTGTATTTCGGTGGGATCTGTTGTTATTTCACCTCTTTCATTTCTGATTTTGTTTATTTGGGTCCTCTCTCTTTGCTTTTTGGTGAGCCTGGCTAGAGGTTCATCAATCTTGTTTATCCTTTCAAAGAACCAGCTCTTGGTTTTGTTGATCTTTTGTATTGTTTCTTTGGTCTCTAGGTTGTTTATCTCCGCTCTGATCTTTATTATTTCCTTCCTTCTGCTTACACTGGGCTTTTCTTGTTGCTCTTTTTCTAACTATTTGAGTTGTTGGGTTAGGTAATTTATTACCATTGTTTCTTGTTTTTTGCAGTAGGCTTATAGAGTTATGAACTTCCCTTTCAAGACTGCTTTCGCTGTGTCCCATAGATTTTGGATTGTTGTGTTTTCATTGTCATTTGTTGCCATGATGTTTTTTATTTCTTCTTTGATCTCTCTTGTAACCCAGTCATGGTTTAATAGCATGCTGTTTAGTCTCCATGTGTTTAATTTCTTTGTGTTGTTTTTATTGTAGTTGATTTCCAGTTTTATGCCACTGTGGTCTGAGAAGATGCTTGATATGATTTCTATCTTCTTGAATTTGAAGAGACTTTGCCTATGTCCCAACATATGGTCTATCTTTGAAAATGACCCATGTGCACTTGAGAAGAATGTATATTCTGTGGTTTTGGGGTGAAATGTTCTGAAGATGTCAATTAATTCCATCTGGTCTAGTGAGTCATTTAGGATTGATGTTTCTTTGCTGATTTTTTGTTTAGAGGATTTGTCCAATGGTGATAGTGGGGTATTAAAGTCTCCTACTATGTGATTGTATTGCTGTCAATCTCTCCCTTGATATCCTCCAGGAGTATTTTTATGTATTTGGGTGCTCCTGTATTGGGTGCGTATGTGTTTACCAGAGTTATTTCTTCTTGTTGGATTGCTCCCTTTAGTATTATGAAGTGGCCTTCCTTATCTCTTGTTATGTCCTTCACTTTGAGATCTAATTTGTCAGATATAAGTATTGCTACCCCAGCTTTTTTTTCAGTTCCATTTGCCTGGAAAACCTTTTTCCATCACTTCACCCTCATTCTGTGTGCATCTTTTTTTTTGAGGTGTGTTTCTTGTAGACAGCAGATATATGGGTCTTGTTTTCTTATCCAATTCGTTACCCTATGTCTTTTGATTGGGACATTTAATCCGTTTACATTTAAAGTTATTATTGATAGGTACTTATTTGTCGTCATTTTTATTCTTTACCCCTGTGTTCCTTCTTTGCTTCCTATTTCTTTTCTTTTTCTTTTTTTACAGCAGACCCTTTAGCATTTCTTGCATTGCTGGTTTGGTGGTAATAAATTCCCTTAGTCCTTTTTTGTCTGTGAAGCTCCTGATTTCACCTTCAATTTTGATTGATAGCCTTGCTGGGTACAGTATTCTTGGATTCAGACCCTTCCTTTGCATGACTTTGTATATTTCATTCCATTCCCTTCTGGCCTGATGAGTTTCTCTTGAGAAATCAGTTGCTAATCTGATGGGGGTTCCTTTGTATGTAACTTTCTGTCTCTCTCTTGCCGCTTTTAAGATTCTTACTTTGTCATTGGTGTTTGCCAATTTAATTATGATGTGCCTTGGCGTCGGTCTTTTGGGGTTCATTTTGCTTGGGACTCTGTGAGCTTCTTCGATTTGTGTGGGTTTTTTCTTCCCTATATCAGGGAAATTTTCTGTCATTATTTCTTCAAAGAGGTTTTCTATTCCTTGCTCAGCTTCCTTTCCTTCTGGAACCCCTATTATGCGGATGTTGTTTTGTTTCGTGTTGTCCCAAAGTTCCCTTAGGCTCTCCTCCTGCCTTTTAATTTTTTTTTTCTAGAAGTTGCTCTACTTGGGTATTTTTTCCCATCTTGTCTTCTAGCTCACTGATGCGGTCCTCTGCTTCTTCTAGTCTACTCTTGATGCTTTCTATTGAGTTCTTTACAGCAGCGATGTCATTTTTCATTTCTTCTTGGTTCTTCTTCATTTCCTCTTGGTTCTTGCTCATATTGTCGAATTTGTCTTCCATTCTTTTCAGCCACCTTATGACCATTTCTCTGAATTCTTTTTCTGGAAGGTTGCTTGCCTCCATTTCGTTTACTTCCTTTTCTGGTGATGCCTGCTTTTCTTTCATTTGCGGGCTGTTTCTTTGTCTCCCCATGGTCTCTCTTCTCTGGATGTCTGGTTATGTAATTCTCTCTCTCCTTAATCTAGTGTTCGGCAAACTCAGCCAACAGAGCGTCAAACCACTGCTGGGACTCGTTCAAATAGCTCCAGGCAATCAGCAGATGGCTGTTCCCATAGTCACAGAGCTAATCCCACCAGCAACAGATTCAGTCCTCTGGCTGAGAGTTGGAGAGGCCGGTTGTTAAACATTTATCAGATGATTTAGGTTGCCTGGCTTTGTCCTGGTTTGATTCTTGGGGTCCTTTAATCTACAGTTGAATTTCTGTATATTCTTTATTTCAGACAGTGTATGCTTAATTTCTGACTGGTCCTTTTCCATTTTTTTGGCATTCTCATTAAGATCCTTGAAGGTCTCACTAAGCTCCTCGGAGGTCTCATCAAGTTTCTCGGCAGTTTTTAGAAGATTCTTGAGTAACCTTATAAATGTGGTTCTGAACTCTATGTTGTCCAGTAGTTTGCTTTCCTCCATTTCTTTCATTCGTGACATGTTTCTTTGTCTCCGCATTTTGTTGCTTCCCTGTGTTGATGGAGTGGCTTTGTGTGGTAGGTGACCTATAGGGGCCAGTAGCTCAGCCTCCCCAATCACCTGAGGTGGACACTCTTGGTACACCCCTTTGTGGGCTGAGTGCAAAGTCTTGGTGTAGTTAAGCCTTGATTGCTGTTGGTACACTGGGAGGAATTGACATCCAGGCCAATTGGCTGTGAGGACCTGCTGTGTCTATAATGGAAGAACTGCTGTGCTGGAGACACGCTTATGTCGCAGGACTTGTTTCAGTTGGGCTTTGGTGCTCACTGAGTCTGCCTCTTGAATGTGTCACTTATGGATGTGAGGAGTTGAAATCTGGTGTCTCACACTGACCACTAGGGACACTGGCTTCTGGATCTCCAATGGGGTGCAGGTCAGCTACTGTCTGAGGACACCCAGCGGGAGCTACAGCGAGAACTACAGTTTTCTCCTCTTTGCTTGGGGTTTGGAGGTTTTGGAGCTGTCTGACCCGGGCTGCAAGTTTGCTAGGTTAAGCTGCGATAGGGCAGGCCATTCATATGCTAAAGCCGCTACTTGGAGCTTGGGTGGGTTTGTAGGTTGTGCCGGGTGAGGTCTCAGGGCATCACTAGGCTAGGGCGTGGCAAACAGCGATGGCTGCCAGTTAGCCGGCTCTGCATCTCCGACCCGTCCCCGCGCCCCGCGCCCTGTGTGCCCCAGTGCAGTAAACAATTATTCCTGCGCGTAGCCCTGCAAGCAAGTCACTCTCACTTTCTGACCCGATGGCAGACAGTCCAACTTCTCCCCGTAGGAGTTTGGGTTCCCCGCGTCTCCCCAGAAACTGGAGTTCGGAGTAATCGGGAGCTTATCTCCCTTCGGTTTGAAAAAAGCAGCGCTCCCAGTCGCTCGCCCCCAGCCCGATTCTTGCGCCCCGTACCTCTGCTTTTCAGCGCTTGTGCATGTCTCAATGCTCTTTTCTCTTTCCTTCTAGTTGTAGAACTTCCACTCAGCCAGCTTTCCCGTGGTTCTGGGTGATAGACGTTTTGTCTTTTAGTTGTAGTTTTGAAATTGTTGTGCGAGACAGCAGTTTAGGTGTTTACCTATGCTGCCATCTTGGATCCTCCCCTCTTCTTCCTTTTTTTAAAAAAATCCTTACCTGAGGATATTTTTCCATTGATTTTTAGAGACAGTGGAAGAGAAAGGGAAAGACAGAGAAAAATATTGATGTGAGAGAAACACATTGATTGGTTGCCTCCTGTATGCACCCTGACCAGGGGCTTGGCCAGGGAGGAACCTGCAACCCAACCGAGGTACATGCCCTTGACCAGAATTGAACCTGGGACCCTTTGGTCCATAGCTGACGCCCTATCCACTGAGCCAAACCAGCTTAAGCAAGACTTCCCATTTCTTGGTTGAGATTGTTATTCATAGAAAACATATTTTGTCTTGCCTCATTGCGGTTAGTTATAATTGCTTCAAACTCCTTGTCTATTAGTTCTAATGTCTGGTTTTCTCATGGTTGGTTTCAGTTGAGTTTCTCTTAAGAATCTGTTCCATTTTAAAAATTCTTCATATGAAATTGTATTCTGCACATTATGGATGTAAATTGTAGATATTTTGCATTCTGTTATTTTTCTCCAGCCTGTGTTTTCCTTTTATTTCAACAGTAATTCTCCTGGCTGGACTTGAGCCACAAACTCTGTTTCTTATGCAGCAGCTCCAGTCGCGTCTCATCTCTTCTCTTTCCCCTTCTTTCTCTTTAATGTCAATCACACATGAAGGGAGAAATCAATTTACTACTTAATAATAAAAGGGGATGAATTATTGATACACAACATGGATTCATCACAACAGAACAGAAACAGACTCATAGATACAAAGAACATTTTGACAGTTGCTAGATGGGCGGGTGTTTGGGGAGGTGGGTGAAAAAGGTGAAAGTATTAAGAAGTACAAATTGGTAGTTACAGAATAGTCATGGGGATGTAAAAGTATAGCGTAGGGAATATAGTCAATAATATTCTAATAACTATGTATTATATCAGATGGTTACCAGATTTATCGGGATGACAACTTAGTAAGTTATATAATGTCTTATCTCTGGGGTGTACACCTAGAACGAATACAATATTGTATGTCAACTGTAATTTAAAAATAAAAAAATGTTAAAAAAGGATGAATCAAAAGAATTAAATAGAGATAAATAAACCATACTAAAAAAGAAGTATATACTGTACAGTTTTATTTATGTAAAATTCTATAAAATGCAAACTACAATGACAAGAAAATCAGTGGTTGAGTGATGGGAGGTGGGGAGGTTCAGGAAAGAGGAATTACAAAGCGGCAGAGGGAAACGTTTTAGGATGATGGATATGTTCATTACCTTGATTGCGGTGATAGTTTATAGATGTATACATGTGTCATAACTTTGTATATTTCAAATAAGTGCAGTTTATTGTATGTTAGTTGTATTTTAACAAAGCACTTAAAAAAAAAAAAGACAGACTACTAGCATTACCAGCAGCAACAACAAACAAAACTTAGTGCACTAAAATTTTCTTAGAGGCATCTTCAATGTCTGTTTTTTAAAAGATTTACATTATTGTGCAGTCAGGTCAACTTTGTTTTTTATTTTGTTTCCATTTATTAATTTCCCTCCAACCAATCCTTTTGTTTTTATTATATTTTACTAGAGGCCTGGTGCATGAATTCATGCACGGGTGGGGTCCCTTGGCCTGGCTGGCAATTGGGGCTGATTGGGCCCATCAGTGGCTGGGAGGGGCTGTGGGAGGTTGGTGGGCCGGGGGGAGGGGAGGTTGGCCAGCTGCGGGAAGTTGGCTGTGGGAGCTCCTGCATTGAGTGTTTGCCCCCTGGTGATCAGTGCGTGTCATAGTGACTGGTTGACCTGTTGTTTGGTCGCTTAGGCTTTTATATATATATATATAGACTAGAGGCCCGGTGCACGTGCACTGGTAGGGTCCTTTGGCCTGGCCTGCACCCTCTCACAATCTGGGACCCCTTGGGGGATGTCAGAGAGCTGGTTTTGGCCCAATCCCTGCAGGCCCGATCCAGACAGGAGGGAGCCTGATCCCCACAGGCCCAATCCAGACAGGAGGGAGCCCAATCCCTGCATGCGAAATCCAGACATGAGGGAGCCCGATCCTGTGTGTTGAGCATCTGCCTCCTGGAGTTCAGTGCGCGTCATAGTGATCAGTCGAACAGTCTCTTAGGCTTTTATATATATACTGGTAGATGTTTATATTTTTCACTTTTTTGTTTTAAAAATATTTACCGTGTTTCCCCAAAAATAAAACATCCTCTGAAAATAAGACCTACTTACAGGTTTCCTTCTGAGTGAAATATAAGGCATCCCCTGAAAATAAGGCCCAGGCTCTGTCTCAGAATGAAAATTAATTTACCGTAAACTGGTCGCTAGGGCCGCCCCGACTGGCATCTAGCAACCAGTGATGTTACGCGGAGTCCTGACGTCACTGCTGTGTGGAGGTGGAGCGGAGGTCGGAGTGAGTGGTGAGCGTGGGGCGGGAGAGAGGAGGAGACTTTCGCAGATGCGTGTAGAAGAACAGGAGGATTAGAGCGGACGGGACGCGGTGAAGGTGGTGAGTGCTGGTCTGTCTCTGGTGACACTACCTGATGCTCACAGCCGCCTTCATGATGACTGAAGGTTCTCAGTCAGTGGCAGACCCTGCTCCAGCCCAGATCCAGGCCCCAGCAAGCCCAGTGACAGTCCCCAGGCAGGCCCCAGGGGGTAAATGTCTGATAAAGGGGTAGGGGGGATGTCTGGTGAAGGTGTTCAGTGGCACAGGGGTAGGGGTAGGGGGATCACTTCAAATGACACAGGAGGATCAGAGGGGGCAATCAAAATAACACAGGAGGATCAAGAGGGGTTACTAAAATGGTAATCCCCCCTCTGATTCTCCTGTGCCATTTTGATTCCCCCCTCTGATCCCCCCTGTGTCATTTTGAGTGATCCCCCTCCCCCCACCTTGATACCCCAATTCCTTTTTTTTTACCCCTAGAAATGAGCGCAAAAAGAAAAAGCTACTCCATGGAGTACAAGAAAGGAATCGTGGAAGACTCTTGGGGCCAAAATCTTACTGCTTTCTGCAAAGAGAAGATGTTGAGTATCCGATTGGTCTGAAAATGGCGAGCAGAGTATGGTAACCTCATTGAACAAGTGGACAAGGGAAATGCTAAAAAGCGCAAGTGTGGATCAGGTCGGCAACCATTATTTTCTGAGCTGGAAGACCTGATCTGTGAATGGGTTGTTGACAGGAGAGCAAAGGCTTTGGTTGTGAATAGTGCTCAGATTCAAGAATTTGCCCTTGTAATGGCGCCACAGTTTGACATAGCCCCCGAAGACTTCAAAGCATCACAACACTGGCTGGATAATTTCCTTCAGCGAAGTGAACTGTCTTTAAGAAGATCTACAACATTGTTTAGGTTGGAAGATACTCAAGTTATTAAGTGAGCACTTGCATTCAAGTCCTTTATTGATGATGCTGACTTCTCTAAATACAATCTTTCCAACATGATTGCTGTGAATAAAACTGCAGTGTTTATGGGCCAATCATCTCAAACAACAATTGAACAGCGGGGTGCCTCCTTAGCGTACATTCCCTCCACTGCTTACGAAAGTGCACGTGTTTCCTGTATTTTGGCAATTCGTCTGGATGGCACTAAAATCCCACCTTTAATCATTTCTAAGGGCAAGAAGGAAAAGATTGAACGTGTTTTGGGCGTTTTTATTCTTGAAACTGAAAAAGCCTGGGCCACACAAGCAGTTATAAGGTCGATTTAATGCTGCCGCTTGTTATGCGAGGGAGCCAAAGAGGTCTGCTAGTCTGGGATGCAGCCAGCACTCACCGCGCTAAAGACATGAAGACATTTCTTCACGAAAGAAAAATAGATCAGATAATGATTCCCACAGGAATGACGGCCTATCTCCAGACTCTTGATATTGCAATAAACAAGCCATTCAAAGACAATTTGTGCATGGAAATTAATGACTACATTGAAAATAGAATGGAGAGAAATCAGTGTGGGAACTTTGTGAAACCTAAACTGCAAGAAGTTGTAACTTGGGTGAAGAATTCATGGGAGAAAATCACTGACAGTTGCATTGCAAATGCACTGCGAGCAGCCTACCTTGACAAGAAGTACTCATTTAAAGACAGTGCTATTGCTAAACATGAGAGATTTGGTCCACTGATTCTGAAAGAAATGGAGTCCTAAGAAATTCACCAGGAAATTCAGGAATTGGATTGTTATGATGATATTCCAGAAGATGATGACATGATTGTCATTGAATAAATGAGTAAATTCTTGATACTGTAGGATTCACAGTTTGTCTGGTTTGTGTTGACAACTACCATACTACCGTACCGTATACAGGTAATAAATTTCCTTTATTTTCATTTAACAATAAATGTGTACCGTATTCTTCTTCATGGAAAAATAAGACATCCCCTGAAAATAAGACCTAGCGTGTCTTTGGGGGCAAAAATTAATATAAGACACTGTCTTATTTTCGGGGAAACAGGGTATTTATTAAATTGATGGGGGTGACATTGGTCAACATGAACATATAGGTTTCAGGTTAGGGTTTCTGTGTTATAAATTCTGTATATTGCACCATGTGCCTACCACCCAAAGTCAAATCTTCTCCTGTCACCTTATATTAGGACTCTCTTCTTCCCTTAGCCCCCTGCCCTCTGGCAATCACCACACTGCTATTTGTGTTCATGAGTTTCAGTTTTATATCCCACATATGAGTGAAATTATATAGTTCTTAGCTTTTTCTGACTGACTTATTTCACTTAGCATAATGTTCTCAAGGTCCATCCATATTGTTGCAAATGGCGTTATTTCATCCTTTCTTATGGCTGAGCAGTACAGTAGGTCCTTGGGTAACATCGGAGATCCGTTCCTATGGCGCAATGTAATGCGATTTTCGCTGTAAGTTGGAACCCACTGACATAAGCACCTACGTCACTCACATGGAGCACATAGCAGTAATGAAGTGAAACAGTAAAAAAAAAAATTTGAAAGAAAGATAAAAATTCCTGACCTTTACTTGTGGTAAATAAATAATAAAAAACATAAAGCACATATGTACATACGTCAAAATGATGGAACTTTTTTTTGTGTAAATGGGAGATAGCGACGTATGTATGTTGTATGTTGAGTCCGATGTAACCCTAGGACTGTCTGTATTTCAATGTGTATATATGCCACATTTTCTTTATCCAGTCCTCTATTGCAACCAATTCTTTTAAAGTATATTTTTGTTGTGAATTTCAGCTGCTTGGCTTTATTTGTTATAAGATGTGTATTTATTACCTTCAAGTACAATGTTTCTAATATAAACATATAATGTCTAATATAATTTGTGGTACATACATTGTGTCCAATAAATATTCTATTATTTGTAACACTTCTAGGTAAAATTTCAGTAAAAGGATAGCATTCTTAATAAACGGTGGCCCAGTATTTTATTTATTTATTTTTTTAAGTATGTTTTTATTGATTTCAGAGAGAGGAAGGGAGAGGGAGAGAAAGATAGAAACACCAATGATGAGAGAGAGAGTCATTGATCAACTGTCTCCTGCATGCCCCTTACTGGGGATTGAGCCCACAACCTGGGCATGTTCCCTGACTGGGAATGGAACAGTGACCTTCTGGTTCCTGGGTCAGTGCTAAATCACTGAGCCACACCAGCGGGAGAGTGGCCCAATCTCTCTATATATAAAAGCCTAAGTGACCGGCCAACTGGCCGGTAGCTATGATGCGCACTGACCACCAGGGGGCAGATGCTCAACACAGGAGCTGCCAAGCAACAGAGTGCCCTCTCGCACTCCAGGACCCTTCGGGGGATGTTGGACTGCTGGTTTCGGCCTGATCCGATCCCCACAGGCCAGGCTGAGGGATGCCACTGGTGCACGAATCCATGCAACGGGCCTCTAGTATTTTAAAAGGATTCAGTTATTTGGAATATTTTCTTTCCTTCTCCCCCTTATTTTTGGAACTTGCCTCATATTTTTTTCTGAAACATTTTAAGGTAAATTACAAGCATCATGATATTTCATTCCTACATATCCCAGTAAGCATTTTTATTAAAAAAATAAGAGTATTTTCTAACATAACCAACACAACATAATCACACAGTAAAATTAATGACATTTTTTTAATAACATTTATTACTAAGTCCATTTTCCAATATCAGTTGTCCCAAAGTGTTTTTTGTTTGTTTGTTTGTTTCTTTGGTTGTTTTGTTTTTTTTACAACTGGCTTGTCCAAACTAAGATTCATTCCAGAACTGGTCAATTTAGAATTTTCTCTTGATATAACATTTGCTTGACATGGGCGTGCCAAGGATGTGGTTGGTACAACTTCCCGATCCATTGAAATGATTTTTAATTTCAGAATATAATTTGTTGGGTTACCTACAAGGATAAAAATTATAATAGTCTCAGTCCTCGTGAATTTTTAAAGGTTTCCCTGATATTAGAGAACTCTTTTGTTAATATTTTGAAACCTCTAGGTTTCCATGGTGTCCATGGACCATGCAGAGCAATTACAGAAGTGTGATATTAATAATTTCTGGGGAGCTATCTTGAAGTTTTGGAATGTTTGGGTAGCTAGTAGGTGGAATTGCTGTGGCCACTAGATGGTACTTGAAATCCAGAAAAGCTGAATTTGACACTTGAATGGAAGACAGTGAAAACTTGGGCTAGCCATTCAAGGGGTTTATGATTGAAGAAAAGGGAAAATAAGCATGACTGTAATGGGTTTTGCAAGGGCTGCAGGAATTTGGAACAGAATATTCAACTGAGAAAACAATTCTTGTCATGTTCTGTTGTCCCTTGGTCTGAAAGGAAGGGAATGAATTAAGAAGACAATTTTGTCTAACTTGAAAGTTTATACATACTTTCTGAGGTATATCAATTTTATTGCTACAACAATTTTACAGTTATATATAACTATTTCTTTAGATATAAAATAATCAGAAGTAACTTCACTGGTATTTTGTTGAGCCTTCAGCTTCATACACAATTTTCTCTTAATACATTGATGTGTTTTCAAACTCACACTTTTACACCAAAATTATTATGATAAAAAAATTTTTTTTCTTTTTTTTTCTGAATATTTGAAGGTGTATGTAGAGTCCTTCTAGGAGCACGAGTTTTCCTCACTTGGTAACTGGCTTCCGTATGTTAGCCTAGAGATACCTCTGATCTTTCTGTGATGTTCTATCAAAGGATGAAATGTGTCTCTGGTTTAGATTTTAAAACCTTGGGAAACTCTCAGAGAAAAATCCTGCAGCTGAGTCCTCACAGGGTTTACTTTCTGGGCTAGAGGATACCAGTTGTCCCGTTTGAAGGAGGCTTCAGTTCAGGTTTGGAGGCTTATTGGCAAAGTCTGTCCTCCCTGACAATACATGCTTTATTGTGATCATGTGGCTCAGTCACGGAACTGTTCTGGATCACTGTAAGGAGTGCTGACATCTTGACATGAGGCTGAATACTGTACTAGTTTCTTATTGCTGCTATTACAAATAACAAATTTAGTGGCTTAAAACAACACAAATTTACCACCTTACAGTTATGAAGTTTATAAATCCGAAATGACCTCACTGGGCTAAAAAGGTGTCAGCATGGCTGCGTTCCCTTTGGAGATATGAGGGAAAATCTTGCCTTGGCTTTCCCAGCTTCTAGAGGAGTGAATTCTTTGGTTCATGGCCCTTTCCTCCATTTTTAAAGCTAGCCATGTACCACTGTCACATCTTTCTCTGACACTGACTCTCCTACCCATTAAAATGATTCATGTTGTTACATTGGGTACACCCAGATAATCCAAAATAATCTCCTTATTTTAAGGTCATCTGATTAGCAACTTTAATTCCATCTACAACCTTGATTCTCCCTTGTCATATAATCTAACATATTAACAGGCTCTGGGGATTAGAATGTGGACACCTTTAGGGGACCCATTATTCTGCCTACCATAAATATTATTAGCACACTTTATTTCTTCTACCTTTAGAACTGGCTCAACATTGTACATATAACATATTTGTTGTTACTGTTGTCTATTTTTTTATTGTTGAGGGAGTAGAAAAGAAATATTTAGTTGAGATCAACTTGGGTTTAGATATGTAGAGGCTGAAACATGAAGGCATCTGGCATATCATTTGCTGATTGTCAGTGGAGTTCCTTCATAGTTATCTTTAACTGCATTCCAAAGTACAAGGATATTTTGCCCATCTAGCCCTGAGCACAGCCCACCCATCATGGACCCGTACATGATTTTCTCTTAAGTCATACCAGAAACAGAGTCAATCTGAGTCACCTAAGATGCTTTGAGCTTAACTTTTAAAAAATCACTTTAAGTTTTTCAATCTTTATTTCTGGAGACCTGTTCCAACCCCTGATAAGGCCAGTCTGTTGAAACTAGAGTCACTAATTATGAATTAACCATTTATTTCTCATTACTAACATATGCTCTTTCCCTTTTATCTTGTGTACTGCTGACCTCTGGAGAAAATTATCATTTTGTCCTGTATTGAGGCCACAGATGCTACTCTTCTATTTTAGATCCATCTCTCATTGTATTGTTTAACCATTAAGAAATGATAAAAAGAAATAAAACTTTGGATTCATTTAGACTTTTTTAGTAAAATGGTCTGAAACACACTGCAGCAGAGAGACAAAGCTATGAGGTTGTTTATACCAAATACTTTAATCTTTTAATAGCTCTGGAAAAAAAAGGAGAGCAGTAGTCAAATGGCATCCTTAAAGCTAATTCACTTACATCTTTACTGTTTAAGCAAATACAATTTATGAGGCCAGGCTAATTCACACACTAGATAGGCATTTTATTTTTTGTGTGGCATTTTAAAATTTTTGTCCAAACGCAAAAATAGAGGTTCAGCTCGGGCTGGTTTTGCTCAATTGGCGTGGGGACTGAAGGGTCCCAGGCTCGATTCCGGTAAGGGGCACATGTTTGGGTTGCCGGCTCCATCCCCAGTGGGGAACATGCAGGAGGCAGCCGATCAATGATTCTCTCTCATTATTGATGTTTCAATTTCTCTCTTCCTCTTCTTTCCTCTCTGAAATCAATAAAAATATATTAAAACAAAATAGAGGTCCAAATGTGTGTTTCCTAAAATATAAGACTTATTCCTAGTATATTTGGGTTTCTAGAATGCAATGGATTGAGAAGGAATAGTGAATTGCAACCCTAATTGGATTAAAAGCAGATTCTTTCAAAGGAAACATTATACTTCTGAATTTATATTAACCTTCTGAAAGAGGTGCTTACATGTTTTGTTATTATGATATCATTTACCTATTTTCTACAAGGTCATCTTTCATTTTCTTATTGATTTGCAAACATTCTTTATATATCATGGATATAAATTATTTTATGGTATATAAAGCATTTACAAATTTTATTCTACTCTGATTGTCTTTTTAATCATATACTGGCTCGCACCTTCTCCTGAATGAATTTTGTTATGAAGATGTTGTGCATTTTATATAGTTAAATCTGTCACTTTTATAAAATTTAATAATCCTCATTTGTCATCAGTATTAGCTTATTTCCTTTGAGGTCATTTATTCTTATTGTTCATTTAAGTTCTCTTTTACAATGTTTATTTTCCTAAAACTATCTGACTATCTGGATATATATATATATATATATATGTATATATATATATATATATACATACACACACATACATACATACATACATACATACTAGAGGCCTGATGCACGAAATTTGTGCAAGAGTAGGCCTTCACTGCCCCAGCTGCCTTGGCCCTCGCAGCTGCGGCTTCGTCCAGAAGCTCGATCGGACAGTCGTTCCACTGTTCGGCCGTTCCACTGTTCAGCCGTTTCACTGTTCGGCCGTTCGGTTGATTTGCATATTATGCTTTTATTATTATAGATTCTCAAAAAATGTATATATACACTTTGAATAATATAAAGGCAGTGTTTATTAAAATACATTTCATTTTCAAAATTGAGCTATCAGCTATTAAAGTGTGTATACTTTTTGGGGGATACCCAGTATATTTAGGCATAAAGGTAGATCAATAAAGGCAGCTAATATGGGGCTCCTCTGTATTGGTACATGTCTGTTTGCAAATAGGCCTATTTCTTGAATTGGAGGGATGAGGGTAGACTTTGTGTGTATATGAGTGTGTGTGTGTGCTCAGGGAATGTTTGTTGACAAACACACTTTATTTTAAACTGAGTGTATGAAACGCAAGCAAGCTCTTTTGCTTTATCTTACCTCTTACCCGGTTGTCAAAATAAATGACTTTGGGAGCAAAATATTTAGAAGGCTAAACACCAAAATGACCAGAGAGATGAGATTATGGGTGGCTTCTATTTTCTCATTTTTAGTTTATCTGTGTGTCTGATTTTTTCTAGCATGAAATGTTAATTCAATTGTTTCTCATTCCCTAAACAAAGAACAATAAAAGAATCTTGCCTTGATTCCCTCAGTCTTTGTAAAAGGGAATTAGTAATCCTATCTCTTGCTTAGATTCAGTCTGTCCAACAGTCTGGAAAGATAACAGCTTAAGTAGAATTCAGACGATATTTCTAAGAAATGAAACATTTAAAATTCATTTATAACTAAGCCATTAAAAACAGTTTGTACTGTTATGGACCACAGTGGGAGGTGTAGTAACAAATGTTCATGGGTGATTTTTTTTTTAACTGACCATGGCTAAAAAGCAACATTTTATTACCCATCCCAGACTACTCGGGGGAAATCTATTGCTTTGAAATAAAGCAATAAAGGCAGCTAATGTGGGGCTCTCGGTCAGAGAGCTTTGAAAATGAGAACATTGTGTGCTTACTTGTACCTGGTCAGGATTGCATAAAGACTCTCTGAGTTGACACAGATAAACAATCACACTTAGGAATCTATTGAAGTAGGCAGGCAATATTGCTTCCAGGATGTAATAATGCCATCTGTGGGAATCAGAAATACGAATTCTCTCAATACAGGCTGCTCTCGCAATATAGGTTGCTCTCTGAGTGGCGAGTAGGCCGTAAGCAGGTGGGTAGGGGGAAGATGTCCAGCCAACTTCATGACCGATAAATTTTGTGAACAAAACAATATTATGTATTTGATTATTTTGTCTTCAGTCTCCCAACGATTGACGCAAAGAACGCAGCTGGAGAGGCAGATTAGAACAATGGCTAAGGCCTTTACTTTTAGGTTCATGCAGACCTCTGTTGATCCTAGCTCATTCTTTAAAAAATTTTTATATGTTTTTATTGATTTTAGAGAGGAAGGGAGAAGGAGAGAGAGAGAAACATCGTCAGCTGTCCTCTACTGGGGATAGAGCCCAAAACCTGGCCATGTGCCCTGACCGAGAATTGAACCTGTGACCTTTTGATGCATGGGACGACTCAACCAGCTGAGCCACACCGGCCAGGGTGATCCTAGCTCAGTGGTCGGCAAACTCATTAGTCAACAGAGCCAAATATCAACAGTACAATGATTGAAATTTCTTTTGAGAGCCAAATTTTTTAAACTTCTTCGAATGCCACTTCTTCAAAATAGACTCGCCCAGGCCGTGGTATTTTGTGGAAGAGCCACACTCAAGGGGCCAAAGAGCCACATGTGGCTCGCGAGCTGCAGTTTGTGGACCACGGTCCTAGCTCATTCTTTGCATTGGGTACATGACCAGTTCCTTAAATTGTGGTTTCCCAATTTGAAAAAGAGTGGTATTCTATTTCATAGTGCTCTCATGAGGATTTAAGTAATATAAACATAAAAATATATAATACATTTGTCATCCAGTGGTCATACATGAAGAGGACATGGAGCTGAGAAATGAGCTGTAACCAAATAGGATACTGGTGGGGCTAGTGCATATCTGGTGGGGCCACTGGTCAAGACTTATTCCTCATCTTGGCATATCAGCATCATTTCACATTCCCTTCTGCTTGACAAACAATTCAGTCTGGTTACTGGGAAAAACAATAGTTTATGCACAATACTCATTCCTAATCCTAAACCTAACCCCAACTCTGTGTTGTGATATGAGTTTAATCATCAACAAATATTTATACAGCCTCCACAGATTCTATTTCCTTCTAGGTACTGTCACAGAAAGATATTTGGATGGGCCCTAATTACTATAAATTCAAGGATCTGGTGTCTAGAAATTATAAAATGCGGTAAATAGAATTCTTTAAGCTATGTTTTAAACAACTTTATTACTGTTTTGAGGTACTTTATTTAGCAATAATTTGTTCAGTACTTTGCAATCATTCATTTTGTAATTATGTACTAAGGAGTTTTCTGTTGTGTGTGAAGAACACCAAATTGAACAAAACCAGTGGCCTGCCTTGAGGGGCTCATTGATTATCACAAATAAACAAATAATTGGAACATGACATGGTGTGACCACCAACAAAAATATGTACAAGATACAGTGGTAGCACAAAGAAGGGAATTTGCAGGGAATCTTTCACAGTTATGGAGTTGATTCAACTTGGTTTTGAAGAAAAATTAGAAGCTCAACAGGGCCAGTTAGGTGGATGGGATGGGTGAACATAATATAATATGTGAAGAGGGATTTAAATGTGCAAAGAAACAGGTTATGTAAGTTGCAAGTTGAATAGGGGCACACACACTAATTTGTCAGAAACGTAAGTGGTTCCATAAAATGCTCTGGGAGAGATGAGCAGAGACCACCAGTTCATGACTTGAACACTGTGCTAAAGAGATGTGATCTTCTAAAAGTCTTCAGTTGTAGAATTGAGTTGTACTGAACAGGCAAAACTTTATGGGAAAATTCTGAAATAATTTATCTAGCCAAAGCTAAAAGCAATCTTACTCCTAGATGATTTTCTGGAAGTTTCATATATTAAAAATTATTACTGTATGTGCTTGTGCATCTACCTTGATTAGCTAATGATTTTATTAATCTCTTAAACTGGGTTACTTTTTTTTTTTCCCATTTGCTATCCTTTATTGAAGGGTCCCACACCTTCATGGGACCCCAGCCAAACCAGAAACTAGACAGGTCCTCCATTTACAGCAGGAGGCCTAGATGGGGAGGGGAATGACTTATGATCCCACCACAGACAGACAGACAGACAGACAAGGGCTGGGGAAGAGAATGTGCCTCACTCTAGGTTCTCTCCCCATCACCCCCACTTGAAAAGAAAGTCAAACACTGGTTACACAGCACCCAGCCCCCCCCCCCCCCCATAGCAGCATTTGTGGGGCTCCCCTCTGCAAGGGGCGGCCCCCAGGCAGCTTCCCATGTCTTCCTCCACTTTGGTTGCTCCTGGCATCTCCGTGCCCTCTTCCTTCCTGCAGCCTCCGGCCCATCACCTGGTCATCTAGCACCTACCCGAACCTTCTCTCTCATCTCTAGGGCTTCCCTGCCCCAAGGCTTGTGGGGAAGCAGCATCTCAGGCATCTTCTCTCCTCCCAGCAAGGGGCCCACCAGGCCCCCTCTGCCCAGGACGTGGCCTCACAGCTGCCCCGCTGTCCTTGAGGTCAGGGGCTGAGGGCTGAGCACTGCAGTCTCATTCGCGGGGGAGTAGTGTTTGGGCGGTAGCGGGGCCCTGGGGGCCTTTGGGCCGGGTGTGGTTGGGGCTGCTGGGGATAATGGTTGTGCTTTTTAGGCTGGAAGTGCTGAGGTTCAGGCTGTGCAGCATCCCCTCCCCAGGATCGGCCCCCTCCATCCAGGGAATTCCTGCGGGGACGGTGGGACCTTGGGGGCCTGCGGGCAGGGGTGACCACTGGGGGAGTAACCTCCTCAGGGGGTTGTGGCGCTGGGGCCTCCCGCTCCCCATCCCTGGCCAGGTCTCCCGGTGCTGGGGGTTGCTCTTGAAGCGGAAGCGCAGCTTACAGTCGTGAGGGGGCACAAAGCAGGCTGGGGGCCTGCGCAGCCCCCCACCCCGGCCCCCAGAGCCCTGCAGTCCTCGCAGCCGCAACTGCTCCTGCTTGAGCCAGCGCAGGCGGCCACGAAAGGCAGGGTCCTCCTCCATCAGCCGCGACACCCGCTCCCAGCTGGACAGGGGTGGCGAAGTAGGCCGGGCTGAGGGCCCGTGGTCATTGGGGGCTTCCTCCTCTACTACCTCTGACCCTGGGGGCGTGGCCCAGGTGGCCTCATTGGCTTCTTTATTCTCATCCTCATGATCCTGGGTCAGGGGGATGACCCTCTCCATAAGGAGCATGCGGTCCCGCAGGGCCTGCAGCTCCCGGTCCTTGCTGCTGTTCTGCAGCTTCACCTCCTGCAGGATCCCAGTCAGCTTGTCGATGTGCGCCCGAAGGTCCTCCATATCTGCCCCGCGGGCTCCCTCCTCGCCACCACCACCTCCACCTCCGCTGTCTTCCTCCTCGCCCACTGTGTCCCAGACATCCCGGGCCACGGCCCTCCAGGCATCCCCAGGACCCTCCGGCTTGCCATAGGTACGACACAGCTCCCGCATCTTGAGGGCGGCCAGGGCCTCGGTCTCTGCCAGCCCGTGGCGGAAGTCAGCCAGGGCCACCTCATAGCAGATCTCCTTTACTGCTTGCATCTTCAGATCAGCCATGGTGGCCCAGTGGGGGTCTTTGCCCTGCAGCAGCCAACGCTGCGGGATCTGATACACCCTGCGTGGGGCTCCGCGATTGCCACTGCTGGGCAGGCCACAGCGCTTGACGATGGTCTGGACTGTGATAGGTGGCAGCTGCTCCCTCAAAGAGGAGATGAGCCTCCAGCTCTCTTCACAGGAGCGCTTGTCAGAGTCATCCCCACTGTCAGAGTCTGCATACAGTCGCTGCTGCTCCAGCAGAAGGTCAGCCTCTTCCTTCTCTTTCCGGTACTGATTCTCCAGGTCCTGCAGCCTCTTCTCCATCTCCAGCTTGATGTCAATGCCTTGCCTCTCCAGCAGCTCCTTCTGGGCAAAGTTCCAGTCCATGGGCTCAGAGGGTGGTCCTGGGGGTGGGGGGACCCCTCTCTCCCGTTCCAGCCGTGCTTGCTCCGGGTGATTGAAGCAGAAAACGTGGTTCTTGCCCAACACAATCCTATTCCCTGACTTCAGCACCAGTGGCTCAGTCACAAGTGTCCCATTGACATAGGTCTCGGCTCCTTCACAAGGCTCCAGGGTGACCACCACTTCTCCGTCTGGCTGAGGGATGCTCCGAAACACACAGTGCTGCTCCCAAATGAACTTCCCGGTGAGCTTGATGTCCACATCTACCTGGCCGACCCTGGTGATGCCATCTTTGATGTGGTAGAGCAGACATTCTGACATCAGGGGGTCTTCATTCAAGTTCACTAGGTGGGGAGTCTTCTTCGGAGAGAAGACACCCACGGTTCCCCCGTCCTCCCGGACAGCCACCCCCATCTCAGCCAGCAATGCTTCTCTCTCCATCCTCAGGGCTTCCATTTTGCGTAGTTTCTCTTCCCAGGTCTCATTCAGTTCAGCTATGATCTTCTCTGTTTCCTGCAGCCTCTCCATGGCCTCCTCAGGCCCAATCTGGGGCTCAGCATTGGGGGAGAATGATGGCTCCAGTTCCCCATTGTGTGTGGGGGGAGATGAGGGTGAAGCTGGAGAAGGGGGAGACGCTATAGCTGGCAGAGCACCTACAGGGCTCCCCTCATCCACCTTCAGGCCTCCCAGAGCAGAGGCTGAGAGCCCCTGAGCCATCAGCAGTTCCCGCAGCCGCGCCACCTCCTCCTGCAGCTCCCTGATCAGCCGGGCATTAGGGTCCTCATTGATGATGGCATTGCAGCGGATCTGCTTGGTGCGGTCAGCATACCTGAGGGTGCTGAGAGTCTCCTCGTAATTGATGTCTGCGGGGCTCAGGGCTGCAATCATTGCTGTGTGTGAGTTCCCACCCAAATTCCCCTTGAGTAGCCAGGTGAGCACAGAGTCCCTGTAAGGGATAAAACCCGACTTCCGCTTCTTTGATTGCATATCCGCAAGGGCAGAGATCACCTTCCCTAGAGTAGTCAGGGACTTACTTATATTGACACCTTCCTTCAGGTGCATCCGCTCCTGAGGAGTGAGCCCGCTCACTTCCAGCAAGGTTCACCAAACTGATCTTACCAACCTTCTCTGAGTCCAGCCCAGTGAGCTGGTCATGGCAACGCTGTGTGAAGACAACTGTGAGGACGGCATGGGAATGGCTGCTGGTCTCATTCATGTTGGTGGCAGCCACAGTCCTCGCCTTATTTCCACAGTTCATGCGATCGGCAATGTCTGCATAGGAGGTCACAGCCAATTTAGACAAGTCCTGCACGTAGGGTCCCAGGATGGGGTGCTCCCGGACCCGCAGAGCACCCCGACTCTTGGGGTTCAAGAGGTCGCGTACCTATTCACAATAGATCTCCATATAGCTCACCTCCACAGAATAGGAGAGCTCAGCGCTCTGGTTCTTACTAACACGAGAGAAGAGGTCTTCACAGAGCTGGGGCACAATGCCCTGCTGCCCTGGCTCCTGCCGCCCCATCATGGTGTAGGATTTCCCAGCCCCGGTCTGCCCATAGGCAAAGATGCACACGTTGTAGCCTTCAAAGGCGTGGAGCAGCATCTCTTCTCCAATGTCCCGATATACCTGTGCTGAGATGCAAACTGGGGGTCCTCAGCCGAAGTGTGTGACCAGTAGGAGTAGTCAAAGGTGAAGCTTTTGGGGCCATCTTTGCTTTGTTTCGGATTGATGATGGTCACAGGTGGTGCTGCCCTGCATGCTGACCACACACTTGGCATCCTGGCTGGTCTCACAGGAATTGAAGGGCCAAACCCTCACTGCCACTTTCACTGAGGCACCAGTCATGGCTTCAGATACTCCCACCCTCCTCAGCTGTCGTCCTGGCCCCAGACCAGGGGGGCTGTATCAGTTCTGGCTGCCACCAGCCCTCGTAGGGGGAGCCCCATCCTACACGTGGGGCCTGGCCACGCCACTGGGGCTGTGGGGGAAACCTTCGTGGCGGCGGGGCTCCCGGAGCGGCTCGCCCGGAGCACAGAGACAAACTTCCTGGAAGCGGGAGACGCGAGCCCGCCCTAAACTGGGTTACTTTTGTGAGGGAAAGGTGGAACTAGCTAGATGGGACATTGGAACAATAGGAATAAAGTGGGAATGTCCCACACGAACCAGACATAGGACCAACCAACTTTGACCCAAATGGATTGATGACCCAGGTGAAGAAATCATTACTCCTGCTCTCTGGTAGCTCACATCCTGAGGAAGAATAAGTGGGTGTCATGTGATGGTACGTTCTGTGACTGAGAATTCCATATTTGGGAATGTAGGTGGGGGTGGACTTGGATTTCCTGTTAATCCATGTGGGTTAAAACGAGAGCTCAGAAAGCTGATAGCACCCAAAACTCTGGCTCATCTTGAAAGACCCTGAGATTACTGGACAAAAAGATCCTGCTGCCTATTTCTCTTGGGAAGTCTGTAATCATGAAGCTGTTTCTGATTCTCATTATTCTGCTCTTTGAGGTACCCACAGGTAACTTGTCCAAATGTACCATGAAATCCTAGGAGATATTCCTATCCATAGGAGTGGAGTCAGGGCCTTTAAAATTACCGGTATCTTGCCAATTAATTAAAAGTGCCCACTGTTCTGGGTGCCTAACTTGAGTCTGTGTCTTAGAAGAGAGCATCTGGCAAGGTAACAAGAGATCAGGGCCATACTCTCAGAAGTCCTCTCCAGAGGTGGGAATGAGTTCATCATCTAGAATTACCTTTATCATGTATAAAACGTTTTCACCCAGGAGCCTGGCTATCTCTTTTTAAATTCCAATTCATGTTCGGCCTATACTACAATAGCAATGAGAACAGTACAACTTTGGAGTCATGTAGATATGAGGTTAAATATGTCTTCATCATTGACTATTGTATTCATTGAGCTAATACTCACTTTGAACCTAGTTTTCTCACCTGTTAAATGAGTAGAATGACTCAATTTCATCATAATTGTATTTCATGATCTTACAGATGTGAAGCACCAAGTTCTCCCTTGCTGCTGTAGGAAGGCATATGGTCTTTTTGTGGCTCTAAAAATATTTTTTATACCTTCAGAGATGCTCCCTGGTTCTGGAATTTAGGATAAGGAGAACTGTGTCTTTGTTCTCCACCTTTATTCCATGTGTTTGTCCAAAGTTGTGTACGGGGCAAATAAAGATCTGGAAACAGGAAACTTAGGACCTCATAGAGAGGTCATAGAAACTGACTAAGGGAAGGCATTTTCAATGGCTTTTATTGCTGAGACTCATGTGGTCTTGGCAGAGGGCGATTTCTACTGCCCACGTCAGTGAGTGTGACGCCCAATTATATTGTTAATGTAAAAAGTCCTGTTTTTGATACTCTTTGAAAAGTTAATATGGCTCTGAATTGTGCCATGGTGACAAGCTGGTACTCTCTGGAGACACTGGACTGGGGTAGGCTCGGACTTAGGAAGACAGAGTCAGATTTGCCAAGGTCCTAGGGGTGGGACTAGCCTCACTCAATAGCCATAAATTGAGTTCTCTCTTCTCTTTTGTCACATAAGGTCTAATGTTCTCAGAGACAATTGAGTATTGGCTTGGAGCTGGTGTTTTGGATGTCCTTAATTTGGGATGATTTTCAAGGAGGAGGCTCTGAGATTTCTTGTATCAGTATGAGGTTCACTTTGGGACCACGGGAGGCCATAGCTTGTGGGGAACCACATACCTCTTCCACTCTACCTCAGGAACTAATCTGGGTTTAATGTTGTTTCCTATGCACAGATGCCTCACGACCCAAAAAATGCTTTGGTAATATAGCAGGCTACTGCAGGAAGAAATGCGGAGTGGGAGAAATACAAGAACAATCATGTCTAAATAGAAAATTATGTTGTATTAATGAAGCCGAAAACAAAAAATACCAGAGAGAGCAAGAGTTACTTCTGTCTTCAATGCAGTCTGATCAGAAGCTGGACTATTCCATTTTACCCACCATCACACTTCTCACAATCCAACTATAAATCAAGTACTTGTTCCACTGGTCTCTCCTCTTTATAAAATAAAAAATGCCACCTAATACAATAGGCTGGGGCAAGAGATTTTTACTTCTTTCTGTAAACTTGATTCTCCACATAATAAAGTCCTATGCTTTTCCCTGGATTTATTTATTAACATATTAACTCACTTTTTTGAACACTTCAAACATAAATGGTTATGTTCCAGACATTATAGTATACGGTGGGTGTTATAGAGATGAAGTGAACATGTTGGTAGAGGTAGATGTTAGTCCCTCCATTTTCACAGCATTTCAGGTGTTACTCCTCTTTTTAACGATGTTTTCTTATGTCTCAGCAGATCTGAATGTCCCAATGTTCTTTGTGTAGGAATGAGTACCGAGGGTTTTTCTAACAGCTAAGGTTTCATTAGAGGAAGGCAATACATTTGCACATTTTCATAAGTTTTATTGGGGCATGTCTAATGGGCAGTAATGACAGCTAGTGACAATTTCATTGCATCATTTGAAACTCATTTAATGTACATGCTTCATTTCCTTTTTTAGTAGCAATTAACATCCAGTTGACACAATTTTTAGACATATATTACTCTCAGCATCTTTGAAAACATTGTATATTCTGTTTCAATGTGTGGAATTTACAAACTTTCTGCTATAAAATGAATAAGGTCTGAGCATCTAATGTAAAATAAGGTGATTATAGTTGATAACACTGTATTGTATAATTGAAATTTACTAGGAGGGTAGAACTTAAATGTCCCCCCCCACCAAAAAAAAAAAGAGACAGAAAGATAAATACATATATGAGATGATGGGTGATGGTTGTGTTAACTAGATGGGGGCGTCTTTTCACAATATATACGTATATCAAATCACCATGATGTACACTTTGAATATCTTACAATTTTGTAAGTCAATTATACTCCAATAAAGCTGAAATTAAAAATAAATTTAAAATAGTGTGAAATTTGAAGGCTTATAAATAAAGAAGACATATTTAAGGAGCTCCTCATGAGCTAAATACAGTTTCAGAAGGTCCTGATGTCAGGAAAACTCTCCAGATGAACAGAACAGAACATTTTGTGGTGACATCCTGTGAAATTGCTTGGTTCAAGTATAGGTCATAGATAACTTTTGTGCATTAACATTTACTCATCTGGGATAAAGAAATCAACGGGCTTGTTCCTCCATGTGCAGCTCAGCATCTTGTTTCACTGGAAGGGTGGGAAGACAAATATTTAGATGGATATGTTAATGTTTTCAGAGCCTACAAGGACCTTCCTTTTAGTAGTTGAGGTTTTTGAGAATTCTGGAGAAGTGTATAGGAAACAAGGACTGGTCTAGATTGCAAAATTTTCAGTATTTTTTGTTGATGATTTCAGTACCAAGGAAGCTAATGGATAACTGTTTCAACCTAATTACTAGAGGGGTTTTAAAAAGGGCTCACATAGAAAGCCCTTTCTTTATTGCAACACTTCACAGGCTCCTGTCTTTATTCAGTCTTCTATCACTGTAGATAACCAGGGGCTTTTTTAGGGAGGGTACACTTAGTCACTAGGACATGAAGATTGTCTTTATTGAGAAGAAGGGAGGGAAGGAGAGAGAGAAAGAGAGAGAGAGAGAGAGAGAGAGAGAGAGAGAGAGAGAGAGAGAGAGAGAGAGAGAAAGAAAGAGGGGGGGTGCCGAAACCGGTTTGGCTCAGTGGATAGAGCGTCGGCCTGGGGACTCAAGGGTCCCGGGTTCGATTCCGGTCAAGGGCATGTACCTTGGTTGCGGGCACATCCCCAGTGGGAGGTGTGCAGGAGGCAGCTGATCGATGTTTCTCTCTCATCGATGTTTCTAGCTCTCTATCCCTCTCCCTTCCTCTCTGTAAAATGTCAATAAAATATATTTAAAAAAAAAAAAAAAAAAAAAAAAAGAAAGAGGGGTGGGAAACATCAGTGATGAGAGAGAATCATTGATCGGCTGCTTTCTCCATGCCCTACACTGCGGATTGAATCCACAACCTGGGAATCGAACTGTGACCTCCTGTTTCATAGGTCTACAGTCAACCACTGAGTCATTCAGGCCAAGTTTGCCCATTGTCTTTAATCTGTATGTGTCCTCTATTCTATATGAGTCCATTGATAAGTTAGATACAAGAATTTATTTTGGCTTAATTGGTGTCAGATCACCCAGTGAAGTGTCTCCTGTGTTAGAAAGAGAGAGAGGTATAATGAACTGAACAGAAAATTAAGCCTTGAATTTTACTTTGGGTGGATCTAATCTTTGCTTTGACTTTTCCCCTATTATCCTCCAAACTCACAGGAGAAGTGGATGTGATTGGTATTATTAGATGTAAGTTTATTTGTCCACCTTATTTTTATATACAAAATAAATCAAAACCCTATATTTTTATTATGTGCCCTTTTAGTTCAGGCAGTATTATAGGTACCTTATTTTTTATTGGATCTGTCTTAGAGCATTTTTAAAAATCTTACTCAGAGAAACATTTTAAAATTGCCAGAATGTTCTAGGTAATTTTCTACTACATAGCAGCAATTGGGGCCACTCATCTCTCTGGGGGTCTTGGAAAATGCTCACTAAAGGTGCCAGCAATATTAATAATTTCCCTCATCCGTTCTTAGAAAATTTGCCAATAGCTCTTCTTAGGGAGCCCATTTCTTTGGGCTCTGGCAAGAGAGTAGAGGGCCCGATAACCCTGCTATCTTGCATCAGGATAGGTAACAGATGTATTTGTAGAGGCTGAACCTACTTCCGTGGATGTCCAAGTTGGGTCCTGGTACACTTCTGAATACGAAATGCAAGAGGGAGGGAGGAAGGAAGGGAAGGAAGGACAGAGAGAGATATATCCAGTTTTTGGTTCTATTAGTTCTAGTCTCTAAGGCCTCATGTGATTGTTAACATTTCTGATAATAGGTCTTCCTTTTCTGAAGTGAGTTTTAGTGGGCTTATGTTTCCTATGACCTCATATCCAAGACATGACAAATTGTGTACTGGACAATTTTTTTTTAGCACGGAGGTACAAATTAGTACTTAATTAGTAAAGACCAGGATAATGATAGTGACAATAATTAAGATCCACTTCAAAATTTGGTTTTATTTTTAATTATTATTATTTTTTTAATTTAATAAATCTTTATTGTTCAGATTATTACAATTGTTTTTCCTTTTTCCCCCCATAGCTCCCCTCCACCCGGTTCCCACCCCACCTTCTGCCCTTACCTCCCCCCACACTGTCCTCATCCATAGGTGTACGATTTTTGTCCAGTCTCTTCCTGCACCCCCCATACCCATTTCCCCCTGAGAATTATCAGTCCACTCCCTTTCTATGCCCTTGATTCTATTATATTCACCAGTTTATTCTGTTCCTCACATTTTTAATTCACTTGATTTTTAGGTTCACTTGTTGATAGATATGTATTTGTTGTTCATAATTTTTATCTTTACTTTTTTCTTCTTCCTCTTCTTAAAGAATACCTTTCAGCATTTCATATAATACTGGTTTGGTGGTGATGAACTCCTTTAGCTTTTTCTTATCTGTGAAGCTCTTTATCTGACCTTCCATTCTGAATAATAGCTTTGCTGGGTAGAGTAATCTTGGTTGTAGGTTCTTGCTATTCATCACTTTGAATATTTCTTGCCACTCCCGTCTGGCCTGCATAGTTTCTGTTGAGAAATCAGCTGACAATCGTATGGGTGCTCCCTTGTAGGTAATTAACAGTTTTTCTTTTGCTGCTATTAATATTCTCTCTTTGTCTTTTGCTCTTGGCATTTTAATTATGATGTGTCTTGGTGTGGTCCTCTTTGGATTCCTTTTGTTTGGGGTTCTGTACGCTTCCTGGACTTGTAAGTCTATTTCTTCCACTAGGTCGGGGAAGTTTTCTGTCATTATTTCTTCAAATAGGTTTTCAGTATCTTGCTCTCTCTCTTCTTCTGGCATCCCCATAATTCTGATGTTGGCACGCTTGAGGTTGTCCCAGAGGCTCCTTACACTATCTTCATATTTTTGGATTCTTTTTTTCTTTTTTTTGCTTTTCTGGTTGAGTGTTTTTTGCTTCTTTGTATTTCAAATCTTTGACTTGATTGTTGTGTTTCTCTAGTCTGCTGTTGGGTCTCTGTATAATATTTTTTATTTCAGTCAGTGTATGTTTAATTTCTAGTTGGTCCTTTTTCATATCTTTGAGGGTCTCGTTATATTTATTGGCCTTTTCTAGGATATTCTTGAAAAGCCTTATAACCGTGGTTTTGAATTCTATATCCAGTCGTTTGTTTTCCTCCATTTCTTTCATTTGTGATCTGTTTCTTCGTCTCCCCATTTTTCACTGCTTCCCTGAGTTGGTAGGGTAGGTTTGTGTGCTAGGTTTCCTATATGGCCCAGTGGGTCGGCCTCCCCAGTTAACCTGAGGTGGATACTCTTGGTGCACCCCTTTGTGGACTGTGTGTACAGCCTTGTTGTAGTTAAGTCTTGATTGTTGTTGGTATCACTGGGAGGAATTGACCTCCAGGCCAGTTGGCTATGAGGATCAGCTGTGTCTACACTGGGAGATTTTCAGTGCTGGAGACAGCCTTATAGGATTAGCCTTGCCAGATTGCAAAAGCCTCTGTACTCAGCTTGGAAGGGGTGGAGTCTCAGGGCGGAGCAGACAGTCTTGGCTTTCTGTCAGCCCTGCCCTTGCGCTCGAGCCTCCAGACCTCTGCCTTCCGTGGTTCCCGATTTTCTGCCTGACAGTCCAGATTTCCCCCATAAGAGCGTGGGTCCCCAGGGGCTCGCCCGGAACTGGGGTTCAGTGCAGTCGGAACTGGGGTTCAGTGCAGTCAGGAGCTTCCGACTCCCTTCTGCTAGGGATAGCCTGTGGTAACCTCTGCAGTCAGTCTTTGTGCGCACTCGCGCCTCCAGACCCCTGCCGCCGCAGCTCCCCTGAGTCTCCGAGTCTCCGTGTGCCTTTCTCTCTACCTGACAGTCCAAACTCCCCCTGTATGATCCTGGGTCCACAGGGTTTCGCCCGGAACTGAGGTTCACTGCAGTTGGAACTGGAGTTCAGTGCAGTCGGGGGCTTCCTTCCCCCTCCTGCCAGAGAAAGCCAGCCAGGCACTCCACCACCCTTCCTCTCTGCGTGCACGTGTCTCTGTACCTCAGCTCTTTGCCGCTCCTTCTCCATGAGCTTTCCTCTTTCCTTCTAGTTGTAGAATTTCCACTCAGCCAGCTTTCTTGTGGTTCTGGATGGTGTCTGTTCTGTTTTTTAGTTGTAGTTTTGAAATTGTTGTGCGGGGCAGCAGTTTAGGTGCTTACCTATGCTGCCATCTTGGTTTTCCTCAAAATTTGGTTTCAGAGATAACCAAATATTTAAGACTGGCCATGATTAAAGAAACTTTATAATGACACTAGAGGCCCAGTGCACAAAATTCGTGCATGGGGGTGTGTGTCCCTTAGCCTGGCCTGCACCTTCTCCAATCTGGGACCCCTCAGGGGATGTCCAACTGCTGGTTTAGGCCCAATCCTGCAACCGGCAGTTGGACATCTCTCTAACAATCTGGGACCGCTGGCTCCTAACCACTCGCCTGCCTGCCTGCCTGATCACTCCCTAACCGCTCCCCTGCCGGCCTGATTGCCCCCACTGCCTTCCTCTGCTGGCCTGATTGCTCCCAACTGCCCTCCCCTGCTGGCCTGAACACCCCCTAACTGCTTGCTCCCCTATGCTGGCCTGAGCACCCCCTAACTGCTTGCTCCCCTGCTGGCCTGATCACCCCTAACTGCCTCTGCCTTGGCCCCCATCACCGTGGCTTTGTCCAGAAGGAAGTTGGACGTCTGGAAGATGTTTGGTTGATCTGGTCTAATTAGCATATTACCCTTTTATTAGTATAGATGTTTTGTTCATAGATATGTTTGAATTTAGCTTCATTTACTCAGTGGCTCTTGAGAATATATTGATATTTATTACTAGTTTTGTACTTTTGAAACTTTCAAAAAATAACCAATTGATACTATTAGAAAACATGGATAAGCTAGTGAATAATATAAGAGAAGAGAAATCTGGAGGCAAATAGAACAGTTAGTAGGTTGTTGCAATTATCTGGTAATATATGATGCATGCTTGTTTGCAGGCAGTTTTGGTAGATATATGGAGTTAAGGTTGGAATTCATTTATTTATTTATTTTTTCATGTTTTATTTGTTTTTATTATTTTTTTATTAAGGTATTATATGTGTACATATCTTACCATTGGCCCCCCCCCCACTCCCATATATGCCCTCACCCCCCAATGTTTTGCATCTGTTGGTTACTCTTATATGCATGCATATAAGTCCTTTGGTTGATCTCTAATTTCCCCCACCTCTCTCTAACCTTCCCGCTGTAATTTGACAGTCTGTTTGATGCTTTACTGCCTCTGTATCTATCTTTATGTTCATCAGTTTATAATGTTTTTTATTATCCACATATGAGTGAGATCATGTGGTATTTTTCTTTCATTGACTGGCTTATTTCACTTAGCATAATGTTCTCTAATCCCATCCAGGTTCCTAAAAATGGTAATAATTCCTTCTTTTTTATGGCAGCATAGTATTCCATTGTGTAGATGTCCCATAGTTTTCGGATCCACTCATCTGCTGATGGGCACCTAAGCTGTTTCCAAATCTTAGCTATTGTAAATTGTGCTGCTATGAACATAGGGTGCATATAGCCTTTCTGATTGGTGTTTCTAGTTTCTTAGGATATATTCCTAGGAGTGGGATTACTGGGTCATATGGGAGTTCCATTTTCAGTTTTTTGAGGAAACTTCATACTGTTCTCCACAGCGGCTGCACCAGTCTGCATTCCCACCAGCAGAGCACGAGGGTCCCTTTATCTCCGTATCCTCGCCAACACTTGTCGTTTGTTGATTTGTTGATGATAGCCATTTTGACAGGTGTGAGATGGTATCGCATTGTCGATTTGATTTGCATCTCTTGGATAATTAGTGACTTTGAGCACATTTTCATATGTCTCTTGGCCTTCCTTCTGTCTTCTTTTGAAAAGATTCTATTTAGGTCCGTTGCCCATTTTTTTATTGGATCATTTATCTTCCTTTTATTAAGTTGTATAAGCTGTCTGTAGATGTTGGAGATTAAACCTTTGTCAGTGATAACATTTGCAAATATGTTCTCCCATACAGTGGGGTTTCTTGTTGTTTTGTTGATGGTCTCTTTTTCTGTGATAAAGCTTTTTATTTATTTTATTTTTATTTTTTTATTATTATTATTTTTTAAATATATTTTATTGATATTTCACAGAGAGGAAGGGAGAGGGATAGAGAGCCAGAAACATCGATGAGAGAGAAACATCGATCAGCTGCCTCCTGCACACCTCCCACTGAGGATGTGCCCGCAACCAAGGTACATGCCCCTGACCGGAATCGAACCCGGGACCTTTCAGTCCGCAGGCCGACGCTCTATCCACTGAGCCAAACCGGTTTCGGCAAAGCTTTTTATTTTGATGTAGTCCCATTTGTTTATTTTCTCTTTGGCTTCCATTGCCATAGGGGCAGTATCAGTGAAGAAGTTCTTTCAGCATATGTCTGAGATTTTGCTGCCTGTGGATTCCTCTAGTATTTTTAGGGTTTCCTGTCTTATATTTAAGTCCTGTATCCATTTTGAGTTTATTTTTGTGTATGGTGTAAGTTGGTGATCTAGTTTCATTTTTTTGCATGTATCTGTCCAATTTTCCCAACACCATTTATTGAAGAGACTGTCTTGACTCCATTGTATGCTCATGCCTCCTTTGTCAAATATTAATTGTGCATAGTGGTTTGGGTTGATATCTGGATTCTCTGTTCTATTCCATTGATATATATGTCTGTTCTTGTGCCAGTACCAGCTGTTTTGAGGACAGTGGCTTTGTAATACAGCTTGAAATCTGGTATTGAGATCCCACCTACTTTATTCTTCTTTCTCAGGATTGCTGTGGCTATTCGGGGTCTTTTTTTATTCCAGATGAATTTTTGGAGAGTTCTTTCTAGGTCTGTGAAATATGCCGTTGGTATTTTAATGGGGAGGGCATTCAATCTATAGATTGCTTTGGGTAGTATGGACATTTTAATGATGTTGATTCTACCAATCCATGAACATGGTATGTTCTTCCATCTGTTTACATCTTCCTCTATCTCTTTTTTCAGTGTCCTGTAGTTTTCCTTGTATAGGTCTTTTACCTCCATGGTTAAGTTTATTCCTAAGTATCTTAATTTTTTTGGTGCGATGGTATATGGGATTGCTTTTTTAGTCTCTCTTTCTGTAAGTTCATTATTGGTGTATAGAAATGCCATAGATTTCTTGGCGTTAATTTTGTATCCTGCTACATTGCCGAATTCATTTATTAAGTCTGTTAGTTTTTTGATGGAGTCTTTCGGGTTTTTATATACAATATCATGTCATCTGCAATTAAGGACAGCTTTACTTCTTCTTTTCCATTTGGAATGCCTTTTATTTCTTCTTCTTGTCTAATTGCAATGGCTAATACTTCCAGTACTATGTCAAACAGGAGTGGTGAGAGTGGGCATCCCTGTCTTGTTCCTGTTCTTAGGGGAAATGGCTTTAGTTTTTGCCCATTGAGTATGATGTTAGCTGTGGGTTTATCATATATAGCTTTTATTATGTTGAGGTATGATCCTTCTATTCCCACCTTGTTGAGAGTTTTTATCAAGAAAGTGTGTTGGATTTTGTCAAATGCTTTTTCTGCATCCATTGATATGACTATGTGATTTTTATCTCTCAATTTGTTTATGTGATGTATCACATTTATTGACTTGTGGATATTGTACCATCCTTGCATTCCTGGGATAAACACTACTTGGTCATGGTGTATGATATTTCTGATGTACTGCTGGATCCGATTTGCTAGAATTTTGTTGAGGATTTTGGCATCTACGTTCATGAGGGATATTGGCCTGTAATCCTCTTTCACTGTGTTGTCTTTATCTGGTTTTGGTATTAGGATGATGCTGGCTTCATAGAAGGAGCTTGGAAGTGTTCCTTCCTCTTGAATTTTTTGGAATAATCTGAGGAGGATAGGTTTTAGTTCTTCCTTGAATGATTGGTAAAACTCCCCTGTGAAGCCATCTGGCCCTGGGCTTTTGTTTGCTGGAATCTTTTTAATGACTCCTTCAATATCTTCCATAGTTATTGGCCTATTGAGATGTTTAGATTCTTCCTGATTGAGTTATGGAAGGTTATATTTTTCTAGGAATATGTCCATTTCCTCCAGGTTGCCCAGTTTGTTGGAGTAGAGTTGTTAATAGTATTTTTTAACAATCCTTTGTATTACTGTGGGGTCTGTGGTTATTTCACCTCTTTCATTTCTGATTTTGTTTATTTGGGTCCTCTCTCTTTGCTTCTTGGTGAGCCTGGCTAGAGGTTCATCAATCTTGTTTATCCTTTCAAAGAACCAGCTCTTGGTTTTGTTAATCTTTTGTATTGTTTCTTTGGTCTCTAGGTCGTTTATCTCCGCTCTGATCTTTATTATTTCCTTCCTTCTGCTTACACTGGGCTTTTCTTGTTGCTCTTTTTCTAACTCTTTGAGTTGTTGGGTTAGGTAATTTATTACCATTGTTTCTTGTTTTTTTGCAGTAGGCTTGTAGAGCTATGAACTTCCCTCTCGAGACTGCTTTCGCTGTGTCCCATAGATTTTGGGTTGTAGTGTTTTCATTGTCATTTGTTGCCATGATGTTTTTTATTTCTTCTTTGATCTCTCTGGTAACCCAGTCATGGTTTAATAGCATGCTGTTTAGTCTCCATGTGTTTAATTTCTTTGGGTTGTTTTTATTGTAGTTGATTTCCAGTTTTATGCCACTGTGGTCTGAGAAGATGCTTGATATGATTTCTATCTTCTTGAATTTGAAGAGACTTTGCCTATGTCCCAACATATGGTCTATCTTTGAAAATGACCCATGTGCACTTGAGAAGAATGTATATTCTGTGGCTTTGGGGTGAAATGTTCTGAAGATGTCAATTAATTCCATCTGGTCTAGTGAGTCATTTAGGATTGATGTTTCTTTGCTGATTTTTTGTTTAGAGGATTTGTCCAATGGTGATAGTGGGGTATTAAAGTCTCCTACTATGTGATTGTATTGCTGTCAATCTCTCCCTTGATATCCTCCAGGAGTTTTTTTATGTATTTGGGTTCTCCTGTATTGGGGGCATATATGTTTACCAGAGTTATTTCTTCTTTTTGGATTGCTCCCTTTAGTATTATGAAGTGGCCTTCCTTATCTCTTGTTATGTCCTTCACTTTGAGATCTCATTTGTCAGATATAAGTATTGCTACCCCAGCTTTTATTTCAGTTCCATTTGCCTGGAAAACCTTTTTCCATCCCTTCACCCTCAGTCTGTGTGCGTCTTTTTTTCTGAGGTGGGTTTCTTGAAGACAGCAGATATATGGGTCGTGTTTTCTTATCCAATCCGTTACCCTATGTCTTTTGATTGGAGCATTTAATCCATTTACATTTAAAGTTATTATTGATAGGTACTTATTTGTCACCATTTTTATTCTTTACCCCTGTATTCCTTCTTCGCTTCCTATTTCTTTTTTTTTTTTTACAGCAGACCCTTTAGTATTTCTTGCATTGCTGGTTTGGTGGTAATAAATTCCCTTAGTCCTTTTTTGTCTGTGAAGCTCCTGATTTCACCTTCAATTTTGATTGATAGCCTTGCTGGGTACAGTATTCTTGGATTCAGACCCTTCCTTTGCATGACTTTGTATATTTCATTCCATTCCCTTCTGGCCTGATGAGTTTCTGTTGAGAAATCAGTTGCTAGTCTGATGGGGGTTCCTTTGTATGTAACTTCTTGTCTCTCTCTTGCCGCTTTTAAGATTCTTACTTTGTCGTTGGTGTTTGCCAATTTAATTATGATGTGCCTTGGCGTCGGTCTTTTGGGGTTCATTTTGCTTGGGACTCTGTGAGCTTCTTGGATTTGTGTGGGTTTTTTCTTCCCTATATCAGGGAAGGTTTCTGTCATTATTTCTTCAAACAGGTTTTCTATTCCTTGCTCAGCTCCTTTCCTCTGGAACCCCTATTATGCGGATGTTGTTTTATTTCGTGTTGTCCCAAAGTTCCCTTAGGCTCTCCTCCTGCCTTTTAATTTTTTTTTCTAGAAGTTGCTATACTTGGGTATTTTTTCCCATCTTGTCTTCTAGCTCACTGATGCGGTCCTCTGCTTCTTCTAGTCTACTCTTGATGCTTTCTATTGAGTTCCTTACAGCAGCAATGTCATTTTTCATTTCTTCTTGGTTCTTCTTCATTTTCTCTTGGTTCTTGCTCATATTGTCGAATTTGTCTTCCATTCTTTTCAGCCACCTTATGACCATTTCTCTGAATTCTTTCTCTGGAAGGTTGCTTGCCTCCATTTCTTTTACTTCCATTTCTGGTGATGCCTGCTTTTCTTTCATATGCGGGCTGTTTCTTTGTCTCCTTATGGTCTCTCTTCTCTGGATGTCTGGTTATGTAGTTCTCTCTTTCCTGCGTTGATTTAAAGGCACAAAATACAGCACTACCAGGTACAACACACAAGGCACTGAACAGAAATGTATTCACGATATTAATAACCTCCAATAAAGGTGACCACCAGAGAAAGGCAAATTAGGGGATAGGAGAGAAAGAAGAAGAGGAAAAAGAAAGAAAGAAGAAAAAAAATAAGGAGTGTGAAAATGCAATTGGGAAAAGGGAAAGAAAAAAAAGTAAGAGAGACAATAAAGAGACTAAGAGAAAAAGGGGAACAGACTATGTATATTGGGGATAAAACTCCAATAGAACAATCACTAATCCCAGCAAATGCCATCATCAAGTACCTGGGGATTAATACAAACTACAACACCAACTAATATCAAGTGAGGCAAGGGAAAACAGAATCACAAAACAAAGAAAAAATAAACAAAAGAAGAATAAGCAAAACAATCTCACAAAAAAGCATAAAAATTCGATATAATCTACATTCAAGCGAACAACAACAAAAGGACAGAGAGAAAAACAATTTTTTGGATAGTTAAGACAGCGAAGAGAGAGGTGTGTATGAACTTGGAGCAGGGCATTGGAGATAAGATATAGAAGTAGGGTGAAATTTTAACATGGGGTAAGCAGAAAGAATAGGGAAAATCTAAAGCAGGAAAGGGGTAAGATAAACAGGACACCGAAAAGGGGAAGGTTAGGAAGAGATTGATGGTATAAAGGTAGAGTTGACATAGAGTAAAACGATGCTAAAGGAAAGATGAAAATAGAACATAGAATACTAAACCCAAAATAAAATAAAGAGAAAATAAAATGATACTTAAAAAAAAGAGATAAAATAGTAGTAGTAATAATACTGATTGAAAATAAAAATGTAATAATTAAAAAGGTAAAATCAAGTGAGGAAAAAAGAAAAAAAATTAGTTTCTTGAGTAAAAGATGCAAAAAATGAAAATAAAAAAATAAAATAAAAAATAAAAATAAAATGTGGAGTAGTGAAGGTCATTCACTTCCTCTGTTGTTCTGTTTGGCACGCCTGTTTCTCAGTCCGACCGTATTGCAGTTCCCTGCGTTCCACTGCTCTTCAGTGTTTTAAGCCAGTCCTGATTTTAAGCCGGCAATGTGTCTTAATTTCTCGTATTCCTTTATTTTTGATTACACAGGAGTCAATTTGTGATTCAGCCCCTGGGTGGCAGTGTTTCTGGATTGACTTCCTGGTCTATCTATGGCTTCTCTAGGCAGTGTTAGAGCCTTCTTTCTCTGTGGCACTCACTACCGGATTGTGGGAGTGGGCTGCCTCAGAGCTGGCTCTCCGATGGTCACTCCCCGCTCCGATCCCCAGGTTCCAGAAAAACAACTTTCCCCTGCAGTCTCTCAGGGTGTCCCCAACTGGGTGATCCTATGTATTGGGCTTAGTAATCAGAAGCAAGGATTTGAAGAGGAAAAAACCCAAGTGCGCCAACTCTGGGGCTGCGCGTAAGTCTGGACAGCCTGAAATTCTTAGGGTGTCCCTGCACGTCAGATCAAAATGGGTTGCTTTTTAGAGATCCCTTCTGTTAGCAGCTCTGAGGACCCCCTTCCACATTCATGGATCACGCCAGCCCCAACAGCCACGGATTTTTCTAGGCACAGACTTCCCTGGTCCTCCAGCTCCCGCAAAACGCGCGTTCCTCTCTCCCGCAGGGACCAGAGACCTCACCTTATCCCAGGCGAAATCTGACCTTTCCGTGATGGAGTGTAGAGCTCCTCTGAACCCGTGTGTTTGCGCCAATTGGGGAGCGTTGTTCTGGGGCTCGCAGCTGGTCCGTGGGTGCCGCAGCTGTGGATTCTCAGGCTTCTGATAAGCTCCACTTTCCGGTTCAAGATGGCGCAGACTCCGCATCCAAGCGCGCAGCTCCGGGAGGGGACCCAGCAGCAGTGGGGGCTGCCAGGTCAGGGGAACCCCGTCTAGCAGTCCCCAAACTTCTTCTGGAGTTCAGCTGTCCCCGAACTTTCCAACAAACACTCCTCGTGCAACCCTCAGCTATTCTTTCTTTCTGCTCTGGGAAAAGGCTCTGAACATGTCTGTCTATTCCGCTGCCATTTTCCCCCGATTCCGCAGTTATTTTTCTTATTGGATTGCTCCCTTTAGTATTATGAAGTGGCCTTCCTTATCTCTTGTTATGTCCTTCACTTTGAGATCTCATTTGTCAGATATAAGTATTGCTACCCCAGCTTTTTTTTCAGTTCCATTCGCCTGGAAAACCTTTTTCCATCCCTTCACCCTCAGTCTGTGTGCATCTTTTTTTCTGAGGTGTGTTTCTTGTAGACAGCAGATATATGGGTCTTGTTTTCTTATCCAGTTCGTTACCCTATGTCTTTTGATTGGTGCATTTAATCCATTAACATTTAAAGTTATTATTGATAGGTACTTATTTGTCGCCATTTTTATTCTTTACCCCTGTGTTCCTTCTTCGCTTCCTATTTCTTTTTTTTTACAGCAGACCCTTTAGTATTTCTTGCATTGCTGGTTTGGTGGTAATAAATTCCCTTAGTCCTTTTTTGTCTGTGAAGCTCCTGATTTCACCTTCAATTTTGATTGATAGCCTTGCTGGGTACAGTATTCTTGGATTCAGACCCTTCCTTTGCATGACTTTGTATATTTCATTCCATTCCCTTCTGGCCTGATGAGTTTCTGTTGAGAAATCAGTTGCTAATCTGATGGGGGTTCCTTTGTATGTAACTTTCTGTCTCTCTCTTGCCGCTTTTAAGATTCTTACTTTGTCATTGGTGTTTGCCAATTTAATTATGATGTGCCTTGGCGTCTGTCTTTTGGGGTTCATTTTGCTTGGGACTCTGTGAGCTTCTTGGATTTGTGTGGGTTTTTTCTTCCCTATATCAGGGAAGGTTTCTGTCATTATTTCTTCAAACAGGTTTTCTATTCCTTGCTCAGCTTCCTTTCTTTCTGGAACCCCTATTATGCAGATGTTGTTTTATTTCGTGTTGTCCCAAAGTTCCCTTAGGCTCTCCTCCTGCCTTTTAATTTTTTTTCTAGAAGTTGCTCTACTTGGGTATTTTTTCCCATCTTGTCTTCTAGCTCACTGATGCGGTCCTCTGCTTCTTCTAGTCTACTCTTGATGCTTTCTATTGAGTTCTTTACAGCAGCGATGTCATTTTTCATTTCTTCTTGGTTCTTCTTCATTTCCTCTTGGTTCTTGCTCATATTGTCGAATTTGTCTTCCATTCTTTTCAGCCACCTTATGACCATTTCTCTGAATTCTTTCTCTGGAAGGTTGCTTGCCTCCATTTCTTTTACTTCCATTTCTGGTGATGCCTGCTTTTCTTTCATATGCGGGCTGTTTCTTTGTCTCCCCATGGTCTCTCTTCTCTGGATGTCTGGTTATGTAGTTTTCTCTCTCTGTGTTGATTTAAAGGCACAAAATACAGCACAACCAGGTATAACACACAAGGCACTGAAAAGAAATGTATTCACGATATTAATAACCTCCAATAAAGGTGACCACCAGAGAAAGGCAAATTAGGGGATAGGAGAGAAAGAAGAAGAGGAGAAAGAAAGAAAGAAAGGAAGGAAGAAAGAAAGAAAGAAAGAAAGAATGAAAGAAAAAGGAGTGTCAAAATGAAATTGTGAAAGGGGGGAAAAAAGTAAGAGAGACAAGAAAGAGACCAAGAGAGAAAGGGGAACAAGCTATATATATGGGGATAAAACTCCAATAGAACAACCACTAATCCCAGCAAATGCCTGCAACAAGTACCTGGGGATTAATACAAAGTACAACACCAACTAATATCAAGTGAGGGAAGGGAAAACAGAAGCACAAAACAAACAAAAAAAACAAACAGAAAAAAAGAATAAGGAAAACAATCTCACAAGAAAGCATAAAAATTGATATAATCAACATTCAAGCAAACAACAACAAAAGGACAGAGAGAAAAACAATTTTTTGGATAGTTAAGACAGCGAAGAGAGAGGTGTGTATGAACTTGGAGCAGGGCATTGGAGATAAGATATATAAGTAGGGTGAAATTTTAACATGGGGTAAGCAGAAAGAATAGGGAAAATCTAAAGCAGGAAAGGGGTAAGATAAACAGGACACCGAAAAGGGGAAGGTTAGGAAGAGATTGATGGCATAAAGGTAGAGTTGACATAGAGTAAAACAATGCTAAAGGAAAGATGAAAATAGAACATAGAATACTAAACCCAAAATAAAATAAAGAGAAAATAAAATGATACTTAAAAAAAAGAGATAAAATAGTAGTAGTAATAATACTGATTGAAAATAAAAATGTAATAATTAAAAAGGTAAAATCAAGTGAGGAAAAAAGAAAAAAAATTAGTTTCTTGAGTAAAAGATGCAAAAAATGAAAATAAAAAAATAAAATAAAAAATAAAAATAAAATGTGGAGTAGTGAAGGTCATTCACTTCCTCTGTTGTTCTGTTTGGCACGCCTGTTTCTCAGTCCGACCGTATTGCAGTTCCCTGCGTTCCACTGCTCTTCAGTGTTGTAAGCCAGTCCTGATTTTAAGCCGGCAATGTGTCTTAATTTCTCGTATTCCTTTATTTTTGATTACACAAGAGTCAATTTGTGATTCAGCCCTTGGGTGGCAGTGTTTCTGGATTGACTTCCTGGTCTATCTATGGCTTCTCTAGGCAGTGTTAGAGCCTTCTTTCCCTGTGGCACTCACTACCGGTTTGTGGGAGTGGGCTGCATGAGAGCTGGCTCTCCGATGGTCACTCCCCGCTCCAGTCCCCAGGATCCAGGAAAACAACTTTCCCCTGCAGTCTCCCAGGGTGTCCCCAACTGGGTGAACCTATGTATTGGGCTTAGTAATCAGAAGCAAGAATTTCAAGAGGAAAAAGCCCAAGTGTGCGCACTCCGTGGCTGCGCGTAAGTCTAGCACACCCCTGAAATTCTTAGGGTGTCCCTGCACTTCAGATCAAAATGGGTTGCTTTTTTATTTATTTTTTATTTTTATTTTATTTTATTTTTTTAATTGTTTGAAGTATTACAAATAGTAGTACATATGTCTCCTTTTTTTTTTTTTTTTCCTTCCCCATTGACTGGGTTGCTTTTTTAGAGATCTCTTCTGTTAGCAGCTCTGAGGACCCCCTTCCACATTCATGGATCACGCCAGCCCCAACAGCCACGGATTTTTCTAGGCACAGACTTCCCTGGTCCTCCAGCTCCCGCAAAACGCACATTCCTCTCTCCTGCTGGAACCAGAGACCTCACCTTATCCCAGGCGAAATCTAACCTTTTTGTGGTGGAGTGTAGAGCTCCTCTGAATCCGCATGTTTGCGCCAATTGGGGACCGTTGTTCTGGGGCTTTCAGCTGTTCCGTGGGTGCTGCAGTTGTGGATTTTCAGGCTTCCGATAAGCTCTACTTTCCCTTTCAAGATGGCACAGATTCCGCGTCCGAGACCGTAGCTCCAAAGGGGTCCCAGTCGCAGTGGGGGCTGCCAGGTCAGGGGAACCCTGTCTAGCAATCCCCCACCTTCTTCTGGAGTTTAGCTGTCCCTTAACTTGCCAACAAACACTCCTCATGCGACCCTCAGCTGTTTTTTCTTTCTACTCCAGGACAAGGTTCGGAACACGTCTATCTATTCCGCCACCATTTTTCTCCCCCCTCGGAATTTATTTATTTTTGTTTCATGATTTTTTTACTTTTATTTTTTCATTGTTATATTTTTAAATTTAGTTGGTGCACAATATATTAGTCATATTAGTTTCAGTTATACAATATAGTGATTCAACATTTTTATACTTTATAATGTGATTACCCCACTAATTCTAGTAATTATTTGTTACCATGCAAATTTATTACAATACTAGAGGCCCAACTGCACGATATTTGTGCACTCGGCAGTGGGCGGGAGGGTCCCTCAGCCTGGCCTGTGCCCTCTCACAGTCTGGGAGCCCTTGGGGGACCTCTGACTGCCCGCTTAGGCCCGCTCCTAAGCAGTCAGTCAGACATCCTTAGTGCTCTGGCTCCCACCCCTACTGCTGGGCTCGCCAGCCCTGAGCCCGGCTTCTGGCTGAGCAGTGCTACCCCTGTGGGAGGACACTGACCACCAGGAGCAGCTCCTGCATCGAGTGTCTACCCCCTGGTGGTCAGTGCACATCATAGCGACCAGTTGTTCCACTGTTGGGTCAATTTGCATATTAGGTTTTATTATATAGGATTACTTTTATTTATTTATTTATTTTTAAATAAATCTTTATTCAGATTATTACAATTGTTTCTCCTTTTCCCCCCCATAGCTCCCCTCCACCGGGTTCCCACCCCACCTTCTGCCTTTACCTCCCCCGCACTGTCCTCATCCATAGGTGTATGATTTTTGTCCAGTCTCTTCCTGAATCCCCCCATACCCCTTTCCCCCTGAGAATTATCAGTCCACTCCCTTTCTATGCCCCTGATTCTATTATATTCACCAGAGTATTCTGTTCCTCAAGTTTTTAATTCACTTGATTTTTAGGTTCACTTGTTGATAGATATGTATTTGTTGTTCATAATTTTTATCTTTACTTTTTTCTTCTTCCTCTTCTTTAAGAATACCTTTCAGCCTTTCATATAATACTGGTTTGGTGGTGATGAACTCCTTTAGCTTTTTCTTATCTGTGAAGCTCTTTATCTGACCTTCCATTCTGAATGATAGCTTTGCTGGGTAGAGTAACCTTGGTTGTAGGTTCTTGCTATTCATCACTTTGAAAATTTCTTGCCACTCCCATCTGGCCTGCATAGTTTCTGTTGAGAAATCAGCTGACAGTCATATGGGTGCTCCCTTGTAGGTAATTAACTGTTTTTCTCTTGTTGCTTTTAATATTCTCTCTTTGTCTTTTGCTCTTGGCATTTTAATTATGATGTGTCTTGGTGTGGTCCTCTTTGGATTCCTTTTGTTTGGGGTTCTGTGCGCTTCCTGGACTTGTAAGTCTATTTCTTCCACCAGGTCGGGGAAGTTTTCAGTCATTATTTCTTCAAATAGGTTTTCAGTATCTTGCTCTCTCTCTTCTTCTGGCACCCCTATAATTCTGATGTTGGTACGCTTGAAGTTGTCCCAGAGTCTTCTTACACTATCTTCAACTTTTTGGATTTTTTTTTCATTTTGCTTTTTCAGTTGAGTGTTTTTTGCTTCTTTGTATTTCAATTCTTTGACTTAATTCTTGTGTTCCTCTAGTCTGTTGTTGGGTCTCTGTATAATATTTTTTATTTCAGTCAGTGTATGTTTAATTTCTAGTTGGTCCTTTTTCATATCTTCGAGGGTCTCGTTATATTTATTGGCCTTTTCTAGGATATTCTTGAAAAGCCTTATAACCGTGGTTTTGAATTCTATATCCAGTCGTTTGTTTTCCTCCATTTCTTTCGTTTGTGATCTGTTTCTTTGTTGCTACATTTTCACTGCTTCCCTGAGTTGGTAGGGTAGGTTTGTGTGCTAGGTTTCCTATATGGCCCAGTGCGTCGGCCTCCCCAGTTAACCTGAGGTGGATACTCTTGGTGCACCCCTTTGTGGACTGTGTGTACAGACTTGTTGTAGTTAAGTCTTGATTGTTGTTGGTATCACTTGGAGGAATTGACCTCCAGGCCAGTTGGCTGTGAGGATCAGCTGTGTCTACACTGGGAGAAGTTCAGTGCTGGAGACAGCCTTATAGGATTAGCCTTGCCAAATTGCAAAAGCCTCTGTGCTCAGCTTGGATGGGGTGGAGTCTCAGGGCGGAGCAGACAGTCTTGGCTTCCCGTCAGCCTTGCTCTTGCGCGCACCTCCAGACCTCTGCCTTCCCCGGCTTCCGATTCTCTGCCCGAGAGTCCAGCTTCCCCTCCGCAAGAGCATGTGTCCCCAGGGGCTCGCCCGGAACTGAGGCTCAGTGTAGTCAGGAGCTTCTGACTCCCTTCCACTAGGGAAAGCCTGTGGCAACCTCCGCAGCCTTTGTGCACACTGGCGCGCGCACCTCCAAACCCCTGCCCACCAGGGCTCCCCTGGTTCTCCCCTGGGTCTGAGTCTCCGGGTGCCTTTATCTCTAGCTGACAGTCCAGACTCCCCCTGTATGAGCCTGGGTCCACGGGGTTTCGCCCAGAACTGGGGTTCAGTGCAGTCGGGACTGGGGTTCAGTGCTGTCGGCGGCTTCCTTCCCCCTCCCGCCAGAGAAAGTCAGCCAGGCTCTCAGCTGCCCTTCCTCTCTGCACGCAGAAAGACCCTTTGCCGTACCTCCAATTCTCTGTGAGCTTTTCTCTTTCCTTCTAGTTGTATAATTTCCACTCAGCCAGCTTTCCTGTGGTTCTGGATGGCGTCCGTTCTGTCTTTTAGTTGTAGTTTTAAAATTGTTGTGTGAGGCAGCAGTTTAGGTGCTTACCTATGCCGCCATCTTGGTTTCTCCTCGGATTACTTTTTAAGTAATTAAAATTTTTTTTCAATTATAGCTGACATACAATAGTATATTAGTTTCAGGTATACAACATAGTGATTAGACATTTATATAACTTACGATGTGATCACCCCAATAAATCTAGTACCCATTTGATACCATATTTAGGTTCCCCTTCACTTTTTTCACCCACTCCTACAACTCCCTCCCCTATGGCAACCATCCCTACCTAATTAGAAGATAGACTCAACCAAATTTGTTGATTACCTGAAAGTAGAGGATGGGAGAGAGAGGTCTTAAGTGTTCCTCTTAGGTTTATGTCTTGGGTCACAGGGTAAATTCTTGTATATGTCAGGAAATAAGGGATTCTCGAGGGTGCATACTAGTACAGCTCCTGTCATCTTTATAGTCCCCTTGCTGCTGTAACCGCCCTGTTTATAACCCTCTCCTCTGGGAGGCAGCATTAGGCTATACCCTGCACAAGGGTGGGCACCTGAATCAATGCAGCTTACCCAAAGGCTGTCCTAATAGTGGCCGGATGTAGAAAGTGTTACTCAGCTGAGACCATCAAGGTGGTTCCTTTTGAAATTTGGACTAGGAGTTAGAGTAAACTGCTAGTTGAGGATAGTGAGGGAACACAGCACTCACACTGATAAAAGTAAAATGCTTTGGGTCAAAATTGAGGACAGCTGTTTCTAAAATTTATATTTAAACTAAACAAGATCACAGATCGGCACTTGGAGAAAAACACTTTGGTCCCATATGGAATCCCTTTTATTGCATTGCTTGACCAGCATTCATGGTTGTGGCTTTGTTCTGATTGTACTTTCAGGTTTATTGTGAGGAGACACTGCACTACAACCTATAGTGCTTGCTTTTTGAGAGGAAAAAAGGAGACCCTTATCTTAGGTCACTGTTTAAGGAAAAAAGCCTGTATTTCTCAGGGCAGCGTATCTGCCTCAAGACCTACCTCACCCTTGATCACACCATATTCCCAGACATAGAGAAGACACAGTCTCCTTTCCAACGGAGAGTGGGCTAGATGAGGGGAAAGAGTGAATTGGGGCATGAAGTGACAGTAAGGTCAGTGGAATGTGGGAAGACGGAATAGATTACCTTGGGTGACTATATTGAAGGAAGTAGAATCAGTATTATTCTACAGTCACTTAAATAAAGGAAGATTTATTTGTAATTTCAGTGGTGATACTATATACATCAAATGTAGTATCCTGCTGCCAGCTTTGTGTATTGTCAGGATCTCGCTGAGCATTCACTTAACAAGTCTGTGTACCATAACTATTAAAACTGTACCCTGGTTCAATCCATGGCTTCCAGAATTCATTCAGGGCGCTTAAATCAGCAGCTGGAATTGTGATTATGAAGCAAGACAAGGATATATATATATTAGAGGCCCGATGCACGAAATTCGTGCAAGAGTAGGCCTTCCTTCCCCTGGCTGCCGGCACCAGCTTTCCTCTGGCACCCGGGACTAGGGCTTTGCTCAGGCCGCCAGCAGGCACCCAGGACCCAGGCTTCACTCAGGCCGCCGGCAGGCACCCAGGACCTGGGCTTCCCTCTGGCCCCGACTTTGTCTGGAAGGACGTTCAGAACGACATCTGGAAGGACATCCAGTCTAATTAGCATATTACCCTTTTATTATTATAGATACTAGAGGCCCAGTGCATGAATTCGTGCATCGGTGGGGCCCCTCTGGGTGGCCTGCAGGGATAGGGTTGAAACCCACAGTCCAGTGCCGCCTGCAGCTCCTACCTGCCACTCCCGCGCATCCTGGCCCCACTGGGCCTGCCGTAGGCTTGCGCCCAATCAGTCCCGATTGGGAGAGGCTTGTGCTGCCATAACAGCACTCGCCAGCTGTGAGCTCTGTATCTGGCACCCTCCTGAGGGGAGTAGCCTGCAGGATCGGGCTGAAACTGGGTCTCTGACATACCCTGAGGCGTCCCAGATTACGAGAGGGTGCAGGCCAGGCAGAGGGACCCCACCAGTGCAAGATTGGGGCCAGTGCAAGTCATAGTGACTGGTCAACCAGTTGACTATCTGCCCCCTGGTGGTCAGTGCACATCATAGTGAGCAGTTGAGTGGCCTTAGCATATCATTAGCATATTACGCTTTGATTGGTTGAACAGTCAACCAGTCACCGGATGACCGGACACTTAGCATATTAGGCTTTTATTATATATGATATAAATCTATATATAATAAAAGCTTAAGTATTCATCTGACCGTCTGACTGGTAGCTATGACACACACTGACCACCAGGGGGCAGACACTCAATGCAGGAGCTGCCATGATACGCACTGGCCTTTTAAAAAGAAATGGCACTGTGGACCTGGTGCCGACTAACACTCGGCTTCCCCCAAGTGGGACACAGGCCCTGTCACCACCCTGGAGCGATACCCCACCTAATTGTAGCCAATGCTTCCAAGACCCCATGGTGCAAATTGCGGCCCTCAGCCCAGCCCAGCTCGGAAATGGTCACTGTGGGCACTGGGTAATGACGTCACATAGCAATGCTCAGCTTCCTCTCCCTTGGAGTTTCTTCAGCCCAGGAACATGACTTGCTTTATAGCCAGGTATAAACATTTTACAGTTTAACCAAATGTCTGTAAAGCATTTTCACATTCCTCATCTCATTTGATCCTCACAGAAGTCCTGGAGTAGGTAGTTAGGTGACTTGTTAGAATCCTGTTTTCTTTTCATTAGCCAGAAAATGGAGATTTAGAAAGTTTAGAAACTTGACCCGACTGAAAAGAAGTAAGAAATGGTGGAACTTGAAAATGACTTCAGGTTTTCTCACTGTGCAGAATATAGTCAAACACTGCTGCAGTTAAATATTTTATCCTTTTTTCTCCCTGCATGATTTACAGTAATAATCTGCTTCATGTTGATATTTACTGCTGTGTTGCTGACAATTACCTGAAAGAGAAATTGGGTTGCTTCACTGGGCTGGAAGATTAGCTAAATCAGAAAGCAGGTCTAATTAAGCAAGTTTATCTATAGATAAAGCTCTTGCTGATGCCAATCACATGTATGTGTTTCGATCTGTCATTGTCGATTGTGGATTTGGTTGACATTTCTATTATAGAGAAAGGGCGAATAGCAATATTAAAATATTTCTTCTAGTTAATTTCTTTTCAATATGCATGAATCCGTGTACCGGGACACTTCACTGAGTGACATTACCATCACATCACTCAGTTTCTCATGTCACTGTAGGCTGAAACCTGGGCATCACTCTCATTCCCACCACATCTGACGAATAACCAACTATTATAAATTATAGCTGCCAAATAATTCTCTAATCTACCCACTTTGTTCCCTCACTCTGGTCCAAACCACCTCTCACCTGGCCAATTGTAATAACCATTTAATCTCTCTTTTCATATCTGCTCCCAGTTTCAATGCATTTTTTTGCATTCAATATAGAGTGATTTAAAAGTGCAGGCAATCACATTACATTCCAAGTCTGGAGGGGATGTTGGGAATCAAGCCACAGAAAAACAGTGAATGAATGAAAAGTGACCTCAGAAGATTCTGAGATGAAGGATAGGGATCTGAGGTGGGAGTGTTTATCATTGAATATGTGCAAGGTCTCCTGATCTTTGTACTGTCTCCATAGTTTTGCCTTTTCCTGAATGTCCTATAGTTGGAATCATACAGAATGTAACCTTTTTATATTGGCTTCTTTCACTTAGTAATATGCATTTATGGTTCCTTCCTGTCTTTTCATGACCTGACAACTCATTTCTCTTTAGTACTGAATAAATATTCCATTGTCTGAAAGTATCACAGCTTATTTATCCATTCACTTACTGAAGGGCATCTTGGTTTCTTCCAGGTTTTGGTAATTCTGAATAAAGCTGCTATAAATACTGGTGTGCAGGTTTTGTGTAGACAATTTTCAGCTCACTCGGGTAAACACCAAGGACTGCAATTGCTGGATTGTATAGTAAAAGTGTGTTTAGTTTTGTAAGAAACTGCCAAACTATCTTTCAAAGTGGCATGTCCCATCTTTTAATGAATGAGAGTTTTATTCCACATCCTTGCCAGCATTGGGTGTTGTCATTGTTTTGGATTTTGGGCCTAATACTGCAATTCAGACCAATTCCTACGTCCTTTGCATTTTCTCTAAACTCCTAAGGGCCCCAAGCACCAGAAGGATGCTGTTACTAGTGGTAACACATAAAACAACAACAGAGGCCTGGATACATGGAGGAGACTGACAGCTGTCAGAGAGGAGTGGGGACAGGGTGACTGGATGAAAGAAGGAGAAGGAATTAGCCAAAGAACATATATGCATAACATATATGCACACAGGCAACAGTGTGGTGATGGCCAGAGGGAAGGAGTAGCGGGGGATAGGTGAAGGTGGGCAAAGGGGCAGGGATGGGGACATCTGTAATAGTGTCAACAGTAAAAATAAAGTAAAAAAAAAAAAAAAAACAATGAAACTCCTCCGTCTTGGAATTATATATTTATGTCTGCCTCCACCTTATATTCTGAGTGCCACCATAGTGGGAACCTATTCATCTCTCCCTTCCCAGTTCACTGATTTTACCAAGGAACTGAAGAAATTAGACTTTCCATAGTTCAACTTTGGTTGTTCTATTCCTAAATCAAAGTGCATGTATATCCTTCTGAAATGTCCTGTCTTTTCTAATTTCCTTCTGTTTGTTGATTTCAATCTGTTTACTCAAATCACTTTCTTTACTATCAGTCACCTGTTGATATCTGACACAGTTCACAAGGTACCACTTTTAACTCACTGGTGAATTTCCCCTGAATACTTGGCTTCACCATTCCCTCTCCAGAATTACATGTCTACTTTCCTGAGCTTCTTGTTTCAATTTTCCACATAGATTTTTTTTTTTTGTAGTGCACTGGTTATATTTCCTTTTCAAGGGGATGTTCTGAGTTCTTATCACTTGGTATACTGAGTGTCCAACTGCTGGTTAAAAAAGAAATAAGTCAGAAAACTGGCAATGAACTTTATTAGAATCTGCTTTAAGGTCTACTGAGAATTAAGGAACCAGACAGGAAAAGATGTGGATTACTTCACCTTAGTTTATTAGAATAGGTTAAGAAATAAATGAATGGAGAATTGTACTTGATTTATGGAGAATTTGTCTTGGGGCTTATATAATTTTCTACATATGTATCATAATCTTGAGGTAAAGTTATTGCATATGTCATTGGCTTTGGACGAGTTGGCTTTGGTATTCTTTTACGTGCTTCCAGTTCCACGATATTGAGGCAACAATATCTCCCATTTTCACATAGTACTTCACGTATTTCAGTTACTTTGCATATTTTTCTGCAGTTTCCTTGTATATATTGACCCCAGCATTTCTTAAGTTGTTCAGTTACTGTGCATATAAAAAACAATTGATCAAGGTCAGTGTTTGAGGCAACTTTGGACATGGCAAGTATAGAGGAAGTTTGTAGGGATTAGGTATATGAGAGATTCACAAGGCAGATACCCATAATATCCCACAGAGGATGCCCCAAGAAGGCAAACCTCAGTGTTTATATCTATCTGATTACTTATATTTAGTTCCTCCAAGGTTTTGGGCTTCTAGTCAACATCTGATGGACTCCATCAAGAGCATCAGATCATATATAGGAAAACAAAGTAGTTGATTCCTTGATTTCAGGGCATGGCACTATACTCTATCAGGGAACCACAGCAAATCTTCCTCTGTTTGAAAGTTCCCAGGACACTCATTTTTTTTTTTATAACTGCTCCACCTTTATTACCCAGAGTATAATAATTCTTTACTGTGTATTTATTTTCTGGGTCAAATTATGTTCTTGGGTTCATACTCACTGCCATGGTCAAGAATGACTTTCTTATCCAGTCAGATTATTTTTTCCCCTTAATAATCTTCCTCCCTCCCCTGTTAATTCTTAACATTGTCCCTTCCTTCCTTCTTTCCTTCCTTCCTTCCTTCCTTCCTTCCTTCCTTCCTTCCTTCCTTCCTTCCTTTCTTTCTTCCTTTCTTCCTTTCTTCCTTTCTTCCTTTCTTCCTTCCTCCCTCCCTCCCTCCCTTCCTTCCTTCCTTCCTTCCTTCCTTCTTCTTTTTTTTTTTTTTTTTAGCATTGTCCATTTTTGCCAATGCCTATCTTCCTTTAGCTTCTAAGTTATTACAATAATCTTGGACTTGTTTTATGCCTCTGTGACTCCTCATTCTTCCTCTATCTCCAGTTGCAAGAATTCCTCCAATGTTCAGTCCCAGACCTTTGCTCACCTTGAGATATATTCTTTCCTTTAGTGATCCTAAATACTTTCTATGACCTAAGAGTTAGGATGTTCAAATATTGGTTTCTGGGCTGGTACAACCTTCTAGAATAGGCCCCAGAGGAAGATTGAGAACAAAGATGCCTCCAACCTCAGGTTCTAGAACTCCTTTGATTGTTAGGAATTTAGGGACCCAGGGACATGCCATCACCATTACTATAATAAGAGGTAAATGTAATAGATATGGTTTTGAAAGAGAAATTTCAAGTTCTTAGTATGTGCCAACCCCTATGCTAGGTATTTTACAAATGTTATATCATTTAATAAGGCCCTCATGAGTCTGGTGTCATTATCTCCACCAATGAGGAAACTGAGACTTAGAGAGTCTTCACCATTTATCCAAAGCTGACAAACCAGTAGTAGACATCGAAGGCCTGTTTCTTAAACATGACTCCAAAGTTTGTGAATATTCACACTCTGTAGTAAAATAGACTAATATATATCTATTTCTACTCTTTCCCCACTATTCACACTCTACCATATATACGATGGAAGACAATATGATTGGATGCCAGAGCAAAAACTCTATCCAAAGAAATAAGTGCATCCCTAGATATTGGGTGCATTACTTTCTACAATGAGACTTTCCAGAGGAAATCATGGCTTCTTTTCAACTCTGAGTATTCCTTTTTAAGAATAGTACCATGGTAGAAGGCCCCAGGAAGAGGGAATCTCTAATGACATTGGGTAGACTTCAGTCATCCCTAGGGGGCCTATTTCCTTCTACTATGAATTATAAAATTATCTTGGGTTCTTAGAAATACTCCATCCCATTGTTGATTTGTGTGAGCCCCTGGAAAACTCTAGATTACCTGTGGGCTTCTGGAAAAGCAGAATTGCAATGATCAGGAAGAGCTTCATGGCCAGGCTTCCCAAGGGAGGTGGCAGCCAAAGCTCTTGGTCCAGTGAGTTGCACACCATGTCACCTTCCTCAGAGACTTGGATTCTTATGCACTGAACCAGAACAGATGGTATGGTACGAAGTGTGTCCCCAAACTTCCGATCTGTGGATTTTGCATCATGTGGGCAGGCACCGGAAATTTGAGGTCACCCACTTTACCCCTACATAGAATCAGACACAGCATGTTATATTTCATCATCCCTGATGCCATTCTGTGGGCTGTGGACTGCTGGGGAGAAGAATCTGTGCTTTCTCTACTTTGACTGTCTGCCCAGATAGACCAAGGTAGACATGTACTCACTTCTAAGAATGAATGAGTTAATATAAATAATGAAGCCTATTCCATTTATTGCATTCAGCTAAGTGTCTAGGATCTCAGGGTGTTATGTCTATCACTTTAGTCAATCCAAATGGAAGCCAATTTTTATTTCTACATCCTAGATTAATTTAATTATCCACAGACAAGCAATATATAATGATGAAGGAATAATCATATGATTATAATAAAAATTTCATTTAGGAATAGCAAAAAAGGGAGAAAAGTCAGAGATAACAACATAAAGCATCGTCCTAATGGATAAGAACAGCAAAGGTTTTTTTTTTCCTGCCATTGTGGAGTGGCAATTGTCAACCTTTTGCATCTCATGGCACACATAAATTAATTACTAAAATTCTTTGTCACACCAAAAAGTACATTATATTTTTGGCCAATCTGACAAAAAAAATAGTTATAATTTTGATCCTTCACACCCAGATGGCTATTGTTGTGATGACTTTTGTCATATTTTTTAAATAAATCTTTATTCAGATTATTACAATTGTTTCTCCTTTTTCGCCCCATAGCTCCCCTCCACCCGGTTCCCACCCCACCTTCTGCCCTTACCTCCCCCACACTGTCCTCATCCATAGGTGTATGATTTTTGTCCAGTCTCTTCATGAAACCCCCATACCCCTTTCCCCCTGAGAATTATCAGTACACTCTCTTTCTATGCCCCTGATTCTATTATATTCACCAGATTATTCTGTTCCTCAGGTTTTTAATTCACTTGATTTTTAGGTTCACTTGTTGATAGATATGTATTTGTTGTTCATAATTTTTCTCTTTACTTTTTTCTTCTTCCTCTTCTTTAAGAATACCTTTCAGCATTTCATATAATACTGGTTTGGTGGTGATGAACTCCTTTAGCTTTGTCTTGTCTGTGAAGCTCTTTATCTGACCTTCAATTCTGAATGATAGCTTTGCTGGGTAGAGTAACCTTGGTTGTAGGTTCTTGCTATTCATCACTTTGAAAATTTCTTGCCACTCCCATCTGGCCTGCATAGTTTCTGTTGAGAAATCAGCTGACAGTCGTATGGGTGCTCCCTTGTAGGTAACTAACTGTTTTTCTCTTGTTGCTTTTAATATTCTCTCTTTGTCTTTTGCTCTTGGCATTTTAATTATGATGTGTCTTTGTGTGGTCCTCTTTGGGTTTCTTTTGTTTGGGGTTCTGTGCGCTTCCTGGACTTGTAAGTCTATTTCTTTCACCAGGTGGGGGAAGTTTTCGGTCATTATTTCTTCAAATAGGTTTTCAGTATCTTGCTCTCTCTCTTCTTCTGGCACCCCCATAATTCTGATGTTGGTACACTTGAAGTTGTCCCAGAGTCTTCTTACACTATCTTCAACTTTTTGGATTTTTTTTTTTTGCTTTTTGCTTTTTGCTTTTTCGGTTGAGTGTTTTTTGCTTCTTTGTATTTCAATTCTTTGGCTTGATTCTTGTGTTCCTCTAGTCTGTTGTTGGGTCTCTGTATAATATTTTTTATTTCAGTCAGTGTATGTTTAATTTCTAGTTGGTCCTTTTCATATCTTCGAGGGTCTCGTTATATTTATTGGCCTTTTCTAGGATATTCTTGAAAAGCCTTATAACCGTGGTTTTGAATTCTACATCCAGTCGTTTGTTTTCCTCCATTTCTTTCATTTGTGATCTGTTTCTTTGTTGCTACATTTTCACTGCTTCCCTGAGTTGGTAAGGTAGATTTGTGTGCTAGGTTTCCTATATGGCCCAGTGCTTTGGCCTCCCCAGTTAACCTGAGGTGGACACTCTTGGTGCACCCCTTTGTGGGCTGTGTGTACAGCGTTGTTGTAGTTAAGTCTTGATTGTTGTTGGTATCACTGGGAGGAATTGATCTCCAGGCCAGTTGGCTATAAGGATCAGCTGCGTCTACGCTGGGAGAAGTTCAGTGCTGGAGACAGCCTTATAGGATTAGACTTGCCAAATTGCAATAGCCTCTTGTGCTCAGCTTGGATGGGGTGGAGTCTCAGAGCGGAGCAGACAGTCTTGGCTTCCCGTCAGCCTTGCCCTTGCGCACACGCGCAAACCTCTGCCTTCCCCGGCTCCCGAGTCTCCGCCCGAGAGTCCAGGCTCCCCCTACAAGAGCGTGGGTCTCCAGGGGCTCGCCTGGAACAGGGGTTCAGTGCAGTCAGAACTGGGGCCCAGTGCAGTCAGGAGCCTCCGACTCCCTTCCACTAGGGAAAGCCTGTGGCAACCTCCGCAGCCTTTGTGCGCACTGGCACGCGCGTGCCTTCAGTCCTCCACCTTCCCGGCTCCCGAGTCTCTGCCTGAGAGTCCAGATTCCCCCCACAAGAGCGTGGGTCCCCAGGGGTTCGCCTGGAACTGGGGTCCAGTGCAGTCAGAACTGGGGCTCAGTGCGGTCAGGAGCCTCCGACTCCCTTCCACTAGGGAAAGCCTGTGGCAACCTCCGCAGCCTTTGTGCGCACTGGCACGCGTGCTCCTTCAGACTTCTGCCTTCCCGGCTCCCGAGTCTCCGCCCGAGAGTCCAGACTCCCCCTGTAAGAGTGTGGGTCCCCAGGGGCTCGCCCGGAACTGGGGTTCAGTGCAGTCAGAACTGGGGTTCAGTGCAGTTGGGGGCTTCCTTCCCCCTTCCGCCAGAGAAAGTCAGCCAGGCTCTCAGCCGCCCTTCCTCTCTGCGCGCACAAAGACCCTTTGCCGTACCTCCAATTCTCTGTGAGCTTTTCTCTTTCCTTCTAGTTGTAGAATATTCACTCAGCCAGCTTTCCTGTGGTTCTGGATGGTGTCCGTTCTGTCTTTTAGTTGTAGTTTTAAAATTGTTGTGTGAGGCAGCAGTTTAGGTGTTTACCTATGCCGCCATCTTGGTTTCTCTCATTTTTTTTTTTTTTTTAACAATCTAAGGGACAAGAGGTCAGTGCCCCTGACTAAATAGTCAGGTGTTGCATATTTAAAAAATTCTTGTGGTACACCAGTGTGCCTGCCACAGTTGAAAATTACTAGTGTAGAGAATTCTTTTGTATTCTTTCTGTTCTGATCTCTGTGAAGGTTTCCCTTGTTCTCAGTGGCCATACCTTGGAGGAGACCAGGGTGAGGGGATTCTTCTGGGAGCTCTGCTACTTTAGCAACATGTTTCCTGTTAATGCAGGTTTAGGAAACTATATGAATTATTTTGTTACCCAGACTCTGATTGCTATGGCATTATAACTCTTTAGAAAGATCAACAGCTGAAACCGGTTTGGCTCAGTGGAAAGAGCGTCGGCTTGCGGACTGAAGGGTCCCGGGTTCGATTCCGGTCAAGGGCATGTACCTTGGTTGCAGGCACATCTCCAGGGGGAGGTGTGCAGGAGGCAGCTGATCGATGTTTCTCTCTCATCGATGTTTCTAGCTCTCTATCCCTCTCTCTTCCTCTCTGTAAAATATCAATAAAATATATTTTAAAAAAAAGAAAGATCAACAGACTTTATTTTGAATTGTTCTCAATCATTTTCATGTCTAAGACCTATCCAGAAATTTTTTTGAATCATGACAATTCATTTTAGATTCCAACCAGGGCACTGGTATCAATAAAACAAGCTTTTGGAGATTATACAATCTCTATAGCTCTTAGCTTAACAACCTCTCACTCAGGCTCTGATTGTATGTAGTTCAGTACAATAGCCTCTGGACAGCCTGGCCAGTGTTGCTCAGTGGCTGAACATCAACCTATGAACCAGGAGATCACAGGTTGAATTCCCGGTCAGGGCACATGCCCAGGTTGCGGGCTCGATCCCAGGTGTGAGGCAGCCAATCAATGATTCTCTCTCATCATTGATGTTTCTATCTCTCCCTCCCTCTCCCTTCCTCTCTGAAATCAATATATAAAAAATAGCCTCTGGACAGTGTAGGTGAACTAATCGAGATTGATCACCATGTATTTATAGTGGTATTAATATATGCTCTTGTGTAATGCCAATAGCAACACTCGTCTATCTACATGCAGAAATGTACGCAACAGATAGTTGGGTTAATACACGGCTATGGTGTGCCCAAGGAATCAAATGACTTAAAGAAGAGAAACAAGGAGTCCTGGTTATTGGCTAGAGAGTTAGTGAAGTAAATCATTGACTCTATTCTTGATAAGATGAGAAATATAAACAGGGAAGGGCTGACAAATTGGTCTTTGGGTTTTGAAGATTTATACTAACAAAACGTATTGCTTGTGCAATGGAGAGAACATTCTGTATCTAACCTGCACTGTCTTCTTCTTCCTCTTTTTTTTAAGGAGTTGCAATCCCATTGCATCTTTTTTTTTCTCTAAATATATTTTATTGATTTTTTACAGAGAGGAAGTGAGAGGGATAGAGAGTTAGAAACATGGATGAGAGAGAAACATCCATCAGCTGCCTCCTGCACACCTCCTACTGGGGATGTGCCCGCAACCAGGTACGTGCACTTGACCAGAATCGAACCTGGGACCTTTCAGTCCGCAGGCCGGCGCTCTATCCACTGAGCCAAACTGGTCAGGGCTGCACTGTCTTCTTCACCAACTCCTTGATTAGAGAACTCACATTCCTAATAACATTAAGACTGTATTTTAGAAAAAAAATGGTGTCTCTCTCTATTCCTACTTCAGTAATGTATGTTTGCTTTTGCATGTGCATGTGCAAGTGTGTCTGTGTATGTCTTTTCTGTCTCCTGGTATTGGAGAGTCTAAGGCTAGATCTCCTAGATTGATCCCAGAGAGTCTTCTTTTCTTATTTATTATTATTATTATTATTTTAAAAATATATTTTACTGATTTTTTACAGAGAGGAAGGGAGAGGGATATAGAGTTAGAAACATCAATGAGAGAGAAACATCCATCAGCTGCCTCCTGCACACTCCCTACTAGGTATGTGCCCACAACCAAGGTACATGCCCTTGACCGGAATTAAACCTGGGACCCTTGAGTCTGCAGGCCGACGCTCTATCCACTGAGCCAAACCTGTTAGGGCTGAGTCTTCTTTTCTTGAAAATCTTCTTAGAGCTTAAACAGTAGATGTTTCCACAGCAAGATGGGATGAATAAAGAACAGGATGTTTCTTTTTTTAAAAAAATATTTTATTGATTTTTTGCAGAGGGGAAGGGAGAGGGATAGAGAGTTAGAAACATCGATGAGAGAGAAACATCGATCAGCTGCTCCTGCACACCTCCTACTGGGGGTGTGCCAGCAACCAAGGTACATGCCCTTGACCGGAATCGAACCTGGGACTTTTCAGTCTGCAGGCCAACGCTCTATCCACTGAGCCAAACCAGTTAGGGCTGAACAGGATGTTTCTTAATGAGGAAGAAATCACCAGTCAGTACTTACTGTTAAATCTCAGGACCTCAAAAATTTGGGACTTTTGAAAGTACAAATTGTTTTAATGTACCACTTATAAAAGGACACAAGTAGGAGAGCAAATAACAGCTGAACAATGTGGAAGTTAGGGGGTCCAACTCCTACACAGTCGAAAATCCACCTACAGCTAGGTATTTGATTATTTAAATGAGCCATTCAGGGAAGTTGTATTTGTTTGAAAGATTTTGTTTAATTTTTCTTTTTATGTCAATTAAAAAAATATTTAAAAATAGTTTTATTTTGTAACATGCTTTATTGAGAAGAATCAGGAAATATAAAAACAAAGAGAAAAAAGACAACAACAGCAGTACAAAACATCTGGAAACATGTTGTTTAGCATTCTAAAATTTTTCTTTAATAGAATGAATATTAGCTTATGGGATTTTCCCGATTAGTAGGAAAGTGTAGTAAAACTGTCTCACACTTCCACCAACTGCATGGCTTTTGGAAATCTAGGGTCCTCAGCCCTCTGCTAACTCCAGAGATGTTTACATTCTCAGGGATCCACCAGCCTTCAGAATTCTGTCTTCAGGCGCTAACTCTGACTTATACCATATTTATCCTTCCTGGTGCAAACCTCTCTTTTAACTTCCAACAAAAATAAAATTACACATACTAAGCATTTAGGAGTTTAACAGAATTTACACAAGAGTTTGGGAAGGAGGATTACCTGGAGTAACACAATTAAATTTCAAAATGACTGGAAGACATCAGTGATCTTAAATGAAATTTCTTCATCCCAATAATGGTGAATTCTTTTGGCTTCACCTAACATTAGCTTCTCATTAGCTCACTGGCTTTTAAAATTATTTTTTCCTGTTCCATCTCCTTCACTCAAGCTTCCTTTTAAAAATTGCCCCCAAACTCTTTTATATACTGTATTGTGGAGTAGTTTTTAGTGTCTGCTAGCCACGTGAGTATTTCCTTGGCATTAATTCCTAGAGGTGATTAGGTAGATTAGTGGACAGGACTTTCCTAAGACTTTTAGTAAATATTGTCATTTGGTTGTACAAATTTTACAATCTATCTGTAGTTGAGGAGAGTATGTTTTCTTGTCAGCACTCAACATTATCATTTCCTGTTTCCTATAGACTTTTCTAGGGAAGGTTTTAATGGCTAAATTGGTTCAGATAATTCAGATGGAGGCCTCCTGCCAAAGGATATTAGTGTGTCTCAACGTCATTGATTTTTCATAACAACAGTTTTACATATGTTCAATCCAATTGTGAGGCAGCAACTTTAAGAACTAGACTGAGCCTGCTGGTGTGGCTCAGTGGTTGAGCGTTGACTTGTGAACCAAGAGGTCACTGGTTCAATTTGCTGTTAGGGCACATACCTGGGTTGAGGGCTAATCCCCAATAGGGGTGTGTAGGAGGCAGCTGATTGATGTCCCTCTCTTTCTTTCCTTTCCCCTTCCTCTCTCTCTAAAATAAATAAAAACATATTAAAAAAAGAATATTCTTTAAAAAAAAAGATCTCAAATGAATTTAATGGAGTGATTTCTCAAACCTGGGTAAGGTATTCACATGGAAAAAGGCTAATTACGAAAGAACCGTAAGTGCTGCTCCTTTCATCAGATAAATGCATTTTCTCTTAGCTTAGGCAAGCATCACACTTATGCCTGAGCAATGAGAGTCCCTGCCCGGGGCGTTATGCTCGAGAGAGCCCTATTCTGGCCTTCATCTGGCTGCATCCCTTCCTGTAGTGCAAAACATCACTGAGGCCAAAGGGATATGTTAACCTAGAAACTGATTTCACCGCTTCATCCTAGAGTGCTCTGGGTAACTGGGACCCAGAATCCATACCCAAACTGTCTGTAGCCTCTTTTTTATTTTTTTAAATTTCTTATTGATTAAGGTATTACATATGTGTAATACCCCCCCCCCCAACCCCCCACTCATACCCTCACCCCCCTGGTGTCTGTGTCCATTGGTTAGGCTTATATGCATGCATACAAGTCCTTTGGTTGATCTCTCCCCCTTACCCTCACCCTCCCCTACCTTCCCTCTGAGGCTTGACGGTCTGATCGATGCTTCTCTATCTCTGGATCAGTTTTTGTTCATCAGTTTATGTTGTTCATTATATTCCATAAATGAGTGAGATCATGTGATATTTATCTTTCCCTGACTGGCTTATTTCACTTAGCATAATGCTCTCCAGTTCCATCCATGCTGTTGCAAATGGTAAGAATTTCTTTTTTTTTTAACCGCAGCATAGTATTCCATCATGTAGATTTACCACAGTTTTTTAATCCACTCATCTGCTGGTGGGCACTTAGGCTGTTTCCCAATCTTAGCTATGGTGAATTGTGCTGCTATGAACATAGGGGTGCATATATCCTTTCTGATTGGTGTTTCTAGTTTCTTGGGATATATTCCTAGAAGGGGGATCCCTGGGTCAAATCGGAGTTCCATTTTTAGTTTTTGTGGAAACTCCATACTGTCTTCCACAGTGGCTGCACCAGTCTGCATTCCCACCAGCAGTGCAGGAGGGTTCCTTTTTCTCTGCATCCTCACCAGCACTTGTCGTTTGTTGGTTTGTTGATGATAGCCATTCTGACAGGTGTGAGATGGTACCTCATTGTTGTTTTGATTTGCATCTCTCAGATAACTAGTGACTTTGAGCATGTTTTCATGTGCCTCTTGGCCTTCTATATGTCCACTTTCAAAAAGTGTCTATTATGGTCCTTTGCCCATTTTTTGATTAGGATTTTTTATCTTCCTTTTGTTAAGTTGTGTGAGCTCCCTATAAATTTTGGAGATTAAACCCTTATCAGATGTACCATTGGCAAATATGTTCTCCCAAGCAGTGGGCTCTCTTGTTTTGTTGATGGTTTCTTTTGCTATTCAGAATCTTTTTATTTTGATGTAGTCCCATTTGCTTATTTTCTCCTTTGTTTCCCTTGCTCTAGGACAGTGGTCAGCAAACTCATTAGTCAACAGAGCCAAATATCAACAGTACAACAATTGAAATTTCTTTTGAGAGCCAAATTTTTAAAACTTAAACTATATAGGTATGTACATTGTTATTAACTTAATTATGGTCCTCCTAAGCTGGCCTTTGCTAAAAATGTCCTCAATCTGATTGAGGTACACTCAAGGGGCCAAAGAGCTGCATGTGGCTCGCGAGCCGCGGTTTGCCGACCACTGCTCTAGGAGATGTGTCGCAAACATATTGTTAAGAGAGATGTCTGAAATTTTGTTGCCTATGGATTCTTCTAAGATTTTTATGGTTTTCCATCTTACGTTTAAGTACTTTTACCCATTTTGAGTTTATTCTTGTGTATGGTGTAAGTTGGTTGTCTACTTTCATTTTTTGCATTTATCTCTCCAATTTTCCCAACACCATTTATTGAAGAGACTGTCTTTACTCCATTGTATGTTCTTGCCTCATTTGTCAAATATTAATTGAGTATAATGGTCGATTTCTGTACTTTCTGTTCTGTTCCATTGATCTATATGCCTGTTCTTGTGCCAGTACCAGGCTGTTTTGATTACAATGGCTTTGCAGTATAATTTGATATCTGGTGTTGTGATCCCTCCTACTTTGTTCTTCTTTCTCAAGATTGCTGCAGTTTTCAGGGTCTTTTTTGGTGCCATATAAATTTTTGGATTATTTGTTCTAGAGCTGTGAAATGTGCCATTGGTATTTTAATAGGGATTCCATTGAATTTAGATTGCTTTGGGTAGTATGGACATTTAGATGATATTAATTCTTCTAATCCATGAACACCGTACATTCTTCCATTTGTTTGTAACTTCCTCTGTTTCTTTTTTCAATGTCCTGTAGTTTTCTAAACACAGGTCTTTTACCTCCTTGGTTAAGTTTATTCCTAGGTATCTTATCTTCTTTTTATTTTTTTTATTTTTGTTGTAATGGTAAATGGGATTTATTTTATTTTATTTTATTTTTAGTTTTTCTTCCTGAAAGTTCATTATTGGTGTATAAAAATGCCATTAATTTCTGGATGTTAATTTTGTATCCTGCTAACTTGCTGAATTCATTTACTAAATCTGTTAGTTTAGGTAAGAAGCTTCTTGACATTGATCTGAGCAATGATTTTTGGACATAACACCAAAAGCACAAGCAGCAAAAGGAAAAATCAGCAAGTGGGCCTACATCAAACTAAAGGGCTCCAGCACAACAAAAGAAACAGTCAACTAAATGAAAGGCAATCTACAGAATGGGAGAAGATGTGCAAACCCTATATCAGATAAGGGATTAAAGCCAAAATATATACATAACTCATACAACTTAATAATATAAAAAAACTGCAATTCAAATGTAAAAATGGACAGAGGAACTAAAATAGACATTTAAACAGAAAATGACAGATGGAAGCCACTCATACTTTAAATGTAAATGGATAAAATTCTCTAATAAATAATAGATATTGACAAAAATTGATTTAAAAAAATCCCCAAATATGTTTCAACTATATGTTGCCTAAGAGAGACTTGCTTTAGTTCCAAAGACACAAAGAGGTGGGAAGTACAAAGATGGAAAAATATATTCCATACAAATAGTAACCAAAAGAGAGCTGGTGTGTCTTGTACTAAGTATGACAAAATAAGTAAAAAACTGTGATGAGGCAGAGTGGGACATTATCTATGAATAAAAGAGGTAATTCGTCACAAAGTTATAAAAAATGCAAATCAAAATCTAAATGAGATAACACTTCACACCTACTAGTATGGTTAAAATTAAAGACAAAGGAAAATAGCAAATGTTGGTGAGGATTTGGAGAAATTGAAATGAACCCTCACGCATTGTTGATTGGAATATAAAATCATGTAGCCATTATTGAAAACACTTTGGCACTTTTTCAGAAAGTTAAACAGAATTACTATATGACCCAGCAATTATACTGGTATGTACCTAAAATTTAGGTATGTGCCTAAAAAAAATTTAAAACAGGATGCTAGTGGATACTAGTGCATGAATGTGCTTAGAAGCAGAAATTTATAATAACAAAAAGTGGAAATAACCCAAATTTCCATCAACAGAAGAATGGATAAGCAAAATGTTATATATACATACAATGGAATATTAGTCAGACATAAAAATAAGTGAAGTTCGGAGAAACCAAGATGGTGGCATAGGTAAGCACCTAAACTGCTGCCTTGCACAACAATTTCAAAACTACAACTAAAAGACAGAACGGACACCATCCAGAACCACAGGAAAGCTGGCTGAGTGAAAATTCTACAACTAGAAGGAAAGAGAAAAGCTCACAGAGAATTGGAGGTACGGCAAAGGGTCTTTGTGCGCGCAGAGGGAAGGGCGGCTGAGAGCCTGGCTGACTTTCTCTGGCGGGAGGGGGAAGGAAGCCCCTGACCGCACTGAACCCCAGTTCTGACTGCACTGAACCCCAGTACCGGGCGAAACCCCGTGGACCCAGGCTCATACAGGGGGAGTCTGGACTGTCAGGTAGAGAGAAAGGCACCCGGAGACTCGGAGACCTGGGGGAGACCTGGGGGAGACCTGGGGGAGCCCCGGCAGGCAGGGTTCTGGAGGCACGCGTGCCTGTGTGCACAAATGCTGCGGAGTTGCCACAGGCTTTCCCTAGCAGAAGGGAGTCCAAAGCTCCTAACTGCACTGAACCCCAATTCTGACTGCACTGAACCCCAGTTCCAGGCAAGCCCCTGGGGACTCGCACTCTTATGGGGGGGAATCTGGGCTCTCGGGCGGAGACTCGGGAGCCGGGGAAGGCAGGGTTCTGGAGGCGCGCACGCGTGCAAGGGCAAGGCTGACGGGAAGCCAAGACTGTCTGCTCCGCCCTGAGACTCCACCCCATCCAAGCTGAGCACAGAGACTATTGCAATTTGGCAAGTCTCATCCTATAAGGCTGTCTCCAGCACCGAACTTCTCCCAGCGTAGACACTGCTGATCCTTACAGCTAACTGGCCTGGAGGTCAATTCCTCCCAGTGATACCAACAACAATCAAGACTTAACTACAACAAGGCTGTACACACAGTCCACAAAGGGGTGCACCAAGAGTGTCCACCTCAGGTTAACTGGGGAGGCCGACCCACTGGGCCATATAGGAAACCTAGCACATAAATCTACCCTACCAACTCAGGGAAGCAGTGAAAAATGGGGAGATGAAGGAACAGATGACAAACGAAAGAAATGGAGGAAAACAAACGACTGGATATAGAATTCAAAACCACGGTTATAAGGCTTTTCAAGAATATCCTAGAAAAGGCCAATAAATATAACGAGACCCTCGAAGATATGAAAAAGGGCCAACTAGAAATTAAACATACACTGACTGAAATAAAAAATATTATACAGAGACCCAACAACAGACTAGAGGAACACAAGAATCAAGTCAAAGAATTGAAATACAAAGAAGCAAAAAACACTCAACTGAAAAAGCAAAATGAAAAAAAAATCCAAAAAGTTGAAGATAGTGAAAGAAGAAGACTCTGGGACAACTTCAAGTTTACCAACATCAGAATTATGGGGGTGCCAGAAGAAGAGAGAGAGCAAGATACTGAAAACCTATTTGAAGAAATAATGACCGAAAACTTCCCCCACCTGGTGAAAGAAATAGACTTACAAGTCCAGGAAGCGCACAGAACCCCAAACAAAAGAAATCCAAAGAGGACCACACCAAGACACATCATAATTAAAATGCCAAGAGCAAAAGACAAAGAGAGAATATTAAAAGCAACAAGAGAAAAACAGTTAATTACCTACAAGGGAGCACCCATACGATTGTCAGCTGATTTCTCAACAGAAACTATGCAGGCCAGACGGGAGTGGCAAGAAATTTTCAAAGTGATGAATAGCAAGAACCTACAACCAAGATTACTCTACCCAGCAAAGCTATCATTCAGAATTGAAGGTCAGATAAAGAGCTTCACAGATAAGAAAAAGCTAAAGGAGTTCATCACCACCAAACCAGTATTATATGAAATGCTGAAAGGTATTCTTAAAGAAGAGGAAGAAGAAAAAAGTAAAGATAAAAATTATGAACAACAAATACATATCTATCAACAAGTGAACCTAAAAATCAAGTGAATTAAAAACCTGAGGAACAGAATAATCTGGTGAATATAATAGAATCAGGGGCATAGAAAGGGAGTGGACTGATAATTCTCAGGGGGAAAGGGGTATGGGGGGATTCAGGAAGAGACTGGACAAAAATCATACACCTATGGATGAGGACAGTGTGGGGGAGGTAAGGGCAGAAGGTGGGGTGGGAACTGGGTGGAGGGGAGCTATGGGCGGGAAAAGGAGAAACAATTGTAATATTGTAATAATCTGAATAAAGATTTATTTAAAAAAAAATAAATGAAGTTCTGATTACTTGCTCCAACATGGATAAATCTTGAAAATGCTCTGCTAAGCAAATAAGCCAGATACAAAAGGACAAATATTACATGATTTCACTGATATAAAACTTCTAGAATAGGCGAATTCAGAAAGACTGAAAATATATTAGAGGTTTCCAAGACCTGAGGTAAGTGGAAAATGGAGAGTTATTCTATCCTATATAATAAAAGGCTAATATGCAAGTTGTCCCCTCGGGAGTTGGACAGACCAGGAGTTCAACCGCTTGCTATGACGTGCAATGACCACCAGGGGGTGGCGCAGAACGAAGGAAGGCCCTGGCCAGCAGCTGGGGGAAGGAAGGCCCTGGCCGGCAGCTGGCAGCCAGGGGAAGGAAGGCCCCGATCAGCCCTGATCTCTGGCCAGGCCTAGGGACTTTACCTGTACACGAATTTTGTACACTGGGCCTCTAGTTGCTTAACTATTGGAGTTTCTGTTTGGGGTGATGAAAGGGGATTAGACCAGATAGTGGTAATTGTTGCACATTGTGAATTTATTTATTGCCACTGAATTGTACACTTAAAATGGTTAAAATGGCACTTTTATGTTCTATATATGTTACCACATTTTGAAAAGAGATGCAGGAGGGTATGTGTTTTGTGTTTTTTTTTTTTAAATCAGGTGTATCTTGTCTTTGAGAAAATTATTTTGAAATTTTAATTATCCTGTAATATATTTGACATTATTTTATCTTTGTTGTTCTCTGTGCCTTTGGCGAATTCAATAATATTCCATATTATTGAAATGTGTATGCATGCAAGCATGCATGCGTGCTTGAGTGAGAGTGTGTGTGTGTGTGGGGGGGCGGGGTGGTGTATCTTGGGTAACTCAGGTATCTGACTTTCACTATATCAAAAGAATCCACTAGAGGGAGATACTTACCTAAATTATCCTTAGATATTGATTTCATTTTTCAAAAAATTTCAACCCTGTGAACTATTGATATGCACACCAAAAATAAATAAATAAGTAAATAAATAAATAAGCCAATTGGCTTGGATAGGTAGTCATCATTCAGGTCATACAGTGGTTTATCATGGAAATATTTTTTATGTCAAAAGAAATTGACATGGAAGAAATCCTTATTGGAGGCAAATGTAAATTTAAGTTACCTCTGAGGTCCCAAGGATCATCTTTCTTCACCGTGAGCCTTTACAGGAAGACTAGGCTTAAACAGGAAGACTAGTTTAAGCCTAGTCTTCCTGTGGACATGCTTTTCTTTTTTTAAATATGTTTTTATTGATTTCAGAGAGAGGAAGGGAGAGGGAGAGATAGAAACATCAATGATGAGAGAGAATTCTCCATCGGCTACCTCCTGTATACTCCCTACCAAAACCCAGGCATGTATCCCAACTAAAAATTGAACCGTGACCTCCTGGTTTACAGGTCAGTGCTCAACCACTGAGCAACACTGGCCGGGTGACATGCATATCTTCTGTATGTGACTCACTGTGGAGTCACCTATAAGCATCAAATAAAGAATTAGTTAAGTCTGAGCAGTCAGGAAAAGTATATAAGACTTTGCATTGTTTAAGTTTTATTTCTGAAGGTTGTTGTTAAGTTAATAATAATAAACAAGCATGCGCATAGGTATTAATAGTGAGGACAAATCACATTTATGTAAAATATAGATACTTAAAAATAAATGTATAATATTCATATCATCAGGAGATCTAGCTAGTGAAAACTAAGATATGAGAAATAAATGAGACATAACCAGAGGGCAGGAGAAAGTCCTAATATACCAGTAGTTATAATATATATATGTATCACTTGTTTGTTCCTTTTCATTACTGAGTAGTATTCTTGGCATGTATGTACATTGTTTAAACATTCACTTACTATAGGACATTTTGGTTATTCCTAGTTTTTAGCTATTACATATAAAACTGCTATGAATATTATGGACAGTTTTTTTAAGTGGACATGATTTCATTTCTCTGGGATAAATGCTCAGGAGGATTTCTGGTTTATGTAATAAGTGTATATTTTATTATTTTGGGAACCTATTAAACTAGTAACCAGAGTGGCTATGCCATTTTACATCACTACCAGCAATGAATGAAAGATTCAGTTTTTCCTCATCCTTACCAGTACTCCAGGTTGTCACCATATTTCATTTTTGCTGTTTTGATAGGTATATAATGATATATCATAGTGATTTAATTTGCATTTCCCTATTTGCTGGTGATGTTGAATATGTTTTCATGTACTTGTTTGCCATCAGGATATTCTTTTTGGCGAAACATCTCATGTCTGAGACTATTTTTGAACTGAATGGTTTATTTTAAACTGTTTTAAAAATAGAAACATATTTGACAGGTAACACTGTGTAAGTTTAATGTGTACAATATGTTGATTAATACATGTATCTATTGTAATATGATGGCTATGTAGGATTAGCTAGCACCTCTGGTTACTTGCTCTAACATGGATAAATCTTGAAAATACTCTGCTAAACAAAATAAGCCAGATACAAAAGGACAAATATTATATGATTTCACTGATATAAAACTTCTAGAATAGGCAAATTTATAAAGACTGAAAATATATTAGAGGTTTCTAAGACCTGAGGTAAGTGGAAAATGGAGAGTTATTCTATCCTATATAATAAAAGGCTAATATGCAAATTGTCCCCTCGGGAGTTGGACAGACCAGGAGTTTGACCGCTTGCTATGACGTGCAATGACCACCAGGGGGTGGCGCAGAACGAAGGAAGGCCCTGGCCAGCAGCTGGGGGAAGAAAAATACCACATCACCTAATTACCATTCCTTTTTCCTGGTGGGGATAATTAAGATGTAATCTCTTAATAAGTTTGGTGTCTGTAATACAATATTATTGTCTATAGTCACAATACCGTGCATTAGATCTTTGGGGTTTATTTATCTCCTAGTTGTACTAATAAGTTTGTATTCTTAAAATATCTCCCCATTTCCATCATTTTGTTTTGTTTTTTTAAATCCATCAGCCACTCTGTGCCTTCGGTGAATTCAATCCATTACATTTAGAGGAGTTATTGTAATGTAAGGACTTACTTATACTACCATTTTATTGATTGATTTCTGATGGTTTTGTATTTCTGTTGTTTCTGTTTTTGCCTCTGTTCCTACTTACCTTTGTAAATTGGTGATTTCTTGGTGGTGTGTTCTGTTTCTCTTTTTAAAAAAACCTTTCGTAAATCTATCTTGGATTAAAAAAATATTTTTGATTTCAGAGAGAAAGAGAGAGAGAAACATCAATGACGAGAGAGAATAATTTATTAGCTGCCTCCTGCATGGGGCCCCCCTACCAGGAAACCAAGCCTGCAACCTGGACACGTGCCCTGACCTGGAATTGAATCTAACCGTGACCTCCTGGCTCATAGGTCAATGCTCAACTACTGAGTCACACTGGCTGGGCTATCTTGGATTTTTGCTTTGTGGTTATCACAAGGCTTACATAAAACATCTCATAGACAAAACTGTTTATTTTATGCTGATAGCAACTTATCTTTGTTTGCCTATAAAACCTCCACCCTTTTTCTCCCCTTTTATATTTTTAATGTCACAATTTACATCTTTTTATGCTGTATATTCATTAACAAGTTATAGAAGCTATAGTTATTTTATTTTTTTAATGCATTAAAAACTTTTTTTTTTAGAGAGAGAGAGGAAGGGAGAGGCACAGAGACACATTGATGTGAGAGCAGAACTTTATTGGCTGCCCCCTGCACGCTCCCAACTAGGGGATTAAGCCCACAACCAGGGAATGTGCCCTGACCAGGAATTGAACTGGTAACTTTTTGGTGCATGGGACAACACTCAACCAACTGAGCCATACCAGCTAGGCTGCTATAGTTATTTTTAATACTCTTTTTTTTTTTTAACCTTTATCCTATAGTTAAGTTAATTTAACACACAATCCTATTACAGAATTAGTTTTCTAAATCTGACTATATGTTTTTTACCTTTAGCATTGTGTTGTATACGTATTTTCATGTTGTATTTAGCGTTGTTTCATTTCAGCTTGAAGAATTCCTATCAGCATTTCTTGCAAGGCAAGTCTAGAGACTACTAGACTTGCCTAATAGTGGTGATACATGTCCTCAGCTTTTGTTTCTGTGGGAAAGCCTTTATTTCTCCTTCATATCTGAAGAATAACTTTGATGGATAGAGTATTTTTGGATGGCAAGTTTTACCTTTCAGCACGTAATATGTCATTCCACCATCTCCTAGCCTGTAACGTCTCTGCTAAGGAATCTGTTGATAGCCTAATGAGGGTTCCCTTATAAGTTATACTCTTTTTTTTTTGATATTTGCATCATGAATCTTTTTTTTTTATTGTTTGAAGTATTACAAATAGTAGTACATACGTCTCCTTTTTTTTTCCCCCATTGACCTCCCCCGGCCTCCCCTACCCCCCAGTACATGCCTTTACCTGCCTCCCCCCCACCAGTGTCTTGTATCCATTGGTTATGCTTATATGCATGCGTACAAGTCCTTCGGTTGATCTCTTACAGCCCCCCCCCCCCCCACCGCCCCTAACCTCCCCTGCCTTCCCGCTGTAGTTTGACAGTCTGTTCAATGCTTCTTTGCTTCTGTATCTATTTTTTCCCCATTTCTTTCCTTTAAAAAATCTTGCCTCTGCAGACTAGAAATAAACATATAATAACAAAAAACGTTTGAGTCCCAGTTTCAATGTCCAACAGTTCCTTATGTGTACATGTCAGCAATGATACCTGGATGGTGGACACATGGTGGCAATGCAGGTCCGACCCTCTCTGGTTTGGTCCTAGGCAACCTGCTGCGACACACAGCTGCTGACTGCTAGTGTGGCAAGGCGTCGTCAGCGTCTTCCATCTCTGGACTGTTTTTCCTCTTGTCTTTGTGGTTGGAGCAGACCTGACAATTCCTCTCTGTTGCAGGAATCCACATGGTCTTGGAGTTGTTTTCTGAAAATATACAAACATATTATTGACCAAAAGTTAATAAAGGAATCTTTTCTATATAATTGATTTGGGATCCTTTTTATTTTTGCCCAAACGATTTTCCTTTATCTTATTTAGACACCATGTGTGTTTTTCATGGGTGTCTTGCTGTTAGCATTACAAATGAAAATTAATTTTGTAAAGTAAAATTTTCTAGATGTAATTTACTTATAGGATATTTTTCCTTACATGATATTACCCTACTATCCCCCCTTTTTTTGATTAATGGAGTATTTTGTAAATTTTATAATGCAGTCTTGATAACTTTAAATTTTAATTTTTGCACAAAAATATGACTGCTTTAGGTTCATTGCATATTCAGGAATTTTACCATGAGATGAACTACCAATAGAAATTTTAGTTACTACTTTAGGAACAGCTTTTTATCCAGTACAATTAAATTTTCTTGAATATTCACTTATTTCAATTAGCCTATTTAAATTAATCTGAAAACTTGATTATTATTTTACTGTCAAATTTAATACTCTACCAACAATCTTAGTTTACCCTGTAAATATTAGTGGAAAGGATTATTTGCATTCTTGAGTAGGCCCTGAGCATTCCTGGTGCTAGGCTGGATTTGGATATAGGGCAGCTGCTGTCGGCCAAGTCTCTGTCTGTTACCTGGTTCCCAATCTGAGCTGGGCCAAGTCTCTGTCTGTCACCTGTGTCCCGATTTGAGCTGGGCGTGGGAAGCAAAGCAGCCATGGGGGCAGGAGACCTCCCTCAGACGGGATGAGGGTTCAGGCCCCTGTAAGGTTGAGGGGGGGTGAGGGTCTGTGCCCCACCTCTGTTGACCCCCAAGTTCTCTCCTGATGGCCCCTCTGCGACTGTGCCTGTCTTATGTTGTTCCTTCCCTGAGGAATCTTACCCGTCTCTGGCTAGCCAGTCATCCTGCGGGGCCAAACAGGGTGATGTGAGGTTCAGTTCTGTCTCCTTGGTAGCCTATGCCGCCGTGGCCTCCACGCCCAGCACCTGCCTTGGGATCTCCTGGCCTGCTGGCGGCGCCCCCGCACTGATCACGTTTCTTCTCCAGGGAGGGCCCAACTCACACGATTGGGCGAGAGACAGATCCATGGTACCAGCCACCACGAGGCTTCAAGCTCAGCATGAACAGAAAGCTCAGGCAACAGCTGAGGGCAATTGGATTGTGAGAAGAGGGTCCCTCTTGGCACAAAAGGCAAGAGGGCCAATATAGAATGCTCAAGTGCCTTCCCAGTGCCTTAATTCCTTCTAAAAGGGATTAAATCCTTTCATGTCTTTTTTTTTTTTTTAAAATTGCTGCTAAACATTCAAAGAATCAGTTTGTAAGTTTGTTTGGGATAATTGTACAATATGCTGTTGTAAAATATCTAAAATTATAATGACATTGTAGAATAATATCATGTAAGGATAGTCTGCTCTAGGCCATGGCAATTCAATTTCAAACTGGCTGTCAATTTCTTTTTGTAACTTTATATAAACTTTGTCAGGGAGGCAAAAACACAAATTACTTACTTTAGTTCAAGAAGCCAAATATATTGACTTTCAATTACAATCCTTATGACTTTTGAAGGAAACTTCTCTTTGTTTCCTTCCAAAATAATTTTCGGGCTACAGAGAGTTTCATTTAAAAATTTTTGTCACATGAAACAATTTCTCTTAAGGTTATGGTGACCACTAGTATGGATTAGATTTAATATTTTATTTTATTTATAATTTTTTTAAATAATTTTTTTTAATTTTTATTTTTTACATATGTGTCCTTATTCCCCCATAACCCCCCACCCCCCACTTATGCCCCACCCCCTTGTTGTCTGTGTCCATTGAGTAGGCTCATAGTGCATGCACACAAGTCCCTTGGTTGATCTCTCCGCCTTACCCCCACCCTTCCCTACCTTCCCTGAGGTATGACGTGCTGATCAACGTTTCTCAGTCTCTGGATCTGTTCTTGTTCATCAGTCTATGCCATTCACTATATTCCACAAAAGAGTGAGATCATGTGATATTTATCTTTCTCTGCCTGGCTTATTTCACTTAACATAATACTCTCCATCTCCATCCATGTTGTTGCAAATGGTAAGAACTCCTTCTTTTTTACTGCAGTGTAGTATTCCATTGTGTAGATATACCACAGTTTTTTAATCCACTCATCTGCTGATGGGCACTTAGGCTGTTTCCAAATCTTAGCTATGGTGAATTGTGCTGCTATGAACATAGGGGTGCATATATCCTTTCTGACTGGTGTTTCTAGTTTCTTGGGATATATTCCTAGAAGTGGGATCACTGGGTCAAATGGGAGTTCCATTTTTAGTTTTTTGAGGAAACTCCATACTGTTCTCCACAGTGGCTGCACCAGTCTGCATTCCCACCAGCAGTGCAAAAGAGTTCCTTTTTCTCCGCATCCTCGCCAACACTTGTTGTTTGTTGATTTGTTGATGATAGCCATTCTGACAGGTGTAAGATGGTACCGAATTGTTGTTTTGATTTGCATCTCTCTGATGATTAGTGACTTTGAGCAGGTTTTCATATGTCTCTTGGCCTTCCTTCTGTCTTCTTTCAAAAAGTGTCTATTTAGATCAGTTGCCCATTTTTTGATTGGGCTGTTTATTTTCTTTTTGTTAAGTTGTATGAGTTCTCTGTAAATGTTGGAGATTAAACCCTTATCGTTGATATCATTGGCAAATATGTTCTCCCATGCAGTGTGCTTTCTTGTTGTTTTATTGATGGTTTCCTTTGCTGTGCAAAAGCTTTTTATTTTCATGTAGTCCCATTTGTTTATTTTCTCTTTAGTTTCCATTGCCCTAGGGGCAGTATCAGTGAAGAAGTTCCTTAGGCATATGTCTGAAATTTTGCTGCCTGTGGATTCCTCTAGTATTTTTATGGTTTCCTGTCTTATATTTAAGTCCTTTATCCATTTTGAGTTTATTTTTATGTATGGTGTAAGTTGGTGATCTAGCTTCATTTTTTTTGCATGTATCTGTCCAATTTTCCCAGCACCATTTGTTGAAGAGACTGTCTTGACTCCATTGAATGTTCGTGCCTCCTTTGTCAAATATTAATTGAGCATAGTGATTTGGGTCAATTTCTGGGTTCTCTATTCTATTCCATTGATCTATATGTCTGTTCTTGTGCCAGTACCAGGCTGTTTTGAGAACAGTGGCTTTGTAATACAGCTTGATATCTGGTATTGAGATCCCATCTACTTTGTTCTTCTTTCTCAGTATTGCTGTGGCTATTTGGGGTCTTTTTTATTCCAGATGAATTTTTGGAAAGTTCGTTCTAGGTCTGTGAAACATGTCATTGGTATTTTAATGGGAAGTGCATTGAATTTATAGATTGCTTTGGGTAGTATGGACATTTTGATGATGTTGATTCTCCCAATCCATGAACATGGTATGTTCTTCCATCTGTTTATGTCTTCCTCTATCTCTTTTTTTTAGTATCGTGTAGTTTTCCACGTATAGGTCTTTTACCTCCTTAGTTAAGTTTATTCCTAGGTATCTTAATTTTTTTGGTGCGATGGTAAATGGGATTGCTTTTTTAGTCTCTCTTTCTGTAAGTTCATTATTGGTGTATAGAAATGCCATAGATTTCTTGGTGTTAATTTTGTATCCTGCTACATTGCCGAATTCATTTATTAAGTCTAGTAATTTTTTGATGGAGTCTTTAGGGTTTTCTATGTACAGTATCATGTCATCTGCGAATAAGAACAGTTTTACTTCTTCTTTTCCAATTTGGATGCCTTTTATTTCTTCTTCTTGTCTGATCACAATGGCTAGTACTTCCAGCACTATATTGAACAGGAGTGGCATCCCCATCTTGTTCCTGTTCTTAGGGGTAATGGTTTTAGTTTTTGCCCATTGAGTATGATGTTAGCTGTGGGTTTGTCATATATGGCTTTTATTATGTTCAGGTATGATCCTTCTATTCCCACATTGCTGAGAGTTTTTATCAAGAAAGTGTGTTGGATTTTGTCAAATGCTTTTTCTGCATCAATTGATATGACTATGTGGTTTTTATCGCTCAATTTATTTATGTGATGTATCACGTGTATTGATTTGCGAATATTGTACCATCCTTGCATCCCCAGGGTAAATCCTACTTGGTCACGGTGTATGATCTTTCTGATGTACTGCTGGATTCGATTTGCTAGAATTTTGTTGAGGATTTTGGCATCTATATTTATGAGGGATATTGGCCTGTAATTCTCTTTCATTGTGTTATCTTTATCTGGTTTTGGTATTAGGGTGATGCTGGCTTCATAAAATGAGCTTGGAAGTGTTCCTTCCTCTTGAATTTTCTGGAACAGTCTGAGGAGGATAGGTTTTAGTTCTTCCTTGAATGTTTGGTAAAACTCCCCTGTGAAGCCGTCTGGCCCAGGGCTTTTGTTTGCTGGAAGCTTTTTGATGACTGCTTCAATTTCTTCCATAGTTATCAGCCTATTGAGATTTTTAGAATCTTCCTGAGTGAGTTTTGGAAGGTTGTATTTTTCTAGGAATGTGTCCATTTCCTCCAGGTTCTGTAGTTTGTTAGAATAGAGTTGTTCATAGTATTTTTAAACAATCCTTTGTGTTTCTGTGGGGTCTGTTGTTATTTCACCTCTTTCATTTCTGATTTTGTTTATTTGGGTCCTCTCTCTTTTCTTCTTGGTGAGCCTGGCTAGAGGTTCATCAATCTTGTTTATCCTTTCAAAGAACCAGCTCTTGGTTTTGTTAATCTTTTGCATTGTTTTTTTTTTTTTGGTCTCTATGTCATTCATTTCTGCCCTGATCTTTATTATGTCGTTCCTTCTGCTCACTGTGGGCTTTTCTTGTTGCTCTCTTTCTAATTCTTTGAGTTGTTGAGTTAGATGATTTATTACCATTTTTTCTTGTTTTTTGAGGTAGGCCTGTAGAGCTATAAACTTCCCTCTCAGGGCTGCTTTCATTGTGTCCCATAGCATTTGCATTGTTGTGTTTTTATTGTCATTAGTCTCCAGGATGTTTTTAATTTCTTCTTTGATCTCGTTGATCACCCAATCATTGTTTAATAGCATGCTATTCAGCTTCCAAGTGTTTGAATTTTTTGGAATGTTTTTATCGTAGTTTATTTCTAATATTATGCCATTGTGGTCTGAGAAAATGCTTGATATGATTTCCATCTTTTTGAATTTGGGGAGACTTTGCTTGTGACCCAATATGTGGTCTATTTTTAAAAATGCCCCATGTGCACTTGAGAAGAACGTATATTCCGTGGCTTTTGGGTGAAATGCTCTTAAGATGTTAGTTAGGTCCATTTGATCTAGTGCGTCATTTAGAATTGCTGTTTCTTTGCTGATTTTTTTGTCTAGAGGATTTATCCAGTGATGTCAGTGGTGTATTAAAGTCTCCTACTATGATTGTATTGTTGTCGATCTCTCCCTTGATATCTTCCAGGAATTTTTTTTATGTATTTGGGTGCTCCTGCATTGTGTGCATATATGTCTACAGAGTTATATCTTCTTGTTGAATTGCTCCCTTTAGTATTATGTAGTGGTCTTCCTTATCTCTTGTTATGACCTTTACTTTGAGGTCTATTTTATCAGATATAAGTATCGCAACCCCAGCTTTTTTCTCATTTCCATTTGCCTGAAAAATGTTTTTCCATCCCTTCACTCTCAGTCTGTGTGAATCCTTTGCTCTAGGTGGGTCTCTTGTAGACAGCAAATATATGGGTCATGCTTTCTTATCCATTCAGCTACCCTATGTCTTTTGATTGGTGCATTTAATTCATTTACGTTTAATGTTATTATTGACAAGTACATGTTTATTGTCATATTTTTCCTTAGTGTCTGTGTTTCTTTTTGCCTTTCTCTTTCTTCTTTTTACAGCAGTCCCTTTAGCATTTCTTGAATTGCTGGCTTGGTAGTGATAAACTTTCTTAGCCCTTTTTTGTCTGTGAAGCTCCTGATTCCACCTTCAATTTTGAATGATAGCCTTGCTTGGTATAGTATTCTTGGATTCAGTCCCTTGCTTTGCATCACTTTGTATATTTCATTCCATTCCCTTCTGGCCTGGTGTGTTTCTGTTGAGAAATCAGTTGATATTCTAATAGGAGATCCCTTGTAGGTAACTTTCTGTCTCTCTCTGGCAGCCTTTAAGATTCTTACTTTGTTGTTAGTGTTCGCCAATTTATTTATGATGTGTCTTGGTGTTGGTTGTTTGCGGTTCAACTTGTTTGGGACTCTATGTACTTCTTGGACTTGCATAGTTTTTTTTTTTTTAAATACATTTTATTGATTTTTTACAGAGAGGAAGGGAGAGGGAGAGAGAGTTAGAAACATCGATGAGAGAGAAAGACCAATCAGCTGCCTCCTGCATACCCCCCACTGGGGATGTGCCTGCAACCAAGGTACATGCCCTTGACCAGAATCGAATCTGGGACCCTTGAGTCTGCAGGCCGAAGCTCTATCCACTGAGCCAAACTGGTCAGGGCCTTGCATAGTTTTTTTCTTGCCAATATCAGGGAAGTTTTCTGTCATTATTTCTTCAAACAGGTTTTCTATTCCTTGCTTTTCTTCCTCTCCTTCTGGTATCCCTATTATTCGAATATTGTTTCGTTTTGTGTTGTCCCAAAGCTCCCTTAGGCTCTCCTCTTTCTTTTTAAGTCTTCTTTCCAGTTGCTGCTGTGTTTGTGTGTTTTTTCCTACCTTGTCTTCTAATTCGCTGATGCGGTCCTCAGCCTCTTCTAGTCTACTGTTTAAGCCTTCCAATGTGTTCTTTATTGCAGCTATGTCGTTCTTCATCTCCTCTTGGTTTCTTTTCATGTTGGTGACATTTTCATTCAGCTCCTTATAGTTCTCATTGAGTTGTGTGTATTTGTCATCCGTCTGTTTAAATATCCTTATAACCATTACTCTCAATTCTTTCTCTGTTAAGCTGCTAGCCTCAATTTCATTTAACTCCCTTTCTGGTGATTCCTCTTTTTCTTTCCTTTGGGGATTGCTTTTTTGTCTCCCCATGTTTTCCTGTAATGTTTTAATTGTAGATCCAATTGCTTTGCTACCCAGGTTCTTTTGGTGATGGTGCTACTGGTGTAATCTCTCAGTTCTCCTGGGCTTGGTAATCTAGTGTAGCTCCCTCCTTGAGCTATTTGGGTTCTCTTGATGTAGACCTTCGAGCTTGAGAGGCACAACTGTGGTGTCTAGAATTCAGCAGCCATGGAGGGGAGCATCCCAATTTTTGCTGTCTTGCACCCTTAATTGAAATCACGCGTGCCCAGTGGGGACTCACAGTGGCACCAAGGAACTGTCTGTCGGGGTGATGTGGCTCCGGGGGCCTGCACTCTGGAAAGGTGTGACTGTGGTGCCCAGAGTTCTGTAGTTATGGGGAGGGCAGACTCAGCTTTCGCTGCTGCACCTGTGGTGGATAGGCACTTACTCCCAGTGGCGGCTCACAGGAGCACCTGTGGTAAGTTTGCCAGCGAGGCATACTGAAGCACTCTGAAGGGCCCTGGCAGTGTAGCCATGTAATTGAGGTGCCTAGCTTCTAAAGATTTCTCTTTAGGGCAGATCCTATGGCCTCAGGGAGTATTCAGATTCCATGGTGTTCAGGGTGGGATCTGGGTGTGGCTATATTGGTTGCCTGGAGGCTGGAGGGAGGGGCTATCTCTCAGGAGAAAATGGCGACCGGGGCTTAGATATGACTCAGCACCAGACTCGCTACCACCTCTCCTGGACCGTCCGCTGCCTACTCTCCCCAGATTCCACAACTCCATCCCTTCTCCTGCACCTCAGCCACAGGTAAGTGTCTGTATCCGAAAGGTCCTACGAACTAGGTTCAGTGGAGAAAGCTGCAGGCCCCAGCACGAGGAGGGACCACGTCTCTGCAAGTTCCTCTCTTGCCGGCACTGTGCGGTCCAACAGCTCTTCAGGGCTGCCTTTGAGCTCAGATCCCAAATCCAGTCTCCAAGGTCTAAAATCCACTACCTCCCACAGTCCCGTGGACCCTTTTTTTTTTCAGTCAGATGCTTTGCCTGTCCTCAGGGACGCGGCTTGGCGCCCTGTAGTTTCTCCCCGACCTTTTGGGCACAGAGGTCCGGCAGATTCTACTGCCTAGATCTTTTTTTTTTAATATATTTTATTGATATTTTACAGAGAGGAAGGGAGAGGGATAGAGAGTTAGAAACATCGATGAGAGAGAAACATCAATCAGCTGCCTCGTGCACACCTCCCATTGGGGATGTGCCTGCAACCAAGGTACGTGCCCTTGACCGGAATCGAACCTGGGACCTTTCAGTCCGCAGGCCAACGCTCCATCCACTGAGCCAAACCGGTTTCAGCTACTGCCTAGATCTTTGATTTTACCTTTATCGAGGGATCTCTGCTCTTCCCGGCTGCAAACTGTCTCACCGCTGCGCCTCCTTCGCCAATTTGTGCTGGATTCCACTCGTTTCAGCTGCTCCCTCTATTTGCTCCGGGACAAGGCTCAGGACATGTCCGTCTATTTGCCGCCATTTTGTCTCTCCTAAGTTATACTCTTTTTTTTCTCCTAGCTGCCTTTAGGATTCTTTCCTTTTTTTTTTTTTCTTCACATTCACATACTTTTATTACAATAGAATCCTATAATTGTTCTATTTTATTATTAGTTACTAGAGGCCCAGTGCATTAAATTCATACCCAGGGTGGGGGTAATCCCTCTCACAATCCAGGACTGCTGGCTCCCAACCGCTCGCCTGCCTGCCTAATTGCCCCTAACTGCTTCTGCCTGCCACCCTGATCACCCCCTAACTGCTCCCCTGCCAGCCCGATTGCCCCTAAAGGCCCTTGCCTGCAGGCCTGGTCCCCCCCAACTGCCCTCCCCTGCCAGCCTGGTCGTCCCTAACTACCCTCCCCTGCAGGCCTGGTCACCCCTAACTGCCCTCCCCTGCCAACCTACTCACCCCTAACTGCCCTCCCCTGCCGGCCTGGTTGCCCCCAACTGCCCTCCCCTGTAGGCGTGGTCTCCCCCAACTGCCTTCCCGTGCAGGCCTAGTCTCTCCCAACTGCACTCCCCTACCAGCCCAGTCACCCCTAACTGCCCTCCCCTGCTGGCCTGGTCACCCCTAACTGCTCTCCCCTGCTGGCCTACTTCCCCCCAACTGCCCTCCCCTGCAGGCCTGGACCCCCCCCCCCCCCCAACTTCCCTCCCTTGCAGGCCTGATCCCCCCCAACTGCCCTCCCTTGCAGGCCTGGTTCCGCCAAACTGCCCTCCCCTGCTGGCCTGATCACCCCCAATGGCCCTCCCCTGCCGGCCATTTTGTGGTGGCCGTCTTGTGTCCACATGGGGGTGGACATCTTTGACCACATGGGGGCAGCCATCTTTGACCACACGGGGGCAGCCATCTTGTGTGTTGGAGTGATGGTCAATTTGCATATTACTCTTTTATTAGATAGGATTGTTGTTAATCTCTCACTATAACTAATTTATAAATTAAACTTTATCATAGGTGTGTATGAAGAGGAAAACATTATACATATAGGGATTGGTACTATAGGATTCTTCCTTTATATTTAATTTTTATAGTTTTATTGTAATATATCTTGGAAGAGATCATTTTCCATGGAGATAATAGGGTGACCTGTTAGCTCCATGAACTTGGTTGTCCAAGTTTCTTCCCAAGTTTGCAAAGTTCTCAGTTGTTATTTATTTAAATAAACTTTATGTCTCCTTCTCCCTCTTTTCTCCCCCTGAAATCCAGATTATTTTGCATGCTTTGCAGAGCTCATTCTTGAGGCTATATATATGGCAATGTAAAAGGACAAACTAAAGAGGCAGAAGTCATCTTTGAGGATGTCTTAAGGATTAGCATGAGATGGGTAGAGATGTTATGTCCTTGGAAGCAAGCAGAACCGTCTTTGATAAGTGATTGTTTTTATGCAAGATCCTCTTCTCCATGAATCTCAGATTTTTTATATTTTAAGTGGGAAAATTTAGACCTCCTCACTAAGCCTCCATGGCTTACTTTTTCATGGATTTCAGAGACTGAGATGCCCCATATGCCTTACCTATTTGAATTTTTAGACTTATTCTCAGAAGCAGTAGGTGTGTCATTATATCTTGCCAATGAAGAAATTTTGATAGAGACCACATAATAAGTAAAGGTCCCCATTCTCCCAACAATTTCACAGCAGGGAAAGGTTATTTTCCACCTAATTTCAAGCATGGGATGAAGAAGAAATGGATATGAGGCAAGAAGACAGGAGGGTTAAGTTTCAGGCTTCAGCATTGAAATGATATTCCTCATCCGTAATGACAGTGCTCACAGCTCTAAGATGTTTTCAAGGTGGTGATCCAGGTGATTAGTGAGGAGAAAGCACAGTGAGTTCTACCAGGAGCCTTTAAAACTCCACCTGGCTGTTCAAAGAGATCCTATTATCCTAATCTCTGTCACAAACTTCCCTGCATAGTAATGAACTTTCCCCCAGGTGAAGCATGGCTTATAATCACCCATAACCTTGCAGAGCAGCCTTGATCCAGTGGGCAGGGCCCTGGGGAAAGGTACCTTTCTGCTCTTAATCTGGGAATCAGCAACCTGCTAGCTAAGTCCCTGTGATGTAAGTAAATTTGAAGATACTACTCTGGCAACCCTCAAAATAGCCTGAGTGGGAGTAGATATTTTCTTTATTGCCCCAGTTCAGAAACTTAGGCTTAAAGGTGGGAGATCAATTGTCCTCGGTCTAAGACTGAATACATGGTTGGAGCAGGAATAACCTCATATATATTTGGCTCAAAGTTTATGACATTTACTACTGTTCTTCTCAGCCGAAGTGACCAACTCTGTCCTTCCACCTTCCTGTGTGCATTCATGAGTTCTACCTACAATGATAGCCATGAGTATAAAAGGCAATGATATCCTACTGGTTGGGTCTACCCACCGCTCCCATGTCTTCTTCTAGATAATGACATAGATCATAGATGTGTTTCTTGAAGGAGGCATAAGCCATCCTTTTGGAGAAGATCTAGATCTAGAAAAAAAGGAAGCTGAAATTTCAGTAATATCCCCAAGTTTTCTAGGTCCTCAAGCTTCCATTTTATTTAATCAAGTATTGCTATAGATTCCAGTTGGAGGATGATAGGAGAAAAAGAAATAGAAAAAGTTATTTTCATTGACTACAGCTTCAAAGTCTAGTAGAGGAGAAGACATACAAGCAGACATATAGAACATGATGTGACATGATGACAATTCTGGATAGGTCATGATAGTAGAGAACGAGAGGTGGTGGTAGTTCTGTTTTGGGAGAAGCATGTGATTATCAATGTTTTCTAGAAGAGAATGAAGAGTTAAGGCAGGCAGGTTTAAGCAGAGAGAGAAGCATATGTACAAAAACTTAATTTTCCAGAACCAATCCAGTGAGTTCAAATTAATTACGAGTAAGTGTGTAGTATAAGGTGTAGGATGTTCTGTGGGAGAGTGATACGAGATGATACTGGAAATGCAATGTAGGGTATGAACATGAAGAGCAATGAAGTCTGTACTGAAATACTGGCTGGGATGCTTTCAACCGTTAGAAGGAGGCCTTCAATCATTCCATATTATAGGCCAGTGGTTTGGCAATGATGCCAGAGGTGAGTTTAATGATTAGCTTTGCATGAGAAAAGTGACTGGGTATCAATGTGGAGGATGGATGTGTATGTGTGTGAAAGGAATGTAGTGATCAATGGGAAGGCTACTGCAATAATCCCAGGGCAAGTCATAAGAGCTGAATCTTTCCAGGAGCAGTGGAGATGAAGTGATGGCACATATTAGAGGTGGTAGATGCACGTAGACATATTAGTAACTGGATGTTACTAATTGGTAATCCAGTGAAGAAGGAAAAGGATTTTGTGATGGCACTCACGGACGTGTGTTTTATAATGGAGATAACCCTTCCAGCAATGTTTTCTCCTAATGTTTTTAGTGTTTTCTCTGCATTATATCTTTGGTCTCTAATGAGTTCAAAAGTGAACTGATCCCACAGGCATAAGCTAAGCTCATATTTTTAGAATAAGAAGGATACCAGCATGACAAGGGTGAGGAGAAAGACATTTGGCCCAACTCTGTCATTCCATAAGTAGAAAAACTGAGACTGACAAAAACATGGCTACCATAGGTGTCCAGAAAGTGATGGCAGCTATGTTTCCTATTCTCCCCATCCAGGTATCAAGGAAGTGGGCCTGAAGCATAAATGGATAACCATTATGTGCCATATTCTCTTATTGGTACAGGAAGAGCTCTTAAGGGGAAAATCTTATGGCTTAAGGTGAGTGTCTATCCCAGTCTTTAGGTCATGCGGTGGAGATCTTGATCTTCCATCCTATGATTGATATCTATGATTGAGGATTTCCAGGGAGAGGAGGAAACTGTTATAGTGACAGAATGCTTTCAGAAGTCAATTAAGTCTGTTTCAGTTCTAATGCATCAAGTTTCTTCTCCTCTGAAGTGAGATCATAATATGTACATTCTGAAGTTGTTATAGGAAAGCTAATACAAAAATGACTAACTAAGCACTCTGTAGGAATGCTTTTGTTTCACTAACCACATAAAAAAATACATAGGAAATGCTTTCAACCTTTAGAAGGAGGCCTTCAGTCATTCCATATTCTAGGCCAGTCGTTTTCAAAGTGTGTTCCCTAGACAAGAAACATCAGCATCGCTTGGAACTTGTGAGCAACGCTAATTCTCAGGCTCTACCACAGAATCAGAAATTGGTGGTGAGGCCCAGAAACCTGTATCTTAGCAATCCCTCCAGGTGTTCCTGATGCACTTTACAGTTTGATAATCACAGCTACAGGCAGATTGTGGACCCATGGGCTGGGAACTGTCTTCAGTGATGACATCGTTCCTATCCATCTGTCCTTAATGTGTCCTTTGGACTAACCCTGACATGGTCCTGGCGTCTATTATTTACATCCCTACCCTGGAATTGCGGGTGCTTCAGAGATGTGATTCCCTTCCAAACATGTGAGAGGAGAGAAGGTGAGAAGTAGTGAGAAGACTGACACCAAAATAAGGCCCTTTGCTTTAATGAACCAAGGATCCTATCTCAGGAGACAGAGGGTGGAATGCTCAAGGTTTAGCAGTAGTGGGTGCTCCTGTTGTCGCCTTGGCCACTGTCACCTTTGTCACTGTCACCTTTGCCACCGTCTTTGCTTTTGTTTTTGCCTCCGTCTTTGCCCCCGTATTTGCCGGTGTCATGCTCCCCGCCATAGTTGTATCTTCAACTTCTGGGGCATTTGTAGTTATTGGACCTGAGGTTGATGTCATTATGTGACCGCTACAGAGAATAGGATTAAACTCTTTGCCATTCAGAACACAGCACATTTTTTCCTTGCTGCACATCCCAGTTGGAGGGTTTATTAGTAACTCTCCAGTTTTGCACTGGCGTCTGCAATTTCCACTTTTGTTTGCACACTTTCTCATATACCAACTACCTGTATAAAGGAATTATATAGATCATGTAAGTCAGAGATCTATCATGATAGGTAAAAATGACAGTAATTTTTTGAACACTGATTATTCAAGTCCCTTGCCAGTTGCTTTGTTAAAATTTTCCTAGTCATGAAGACCTGCTCTGAGGATTAAATGAGATTTTATAAACATATACACATATAGATTATTTTTTATATATGAATGACCCTTTCTGAAACCAAAGTTCTGCATAAAAACACATGGCAGGTGTCTATTTTCCATTTTAAGCAGAAAACTATATAACGTGATTACTTATGAATATAAAACTGCTAATCAATTAAAAAATGCAACTAAGACACACCTAAATATTAAAAACTATAATTTTAAAATATATAATGCTCAAATCATTACTGTAATGCATCCCACTGTTATTGAAGCACATATGGCATTTGTTGATGCCTGGTGAGATTTTTAAATGTCTTTAAACGTTTCTCAGGTCCTACAAACTATTTGAAATATATGTCTGGATTTTTCTTATATATTACTTGATAAATATAAATATATATTTTTCATATATATATATATATATATATATATATATATATACTTAGATATATAGCTATAACTATGTATTATTGAGGTATAAATATATTCTACAAAATTTTGGAAATAAAAACCCCAAAGCCAGTCTACAAGTAATATATTCATTAGGGAGACATTTTGTAGGATATGACTATATACGTGTACATATATACTAAATTCTCTCATCACATGGTATATAGCACACAGAAGGCCCTGAAGAGATGCTACAACTCTTTCTCACCTTGTTCTACATTACTTAACTCATTCCTCTTCATTCAACCAACAAATATATAGTGAGTGCCTAATATGTCAAGAACGCTGCAGGATGATGGGAATAAACAATGCACAGAAAGACAAGGTCTGAGAAACTTATATTGGAGAAGGGGAGAAAGAAAAGAACAAGTAAATGAATAAACAGTAACTACAGTTTGTGGTAAGTGCAACAAATTGAAAAAATAATGTGATATAGCAGAGAATAATCATTTTTGAGTTCTGACTATTACCACTACTATTATTGCTTATCAACTGCTTAATCCTCTCTGAAAATTAAATGAGATTTTGCATACATAATATTTATATACATTCATTTACACAAATAGATTTCTAGATCTATGTATGGGCCTCTCACTCCTAAAATCAGAATTCTGTGTGGGGGTCATTGAGGAAAGTATCTCTCAGGAAAATGATGTTCAACCCTAGACATAAAAGGTGAAAAGGATTTAGCTATGTGACAATCTAGAAAAGTGTGTAAAGAAGAAGGAATAACATATATAAAGGCCATGAGTAAGGGAAGAACCTCATACTTCTGAGGAACAGAAAGATTTCTTGACTTCTTTGTTTCATGATTTTTCTTACTCTATTTCCTCTTTTTCTTCTTTTGTATCTGCAAGGGCTCTCCATAATGGTCCTTAGGCTTCAAATTACTCTGCACTCCTTCCACAATTCCCTTCTTTTTCAGGATCCCAAATATCTCCATAAACATAACATTCAAATGTATTTTTTTTTTCACAGAGCAATCTATGTGAATGGAAACCACAGATCAATGTTCCCTCCTTTCCATCCTGATCTTCTGTGGGCACTGGCATTTTATTGATTTTTCTTTCCAAATGTCCTTTCTAAAGCCTCAATATCTTGGGTTAGAGTTTGATAATCTTACTGAATAATCCTGAATTGCTTATGTTTATATAGAAAGAAAAACTAAGGGGTTTTCTCAGGTCCTTTGGTTTAGAAAGGGGACACCATGTAAGTATGTGATGTATGTCATTAATGTCCTAGAGTCAGAGTGAGAAATCATGTAGTCTAAATGCATAGGATTTCAAGGATGGAGTAGATCTGAAACAATTTCTGAGGCAACACTCATACTGTTATTAATTTCCTCTTTAACAGTTTTGCAAATTCTAGAGAACATTCAGTATTATCCGTAGAGGCAGCTGTAGAAATATTATACAATTTCCATTAAGAAATTGTACCTCAAAAAAGATCGATTCTCACTGTGTGCCATATATAAAATATGGGAATGTGTTCAATGTAAAAAAAACCCAACAAAACCCCACAATAATAAAATCTGTAAAAGAAGTTTCAGTAAGCAGAATTAATTAAAATTATTTAAGCTATTATTTATTCAAGAGAAATTGACAAAAGTGGCAATTCTCTCAATTAAAAGTGATATAAGGACAGAAACACATTTTGAAAATATTGATGAATTTGCTTTCATTGAAGCTAGGAAAGTAAAATTATAAATAAACTATTTAAACTTAAAAAGAAAACAAAGAAATCTGTAAGTGTGGTGAATAAACTGTTAGCATGCAGAACTTTCTAAGTTAGTGGAAGACTGCAAACAAAATACCAGTATATTTGCCACATGAAAGTGAAATTTTTATGCCTCAAATAAATTAATGCATTTTTTAGAAGTAACCCATATATTAGAAAATATTTGCAAGAAATGTGAAATAGAAAGTTTGAAAATAGTAACAAAATAGTATCACTTGGCTATATATGCTAGTTTTCTTTATCACCTTTTGACCAACTGATGGAACTTCTAAAATTTAGCTATATAAGCAGAGGATCTTACAATGATATATTAATAAGGTTGTGCAATATTATTCATAATAGTGACACACTGCAAAAAACAATCCAAATAAGAGGATCTTCAAGTTAATATTCATACAAAAAATGTGACAAAATAATAAGCATCTACTGTAAATTGTATATGCAAGGAATACTCAAAGACTTGGGAAATTTCCCCTATATATTCTTAAGTTTAAAAATGCAGATTAAAACTTGTTCACAATTTTTCAGTTGGTCACAATTTTTAAAATGTAAGCATTTACATGAAATGGTGGCCAATTTCTTTATTTCTTAAACGCTGTCAGTGTTCCTGTCTTAATTGTGTAAATATAAACTATGGAATTAATTAAAAAGAAGGAATGCTTATAGAAGCAGGGCTGAAATCTGACACAGGACTTCCAGGCGGCTTGACTCCCCCCACCTCTTCACTCAGAATATTTTTCTTTCCTTTTCCAACTTAAGGTTCTATTAATTACATCCAAGAATTTAAAAAATGGGAAATGTTCTCTGTAAGACCAAGAAAACTGGAAGAAGTAATATTTTAGAATTGTTGCCATATAAAGTGAAGCGAGGCAGGGCTGGACTGCACTGGCCCTAAGTGATAGCACAGGGAAGTTTGGGGTGTCATGATCATGTCAGTCCTTGGCTTCTCGTTATTCTCCCTCAACTCCAGTTTTGGACATTGTGAGAGCCTTGAGGTCTCTTAGTGGTGTTTTAAAGAAGTAAGGCAAACCTCAGCCCCACTCCTGTGGTAGCCCTGCCCCTACTCCCATAGCCAGTTTGAAAACAGGGACTCCATGTGCAGGACCCTGTCCTAAGTTGGTGTTTCTTCTTCCCCAATATTCTATTTACCTGAGACCAACTGGGCCAGGAGCAAAAAAATTGCAAGAGCGAGTAATAGGTACTTCATGACTCCTGAAAGACAGTAGGCAGGCAGTGGGTTCTATGGAGTCCAGAACTGTCTATTCAGTGTGGCTCTGACCACGGGTCTTTATTGTCCTCCCTAGGTGGGGTTGGGCTCAGCCAGTGAACCAGAAGGATATAGGACACTGTGCCAAACATGACTTCAGTCCATTGGCCAGCAGCTCTAATTGGGGCATCACTATTCAAGAGCCCTGTTCTAGGCATGCCTTGGGGGAAAGAGAAAGATAAGAGAAGGTGTAAGACCTGCTGAAGTGTATGGCAATTTAGAGAGAAAGACACAAGAGGAATTTTTGTTGATTTCCCCAATGCTGGGTACGCCTACCTTTTTCCCACGGTCTCCTATGTTGGTGGTTCTACCAGAGTATTTATCTTACTGCATTGTGACAGTCTGTTCACCTGTATGTCTCTCCCCCTGAAGTAAAATGTATTTTTTGAACACTGACTGTATGTACATTTTTTAATATTAGTTCTGGGCATGGAGGAGTACCTAAGCAATTTTTTGGTGAGTGAAAAGTTTCCTTGGTGATAATCTGTCAACTTAGAAAATCTTTTTTAAAGAAATAAGTCAGTGCTCCAAGATATATGTACAAAGATGTCGTTAAGGGAGTAGAGGGAAGTAACAAGAGTTACTGGTGTTAGCTGGGCCTGGAACCATGGATCTGTGTGAACTCCTGAGCTACCAGATGGTAGTGGAGTAGGTGGATCTTTCTTGCACCTCTTCCAAACTGGATATAAAATTAAATTTGGGAACATTCATCTTGAATTACCACCTGAAGACTAGCTGAAGAGGAAACTTTAGACAAGGAAGGGCAGAAACCACCTCAAGACTGCTTCTGCACAACGGCTTATATGACATGGTCAGGGTTGAGATTCACAGCCAGCCAGTATGAGGGGGGATCCCACCCACAAACAGGACAACAACAATCAAGACCCAATTACAATAGGAGATCCCAAATAACTCACACAGGGGACATTCCTGGAGCATCCAGCTCAGGAGATCAAAGAGATTGCACCACTGGTCCCACAGGACACCTACTACATAAGGCCACCCCATGAAAACTGGGAGGCATAGCAATTCTAATATATAGAAACAAATACAGAGGGACAGCAAAAATAGGGAGACAAAGAGACAACCCTCAAATGAAGGAAAAGGAGGAAGCTCCAGAAAAAGAGCTGAATGAAATGGAGGCAAGCAATTTATGAGAGAGAGAGTTCAAAGTAATGGTTATAAGGATGCTCAAGGAACTTAGTGGAAATTGCAAAAGCATAAAAAAGGAAATAGAAAACGTGAACCAGAACCAGTTGGAAAAGAAGAATACCATATGGGACATCAATAATACACTGGAAGGAGTCAGAGAAAGACAAGTATCACATGAACTCACTCATATATGGAACCTTATGAACAAATTTATCTGGTGAATAAATTAGATCCAGAGACATAGAAACATAGAATCGATTATGGAATCTCAGATGAAAGGCGGGGAAGGGAAGGTGGGTGTGAAGGGATCAAACAAAGAACTTGTATGTATATATGCATAACCCATGGACACAGAAAATAGAGTGGTGAACGCCTAGTGTGAGGGGTGGGGCAAAAGGGTTAAATGAGGGGGGCGGGGAGAAAGGTGAACATATGTAATATTTTCAACAGTAAAGATTTAATTTAAAAAAGAGTATAAAAGAATATACTGGAAGTAATAAAAAGTAGATCTAATTTAGCAGAGAATCAAATCAGTGATTTGGAAGACAAGTTAGAAAAAAAAACACCCAATTAGAGCATCAAAAAGAAAAAAGAATGATAAAGCAGGAGGTTAGTTTAGGGGAATTTTGGGATAACATGAAATAACATTTGCATTATATGGGGTACCGGAAGGAGAAGAAAGTGAGTAAGGAATAGAAAACCTGTTAAAGAAATAATGACAAAAAACTTTCCTAACCTGGTGAAGGAAAAAGTCACGTAAGTGCAGGATTCACAGAGAGTCCCAATCATGACGAACTCAAAGATACATCATAATTAAAATGGCACACATTAAAGACAAAGAAAGAATCTTAAAGGCAGAGAGAGAGAGAGAGAGAGAGAGAGAGAGAGAGAGAGAGAGATACCTACCTACAAGGAAGTTCCCATTAGACTGTCAGCTGGTTTCTCATCAGAAACATTCTAGGCCAGAAGGGATTTTCATGAAATATTCAAAATAAAAACCTGAATCCTAGAGTACTCTGTCTAGCAAGACTATCATTTGAAATTGAAGGTGAAAAATAGAGCTTCCTGGAGTAAAAAAAGCTAAAGGAGTACATTATTACTAAATGAACATTGCTAGAAATGTTAAAAGGACTGCTTGGAGAAGAAGAAATCCAGAGAGAGAGGAACACAGGTATAAAGAAAAAAATGGCAATAAATAATTACTGATCAATAACAACCTTAAATGTAAATAGAGTAAATGCTCTAATCAAAAGACACAGGGTAGTTGACTGGATAAGAAAACATGACCCATATATGCTGTCTACAAGAGACCCACCTCAGAAGAAAAGATTCACATAGATTGTAAGTGAAGGGCTGGAAAAAGTAGTCCATGCAAATGGAAATGAACAAAAAGCTGGGTAGCAATATTCATATCTGACAAAATAGACTTTAAAATAAAGGACATTTCAAGAGACAAAGAAGGTCACTACATAATGCTAAGGAGATCAATCCAATGGGAATATATAATCCTCATAACATGTACATACCCAACATAGGTGTCCCTAAATATATATTAAAAAATCTTGGTGGAATTTAAGGGAGAGGTTGATAGCACAACAATCATACAAGTCCTTTGGTTGATCTCTCCCCCTTACCCCCACACTCCCCTACCTTCCCTCTGAGGTTTGACAGTCTGATCGATGCTTCCCTGTCTCCAGGTCTGTTTTTGTTCATCAGTTTATGTTGTTCATTATTTCCCCTAGATGAGTGAGATCATGTGATACTAGAAATACACTTATAAGAACCAAAAATGAGACAAGCAATAATGGTTATGCTGAGAGGCAAATGAATCAGTCTGTAGTGAGTTTCTTTCTTGGCCAACAGTTCTTTTGAGTCCCAATTTCAATGTCAAACAGTTCCTTTTGTGTACATGTCAGCAATGATATTTCAGTTCTGGATGGTGGACAAATGGTGGTAATGCAGGTCCGACCCTTTCTGGTTTGGTCCTGGGTAACCTGCCATGATGCTCAGCTGCTGACTGCTAGTATGACAAGGCGCCGTCAGCGTCTTCCATCTCTGGACTGTTTCTCTTCTGTCTTCATGACTGGAGCAGTCCTGTCAATTCCTCTCTGTTGCAGGAATCCTCATGGTCTTGGAGTTGTTTTCTGAAAATATACAAACATATTCTCGACCAAAAGTTAATAAAGGAATCACATCATCCTGCTTGGCCCCGGAGGATGGCTGGTTAGCCAGAGACAGGTAAGATTCCTCAGGGAAGGAACAACCTAAGACAGGCACAGTTACAGAGGGGCCATCAGGAGAGAACTTGGGGGTCAACAGAGGTGGGGCACAGACCCTCACCCCCCCAACCTTACAGGGGCCTGAACCCTCACCCCGTCTGAGGGAGGTCTCCTGCCCCCATGGCTGCTTCGCTTCCCATGCCCAGCTCAAATTGGGACCCAGGTAAAAGACAGAGACTTGGCCGACAGCAGCTGCCCTCTCACTGCAACAAGACTTGTTTGAGTTGTCTTGTACCCACAGTGTGGGGAAGTAAATTTTTGATATCTAAATCCAACCTAGCACCAGGAATGCTCAGGGACTTTAACAGCCCCTACTGGCCTCACTGGAGATCTTCCAGACAAAAAATCAACAAGGAAACACTAACCTTAAATGCACACTAGATCACATGGATTTAATGGATATTTACAGAACATTTCATCACAAAGCATCAGAATATACATTCTTCTCAAGTGCACATGGAACATTTTTGAAAGGTAGAAAGTTTTGACATGTTTGGACACAAAGTAAGTTTTTTAAAAAATATTTTATTGATTTTTTTTACGGAAGGAAGGGAGAGGGATAGAGAGTTAGAAACATCAGATGAGAGAAAACATTGATCAGCTGCCTCCTGCACACCCCCTATTGGGGATGTACCCCAAACCAAAGTACATGCCCTTGACCGGAATCGAACCTGGGACCCTTCAGTCCACAGGCCGACGCTCTATCCACAGAGCCAAACCAGTTAGGGCCACAAAATAAGTTTTAACAAATTCAAGAAGATTTAAATCATATCAGGCATCTTCCTGGATCACAATGGCATGAAACTGGAAATCAACTACATTAAAAAATACTCAAAAAAATTCAAACACATGAAGGCTAAGTAGCATATTATTAAAGGATTACCAATGAGATCAAGGAAGAAATAAAAACTTCCTCCAAACAAACAAAAATGAACACAACCCGAAATCCCTGGGACACAGCAAAAGCAGTCCTGAGGGAAGTTCATAGCATTACAGACCTACCTCAAGAAACAAGGAAAAGCTCAAATAAACAATCCAACCCTACAACTGAAATAATTAGAAAGAGAACAAGAAAAGCTCAGAGTAAGTTGAAGGAAGGAGATAATAAAGATCAGAGTGGAAATAAATGACAGAGATGACAAAAAGAAAAAAAAATCAAGAAACCAAAAGTTGTTTTTTTAAAAAGATAAACAAAATTGATGAACCTTTAGCCAGACTTATCAAGGAACAAAGAGAGTGGACCCAAATAAATAAACTCAGAAATAAAAGAGGTGAAGTAACACCCTAACTGGTTTGGCTTAGTGGACAGAGTGTTGGCCTGTGGACTAAAGGGTCCCAGGTTTGATTCCACTAAGGCATATGCCTGGGTTGCGGGCTTGACCCCTACTCCTAAGCAGGGGGCTTGCAGGAGGCAGCTAATCAATGGTTCTCATCATTGATGTTTCTATCTCTCTATCTCTCTCCCTTCCTCTCTGAAATAACACACACACACACACACACACACACACACACACACACACACACATATATATATTAAAAAAGAGAGGTGAAGTAACAGCTGACATCACAGAAATACAAAGGATTGCAAGAACATACTTTGAACAACTACATGCCTGGATAACCTGGGCAAAATGGACACATTCCTAGAAACATATAATCTTCCAAAACTCAATCAGAAAGAATCAGAAAACCCGAATAGGCTGGTAACAACTAATGAAATTAAAGCAGAAAGAATAATAAGAACATATTCCCAGCAAACAACAATCCGGGACCCGATGGCTTCATAGAAGAGTTGCACCATTCAAAGAACTAACACCTATTCTCCTCAAACTATTCCAAAAAATTTAAGAGGAGGGAGGACTTCCAAGCTCTTTTCATGAGGTCAGTGTTAGCCTAATTACAAAACCAGATTCCAAAGACACTACAAAGAATGAAAATTACATGCCAATATCCCTGATGAACATAGATGCTAAAATCCTCAACAAAATATTAGCATGTCGGATACAGCAACACATTAGAAAGACCATACACCATAACCAAGTGGGATTTATTCCAGGGATGCAAGGCTGGTACAATATTTGCCATTTAAAAATGTGATACATCACATAAGGATAAAATGAAGGATAAAAATCACATGATCATATCAATAGATGCAGAAAAAGCACTCGAGAAAATCCAGGATCCATTTATGATAAAAACTCTCAGCAAAGGGGAATAGAGGCATCATACCTCCATATCTCATCATAATAAAGGCCATACATGAGAAACCTACAGTCAACATCATTTTCAATGGGCAGAAACCTAAAGCACCTCCCTTAAGATCAGGAACAAGACAGGGATGTCTGCTTTCACCACTCTTACTCAACATAGTTCTGGAAGTCCTAGCCATAGCGATCAGAAAAAATAAAAGGCATCCAAATTGGAAAGGAGGAAGTAAAACTGTCATTATTCATAGATGACAAGATATTGTACATAAAAACCCTAAAGACTCCAGAAAAGAACTGCTAGGTTTAGTAAATTAATTCAGCAAAGTAGCTGGATACAAAATTAACATCCAGAAATCAACAGCATTTTTATAGACCAATAACTCTGAGAAAGAGAGTAAAAAAAAATCCCATGTACCACTGCAACAATAAAAACTAAACTATCTTGGAAAAACTTAACCAAGGAGGTTAAAGACTTGTATTTGGAAAACTATAGGACATTGAAAAAGGAAATAGAGGAAGATACAAACAAGTGGAAGCATATACTGTGTTCATGGATTGCAAGAATTAACATCATTTAAATGGTCATACTACCCAAAGCAATTTATGAATTCAATGCAATCCCTATTTAAATACCAATGGCATATCTCACAGTTCTAGAACAAATATTCCAAAAATTTATATGGAACCAAAAAAGACCCTGAATAGCCTCAGCAATCTTGAGAAAGAAGAACAAAGTTGGAGGGATCACAATACTGGATATCAAGTTATACTACAAAGCCATTGTAATAAAAATAGCTTGGTACTGGCACAAGGACTGGCATATAGAACAATGGAAGAGAAAAGAGACTCCAGAAATCGACCCATGCCAATACGGTCAATTAATATTTGACAAAGGAGGCAAGAGCATACAAAGAAATAAAGACAGTCTCTTCAGTAAATGGTGTAGGGAAAATTGGACAGGTACATGCAAAAAAATGAAACTAGCCACCAACTTATACCACACACAAGAATGACATTCTTTAAAGATGAAACTAACCAAAGAATGACCCTTCCCCTCTATACACTCATTTTGATGAATCAACATATTGAAGGACACACCTAGAAAACTAAAATATTCTGTCAAGACCCTCCCCTGAGACCCCTAGGGGTTCCACCCACACATCTACACTAATAAAAGAGAAAGATGCAAATTGACCATACATCCATGATGCCCACCAGCCAATCAGAAGTGAGTATGCAAATTAACCCAACAAAGATGGTGGGTTAATTTGCACACACAGGTGCCCAGCGGCCTGGGTCCCGGGAACATCCTCGGGACCCAGGCTGCTCAGAGCCTATAGGCCCTGAGCAGCCAGGGTCCCAGAACGCCCCTGACCACCCCTGGCCTATGGGCCTTGGCGCCAAGTGGTGTGGGCAGGGCGGCAGAGGCTTGAGCAGGGCTGGAGTGCACCCAGGGGGCCCTGCCCAAGCCAAGGCACAAGCTTGATTGGAGCCGGGGTGCCCTGCCCAAGCCACAGCGGAGGCTTGAGCAGGGCCTGAGCGAAGCTGGGGTGGGGGGCCCTGCCCAAGCCGCAGCAGTGGCTTGAGCAGAGCTGGGGGGGCCCGGACCAAGCTGCAGCGGAGGCTTGATCAGGCCCAGAGACTTGGGGGGGGGGGGTGCCAGCCTCGGCTTTCCAGCAGTCCTGCCTCTGTGTATGAGGTGCAGAGGAAACACCTTTTCGGACCGCTCATTGGCTAAGCTCCCTGTATGCCACTGGTAATGTTCTTGGTAACTTGGGTAATAAGAATGCAAAAAGGTGTTCTAAGGTTTTTCCACCACACTCCTGGAGGAAAAAAACTAAGGTCTGCTCCTGGAGGGCTAAGAAATGTCATATCCTGCCCTAGCCCATTTGGCTCAGTGGATAATGCCTCGGCCTGCCGACCGCAGGGTCTGGGTTCAATTCTGATAAGGGCATGTCCTAGGTTGCAGGCTCCTCCCTGGCTGGGGCCCAGGTCAGGACTCATGCAGGAGGCAACCAATCAAAGTGTCCCTCTCACATTGATGTTTTACTCTGTCTTTCCCTCTCTCTTCCACACTCTAAAAATCAATGGAAACATATCCTCAGGTGAGGAAAGAAAGGAAGGAAGGAAGGAAGGAAGGAAGGAAGGAAGGAAGGAAGGAAGGAAGGAAGGAAGGAAAAAAGGAAGGAAAGAAGAAAGAAAGGTCATATCCTATGAAAGACACATCTTGAAAATGCCTAAAGAAAGTTGTCATTTTTTCATGGTGAAGGGACTGCTGTCCGTGTTGATGAAAACACCTTGGCGGTTGTGGTGGCTGGCAGTGGCTGCAGTAGTGGGGTGATGGGGCTGGTGCCTTCCCCTGATCAGCCTGGTCGCCTTCCGCAGAGGGAAGCCAGACTGTGGCTTAGGTTCGCTCCCTGGGGAGTGGGCCTAAGCCATCAGTAGGACATCACCTGAGGGCTCCAAGTCTGTGAGAGGGGGCAGGCTAGGCTGAGAGGACCCCCACCCTCAGTGCACGAATTTTGTGCACCATGCCACTAGTACAAAAATAAAAGCCTGAAGACAACCCAGCACAGGCTCTCTGGAGCACACCTACACCTTTTCTCTGGCATGAACTTTTTATTTTCTTTCTCTTAAATGCTTAAGTGTCCCTGTGAGACTTACAACCAGGGGAGTAGTGGGCAGGGGCAGCTAGTGCCAGGATAACCCCCTGAACCTGTCTCCAAGGCTTCCCTTTTCTCTGAGTTTCCAGTGAGCTGACAGCAGTCTCACCTTGGCTAACTTCTCTCACTGTGACTTTTACTTCTCATTGAATTGATGCAGCCCAGCATTCTTTCCTATAACATTGTAGAAAGCCACAGTAGCCCTGCCTAGGCTCTCTCCTGTTGCTTCTTCTACCCTTAGCGCTTCCTTTGTTTCACTGTCCCCAGCTTTAAGAAATGTACTCTCAAAATCACCTGGACTCATGTTGTGAAACCTTTCCCACACAAAGTCAAGAATCCACACACGATAGGTCAGCTCAAGGCAGATCCACTCTGAGCTAGGTCCCCATCTGTTAACATAACCACTATTTTTTTACACCTGAAACTAATATAAAATAATATTGAATATCAATTGTAACTGAAAAAATATTTGTTTTGTGTTTTATGAATTTCTTCTTTTCATGTCTACTATTTATTTTATTAGATGTATTTGAGTTTGATGTGCTAACCGTTCTCTACTGTTTTAATTTGAACCTCTAATAATATAGTATTTTCAAATTTCTCTTTTCCTAATGTATGGATCAAATGACATATGTTTCCCTCTAAGAACTATTTAGCTGATATGTTAAATCTAATATAATTTAGTTCAGAATAATTTTATTTTTCAGTTTTATTGAGATAGATTGATAAATTAAAATTGCATATATATATATATATATATATATATAGTATACAACATGATGTTTTGATTACCAAAATCAAAGTATTTAACATAGCTTTCAGTTCACATAGTTACAGTGTGTGTGTGTGTGTGTGTGTGTGTGGTGAGAATACTTGCCATCTATTTTATTTTTTCCTTTTTATTGAATTTATTTGGGTTACACCGGCTAACAAAATTATACATGTTTCAGGTACAAAATTCTATAACATATCATCTGTACACTGTATTGTGTGTTCACCACACCAAATTACATCTCCATCCATCACCATTTATCCCCCCTGTAACTTCTTTCACCCCTCCCCCACCCTCTGGTAATTACCGTATTGTTGTATGTGCTTATGAGTATTTTTTTCTTTGCTTAATCTCTTTACCTTTTTCACCCTGCCCTTTACCTCCCCTCCCCTCTGACAGTTGTAGGTCTTTTTATTTATGAGTCTGTTTTTATTTTATTTGTTAGTTTATTTTGTTCCTCAGGTTCCACATATAAGTGAAATCATATGGTTCTTGTCTTTCTCTGACTGGCTTATTTCACTTAGCATAATACTTTCCAGGTCCATCCATGCTGTCTCAAAGGGTAAAAATTCCTTCTTTCGGAGCATTTCATAGGTGCCAGACACTGTGCTTCATGTTCAATGTGCCTTTATTTTTCATATTTTAAGTGGTAATAACTTATACCTCTCTAAGTCATCATGCCTTAGAGTTTTATGGGTTCCAGTTTTCTTTCTTTCTTTTTTTAAAAATATATTTTATTGATTTTTTACAGAGAGGAAGGGAGAGGGAGAGAGAGTTAGAAACATTGATGAGAGAGAAACATCAATCAGCTGCCTCCTGCACACCCCCTACTGGGGATGTGCCCGCAACCAAGGTACATGCCCTTGACCAGAATCGAACCTGGGACCCTTGAGTCTGCAGGCCGACACTCTATCCACTGAGCCAAACCGGCCATGGCATGGGTTCCAGTTTTATGTGATGTCCCATATGCCTCACCCATTTTAATTTTTAAACTTTTCCTAGGAAATAGGTATATGATTATATCTGTCTTATCAAGGAAGAAATTTTGGTAGAATACACATGATAAGTGAAAGTAGTAAAGGAAGAACCTAAATATGTTTAGCTCCAGTTTCCTCAGCTTTAACCATGTTATTGTAATTACCATATAATGCTTCTGTTTCATCAATGTGCTTGGCCCATTATGGGTTCTTATATACAGTAAAGGTCCCCATTCTCCCAACAATTTCACAGCAGGGAAAGGTTATTTTCCACCTAATTTCAAGCATGGGATGAAGAAGAAATGGATATGAGGCAAGAAGACAGGAGGGTTAAGTTTCAGGCTTCAGCATTGAAATGATATTCCTCATCCGTAATGACAGTGCTCACAGCTCTAAGATGTTTTCAAGGTGGTGATCCAGGTGATTAGTGAGGAGAAAGTACAGTGAGTTCTACCAGGAACCTTTAAAACTCCACCTGGCTGTTCAAAGAGATCCTATTATCCTAATCTCTGTCACATTCTTTCCTGCATAGTAATGAGTTTTCCCCCAGGTGAAGCATGGCTTATAATCACCCATAACCTTGCAGAGCAGCCTTGATCCAGTGGGCAGGGCCCTGGGGAAAGGTACCTTTCTGCTCTTAATCTGGGAATCAGCAACCTGCTAGCTAAGTCCCTGTGATGTAAGTAAATTTGAAGATACTACTCTGGCAACCCTCAAAATAGCCTGAGTGGGAGTAGATATTTTCTTTATTGCCCCAGTTCAGAAACTTAGGCTTAAAGGTGGGAGATCAATTGTCCTCAGTCTAAGACTGAATACATGGTGGGAGCAGGAATAACCTTGTATATATTTGGCTCAAAATTTATTACTTTTTCTACTGTTCTTCTCTGCTGAAATGACCAACTCTGTCCTTCCACCTTCCTGTGTGCATTCATGAGTTCTACCTACAATGATAGCCATGAGTATAAAAGGCAATGATATCCTACTGGTTGGGTCTACCCACCGCTCCCATGTCTTCTTCTAGATAATGACATAGATCATAGATGTGTTTCTTGAAGGAGGCATAAGCCATCCTTTTGGAGAAGATCTAGATCTAGAAAAAAAGGAAGCTGAAATTTCAGTAATATCCCCAAGTTTTCTAGGTCCTCAAGCTTCCATTTTATTTAATCAAGTATTGTTATAGACTCCAGTTGGAGGATGATAGGAGAAAAAGAAATAGAAAAAGTTATTTTCATTGACTACAGCTTCAAAGTCTAGTAGAGGAGAAGACATACAAGCAGACATATAGAACATGATGTGACATAATGACAATTCTGGATAGGTCATGATAGTAGAGAACGAGAGGTGGTGGTAGTTCTGTTTTGGGAGAAGCATGTGATTATCAATGTTTTCTAGAAGAGAATGAAGAGTTAAGGTAGGCAGGTTTAAGCAGAGAGAGAAGCATATGTACAAAAACTTATCCAGAAGCAATCCAGTGAGTTCAAATCAATTACGAGTAAGTGTGTAGTATGAGGTGTAGGATGTTCTGTGGGAGAATGAAAGGTGATGAAACTGGAAATCCAATGTAGGGTATGAACATGAAGAGCAATGAAGTCTGTACTGAAATACTGGCTAGGATGCTTTCAACCGTTAGAAGGAGGCCTTCAATCATTCCATATTATAGGCCAGTGGTTTGGCAATGATGCCAGAGGTGAGTTTAATGATTAGCTTTGCATGAGAAAAGTGACTGGGTATCAATGTGGAGGATGGATGTGTATGTGTGTGAATGGAATGCAGTGATCAATGGGAAGGCTACTGCAATAATCCCAGGGCAAGTCATAAGAGCTGAATCTTTCCGGGAGCGGTGGAGATGAAGTGATGGCACATATTAGAGGTGGTAGATGCACGTGGACATATTAGTAACTGGATGTTACTAATTGGTAATCCAGTGAAGAAGGAAAAGGATTTTGTGATGGCACTCACGGACGTGTGTTTTATAATGGAGATAACCCTTCCAGCAATGTTTTCTCCTAATGTTTTTAGTGTTTTCTCTGCATTATATCTTTGGTCTCTAATGAGGTCAAAAGTGAACTGATCCCACAGGCATAAGCTAAGCTCATATTTTTAGAATCAGAAGGATACCAGCATGACATGGGTGAGGAGAAAGACATTTGGCCCAACTCTGTCACCCATAGGTGTCCAGAAAGTGATGGCAGCTATGTTTTCTATTCTCCCCATCCAGGTATCAAGGAAGTGGGCCTGCAGCATAAATGGATAACTATTATGTGCCATATTCTCTTATTGGTACAGGAAGAGCTCTTAAGGGGAAAATCTTATGGCTTAAGGTGAGTGTCTATCCCAGTCTTTAGGTCACACGATGGAGATCTTGATCTTCCATCCTATGATTGATATCTATGATTGAGGATTTCCAGGGAGAGGAGGAAACTGGTATAGTGACAGAATGCTCTCAGAAATCTGTTTCAGTTCTAATGCTTATACATCAAGTTTCTTCTCTGAAGTGAGATCATAATATGTACATTCTGAAGTTGTTATAGGAAAGCTAATAAGAAAATGACTAACTAAGCACTCTGTAGGAATGCTTTTATTTCACTAACCACATCAAAAAATACATAGGAAATGCTTTCAACCTTTAGAAGGAGGCCTTCAGTCATTCCATATTCTAGGCCAGTCATTTTCAAAGTGTGTTCCCTAGACAAGAAACATCAGCATCACTTGGAACTTGTGAGCAACGCTAATTCTCAGGCTCTACCACAGAATCAGAAATTGGTGGTGAGGCCCAGAAACTTGTATCTTAGCAATCCCTCCAGGTGTTCCTGATGCACTTTACAGTTTGATAATCACAGCTACAGGCAGATTGTGGACCCATGGGCTGGGAACTGTCTTCAGTGATGACATTGTTCCTATCCATCTGTCCTTAAAGTGTCCTTTGGACTAACCCTCACATGGTCCTGGCGTGTATCTTATTTACATCCCTACCCTGGAATTGCGGGTGCTTCAGAGATGTGATTCCCTTCCAAACATGTGAGAGGAGAGAAGGTGAGAAGTAGTGAGAAGACTGACACCAAAATAAGGCCCTTTGCTTTAATGAACCAAGGATCCTATCTCAGGAGACAGAGGGTGGAATGCTCAAGGTTTAGCAGTAGTGGGTGCTCCTGTTGTTGCCTTGGCCACTGTTTTCTTTGCCACTGTCACCTTTGCCACTGTCACCTTTGCCACCGTCTTTGCCTTTGTCTTTGCCACTGTCTTTGCCTTTGTCTTTGCCACCGTCTTTGCCTTTGTCTTTGCCACCGTCTTTGCCTTTGTCTTTGCCACTGTCTTTGCCTTTGTCTTTGCCACCATCGTTGCCACTGTCGCTTCCACCATCGTTTTCCCTGTGTTTGCCCCCGTGTTTGTTCCTGTCATCCCCCCCGCCGTAGTTGTTCCTTCAACTTCTGGGGCATTTGTAGTTATAGGGCCTGCGGTTGTACTCATTAAGTGACTACCACAGAGAAGACGGTTAAGCTCTATGCCATTCAGAACACAGCATATTTTTTCCTTATTGCACATCTTAGTACGAGTTTTTATTAGTAATTCTCCACTTTTGCACTGGCTCCTGCAATTTCCACTTTTGTGTGCACACTTTTTCACAAACCAATCACCTGTATAAAGGAATTATATACATCATGTAAGTCAGAGAGCCATCATCCTTGCAGGATGAAAGGTAAAAATAGCAATAATTTCTTGAACACTGATTATTCAACTCCCTTACCAGTTGCTTTGTTAAACTTTTCCTAGTCATGAAGACCTGCTGTGAGGATTAAATGACATTTTATAAATATATACACACATAGATTATTTTTTATATATGTAATAGTATGACCCTTTCTGTAACCAAAATTCTGCATATTAAAACGTGGCAAGTATCTGTTTTCCATTTTAAATGGAAAAACATATAACATATGATTACTTATGAATATAAAACCCCCAATCAATTTAAGAAAATGTAACTAAGACACACCTAAATAGAAGTTTAAAAACTGAAAATTTAAAATATAAAATTCTCAAATTATTATTATAATGCTTCCCACTGTTACTCAACACACATGGCTTTTATTTATGCCTGGTGAGATTTTTAAAATGTGTTTATATGTTTCTGAAGTCCTACAAACTGTATTTGAAATGTATCTCTAGATTTGTCTTATATATTATCTTACTAAATATAAATATGTATTTTTCATATATATCTATATATAGCTATAACTATGTATTATTGAGGTATAAATATATTCTATAACATTTTGGAAATAAAAAACCAAAAGTCAGTCTACTAGTTATATATTCATTAGGGAGACATTCTGTAGGATATGGCTGTATGTGTGCACATATTATATACATACCAGAGGCCTTGTGCATGAGAGTGTGGTCTTTCAGCCTGGCCTGTGCCTGATCATAATCTGGGACCCCTTGGGGGATGTCTGCCAGCTGGCATAGGCCCTATTCCCCAAGGCCTAAGCCGGCAGTCAGACATCCCTCTTGCAGTCTGGGGCTCTCACATTCCGGGACCCCGCTCCTTACTGCCCGCCTGCAACAGATGTGGGAGAGACTCCCGCGACTGCTGCTGCGCTTGCCAGCTGTGAGCCTGACTTCTGGCTGAGTGGCGCTCTCCCTGTAAGAGTGCACTGATCACCAGGGGGCAGCTCCTGCATTGAGCTTCTGCCCCCTGGAGGTCAGTGCAAATCATAGCGAGCCATCATTCTGGTTGTTCTGCCGTAATAGTCACTTAGGCTGTTGTTATAGAGATATACTAAATGCTCTCATCACCTGGTATATAACATACAGAAGGCCCTGAAGAGATGCTACAACTCTTTCTCACCTTGTTCTACATTGCTTAACTCACTCCTCTCCATTCAACCAACAAATATATAGTGAGTGTGTAATATGTCAAGAATGCTACAAGATGATGGGAATAAACAATGAATAGAAAGACAAGGTCTGAGAAGGTTATAGTGGAGAAGGGGAGAAAGAAAAGAAACAATTAAATGAATAAACAGTAACTACAGTTTGTGGTAAGTGCAACAAATTGAAAAAATAATGTGATATAGCAGAGAATAATCATTTTTGAGTTCTGACTATTACCACTACTATTATTGCTTATCAACTGCTTAATCCTCTCTGAAAATTAAATGAGATTTTGCATACATAATATTTATATACATACATTTACACAAATAGATTTCTAGATCTATGTATGGGCCTCTCACTCCTAAAATCAGAATTCTGTGTGGGGGTCATTGAGGAAAGTATCTCTCAGGAAAATGATGTTCAACCCTAGACATAAAAGATGAAAAGGATTTAGCTATGTGACAATCTAGAAAAGTGTTTAAAGAAGAAGGAATAACATATACAAAGGCCATGAGCAGGAGAAGACTCATAGTTCTGAGGAACAGAAAGATTTCTTGACTTCTTTGTTTCATGATTTTTCTTACTCTATTTCCTCTTTTTCTTCTTTTGTATCTGCAAGCGCCCTCCATAATGGTCCTTAGGCTTCAAATTTCTCTGCACTCCTTCCACAATCCCCTTCTTTCTCAGAATCCCAAATATATCCATAAACATAACATTCAAATGGTTCTCTTTACGGAGCAATCTATGTGAATGGAAACCACAGATCAAGGTTCCCTCCTTTCTATTCTGATCTTCTGTGGCCACTGGCATTTTATTGATTTTTCTTTCCAAATATCCTTTCTCAGTGTTGCCTTTCTAATGCCTCAGGATCTTGGGTTAGACTTAGATAATCTTACAGTATAATCCTGAATTGCTTATGTTTATCTCAGAAAACAACAACAACAGAAAAACTAAGGGTTTTTCTCAGGTCCTTGGTTTAAAAAGGGGATACCATGAAAGTATGTGATATATATCATTAATGTCCTAGAGACAGAGTGAGAAATCATGCAGTCTAAACACATAGAATTTCAATGATGCAGTAGATCTAATACATTTTCTGAGGCAACACTCATACTGTTATTAATTTCCTCTTGAACAGTTCTGCAAATTCTAGAGAACATTCAATACTATTCGTAGAGGCAGCTGTAGAGATATTATACACTTTCCATTAAGAAATTGTACCTCAATAATGATCGATTCTCACTGTGTGCCATATATAAAATATGAGATTGTGTCAATGTAAAAAAAAACAATTATTAAACCTATAAAAGAAGTTTCAGTAAGCTGAAGTTAATTAAAATTAGTTAAGCTATTATTTATTCAAGAGAAATTGACAAAAGTGGCAATTCTCTCAATTAAAAGTGATATAAGGAGAGAAATAGATTTTGAAAATATTGATGAATATGTTTTCATTGAAGCTAGGAAAGTAAAATTATAAATAAACTATTTAAACTTAAAAAGAAAACAAAGAAATCTGTAAGTGTGGTGAATAAACTGTTAGCATGCAGAACTTTCTAAGTTAGTGGAAGACTGCAAACAAAATACCAGTATATTTGCCACATGAAAATGAAATTTTTATGCCTCAAATAAATTAATGCATTTTTTAGAAGTAACCCATATATTAGAAAATATTTGCAAGAAATGTGAAATAGAGAGTTTGAAAACAGTAACAAAATAGTATCACTTGGCTATATATGCTAGTTTTCTTTATCACCTTTTGACCAACCGATGGAACTTCTAAAATTTACCTATATAAGCAGAGGATCTTACAATGATATATTAATAAGTTTGTACAATGTTATTTATAATAGTGACACACTGGAAAAAACAATCTAAATAACACACAATAAGGGCCTCTTCAAATTAATATTGGTACAAAAAATGTGACAAAATAATAAGCATCTACTGTAAATTGTATATTCAAAGAATGCTAAAAGACTTGGGAATTTTACCCTATATATTCTTAAGTTTAAAATGCAGATTATAACTTGTTCATCAGTTGGTCACAATTTTTAAAATGTAAGCATTTACATGAAATGGTGGCCAATTTCTTTATTTCTTAAACGCTGTCAGTGTTCCTGTCTTAATTGTGTAAATATAAACTATGGAATTAATTAAAAAGAAGGAATGCTTATAGAAGCAGGGCTGAAATCTGACACAGGACTTCCAGGCGGCTTGACTCCCCCCACCTCTTCACTCAGAATATTTTTCTTTCCTTTTCCAACTTAAGGTTCTATTAATTACATCCAAGAATTTAAAAAATGGGAAATGTTCTCTGTAAGACCAAGAAAACTGGAAGAAGTAATATTTTAGAATTGTTGCCATATAAAGTGAAGCGAGGCAGGGCTGGACTGCACTGGCCCTAAGTGATAGCACAGGGAAGTTTGGGGTGTCATGATCATGTCAGTCCTTGGCTTCTCGTTATTCTCCCTCAACTCCAGTTTTGGACATTGTGAGAGCTTTGAGGTCTCTTGGTGTTTTGAAGAAGTAAGGCAAACCTCAGCCCCACTCCTGTGGTAGCCCTGCCCCTACTCCCATAGCCAGTTTGAAAACAGGGACTCCATGTGTAGGACCCTGTCCTAAGTTGGTGTTTCTTCTTCCCCAATATTCTATTTACCTGAGACCAACTGGGCCAGGAGCAAAAAAATTGCAAGAGCGAGTAATAGGTACTTCATGACTCCTGAAAGACAGTAGGCAGGCAGTGGGTTCTATGGAGTCCAGAACTGTCTATTCAGTGTGACTCTGAACATGGGTCTTTATTGTCCTCCCTAGGTGGGGTTGGGCTCAGCCAGTGAACCAGAAGGATATAGGACACTGTGCCAAACATGACTTCAGTCCATTGGCCAGCAGCTCTAATTGGGGCATCACTATTCAAGAGCCCTGTTCTAGGCATGCCTTGGGGGAAAGAGAAAGATAAGAGAAGGTGTAAGACCTGCTGAAGTGTATGGCAATTTAGAGAGAAAGACACAAGAGGAATTTTTGTTGATTTCCCCAATGCTGGGTACGCCTACCTTTTTCCCACGGTCTCCTATGTTGGTGGTTCTACCAGAGTATTTATCTTACTGCATTGTGACAGTCTGTTCACCTGTATGTCTCTCCCCCTGAAGTAAAATGTATTTTTTGAACACTGACTGTATGTACATTTTTTAATATTAGTTCTGGGCATGGAGGAGTACCTAAGCAATTTTTTGGTGAGTGAAAAGTTTCCTTGGTGATAATCTGTCAACTTAGAAAATCTTTTTTAAAGAAATAAGTCAGTGCTCCAAGATATATGTACAAAGATGTCGTTAAGGGAGTAGAGGGAAGTAACAAGAGTTACTGGTGTTAGCTGGGCCTGGAACCATGGATCTGTGTGAACTCCTGAGCTACCAGATGGTAGTGGAGTAGGTGGATCGTTCTTGCACCTCTTCCAAACTGGATATAAAATTAAATTGGAGAGCATTCATCCTGAATTACCACCTGAAGACTAGCTAAAGCGGAAACTTTTGACAAGGAAGGGCAGAAACCACCTCAAGACTGCTCCTGCACAACGGCTTATATGACATGGTCAGGGTTGAGATTCACAGCCAGCCAGCATGAGGGGGGATCCCACCCACAAACAGGACAACAACAATCAAGACCCAATTACAACAGGAGATCCCAAATAACCCACACAGGGGACATTCCTAGAGCATCCAGCTCAGGAGTCAAAGAGACTGCACCATTGGGCCCCACAGGACTCTTACTACATAAGGCCACCCCACGAAGACTGGGAGGCATAGCAATTCTAATATATAGAAACAAACAGAAAGGGACAGCAAAAATAGGGAGACAAAGAGACAACCCTCAAGTGAAGGAAAAGGAGGAAGCTCCAGAAAAAGAGCTGAATGAAATGGAGGCAAGCAATTTATGAGAGATAGAGTTCAAAGTAATGGTTATAAGGATGCTCAAGGAACTTAGTGGAAATTACAATAGCATAATTCTAATGAACAAAAAAGAAAATAGAAAACGTGAACCAGAACCAGTTGGAAAAGAAGAATACTATATCTGACTTCAAGAATACACTGGAAGGAGTCAGAGAAGACAAGTATCACATGATCTCACTCATATATGGATCCTAATGAACAAAATTAAGTGGTGAATGAAATCGATCCAGAGATATAGAAGCATAGAATAGATTATGGAATCTCAGAGGAAAGGCGGGAAGGGAGGGTGGATGGGAAGGGATCCACCAAAGAACTTGTATGTATGTATAGATACATAACCCATGGACACAGACAGTAGGGTGTTGAAGGCCTAGGGTGGGGACGGGGATCTAAAAGGGGTCAATGGGGAAAAAGTGGAACATATGTAATACTTTCAACAGTAAAAACTTAATAAAAAGAAAAAGAATATACTGGAAGGAATAAAAAGTAGATCTAATTTTATCAGAGGATCAAATCTGTGATTTGGATGACAAGATAGAAAAAACTCCCAGTTAGTGCATTAAAAAGAAAAAAGAATTAAAAAGCAGGAGATTAACTATACTCAATAATTAACAAAGGAGGCAAGAACATACAATGGAGTCAAGACAGTCTCTTCAATAAACGGTGTTGGGAAAATTGGACAGATACACGCAAAAAAAATGAAACTAGACCAACAACTTATACCATACACACACAAAAAAACTCAAAATGGATAAAGAACTTAACCATAAGATGGGAAACCATAAAAATATTGGATAAATCCACAGGCAGCAAAATCTCAGACATATGCCAAAGCAATTTCTTCACTGATAATACTCCTAGGGCAATGGAAACTAAAGAGAAAATAAACAAATGGGATTACATCAAAATAAAGAGCTTCTGCACAGCAAAAGAACCCATAAACAAAACAACAAGAAAGCCCACTGTATGAGAGAACAACATTTACTGGGGACTCATACAACTTAACAAAAGGAAGATAAACAACCCAATCAAAAAATGGGCAACTTACCTAAATAGATACTTTTTGAAAGAGGACATAAGGAAGGCCAAGAGACATGAAATCATGCTCAAAGTCCCTAATCATCTGGGAGATGCAAATCAAAATGACAATATGGTACCATCTCACACCTGTCAGAATGGCTATCATCAACAAATCAACAAATGACAAGTGCTGGCGAGGATACGGAAAAAAAGGAACCATCGTGCACGTCTGGTGGGAATGCAGACTGGTGCAGTCACTGTGGAGAACAGTATGGAGTTTCCACAAAAAACTAAAAATGGAACTTCCATTTGACCCAGTGATCGCACTTCTAGAAATATATCCCAATAAACTAGAAACACCAGTCAGAAAGGATATATGCACCCCTGTGTTCAGAGTAGCACAATTACCATAGCTATGATTTGGAAACAGCCTAAGTGCCCATCAGCAGATGAGTGGATTTAAAAACTGTGGTACATCTACACCATGGAACACTACGCATGCTGTAAAAAGGAAGGAACTCCTACCCTTTGCAACAGCTTGGATTGTGCTGGCGAGCATTATACTAAGTGAAATAAATCAGTCAGAGAAAGATAAATATCACATGATCTCACTCATTTGTGGATTATAATGAACAATATAAACTGATGAATAAAGTCAGATCCAGAGACAGAGAACCATCAATTAGATGCTCAAACTTCAGAGAGAAAGTATGGGAGGTGGGGATAAGGGGTAGAGATAAACCAAAGGACTTCTATGCACACATATAAACATAACCTATAGATGCAGACACTAGGAGGGTGAGGGCATGAATGGAAGTGGGGTGAGAGGGTAATGGGGGATAAGGACACATGTAATACCTTAATCAATAAAGAAACACAAAAGCAGGAGGTTAGTTTACTGGAACTTTGGGACAACATGAAATAACATTTGCATCATATCGGGCATCAGAAGGAGAAGAAAGTGAGTAAGGAATAGAGAACCTGTTAAAGAAATAATGACAAAAAACGTTCCTAACCTGGTGAAGGAAAAAGTCACATAAGTTTAGGAATCACAGAGAGTCCCAATCAAGATGAACCCAAAGATACATCATAATTAAAATGGCACACATTAAAAACAAAGAAAGAATCTTAGAGAGAGAGAGAGAGAGAGAGAGAGAGAGAGAGAGAGAGAGAGAGATACCTACCTACAAGGAGGTTCCCATTTGACGGTCAGCTGATTTCTCATCAGAAACATTTCAGGCCAGAAGGGATTTTCCTGAAGTATTCAAAGTAATGACAAGTAAGGACCTGCATCCTAGACTACTCTAGCAAGACTATCATTTAAAATTAAAGGTGAAATAAAGAACTTCCTGGAGTAAAAAAGGCTAAAGGAGTATAGGACTGCTTGAAGAAGAAGAAATCCAGAGAGAGAGAGGAACACAGGTATAAAAAAAATGGCAATAAATAAGTACTGATCCATAATAACCTTAAATGTAAATAGACTAAATGCTCTAATCAAAAGACACAGGGTAGTTGACTGGATAAGAAAACATGACCCATATATGCTGTCTACAAGAGACCCACCTCAGAAGAAAAGATTCACGTAGATTGTAAGTGAAGGGCTGGAAAAAGTAGTCCATGCAAATGGAAAACAAACAAACAAAAAGCTGGGGTAGCAATATTCATATCTGACAAAATAGACTTTAAAATAAAGGACATTTCAAGAGACAAAGAAAGTCACTACATAATGCTAAGGAGATCAATCCAACGGGAATATGTAATCCTCATAACATGTACATACCCAACATAGGAACCCCTAAATATATACACTGAGTTGCCAGATTATTATGATCTCTGAATGCATGATAATCTGGCCACTCAGTGTATATCCTATATAACAAAAGGCTAATATGCAAATTGTCCCCTTGACCAAGAGTTTGACCAGCAGGCATGCCGGCCAACCACCCATGTCCTCTACCCCTGGCCAGGCTGGCCGGACCCCACCCATGCACGAATTCATGCACCGGGCCAGTATATATATATATATATATATATATATATATATATATATATACTGAGTGGCCAGATTATTAGGCATTCAGAGATCATAATAATCTGTCCACTCAATGTATTAAAAAATCTTGGTGGAATTTAAGGGAGAGATTGATAGCACAACAATCGTAGCAGGGGACTTTAACACTCTTTAGTGACATCACTATAGATCTTCCAGACAAAAAATCAACAGGGAAACAGTGACCTTAAATGCACACTAGATCACATGGATTTAATGGATATTTATAAAACATTTCCTCCCATAGTGTCAGAATATATATTATTCTCAAGTATACATGGAACATTTTCAAAGATAGACCACATGTTTTGATACAAAATAAGTTTTAGCAAATTCAAGAAGATTGAAATCACATCAGGCATCTTCCTGGATCACAATGGCATGAAACTAGAAATCAACTACATTAAAAAATACTCAAAAACATTCAAACACATGAAGGCTAAGTAGCATATTATTAAAGGATTACCAATGAGATCAAGGAAGAAATAAAAACTTTCTCCAAACAAACAAAAATGAACACAACCTGAAATCCCTGGGACACAGCAAAAGCAGTCCTGAGGGAAGTTCATAGCATTACAGACCTACCTCAAGAAACAAGGAAAAGCTCAAATAAACAATCTAACCATACAACTGAAATAATTAGAAAGAGAATAAGAAAAGCTCAGAGTAAATTGAAAGAAGAAGATAATAAAGTTCAGAGTGGAAATAAATGACAGAGATGACAAAATATCTATATATATAAAGAGGTAACATGCTAATTGGTCCTAACGGTGTCACAGTCATGACTGGTCAACAGGCTGTGCACGCACAGGAGGTGGTGGGCGGGACGGGGGCGGGGACTTCTGCCTCCCGTAGAGGTGTGCGCAGGCCTGCCCAGTGCTAACGTCACGCTGCCTCAGAGGTGGAGGTCACTCATGGTGGAGGCACATGCAGGCAGGAGCTGGTGGGCGCGAACACAGACCAGGGGTCCTGTCCTAGCCACCGCAGCGTGGCTTGAGCAGGCCTGGAGTGGACACAGAAAGGGGGATGTGCCTGAGCTGCTGCAGCATAGCTTGAGCAGGCCTGGAGCGGACACAGACATTTTTTTGTGGTGAAGGGACTGGAGTCTGTGTTCATGAAAACACCTTGGCAGCTGCAGTGGCCGGCAGTGGCAGCAGCAGCAGGGTGATGGGGGTGGCGCCTTCACCTGATCACCCCAGTTACCTCCTGCAGAGGGAGGCCAGACTGTGGCTTAGGCCCACTCCCCGGGGGGCGGGAAGGGGAGGATGGGCCTAAGCTGTCAGTAGGACATCCCCTAAGGGCTCCTGGACTGTGAGCGGGGGCATGCTGGGCTGAGGGACCCCCCCCCCCAAGTGCATGAATTTCGTGCACTGGCCCCTAGAAATAAAATAAAATAAAATAAAATAAAATAAAATAAAATAAAATAAAATAAAATAAAATAAAGAAACCAAGAGCTGGTTCTTTCAAAAGATAAACAAGATTGATGAACCTTTAGTGAGACTTATCAAGGAACAAAGAGAGTGGACCCAAATAAATAAAATCAGAAATAAAAGAGGTGAAGTAACACCCTAGCTGGTTTGGCTTAGTGGATAGAATGTTGGCCTATGGACTAAAGGGTCCCAGGTTCTATTCTGGCCAAGGGCACATGCCCGGGTTGTGCGCTTGATCCATTTCCCTCCTCCCACACAGTAGGGGGCGTGCAGGAGGCAGCCAATCAATGATTCTCATCATTGATGTTTCTATCTCTCTATCTTTCTCCCTTCCTCTCTGAAATCATTAAAAATATATTAAAATAAAAGAGGTGAAGTAACAACTGACATCACAGAAATACAAAGGATTGTAAGAACATACTTTGAACAACTACATGCCTGGATAACCTGGGCAAAATGGACACATTCCTAGAAACATATAAGCTTCCAAAACTCAATCAGAAAACCTGAATTGGCTGATAACAACTGATGAATTTAAAGCAGGAATAATAAGAAAAAACTCCCAGCAAACAAAAATCCAGGACCAGATGACTTCATAGAGGAATTGCACCATTCAAAGAACTAACACCTATTCTCCTCAAACTATTCCAAAAAATTTAAGAGGAGGGAGGACTTCCAAGCTCTTTTCATGGGGCCAGGGTTATCCTAATTACAAAACCAGATTCCAAAGACACTACGAAGAAAGAAAATTACATGCCAATATCCCTGATGAACATAGATGCTAAAGTCCTCAACAAAATAGTAGCACATCAGATCCAGCAATACTTTAGAAATATCACACACCATAACCAAATGAGATTTATTCCAGGGATGCAAGGCTGGTACAATATTTGCAAATTAATAAATGTGATACATCACACAAACAAAATGAAGGATAAAAATTACATGATCATATCAAAAGATGCAGAAAAAGCATTCGACAAAATCCAGGATCCATTTATGTTAAAAACTCTTAGCAAAGTGGGAATAGAGGGGTCATACCTCCATACTGCAACATAATAAAGGCCATACATGAGAAACCTACAGTCAACATCATTCTCAATGGGCAAAAACCTAAAGCACCTCCCTTAATATCAGGAACAAGATAGGGATGTCTGCTTTCACCACTGTTATTCAACATAGTCCTAGCCATAGCGATCAGAGAAAATAAAGGCATCCAAATTGGAAAGGAAGAACTAAAGCTGTCATTATTCACAGATGACAAGATAATTGTACATAGAAAACCCTAAAGACTCCAGAAAAGAACTGCTAGATTTAGTAAATTAATTCAGCAAGGTATCTGGATACAAAATTAACATCCAAAAATCAACAGCATTTTTATACACCAACTAGTGGCCCATCATGCAATATTGTGTGCAGTAGGCTGTCTACCGCTTCCACAGGAGGCAGCAGGAGCCGCAGTGTGCCGCTAAGAGATGCGCTGCTTCTGTGGGAGCTGGCAGGAGGGAGCTGCCCTGCTTCCATGGGAGCCATGTGGTTTCTGCGGGAGGCGGGAGCGAGCTGCTGGCGCCCATGGGCACCTGGAGGGACCCGTGCATATTCCGCAGGAGGTGTGAGGGAGCCCTGCTGCTTTGAGAGGCGGGAGGGTGCTACTGCTCACAGGAATGATGGGGTGGGGAGGGGCGGAACTAGAGGTGCTCCATGCATCTCCTCATGACCAGTTGTACATGCAGCCCTGCCACTCGCCATGCACAGTCCCGCCCACCAGCGGACGTCACTGTGACACCGTAATGGACAATTTGCATATTATCTCTATATCCTAATAAAATGGTAATATGCAAATTGGTCGGGGTGCCCTCACGCAACAAACGAACAGGAGGTTGCATGGGGCAACCAGGCCAGCGTGGGGCAGTGAGGGGTGACCAAATGACTGAACAGCAAGCTGCGTGGGGCAACCAGGCTGGCGGGGGGGGGGGGGGGGCGCAGTTAGGGGTGACCAGGCCGGAGGTGGGGGGCAGTTGGGGGCAACCAGGCCGGCAGCGGGGGGCAGTTGGGGGCAACCAGGCTGGCAGTGGGGGGCAGTAAGGGGTGACCAGGCTGGTGGGGGGGGCAGTTAGGGGCGATCAGGCCAAGAGGCAGAGGCGGTTAGGGGTGATCAGGCTGGTGAGAGGGCAGGTAGGGGTGATCAAGCAAGCAGGCAGAGGCCAATAGGGGCAATCAGGAAGGCAGGTGAGCGGTTAGGAGCCAGCGCTCATGGATTGTGAGAGGGATGTCCAACTGCCGGTTTAGGCCCAATTTCTGTGGGATCGGGTATAAACCGACAGACGGACATCCCCCAAGGGATCCACAATTAGAGAGGGTGCAGGCTGGGCTGAAGGGACCCCCCACACTCACACTCCCGTGCGTGAATTTCGTGCACCAGGCCACAAGTGTGTGTGTGTGTGTGTGTGTGTGTGTGTGTGTGTGTGTGTGTAATGAACTCTGAGAAAGTGACTAAAAAAACAGTTCCATTTACCATTGCAGCAACAAAAACTAAGATATCTGGGGAAAAACTTTACCAAGGAGGTCAAAGACCTGTACTTGGAAAACTATAGGACATTGAAAAAGGAAATAGAGGAAGATACAAACAAGTGGAAGCATATACTGTGTTCATGGATTGCAAGAATTAACATCATTTAAATGGTCTTACTACCCAAAGCAATTTATGAATTCAATGTAATCCCTATTTAAATACCAATGGCATATCTCACAGTTCTAGAACAAATATTCCAAAAATTTATATGGAACCAAAAAAGACCCTGAATAGCCTCAGCAATCTTGAGAAAGAAGAACAAAGTTGGAGGGATCACAATACTGGATATCAAGTTATACTACAAAGCCATTGTAATCTAAACAGCTTGGTACTGGCACAAGGACTGGCATATAGACCAATGGAACAGAAAAGAGACCCCAGAAATCGACCCATGCCAATACAGTCAATTAATATTTGACAAAGGAGGCAAGAGCATACAAAGAAATAAAGACAGTCTCTTCAGTAAATGGTGTAGGGAAAATTGGACAGGTACATGCTAAAAAATGAAACTAGCCACCAACTTATACCACACACAAGAATGACATTCTTTAAAGATGAAACTAACCAAAGAATGACCCTTCCCTCTCTATACACTCATTTTGATGAATCAACATGTTGAAGGACACACTTAAAAACAAATAAATATTCTGTCAAGACCCTCCCCTGAGACCTCCCCTAGGTTTCCCACCCACATATACAAAAATAAAAGCCTGAAGACAAAGGACCCAGGACAGGCTCTCTGGAGCACACCTACACCTCTTCTCTGGCATGAACTTCTTGTTCTTTTTCTCCTAAATGCTTAAGTGTCCCTGTGAGACTTACAACCAGGGGAGTAGTGGGCAGGGGCAGCTAGTGCCAGGATAACCCCCTGAACCTGTCTCCAAGGCTTCCCTTTTCTCTGAGTTTCCAGTGAGCTGACAGCAGTCTCACCTTGGCTAACTTCTCTCACTGTGACTTTTACTTCTCATTGAATTGATGCAGCCCAGCATTCTTTCCTATAACATTGTAGAGAGCCACAGTAGCCCTGCCTAGGCTCTCTCCTGTTGCTTCTTCTACCCTTAGCGCTTCCTTTGTTTCACTGTCCCCAGCTTTAAGAAATGTACTCTCAAAATCACCTGGACTCATGTTGTGAAACCTTTCCCACACAAAGTCAAGAACCCACACACGATAGGTCAGCTCAAAGCAGATCCACTCTGAGCTAGGTCCCCATCTGTTAACATAACCACTATTTTTTTTTACACCTGAAACTAATATAAAATAATGTTGAATATCAATTGTAACTGAAAAAAATATTTGTTTTGTGTTTTATAAATTTCTTCTTTTCATGTCTACTATTTATTTTATTTGATGTATTTGAGTTTGATGTGCTAACTGTTCTCTACTGCTTTAATTTGAACCCTTAATAATATAGTATTTTCAAATTTCTCTTTTCCTAATGTATGGATCAAATGACATATGTTTCGCTCTAAGAACTATTTAGCTGATATGTTATATTTCTAATATAATTTAGTTCAGAATAGTTTATTTTTCAGTTTTATTGAGATAGATTGATAAATTAAAATTGCATATATATATATATTAGGTATACAACATGATGTTTTGATATATGTATACATTGTGAAATGATTACCAAAATCAAAGTAATTAACATAGCTATCGCTTCACATAGTTACAGTGTGTGTGTGTGTGTGTGGTGAGAACACTTGCCATCTATTTTATTTTTTCCTTTTTATTGAATTTATTGGGGTGACACCAGCTAACAAAATTATACATGCTGCAGGTGCAATTCTATAACATATCATCTGTACACTGTATTGTGTGTTCACCACACCAAATTACATCTCCATCCATCACCATTTATCCCCCCTTTAACTTTCACCCCTCCCCCACTCTCTGGTAATTACCATATTGTTGTCTGTGCCTATGAGTATTTTTTTCTTTGCTTAATCTCTTTACCTTTTTCACACAGCCTCTAAACTCCCCTCCCCTCTGACAGTTGTAGGTCTGTTCTTTGTATCTAAGAGTCTGTTTTTATTTTGTTTGTTAGTTTATTTTGTTCCTCAGGTTCCACATATAAGTGAAATCATATGGTTCTTGTCTTTCTCTGACTGGCTTATTTCACTTAGCATAATACTTTCCAGGTCCATCCATGCTGTCTCAAAGGGTAAAATTTCCTTCTTTCAGAGCATTTCATAGGTGCCAGACACTGTGCTTCATGTTCAATGTGCCTTTATTTTTCATATTTTAAGTGGTAATAACTTACACCTCTCTAAGCCTACATGCCTTAGAGTTTTATGGGTTCCAGTTTTATGTGATGTCCCATATGCCTCACCCATGTTAATTTTTAAACTTCTAAAATAGGTATATGACTTTATCTGTCTTATCAAGGAAGAAATTTTGGTAGAAACCATATGATAAGTAGAAGTAGTAAAGGAAGAAACTAAATATGTTTAGCTCCAGTTTCCTCAGCTTTAACCATGTTATTGTAATTACCATATAATGCTTCTGTTTCATCAATGTGCTTGGCCCATTATGGGTTCTTATATACAGTAAAGGTCCCCATTCTCCCAACAATTTCACAGCAGGGAAAGGTTATTTTCCACCTAATTTCAAGCATGGGATGAAGAAGAAATGGATATGAGGCAAGAAGACAGGAGGGTTAAGTTTCAGGCTTCAGCATTGAAATTATATTCCTCATCCGTAATGACAGTGCTCACAGCTCTAAGATGTTTTCAAGGTGGTGATCCAGGTGATTAGTGAGGAGAAAGCACAGCGAGTTCTACCAGGAGCCTTTAAAACTCCACCTGGCTGTTCAAAGAGATCCTATTATCCTAATCTCTGTCACATTCTTCCCTGCACAGTAATGAGCTTTCCCCCAGGTGAAGCATGGCTTATAATCATCCATAACCTTGCAGAGCAGCCTTGCCTTACCAATTTTATATATTCAATAAGAAGTATGTAATATATGGTATCCGTTTTCCAGAGGCCAAGAGTGGGCAGGGCCCTTGGGAAAGGTACCTTTCTGCTCTTTATCTGGGAATCAGCAACCTGCTAGCTAAGTCCCTGTGATGTAAGTAAATTTGAAGATACTACTCTGGCAACCCTCAAAATAGCCTGAGTGGGAGTAGATATTTTCTTTATTGCCCCAGTTCAGAAACTTAGGCTTAAAGATGGGAAATCAATTGTCTTCAGTCTAAGACTGAATACATGGTGGGAGCAGGAATAATCTTGTATATATTTGGCTCAAAATTTATTACTTTTTCTACTGTTCTTCTCTGCTGAAGTGACCAACTCTGTCCTTCCACCTTCCTGTGTGCATTCATGAGTTCTACCTACAATGATAGCCATGAGTATAAAAGGCAATGATATCCTACCGGTTGGGTCTACCCACCGCTCCCATGTCTTCTTCTAGATAATGACATAGATCATAGATGTGTTTCTTGAAGGAGGCATAAGCCATCCTTTTGGAGAAGATCTAGATCTAGAAAAAAAGGAAGCTGAAATTTCAGTAATATCCCCAAGTTTTCTAGGTCCTTAAGCTTCCATTTTATTTAATCAAGTATTGCTATAGACTCCAGTTGGAGGATGATAGGAGAAAAAGAAATAGAAAAAGTTATTTTCATTGACTACAGATTCAAAGTCTAGTAGAGGAGAAGACATACAAGCAGACATAAAGAACATGATGTGACATAATGACAATTCTGGATAGGTCATGATAGTAGAGAAAGAGAGGTGGTGGTAGTTCTGTTTTGGGAGAAGCATGTGATTATCAATGTTTTCTAGAAGAGAATGAAGAGTTAAGGCAGGCAGGTTTAAGCAGAGAGAGAAGCATATGTACAAAAACTTATTTTCCAGAACCAATCCAGTGAGTTCAAATTAATTACGAGTAAGTGTGTAGTATGAGGTGTAGGATGTTCTGTGGGAGAATGAAAGGTGATGAAACTGGAAATCCAATGTAGGGTATGAACATGAAGAGCAATGAAGTCTGTAGTGAAATACTGGCTAGGATGCTTTCAACCTTTAGAAGGAGGCCTTCAATCATTCCATATTATAGGCCAGTGGTTTGGCAATGATGCCAGAGGTGAGTTTAATGATTAGCTTTGCATGAGAAAAGTGACTGGGTATCAATGTGGAGGATGGATGTGTATGTGTGTGAAAGGAATGTAGTGATCAATGGGAAGGCTACTGCAGTAATCCCAGGGCAAGTCATAAGAGCTGAATCTTTCCGGGAGCGGTGGAGATGAAGTGATGGCACATATTAGAGGTGGTAGATGCACGTGGACATATTAGTAACTGGATGTTACTAATTGGTAATCCAGTGAAGAAGGAAAAGGATTTTGTGATGGCACTCACGGACGTGTGTTTTATAATGGAGATAACCCTTCCAGCAATGTTTTCTCCTAATGTTTTTAGTGTTTTCTCTGCATTGTATCTTTGGTCTCTAATGAGGTCCAAAATTAATTGACCCCACAAGGCATAAGCTAAGCTCATATTTTTAGAATCAGAAGGATACCAGCATGACATGGGTGAGGAGAAAGACATTTGGCCCAACTCTGTCATTCCATAAGTAGAAAAACTGAGACTGACAAAAACATGGCTACCATAGGTGTTCAGAAAGTGATGGCAACTGTATTTCATATTCTCCCCATCCAGGTATCAAGGAAGTGGGCCTGCAGCATAAATAGATAACTATTATGTGCCATATTCTCTTATTGGTACAGGAAGAGCTCTTAAGGGGAAAATCTTATGGCTTAAGGTGAGTGTCTATCCCAGTCTTTAGGTCACTCGATGGAGATCTTGATCTTCCATCTTATGATTGATATCTATGATTGAGAATTTCCAGGGAGAGGAGGAAACTGGATATCAAAATATAGTGACAGAATGCTCTCAGTATTCAATTAAATCTGGTTCAGTTCTAATGCTTATACATCAAGTTTCTTCTTCTCCAAAGTGAGATCATAGTATGTACATTCTGAAGTTGTTATAGGAAAGCTAATAAGAAAATGACTAACTAAGCACTCTGTAGGAATGCTTTTGTTTCACTAACCACATAAAAAAATACATAGAAAATGCTTTCAACCTTTAGAAGGAGGCCTTCAGTCATTCCATATTCTAGGCCAGTCGTTTACAAAGTGTGTTCCCTAGACAAGAAACATCAGCATCGCTTGGAACTTGTGAGCAACGCTAATTCTCAGGCTCTACCACAGAATCAGAAATTGGTGGTGAGGCCCAGAAACCTGTATCTTAGCAATCCCTCCAGGTGTTCCTGATGCACTTTACAGTTTGATAATCACAGCTACAGGCAGATTGTGGACCCATGGGCTGGGAACTGTCTTCAGTGATGACATCGTTCCTATCCATCTGTCCTTAATGTGTCCTTTGGACTAACCCTCACATGGTCCTGGCGTCTATTATTTACATCCCTACCCTGGAACTGCGGGTGATTCAGAGATGTGATTCCCTTCCAAACATGTGAGAGGAGAGAAGGTGAGAAGTAGTGAGAAGACTGACACCAAAATAAGGCCCTTTGCTTTAATGAACCAAGGATCCTATCTCAGGAGACAGATGGTGGAATGCTCAAACTTTAGCAGGAGTGGGTGCTGCTGTTGTCTCCTTTGCCACTGTTTTCTTTTCCACTGTCACCTTTGCCATCGTCTTTGCTTTTGTTTTTGCCTCCGTATTTGCCGGTGTCATGCTCCCCGTCATAGTTCCTTCAACTTCTGGGGCATTTGTAGTTATAGGACCTGCGGTTGTACTCATTAAGTGACCGCCACAGAGAAGAGGATTAAGCTCTTTGCCATTCAGAACACAGCACATTTTTTCCTTGCTGCACATCCCAGTATGAGGTTTTATTTGAAACTCTCCAGTTCTGCACTGGCTCCTGCAATTTCCACTTTTGTTTGCACACTTTTTCACATACCAGCCACCTGTATAAAGGAATTATATAGATCATGCAAGTCAGAGAGCTATCATGATAGGTAAAAATGATAGTAATTTTTTGAACACTGATTATTCAAGTCCCTTACCAGTTGCTTTGTTAAAATTTTCCTAGTCATGAAGACCTGCTCTGAGGATTAAATGAGATTTTTAATGAGATTTTATACATATACACACACATAGATTATTTTTTATATACGTATGACCCTTTCTGTAACCAAAATTCTCTATATAAACACATGGCAGGTGTCTATTTTCCATTTTAAATGGAAAAATATATAACATATGATTCCTTATGAATATAAAATTCTTAATCAATTTTAAAAAATATAACTAAGACACACCAAAATAGAAGTTTAAAAACTATAATTTTAAAATATAAAATTCTCAAATCATTACTGTAGTTCTTCCCACTGTTATTGAAACACACATGGCTTTTGTTGATGACTAGTGAGATTTAAAAAATGTCTTTGCATGTTTCAAACTGTATTTGAAATATATCTCTGGAATTGTCTTATATATTACTTGCTAAATATGAATATATATTTTATATATATCTATACTTAGATATTTATTCCTATAACTATGTATTATTGAGGTATAAATATATTCTACACAATTTTGGAAATAAAAACCCCAAAGCCAGTCTACAAGTAATATATTCATTAGGGAGACATTCTGTAGGATATGACTATATATGTGTACATATATACTAAATTCTCTCATCACATGGTATATAACACACAGAAGGCCCTGAAGAGATGCTGAAACTCTCACCTTGTTCTACATTACTTAACTCATTCCTCTCCCTTCAACCAACAAATATATAGTGAGTGCCTAATATGTCAAGAACGCTGCAGGATGATGGGAATAAACAATGCACAGAAAGACAAGGTCTGAGAAGCTTATATTGTTGAAGGGGAGAAAGAAAAGAAACAGGTAAATGAATAAACAGAGTAACTACAGTTTGTGTTAAGTGCAACAAATTGAAAAAATAATGTGGTATAGCAGGGAATAATAATTTTTGAGTTCTGACTATTAACATTACAGTTATCCCTTGTCAACTCTTATCCTCTCTGAAGATTAAATGAGATTTTGCATGCATAATATTTATATACATGCATTTACACACATAGGTTTCTAGATCTATGTATGGGCCTCTCACTACTAAAATCAGAATTCTGTGTGAGGGTCATTGAGGAAAGTATCCCTCAGGAAAATGATGTTCAACCCTAGATATAAAGGATGAAAAAGCTCTAACAATATGACAATCTAGAAAAGTGTGTAAAGAAGAAGGAATAACATATGTAAAGGCCATGAGTAAGGGGAGAACCTCATACTTCTGAGGATCAGAAAGATTTCTTGACTTCTTTGTTTCATGATTTTTCTTACTCTATTTCCTCTTTTTCTTCTTTTGTATCTGCAAGGGCTCTCCATAATGGTCCTTAGGCTTCAAATTACTCTGCACTCCTTCCACAATCCCCTTCTTTCTCAGGATCCCAAATATCTCCATAAACATAACATTCAAATGTTTTTCTTCACGGAGCAATCTATGTGAATGGAAACCACAGATCAATGTTCCCTCCTTTCTATCCTGATCTTCTGTGGGCACTGGCATTTTATTGATTTTTCTTTCCAAATGTCCTTTCTAAAGCCTCAAGATCTTGGGTTAGAGTTAGATAATCTTACAGAATAATCCTGAATTGCTTATGTTTATATAGAAAGAAAAACTAAGGGGTTTGCTCAGGTTCTTTGGTTTAGAAGGGGACACCATGCAAGTATGTGATGTATGTCATTAATCTCCTAGAGACAGAGTGAGAAATCATGCAGTCTAAGCACATAGAATTCCAAGGATGCGGTAGATCTAATACATTTTCTGAGGCAACACTCATACTGTTATTAATTTTCTCTTGAACAGTTCTGCAAATTCTAGAGAACATTCAATACTATTCGTAGAGGCAGCTGTAGAGATATTATACAATTTCCATTAAGAAATTGTACCTCAAAAAAGATCGATTCTCACTGTGTGCCATATATAAAATATGAGAATGTGTCCAATGTAAAAAAACACTGCACAATAATAAAACCTATGAAAGAAGTTTCAGTAAGCAGAAGTTAATTAAAATTATTTAAGCTATTATTTATTCAAGAGAAACAGACAAAAGTGGCAATTCTCTCAATTAAAAGTGATATAAGGAGAGAAACACATTTTGAAAATATTGATGAATTTGCTTTCAGTGAAGCTAGGAAAGTAAAATTATAAATAAACTATTTAAACTTAGAAAACAAAGAAATCTGTAAGTCATTTTTTAGAAGTAACCCATATATTAGAAAATATTTGCAAGAAATGTGAAATAGAGAGTTTGAAAACAGTAACAAAATAGTATCACTTGGCTATATATGCTAGTTTTCTTTATCACCTTTTGACCAACCGATGGAACTTCTAAAATTTACCTATATAAGCAGAGGATCTTACAATGATATATTAATAAGTTTGTACAATGTTATTTATAATAGTGACACACTGGAAAAAACAATCTAAATAACACACAATAAGGGCCTCTTCAAATTAATATTGGTACAAAAAATGTGACAAAATAATAAGCATCTACTGTAAATTGTATATTCAAAGAATGCTAAAAGACTTGGGAATTTTACCCTATATATTCTTAAGTTTAAAATGCAGATTATAACTTGTTCATCAGTTGGTCACAATTTTTAAAATGTAAGCATTTACATGAAATGGTGGCCAATTTCTTTATTTCTTAAATGCTTTCAGTGTTCCTGTCTTAATTGTGTAAATATAAACTATGGAATTAATTAAAAAGAAGGAATGCTTATAGAAGCAGAGCTGAAATCTGACACAGGACTTCCAGGCGGCTTGACTCCCCCCACCTCTTCACTCAGAATATTTTTCTTTCCTTTTCCAACTTAAGGTTCTATTAATTACATCCAAGAATTTAAAAAATGGGAAATGTTCTCTGTAAGACCAAGAAAACTGGAAGAAGTAATATTTTAGAATTGTTGCCATATAAAGTGAAGCGAGGCAGGGCTGGACTGCACTGGCCCTAAGTGATAGCACAGGGAAGTTTGGGGTGTCATGATCATGTCAGTCCTTGGCTTCTCGTTATTCTCCCTCAACTCCAGTTTTGGACATTGTGAGAGCTTTGAGGTCTCTTGGTGTTTTGAAGAAGTAAGGCAAACCTCAGCCCCACTCCTGTGGTAGCCCTGCCCCTACTCCCATAGCCAGTTTGAAAACAGGAACTCCATGTGCAGGACCCTGTCCTAAGTTGGTGTTTCTTCTTCCCCAATATTCTATTTACCTGAGACCAACTGGGCCAGGAGCAAAAAAATTGCAAGAGCGAGTAATAGGTACTTCATGACTCCTGAAAGACAGTAGGCAGGCAGTGGGTTCTATGGAGTCCAGAACTGTCTATTCAGTGTGACTCTGAACATGGGTCTTTATTGTCCTCCCTAGGTGGGGTTGGGCTCAGCCAGTGAACCAGAAGGATATAGGACACTGTGCCAAACATGACTTCAGTCCATTGGCCAGCAGCTCTAATTGGGGCATCACTATTCAAGAGCCCTGTTCTAGGCATGCCTTGGGGGAAAGAGAAAGATAAGAGAAGGTGTAAGACCTGCTGAAGTGTATGGCAATTTAGAGAGAAAGACACAAGAGGAATTTTTGTTGATTTCCCCAATGCTGGGTACGCCTACCTTTTTCCCACGGTCTCCTATGTTGGTGGTTCTACCAGAGTATTTATCTTACTGCATTGTGACAGTCTGTTCACCTGTATGTCTCTCCCCCTGAAGTAAAATGTATTTTTTGAACACTGACTGTATGTACATTTTTTAATATTAGTTCTGGGCATGGAGGAGTACCTAAGCAATTTTTTGGTGAGTGAAAAGTTTCCTTGGTGATAATCTGTCAACTTAGAAAATCTTTTTTAAAGAAATAAGTCAGTGCTCCAAGATATATGTACAAAGATGTCGTTAAGGGAGTAGAGGGAAGTAACAAGAGTTACTGGTGTTAGCTGGGCCTGGAACCATGGATCTGTGTGAACTCCTGAGCTACCAGATGGTAGTGGAGTAGGTGGATCATTCTTGCACCTCTTCCAAACTGGATATAAAATTAAATTGGAGAGCATTCATCCTGAATTACCACCTGAAGACTAGCTAAAGCGGAAACTTTTGACAAGGAAGGGCAGAAACCACCTCAAGACTGCTCCTGCACAACGGCTTATATGACATGGTCAGGGTTGAGATTCACAGCCAGCCAGCATGAGGGGGGATCCCACCCACAAACAGGACAACAACAATCAAGACCCAATTACAATAGGAGATCCCAAATAACCCACACAGGGGACATTCCTAGAGCATCCAGCTCAGGAGATCAAAGAGATTGCACCACTGGTCCCACAGGACCCTTACTACATAAGGCCACCCCACGAAGACTGGGAGGCATAGCAATTCTAATATATAGAAACAAATACAGAGGGACAGCAAAAATGGGGAGACAAAGAGACAACCCTCAAGTGAAGGAAAAGGAGGAAGCTCCAGAAAAAGAGCTGAATGAAATGGATGCAAGCAATTTATGAGAGATAGAGTTCAAAGTAATGGTTATAAGGATGCTCAAGGAACTTAGTGGAAATTACAATAGCATGAAAAAGGAAATAGAAACCGTAAACCAGAACCAGTTGGAAAAGAAGAATACCATATCTGACTTCAGGAATACACTGGAAGGAGTCAGAGAAAGACAAGTATTACATGATCTCACTCATATATGGATCCTAATGAACAAAATTAAGTGGTGAATGAAATCGATCCAGAGATATAGAAGCATAGAATAGATTATTGAATCTCAGGGAAAGGTGGGGAAGGGAGCATGGGTGGGAAGAGATCAACCAAAGAACTTGTATGTGTATATACATAACCCATGGACACAGCCAATAGAGTAATAAAGGCCTAGAGTCGGGGTTGGGGCAAAAGGGATTAAAGGGGGAAAATGGAGAACGTATGTAATACTTTCAACATTAAATATTCAATTTAAAAAAGAGTATAAAGAATATACTGGAAGGAATAAAAAAGTAGATCTAATTTAGCAGAGAATCAAATCAGTGATTTGGAAGATAAGATAGAAAAAAACACCCAATTAGAGCATTAAAAAGAAAAAAGAATTAAAAAGCAGAAGATTCGTTTACAGGAACTTTTGGACAACATGAAATAAAATTTGCATTATATGGGGTACCAGAAGGAGAAGAAAGTGAGTAAGGAATAGAGAACCTGTTAAAGAAACTTTCCTAACCTGGTGAAGAAAAAAGTCACACAAGTTCAGGAATCACAGAGAGTACCAATCAAGATGAACCCAAAGACACATTAAAATGGCACACATTAAAGACCATGAAAGAATCTTAAAGGCAGCAAGAGAGAGAAAGAGAGACAGAAAGATACATGTAAGGAAGTTACCATTAGACTGTCAGCTGATTTCTCATCAGAAACATTTCAGGCCCGAAGGGATTTTCATGAAGTATTCAAAGTAATGACAAGTAAGGACCTGAATCCTAGACTGCTCTATCTAACAAGATTATCATATAAATTTGAAGGTGAAATAAAGATTTTCCCAGAATAAAAAAGGCTAAAGGAGTACATTATTACTAAACTGACATTGCTAGAAATGTTAAAAGGACTGCTTGAAGAAGAAGAAATCCAGAGAGAGAGGAACACAGGTATAAAGGAAAAAAATGGCAATACATAATTACTGATCCATAACAACCTTAAATGTAAATAGACTAAATGTTCCAACCAAAAGACACAGGGTAGTTGAAGAGAGAGGAACACAGGTATAAAGGAAAAAAATGGCAATACATAATTACTGATCCATAACAACCTTAAATGTAAATAGACTAAATGTTCCAACCAAAAGACACAGGGTAGTTGACTGGATAAGAAAACATGACCCATATATGCTGTCTACAAGAGACCCACCTCAGAAGAAAAGATTCACATAGATTGAAAGTGAAGGGCTGGAAAAAATGGTCCATGCAATTGGCAACAAACAAAAAGCTGGGGTAGCAATATTCATTTCTTTTTTTAAATTTAATAAATCTTTATTGTTCAGATTATTACAATTGCTTCTCCTTTTTCCCCCCATAGCTCCCCTCCACCTGGTTCCCACCCCACCCTTACTCCCCCACACTGTCCTCATCCATAGGTGTACGATTTTTGTCCAGTCTCTTCCTGCACCCCCCATACCCTTTCCCCCTGAGAATTATCAGTCCACTCCCTTTCTATGCCCCTGCTTCTATTATATTCACCAGTTTATTTTTTCCTCAGATTTTTAATTCACTTGATTTTTAGGTTCACTTGTTGATAGATATGTATTTGTTGTTCATAATTTTTCTCTTTACTTCTTCTTCTTCTTCTTCTTCTTCTTCTTCTTCTTCTTCTTCTTCTTCTTCTTCTTCTTCTTCTTCTTCTTCTTCTTCTTCTTCTTAAAGAATACCTTTCAGCATTTCATATAATACTGGTTTGGTGGTGATGAACTCCTTTAGCTTTTTCTTATCTGTGAAGCTCTTTATCTGACCTTCCATTCTGAATGATAACTTTGCTGGTTGTAGGTTCTTGCTTATCATCACTTTGAATATTTCTTGCCACTCCCATCTGGCCTGCATATTTTCTGTTGAGAAATCAGCTGACAATCATATGGATGCTCCCTTGTAGGAATTAACTGTTTTTCTCTTGCTGCTTTTAATATTCTCTCTTTGTCTTTTGCCCTTGGCATTTTAATTATGATGTGTCTTGGTGTGGTCCTCTTGTTTGGGGTTCTGTGTACTTCCTGGACTTGTAAGTCTATTTCTTTCACCAGGTAGGGGAAGTTTTCAGTCATTATTTCTTCAAATAGGTTTTTAGTATCTTGCTCTCTGTCTTCTTCTGGCACCCCCATAATTCTGATGTTGGTATGCTTGAAGTTGTCCCAGAGGCTTCTTACACTATCTTCAACTTTTTGGATTCTTTTTGCTTTTCTGGTTGAGTGTTTTTTGCTTCTTTGTATTTCAATTCTTTGACTTGATTGTTGCGTTCCTCTAGTCTGCTGTTGGGTCTCTGTATAATATTTTTTATTTCAGTCAGTGTATGTTTAATTTCTAGTTGGTCCTTTTTCATATCCTTGAGGGTCTTGCTAAATTTATTGGCCTTTTCTAGGATATTCTTGAAAAGCCTTATAACCGTGGTTTTGAATTCTATATCCAGTCGTTTGTTTTCCTCCATTTCTTTCATTTGTGATCTGTTTCTTTGACACCGCATTTTCACTACTTCCCTGAGTTGATAGGGTAGATTTGTGTGCTAGGTTTCCTATATGGCCCAGTGGGTCGGCCTCCCCAGTTAACCTGAGGTGGACACTCTTGGTGCACCTCTTTGTGGACTGTGTGTACAGCCTTGTTGTAGTTAAGTCTTGATTGTTGTTTGTATCACTGGGAGGAATTGACCTCCAGGCCAGTTGGCTGTGAGGATCAGCTGTGTCTACGCTGGGAGAAGTTCGGTGCTGGAGAAAGCCTTATAGGATTAGACTCGCAAAACTGCAAAAGCCTCTGTGCTCAGCTTGGATGGGGCGGAGTCTCAGGGCAGAGCAGACAGTCTTGGCTTCCCGTCAGCCCTGCCCTTGTGCGCGCCCCTTCAGACCTCTGCCTTCCGCGACTCCCCTGAGTTTCCACCTGACAGTCCATATTCCCCCCGTAAGAGCGTGGGTCCCCAGGGGCTCGCCTGGAACTGGGGTTCAGTGCAGTCGGAACTAGGGTTCAGTTCAGTCAGGAGCTTCCGTCTTCCTTCCACTAGGGAATGCCTGCGGCAACCTCCGCATTCAGCTTTCTCTGTGAGCACTCACGTGCGCCTCCAGACCCGCCGCGGCTCCCCCGGGTCTTGGAGTTTCTGAGTCTCTGTGTGCCTTTCTCTCTACCTGACAGTCCAGACTCCCCTGTATGAGCCTGGGTCCACTGGATTTCGCCCGGAATTGGGTTTTAGTGCAGTTGGAACTGGGGTTCAGTGCAGTCGGGGACTTCCTTCCCCCTCCCGCCAGAGAAAGTCAGCCAGGCACTCAGTCACCCTTTTCTCTGCACACATCTCCATACCTCAGCCCTCCTTTGCCGCTCCTCTGATTCTCCTTGAGCTTTCCTCTTTCCTTCTACTTTTGGAATTTCCACTCAGCCAGCCTTCCTGTGGTTCTGGATGATGTCCGTTCTATCTTTTAGTTGTAGTTTTGAAATTGTTGTGTGAGGCAGCAGTTTAGGTGCTTACCTATGTCGCCATCTTGGTTTCTCCCCAGCAATATTCATTTCTGACAAAATAGACTTTAAAATAAAGGACATATCAAGAGACAAAGAAGGTCACTACATAATACTAAGGAGAACAATCCAACGGGAATATATAATCCTCATAACATGTACATACCCTACATAGGAGCCCCTAAATATATATTAAAATATCTTGGTGGAATTTAAGGGAGAGATTGATAGCACAACAATCATATTAGTGGACTTTAACACTCTTTACTGACATCACTGGATAGATCTTCCAGACAAAAAATCAACAAGGAAACAGTGACCTTAAATGCACACTAGATCACATGGATTTAATGGATATTTATAGAATATTTCATCTCAAAGCATCAGAATATACGTTCTTCTCAAGTATACAGGGAACATTTTTAAAGATAGACCACATGTTTGGACACAAAATAAATTTTAACTAATTCAAGAAGATTGAAATCATATCAGGCATCTTCCTGGATCACAATGGCATGAAACTAGAAATCAACTACATTAAAAAATACTCAAAAACATTCAAACACATGAAGGCTAAGTAGCATATTATTAAAGGATTACCAATGAGATTAAGGAAGAAATAAAAACTTCCTCTAGACAAAGGAAAATTAACAGAACATCCCAAAATCTCTGGGACACAGCGAAAACAGTCCTGAGGAAGTTCATAGCATTACAGACCTGCCTCAAGGAACAAGAAAAAGCTCAAATAAACAATCTAACCCTACAACTGAAATAATTAGAAAGAGAACAAGCAAAGCCCAGAGTAAGTTGAAGGAAGGAGATAATAAAGATCAGAGTGGAAATAAATGACAGTGACAACAAAATATAATAAAAAAAATCAAATCAACCCAGTTTGGCTTAGTGGATAGAGTGTAGGCCTGTGGACTAAAGGGTCCCAGTTGGATTCTGGCCAAGGGCACATGCTCGGGTGGTTGTGCGCTTGATCCCTCTCCCTCCCCTCACACAGTAGGGGGCGTGCAGGAGGCAGCCAATCAATGATTCTCATCGTCGATGTTTGTATCTCTCTATCTCTCTCCCTTCCTGTCTGAATCAATAAAAAAAATAAAAAAAAGAGGTGAAGTAACAATTGACATCACAGAAATACAAAGGATTGTAAGAAAATACTTTGAACAACTACATGCCTGGATAACCTGGGCAAAATGGACACATTCCTAGAAACATATAAGCTTCCAAAACTCAATCAGAAATAATCAGACAACCTGATTAGGCTGATAACAACTAATGAAATTAAATCAGAAAGCATAATAAGAAAAAACTCCCAGCAAACAACAATCTGGGACCAGATGGCTTCATAGAAGAGTTGCACCTATTCTCCTCAAACTATTCCAAAAAATTTAAGAGGAGGGAGGACTTCCAAGCTCTTTTCATGGGGCCAGGGTTATCCTAATTACAAAACCAGATTCCAAAGACACTACGAAGAAAGAAAATTACATGCCAATATCCCTGATGAACATAGATGCTAAAGTCCTCAACAAAATAGTAGCACATCAGATCCAGCAATACTTTAGAAATATCATACACCATAACCAAATGGGATTTATTCCAGGGATGCAAGGCTGGTACAATATTTGCAAATTAATAAATGTGATACATCACATAAACAAAATGAAGGATAAAAATCACACGATCATATCAAAAGATGCAGAAAAAGCATTCGACAAAATCCAGGATCCATTTATGTTAAAAACTCTTAGCAAAGTGGGAATAGAGGGGTCATACCTCCATACTGCAACATAATAAAGGCCATACATGAGAAACCTACAGTCAACATCATTCTCAATGGGCAAAAACCTAAATCACCTACCTTCCTTAATATCAGGAACAAGATAGGGATGTCTGCTTTCACCACTGTTATTCAACATAGTACTGAAAGTCCTAGCCATAGTGATCAGAAAAAAATAAAGGCATCCAAATTGGAAAGGAGGAAGTAAAACTGTCTTTATTCACAGATGACAAGATATTGTACATAGAAAACCCTAAAGACTCCAGAAAAGAACTGCTAGGTTTAATAAATTAATTCAGCAAGGTATCTGGATACAAAATTAACATCCAAAAATCAACAGCATTTTTTAAAACATTTTATTGTTTAAGGTATTATAAATGGTAGTACGTATGTCTCTTTTTTTTTTCCGCACTGACCTCCCCCCCCCCCCGCCCCTGGCCGCCCCTACCCCTGCCACTTGCCCTCGTCTCCCTGCCCCCAGTGTCTTGAATCTGTTGGTTGTGCTTATATGCATGCATACAAGTCCTTCGGTTAATCTCTTACCCCCCTGCCCATCCCTCTCCTACCTTCCCACTGTAGTTTGACAGTCTGTTCGATGCTTCTTTGCCTCTGTCTATTTTTGTTCAACAGTTTTTAATGTTCTTTATTATCCATAAGTGAGTGAGATCATGTGGTATTTATCTTTCACTGACTGGCTTATTTCACTTAGAATAATGCTCTCCAGATCCATCCATGCTGTTGCAAATGGTAAGAATTCCTTCTTTTTTACTGCAGCATAGTATTCCATTGTGTAGATGTACCACCGTTTTCTAATCCATTCATCTGCTGATGGGCATTTAGGCTGTTTCCAAATCTTAGCTATTGTAAATTGTGCTGCTATGAACATAGGGGTGCATATATCTTTTCTGATTGGTGTTTCTGTTTTCTTGGGATCTATTCCTAGAAGTGGTATTACTGGGTCAAATGGGAGTTCCATTTTTAATTTTTTGAGGAAATGTCATATTGTTTTCCACAGTTGCTGCACCAGTCTGCATTCCCACCAGCAGTGAAGCAGGGTTCCTTTTTCTCCGCATTCTCTCCAGCAATTGTCGTTTGTTGATGATAGCCGTTCTGACAGATGTGAGGTGGTACCTCATTGTTGTTTTGATTTGCATCTCAAAGATGATTAGTGACTTTGAGCATGTTTTCATATATCTCTTGGCTTTCTGAATGTCCTCTTTCAAAAAGTGTCTTTTTAGGTCCTTTGCCCATTTTTTTTATTGGATTGTTTATCTTCCTTTTGTTAAGTTGTATGAGTTCCCTGTAAATGTTGGAGATTAAACCCTTATTGGACATAACATTGGCAAATACGTTCTCCCATGCAGTGGGCTTTCTTGTTGTTTCTTGATGGTTTCTTTTGCCGTGCAGAAGCTTTTTATTTTGATGTAGTCCCATTTGTTTATTTTCTATTTAGTTTCCATTGCCCTAGGAGCTGTATCGGTAAAGATATTGCTACAACAAATCTCTGCTATTTTGTTGCCTATAGCTTTTAAGATTTTTATAGTTTCCCATCTTACGTTTAAGTCCTTTATTCATTTTGAGTTTATTTTTGTGTTTGGTGTAAGTTGGTGGTATAGTTTCATTTTTTTGCAAGTATCTGTCAAGTTTTCCCAGCACCATTTATTGAAGAGACTGTCTTATCTCCATTGTATGCTCTTGCCTCCTTTGTCAAATATTAATTGAGCATACTGGCTTGTGTCGATCTCTGGGTTCTCTGTTCTGTTCCATGGATCAATATGTCTGTTCTTGTGCCAGTACCAGGCAGTTTTGAGAATAGTGGCTTTGTAGTATAGCTTGATATCTGGTATTGTGATCCCTCCAACATTGTTCTTCTTTCTCAAGATTGCTGCAGCTATTCGGGGTCTTTTTTTATTCCAGATGAATTTTTGGAGAGTTCTTTCTAGGTCTTTGAAGTATGCCGTTGGTATTGTAATGGGGATTGCATTGAATTTATAGATTGCTTTGGGTAGTATGGACATTTTGATGATGTTGATTCTCCCAATCCATGAACATGGTATATTCTTCCATTTGTTCATGTCTTCCTCTATCTCTTTTTTTTAGCGTCCTGAAATTTTCTGAGTATAGATCCTTTGTCTCCTTGGTTAAGTTTATTCCTAGGTATCTTAATTTTTTTTGTTGCAATGGTAAATGGGATTGCTTTTTAAATTTCTTTTTCTGTGAGTTCATTATTGGTGAATAGAAAGCCATAGACTTCTGGGTGTTAATTTTGTATCCTGCTACATTGCCGAATTCACTTATTAAGTCTAGTAGTCTTTTGATGGAGTCTTTGGGATTTTCTATGTACAATATCATGTCATCTGCGAATAAGGACAGTTTTACTTCTCCTTTTCCAATTTGGGTGCCTTTTATTTCTTCTTGTCTGATCTCAATGGCTAGTACTTCCAGCACTATATTGAACAGGAGTGGTGAGAGTGGGCATTCCTATCTTGTTCCTGTTCTTAGGGGAAATGGTTTTAGTTTTTGCCCATTGAGTATGATGTTGCCTGTGTATTTGTCATATATGTCTTTTATTATGTTGAGGTATGATCCTTCTATTCCCACGTTGCTGAGAGTTTTTATCAAGAAAAGGTGTTACTTGCTCCTGGGAGAGTTGCAGAAAATGTAACTAAGACCTTGTCTATACAAAAAGAAATTGACAGCCAGTTTGAAATGGAATTGCCATGGCCTAGAGCAAAGAATATCCTTACATGATATTATTCTACAATGTCATTATAATTTTTCCCAGATTTGTATTACCCCCATTACCTATGATAGTACCTTGAACCCTTGGGAATCAATAAAAAATAATCTTTTTGGTGCTTGGAGACAAAGGTAACACATCTCTTGATATTTTAGAATTACAACAGCATAATGTACAATTATCCCAAACAAACTTACAAACTAATTCTTTGAATGTCTGGCAACAATTCAAAAAGGACATGAAAGGATTTAATCCCTTCCACTGTGTAGAGGGCCCCCTGGGAAGGCACCTGAGCATTCTATATTGGCCCCTCTTGCCCTTTTGGCCAAGAGGGACCCTCTTCTCCCAATCCAATTGCCCACAGCTGTTGCCTGAGCTTTCTGTTCATGCTGAGCTTGAAGCCTCGTGGTGGCTGGAACCATGGATCTGTCTCTCGCCCAGTTGGGTGAGCTGGGCCCTTCCTGGAGAAGAAACGTGGATTCCCCAAGATATGCAATCAGTGCCAGGGCCCCACCAGCAGGCGAGGGGATCCCAAGGCAGGTGCTGGTCATGGAGGCCACCGGGGCATAGGCTACCAAGGAGACAGAACTGAACCTCACATCATCCTGCTTGGCCCCGGAGGATGGCTGGTTAGCCAGAGACAGGTAAGATTCCTCAGGGAAGGAACAACCTAAGACAGGCACAGTTACAGAGGGGCCATCAGGAGAGAACTTGGGGGTCAACAGAGGTGGGGCACAGACCCTCACCCCCCCAACCTTACAGGGGCCTGAACCCTCACCCCGTCTGAGGGAGGTCTCCTGCCCCCATGGCTGCTTCGCTTCCCATGCCCAGCTCAAATTGGGACCCAGGTAAAAGACAGAGACTTGGCCGACAGCAGCTGCCCTCTCACTGCAACAAGACTTGTTTGAGTTGTCTTGTACCCACAGTGTGGGGAAGTAAATTTTTGATATCTAAATCCAACCTAGCACCAGGAATGCTCAGGGCCTACTCAAGAAGGCAAATAATCTTTTCCACTAATATTTACAGGGTAAAATAAGATTCTTGTTAGAGTATTAAATTTGACAGTAAAATAGTAGTCAAGTTCTCAGACTAATTTAAATTGGCTAAGTGAAATAAGCGAATATTCTAGAAAAATTAATGGTACTGGACAAAAAGCTGTTCCTAAAGTGTTAACTAAAATTTTTATTGGTAGTTCATCTCATGGTAAAATTGCGTAACATGTAATGAACCTAAAACAGTCATATTTTAGTGAAAAAAATTAAAATTTAAAAGCTATCAAGATTACATTATAAAATTTCCAAAAGCCTCCTAGTATTTAAATAAAAAAAGGGGGGATAGTAGAAGAATATCATGTAAGGAAAAATATCGTGTAAGTAAGTTACATCTAGAAAATTTTTACTTTAGAAAATTAACTTCCATTTGTAATGCTAATAGCAAGACACCCATGAAAAACACACATGGCGTCAAAACAAGCCAAAGGAAAATCGTTTGGGCAAAAAATGAAAAAGGATCCCAAGTCAAATTTATAGAAAAGATTCCTTTATTAACTTTTGGTCGAGAATATGTTTGTATATTTTCAGAAAACAACTCCAAGACCATGTGGATTCCTGCAACAGAGAGGAATTGACAGGACTGCTCCAGTCATGAAGACAGAAGAGAAACAGTCCAGAGATGGAAGACGCTGACGGCGCCTTGTCATACTAGCAGTCAGCAGCTGAGCATCATGGCAGGTTACCCAGGACCAAACCAGAAAGGGTCGGACCTGCATTACCACCATTTGTCCACCATCCAGAACTGAAATATCATTGCTGACATGTACACAAAAGGAACTGTTTGACATTGAAATTGGGACTCAAAAGAACTGTTGGCCAAGAAAGAAACTCACTACAGACTGATTCATTTGCCTCTCAGCATAACCATTATTGCTTGTCTCATTTTTGGTTCTTATAAGTGTATTTCTAGTATCACATGATCTCACTCATCTAGGGGAAATAATGAACAACATAAACTGATGAACAAAAACAGACCTGGAGACAGGGAAGCATCGATCAGACTGTCAAACCTCAGAGGGAAGGTAGGGGAGTGTGGGGGTAAGGGGGAGAGATCAACCAAAGGACTTGTATGCATGCATATAAGCCTAACCAATGGACACAGACAACAGGGGGGTGGGGGCATCCGTGGGGAGGGGTTTGGGATGGGAATGGGGGGATGAGGACAAATATGTGATACTTTAATCAATAAAGAAATAAAAATAAATAAAAATATAAAAAAGAAAAGGTGTTGGATTTTGTCAAATGCTTTTTCTGCATCAATGGATATGATTATATGGTTTTTATCTCTTAGTTTGCTTATGTGGTGTATCACATTTGTTGATTTGCAGATGTTGTACCATCTTTGCATCCCTAGGATAAATCCCACTTGGTCATGGTGTATGATCTTTTTAATATAATGCTGGATTCGATTTGCTAGAATTTTGTTCAGGATTTTCACGTCTATGTTCATGAGGGATATTGGCCTGTAATTCTCTTTCTTTGTATTGTCTTTATTTGGTTTTGGGATTAGGGTAATGCTGGCTTCATAGAAAGACCTTGGAAGTCCTCTTGAATTTTTTTGAATAGTCTGAGGAAATTAGGCTTTATTTCTTCTTTGAATATTTGATAAAACTCCCCTGTGAAGCCGTCTTGTCCAGGGCTTTTGTTTGTTGGAATTTTTTTTTTTTTATTACTGCTTCAATTTCCTCCATAGTTATCGGCCTATTCAGATTTTTTGATTCCTTCTGGTTGAGTTTTGGAAGATCATATTTTTTTAGGAATATGTCCATTTCTTCTAGGTTGACCACTTTTTTAGAGTAGAGTTGCTCATAGTATTTTTTTTTTTTTTTTTTACGATTCTTTATATTTCTGTGGGGTCTGTTGTTATTTCACCTCTTTTGTTTCTGATTTTGTTTATTTGGGTCCTCTCTCTTTGCTTCTTGGTGAGCCTGGCTAGAGGTTCATCAATCTTGTTTATCCTTTCAAAGAACCAGCTCTTGGTTTCATTGATCTTTTGTACTGTTTTTTTTTGGTCTCTATGTCATTTATTTCTGCTCTGATCTTTATTATTTCCTTTCTTCTGATCACAATGGGCTTTTCTTGTTGCTCTCTTTCTAATTCTTCAAGTTGCAGAGTTAGATGTTTTATTACAGTTTTTTTTTTTTTTTTTTTTTTTTTTTTTGAGGTAGGCCTGTAATTCTATGAACTTCCCTCTCAGGATTGCTTTCACTGTGTCCCAAAGATTGTTTTTAATTTCTTTATTGATTATGGTATTACATATGTGTCCTCATCCACCCATTATTCACTCAACTCCCCTACTCATGCCCTCACTCCCCTGTTGTCTGTGTCCATTGGTTAGGCTTATATGCATGCATACAAGTCCTTTGGTTGATCTCTCCCTCTTACCCCCACACTCCCCTACCTTCCCTCTGAGGTTTGATGATCTAATCAATGCTTCTCTATCTCTGGATCTGTTATTTTTTCATCAGTTTATGTTGTTCATTATATTCCATAAATGAGTGAGATCATGTGATATTTATCTTTCTCTGACTGGCTTATTTCACTTAGAATAATGCTCTCCAGATCCATCCATGCTGTTGCAAATGGTAAGAATTCCTTCTTTTTTACCATTGCGTAGTATTCCATTGTGTAGATTTACCACAGTTTTTTAATCCACTCATCTGCTGATGGGCATTTAGGCTGTTTCCAAATCTTAGCTATGTTAAATTGTGCTGCTATGAACATAGGGGTGCATATATCTTTTCTGATTGGTGTTTCTAGTTTCTTGGGATCTATTCCTAGAAGTGGAATATCTGGGTCAAATAGGAGTTTCATTTTTATTTTTTTCGTGGAAACTCCATACTGTTCTCCACAGTGGCTGCACCAGTCTGCATTCCTACCAAAGATTTTGGATTGTTGTGTTTTCGTTGTCGTTTGTTTCTAGGATGTGTTTTATTTCTTCTTTGATCTCTTTAGTAACCCACTCACTGTTTAATAGTGTGCTATTCAGCCTCTAAGTATTTGAATTTTTGTGATTGTTTTTACTGTAATTGATTTCTAATTTTATGCCATTGTGATCTGAGAAGATGCTTGATATGATTTCAGTCCTCTTGAATTTGGAGAGACTTTGCCTGTGTCCCAATATGTGGTCTATCTTTGAAAATGTCCCATGTGCACTTGAGAAGAATGTATATTCTGTAGTTTTGGGGTGGAATGTTCTAAAGATGTCAATTAAGTCCATCTGATCTAGTGAGTCATTTAAGATTGATGTTTCTTTGCTAATTTTTTGTCCAGAGGATTTATCCAGTGATATTAATCGGGTATTAAAGTCTCCTACTATGATTATGTTGCTGACAATCTCTCCCCTGATATCTTCCAGAAGTTTTTAAATGTATTTTGGTGCTCCTGCATTGGGTGCATAAACGTTTACCAGAGTTATATCCTCTTGTTGTATCGATCCATTTAGAATTATGAAGTGGCCTTTATTGTCACTTGTTGTGGTCTTCACTTTGAGGTCTAATTTTGTTAGATATAAGTATTGCTACCCTAGCTTTTTTTTCATTTCCATTTGCCTGATAGATATTTTTCCACCCCTTCACTTTCAGTCTGTGTGAGTCCCTTGTTCTGAGGTGGGTCTCCTGTAGACAGCATATATATGGGTCATGTTTTCTTATCCATTCACTCACTCGATGTCTTTTGATTGGAGCATTTAATCCATTTATGTTTAATGTTATTATTGACTAGAGGCCTGGTGCACGAATTCGTGCATGGGTGGGGTCCCTCTGGGTGGCCTGCAAGGATCGGGCCAAAACCCGCAGTCCAACACCACCTGCAGCTCCTACCTGCCACTCCCCCTCATCCCAGCCCCACTGTGCCTTCCGCGGGCTCACACCCAATCAGTCCCGATTGGGAGAGGCTTGCGCTGCCACAGCAGTGCTTGCCAGCCATGAACCCTGCGTCTGGCACCCTCCCAACATCCGACATCTCCCGAGGGGTCCCGGATTTTGAGAGGGCACAGGCCAGGCTGAGGGATCCCACCAGTGCACGATCAGGCTGGGGAGCAACTATGGGAGGGCTCCAGGGCATGTCTGGCCCATCTCGCTCAGTCCTGATTGGCCGGACCCCAGCAGCAAGCTAACCTACCAGTCAGAGCATCTACACCCTGGTGGTCAGTGCACATCATAGCGAGTGGTTGAGCAGCCTTAGCCTATCATTAGCATATTACACTTTGATTGGTTGCTTGGTTATTCTACCTTTTTGGTCTATTTGCATATTACCCTTTTATTATATAGGATAGGTACTTGTTTGTAGCCATTTCTGTACTTTATGCCTGTGTTCCTTCCTCCCTTTCTATTTCTTCTTTTTACAGCATTCCCTTTAGCATTTCTTGCATTGCTGGCTTGGTAGTGATAAATTCCCTTAGCCTTTTTTTTGTCTGCAAAGCTCCTGATTTCCCCTTCAATTTTGATTGATAGTCTTGCTGGATAGAGTATTCTTGGAATCAGTCCTTTGCTTTGCATCACTTTGTATACCTTCTTCCATTTCCTTCTAGCTTAATGTGTTTCTGTTGAGAAATCATTTGATAATCTGATGGGGGATCCTTTGTAGGTAACTCTCTGTCTCTCTCTTGCAGCCTTTAAGATTCTCTCTTTGTCGTTAACATTTGCCATTGTAATTATGACCTGTCTTGGTGTGGGTCCTTTGGGATTCATCTTGCTTGGGACTCTCTGTACTTGTGTAACTTTTTTCTTCCCCATATCTGGGAAGTTTTCTGTCATTATTTCTTCAAATAGATTGTCTAATCCTTTCTGCTCTTCTTGTCCTTCTGGCAGCCCTATTATACGTATGTTACTTCGTTTCGTGTTGTTCCAAAGCTCCCTTAGGCTCTCCTCCTGCTTTTTAATTTTTTTCTCCAGTTGCTGTTCAGATTGAGCTTGTTTCTCTACCTTATCTTCTAACTCATTAATTCTGTCCTCTGCTTCTTCTAGTCTACTGTTGAAACCTCCCATGGTGTTTTTTGATTGTAGCTATATCACTTTTGATTTCTTCCTGATTTTTACATAGGTTGTTGATTTTGTCATCCATCTGGTGTATGAACTGTATGACCATAACTCTGAATTCTTTTTCTGTCATGTTGCATGCTTCCGTTTCACTAATTTTCTTTCTTGGCGACTCCTCATTTTCTTTCCTCTGGGGATTATATTGTCTCCCCATTCTGACTATCACCAGAAGGTTCAAACATTGAGCAGTGTGGGTCTGGGCCATGTGCATTGGGAGCTTCACACCACCTGAGTGTCACTGAAGAGCTCCAACACCAAGACGTGTGGCTGCCGTGGGTTGGTGGGAACCACGCTTGCCCAGGATCAGAGTCACTGGCACTCAGTGTGGCCTCGTGTGCTCATCTAGAATCAGGGACTCCTCCTGCTCCTCACTGAAACAGAGACCCTGCTGGCATGTGCTGAAAATCAGAGTCCCCTAGCATGTGCCAGGAGTCTGAGTTCCCCTGTACCCACACCAAGAATGGAGTATCAGAGTCTCTGTTGCTTGGTGCAGCCTCACACCGAGAATCAGGGTCCCTGTGTGTGCATGCACCAAGAATTGGAGTCACTAGCTCTTAGTGTGAATGCACTGGGAATCAGGGATCCCAGGCGCATGCAATGAGAAACAGAGTCAAGTCACTGGTGCCCAGTGCTGCCTCTTGCCCAGAGAATCAGGGTCCCGGTCAGCTTGGGGGACTGGGTTGCACAGTAGCACTGTGTTGGCAGGAGGTCCACTCCTGCGCTGTGGAAAACAGACTTCCGTGTGCGCTTGCCCAGAATCGAAGTCAGGTGGCACTGCTGCCCTGCGTGGGCATGGGGTAGGGTCGCCTGATTGCATTGCAGGGAACAATTTCCAGTGTCCGCATGCTCCCAGGCTTAAATTCCTGTAGTGCGCTGTGGCCCTGTGTGAGGGGCGGGGCTAGCAGTTCCTTTGGTGCTGCTGTGAGCCTTCAGGGAGGGGATGGGCTCTGTGACTCACAGAAATCTGCAGCTGGGATGTCTAGATTCTTGGTGTCTGTGGGTCTGCAGCTGTGGTCGCAGGTCTCTGTCCCCAGTGGCTGTAGGCTCCCCGTTTGTGTCTGAGACCAAACTGGGTGGTGCTGAGGCCAGGATCCTAGTCTCAAGCAGCTCTGTTTTTCAAGATGGCATGGTCTTTGTGCCCATGCTTGCCACCCCTGTAGTGTCCATGGTGGCAGCGGGGCTCCACCATCTAAGACTGCCCAGTTTGGCAGCCCCTTGGAAGACCTGCAGGATCTAGCTCATACACACACACACCACACACATCCACACACTCCTCTATCGCTCCCTCACTCTCTCACACTCTCTCCCTCCCTACCTTCCTGCCAGTCACCATCTTCAGCCAAAAAAAAAAAAAATCTCAATAGCATTTTTGTATACCAATAATGAGCTCTGAGAAAGAGACTAAAAAAACAATCCCATTTACCACTGCAACAACAAAAACTAAGATATCTTGTAAAAAACTTAACCAAGGAGGTCAAAGACCTGTACTCAGGAAACTATAGGACATTGAAAAAGGAAATAGAGGAAGATACAAACAAGTGGAAGCATATACTGTGTTCATGGATTGCAAGAGTTAACATCATTTAAATGGTCATACTACCCAAAGCAATTTATGAATTCAATGCAATCCCTATTTAAATACCAATAGCATATCTCACAGTTCTAGAACAAGTATTCAAAAATTTATATGGAACCAAAAAAGACACTAATAGCCTCAGCAATCTTGAGAAAGAAGAACGAAGTTGGAGGGATCACAATACCAGATATCAAGTTATACTACAAAGCCATTGTAATCAAAACAGCTTGGTACTGGCACAAGAACTGGCATATAGACCAATGGAACAGAAAAGAGACCCCAGAAATCGACCCATGCCAATACAGTCAATTAATATTTGACAAAGGAGGGAAGAGCATACAAAGGAATAAAGACAGTCTCTTCAGTAAATGGTGTAGGGAAAATTGGACAGGTACATGCTAAAAAATGAAACTAGCCACCAACTTATACCACACACAAGAATGACATTCTTTAAAGATGAAACTAACCAAAGAATGACCCTTCCCCCTCTATACACTCATTTTGATGAATCAACATATTGAAGGACACACCCAGAAAATTAACAAATATTCTGTCAAGACCCTCCCCTGAGACCTCCCCTAGGGTTCCCACCCACACATCCTAATATATAAAAACCCTGGGTCCATCATGACCAGAGGCTTAACCAACCAGAAGTCAGTCCTGCAGTCAGCGCTGGGTTGCCGTGGCGACCCAGCACTTACTGCTGCTGCTGCAGGCACGGTGACCCAGGACTGACTGCTGAGGGGGCTGCAAATCAGGCCCGGAGAGAGGTCTGAAGACAGAAGCAGAGTCTGATCCATAGCCTGTGTGGCAGCTGTTGATCAGCACTTGCCTCTCTCTTTCTCTCTGGGCCAGGCCAGTAGCCACACCTCCATTTCTCTCCAGGCCTCCACCCGGGCTTCTGATCAGCCCCGACTTTCTGATCAGGCCCCGTTGATAGGCCCAGAGATGCTGACTGGCATAGAAACCGACCAATAGAACCAAATCTGGATGAAGTGTGAGGAGCCAATGGCTGCCTAGGAGGAAAAACTTTTGATGCTGACTGGCATAGAAACTGATCAATCAGAACCAAATTGGCCAGGAGAGGAGGGCAGTTGGGGGTGAGATCAGGTTGGCAGGGGAGGGCCGTTGGGGGCAACCAGGCTGGCAGGGGAGGGTAGTTGGGGGTGAGATCAGGCTGGCAGGGGAGGGCAGTTGGGGGCAACCAGGCTGGCAGGGGAGGGTAGTTGGGGGCGAGATCAGGCCAGCAGGGGAGGGCTGTTGGGGACAAGATCAGGCTAGCAGGGGAGGGAAATTGGGGGTGATCAGGCCAGCAGGGGAGGGCAGTTGGGGGCGAGATCAGGCCAGCAAGGGAGGGCAGTCAGGGGCAACCAGGCTGGCAGGGAGGGCAGTTGGGGGCAAGATCAGGCTGGCAAGGAGGGCAGTTAGGGGTGATCACGCAGGCAGAGGCAGTTGGGGGTGAGATTAGGCCAGCAGGGGAGGGCAGTTAGGGGCGATCAGGCAGGCAGGCAGAGAGGTTAGGGGTGATCAGGCAGGCAGGCAGAGGCAGTTAGGGCGATCAGGAAGGCAGGCAGGTGAGCATTTAGGAGCCAGCGGTCCCGGATTGTGAGAGGCATGTCAGACTGCCGGTTTTGGTCCGATCCCTGTGGGTTCTGGCTTAAACTGGCAGTCAGACATCCTTCAAGGGGTCCCTGATTTGAGAGGGTGCAGGCTGGGCTTAGGTAACCCCCCTTTCTTGCACGAATTTCATGCACCATGCCACTAGTACAAAAATAAAAGCCTGAAGACAAAGGACCCAGCACAGGCTCTCTGGAGCACACCTACACCTTTTCTCTGGCATGACTTTTTATTTTCTTTCTCTTAGATGCCTAAGTGTCCCTGTGAGACTTACAACCAGGGGAGTAGTGGGCAGGGGCAGCTAGTCCCAGGATAACCCCCTGAACCTGTCTCCAAGGCTTCCCTTTTCTCTGAGTTTCCAGTGAGCTGACAGCAGTCTCACCTTGGCTAACTTCTCTCACTGTGACTTTTACTTCTCATTGAATTGATGCAGCCCAGCATTCTTTCCTATAACATTGTAGAGAGCCACAGTAGCCCTGCCTAGGCTCTCTCCTGTTGCTTCTTCTACCCTTAGCGCTTCCTTTGTTTCACTGTCCCCAGCTTTAAGAAATGTACTCTCAAAATCACCTGGACTCATGTTGTGAAACCTTTCCCGCACAAAGTCAAGAACCCACACACGATAGGTCAGCTCAAAGCAGATCCACTCTGAGCTAGGTCCCCATCTGTTAACATAACCACTATTTTTTTTACACCTGAAACTAATATAAAATAATGTTGAATATCAATTGTAACTGAAAAAATATTTGTTTTGTGTTTTATGAATTTCTTCTTTTCATGTCTACTATTTATTTTATTTGATGTATTTGAGTTTGATGTGCTAACTGTTCTCTACTGCTTTAATTTGAACCTCTAATAATATAGTATTTTCAAATTTCTCTTTTCCTAATGTATGGATCAAATGACATATGTTTCCCTCTAAGAACTATTTAGCTGATATGTTAAATCTAATATAATTCAGTTCAGAATATTTTATTTTTCAGTTTTATTGAGATAGATTGATAAATTAAAATTGCATATATATATGTATGTGTATATATATATATATATATATATATATATATATATATATATGGTATACCACATGATGTTTTGATTACCAAAATCAAAGTATTTAACATAGCTTTCAGTTCACATAGTTACAGTGTGTGTGTGTGTGTGTGTGTGTGTGTGTGTGTGTGTGTGTGGTGAGAACACTTGCCATCTATTTTATTTTTTCCTTTTTATTGAATTTATTGGGGTGACACCAGCTAACAAAATTATACATGCTGCAGGTGCAATTCTATAACATATCATCTGTACACTGTATTGTGTGTTCACCACACCAAATTACATCTCCATCCATCACCATTTATCCCCCCTTTAACTTCTTTCACCCCTCCCCCACTCTCTGGTAATTACCATATTGTTGTCTGTGCCTATGAGTATTTTTTTCTTTGCTTAATCTCTTTACCTTTTTCACACAGCCTCTTAACTCCCCTCCCCTCTGACAGTTGTAGGTCTGTTCTTTGTATCTAAGAGTCTGTTTTTATTTTGTTTGTTAGTTTATTTTGTTCCTCAGGTTCCACATATAAGTGAAATCATATGGTTCTTGTCTTTCTCTGACTGGCTTATTTCACTTAGCATAATACTTTCCAGGTCCATCCATGCTGTCTCAAAGGGTAAAATTTCCTTCTTTCAGAGCATTTCATAGGTGCCAGACACTGTGCTTCATGTTCAATGTGCCTTTATTTTTCATATTTTAAGTGGTAATAACTTACACCTCTCTAAGCCTACATGCCTTAGAGTTTTATGGGTTCCAGTTTTATGTGATGTCCCATATGCCTCACCCATGTTAATTTTTAAACTTCTAAGAAATAGGTATATGATTTTATCTGTCTTATCAAGGAAGAAATTTTGGTAGAAACCATATGATAAGTAGAAGTAGTAAAGGAAGAAACTAAATATGTTTAGCTCCAGTTTCCTCAGCTTTAACCATGTTATTGTAATTACCATATAATGCTTCTGTTTCATCAATGTGCTTGGCCCATTATGGGTTCTTATATACAGTAAAGGTCCCCATTCTCCCAACAATTTCACAGCAGGGAAAGGTTATTTTCCACCTAATTTCAAGCATGGGATGAAGAAGAAATGGATATGAGGCAAGAAGACAGGAGGGTTAAGTTTCAGGCTTCAGCATTGAAATTATATTCCTCATCCGTAATGACAGTGCTCACAGCTCTAAGATGTTTTCAAGGTGGTGATCCAGGTGATTAGTGAGGAGAAAGCACAGCGAGTTCTACCAGGAACCTTTAAAACTCCACCTGGCTGTTCAAAGAGATCCTATTATCCTAATCTCTGTCACATTCTTCCCTGCACAGTAATGAGCTTTCCCCCAGGTGAAGCATGGCTTATAATCACCCATAACCTTGCAGAGCAGCCTTGCCTTACCAATTTTATAAATTCAATAAGAAGTATGTAATATATGGTATCCGTTTTCCAGAGGCCAAGAGTGGGCAGGGCCCTTGGGAAAGGTACCTTTCTGCTCTTTATCTGGGAATCAGCAACCTGCTAGCTAAGTCCCTGTGATGTAAGTAAATTTGAAGATACTACTCTGGCAACCCTCAAAATAGCCTGAGTGGGAGTAGATATTTTCTTTATTGCCCCAGTTCAGAAACTTAGGCTTAAAGATGGGAAATCAATTGTCTTCACTCTAAGACTGAATACATGGTGGGAGCAGGAATAACCTTGTATATATTTGGCTCAAAATTTATTACTTTTTCTTACTGTTCTTCTCTGCTGAAGTGACCAACTCTGTCCTTCCACCTTCCTGTGTGCATTCATGAGTTCTACCTACAATGATAGCCATGAGTATAAAAGGCAATGATATCCTACCGGTTGGGTCTACCCACTGCTCCCATCTCTTCCACTAGATAATGACATAGATCATAGATATGTCTCTTGTCGCAGGCAGAGACCTGTCTCCTGGTGAAAATAGAATAAATGAAGGTGATATATTATTCTGATTATCTTCTGTGACCGGTGTAGGCAGAATTCTTAAGGGAACAGTCCTATGGCTAACCATGAGTGCCTATCCCATTTTAGGTCGCACTCCAGAGCCCTTGATCTCCTTTGTAAACTCTCTAAGTTAGTAATTTATGTGAATTTAGATTTATAGGTAGAGAAAAGAATTGGATAATATCACAGTGTATTGACTGAGTGCTCTTAGACGTCTGTCTCAATCTCAGTTCTGATGCCTACAAATCAATATTTATCTTCTCTGAAGTGAGGTCATCCTACAGTTGTAGGAAACCCAATAAGAAAATGAACATGAAAACTCTGTAGGAATGCTTTTGTATCAATAACCACTTCAAAAATATATAGCAAATGCCTTCAATCTGTATGAGGAAGCCTTCATTCATGCCTTATTGTAGGCCAATGGCTCTCAAGGTGTGCTTCTTTCACCAGCAACATCAGTATCACCTGGGAATTTGTAATGCTAATTCTGAGGCTCTTCCTCAGTGAGAACCAGAAATCTGTGTTTCAGCATTCCCTACAGATGTTTCTGATGCAAATTAAAGATTGATAATTATAGCTACAGGAAGACTGTGGGCATATGGACTGGGAAATGTTTTCAGTGATGACACCACTTTCTTCCATCAGTCCTTAATGGGTGTTTTGGACTAACCCTCACTTTGCCTGGCCATTACCTCATTTGCATGCTCTCCAGAACTTCGTGTGCTGTGGAGAAGTGATGACCTTCCAACCACTGTTGAATGGAGGGAGAGTTGGAAGGTTGATATAGAGAGAAGACTGACCCAGAATAAGCCCCTTTGCTTTAATGAACCAGGGATCCTATGGCAGGAAACAGAGGCTGGCATGCTCAAACAGTAGCAGCAGTGGTCACCATTATTATAGTTTTTAGTTTCTTAGTAGCTGACAGTTGTCGATTCTCAGTCACTGGCAGGTAGATTTTATTACTGGAACTTAAAGGTTTAATGTCTCTAATCCGAGCACAGCACCGGGTATTTGTGTGACATTTCCATTTTGAAATATATTTTCTATACTCTCCACGTTTGCAGATCTTCCTGCAATATCCATTATCGTATTCACACCTTGTCAAAAACATAACACCTGCATAAAGAAATTATGTAGATTATTAGACTAAAGATATTTATCACAATAAATTTAAAACAGCCAGTTTTTGAGCATTGACTATCCTAGTCTTTACCAGTTGCTTTGATATATTTGTCCTAATAGTCAAAACCATTTCTGTGGAATAAATGAGATTTTATGCATATATAAACATATTTATGGGTATATGTATGGACTGATCATTCCTGAAGTCAGAATTCTGTATGCAAACTTTCACCAGAGTCGTAGTGCTCATTTTTTTTTAAATGGGAAAAAATATGACAAATCAATACAAAATCCCCACCCAATTTCCTAAAATGTAACAAAAAACCCACTTAAACATCTAAATAGAACTAACAAGTTATCATTTTAGAATGTGAAATGCTTAAATTAGTGTTGTAATGTTTCTCAGCATTACCCAAAACACACATGGCTTTTATTGAGATTTTCAAAATGTCCTTTCATATTTCTGAGGTCTTATAAATTATATTTGGAATATAACTGTATGCTTGCCTTATAAATTTGTATTGTTCAAAATGTTGTATTGACTTACAGACACATACCTATAAACCTTATATATAACATTGAGATATTCACACTTTTTGATAATTTTAGGAACAAAATACACGAGGCATTGTACTAAGATTATATTAATCAGAGCGCCATTCTTCAGGGTGTGCCTGTATATATGTAGATATTGTATACCTTTATAAAATCTCCCATCACATATAGAAGACCTTGAACAATGTTGCAACTCTTCTCCACCTTGATCTATGTTGAGTCATTTTTTTAAAAATTCAACCAAAAAATATATAATCAATGCCTACTGAGCAGTACAGACAAGGTTAGGGACTTATACCGGTATTAGAGAGGAGGTGAAAGAAAATAAACGACTACAGATTGATTAAAGTATAATTAAGGAATGAAATAATGTGATGTAATAGACAGAAACTGAATAGAGCTACTATTGACAGGGCAATGTAGGAAATTATTCCTCAAAAGGTGACATACAAGGCTAGACATGAAAGATAGAATGGATTCAGCTATATGAAGAGCTAGAAGATTGTTAGAAGCAACGGGAATAGCATATGTAAAGCTATGAGCTTGTGAAGAGCTTGATGTATCTATGAAACTTCTGTTGTTTCCATGATTCTTCTTCCTCTTATTCTTCTTCTGAATGCCTCAGGGACTCTCCATAATAGTACCTGGACTTACACTTCCTTTCCAGCCATTCCATCTATTATCTTTCCTCACTGTTACACCTCTCCTCCATAGGCATGACACTCAAATGTCTCTCATTTCGGATATGTTGGGGGAAATCTCAGATTGAATCATTGTTGCCTTCTTTTAATTCCTGATGTTCCATGCTTCTTGGTGTTTTGTTGGTTCTTCCTTCCACATATCTTTCTAGGTGTTCATTTCTAATGCCACCAGGTCTTGAATAATATGAAATTGCTCTAGTATTTGTCTAGAAAGGGAATCTGAGTTTTCACAGGGCCCTTCAGTTTAGAAATAGAACATTATGAAAGTATGTAATATATGGTATCAATTTTCCAGAGGCCAAGATAAACAATGTAATCTAAATTCATAGAAGTTCAAGGATACAGTAGACCAGAAACATCTTCTGAGGCAACTTTCATACCATTATTAATTTCTTCTCATCCATAAATTTGAATAGTCTGCTATTGATAGAGAGCAAAAACTACCATCTCTAGAGGAAGGCTACACAGTTATTATAATACTCTCTCTTAGGGATTTCTCCCTCAGAAAGTTATTTTGGCCCTGGGTGTTGTGGCTTGGTTGGTTGAGCATTGTTCCATGCACCAAAAGGTCAGTGGTTTGACTCCCTGTCAGGGCATGTGCTCAGGTTGCTCTCTCGCTTTCTCTAATCAAAAAAGCATGCTTTAAAAATTAAATTTTTTTTTAAAATTTAAAAATTTTAAAAAGTTAGTCCCTTTATTTCATAAATTGAAAAATTATAGATGAGATATAGTCCAGTGTAAAAAAATTGAACCATAGAAAATATGAAGCATGTATGAATAACTTCTCAACATGGGGAGAAACATTCTAAGCTAATGGAGAATGCAAAGAAAATATATCAATAGATTTGATATGAAAATGAAATGTTTATGCCTCAAATAATAAATAAAATAATTACAAGGTGATCAAAAGTGATTTGCCTTGAGGGGGAAAAAGTGATTTGCCTTGGGTTGGTGGGGCCACGTGAGGAGTGACTGCTATGGGTAGAAGGTTTCTTTTTAGGATGATGAAGCGGTTCTAAAGTTAGATGATGATGGTTGCACGACTTTCTAAATATACTAAAAGGCATTGGTTTCTGCATTTTAATAGATGAACTATATGGTAGGTGAGTTCTGTATCAATAAAGGTATTAAAAATAATCAACAAAATTTACAATATGCAATATGCTAAAGGTAATATGTCTGTCATGTAAAAGTAACAAATTAGTAAGAAAGCACTAATATACTAAGAGTAACCATTTAAAAATGTATGCCAGTTCCCTTAAAAAATAATACGACAGATATGAATTTATATATAAATAAAGGTATTAAAAACCAGCACACAATATTTACAGTAATATCAAATATACTTATCAGGTGAAACTTAAACAAATTAGTAATAAAACACTAACAAACTAAGAGTAACCATTTGAAAGTACTGTATATGTCAGTTCCTTTAAAAGAAATGATATGCTGAAACCTGGAAATGGAACTTCTAAAATTTGTTTATATATATGTCAGAAATCTCACAATGATTTATGAACACTATTTATAATACTGACACATTGGAAAAATAACTTAAATGACACAATAGAGGTCTTTTCAAGTAAATATTGGTACAAAAGTAGAATAGCTGATGACATGATACTGTTTAGAGAGAACCCTAAAGATCCCACCAAAAACTACTAGAACTGATACATCAATTCAGTAAAGCAGGAGGGTACAAAATAAATACCCAGTTGCATTTTTTTTTAAATCCCCACCAGAGGACATGCTTAGAGAGATGAAGGGAAGGAGGGAGGGAAAGAGGAAGGAAGAGAGGGAAGGAGGCGGAGAGAGAGAGAGAGACATAGACATCAATGTGAGAGAGAAACAGATTGGTTGCCTTCCATATGTGCCCCGACAGGGAATCCAACCAGCAACCTTTAGGTGCACAGAATGATGCTCAACCAACTGAGCCACTCCGGCTGGGATCAGTTGTATTTTTATACACCAATGATAAACTATCCAAAGGGATAACTAAGAAAATAATCCCATTTACAATTGCATTTAAAAAGTACCTAGGAATAAATTTAACCAATGGTGAAAAAGACCTGTACTCAGAAAATTATAAGACACAAAAGAAGGAAAATGAAAATACAAATATGTGGAAGCATATGCTGTGCTCACAGATAGGAAGAATAAACACCATTAAAATGTCAATAATACCTGCCCTGGCTGGTTTGGCTCAGTGGTGAGAGTGTCAGCCCGTGGACTGAAGGGTCTTGAGTTTGATTCTGGTCAAGAGCACATACCTCCTGTTGCAGGTTCAATCTCTGGCTGAGGTCAGGGGCGCGTGTGGGAAGCAACCAATCAATGTGTCTCACATCGATGTTTATCTCTCTTTGTTTCTCCCACTCCCTTCCACTCTGAAAACCAATGGAAAAAATATATCCTGAGGTGAGGATTAACCAGAAAAAAATTTTCCATACTACCCAAGCAATCTATAGATTTAACACAACTCTTATAAAGATACCAATAGCGTATTTCACAGAACTAGAACAAATATTCCAAAAATTTATATGGGACCACAAAAGACCCACAGCAATCTTGAGAAATATGAATGAAGGAATCACACTACCTGATATTGAACTATACTACAAGACTATAGTAACCAAAACAGCATGGTATTGGCATAAAAACAGATATATAGATCAGTGGAACAGACTAGAAAGTCCTGAAATAAACCCACACCTTTATGGTCAATTAATATTTGATAAAGAAGACAAGAACACACAATGGGGTAAAGAGAGTCTATTCAATAAATGGTGTTGGGGAAAATGGACAGATACGAGAAAAAAAGAATGAACTAAAAATGGATTAAAGACTTAAATGTTAGACTCGAAATAATAAAAATTCTGGAAGAAAACATAGGTAGTAAAATCTTGGGCAATTCTTGTTGCAATATCTTTTTCTAATATAGCTATTCAGACAAGGGAAACAAAAGAAAAAATAAACAAATGGGACTACATCAAATTAAAAGGGTTTTGCGCAGCAAAGGAAACCATCAATAAAATGAAAAGACAACTCACTAATTGGGAGAACATATTCACCAGTGATACATCTGATAAGGGGTTAATATCCAAAATTTATAAATATCAATGATGAGAGAGAATCATTGATCTGCTGCCTTCTGCACACCCCCTCTCTCTTCTCTTGGAAATCAATAAACATATAAAAAACAAAACAAGACAAAAACAACAAGCAAGTGTTGGCAAGGATATGGAGAAAAGGGAACCCTTGTGCACTGTTGGTGAAAATGCAGACTGGTGCAGCCACTGTGGAAAGCTATATGGAGTTTCCTCAAAAAATTAAAAATGGAACTGCCTTGTGACCCAGTAATTCCACTTCTGGGAATATATCTGAAGACACCCGGAACACTAATTTGAAAGAATATATGTACCTCTATGTTCACTGCAATGTTATTTATTTGTTTGTTTGGTTAATTTATTGTTATTAAATAATTAAAAAATAAATAATTTTCTTGGGATCGAGCCTGCAACCCAGGCATGTGCCCTTAACCGGAATCAAACCCAGGACCCTTCAGTCTGTAGGCCAATGCTCAATCCACTGAGCCAAACCAGCTAGGGTACTGCAATGTTATTTATAATAGCCAAGATTTGGAAGCAGTCCAAGTGCCCATCAGTAGATGAGCAAATAAAAAAGCTGAGGTACATTTACACAATGGAACACTACTTGGTTGTAAAAAGGAGGAAATCTTACTTTTTATGACAGCATGGATGGGCCTGGAGAGTATTATGCTAACTGAAATAAGCCAGTCAGAGAGAGACAAGTACCATATGATTGCACTCATATGTGGAATCTAAGGAACAAAACAAACCAGCAAACAAAATAGAAACAGACTCATAGATACAGAGAACAGACTGGCAGCTGTCGGAGGGGTGGGGTGTTGGAGGTCTGGGTGAAAAGGGTAAAGGGATTAAGCAAAACACCCCCAAAACTCATAGATACTGACAACAGTATGGTGATTACCAGTGGGAAAGGTGGGTGGGGAGAAGGTGAGGAGGGTAAAGGGCTGATAAATGGTGACGGAAGGAGACTTGACTTGGGGTGGTGAACATACAATACAATATACAGATGATATATTATAGAATTGTATACCTAAAACTATATAATTTTATTAACCAGTGTCACCTCAATAAAAAATTAAAATAAGATTAATAAGCATCTATTTAAAATCCAATTTCCAAGGAATATTTAAAGATTTGCATTTTTTTAAAATAAAATGTTGTTAAAAATCAGTTTAGAAATATGCCTATAATTTGGTCAAAACTTAGGAAATATAAGGGTAATAAAATTGTAGCCAATTTTCTATTTCCAAAACACTTGCAGTGTTCCAGTGTTAATTTTGTAAATATAAACCATAAAATTAATTAAAATGAAGGCATGCTTACACAGATAGGGCTGAAATATGACATAGGATTTCCAGCAGTTCTGAATCCTTTCCCAGGGTCCACCCAGAATAGTTTTCTTCCCCTTTTCACCTTAGAATCCTATAGGTATTTAGAAAGAGCCTCACCTGTCCTGTTCACCACATCCAAGACCAACAACAATAAAAAAAGGAATAAAAGGGAGACCTTCTCTGTAGAATCAAGAAAACTGGAAGAAGTAATATTTTAGAATTATTGCTTCAGGAGGTGATACCTTGTGCCATACAAAGTGAAGCGAGGCAGGGCTGGACTGCACTGGCCCTAAGTGATAGCATAGGGAAGTTTTGGGGTGTCATGATCACGTCTGTCCTTGGCTTCTCATTATCCTCCCTCAACTCCAGTTATGGACATTGTGAGAGCCTTGAGGTGTTTTGAAGAAGTAAGGCAAACCTCAGTCTCCGTGTTGTAACCCCCAGTCTCATAGCCAGTTTGAAAATAGGGACCCCATGTGCAGGACCCTGTTCTAAGTTGGTGTTCCTTTCCCCCCAATATTCTATTTACCTGAGACCAACTGGGCCAGGAGCAAAAAAATTGCAAGAGCGAGTAATAGGTACTTCATGACTCCTGAAAGACAGTAGGCAGATAGTGGATTCTATGGAGTCCAGAACTGTTTATTCAGTGTGACTCTGAACACAGGTCCTTATTGTTCTCCCTAGGTGGGGTTGGGCTCAGTCAGTGAACCAGAAGGATATAGGACTCTGTGCCAAACATGACTTCAGTCCATTGGCCAGCAGCTCTAATTGGGGCACCACTGTTCAGAGTCTTAAACTACGAATGCCTTGGAGGGATGTAAAAGACAGAAGAGAAACACAAGAGTGGTATGGTAATTTGGAGAGAACGGAGGCAGACAAGAATAATTTATTTTGATCCCTCAAGCTTGGGTCCTCCTACCTGTTTTTGTCACAGCCTCTTGTGTTGGTTCTATCTGTGTTTTCTTACTGCTCCTGACAGTCTGTTTGTCTTTCTCTTCCCCTAAAATGAGATATTCCTCAAGACACTGATCATATATGATTCTTTTCTGTTTACCAGTGCTGGGCACAGAGAAGTACCTACACATTTGTTTATTGGATGAACAAATTAATGCTTTTTTGATAATAAATATTTTAAAAGTCTTTTTTAGAGAAATAAATCAGTGTTCAAAGGTATATGTGCAAATCCCTTTTTGGAGTCCATCAACAGAATATCATTAAATGAAGCATATCTACATGATTTAATACTATGCATCTGCTAAAAAGAGTGCACTGGATATACTCGAGCATAAATAAAATGATTTTCTAGTTCAAAACAACCTACTGAATGAAAGAAGATATTCACCAATCATACATCCTATAAGGAGTTACTATCTAAAATTGATAAAGAACTAATACAACTCAACACCAAAAAAGCAAAAAATCCAATATAAAAATGGGCAGGAGACCTGAATAGACATTTCTCTAAAAAGAACATACAGATGGCTAATAGACACATGAAAAGATGCTCAGAATTACTAATCATCAGAGAAATGCAAATTAAAACCACAATGAGATATCATCTCACACCTGTCAGAATGTCTATCATCAATAAATCAACAAACATGTGTTGGCAAGGATGTAGGGAAAAGGGAACCCTCATGTACTGTTGGTGGGATTGCAAATTGATACAGCCACTATGGAAACAGTTTGGAGTTTCCTCAAAAAATTAAAAATAGAACTACCTTATTACCCAGCAATAATACTTCCACATATTTATCCAAAGAAATCCAAAACACTAATTCAAAAAGATATATGCATCCCCATGTTTATTGCAGCATTATTTACAATATCCAAGATATGGATGCAACCCAAGTGTCAATCAATAGACAATTGAGTAAAGAAGATGTGGTACATACTGTATATACAATAGAATATTATGCAGTCATAAAAAAAGAAATCTTACCTTTTGCACCATATGGATGGACTTAGAGAGATTATTATGCTAAGTGTTATCTTTTCACTACTGAATGCTTGGGTCTATTTCTAGACTCTCTATTCTGATATATATGTCTATCACTATGCCAACATTAACTTTCTTAATTACTGGGGTTTTACAATAATTCTTGAATTTAGGTAGTGTAAGTTTTTTTTAAAACTATGTTCTTCTTTTACAAAGTATTTTTTGGCAATTTTAGGTAATTTGTATTTCCATATAAATTTTAAAATCAGCTGGTGAACTTTTACAAAGAGGCTTGCTAGGACTTGGGTTGGGATTGCACTCACTCTATAGGTCAATTTGGGGAAAACTGACATTTTAATATTTCAAACTATGAGCATAGTTTATATATTATGTCTTGATTAATTTCTTTCTGTGATTTTTTTTTAGTTTTAAACAACTTTTGTCATATTTATCATGAAGTATTTCCTATCTCTGATGCTGATGTATATACTAGTATTAATGTTTTACTATTAATTGTTGGATTGCATACAAAAATAAAGTTGATTTTTGTATATTGACCTTCATATTGAAACCTTGTTAAATTTGTCATTTTAGTTCAACAAGTTTTTATGTAGATCCCATAGGACTTTTCTACGTGGATGAACATGTTGCCTATGAATACAAAGAATTTTCTTTCATCTTTTCCAAGTGAATGCCTGTGTTTATTTTTCTTGCCTTAATGTACTGGTAAAAACATACAGTACAATTTTGAACAGACATGGTAAGAACAGACATCTTTGCCTTTTTGCCAAATTTAGGAGGAAAACATTCAGTTTTTTACTATCAGTAGAATATTAGTTGCAAGTTTTTCATAGTTGTCTTTTTACTTTTTTTTGGACAGGATTTTTAGCATTTTAATGAGTTCAAGGCCTAGACCAAGTATGTCAGATTTGCAGCCCGCAGGCTGCATGCAGCCCACAGCAAATATTTTTGTGGCCCAGCCAATATAACATTATGTATGAAATATTTTAATAAAAATTTTTTAACTTAATTTTTACAATATCCTGTTATACATAATTATTAGAAGCCCAGCGTGTGAAATTGTGTGGCCCCGTCCACCCACACCAGTCTTTAGTCGTTACGGCATTAGGGCCACTGGGCTTTTATAATATAGATTATTAATAACGAACTACAATGTTCGCTAATGACTGATTACTATAACCGTGTTGCATTCATTTCCCTTACACACCTTACACGAGGTGCACCATTTCTCTCCACTAATACTAGCAGCGAATATTTTAGCAGCCAACTGCCACATCATTAGTCTTGTACTGACTTGTTTGATGTGTGCAACAGGAAATATTTCGCTTTGGAGAACAAGAAGAATAGGTTTATTTGCTTATTAATTTACGCTTATTAATTTGTGCAGTTATTCAGTGTCTGGTAAGTTAATATTCAAGAAAAGAAATATTAATTTTTATTGAAATGTTCTATTATTTTATGTTAACGATCACTCATTTGTTTTAGCCCTTTGTATTCAGCATGTCTCTATTGAAATAAACCTTCATTCCTATGAAAATTGAAGCTTTTGTTTTTTTGCGGCCCAGATAAACTTAAACCTTATTTATTTGGCCTGTGTTAGCCTTTGAGTTTGACATGCTTGGCCAATGGTGTTCTAGAAATCAGAAATATTTTGTAAATTAAATTATGCCCTCTGTAGGTTTTTTGAGGAACTCTCAATATGACACTTGTCCACATTTAAAAAAAAAATCTTTATTGTTGAGAGTATTACAGATATCCCTCTTTTTTTTCACCCCATTGCTCCCCTCCACCCGGTTCCCGCCTCGTCCCAGGCCTTTGCCACCCTATTGTCTGTGTCCATAGGTAATCCATATGTATGCATATAAGATCTTTGTTTAATCTCTTCCCACCCCCACCCCCTTTCCCTCTGAGAATCGACAGTCTGTTCCATTTCCATGCCTCTGATTCTATTTTATTCACCAGTTTATTCTGTTTATTAGATTTTTTATTCATTTGATTTTTAGATTCAATTGTTGATAGAAATGTATTTATTGCCATTTTATTGTTCATATTTTTTATCTTCTTTCTTTTTCTTCTTCTTCTTCCTTTTTTTTACAGAATACCCTTTAATATTTCATGTAATACTGGTTTGGTGATGATGAACTCCTTTAGCTTTTTCTTGTTTGTGAAGCTTTTTATCTGACCTTCAATTCTAAATGATAGCTTTGCTGGGTAGAGTAATCTTGTGTAGGTCCTTGCTATTCATCACTTTGAATATTTCTTGCCACTCCCTTCTGGCCTGCATAGTTTCTGTTGAGAAATCAGCTGACAGTCATATGGGAGCTTCCTTATAGGTAACTAGCTGCTTTTCTCTTGCTGCTTTTAAGATTGTCTCTTTGTCTTCAGCCCTTGGCATTTTAATTATGATGTGTCTTGGTGTGGTCCTCTTTGGATTCCTCTTGTTTGGGACTCTCTGTCCTTTCTGGACTTGTAAGTCTATTTCTTTCACCAGGTGGGGGACATTTTCTATCATTATTTCTTCAAATAGGTTTTCAATATCTTGCTCTCTCTTCTTCTGGCACCCCCATAATGTAAATATTGGTGGGCTTGAAGTTGTCCCAGAGGCTCCTTACAATATCTTCATGTTTTTTTCTTTTTTTTTCTTTTTGCTCTTCTGATTGGGTGTTTTTTCCTTCCTCATATTTCAAATTGTTGATTTGATTCTCGGAATCCTCTTTTCTACTGTTGAATCCCTGTATATTATTCTTTATTTTAGTCAGTGTATGCTTAATTTCTAACTGGTCCTTTTCCACGTGTTTGGCATTCTCACTAAGATCCTTGAAAGTTTCACTAAGTTCCTTGCAGGTCACATGAAGATTCTGAGAAACCTTATAACTGGTTTTGAATTCTGTATCTAGTAGTTTTCTTTCTTCCATTTCTTTCATTTGTGACATATTTCTTTGTCTCCACATTTTAGCTGCTTCCCTGTGTTTGTTTCTATGTATTAGGTAGAGCTGCTGTATCTCCTGGAGTTGGTAGAGTGGCCTTGTGTAGTAGGTGTCCTATAGGGCACAGTGGCTTAGCCACCCCAGTCACCCAAGCTGGGCACTCTAGGTGTGCCCCTTTGTGGGCTGTGTGTACACTCTTGTTATAGTTGAGCCTTGATTGCTGTTGGTGTCACTGGGAGAAATTTATTTCTAGGCCAATTGGCTGTGAGGACCAGCTGTGACTACAGTGGGAAAGCTGCTTTGCAGGAGACACCCCTATGGAATAGGACTTGCTTCAGTGGGGCTTTGGTGCTCACTGAGTCTGCCCCTTGAATGCGTCACTTATGGATGTGTAGAGTTTTAATCTGGTATGGTCTGGCACTGTCCACTGGGTGCACTGGCTCTTGGGTCTCCAGGTAGGTGTAAACTCAGCCACTGCCTAGGGCCACCCGGCAGGAACTACAGAAAGATCTGCAGATTCCTCCCATTTTTATCAAGTTTGGAAGTGCCTAGGCGAAGCCCTGCTGTGAAGCAAAACAGGCTGGTGCTAGTGCCAGTCTTGGGCCTTTTATTGATAGGCTTGGGGTACGCTGACTCAGCTGCAGCTTGTTTGAGAGATTTTAGCAAAGTCTGAAGCCTGAGCAAGGACAAGCCATTCATATGCAAAAGCCACTGCACACATGTTGTTTGGGGCTGAAAATTGAATGGGGCAGGGTCAGAATGGACAGATATGGCTGCCAGTCAGCCCTGCCACTGTGGAGGTCCCAGCACAGGAACAATGACCCCTGTGAGCACCCTTGTCTGAGAGAAAGCCACCCCCGAGTTCCTGGCCCAATGCCAGACAATCCAGTTCCTCCTTGTATGTGTCTGGGTCCCCCAGAGCCTTGCCTTGGTGCTGGAGCTCAGAGGAAGTGAGACCTTGTAAGTTCATTTAATGTGCTGGCCCTTTAAGAGGAACAGCTGGGTCTCCAGCAGCCTCTGTGTCACTGATCCCCAATCTCTGCTGATTTTTACAGCCCATAGTTATGGGGACTTCTTTTTCAAGCTCTGGGAGCATGGGCTGGGGTTTGGGGTTGGGGTTGGGACCCCTTGCTCCTCATGGGGGGCCTCTGCAGAGACAATCTCCCTCCCAATTAAAAAAGGAGCACACATGTGGGTGCCAGTCCAGCCTATTACACACCTCTGCCCCTCTGACCTGTCTCAATGTGCTTTCTTCTTTACTTCTCTAGCTGTAGGACTTCCACTCAGCCAGTTTTCAGGCAGTTCTGGATGATGGTGGTTCTGTATTTTAGTTGTAATTTTGATGTGGTTGTGGGAGATGAAGAGTACAGGCATTTACCTACGCTGCCATCTTGGTTCTCCAAAGTTGTCTTTTTTCATACTGGGGAAGTTCCATCTGTTTTCAGTTTGCTCAGCATTTTTATTATGATTCAATAAAGAAGTTTGTTCAAAAAAGTTTTTCTGCTTCTTCTGACAGGAGCATATTGTTTTTCTTTTGGACTGTTAAAATGTTTAATTACATTGCTAGAGTTAAAGTAAACTTGAATTTCTGTAATAATTTCCAATTGTTCATGCTTTTATATCTTGGCCATTGTAAACAATGCTGCAGTGAACATGTGCATGATAGATATGTATTTATTGCCATTTTATTATTCATATTTTTGATCTTTCATTTTTTTTCTTCTTTTTAAAGAAGAACCTTCAACATTTCTTGTAATACTGGTTTGACAGTGATGAACTCCTTTAGTTTTTTTCTTGTCTGAGAAGACAAAGACAAAGATAGCAATTACCAATATCCAGAATGAAAGAGGGAGCATCATTAAAAACCCTACAGGAGGTTCTTATGAACAACTTTATGCCAATACATTTAATAACTTAGATGAAGTAGCCAACACCTTGGAAAGCACTAACTATTAATACTTCATATTAGAAAGGAAGAAATAAATAACATGGGTTACCTGTATCTATCAAAGAACAGGGAATTTGTAGTTAAGGACTTCCCCATAATAAAAATTTTAGACCTAAATGATTTCAGTGGCCAATTCTACCAAGCATGTAATGAAGAAATAATAACAAGTCTAAACCATTCTAGAAAATTGATTAAGAGGGAATATCCTAATTCATTCTCTGAGGCCATCATCACTCTTCTCCCCAAATTAGACTTAGCATTACAATAAAACTACAGACCAACATCCTAAATAAACCTGAATACAAAAATATTTAACATTTTAGAAAATAAAAACAAAAATGTTAAAATGTCAGACACAGAAAGATATGATTTCACTTATATGTAGAATATAAAGAATAAAGTAAATAAACCAATGAAACAGAAATAGACTCTTAGGTACAGAGAACAAACTGAGGGTTGAGAGATGGGAGGGTTCTGGGGGAGCTGAATGAAAAAGGTGAAGGGGGTAAGAAATTTACAAAATAGTCATGGTGATACATAGTATAGTACAGCACAGGGAATATAGTCAATAATCCTATATAATAAGAGAGGAATATGTTAATTATCCATTACACCTTGAAGTGTAATGACCGACCCAGATCACGGATCTTCAGGAGGGTAGGGCAGTGAACTACAAGCAGGTGGCGAAAAGCTACAGGAGGGGGCAGAGCCACAAGCTATGAGGATGAGGGAGGGGGGAGGAGGGCGGGGGGAAGTACAGAGGGTGGGGCAGTGGGTGGAGAGCTACAGGAGGTCAGCAGAGAGCTACTGGCCCCATCACACCTCTGCTGCTGCCACTGCCGGCAGCGCAAGCCTTGGCTGGCCCTGGTTACCTGAGCCTCGGGTGGCCCTGGGCAGCTGGGGGGTTGAGGGGATTCGGGGATTCTGCAGGCAGGTACATGGAGCAGCTGCCTGCCGCCCCAGTGGGGCTGAGGGGACTGGGCGCTGCCATCTTGTGGATGTAGGCACCATCATCTTTGAGGGTGTGGCAGTCAATTAGCATATTCCATCCTTATTGGCTGTGGGCGCCTCCATCTTTGCAATGGCATGAGGGTCAATTAACATATTCCCTCTTTATTAGATAGGATGATAGAGATGTTAGGTAACGTTACAGTGGATATTGGCATATATATACAGGGTATCCCCCAAAATGTATACACACATTAAACTTATAGCTCAATTAATGATTCTTTTCAGATTTAACTCAATGGAATTAATAAATTATTCAAAGTGTGTATACATTTTTGGGTACACTCTGTATATATATAATATCTCCATTCTGTACAACTTAGACTTACACAATGTTATATGTCAATTTTTTAAAGGCTTAACATTTTTATTATATATATATTGATTTCAGAGAGGAAGGGAGAAGAGGGACAGATAGAAAATCAGTGATGAGAGAGAATCATTGATCGGCTGCCATTTGCACACCCCATACTGGGGATTGAACCTGAAACCCAGGCATGTGCCCTGATCTGGAACTGAACTGTGACCTCGTGGTTCATAGGTCGATGCTCAACCACTGAACCACGCTGTCTGGGCTGTCAATTTTATTTCAATAAAAAGGTCAAGAAAAAGATATAACTAATAAGTCAACAAAAGAGATAAAGTGGAATAGTAAGAAATACTTTACTCACATAAAAGGAGTCAGAAAGGAGGGAAAACAAAAGAAAGAACACATGGGATAAAGAGAAAACAAATAGCAAGATGCTAAATTTAAACACAATATATCAATAATAAAACTTAAATGATCTTAACATTTCAATTAAATGGCATAGATTATTGAATTGCATAGAAAAGCAAGACACAAGTATTTACTGACCATAAGAAATATTCACTAAATAAAATAAAGAATGTAGAAGAACTTGAACAGCTATAATGATAGCAGACAAAATAAATTACAGAGCAAAAAATATTGTCCTCAATATTTAGCTCACTGGATAGAGCATTGGCCTGGGGACCAAAGGATCCCAGGTTCGATTCTGGTCAAGGGCACCTACCTCAGTTGCAGGCTCCTCCCTGGCCCGGGCTCTGGTCAGGGCTTGTGCAGGAGGCAACTAATCGATGTGTTTCTCTCACATTGATGTTTCTCTCTGTTTTTCCCTCTTTCTTCCACTCTCTTTAAAAATCAATGGAAAAATATTCTCGGGTGAGGATTAACAACACAACCTGTTTATATATATGCATAAACAGGTCATTCCTATAATAATTAAGGTGTCAATTCATGAAGAGAGCATAGCAATCTAAATGTTTAGAGACTGAATACCAAAGTTTCAGAATACATGAAGGAAAGCCTAATAAAATTTATGAGGAAAAAGACAAATTCACAATTACAGTCAGGAATTTCAAGAAGGCTTTCTCAATTATTCATGGAACAAATAGAGAGGGGGGAAAAGTGGAGAACTAAACACACTATCAACTAATTTGACCTAATTGACATTTATTAATCATCATACTCAATAATGGACATTCTTTTTAATTGCATATGGGACACTAACCAATCAATGAAATCGAACACTGGTTTTTGAAAAGATCAATAAAATTGATAAAACCTAGCCAATATGATCAAGATGTGAATGTTGTTCCAGAGGTCTTTTAAACTATTCTCATTTATAAAATTCTTTTTTCCTTTGTGCTGCTTTGAATAGGTGTTTTCTGTTACTGTGTCTTCCAAATTGCTGATTTGATTCTCTGCTTTATGTAATCTGCTGTTGATTCTTTCTAGTGTATTCTTCATTTCTGACTGGTTCTTTTTTATGGTTTCTATGTCTTTTTTTTTATGCTTACTATTCTTTGTTGAAGTTATCATTAAGTTCTTTGAGCATCCTTATAACTAGTGTTTTAAACTCTGTATCTAGTAGATTTCATCTTTCCTTTTCATTTAGTTCTTTTTCTGGAGATTTCTCTTGTTCTTTTATTTGGAACATGTTTCTTTGTCTCCCCATTTTGGCTGCCTCTCTGTGTTTGTTTCTATGTATTAGTCATATCTGCTACATCTCTCAAGATAATGCTAGTCTTGGCAGTGTGGCTTTATGTAAGAGTTGTCCTGTGGGGCTCAGTGGTGCAGTCTCTCTGGTCACCTGAGCCAGGAGCTCCAGGAGTGTTCCTTATGTGAGTTAATGTGCCCTCTTGTTGTATTTGAGCCCTGATTGCTGTTGGCACGTCAGTGGATGGGAACCTCAGGCTGACTGGCTGTGAGGATTGACCATAACTACCGCGTATGAGCTGCTGTGCAGGAACTGACCCCATGGGGCTAGATTAGTCCCAGCAGGGTCTGGTGCCTGCCGAGATCTCCCTTGGGATGTGCCACTTGTGGAGCTAATCAGGCAGTGCTCTATTCGGGTCTGAAGCTGGCCCCAGGTGTGTTGATTTTGGGGCCTGTTGGTGGAGGAGGGCTTCAGTGCAGGTCACTGTCAGGTGCTGCCTGTGACTGGCCCAGAGCTATCTGTTGGGAGCTACAAAGTGATCCGTGGTTGATAGTTTCCTGTGCTGGGCCTGGATGTGCATGGGAGAGGCCGTGCTGCAAAGTGAGGCCAACTGCCACTAGTACTGCACCTGGGACACGTCAGCAAAAGGTCCAAGGAACCCCAAGACCTGCAGCTGCCTGAAGGCTGCCAGGCAGTGGGCTAGCTGGGTGAGGCAGTGTCTCAGGAAGTCACCAGTGTGGGGTGTGTGGAATTCACCAGGTTAATACAGATTCAGATTTGGTGCCAGTGCTGAGCCTGAGGCCACTCAGCAAAAGTCTCAAGGTACACTGAGGTCACCTGCCACTCGCCTGGGGCCTGCAGACCTATGTGATGGGGTGGGGTCTCAGAGAGTCATCAGGGTGGAGCTAGTGGAGTTAACCAGGCTAGTAAGGAATCAGACTTATCTATGTTGGGGGAGGACTCAACACAGAGACAATGGTAGCTGTCCCTCCAGCCCTCAATCTAAAGCTACACAACTCAGTTTCTCCCTGTATGTCTGTGGCACCCCTTGACCATGGGCCCTTTAAGAGTACTCTTGGGTTTCCAGCAGGCTTCTGTCTCATCCAGACTAATGGAATATTTGCTGATTTATCACATCTTTATCCATTTATTCATCAGTAGAGAATACTTAGCTGTTATGAATAATGCTGTAATACATATGGGAGTACAGATATTTTTTTATATCCCATTTCCTTTCCTTTGGGTGTATACTCAGATGGAATTACTGGATCACATGGTAGTTCTATTTTTAATTTTTTGAGGAAGTTTCATATTATTTTCCATAGTGGCTGTACCAATAGTGCACATGCTTCTCTTTTCTTTACATCCTCACCAACATTTATTTATTATCTTCTTGATGATAGCCGTCCTAACAGGTATGAGATAATATCTCACTATGGTTTTGATTTGCATTTCTCAGATGATTAGTGATGTTGAACATCTTTTTTATGTCCCTGTTGGCCATTTAGATGTCTTTTCTAGAGAAATGTCTATTCAGTCTTCTCCCAGTTTTAAATTAGATTATTTTTGTGATTGAGTTCTTTATATATTTTGGATATTAACTCTATCATTATGTGGTTTGCAAATATTTTGTAGATTGCCTTTTTTATTTTGTTGAATAGTTTCTTTTTTATTTTCTTGAATAGTTTTTGTTGAAAGTCTTTCTTTCTTTCCCCACATTTCTAGCATGTGCTTTTGCCCCAAACTTATGAGATGGTTGCATTGTCTCCAGCATTATGGCCATGTTTCATGCAAAAGGAAGTGGCATGGCAAAATCTAATGGGTACAAGCCACTTGAATCTCTGCACCCTCCTGTTAAGTATCTTACCAAATAATCCACCAAAAATATCCCGCTTAATATGATTGGCCATAATTGCATCACATTTCACCACTGTGTGTTTGCAAAATTTGGAAAAAGTATTTACATGTGCATATTGCTGCACTTAAACCATCATTCAGACACAATAAGCTGTAATAAGGAGCAAATAAAAAGGACTATCCAGAGCAGGGGTCCTCAAACTTTTTAAACAGGGAGCCAGTTCACTGTCCCTCAGACCATTGGAGGGCCAGACTATAGTTTTTTTAAAAAACTATGAACAAATTCCTATGCGCACTGCGGGCCCGGGACGAGTCGGCTGCTAAGCAGGACAGGCAGTGGCACCCGGCGGACTGGATAAATGTCCTCGGCGGCCGTAGTTTGAGGACCCCTGATCCAGAGCATACTCACTCCTGGGCAGATATTAAGTAGCACACAGAATTCCCCGAGAAAGATGGCAGACCCCACAGGGGTAGTTAATGATCCCCTTCCTGGAACATCAAGATCTAACTGTGCTGGCAGCCTGTGGGCACACCCACACCCTGAGCTCTGTGGACCATCACAGAGGGCAGGAGAGGACCTGCGTGTTCATACCACCATCCGTGAAAGGAGCAGCTGGATGTGGGGCAGACAGAAGAGCTCTGTGGACAGGTGACCAGTGCCCCTCCTGATGATTTGAGTCAGCTGATGAATTTTGGCAACTGATATTAGCCCACAGCTCCTGGAACACGGGGGACTTCTCAAAAAGCTTCTCATACTAGGACACAATGTATGTCCAGGCAGCACTCTCAGTGTTGGTGAGATGGTATTCAATGTTACAATATTTTCATGCAAGTTGCCTATTGCCCTGTTCCCTGTCCAACTCAGTTACCAACTAGGTTATTTTTTGGTTTTGATTTAGCAAATAATTCATATAGATAGGCTAACCAGCTTCCAAAGTTTAATAATCAGAAAATGATTCCTTTGATTCCCATGTAAAGATACTTTAAGAAAAATGTAACAAAAACCCCACATATATACATGCCATAAGCAGATCATCTAATATATGTTCCAGAAAACTAATGCCACAAAACAAAATGAATATTAGATGGCTATTATTTAATAACTAATGACTATAATTGGTCTACTTTAGACACCATTTACATAATATCATTCTGTGGTAGATAAGGGTGTATATCACTTATACCTTATCTCTGGCACCTTATTATTGCTTCTACAATGTGAACCAGTTTCTTGCTATACAGGCTAAAGATATGTCATCCTAGACTTTTGAATTATATAACTCCTGAGTTGGCATAAATATTTTTGGATGCCACGTTTTCATCTTATTTTTAATGACTCCATCTTTCTGCTTAAGTACATTTTATAAAGAAAATGAACACGCAGGTCCTCTCCTGCCCTCTGTGATGGTCCACAGAGCTCAGGGTGTGGGTGTGCCCACAGGCTGCCAGCACAGTTAGATCTTGATGTTCCAGGAAGGGGATCATTAACTACCCCTGTGGGGTCTGCCATCTTTCTCGGGGAATTCTGTGTGCTACTTAATACCTGACCAGGAGTGAGTATGCTCTGGATAGTCCCTTTTATTTGCTCCTTATTACAGCTTATTGTGTCTGAATGATGGTTTAAGTGCAGCAATATGCACTTGTAAACAACTTTTCCAAATTTTGCAAACATGCAGCGGTGAAATGTGATGCAATTATGGCTAATGATATTAAGCAGGATATTTTTGGTGGAATATTTGGTAAGATACTTAACAGGGAGGGTACAGAGATTCAAGTGGCTTGTACCCATTAGATTTTTGCCATGCCACTTCCTTTTGCATGTTACATGGCCATGATGCTGGAGACAATGCAACCATCTCATAAGTATGGGGCAAAAGCATATGATAGGAATGTGGAGAAAGACGGAAAGACATTGCCTGGAGCCTGATGTTATTGTGAAGCTCTCATAGCATCACTTGACTTGGTGTCATATGAGAAAAATAAAACTCTAATTTGGATAAGCTGCCTTTTTGCCCATCTTTTTTGCTTCACACTAACAACCTATTGTAACTGGTCATGTATTACAGATGGAATGTGATTGAAAGACATAGCCAGCCCTCTCTTAATGATGTATAGATGTAGTTTTCTTCCTTATTTTTCATTCTCATTACGGTCTTCCGTTGAATGTGAGGGCAATTTAGGACACTTTTATCTGGAAAATTGCAACATGATATTGACTGGAGAAATGTAGATTGATAACTCTAAGAAGAGTACCATCCCGATTTTGAAAACAAACAAACCAAAACCCCATAAAACATAAATCAGAGATCTAGAGTATATTTCTTGAGGTCATGGAATGGAAGTTTAACCTTCACAAAACCAAGAGTTATTTCTGTTTTTCTCACTGCTCTCTCTCTAGATCCTTCACCAATACAGGCAGAGAGCAGGTGCTAATAAATATTTGTTGGAAGAATAAATGCATGAAGGTATTCATCATTTTCTACACAAACACTCACACATGCACATACACACACCCAAAAAATTCTACATTAGGGTGAAAACAATACTTTGGGATGAGTTCCTAAATTTCTTTGAGCTTGTCTGTCTTCCATGATTTTTTTTCTTTATGGAAAAGGACAAGAAACTTCATTGGAGTATAGAATGTGTTCCACGCACAAATAATTGATGAGATCCTATTGAAGAGAAATTCTGAAGCGTCTGGGGCATATGAGAGAGAGCCACAGTGGGAAGTAGGGAAGGGCTCTATTCAGGAGATTATACAGACCTGATGAGGGAGATGCCCTGGGACAGCCAACAAGGAAACTGACTGGAGCATTGCCTCAGGAGCAGCTGTCGTTTAGATTCAGCATGTAACACCTTTTTTGTTAGACCTACACTAGGTGGAGAGAGGGTAGCATCTATCTCCAAAAGCAGATTGTGTTAGACCTCAGATGGTTGATAAACCCAGAAACACAGGTCTCAGGGAACATCGCCAAGCAGATTTTATTTCTAAGTCCCTTTTACTAAAACACCACAGAATGCAAGTAGCTCCCACCCTTTCTATCAAGCATATAATGAATATAATCAGAAGAGCAAGAGGATAGCACATCCATGAAATGAAATAGGTGTTTATGCAAAGGAACAACTGGAGATATGAATGATGAAAAACATAACTGTTTATATGTAATCTTTTCACTGTATATTAATATTGTAATGAACCCCAGTAGAGAGTAACACAGTATTTTGAAAGCGCTGGATAGAAAATGCTAGATTGCAATTCTAGATAAAAACAAGGAAATGGAATAGAGAGTATGTGTGTGTGGAGGGGTGTATGTGTAAATGTTAAGAAATGTGAGGAACAGACCAAGAAATTCCAAAATCCACTTAACAACAGTGCCGGGAAGGCCATGTCTTTTAATATAAAAGCCCTGGCCAGTGTGGCTTAGTTGGTTGGGCATTGTCCCATGCACCAAAATGTCGCCAGTTTGATTCCCGGTCAGGGGTTGCAGGCTCCATCCCCAGTGGGGGTGTGCAGGAATCAGCCAATCAATGTTTCTCCATCATCTTCTTTTTTTTTCATTTTTATTTTTATTTTAATAAATCTTTATTCAGATTATTACAATTGTTTCTCCTTTTTCCCCCCATAGATCCCCTCCACCCAGTTCCCACCCCACCTTCTGCCCTTACCTTCCCCCCACTGTCCTCATCCATAGGTGTATGATTTTTGTCCAGTCTCTTCATGAACCCCCCGTACCCCTTTCCCCCTGAGAATTATCAGTCCACTCCCTTTCTATGCCCCTGATTCTATTATATTCACCAGATTATTCTGTTCCTCAGATTTTTAATTCACTTGATTTTTAGGTTCACTTGTTGATAGATATGTATTTGTTGTTCATAATTTTTATCTTTACTTTTTTCTTCTTCCTCTTCTTTAAGAATACCTTTCAGCATTTCATATAATACTGGTTTGGTGGTGATGAACTCCTTCAGCTTTTTCTTATCTGTGAAGCTCTTTATCTGACGTTCAATTCTAAATGATAGCTTTGCTGGGTAGAGTAATCTTGGTTGTAGGTTCTTGCTATTCATCACATTGAAAATTTCTTGCCACACCCGTCTGGCCTGCATAGTTTCTGTTGAGAAATCAGCTGACAGTCGTATGGGTGCTCCCTTGTAGGTAACTAACTGTTTTTCTCTTGCTGCTTTTAATATTCTCTCTTTGTCTTTTGCTCTTGGCATTTTAATTATGATGTGTCTTGGTGTGGTCCTCTTTGGATTTCTTTTGTTTGGGGTTCTGTGCGCTTCCTGGACTTGTAAGTGTATTTCTTTCACCAGGTGGGGGAAGTTTTCAGTCATTATTTCTTCAAATAGGTTTTCAGTATCTTGCTCTCTCTCTTCTTCTGGCACCCCCATAATTCTGATGTTGGTATGCTTGAAGTTGTCCCAGAGTCTTCTTACACTATCTTCAACTTTTTGGATTTTTTTTTCTTTTTTCTTTTTCAGTTGAGTGTTTTTTGCTTCTTTGTATTTCAATTCTTTGACTTGATTTTTGTGTTCCTCTAGTCTGTTTTTGGGTCTCTGTATAATATTTTTTATTTCAGTCAGTGTATGTTTAATTTCTAGTTGGTCCTTTTTCATATCTTCGAGGGTCTCATTATATTTATCGGCCTTTTCTAGGATATTCTTGAAAAGCCTTATAACCGTGGTTTTGAATTCTATATCCAGTCGTTTGTTTTCCTCCATTTCTTTCGTTTGTGATCTGATTCTTTGACTCCGCATTTTCACTGCTTCCCTGAGTTGGTAAGGTAGATTTGTGTGCTAGGTTTCCAATATGGCCCAGTGGGTCTGCCTCCCCAGTTAACCTGAGGTGGACACTCTTGGTGCACCCCTTTGTGGACTGTGTGTACAGCCTTGTTGTAATTAAATCTTGATTGTTGTTGGTATCACTGGGAAGAATTGACCTCCAGGCCAGTTGGCTGTAAGGATCAGCTGTGTCTATGCTGGGAGAAGTTTGGTGCTGGAGACAGCCTTATAGGATTAGACTTGCCAAATTGCAATAGCCTCTGTGCTCAGCTTGGATGGGGTGGAGTCTCAGTCTTGGCTTCCCGTCAGCCTTGCCCTTGCGCGCACGTGCATGCCTTCAGACCTCTGCCTTCCCTGGCTCCCGAGTCTCCGCCCGAGAGTCCAGACTCCCCCCACAAGAGCATGGGTCCCCAGGGGCTTGCCTGGAACTGAGGTTCACTGCATTCAGAACTGGGGCTCAGTGCAGTCAGGAGCCTCTGACTCCCTTCCACTAGGGAAAGCTTGTGGCAACCTCTGCAGCCTTGTGCACACTGGCACACGCCCGCCTTCAGACCTCCGCCTTACCTGCCTCCTGAGTCTCCACCCGAGAGTCCAGACTCCCCCCACAAGAGTGTGGGTCCCCAGGGGCTCGCCTGGAACCGGGGTTCAGTGCAGTCAGATCTGGGGCCCAGTGCAGTCAGGAGCCTCCGACTCCCTTCCACTAGGGAAAGCCTGTGGCAACCTCCGCAGCCTTTGTACGCACTGGCACGCATGCGCCTTCAGTCCTCCGCCTTCCCCGGCTCCCGAGTCTCCGCCCGAGAGTCCAGATTCCCCCCACAAGAGCGTGGGTCCCCAGGGGCTCGCCCGGAACTGGGGTTCAGTGCAGTCAGAACTGGGGTTCAGTGCAGTCGGGGGCTTCCTTCCCGCTTCCGCCAGAGAAAGTCAGCCAGGCTCTCAGCCGCCCTTCCTCTCTGCGCGCACAAAGACCCTTTGCTGTACCCCCAATTCTCTGTGAGCTTTTCTCTTTCCTTCTAGTTGTAGAATTTTCACTCAGCCAGCTTTCCTGTGGTTCTGGATGGTGTCCGTTCTGTCTTTTAGTTGTAGTTTTGAAATAGTTGTGCGAGGCAGCAGTTTAGGTGCTTACTTATGCCACCATCTTGGTTTTCCCCCTCTCCCTCTTCTTTCCTCTCTAAAATCCATAAAAATAAATATAAAATAAAATAACCTTGTAGAGTATATGGGAAATAAAAAGACAGAATGGAATGGAACCAAAGAAAAGAGAATGAAGGAACCAAAGAAAAGAGAAAAATTTAAAGATATGAAAAATGAGTTCTCTTATTGGAGGTGCCCATTAAAAGTCTGGTAGGAAAAATCAAAACAAAAATAAATAGAATTGGCTTCCAATTCCACAAAGATTGAGTAGCCCATTTCTCCCAGGTTCTCCCTGTTACTTCTAAAAAAACTCTAGCCCTAACTGGTTTGGCTCAGTGGATAGAGCATTGGCCTGCAGATTGAAAGGTCCCAGGTTCGATTCTCATCAAGGGCATGTACCTTGGTTGCAGGCACATCCCCAGTGGGGGGTGTACAGGAGGCAGCTGATCAATGTTTCTCTCTCATCGATGTTTTTAACTCTCTATCCCTCTCCCTTCCTCTCTGTAAAAAAAACACCAATAAAGTATATTTTAAAAAATTAAAAAAAATTAAAAACTCTAGACTTACTGTAACAGAATGGAGGTAAGAAGGTAGACTGTCAATACTGCTCAGGACTTGCACTAATACATGGGGCTGAGATCTGGGTTTCCTTAATGCCCCACATATACCCAAGGCAGGTGCTACAAAATATTCCAGCCTCGAACAGAAAAAGGTGTCCCTTTCTGTGCTTGTTGTCCTAAGAGACTGACAAAAGAGCTAATATTTATATAATCAAAGCCCAGAAGGAATGGAGAGAGAAAGTTGGGCTGTTGTAATATTTGAAGAAATACTCCCACGCGTGGCAAAAGATACCGTTATAACTTACAGAGTCAAGAAGCTGGGTAAACCTCAAATGAGATAATCTAAAAGAAATCCTTGCCAAGACAAATTTATTATAACATTTATATTAAAAGACATGGCCTGCCTGGCCGGTGTTGCTCAATGGTTGAGTGTAGACCCATGAACCAAGAGGTTCCCGATTTGATTCCCTGTCAGGGCACATGCCCAGGTTTGTGGGCTCAATAATCCCCAGTAGGGGGTGTGCAGGAGGAAGCTGATTGATGTTTCTCTCTCATCGATGTTTCTACCTCTCTATTCTTCTCCCTTCCTCTCTCTCTAAAAAACAAAAAACAAAACTTAAAAAATAAAAAGAGACATGGACCCTAGAATAATTAAACCATCTTGACAGAGAAAAATAAAGTGGGAGGTATCAGTCTACCCAATATCAAGGCTTAGGTACAGTATTCAAGGCAGTGTGGTATTAGTAGAGTGATAAATATATATCAAAAAAATAAATGAGCCTAGAAATGGACCATAAAATTATGCTCAACTGATTTTTGACAAGGTCAAAGGAAATTAAAGGACGGACCCTTGTGCTGATGAAGCCATTTTGAATCTCCAGTGTGGTGGTGAATACATGAACCAACACATGTGACAAAATTATATGGAACTACAAACACACACACACTATCACAACACACACATACACAAATTATAACCAGTAAAACTGGGCAATTAGAATAAGATTGATGGGATGTATCAATGTTAACATCCTGGTTGTTAATAGTGTAATATAGATTTGTAAGGTATTACCACTAGGAATCACAAGATAAAAGGTACACAGGATCACTCTAAGTTATTTCTTACAATTATATGTGAATCTACAATTATTTAATATAAATAAGCACCCCCCCTTGGTTGATTCTTTTTTTAAAATTTTCTTTATTGATTAAGATATTACATATGTGTCCTTATTCTCCCCTACCCGCCCCCCCTGTTGTCTGTGTCCATTGGTTAGGCTTATATGCATGCATACAAGTCCTTTGGTTGATCTCTCCCCCTTACCCCCACCCTCCCTACATTCCCTCTGATGTTTGATGGTCTGATCAATGCTTCTATGTCTCTGGATTTGTTTTTGTTCATCAGTTTATATTGTTCATTATCTTCCACCAAAGAGTGAGATCATGTGATATTTATCTTTCTCTAACTGACTTTAAGTAAGTGTTTAATTTCATTATTGAAAGGTTCGGGGTTGGGCCAGGGTCACACAGAACAGACTCAAGGCTCAGTGTAATCAAAATGATAATTTATTTCAGGCACCTGGGTGCAGGTGGTCTGACTCCAGAAAGAGCCAACGGTGAACTGGGGAGGGAGCAGGCTTTTTATGCGCTCAGGGAGAGCTACAGATGGGGGCTTCGGCTTGACACATGTACCAGGTCCATAGTTTTACAGCCTTGCCCTTTGTCCTTCTGCTGGCGCCAGACGTCCTTTCTCAGGGGCTGTGCAGGGCTTATGATCTTCAGGAATTTCTGTAAAATAACCACTCAAGGGGAGCATGTTTGTGCAAGGCGTAGGCTAGCATAATGAGCTTTCCCTTTGACATTTGTTAGATTTTGTAAGGCTCAAGCCTCGTGTTCTCCAGTTAACCCTTTCAGTTAAAACTATTAGCTGATAGAAATGGGAATATGTTAAAAGAATTAAAATCATGACCATGTGGGCTTTGTTGTGTGTTGAAATACAGTTAAATATTTGAAAATCATAAATATCAGCCACCACTTTCATTCCAGGGAGCATGCCCTGTTTCTCTGCAACTTTGAGTTGGAAAATACCATCCCTTCTCCAAGACCCACCGGTTGTGGACTTTGGGTCCCTTACCTGCCTCATTTAGTCTGTCGCTTCCTCGGTAAAATGGGGCTGATTATAGTGCCTACCTCAGGGTTGTGAAGAATGCTAGTCATGCTCAATATGGGTGCAGAGCACAGTGACTGGCGAGCATTAAGACTCTAGTGCAGCCCTGGCCGGTTTGGCTCAGTGGGTAGAGCGTCGGCCTATGGACAGAAGGGTCCTGGGTTCGATTCTAGTCAAGGGCACATGCCTGGGTCGCAGGCTTGATCCCCACTAGGGGCCGTGCAGGAGACTGCCGATCCATGATTCTCTCATCAATGATATTTCTCTCTCTCTCTCTCCCTCCCTTTCCCTTTCTCTCTGAAATCAATAAAAAATATATATATTAAAAAAAAAAAAAAGACCCAAATGGCTATCGCCATGGCTCTAGGCTCCAGAGGCCTTGAGGTCATTAGTATAGGTATGGCCGCTGCCCTCAGGAGCCTGCATTAGATCAGATGCTGTTTACATAACGACAAGTTTAATAGCTTGAGAGGTTAAGTGCTTTATATGAGATCACATGTATGACATTATCAAATATTAAGGGGGAGGAAAATGCTTTAATTACTTAGGAGATGGCAAATGATTGGAAATAGTTAGGGAGTGAGTGGGAAATAAAGTGATTAAACATCTATTCCCTTTCCTATAAAAACTTTTCTCTGGTCTCTTATCAGAATGATTTTACTAAATTTCCATCATCCAGATTCAAAGCTCAAAGACCTCTCTTTGTCTCTATCCACCAGTGTTCCTTTCCACCCCTTGGTCCCCTTCCAGTTACAGATAAAATACTGACTCCAGCCTTTAGAGCGTTAATGTGTGATAGATACTTAATAAATATTAAGCCATTTAACTGAGCTGCTTAAAATAAATTCCTGGTTCCTTACTGACTATGGAATAAACTTGATTTTGCCTGAAGATGAAAGCAGACTCCAATTTACCTTTCTTTTTTTGTTATTCTTTTTTTGTTGTTGTTGTGAATCTTCATCTGAGAATATTTTTTTCATTTTTTTTTTCTTTCTGAGAGAGAGTGAAAGGGAGGGTGGGAGAGAGAGAGAGAGGGAGAGAAACATCAATGTGAGAAAGACACATTAATTGGTTGCTTCCCACACATGCCCCAACTGGGGCTGGGAGTCGAACCTGCATCCCAGGTACATGCACCTGACCAGGAATCAAACCCATGACCCTTTGGTCCATGGGCGATGCTCTAATCTCCAAGCCAAACCAGCCAGGGTTTCAAAGATTTTATTAATTAATTAAAAAATAAAATAAATAAATAAATATCAGCCACCAAATTATCAGGCTAAGGAAAATAAATCATATGATCATATTATAAATAACATTTCAATGAGTTCCATATGCATTCATAATTTTAAAAACTCTCAGAAAACCAAGAATGGAGGGAAACTTTCTCAACTTAATAAAAAAAACCATCTACAAAAAACTTCCAGCTAACTTAATGGTAAAAGAATGAATACTTCTAAGGTAAAAAAAATGCAAGGATATTCACTCTCACCACTCTTATGTAACACTAGAGGCCCAGTGCATGAAATTCATGCATGGGGGGTGGGGGGAGTGGTTGTCCCTCAGCCCAGCCTGCACCCTCGCAATCTGGGACCACTGGCTCCTAACCACTCACCTGCCTTCCTGATCACCCTAACTGCCTCTGCCTGCCTGCCTGATCACCCCTAACCTCTCTGCCTGCCTGCCTAATTAATTGCCCCTAACTGCTCTCCCCTGCCAGCCTGATCCTCCTAACTGTTCTCCCCCTGCCCCAGCCTGATCCCCCTAACTGCTCCAGAGATGTCTGATCTAATTAGCATATTACCCTTTTATTAGTATAGATATTTGGAAAATCATACCTAGCATAATAAGACAAGGAAATGAAATAAAAGGCATACAGGTTGGAAATGAAGGAAAAAATTTGTCTCCATTTGCAGCTGACGTTTTAGTCTGCATAGAAAAGACCAAGGCATCTACAAAAAACCTTTTGGAACTAAAATGTGAGTTAAGCAAGGTCCAGGCTACAAGATCAACACATAAAAATGAATTGTTTTGCTCTATACTAGTAAGGATAGGTGGATATTAAAATTAAAGTTAAAAATACTTAGGTATAAATAGGAAAAACACTTTAGGTCTTATACTCTAAAAACTGAAAAATTACAAAACACTGATGAAAGAAATTGTATTTAGTTTTTTGAAAGAAATTAAATGAAGTGACATAGACACACATGTTCATTCCTTGAAAGACTCAACATAGTAAAGAAGTCATTTCTTCCCAAACTAATATGTAGGTTTAACTTCATTGCTATCATAATCCTAGCAAGATCTTTTGTACAAATATACAAGATCATCCTACAATTTTTATTGAAAGACAAAGCTACAACAATTTTTAAAAAGAAGAATAAAGCAGGGAAAATCGCTACACTATTTCAAAACATATTATGCAGCTATAGTAATCAACAGTATATGATATTGACAGCAGAATAGGCACATAATCAATGAAACAGAATAGAGAACCAAGTACAGCCAAATAATTTTTGACAAATGTGCCAAAGTAATTCGATGCAGGAAGAATAGTACTTTCAACAAATGGTTGCTGCAAAAAGTAGATATCCACTGTTAAAGAAAAATCCATCTCAAACAAAGTTTTATACCTTATACAATAATTAATACAAAATCGAGTGGGGCAATCACTCAAGTGGAAAGGAGGATACTCGACTGGATGTCATGAGCTATTTGTCTGAAACAAATGGGATGTTTACATAGCATTCTGCTATCATTGAATATACAGTATATGGTGCTACCATCAGAAAGGCCCCATCTAGGGTTAAGGAGGACTTCCTTTGGGAATTATTGCTTTCCATTAGACCCCTCACTTCCTCAGAATTATAACTCATTTCATAAGGCCTCAGTTTCCTCTTACAGTTTCTAGAACAGAGAATTATTTTGTCATGCACACTCAATGGTGCAAGTTAATGGTCTGGTGTTCTGAGTGGCATAGCATTCTGCCCATTTCTGATTTGTCACCCATGATAGACCAGTAAAGATGAACACTTAGATTACTAGCTGTCCAAAATGTTTTGGGTTCCTCAGCATACAGAGCTTCCTCTCTTTCAGAAGCCATGAATTTCCTGATGCTGACCTTCATTATATGTGGGTTACTAACTTCAGCTACCAAAGGTAATGGAACCCTTGAATATAAGGATGAAGGAACTAGGATGAATTATTGACATTGAGCTCCTAGGTGTCACCAAGGGGAAAAAGGATCCACTGGAAAAGTCTTGGGCCAATAAAGAGTAGCAAAAAATGCTCTTATTATGGCAGCTCCATATCCCTACTCTCAAAGAAATTGTTAGAGGCACCTATCAAGCTGGGTGTCTCCTGAGACATTTCTCCAAAGGCAAGGATTTTCTCAATCTTCTCAGCAGCCTTACATGTCTCTATGTAACTAACAGTGTTAACTCAGCCTCACGTCACTTCTATTTGAATGATTTCATTGTTGTACCTGTCTCATTGTTGTGTCCTACTAGTTAAACTCTTACTACCATCTTGAATTATCTTTTCTCATGAAAGTACCTTCACAGGAATCTTTTATTTTTATGTTCTGAAATATGGCGAACACATTCATCACACTGTTTGTAGATTCTGCAGAGCTGTCATGAGAAAGAGACAACATAAATTTGAGTTATAAGGGGGATAAATTAAGACAGAGATAAAGACTAATATACAAGACCAATGGGGAGTTTCTATGATATTAGATAAAAATGAACGAGTTTGTTCCTCTTTTGAATAATGCTACTACTGAAAATTATCTTCGATATTTTTAGCTGTGGCATCCATATCTATCAGAAAGTCTGTTACATCTCCCTGCAAATTATATCCAGAACCAACCAACCTCACCACCTCCACTGCTACCACTCTAATTCAAGTTACTGTCATGTCTAACCTGTTACTGCTATAGCTTCCTCACAGGTCTCTGTCCTATCCTTGGCTTGTGCAGTCTACTGTCAAGATAGCAGAGAGTATGATCTGCTCACCCTGGAATTCAGATTATATATATATTCTGTTCAAAACTCTGCAATGGCTCCCCCTTCTTCACTCAGAGCAGTAACCAGGGTTCTTATAGTGACCCACCTGGCCCTCCATGATCTGGTCCTTAGGATGTCTCTCATCTCATCTCTTTCTATTCTAGTCCTTGCTCACTTTGCTAGAGCCACACTGGCCTCAATGCTGTTCCTCAAACATGCCAGGCTTGCTGGACCCTCAGAGTTCTGTTTGTTTCTTCTAGTTAGAATGTACTTGCCCCAGATATCAGTGTGGCTAATTCCCTTACCTACTTCAAGTCACCGTTTAATTGTCACCTTCTTTCAGACCTATGCTAACTGATGTTTAAGAAATTGCAATCTGGCCCCATGACATTGCAAACAGATTCCACTTAAATCTGTTCTCTCTTATTTCTGTAAACCTCTTATCACCTTCTCACATACAAGATAACTTACTTGGGGTTTTTTTTTATTGTCTGTATTCCCCTAAGTTACATATGATTTTGTCTGCTTAGTTCACAAATGTATCTTAAGTGTCTAGAATTGAGTCTGCACCATAGTTAGGGGCTCAAAACTGTGTTAAATGAGGGATTATGCCCTAAATTTTTACTCTGGAGGGAATGGTTAAAAAGGAGTAGTGAGTAATGCAAGTGAGAAACAATTTTGATAAAAACTTGACAGACCAAGATGATTTAAAGAGTTTAGGAGAGATGAACTAAGAAACTTCTGATTTTAGGTATGGGTACTCTGGAGGAAAAGAAAAATAATCTCTGTAGAAGTGAGGAATGGAGACGCAATGATAGATTTTGTCTTGGATGAAGCAAGTGAAATGTCTACATTTTTAAATTTTTATTTTTCAATTACAGTTTACATTCAATATTTTGTATCAGTTTCATGTGTACAGTATAGGGGTTAAACAATTATATAATTTTCAAAGAGTTTCTCCCCATATTTCCAGCACCCACTTGGTACCATCAGACTCATAGATAGAGAGAACAGACTGCTCGCTGCCAGATGGGAGGGGGGTTGGAGAGTTGTGTAAAAGAGGTGAAGCGATTAAGAACTATAAATTGATAGTTACAAAATAGTCATGGGGATGTAAAGCACAGCATAGGGAATATAGACAATCATATTGTAATCTACATTTTAAACTTACAGAAAATTCTATCATGAACCAAGTAAATTTGGGCCAGTAAAATAATAAGGGAATGAATCATTGGAGAAGTGAAATAAAGCCAACATATTTCAGAGGAGGCAATAGGATCCAAATTGTTTTGAGCTTTATAAATGCCAACCCAAGAAAGGTGCTTTTCATACATGATCAAATCAAATCCAAAAGAGGTTGTTTTGAGAATTACTTGCTCTTCCTCATATATACCAGCCTTCCTCCATCATAGAACCTTTGCTCTAGCTGCTTCCTTTGCCTAGAATACACTGACCTTGGTACTTCTCAGGGTATTTGCTGAGAAAGATGGTCATGTAGTTTGCTTGATAAAATATCATACAATGGACTGACGAGTTTCCTTTAGATTAATATATACACCTCACAACTGAATTATCACGCTGCTGAGAAATCTCCCTATATTTCTCTTGTAAGCTCATCTTCCCTCTTTCCTCGACAGCTTTTTTTTTTAAAGGGTTTTTAAATATATATATTTTTATTGATTTCAGAGAGAAAGGGAGAGGGAGAGATAGAAACATCAGTGATGAGAGAGAATCATTGATTGGCTGCTTCCTGCACGCCCCCTAACTGGGGATCGAGCCTGCAACCCAGGCATGTGCCCTTGACCAGAATCGAACCCAGGACCCTTCAGTCTGCAGGCTGACCCTCTGTCCACTGAGCCAAACTGGCTAGGGCTTTTAAAAAGATTTTTAATTGATTTTTAGAGAGAGGAAGGGAGAGGGAGAGAAACATCGATCAGCTGCCTCCTGCATGCTCCCTACCAGGGATTAAGAGCCCACAACCCGGACGACATGTGCCCTGATTGGAATCCAACGGGCAACCTTTTGGTGCATGGGACGATGCCCAACCAACTGAGCCACACTGGCCAGGGCGATAGACAACTATTTTGTACTGACCTCTCTTTCATTTTAACTCTCCTGCTCCACTCTCTGCATCACTCTCTGCCCCAGTTTATGACTATACCCCACACTTCATGATTTAAAAAATTCAAATAGAACTTTTTGTTTTTATCACTGCCAACATTCCTACCAGTAGGCCTTTGCATCCATCTTGTCTTTCCCCCTTGACAGGCTGAGAAAGTGTGCCTTCTCCATCTCAGTCATTCTGCTGTACGTTATTTTAATCTTTGTCAACTTGTCAAGGTTATGCTCTTCTGTTGTCTCATTTTCCTCTTGTACATTAATCTCTCCCTTTCTACTTGTTTCTTCTTAATTGTTTGAAAACATGCTGTTATTTCCCATTCTTTTAAAATATTTTTTATTGATTTTAGAGAGGCAGAGAAAGGGGGAGAGAGATAGAAACATCAATGATGATAGAACATCATTGATTGGCTGCCTCCTGCACACCCCCTACTAGGGAATCAAGCCTGAAACCCAGGCGTGTGCCCTGACCTGGAATAGGTCCATGCTCAACCACTGAGCTATGCAGGCCAGGCTGTTTCTCATTCTTAAAAACAAAGGCGAAGAATCCACCCTTAATCCCATATTGTCCACCAAGAACTTCTCTGTTTCCCTGCTCTTCCTTTCAGCTAAACTTAAGTTTTGTCACCAGATGCTACTTCCACTTCTTTTATTGACATTTCAACCAGCTTCACTTTTGTTTCTTTTCTTCCTACCACTCTGAAACCACTCTTGTCAAAGTTCCCCGTGACATTCATCAAGTTAAATGCAATGGACATTTCTACCCTTATCTTACCCTCTCAGCCCTAATTGCCTACAAATGTCGACTCATTTCTTTAAGAAACATTTTCCTCTCTTGCATAATCTAGTCACCTCTGATATAACTTTTGTGGTATCCTTTTGGTATTTTCCATTTATACGCACACCAGCTTGAGCTGCACTGGCAGAATCCCCAGAGCATGGTTGATTGTGTGGGAAAGATCCATGTTCAGGACAATCCAGAAATGACAGGGAATTATCAGCTTCCTCCTGGCTCATCTATCAGCTATTGGCTGGCAGGCCAGTAGATGAATATTCCTGCTCATTTGACCCTCAAGAAGGATTACTCTGATGCTTGTTTCATACTCTGGCTGCCAGAGTTCCCCATGGGGTTGTGCTTTAGTCAACCACAGTGATAGCTAACTGTACTGCTCCCTTCTATTGGCTTTATTACTTCCCTAACTTCCCCATTCCAAATTGATTTTTGGGGGGTGGAGAATGCCTCTTTTTTTTTTTTTTAGGGGAATGCCTCTTAACATAATTATTGTACTGACCCCTCCGCCCCCAGTTCTGTTTTGGGTGGAACTGATCTAATCTCTAGTGTTTCATTCTCCTGATTTGCTCTGATTTATCTGGTTGTTCCTTTTGAGTCTTTTCCTCTTTTCTGAGCTCTCAATATTGATACTCACCAGAATTTAATTAGGTCCCCTTTTACCTCAGATTATTCCAACTTAATATACTTTATCTGTTACTGTAGTTTCTAATACTATCCATAAGCAATGATTCCAAAATTTACATCTAGAGTCCAGACTTCTACTGAGATCTTACAGGTATATACCACTGCCTTGTTGACATTAGATACATTATGCTGTTTGCCCCAAAGCAAATACTTGAGCCCACCTTTTTCTCTTCCCTCCAAATCTTGTTCTTTCCTCAGTTTACTATTCTGTTAGTGGCAAATATCACTAATCTCCCCATCTCAGTTCAGAGATGTAGTGATGCATCTTCCCCTGACCTTGTATCCAAACAACCAAAGTCTTAAATTTGTCTTCTTTCCACTACTCTCACAGCCCCATTATGTCTTACCTGGCCAAAGCCTCTAACATATGTGTCCCTAATTCTATTCTTCCCTTTCTCTAATATAATTTTCACATGAATTCCTAACTAATTGTCTAAATCATAAAGTAAATTAGCTCACAGTATGTTTTGAAATAAACAAAATGCTTAATAGTAGCCTAAAGTGACTGGGGAGAAGGCTTTACTACTTCAAGCTCATTTTATCTTGTGGTCCTTTGCTCTTTATACATTACTAGAGGCCTGGTGCATGAATTCGTGCATGGGTGGGGTCCCTGGAGGTGGCCTGCAGGAACCGGGCCAAAACCCACAGTCCAACACTGCCTGCAGCTCCTACCTGCTGCTCCTGCTCATCCTGGCTCCACTGCACCTGCTGCAGGTTCGTGCCCAGTCAGTCCTGATAGGTGAGGCTCATACTGCAGCAGCAGCAACAGCAGCAGCAGCGCTTGCCAGCTGTGAGCCCTGCATCTGGTGCCCTCCCGAGGGGAGTGGCCTGTGGGATCAGGCCGAAACTGGCTCTCTGACATTCCCTGAGGGGTCCTAGATTGTGAGAGGGTGCAGGCCAGGCTGAGGTACCCCACCAATGCATGATTGGGGGTGAGGAGGGACTGCGGGAGGACTCCAGGGCAGGTCTAGCCCCTCTCGCCCAGTCCCAATTGGCCAGACCCCAGCAGCAAGCTAACTTACTAGTAGGAGCATCTGCCCCCTGGTGGTCAATGCACATCATTGCTACTGGACGACCAGTCAACTGTCTGCCCCCTAGTGGTCAGTTCATGTCATAGCGAGTGGTTGAGAGGCCTTAGCATATCATTAGCATATTACACTTTAATTGGTTGAACAGTTGACCTGTCACTGGACAACCGGACACTTAGCACATTAGGCGTTTATTAAATAGGATACTTCAGACTCATCAGCCTTCTCCAGATACATTGAAGACACTATGCAGTTTCTCAACACTGGGACTGAACATTTGCTGGTCCTTTCCTGAAATAATCTTTGCCTCCAATGTACCTTGCTGGCTCCTTTTATCCTTCTTGCCTTCTTGTTTTAAATACCAGCTCTTACAATGCCTACCCTCTCTGTCTCTTCTTCCTCCTTTTCCTTCCCTTCTCTCCTCCCCCAATTTCCTAGGTTCCTTGGTGGCATATTTTTAATGACAACACTTTATTATGTTGTTGAACTGAAAACTTGACCTACTTATTTACTCCTTGCAGCTGGCTGGAGCGTCAAACAATGCTGGAAGAATAATGTAGGACACTGCAGAAGACGATGTTTACATACTGAAAGGTACAAACTTCTTTGTATGAACAAGCTAAATTGCTGCATTCCCATAAACTTCGAGGCATACACTAGAAAGCCACTACCTCCCCTACTCCCTACAGATTTTGCCATCAATGTTACTTGGGATGTTTTTCCTACTTCCCCTGGAACTCGGCCCAATGATGAGGTAACATTTAACCCAGATGAAGATAACTCAGTAACTGAGACCAGCACTTCCAGGAAGAAAGTTTCTACACTGGCTTTGGCACGTACTCCTAAGTGAAATGATGGTGCAACTAACTAACATTTCCTCCTGGGTATGGGACACTAGAGATAATTATTGGGAATAATATCCAGGAAGCCACTTCTACTTACCTTATTTCACCGGGGACAATTCTGTTGGGGATTGGATGACATGGAGATGGACATAATGCTACTGCCAAGACAAGAGCCAAGAGAGTTACCTTACAATTAGAAATGTGGAAAGAGAAGTATATAACAGGGATTCTCTTTACTGGGCTTAAGTCCTTTGTCTTTCTCACATGTATTAAAATATATGGTCTAATATTTGGCCTCAAGTGAACATTTGTGTGTCTGTGTATTTTCCCATGTCCCCTCACCCCAAATGAAGGCCACAGTGTGGAGCTGCCTTTTTGGTCGAGATGAAGATTTTGATTTTAATGATGCATGAACCACCACTATCATATATGGGAAAAGGCACATAAAAAGTTCCAGACCAGTCTTCCCTTCCCAATTCTTCCACCTTTTATTATGAGCTCTGACTTAAATCCCTGTCTGAATCATGAGATCAAATTTTGTTTAAGGCTTCAACTAGGAACTCACCCAGCTAGAGTTAGAAACTATCTAATTGAGCACAAACACCGATTTAACTAGATAGAGATGAAAGTGGAACTTAACTTGGGAGCACATCATATAAAATGAAAAGCTATATCACAAGGTCTACTTATCTTTCCAATGTCCTTTTCTTTCAAAAGTCCAACTACCAGCTAGGGTGATCTCATAGCATGCCTCTCCAGATCTTCATTTTGTCTGTGAATACTAGTTAGGTGTAGGGTATCTATGTTTGTGTGCCTATATGCATCCGAGTGCTGTTTATATGACAACTAATGGGTCAGCAAGTTTGCTCTCTGATATCACAGAGAAGGTAAAAATTGTAAAGTTGATTAATTATTAACCTGTTGGGCTAAGGCTACCAAGAACCAGAGTCTCAGATGCCTAAATGTCTCAAAATCAAAATTTTTATTTTTGTCTAGATCAATATGCCAGTAACCATGGCTGTAGTTTGGACATTAGCTACCAGACTGCTGATCTTTCAGTAGACCTCATATTTCAATGGATCTCAGACCTCCCGTTAGGGAGACAAACCATCTGAGTGTGCCTGGGACTGAGGATCTTTTCAGATCCTGGAAAGTAGAGTACCAAAATCAAGAAAATCATTAGCAAACTGGGACAAATTACCTTCCAAATGTACCTCAGCCTAAATTGCTCTTCTCCATTTCTTTGCATAGCTGACACCTCATCACAAAGGTCACAGGTCAATTCTTCATAGAGGCATTCTTTCACCATAAAAACCTCCCCAGACCACCAGTCTGCCTTAAAAGTTGATTAATTAGCCCTAACCAGTTTGGTTCAGTGGATAGAGCGTCAGCCTGCGAACTCAAGGGTCCCAGGTTCGGTTCTGGTCAAGGGCATGTACCTGGGTTGCGGGCACATCCCCAGCAGGGGGCGTGCAGGAGGCAGCTGATCGATGTCTCTCTCTCATCGATGTTTCTAACTCTCTATCCCTCTCTCTTCCTCTCCGTAAAAAAATCAATAAAATATATTTTTTAAAAGTTGATTAATTATTCTTTTTCCTTATCTTTGCCTCAAATGTCATATCCTTAGAAATAATCCTTGGCCATGAGATCACTCCTTACCCTAAGTTGTATTATTTTCTTCCTATCACTTAAACTCTTGGAAATTATTTTGCATATTTTTTGCTCTCCTTCTGAATTACTGAGTAATTTATTTATTTATGGCCAATCATAACTGCCATAATGTACATAGAGTCCTGATACCTTAATCTTGCTCATGGCTGTGTCCCACACTGCTAGACCGGTGCCTTGTACATGGTAAATGCTCAATAAAAATTTGAAAACATGTTAATGCAATTATTCCTATAAATTAAAAAGAGAACTGCCATGTATGATCCAGCAATCTCACTTCTAGACATATATCTGCATGAAATGAAATTGTTATCCTGAAGAGTTATTTGCACTTCTATGTTCATTGCAGTATTTACCATGATAGCCAATGTATGGAAACAACCTAAATGTCTGTTGACAGATGAACAGATAAAGAACATGTTCCATACACACACAGGAGGATATTAATCAACATTTCTTAAAAAGGAAATCCTGCCACTTATGACAACATGCATGAACCTGCGAGACATTAATTATGCTAAGGGAAATAAGCCAGATGAAGAAAGAAAAATACTGCATGAGCTCATTTATATGTGGAATCTCAGTAATCAAACTCACAGAAGCGGAAAGTACACAGTGGTTACCAGGGGCCCTGTGGAGGAGGAAATGGGGAGTTAGTCAAGGGATATAAAGTCTGAGTTAAGCAAGATGAAAAAGTTCTGAAGATCCATTGAACAACAACGTAACTATAATTAACAATGTTGTGTTGTATACTACAAATTTGGTAAAGGAATAGACCTTAAGTACTTTCACCACACACACACACACACAAAAGAACAAAAAAGAGGTAACAAATTTTTTAAAAAGGATTAAAAGAACAAACAGGCTGAGAGATATTATTTGCAAACTCCATATCTAACAAAGAACTCAAATATAGAATATATAAAGAACTCTCAAAATTCAACAATTCAGAACAAACAATTTACTTAGAAAATGGGCAGGTAAACATACATTTCACCAAAGAGGATATATAAATGGCAAATACGTACATGTAAAGATGTTCAACATCACTAGCAATTAGAGAAATGCAGATGAAGACCAGGATGAGGTACTACTACATAGATATTAGAACAGCTGGAATTGAAAACCATGACAATTCAAATGTTGATGAGGAGAATCTTTCATACATTCCTGGTGAGGAGTTAACCTCCCTCAGACCCTTTGCTCTTGCTGCTCTCTCTGCCTAGAAGATTCTAGATATGCACATGCCTAACTTCCTCAGTACATTTAGGTTGCTATTCAACATCACTTCCTCAGAGAATCTTTTTTCTTTTTTTAGTAATCTGTTCAAAACACACACACACACACACACACACACACACACACACACACACACACACTGTATTATTCTCTATCCCTTACCCTACTTTTATTTTCCTTTATGGCACTTGTAACCATGTGGCATTGTATGTTTGTTGTCTCTCTCATTAACCAGAATGGCAGGTCTTTGCTTCTCCTCCTCTTAGACCCAGTGCCTAGAACTGTGCCTGACATATAGATCCATATTCAGCCAGTTCAGAAGTCCTGAAGAACCTGAGAGAAGTGGTCATGCAGACTCAGTTTATAGCATTTGGACACAGGAACCACCACTTCTCCCAGACAGTCCAATCATTTCCAGATGGTTCCAATCATCAGAGTTTTTTCCAATTAGTTTAAAACTTCCCTCCTGCAATTTCCACCTAAGACTTAATACACACACACACACACACACACACACACACACACACACAAATATTGATTTCAGAGAGGAAGGGAGAGGGAGAGAGGGAGAGAGAAACATCAATGATGAGAAAGAATCATTGATCCGCTGCCTCCTGCACGCCCCCTACTGGGGCTCAAGCCAACAACTCTGGCATGTGCCCTGAGCAGGAATTGAACCGGCAACCTCCTAGTTCATAGGTCGACTCTCAACCACTGAGCCACACTGGCCAGGCTCCACCTAAGACTTTTAATTCTACCCTCTAGGCCTGCATAGAGCATATCTTTCAGAAGATAGCAACTATAACTCTCTTCAGCCCATTACTACTTGTTAAATAGGCCTCCCTTTCCATCATTACTCAGGCATAGTCCTCTGAGATGATAGAAAGAACATGTGCTCTGAGGACAGGTAAACTAGGTCAGAACCCAGACCTCATTTGTAAGCACTGTGTCACCTTGAGCAAATCACATCTGCCTATTAGGGATCCTTCGAGGATCCTAGGGGTCATGTATGTGAGAGTTCAGTACCTGGATTCATGCTCACTGTTTTTCTGAAGAAGGTTCTACCAGGATATCAAGGGTAAAACAGATTTTCTGAATCTCATCATGCTGTCCCTAATACTTGCTGAATGTAGGAAAAAGAGAGTAGAATAGAAGAGTACTGGACCCGTCAAAAGGAGTAAAATAACTAAGACAGACCACGGGCCCAAAAAAGAAAATTCAGAGGACTCACAAACTTCCTGCTGGAGCCCAGGAAGTTCTTCCTTCCACACCCTCTTTGTTGGAGAACCCACCGGAAATGTTTTTGCTCTATTCTTTGAGGCTGGAGTCCAAGAAAGGCTCAGAAGCAGCTAACATTAAAGAGTTGGAGTAGGAAATAAGGAGGGAAATGCAGAGTTGGAAAGAGCTGAACTAGGACTTGGATTATGAGGGCTCTCTCTTTCTTACTCACAATGTGACCCTAGTAAAGACTTTTCTACTCTCTGGGCCTGCATCTTGTCAACTGAGAAATGCCAATTCTAAGATCTATCAAGATATGAGTGAATACTATACATGCATTCATCCATTCACTGGTTTCAACAGATGTTCAGTACACACTCTGGATGTACAGAAATCCCAGCATTCAGGGGTCCCTACTGTCAGGGGGTCTCATTGTCTATTAAAAGTTGCCCTCAATAGTGTTAGTACCATAGGGAAGATGAACTAAGTAACAAAAGGAAGGAAGGAGAGGGGGTGTGAGAACATAAGGGAGGAGGTTAACGACCCAAAAAAAGGAGCAATAAAGGCTCCTTGGAATGTGGGTCCATTCTCTCCACAATGCCACAACTTGTGTAGGACTTGAGCATACTCAGCTAATGCCTCTCACTGTCTCAGATGATGTCTAGAGAAGGACTCTAAACACTAGATGATCCATTTATACTGTTGGCCTGCAGGCTGATGTTCTGGGTGGTGAAACATTGTGCTCTTCTCTGATTTATTGTCCATGACTCAGCCCTACCCTAGTCAATAAAATGCAGAGTAAAGATCTACCTTCCCTAGGACGTTCAGTATGCTGCAGGATCATTCCTCACCCCTCTCAAGATACAAACTCTTGTTCCTGGCTTTAGCTGTCCTTGTGGTTCTGGCTCAGGCTTCCCCAGGTAACTAATCTATGGAGAGGAGGGAAAAGGGAGTAAGAATGGGGTCCTACTCATAGAATCATTGGAAAATTGAACTTGTGTACGAGTTAGAATAGCCCAGGGATGACTGAGATTTGGTGAAAAGCCTTACAATGAATATGCTCCATTAATAAGGGCAGTCTGTCACCTGACCATGATGATGCTTCCTATTAGGGAACCTGGTGAATATCAGCAGAAGCCAGGGTGTCCCTTCTATCTGCAGAAGCAACCCCATGATCTTAATATCCTTGGCCCAGATGTTCATAGAATCTCATCCCAGGCACCTTTCACTTCAATTTCACTTCCAGTTGATACTACCTCTTGCAGTAACCAGTCCCATTACTTCACCTCTCCATAGTTGTTTGGCTTTGAATGCTCCTTTGAAGAAATCAGAGGAGGCATCTTGCTCTTGTCTTAGAACATATAGTGGAAAAGATGTAGACTGGTGTTGGATATCTACAGTTTAAGGTGGTGCTGGAGTTAGGGCAGAAGATTCTGGATTCCAAATTAAACATGGCCAGAACTCTCTAACAATACAACAGGTTTCATGGCCAAGTGGTGAATAACTTTCTAATAGAAATGTTTCCACTTAGGCTTCCCGGTGATTCTAAAGTTTGTGATTTTTAATTCCATGGTTTTCCTTTGGGTCATTGCTGTTGGAAGTTGCATCTTCTTTTGGATCAGCTTTACAAACTGAAAGTCTTTGCCAATCACGCAGTTGTTCTAAAAGCAAAGGAAGGTAATTCTGAACTAACCCTGATTTGATTTCAGACTCCCTTAAACTCTGGTGAGGGCAACTTGAGTAGATGAGAGTTGAAAATGCAAAACACACTTTGGAGAATGAATCTGCACTTTGATTCATGGAATCAGAGTCATCTTGACTCTGATTTTTCTAGTCTGATCATCCTGGTGAGAAAGAGAAAATAGGAAATTCTCTACCAGGAGGGGTGCCTGGGGGAAGAGAAGTAGAGGGAATCTGTCATTTAAGCCAAAATACTATGATATCTCAACTGAACTCAGTGTGCTGGGGACACTGGGTCAGCCCTTTGTGTTTTATTGACCCAGGTAGAGCTGGATCACAAACAATAAATCACATAAGGGCAGTGTTACACCATCCAGAACATTAGCCTGCAGGCCAGCAATATGAATTGATAATTTAGTGTTCAAAGTCCCTCTCTAGGCATCATCTGGGGCACTTGAACAGTGCCTGGCACATGGTAAGTGCCCAATAATTCACTGTTGAGTAAACAATGAAGGGAGGGGGGAAACATAATTGAAGGTGTAGGCCCACTCCCTGGATTTGGGGATAAGGAGGAACCAGTGTTGATGAGACTGTGAAAAAGTTATGGAGATGGAAACATAAGTATAGAAATAAAGTCCAACTGAAGGAAGAGAGATAACCAATCATATCTAGTAAATGTTAAGACCAGCAGTAAGGTATTCTACATGCACCATTATTACAATTACTAACATCTTTAGTAGCATAGTCCTTACTCCTTTCATGTATTTGTTTCTTAATTTCTGCTTATTTTGATAGATGGATGGTTCCAAAAGTGCAATTATTCAGTTGGCCAATGCAGGATAGCTTGCAAAGAAAATGAGAAGACGAAAGAAAAATGTGTGGGGAACAGATTTTGCTGCCTCCCTGTAATAAAGCAGAAATCATCAGCCTTCCCAAGAAACAAGAAATGACATGTAAGACTATGGCAAGTGCAACTAACTCTCTATTTAAGACTTGTGACAAAAGAATTTTAACAGACCTTATAATGAGTCAGTGAAATGACTATGTAGGCACCTGCCTGGTTCTTAGATTTTAGATACCTGCTGGGTATTCACGTGGTCCATTAAAGAAAATATGCTCATTTCAGCTATTATATCTTGTCTCTCTAGTCCTCTATAGCCTAACATCTCTAGGTTGTCCCAGGATATGACTAATAATATTGGTTCTCATGGTAAGATAATTTTATAGGATCTGGATCCTGAATTCCTAAGCCTCTGACTAGGTGCTACTAGGTCCCTGAATGTGGATGTTTTCCACACTTAATGCAAATTCCACCTTGGCCACACATTTTAATCTGGTGTCTCATCCTGGATTATTGAGACAGGCCAGTGTGATCTAGAGATCTTCTTTTGCCTGTTTAGCTCAAGGATTAGCCCAAGGCTCTGCCTCATGGTCTCACTCTTAAAATGTATCCCTTACCTTAATCTACAATCACACTTTGCTGTCCAAAGATTGGCATGCCCTCTGACCAGGAGGCAACCATTTCTGCCCCAACCAAATGGGAGGGGGGAGTAGTAAAAACAAAACAAAACAAACCCCCTCAGCATTTACTGAGAATTTACTGTGTGCAAGACCTTGTTCTAAACACTTAACTTATATAACTTCATTTTATCCAACAACTGTTCCATGACGTTGTTACCTCAGAGGTACGGCAGTTTCAGTTCCCGACCACCTAAACAAGCCGAAGAGTGCAGTAGCAAGACACAGTTTTTGGCTTCCCAGTGCATATAAAAGTTATATTTATACTGTATTACAGTCTATTAATTATACAATAGCATTGCGTCTAAAAACCCATGTACATTCTTTTAATTAAAAAAATACTTTATTACTAAAAAATGCCAACCATCATCTGAGCCTTCAGCAAGTCATAATTGTTTTGGTGGTGGTTGCCACAAACCTTCAATTCATTTAAAAAAAAAATAACAATATCTGTGAGGCACAATTAAAGCAAAGCACAATAAAACTAGGTATGCCGGTATAGTGTATTATGTCCCTTTTGCAGGAGAGAAAACTAAGTCTCAGAGAGTTTAAATGCCCTGCCCCAAAAGGCACAGATATCTGGTTCAGTGGCAAGACTTTGAACCCATGGTGACTGAATGAGACATTAAGGTTCCTCAAAGTGAAAAATGATTGTTGCAGTAAGAATAGCTTCCTTTGAGTGGGAGCGGCTGGGGAGAGGTCAATGGGGGGAAAGGAGACATATGTAATACTTCAGACAATAAAGAACTTAAATTCAAAAAAATTCAGATACGAGGAAGAAAGAAAGGAAGAAAGAAAGAAAGAAAGAAAGAAAGAAAGAAAGAAAGGAAGGAAGGAAGGAAGGAAGGAAGGAAGGAAGAAAAAGAAAGAGAAACTTCCCTTCACTCTTTCTACCCAGAACCCACTTCCTTAATGTAGAAGGTGTGGTGAAAGGGAAAGCTTTGTGGGCCTCCCTGTGGTTAAAATAAGTAACAAACCCAGCGCTAACTGGTGTATCCAAGCACAAATATAAATGATCCTGTGTTCCAGTTAAAGAGGAAGTTGTACCCACTTAGCAGGCAGTCTTAGTTCTGAGGCCAAAGCCAGTCAGGTCTAAAGTTGAACACAGTCAAAAGACAATGTGCAAAAATCATCACAATAATTCCAGCTTCTTATTTTTCGACCCATTTCTCAAAGTATGTTTACATTGATTCTCTCATTTACCCCACTGCAATACCATGAAGTAATATTTATATCCTAAACCTAAGAGGCTGTCCTTGGGATATCTGGAGAATGGATCAGAGTCTAGATCTCAGATTACATAGACACTGTGATTCCAATGAATAGTTCAACTTCAACCCAGACCACCCCAAATGGCTGCAGAAAATCCTTAGAAGCTACCTGTTCTTGTACCAAGAGTTTTTGTATATTTTTTGTTTGAGAAATTATGCCCACAAAGGAACCCAGGAGTCTTAGAGAGTTGGGAAAACATGACTCCAGGTCTTTAATCCTAAAGAAGTGAAAAGGGTGCAGAGGAAATGCAGATGGACTAATAGGATATGACTAAAATCATCTTACTACTCTAGGCCTCAGTTTGCCCATCCCCAAAATGGAAATGTTGGACTAGATTATAAACTCCATATATCTTTCAAACCTTAACACCTTCTTCATTCTTGAAATTACGGTGAAAATCTACGCTCTACCTGAGACTTTAAAAGATGCCACCTCAGAAAGCAAAGACGTGGAAGATGAGAGAGATTAAGAAACAGGAAAGTGGCCTCAATCTAAGTACTCAAATCATAATCCTAAAATACATCTTAGATAGCTTTTTGTTCCTCACTGATTCCCATCATGCCAGCCACAATGACTTTCCAAGACTGCTTCCACAGCACCTGTTCTCCATCTCTGCCTCTACTATTCTATATTCTAATTCAACCGTCTTTCCTTACCAGTAATTACTGGCTAAACTGTGTCCCCTCAAAACTCATATGTTGAAGTTCTAATCACCATTACCTAAGAATTGGATTCAAAGAGGTAAATATTTGGATTCAAAGAGGTAATTATGCTAAAATGAATCATTAGGGTGGGCCCTAATCCAATAGACTGGCATCCCTATAAGAAGAGGACACAAATACACACAGAAGGGAAACCACATGAAGACAGAGAGAAGATGGCCATCTACAAATCAAAGAGAGAGACCTCCAAAGACACCAACTTGATCAATACCTTGATCTTGGACTTTCAGCCTATAGAATTGTGAGAAAATAAATGTGTTGTTTAAACCACCGAGTCTGTTGTACTTTTGTTATGGCAGTCCTAGAAAATTAATGTGCACAATACTGTAACACTTGCATCCTCTGGGTCTCTTTGTCTCCCATTATGACTCCGGCTCACTTTAATCTTTCTATACAGTTGCCAGGGGATTATATCTAAAACCCATCTAACATTTAAATGTTTCCTTTTAAACCCTTCAAAAGCTGTACAATGGTCAAAGGAATCAATTCTAAACTCTCTTTATGATAATCTCCTGCCCACCTTGGTAGTCTCCCTTTCAATTCCCACCATGGACCTCACAAGCAACTTGTGCTCTTGGGAATTAATCTGTTTCCTCCCCACCCCCGCTCCCCTTAAAATATTTTTAAATATTTCAGAGAGGAAGGGAGAGGGAGAGAGAGATTGAAACATCAATGATGAGAATCATCAATTGGCTGCCTCCTGCATGTCCCCCACAAGTGATTGAGCCGAAACCCTAGCATGTGCCCCAACCAGAATGGGACTGTGACCTCCTGATTTGTAGGTTGATGTTCAACAGCTGAGCCACCACAGCTGGGCTCTCTCCCCCTTTTTAAATACGCTTCCCTTTTGTGGGGAAGATTGTTTTTGCAAACCAGATTTATGATTCTCTGTAATCAACATCTAAATATAAAAATAAAAATTTCTTGCCCTAAGCCATGCACATTCATTCCTTTTTCTACCCAGAGAGACCTTTTTATTTACTTTGTTGTCTTTTTTTTTTTTACAAATAAAAGTTGTATCATTTAAGGAATGATGACTTTATAGACAACGTGATGAGTTGATATACGTATACATGCTTTTATTATGTATATGCTTAAAGTGAGTATGGTGAAGCAGATGTTCAATTTTTCATTTATATACCTATGAGCAGATGAGGGAGCCAGTTCCTCCACATCCTCTCCACCGCAGGGAATTGGCACGTGCTGAGCCATTTCAGCATACGCCGAGTAACATCTCACTGAGGTTTTATTGGCTTTTCTTTGTTTAGTGGCCATTTAAGTATCCAATTTTGTGAAGTGCCCACTCATGTCTTTTTCACACTCTGATAAGCAAGGTAAAATATAATTTTCCTTCCTCTGTATTATCTATGTCTACTGGACTATCTCAGCATTTTATTTGCTTTCTTGACTGGAGCCTTTTACCAAATTCAATGGCTCCCACCCAACTTCCCTCCTCCAATCATGAATCTTCATAGAATAAAAGACAGATACAGGAGGCTGGATGCAATTTTATAGTGAAAATATTTGACAGGAAGGTTTCCAGAAGGGGAAAAGGTTGAGAATCTTCAGTACGAAGGTTGCCTTGAGGTGGTAAATTCTAACAATTTAAATTCCTCAATTATAGGAGAAATAATGGTTGAAGATGAATCCACACAGCACAGTTGGTTGTTTTCAGCACAGTAATGTAATTCAACTTCTGATTGTTTGCATTTCTTTCTGCACATTCCTTTGTTATCCTCACACGTAATTGCAAATTTCATTGGCTTAATTCTGGGGTATAATCTTTTCATGCTTCCTGAAAAAAAATATGGCTATGGTTAGACTCTATGCACAAGAGATGGAACCAAAATCATCTAGATTCAAACCCGAGCTCTGTTATTTACTAGATCTTGGTCTTTGGAAAGTGATGTCAGCTCTCTGTCCCTTTGTTGCTCTCATCTGGACAATGGCAATAATAAGAAAAGACTGCTTCTTTCAGTTATTGTGATTATTAAATGAGTTCATATATGTAAGTTCTTAGAATAATGTCTGACACTTATTAAGAGGTAACTAAACATTAGGTTTTGTTGTTATAATTGTTGTCGTTCCCATTGTTATTATTATTAGATAAAGGTATTTTTCCAAGAGTTTATGACTACAGGCTTGGGCAAGTTCCCATTTGCCTGAATAGATATATGTTCTCAATGCTCAGCTTGTTTGAGATAGCCAGGGTTTATTACAAATTAGGACATACACATGTTTATCAGTGCCTCCGTGTTTTGAAATAATAAGCATGTACTACACATGACACCTTCTGTGCCTTGTCTCCCGCAGAAATAGTACTTATACCAATGGACACAATAGCAGGGACACATGCGTACAACTCAATTTATTCCAAGATCTACAAACACACACAAACCCTACATGGACACGTGTGTGTTTGCAATACACACCCATAATTGTGTATTCACAACCTTGTATCAATGCATAGGCAAGCAAACCAGTCACTCAGATTATACATGTGTATCCAAGCCTTTTGCCTGAAAACACATTAGTGATACAATTTCTGGCATACAGCTAGCATATCTATCAGCACTAATTAGTAGCAACAGCTGGATTTCTCAAAAAAAAATAAATAAAGCCTTTAGAAAGAAAATAATAACTACTAGCAATCATTTAACACCACTTGTGTCAAGAATTTTTATATGTTTCTTCAATGAAAACTATCATTATATCTTTTTTTTTTCAATTAAGAAAACTGAAGCACAAAGAGATACCATTTTTCTGCTGTGGTCCCCAAATTGGTAAGGGAGGGAACCAAGATTTAGTTTCTGGTCCACATGACTCAGAAATCTGGAGTGACATCATCAGCAAGATGGTAGACAAGAAAGTTTCAGGTCCTCATTTCCCTCACAGAAGAAACTAAATAAACAACATGTGGACCAAAGTAGCTTTGTGAAAAGGAACTCCAGAACCAGTTAAGAAGCTGCATTAATCAAGCAAACACCTAACAACAACAACAACAAAATTCACACTCAAGAATGTTAGGAATATTTATGGCATTTTTGCTCTTTTTCCCCATCTACTTTTTGGTGCAACATGGCATGATCAAGAAGAAGTCACCCAATTCTCAGCTCTTCCACCAGGATGGAAAGGAAGAGTGGAATTTGCTTACAATATTCTGGGTAGTGTTTGAGCCACCTGAGGAACTAGTGTCTGCCTTATTTGACTCAGAGGATTGAAGAAAATGGGGCATAATTTGGACATCAGATTGGAGGCTGCTGAAAGCAGTGGTGGGCACTACAGCGTGTTGAGACTATAGTCTCATGGGAGCCTCAGAATAAACTCCTAAATATAGGAAGCAAAAATTGATAGAACTGAAGGAAGCAACAGACAGTTTTCGTGGTCCCAGATGGTTCCCTCTGCACCAGGTGGCATCCATGACACTAGTTTCCCAGTGGGCTTCCAAAAATCCAGGTCCCCAGCTCACCCTGGCATCTGCAGGCTCCATGGCCCCAGGCATCATCCACAGCACCAGGCTCACAGGAACTGAGCTGCTCTCTTCTCCCTCCCCCCCTCCCCTGGGCTCACTCTGAAGCCTGCTGGCTCTAGTGGTCTCAGGAGGCTCCCAGGCCTAAGGCAGCTCTGGCAGCACCAGTCTCCCAGAAGACTCCTGCAAATCCAGGCCACAACTCACCCTGGCATCTACCAGCACTAGTGACCCAGGCATCCCCAGTGGCTCCAGCTGGCTTCCTCAGTTCCAGGCTCTCCAAGGGCCCCTCTGAACCCAGATGCCTGTCAGCTCAAGCAGCCCTAGTAGCTCAGCTGTCCCATGTGCCTACCACAGCTCCAGGAAGATTCCTTGGCTCCAGGGTCCTAGAGGACCTCAATGAACCCAGGCCTCCAAGCTACCATAGCATCTTCTGGCTCCCATGGCTTCAGGTAGCTCCAGTGGCCCCACGATCCCAGTGGGCTCTGACAAACCCAGACTCCTAGCTCACCCCAACACTGGGCAGTGCCATGGAATCAGGATTCTGGTGGGCTTCTATAAACCCATGCTTTTCACCACAATACCAATTGGCCCTTGTGACACTATTCTTCCAGTGCATCTCAGAACTGACTAGTTCTTGCAGATATGGGTGCCTCCTAAAGTCCCAAGCTCCCCCCGCCCCCCCCCAAAAAAAAAACAACACCACTAGCAAACCCAGGCTAGAGAGGGGCATCTGTGAGCACAGGATTCTGATGGGACCCAGTACCAGGCTGACTTCTGCCATCCCAGACTTTTGACAGCCAAACTAGCCCATCCCAACACTAGGCCATCCCAACACTAGGCCATCCAAAATTCTAGCATTAAGCCTTTCTGGGAATACCACTGTATGGCCCACCCAGAAGGGCTGATTGGTGAAGGGTGTTGCCTTCTAAAGTTAGTCTGTAAAGACTTTTCTTTTTTCTTTTTTTTTTTTCTTGTAAAGACTTTTCAAATGCACAGACACCCAAGCAAATACACAAGGATAATAAATAATCAAGGAAACATGACACCACAATAGGAAACTAATAAAATTCCAAAGATTGACCCTAAAAAATGGAGATCTATGAACTGTCAGACAAATTATTTAGAATAATTCTCAAAGAAATTTAGTGAACTATAAGAAAACAGACAACTAAATGAAATTAGAAAAATAATTAATGAACAAAAATGAAAAGTTCAACAAAGAAATATAAACCATTAAAACACACACACACACACACACACACACACACACACACACACACACAACTCACACATACACAGAAATCCTAAAGTTGAAGAATACAATGACTGACCTAAAGAATCCAGTAGAAACCTATAATAGCAGATTTGACCTAGCAGAGGAAAGAATTAGTGAACTATAAGATAGGTCATTTAAAATCATACAGTCAAA